>NW_026136712.1:18183277-20583277 GCF_905237075.1 Dicentrarchus labrax | reverse complement strand
ACAATTATTTCTGTTTTTCTGACAAATTTTTCTGTTTTTCTAACAATTATTTTCTGTTTTTCTGACTATTTTTTTCTGTTTTTCTGACTAATTTTTCCTGTTTTTCTAAAAAATTCTGCTTTTCTAAAGAATGTCTGTTTTTCTGACAAATTTTTTCTGTTTTTCTGACTAATTTTTTCCTTTTTTAAAACAATTTTTTCTGTTTTTCTGACTAATTTTTTCCTGTTTTTCTAACAATTTTTTCTGTTTTTCTGACAAATTTTTTCAGTTTTTCTAACAATTATTTTCTGTTTTTCTAACAATTATTTTTTGTTTTTCTGACTAATTTTTTCCTTTTTTCTAACAATTATTTTCTGTTTTTCTGACTATTTTTTCTGTTTTCTGACTAATTTTTCCTGTTTTTCTAAAAAATTCTGCTTTTCTAAAGAATGTCTGTTTTTCTGACAAATTTTTCTGTTTTTCTGACTAATTTTTTCCTTTTTTAAACATTTTTCCTGTTTTTCTGACTAATTTTTTCCTGTTTTTCTAACAATTTTTCTGTTTTTCTGACAAATTTTTCTGTTTTTCTGACAAATTTTTTCTGTTTTTCTAACAATTATTTTCTGTTTTTCTGACTAATTTTTCCTTTTTTCTAACAATTTTTTCTGTTTTTCTGACTAATTTTTCCTGTTTTTCTGACTAATTTTTCCTGTTTTTCTAACAATTTTTTCTGTTTTTCTGACAAATTTTTCTGTTTTTCTGACAAATTTTTTCTGTTTTTCTGACTAATTTTTCCTGTTTTTCTAAAAAATTCTGCTTTTCTAAAAGAATGTCTGTTTTTCTGACAAATTTTTCTGTTTTTCTGACTAATTTTTCCTTTTTTTATAACAATTTTTCCTGTTTTTCTGACTAATTTTTTCCTGTTTTTCTAACAATTTTTTCTGTTTTTCTGACAAATTTTTCTGTTTTTCTAACAATTATTTTCTGTTTTTCTGACTAATTTTTTCCTTTTTTATAACAATTTTTTCTGTTTTTCTGACTAATTCTTTCTGTTTTTCTGACTAATTTTTCCTGTTTTTCTGACTAATTTTTTCTGTTTTCTAAATTTTTCTGTTTTTCTGACAAATTTTTCTGTTTTTCTGACTAATTTTTCCTGTTTTTCTGAGTAATTTCTTCTGTTTTTCTGACTAATTTTTCCTGTTTTTCTGACTAATTTTTCCTGTTTTTCTGAGTAATTTCTTCTGTTTTTCTGACTAATTTCTTCTGTTTTTCTGACTAATTCTTTCTGTTTTTCTGACTAATTTTTCCTGTTTTTCTAAAAAAAATTCTGCTTTTCTAAAAGAATTTCTGTTTTTCTGACTAATTTTTTCCTGTTTTTCTAAATTTTTTCTGTTTTTCTAACAATTTCTTTTTCTGTTTTTCTGTCTCTTTTTCTAACTAATTTTTTTCCTGAATTATCAAGATTATCGAACCTCCAACGTGCAAGTGACTCCCTGACTACAAAGTCCTCAGGTGCCTGCGTAGAGTCCACAAACTAATAGATATCAAACCATCTATAAAACTTAAAGACAGGACTATCTCCTAGTGTCTTAAACCAAGAGAAAAGTAAATCTTGATTGAACTAAACAAGCTGGTCTGTTAAATCCAGCTCTCAATAAAGGAATTAATGTGTCTATTGTTTCTAAGGCCTTCTAAACTCAGAAAATAAATTACTCTGAAAAACAAACCAAAAAATAAAATTTCAAGTGAATGCAATACACTTACGTAATTTTATTTTATAGGCTGTCATAAAAAATAAAATTACAGAAATGTATTGAGGTATTATCAGAATCACTTTTATTGGCCCAGGTTAGTAACATTGTTCACTCACCATATTCCACTTTATTGCATAGAGTATATTTATTTTCATTATGGTTTTATTATATTTTACTCTTTGCACTACATTCCCCCGGTTCCACCACAGGCGATCAATAAAGGAGCATCTTATCTTATTTTATTTTATATGCACACATACAAGGAATCTGACTCTCAGTGTGCAAACGCAGAATAAGCATGAAGAAACAGGACAACAAGATACACATAAACTGCTATGTACAGTTCTACACATACAGTATATTTATATATAAGCAAAATAAATAATTGTAGAGAGGATGCTGAAATAAATGTTTACGTGCAGGTATTTTTATGTACATGAGGCAAGTGATTATAATAATATATTCTGTATGCCTTACTGTATATAATTATTGGAACTTATTATTGGGAATTATTATTACTGTTAGTCTAACTCAGTGGATAAACTAGCTTTTTTCCATAAAATATGTCACTTAGTTTACTTAACTTAAGTGAACTAAGTGAAATATTTTATGGATATTTCATATTATATTCAAAGAATAAACAATAACAGTGCCAAACAACTGATAAATTCTATAATGAACCTAAATAGTGAATCTAATAACTGCAGGAAGTTTGTGTAAAGGAAAATCTGTGAATTTTGCATCACAGATGAGTGTTCCTAATAATTCTGGGACATTTTTATACAATTATTTGTCTGTATTATGTTATTTTAACAATCATAGATACTTAATACCTTTCTTCTTTTGACAAATTCTGTGTTTTCTCCTCATTGTTCTATCAGCTCTTTGATTGTTTTAACTTTTCTAATGCAGGACGAGGCTGTAAAATAGTAATCTAAAGCTTAGAAATAACAATTTAATGTAGTTTTCCTTCACAGAAATGAATGCTGAGAGAAAGGCGTGCTGTGTAAATGTTCTGTGTGTTTTTTTAAAGTTTTCTTACACCCCTTAAAATCAAGAGGGCCTTACGACCCCCCCGGTGGCCAAAAGTATGTGGACACCTCATTCCACATGCATCCTTTTAGACTGAGATTGTTTTAATGCTACAGCATACCATGATATTCAAACTTTGTGACAACTGGCCACAAGGCCGCTGTGCACCAAGCCAGGTGTATAAAGAAAGCCTTGGAAGAGTCTGACTGACCTGCACAGACTGCTGACCTCGACCTCTTCCAGCAGCTTTGGGGTGAGCTGAAGCACCAACTGTCGGGAGCCAGACCTTAACACCAGCTCTCGGGGCTGAACGGGAGCAAATCCCTGTAAAATCTGGTGGACAGCTTTCCCAGAAGAGTGGAGGCTGTTCTTAGCAGCAGATTAATGACCATGGTGTTGAAATGAGATGATGTTTTTAGGAGTATAGGTAAGGGTATAGTAGGGTACTTGAAGGGATAGGGTCAGTAATTTTTTGACAGGCCACCCAAAAGTATGTAAATATATATCTTTAAAATTATAATTAACTTTTTTTCTCCCTACACTTTAACACCTATGCTGTTTAAAACCCTTCTACACAATACCAATGTCAGTAATTCTAGTGGGGAAATACTGAATTCTTGTTTTTTAACTTGTTTTTTCTGCCTAAAAAACTGTCGAATCAGCCTTAAAAACCCAACCGTGAGCAATTCACGTGTAATTAAATAATGTAAACTCTTCAAATTCCCAGAAACAACACTCAGAACTTAGAGACTTAAACACAGAAACAACACTCGACAAATATACAAGAATTAATATAATCAAGTATTACTTTATTCAAAATAAAAGCCAGAACAGTTTAAACCTCTTCATTAAATTCATGTCACTTTTGTAGCCACGAAGCAACACTTAGCACAATATACAGGCAGACATATAACATAACTATATTATTAGCTACTTCAAGTGAGCAACAGATCAGTGTTTTAAAGGACAAACCTGATGTTATTCTATATTTTTCTTACTGTCAACAAATTAAATTAGAAGATCAAATGTCGAGTTCATGTAACAAAACTTTCAAACTTTTCTTCCAGCCTCAAGTTCGCTGGTTTCTACTGAAGATGTAAATCTTTCACATCACAAACATGTAGTTTCATCATTAACAATGGCTTAATAATAACCTTAAACAGCTGGGCAGTTTTTAGCAAACTTTACTCAAACACACAATTCATTGTTGTTGTTGACAATAAAAGAAATACAGAATAACTTCATCATTTAACACCACCTCCAAAGTTTGCAAATCAGTTTAATAAATGTGATTCTGTTGTCAGTTCTCTTGCATCTTTGGTTGAAGTACAGACAGTTCTTATTATTAATCATTTTAGTTTCCTGGAGGTAGCAAGAAGGACAACCTTGTGAATGACAATAAAACATCCCCTGAATCCTTGAACATTCATCATCTGGAGCCGAGCAGAGAGTGCAGCAGGATGGCTGTAGCTACAGACACGTTGAGAGACTCGACCCCGGGGTGCAGCTCTCTGCCGGCTGGGATGGTGAGAAGAGTTTGGCACAGCGAGAGCAGCTCCCGGGACAACCCTTCCCCTTCACCGCCCATCAACAACAACGTGGGTTTAGTCATCTGAAAGTCTGAACACTGGGTGACAGGAATCTGGATCTCCTCCGCTTCGGCTCCCACGGTGCCGACCACCTGCCAGCCCTGTGCCGCCTTCAGCCTCAGCATTTCTTCCAGGTTTTGGTACCCGTACACGCCCATCACCTCCATGACGCCTGAGCTGGCCTTGCTGACCACTGGGGACAACGGACAGCTGTTGGAAAGACTGCTGGCGACTCTGTCCACGCCGAGGAAGTAGGCAGTGCGCAGGATGGCGCCGAGGTTCATGGGGTCCTGAATTGCCTCCAGGACAAGCCAGAGAGGGGTGCGGTGGTCTTCTCTGCTGGGTGCTGAGTCCCTGCCTTCAGTGAGGTAGCTCAGAGGACTGGCCTGCAGACACACTCCCTGATGTAGTCGCCCAGAAGACATCTTGTCCAGATCTTTCCTACTGACCCGATGGATTTGGACTCCTCGCTGATGAGCCACCTCACACACCTGCAGCACAGAAGCCCTGTGAGAGGCCTCGCCATCTTTTACAAACAGCTTACGGGCCGTCCTTCTACCCTGAGACAGAGCAAAGAGACAGGGAGAGACGCCAAACACAACCTCGTAGCTCTCTGCTTTGGAGTCCAGTGTCGACTGCTGTTGCATCTGTTTCTCCTTCTCCTCAGGGAAATCATCCAGACACAGTTTCCTGAGTTCAGACGACACCCTGCTGTTGTCTCCCTTCCTCTGATTGTGCTGCACTGGCTTCTCACTTTTCCACGCTTTGCTCTGACCTGACCTCTCACGATCCCACCGTCCATCAGATGCATTAGGTTTGGGTTGGCCCCCGGGGGTACTGAGCACTGTGCGTTGTCTCTTTGGCAGAGGGTTGAAGCTCCTGTCCTCTGGGTGCAGGAGAGCAGCTGTGACATGATAGGAGGCAGACTGAGAGCTCACTCTGGAGATTAAAACAGGAGTCTGCAATCTTCTGGTCCAGACAAGCAGCATCTTCTGCTGATGCACAATTCTTAATACCCACATATTGACAGAGTTGGAAATGTGTCCAGAGGCACTAAGAAGGTCAGAGAAACGTGGTTCAAATGCCTGAGAAGTCCTTTAATCCACATGTGTGTCCGCAGATTTCTTGTCGATTATCTTTAATCTTGATTATTAAAGGCAGAAATGTTAAAGAGTTACCTTTGTTCAACCATCAACACCAACTCTCTCCCTCCATAGCTGCTGTGTTTGAGGCCTTTCTATGAAATACGCACATGTGCAACGCAGCTGCGGAAAGTACGCGACATTATGACCGGATGTCGAGCGCGTTTACCTATAAAATAAAAGCCCAACAAAATGTAATTCATGGCATTCAGAAGTTTTCCCAATAAAATAAGAAAATTAACGGCATAAACCGGAGACTTTGATTTAATCTTGAATATATTATTAAAGTTATATATATTTAAGTATATTTGGTCTAAATATCCTGAACATAAACACCATGTGTAAAAGAAAAACACTGAAAATACACCTTCAGTGTCCTCAATAGTAGCTATGGCTGTAAAGGTGCTGCTTATGAATTATGATGATAATTTAATGTAATAGAATATCTCAATATAAAATAACAATACATATCTGAGTACTTTTACTTTTGATAGTTTATATTTTGCTGATAAAATTGACCCTTATACTTTTTTA
Organism: Dicentrarchus labrax; assembly: GCF_905237075.1. Classification (NCBI taxonomy): domain Eukaryota; kingdom Metazoa; phylum Chordata; class Actinopteri; family Moronidae; genus Dicentrarchus; species Dicentrarchus labrax. Next base: position 20,577,247 of record NW_026136712.1, on the reverse strand, counting down.
AATCGTGGTATTACGATGTGAGCTTAATTAAAATATCTACTATTTCCACCACTGTATTAAATGTTTTAATTTTAATAAAAAGTATTTTTTTTTTTTTATTATTTTTTTTACAAATAAAGGCTTTATTTTGAAAGTTGTTTCTCTCACTTCCTCTGGTGTTGACGCTTGTGACGTCGGTGATTATAAAAAAAAAAAAAAAAAAAAAAAAAAAATCTGACGTTTGTTGTCAGGCGTGCGCGATTACGTCATTTCCCGGAAGTGAAACTATCGCAACACGGAAGTGTCGGAAAGAAAACAAATAATCGCTTCTAACTGTGTCGAGTTGAAGTCGGAGAAAAACGCCCTGAACACCGTCTACCTTCTGGATCACCGTCTTCTCACGTCGAGCCCGGCAGACGGTGAGTACTGGCTATAGTCTGCGCCGGTGGGGGCTATCAGCTGTGGGGGGGGTAAAAACAGGAGAGAGAGTTCAGCGCTGGTTTAAAGGCCTCAAGTCACACAACTAACTGCTGAGGAACATCCCATAACTCTTTATTCTCCACTGCAACCTGAACACTGAGGAAAAGTTCCATTTAAAAGTCTGTAGGTAATGTTTTACATTACATTAAAGGACTGTGTGTGTGTGTGTGTGTGTGTGTGTGTGTGTGTGTGTGTGTGTGTGTGTGTGTGTGTGTCAGGTGATATGAGTCAATCAGTCCATCAATAAGTTCTCATATTAACTGGTTAATCGTTAAGCTATGAACAGCCCAAAGAACCCCAAATATATCCAAGTTATGATGAAGGACAGAAAAAAAGCAGCAAATCTTTACATTAAAAGAGAAGATCGATTGTTCTGATCGATTGTTCTGATCGATTGTTCTGATCGATTGTTCTGATCGATGTTTAAATACGAAGCTGCAACCAGCAGCTGGTTCATTTATCTTCGTTAACAGACAGAACTCGCCTACCAGCGCCTCAAAAGTTCACTAATTAACTCAGTAAATTCTGTTTATTCATTCAGAAAATGTGTCAGGTGACATGGGGGTGAATCAGTCAGTCAATCAATATGTTTTTATATTAATTGATTTATCATTAAGCCATGAAAATTACAATAAACAATCCAAAAACCAAAATATATTCTCAAATCTTCACATTTGAGAAGCTTCCACTTGAGATTTTGCTTCAAATTGAATTCCTGTCCGTCCTAATTGATTAATTGATTAATAATTTAACCACTTTTTAACAGCATCTATCTAGTATTGACTTTCTGCTTGTGCTATTTTCAAACAGATGGATTTCCTGTTTGGGAGAAGGAAGTCTCCGGAGGAGCTGCTGAAGCAGAATCAGAGGGCGCTCAACCGAGCCATGAGAGAACTGGACCGAGAGCGAATGAAACTGGAGCAACAGGAGAAGAAGATCATCGCTGACATAAAGAAAATGGCCAAGCAGGGACAAATGGTGAGCTGAAGGAAACTTTCTGTGAGATATTAAAGAATAATCCTAACTGCCACGTGTGCTTGTTTTTTTTTTTTTAAATCCTCGCAGGACGCTCGTCAAAATCATGGCCAAGGATTTGGTTCGCACGCGGCGCTACGTGAAGAAGTTCATCATGATGAAAGCCAACATTCAGGCCGTCAGTCTAAAGATACAGACGCTCAAGTCCAACAACAGCATGGCACAGGCGATGAAAGGCGTCACCAAAGCCATGGCAACCATGAACAGACAGGTCGGTGACACACCTGAATCTTCAGTGGACATCAACAACAACAATAACAATAATAATAATAATAATAATAATAATAATAAGCCTCTTGTGTTGACAATCGTATTTAATTTCCACAGCTGAAACTGCCTCAGATTCAGAAGATCATGATGGAGTTTGAGCGACAGAGTGAAATCATGGACATGAAAGAGGAGATGATGAACGACGCTATCGACGATGCCATGGGGGATGAGGATGATGAGGATGAGAGGTGAGGGACAGTGCTGACAAATCTTTTCTTCTACTCTTTATTTAGTTGTTTCATTATAATAATTACTGACCAAAGAAATGAAAGAAAATCACATTATCTTTATGTTATTCCCCCAGAACCTCCTCCATCCCTCAAACACACATAATACCTATAATACATAACATAATGAAAGAAATTAGACATCTTGTACCTCTTATTTTCCTTTACATTCTTTATAATCATCAGATTTTATTCAATTTTTAACCAGTGAAATGGGTTTCATTAAAGGAGTAGTTCAATAAACTCGCTGGCGTTTTTACTGAGAAATAAATGAAGAAGATGCCACTTTTATGTCTCCTCAAAACACACACATATAATACATCATACATAAAATAGATCAATAAATACGTAAGTTATCAAATTCAAATGAACACGCATTATACATTATACTGTAGTTATATATATTTAAAGGGACACTCCTTCAGTTTATCGCCTAAAGATCAGTTCACCTGTCACGAGGAGTGTGACTCAGCCTGTGAGCAGGTTGTGTAATTCGTTCTGTGGCTCTGGAGGAGCTTTCTAAAATCTGACTCAGCTGACGTCATAGGCAGGGAGGGGAAGCTTTCACCTCACTGATTTCAATCTTCACATATTTGTATCGCAAAGAACTATTGAGTTGCATTATGGGAAGTGTAGGATCCAGTGTCCAGTTCTTTCTTGATTCATAGCCTCCACAATCTTATATAATTCACCCAATATATGAATTCACTTGAACACGTTTGTAACTGTGCCTCTGCTTCATGTACAGCGACGCCATCGTGTCCCAAGTGCTGGACGAGCTGGGTCTCAGTCTGTCCGACGAACTGTCAAGTAAGAAAAATCCCAACACTTCCTCGTCTGTTGTCCGGTTTTTACATTTATTATACTGCTCATCGTGTGTGTGTGTGTCCATCTCAGATCTGCCCACCGCCGGAGGAAGCTTGGCGGTGAGCGGAGGAAAGAAGGCCGAGCCCCAAGCCGCCCTGGCTGACGCAGACGCCGACCTGGAGGAGCGACTGAACAACCTCCGGAGAGACTGAACGCGGCCGGAAGGCGCGCTGTTGTTTGCGAGGTTGTTAATACAGATACAAACATACTCGAATCTCTCGTGTTTAGATTCTTTTTGAAGGTATAACTGGCAGAAACGCCGGCTGTTTCAGAAAAAAAACGGTCTGTGTTATAAAAGGTGTATGGCTTTCTGTTTTGAGGTGTTTTTTTTTTTTTTCATTTTTAAGCGTGAATTGTGTATTTTATCAACAACAACAAAGAAAGAAACCCTATAAGGATCATTCATAGGTCTAGCAAATTCTTGTCTCATGTAAGACATTGCCAAAACACACAAAAATATCTAAAAGTGACAATTTATTTCACTGTCTGTGTAGATACTAACTCCTTGAAGGCATGACGTTTTCACAATTTAAATTAACACTAAAGACGTTTTAAAAGAACCCAAATGAAAGTTGGTAACGTGACAGAAGTGGCTATTTTATATGGGTGTCTGCACTTTTTGTACATCAGGCTGGTTTTGGCGTTCTTTGTATCCACATCATCGTATAAAATACAGTTTTAGCTCCGATTTGGGCTTTTCAATGACTTTTGATTGTGTTTATTTGTGGGAGTTGATGGTCGTCAGGCTCCAGCTGAAGACGGTGTACAAAAAGTCTCATTTATCTCGACATCTTTTCTGTCTAAATTCACTAACAGGACGGTTTATTTTACAAAAACACACACATATATATATATATATATATATATATAGGGATAAAGGATAAAGGACAAAGAAAGAAAGAAAGAAAGAAAGAAAGGAAGGTATGTTCAGGTGAATCTTCACCGGTGGAAAAGCACTCCTGTGTACTTCCGTTTGTCTGTGGTGTTTTTTTTTAAGACGAGCAGGATTTTCACCAAAAATAATTAATTAATACGAAGTCGGTGGTGTTTTGAGAAACTGTCCTGTTGTTTTCCTTTTTTTTCTTTGTTCAATAAACATTTTTTTCCAGATTTAACATAACTGGTTGTTTGATTAGAGGAATATCACACATGGAATTCAGTTTATGAGTTATAGAAAGCACTACACTAGTGTTTAAGAGCTTTACTGAGCCCTAGGAAATCACCCAGATGATGCAATCTGGGTTAGTCCAGCTCGGGTTTGGAGGCTACATACTGTTAAAGGCATTACAAACTGAAGGAGTGGAGTTTAAAAGACGTGGGCAGGGAGTGTCAAATGAAAGATGTTATCTTGTTGCATTATGGGAAGTGTAGTATTCAATGTTTTTTTTTTGGGTGGTTCACTTTCTAAGTATATCTTAATACTCGCATATAAAATATTGGTCACTCTATAGTTTGAAGGAATTTTATACTAAAAAGATTAACTTTTAAAGATCACTTGATGTTACTAAGTACAGTACTTGAGTTAATGTATTTAAGTAGTTGACATTTTAGAGGGAAATATATATATATATACTTTTAATGGGAGTATTCTCAAAATGTGGTTTCACTGCTTTTTCTTAAGTACAGGATCTGAACACTCAGACTGGTGAAGCCTCATATTTAGCTTCAGCTGAACTTAAACGCAACAAAACCTGTGGATTTTATTATATATATATATATATATATAAATATTATAATCTGAGTTATTTGAATCTTGAGATATGTTTAAGAAATGTTTAAGATAAGGTTTCTGTAGCAGTTTGTTTAAATCTAAAAATGTCCTCATCCAAAATGTTTGTTTAAAACCAAAAACAAATTTCATAGACATGTTAATTTTATTCCAAAAAAATTTAACTTTCAAAACTGTCAATTTGTCAACATACAATCATAGAACAATATTGAATGTACTCAACACTTCCAACATTAAATAATAAAAAAATAACAGCCATGTTTTATGTACATTTGTTTCTGAAAGCTATGTACAGAAAAAAAAAAAAATAGAAGAAAATAAAAGAAACTCAAACTTTGTATTTCCAAACTCTGCCTACAACATACGCCCGGCAGTCGAAGTATTGAAGCTTGCAGAAAGCCATTGCATCATAAAAACAGGTTGAGCAAACGCAGCGAGGGAAGAAGAAAGAACGCGGGCAGAAATCAAACACTGCGATTGTGACTGAGATTAACTCAGAGAGGGAGAGATTAACTGGCAGCATGTTAAAGAGCATACTCGTGAACATCATAGAACTACAGCTAGAAAGCTTATTTATCGTCTAAAAATGGTTTCCCGTGAACGTCAGATAGCTGCGTCCTTTAAGACACCAATGCATACACGTAACTTGCCTAGTATTTACTGGATGTAAGCGCATTGTAAAGATTGGAAACACAAAAATTAAGATCGTAAACTGTACTTTTGTTGTTATCGGATCGCCTTACGATGAGGCAGCAGGTTCTCACTGAACAGAGCAGCCAAAAGTCATGCTATCAAGAACAAGAGTTTGTAGTTTTTGTTGCCCAATGAGCAGAGATTATTCTCCATTCTGGGGTTTAAGCCATGCTACCATCTTTTTTATTTTTATTTTTTAAAACAGCTAGAGTCCATGCAACTCACATAAAATAAAAAAAGTAATAGAAACAAAACAGGGAACAGAACACTGGGTATCACGCCAAGTTTTACCACCCCTCTAATTTTCTGTGCTTTAGTTTTCATAAAGAAAACCAGGAACACGTAACAATCATTTGCTTTTCTTATTCTTTTTCTTTCTTACATTGGATTGGCAAGAACTGATATATTCTCTTTTTTTTAAAATATGAAATCATGCTGTGTGGCTCAAAACTCCCGATATCACACTGAACATTGATAAATCTTTAGTTGTGTGCGAACAATATAGGCAATACACAGCACGATACAGTCAGATTTGGACATGTTTTTTTTCCACAGAACGAGTGGTAGGACGACCCAGAACCAAAAAAAAAAAAAAAAAGTTGTAGCCGTATTGCTCATCATGACACACAATTCAAGCTCTACTTTTCAGTCAAAATGGCAAATAATGTTTCTTCAAACCCCCCCCACCCACCCGCCCGCCCCTGAACATGAATGCACTCCAATATAGAGTCCAAATTATCAGCTGACTATGCATAAAAAGTGATTAACGCCACTTTTTGTGTGATAAAACCAATTTTTCAGGATGGAACAGCTGCTACAAAATGTATTTTTAACATGTTACAGAACATGCACATAACATTTTTCTTTTTTTTTTTAAGAATACAAACTGATGTGTAATCTTCAACAGCCGCTAACATGGGAACTGTAAATATTGTGGCGTCAGGCATTTAATCTCCCCTTTCAGAAGTGTAAATGAGACCAGAATATCGACATCCACTGGCGCAGCTACGTCCCATCCTATCACAATATTCTGCAGGAGATCAGCTGGTCTGAGGCGACACGTTGAGACTTGAGAGCCGTGAACTCTGCCACAGACTGAAAGCAACAGCAGTTATACATAGCGACTGGTGACGCGCCTCCCCCACCCCGTCCCTCCCCAGACAAGACAAATGTGTAGCATTCTCTAAATCTGCAGCACGGAGCGGCATCTCTCCGCCGTTTAACGCCACGTGGGTTTCACTTCCGACAGGTCCGGTGAGGCGTGTGTTTTTTGGGCACCTCGATGCGACATCGGCTTCGGTCATCCAGCCAAGGCAGCTCGAAGTTCCTGGAGGAAAAAAATTATTTAAAAAAGAATAAATAATAAATCAACATTTTACTTTTGTTTAAAAATAAAAACAAGTGTAGAGACTTATTGTGCTCGTCTTCAACTTGAATTAGACAGGGGAGTGAGTGGATAAACAGAATACAGATTCTTCTATACAGGGCACAAGGGCTCGCTGAAAGGTTTGATGAAGCAAGGTGATCACGTGCTATTTGGGCTGCACAATAAAGGTAAAAAAAAGATCATATTGCAGATTATTTTAACAGATATTGTGGCTGCAATATGATTCACAGTAGTGGGAAAGAGCATTTTTGCATCACTGTTTTCATTTTCACTGAAAAAAACAACCAAAATCATGATAATTGTGACATGTAATGTTGTTTTGTCACCTGTTTTACATTTATCCCAGTTGAACATACCTGGGATACTTTGGTGTGATGTGCTTAGACATAGGGAGTTTCTTTAGGAAGAGTTCAACAGACTATAAAAAGAAGCCCTGACGCTGTTCTGGAGGCTTACTAAGACACTTAATGTTCTTCCTATCCTGTAAGCACCAGGTCCAACAGTGCCAGCCTGAGCTGAACACAGTTAATGTGACATGAAGCTGAATTAAAAAAAGGAAAAACAACAAACGCAGCTCAAACTTACTGTTGTGAGAGTTTGGGCAGCGGCCGGCCAAATGCAACCACAGGCAAGAAGGGAGTGATCACTATAGTTTCAACTGGAAGAAACAAAAAAATTATAATTTTAAATCTCTTGAATCCGTTTTAAAAAAAAAAAAATCCCGTTAGTGTTGCTGATTGCAGTTTAATTGGACGGGATGTTATGCAGATGTACCGTCTTCAGTGTCGGGATAGAAGGACGACAGCTCTGGCTCGGTCTCCGGGACGACTTTCTTCCGGTTCATGCGCTGCTGCAGACGCTGGAACATGCGCTGCTCTCTGATTCGCTGGATGTCCCATCTGAAAAACACAGAAAATTAATTTTAAAAAAATGTCAGGAAGAGTAGACAGACAGAAATCATAATAACCTCAGAGTGCTTTAGAGCTGGTAAGTGATACGTCTTACTGCTGGAATTATTTGAAGCTTAAACTCTTCAGACGGCATTTAAAACTTCAAATTCAATCAGAGCTTCTCTAAGCACTAAATCTCCACCTTCCTCTACTCAGATGTGCATGTTTTAGTGCGAGGAAAATCAATTATTTATGATTGTTTTCTGATTAGTTTTTACACTGTAAGCCTTTAAAAATCTAATATTTTACCATTTCTAATCTACCCACAGTCAAATCTTTATGCTAAAAATAGTCGAATCTACAGTCTGACGATACATCGACCACCTATTAGTGATTTATCAGTATTTGGTGCATGTTTTGGCCAAAAGTTGACACTGACACTGTGAAAATATCTGTTATCTTATCAGCAAAGAAATAAGAAAATCCACCTTGTGCATCCTTTTGACTGGCATCTGTTGACTATTAATATTTTAGTTCTCAGCTCTCTTGATCTCAATAAAACTATATTGATTACACAAAGCCTTCCTGTAACTTGTGCAGACAGAAATAAAGTAGAAAAGCACTTAATCGAATGTTTATTACAAGTTTAGAATAATGTTTGTTGTATTTGTGTTATTTAAAAGTTATTAACAACATTGTGATTTATTTTCCAATCCTGTTACAGCCGTTCATCTCTTGGTCACCACTCTTTAATAAAAAAATGTTTAATTATGCTCCATGTTTACCTTAACAAACATATAATACATATTATATATTTTAACTCCAGTATTCAGTATCAGGACAACATATCTAACAATAACTTCAGTTACTGATTTGTACCTTTTCCTCCTCTTCTCATCCAACTCCAGCTTCAAGTGGCGTTTCAAAAACACATTGTCATCCAGCGGCTGGACGGGAAGATAAAATTCACACATGTAAATTCAAACAGTTTCGAGGATTTAAAGTGAGATAAACTCCAGAGGTAGAATTATTTAAGATGAGTCTCACCTCCGGGGGGGTGAAGGAAGGGTCCTCGTCCAGGGGCTCTATAGGATTTTCCCTCCAAGACGGAACTACAAGGCCAAAAAGAGGGAGAGGAAATTATTCATAGGTAGTGTTATGAGTACATTTGATGGATATAGTGATTAAAGATGGGATATAGGTTAGGCTTACAAACAATCAGCATATCATGTACTACATGAGGAGTCCACTCACTGGCCACCTCTTCCTCCTTTTTAGGGGAAGTCTCACGCAGAGGGGACAGAGGAGGTTGGTTCCAGCAACAGAGGTACATCTCTGTAGTAGACATGAAGGGCAGATCTTCAATCTGACAGCTCAGCTCGGGCTCCTCTTTGCACGGGAGCATAATGTCCCTTTCTGCCCCTGACCTCATGGGAACGGTCTTCTCTGGGGTTTCCTTACTGCGCAGCTCTCTGTGATTGGGAGAGCCGGGCTGAGTTTCGGGCTTCTGCGGGCTAAGCTTGGCACTTTTGCCCCGTGATTTCTGGACTTTTGCATCCCCAAAGCAAGATTTCCTGTGTGCAGAGACGATAATAAGAATAAGAATTGAAGTTGAAGACATTTTAAGTCATGAATTATACCTCTAAAAATCTGAACAGAGCAAATTAAGACTACATTTTAATGACTTGTCCTCCTTTTCCCAGTGCTGTCTGGTGTAATTTTACCTCTTTTGACCTTTGCCACCCCGACTAAAGGGATGCTGAGCGGCTGTGTTTGGCTGCGGACTCTCTTCCGCGTCCAGATCCCACATGTCCTCCTTGTCAGGGGTCCATGGCTCCAGGGGCTGGAAAAGGCGCTTGTCACGCGGCGGGTCTTTCCTCGTGAGCTGCAGGCGACGCTCCATGCGCTCAATACGTGCAAGCAGCTGCAAAAAGAGGAACGTGGAAACCAAAAACTTAACTTTAAAAGCAAACACATGATATCAACCCACCAATATTTGCTAAAAAAAAAAGTTTTCCTTACTGTCTCTTTGTCTGCTTTGAGCTCATCTATCTCCTTGTCCTTGGACTGCAGCTGTTGTTGCTGTTGTTCGATGAGGTCCAGTTGGAGGAGGAGGATCTGCCTGAGGCAGTTGGCCTGCGTGTGGGGATTTGCAGGGGTCTTCCTGATGTTCCTCCACTTGCCCTCGGACGAGAGTTCAATGGATGCGGTGCCGAGGACTCCGGGGACGACCCCCTTCACGCTGTCGTCGGCGCCGGCATCCTTGGGGTTGTTGTTCACAGCCATCTGAGGGTTATCCATAGTGTCAGCAGAGAGGGGTTTACCTTTCACTGGGGTTCCCTCACCCCCCATTTGTCTGACAGGGGACAATATCCCCACAGTTTTACTGTCTCCTTGAACTAGATCTGCAACTGTGGCAGCGAGGGGGACTTTACTGGTCATGTAAATCTGGTCTAAGTCCTTAGATCTGCTCTCGCCCCTGTGTACGTCTTGCACATCTATAACAAAGTCACAGGACTCCCTCTTGAGGCTCACAGGACCCCCGAAGTGCGTTGGGTCAAAGTCGATGGCGTCAGCGTCCTGCTTGATCCCTGTGTTTGGAAACAGTGTGGATCTCAGAGTCATGGCGAACACAGCGGCTTCTCATCCTGCAACGCCTCGGCGATGCAACTCCCAGCAGCCTCCCATGAGAACTCGAGCAGCTGCTGCCCTACAAAGAGAAACAAACAGCAGACAGCAGACACAGTCAAAAGACATTTATCGTGTTGTTACAGATTAAAGTGGAGGCGTGCTGTCTGTGAACGGAGGCTAATACTCGGACACACCGTAGAGAAACTACAACATGATCCCGGGGCATCCTTCTCCTGGGAAGAAGAAAAAAAAAAAAAACCGGCTCGAAACCCAAGCTAAGCTACGTTAGCACCGCAGTACAACCGTACAGGCGCTAATTTCAGAGACTAACTAATCACATCAGGAGACATTAAACACACCGAGCCTCGGGGTTACACGTTACAGCAGGAGGGCTTCACACAACGACTCGGGAGTGGCTGTGTAGGACACTGGCAGCGGCCGTCTCCTCCATTTTGGTTCTCGCGAAATCATGAAAAACAATAACAGCTAGCCGAGCTAGCACGCTAACGCTAGCCGGCTAGTTCAACCAGCACGGGGTTCCTGAAGGCGGCGCGTGCGTGTGCGTGTGTGTGTGTGTGTGTGTGTGTGTGTGAGGGGGTGCACAACAACCACATTAATAGTTGGGACACACCTGTGGTTACCTGTGTGTGTGAGCTCACCTCGGTTATAATCCGCGTCCACCTGCGACTCTCTTCTTCTTCATGTTCCCTCCTCAAGACTTGTTTTAAAGCGCCCTCTGCTGCGCATGCGTAATGTGTTGGTTGTTTCTTGTGTTTGAGAGGGAACCAGCAGGGGGCGCCACTGGGCCTCTCTCTGCACTGTGGTTATGTAAGGTTAAAAACAGAGGGTGGGTGGGTGGGGGGGGTTAAAGGCGAGTTTAGAGGTTTTATTTTGTGTTTTATTTTTCTGCTGCTTTATATATATATATTTTTTTAATCTGTACAGCTCTTTTTCATTTTAAAAACACTTATTTTACATATTTTTTCCATTTTTTTTTATTGTTATTTTCTATTTTGGGTATGTTGATTCATATATATGATGTTTATTGTTGTGCACCAAAACACTAAAGCTAATTCCTACTATAAGAACACCTACTTAACCTTTATTTACTACATGTGTTTTATAACATTAATAGTTATATTGGACATAAAACCTATTTGCACTTTGAATTTAGTCATTTTGCATAATCAGTACTTTTACTTTTTAAGTATCCTACATTTGAGTGCTGATACTTTTGTACTTGTGCCTCTAAACTACATTATTTGTTATACGATTGTATGTACACTGTATTCTTTTTATTTCACTATATTCCCGAATGCTGCTGTGTTGATTTGATTTTCTCCTGCAGGGGGATTAAGAAAGGTATATCTTATCTTATTATCTTTAAAAAAAAAAACAGACTAGTGGCATCTGTAGATAAAAACGTCTCATTCTAAAGTAACAAAAACACACTAAATCCTTTATTCAGGTGATTATTAATATTATATTCCATTTCTGACAATAGATCCACCTAAATGTTCAACACTGGACCTTTAAGAAAGCAGTCATACTCAGTCTACTTTCATTCTCAGCCACTGTATTGATAATCTGTGGATATCAATATTAAGAGCATGTATTCAGAGCAAGATTTAGCCTTGTGAGACTAACCCCATCTCTTCAGGTTGAGCGTTTGCATGCAGCACTCCGAGCAGACAGACAACCAAAACTTCAGACAGCACCTTCATGATGAACCCTGAAGCAAAACACACAGAAATGTACTACATGTGTTTTATAATATTAATAGTTATATTGGACATAAAACCTATTTGCACTTTGAATTTAGTCATTTTGCATAATCAGTACTTTTACTTTTTAAGTATCCTACATTTGAGTGCTGATACTTTTGTACTCGTGCCTCTAAACTTTGAATGCATGACTTCTACTTGTGATGTAATATTTTATTCTGTGGCATTGCTGCTGATATTTATTTTATTTTAATACTTTAAAACATGTCAGGGGGATGTTTAGGCTACTTTTTCGGCAGCATATTTATTTGACAGCTGTAGCTACTGGTTACTTTGCAATTTAATATTTTCCATATAAAACACATAGGATAATAATTTAGGATTTAACAGCAGTATCTGCTAAAACCTAACAGACATAATGTGTATTAAAGTGTATTTTAAGACTTCCAGGGCATTAGTGTAATACATAAATAACATTCGTTGGACATATAACAGAATATAGTATTATAAGAATGATAAATGCTCTATAAAATGAGAATACAATGTGCCGTCTAGAAGCTGGTGTTTATGATCATCTTATAAAATATGACGTAGGTATTTAATTGCTGCTTTATTCCACATTAATAATAATAATCCAAAAATGTAAATTATAACCTGATAGAAGAAATAATGTCATCCCACCACTGATTTTACATTATAGTGCTACTTACTTACTAGTAAAAGATCAAAATACGACTGCACATAACTGGATAATGATCTAAAAGCAATTATTAAAAAGTATTTTATTACTATTAAAGGTTGAGAATAAACACCAAGCTGTTCTATAAAAGTATAAGCAGGTGTTGCTCCTTTAGAATTACTCATAGAATTACGTTTTCTGTAGGAAATATCTGCGATAACCTTCAGTCAAACATCCTGACACAGAACATTTCGGCCTACATTTTACATCTTTATCCTCGTGTATTATCAACAAACCATTACTTTTTTCATACGCTGCCACATTTTCATTAGTTTAATGGGCCTTGAATCATTTCCTTTGGGTTGTTAACTCAACGCCAACTCTTTAGGAAAAAAGTAAAACTCAATTCACCCTCCACATTTATTACAGTGCTGCTTATCAGTAGTCACCTGTGTATGTGTGTTTCATAAATGCTTTAATGTGCTGGAACTAAAATGTTTTTCTTGCTCACTTTCCTGCTATGACATGTATTAATATTGTGCAAACTCCATAAAAGCCCATTTTCTGAAGGCACCACGTCAGGGTAAGTAGCTTAAGAGCGTCTCGTTTTAAAGATATATCTCCATTTAAAGGTAAGAAAATACTCTCAAAAAATGAATTCATGCAGTTGCTCACACATTTGGTTTAAGCTTTTATATGTTTACTCTTCCTCTTGGGCTTTTAGACTTTAGATTAGGGAATTATAAAGACGTTATTTTTTGATCAGCTCTCGTTTAATTAAAACATTTCTGTGTGTTTTGCTTCAGGGTTCATCATGAAGGTGCTGTCTGAAGTTTTGGTTGTCTGTCTGCTCGGAGTGCTGCATGCAAACGCTCAACCTGAAGAGATGGGGTTAGTCTCACAAGGCTAAATCTTGCTCTGAATACATGCTCTTAATGTTGATATCCACAGATTATCAATACAGTGGCTGAGAATGAAAGTAGACTGAGTATGACTGCTTTCTTAAAGGTCCAGTGTTGAACAATTAGGTGGATCTATTGTCAGAAATGGAATATAATATTAATAATCACCTGAATAAAGGATTTAGTGTGTTTTTGTTACTTTAGAATGAGACGTTTTTATCTACAGATGCCACTAGTCTTGTTTTTTTTTTAAAGATAATAAGATAAGATATACCTTTCTTAATCCCCCTGCAGGAGAAAATCAAATCAACACAGCAGCATTCGGGAATATAGTGAAATAAAAAGAATACAGTGTACATACAATCGTATAACAAATAAGGATATTACAAAACATAATAGAAAATATAAAACTATAAATCAAAATATATACACTATATGCAAATTGCAATGGTGTGCAACTGACTAAATATCTAAACTGTACATGTGCAATTTAAGATAAAAGATTTGTGAGTTTTGCTTCCACTGTATGTTAAATAATTGAACATAAAGGCTCCTGTCAACTAATTCTAAATTAACACAGAAAAAATAAAGAGTAAATTAAAATAAAATAAACATCAGGGCTGTAAAAGGCCATTTTTTTCATTATATACCAGAAAAGAACCTTTTGATATCGGCATATATTGTCTGTGATAGGCCAGTATCGGTGGATAATATCGGTTAGGCTCTACTTAATACACTAAAGGATTAGTTAATTTTAAGATAAGATAAGTCTTTATTGATCTCCAGAGGGGAAATTCAGGCGTTGCAGCAGAACAAAGACAGAAGTAAGTACAGATAAATAGAGAAAAGTTTAAAATAAGCTCATGTCAGTGAAGTATATTAGATATAAGAGTTATATGATACCCTCTACTGTACACCAGAATAATAACCACAACCAAACAGTGAATCTAGATAATAATAAACAGTTCATTAGCTGCAGCTCATGTGATTTTACATCTGTGTCTTTTGTCAAGTCTCAGTGAAGACGAGCAGCATGTGGGGAGAAGATACGCCGAGTCGACGGTTGGCAGCGAAATCAGCAAAATCATGGATTCACTGGTGCAGAAGAACTTTGTCGACTTCTTGCTCAACCAAAGGGAGAAAAGAAGCAAGTAAGTGACTCAAAGAGTGCAACAGATTTCAAAGCAAACGCAGGAGATAACAGCAGATTTATGGTAAGTGATTACTGCCCCTCCTTCACAGGCCTGCTGCCCCTGCAGAGGAAGAGCCAGAGGAACGTCTGTACAACGAGCTGCTGAAGCTCAGTCACCAGAAGAGAAACATCTAGGTGTGTTTTCCTCATTTTATACTGTATTAACTGATCTGTCTTGCTGTGTTTTAACATCATGTCTCACATCTTGTTCTCAGGCTCCAGTAAGCTGCTGTGATGCTGCTAAAAACCCCACAATTCTTCTGATGTTTCCTTCTGATGTTTTTAAAAGCTTGGCTGATGTGAAATCTTGTGTGTAATGAATGTTTGTCCTGTGGTAAATTAAATAAAGTGACTTAAAGCCGAGTAAGTGGCATTGTGTCTTTATTCTCTAAGAAACATTTAATAGGATATAAAAGCTGAAATGCTCCAGTTAAGCTGTGTAAAGTGTGTTTAAGGCTTCATATATGTTTATTTACCTAATTATGTAAAAGTTATTTACATTTAACAGCTATAATGAGACGTTATTGTCAGATTAGGAGAAAACCTATAATCAGTTTATAAAATATGCAGTGGTGGAAGAAGTATTCAGATATTTTACTCAAATAAAAGTGTATAAAAATACTCAAAATGTTAATTTAAAAAGTATAAAAGTATGCACAACGGTTCATTTTATAATCATATACAGTATATATTATTGTATTATAATTATGTGAGGTTACTGATACAGATGCAGCTTATTGTAATGACTTTATATAATGCAGGGTAGCTTAATCTGTAATAATATATCATCATTTATTAGTTGATTTATATATTGTGTTAATCTGAAAAGTCACTAGTAACTAATAGAAAGTATATTTGTCTCCAAAATTTAGTGGAGTGGAAGTAAAAATAACAGAAATACTGCAGATTAAACTATGCAGCAACATATAAGAAGTTCAATTGACAACATTAAAATGCTGCTGATAGGTAATAAAAGGAAAACAGCATAAATTACACAATAATAAATACAATAAAAATACCGTAATGAACTTAATACACTACAAATACCCCAAAAATAATGATTAGGTGAATGAAAACCACTAAAACTTTAATCTTGACTTTAAAACTAAGTGGATAGAAATCATAAAAGATAAAGTTCTGTCTCCACACACAAACACACCCAGGAATTTATGTTTTGATGGATTATTTGACCATTTAACTCATTGTTTTATGTTGCTAAGATCCTATTTTTTCAGGAATGTTTCAACTATAAACATTATGGATGCATTTGTAAGTTTTTCTGACTCATGTAAAGAGAAAGAAATCATGCATTAGTCTTAACTTTCATGCTAATAAAGGGCTGTAACTGCTTTGGATTCCTGTGTTAAAATGTGCACAGGGAAATCATAAATTAAACACAAAAAGAAGAGACTCTCACTTGTTGTTATTTTGACGTAAACTAGTGACTTTATCTGTATTTTATACCCTTAAACAGACATTTTTTTCTACTTTAAAGCCTCTTGACTCTTCAGCTCTATTAAGAGATTTTTTTTAAATTCTGTTTTTGTATTTTCTAGCTTGAATTTTACATGTTTTCTTGTATACAAAGCAGTTTTTAAACAATAAAACAAAATCAGTACTGCAATATTCTCCGAGACACCAGGGGGCGCTCTACGATAACACGTTGACGTCATTGACCGGGAAGGGCTATACTTCCTTGCTGTCAAACTGGAAACACTTAGTAGCTTCACTTTATATATTAATATAAAAACGCACAAATACAAGCTTAAATTTATATAATCTGACATTAATCTGCGATAAAGAGTCGCGTAGTTTCTATTCTTTGTTTAAAGTTTTCGGTAAACGTCACTAAAATGCACCGGAGAGGCGTCGGCGCGGGAGCTATCGCGAAGAAGAAGCTAGCAGAGGTAAACAACAACAAATAAACATTTTATATAAAGTTTATAAAACACTTTCATGTCTTTACCTGCAGTTTTATTCCTTTCTTTTTTCTTTAAGGCGAAATATAAAGAGAGAGGAAATGTTCTCGCAGAGGATCAAATTGTTCAAGTGAGTCAGAATTTAGTTTTTTATTTTTAAAAATACTTTAAAATATTCCTGTAAACAATAAAGTTAATGCAAATGTGTTTATTTCTTTATTCTGCGTTTGTAAATCTGTAATAAAATCTGGATTTAACTGGTTGTATTGTGATAAAAGTAAAATAATAATTCTGTCTTCTGCACAGTTTCTTTATTTATCTATATATTTTTTAAAAGTATTTTATTCTTGTGTGTTTTTTCTTTGATTGTTTATTTTAAGCACCAAGACAAATTCCTCCTGTGTGTAAAAACCTACCTGGCAATAATAATAATAATAACTTTATTTGTGTAGCACTTTTAAAAAAAACAAGGTTTAAATTACAGAACACAGTGAAATAATAAATAATAAATAATAAATAAAATAAGTAGAACAGAACTGAAAGACGGTTGGAGTAAAAAATAAACATAAAAAGACCACATCACGTAAAAACAAGTCTATAAAAATGGGTTTTAAGAAGTGAGATAAAAGATTAAATCATCTGTTATTGGAATAAAAACAAAACACCAATAATCCTAACGTAACATTTTATTTACAGTCCTCACTTCCACTTACAAATATAAACATGGATCTGTATTTATTCAGTGTTGCAGACACAACTTCTGCGTTGTTGATTTGAAAATAATTCCCTCTCCTGATTCGGTTTTCCTGCCAGATGTCGAAGCAGTTGGAGACCTTCAAGTCCAACCTGGAGGAGTTCGCCAGCAAACATAAACAGGAGATCCGAAAGAGCTCCCAGTTCAGGGTTCAGTTTCAGGAAATGTGTGCCACCATCGGAGTTGACCCGCTTGCCTGTGAGAAACACCTTCTGGAATATAATAATGTGTTTTTTAAAGTAGAAAATAACCTTTTAACCTCTCTTAACTTATTTTTTTTTCCTCCCACAGCCGGGAAAGGTTTTTGGTCTGAGATGCTCGGCGTTGGTGACTTCTATTATGAGCTCGGTGTACAGATTATTGAAGTGTGCTTGGCCCTGAAACACAGAAATGGAGGTTTGTAACTTGTCTGGAAACTGAAAACTAAGTGATAATCAGTGTGTTGGACCCTGATATTATTCATGTCAACACAGTAACTATATAATTAACATCTGCAGGATGTAGATTCCCTGATTACTGGACTTTAGAGGTTAACATGTGTCTCCTCTTTAGGGCTCATTACTTTGGATGAACTCCATCAGAGAGTGCTGAAGGGAAGAGGAAAGTACGCTCAGGATGTGAGCCAGTAAGTGTCACTTACTGAATATTTAATGTGTCATTTCTGTGTCAAATGTTCTGTTTTGTATTAACACAGCTGCTCATATCCATTATAATCAGAGTTGATATTGCCCCATGTGTTTGTTGTATGTCTATTAAAGTCATTTACGTGCTCCCCAGAGACGACTTGGTGAGAGCCATAAAGAAACTGAAGGTGATGGGTAGCGGCTTTGGGATGATTCCTGTTGGTGGTTCTTACCTGGTCCAGTCAGTCCCAGCAGAGCTCAACATGGATCACACTGTAGTTTTACAGCTGGCCGAGGTAAGACGGGTTTATTAAAGCAGGTCTCACGTGTTTGTTTTTACCACAAATTGAGACATGCTTTGTTCTGTTAACTATGAATTGTTCACCCAGATTTATTCTTGCTGTTGTTTTTTTAATCACTGACATTGTCTTGAGATACTGAACTTTGGTCATGGAGTCTTAATCAGTATAAAGATCTTTTTAAGAGACACAGTTCATCATTTAAATGTGTCTTCAGCTTTATATGTTGGTCTCACGTTTGTCCCAAAGTCTCTTTGTTTCCAACACAACACTCAAATCTGAATCAAATGCCATCAAGGCTGCGACTTTACATGGTTAAATAATCACCGTGTCTTATGGTCAAAGAAAATCAAATCAGTTTAATAAACCACAAAGCACTCTGAATGTCAGATCAGTCTATAAAAACATGTATTTGTAGCACCAAATTCCCTCTTTGTGTTTCCTTCCTGAGCTGCAGTGAAGAGGAAACAAAGACAAAGTATTAATTTGGTATTAAAAAGACTAAAACTTTGATTTGTTTCTTCTGACTGCTGAAGCCTCATATGAACTTATATGTTTACACCAAACTGAGACTGTTGGTTTCCCCCAATCACTTAACATTGAAATCACAATAAAAAGATGTTTATTTACTTTATTTATTTATAGCCAGTGTGGACAGGAGGAACTATGACTAAAAACCAATGTACATATGGAGATGTGAGTTTGAGACGTGAAAAAATTTTAACTTTTCCTTAAATTTGTTACTATATATGATTTATGAAGGAGAAGGTTTTTGCTTCCAAAGTTGGGGAATGAATTAATAAAAAAATAATCCACCTGCAGGTTTTAAAGTCTAACACTTGATGTCACTATTCTCCAACTCACCACTGTCCTCAGTTTATGTGGTTACAGTGGTGAGAAGGAAAACAGGTTGTTCTCTCTATTGTTCCTGTCAAGGGTTTTATTATTCCAAGAAAGAGAGAGAGAGAGAGAGAGATCATGT
Source organism: Dicentrarchus labrax (assembly GCF_905237075.1). Classification (NCBI taxonomy): domain Eukaryota; kingdom Metazoa; phylum Chordata; class Actinopteri; family Moronidae; genus Dicentrarchus; species Dicentrarchus labrax. Next base: position 20,557,985 of record NW_026136712.1, on the reverse strand, counting down.
CTGTTTGTTTCTTTGTTCATTTGTAGAAGAAGGGCTACGTCACAGTGAGTGAGATCAAGGACAGTCTAAAATGGGAGAAAGAGCGGGCGTGTCACGTCCTGGTAAGTTCACATCAGCTTATTTCTTTAAAACTTTATTATTATTATAATAATTATTTCACAAAGTACTGAGGTGACGAAATGCAGCAACTCTCACTGCTTCTGCTGAGTCAGTCTCTAACACTGAATTCATTTTCCTCTATAGACAATAATGTTATATAAAAAATTAACAATAATTATTGTTGTTATATAATAAGTGTTTTTGTATCTCTTACACCTATTAAGTGGAACTAAAAGTGGGATTGTTGTCTGTTCAATCCTTTCCTCTCTCATTAAATCAGTTAATCATTTTTAATTATACATACATATATAGTGTTATTAGTTAATTCATTGAGCCATTTTCTGCTGCTTATCTTGCTCAAGGTTTCATTAACATAATTATATCAATAGGAATTATTTAGTGCTGCAACCATTAGTTAATTTTCAGAAAGTTAATTGACAAATATTCTCATTTAGATTCTTGAATGGGAGGATTTGCTACTTTTCATTGTCATAAATGGTAGAAAATGTTTTATCTTTTGGACTGTTGCCTGGAGAAAACAAGCACATTGAGGACATTATAATGTACAAATTTCAATTATTTTTTTTACATTTTATAACCTAAATAGTTAATAGATGAATCAGTAATGAAAATAATCATTAGTTGCAGTCCTAGAAGTGGTTATACACGGTTGTCAAACTGAGAAAGGTATTAAACTGCATTGTAAGTCTGTGAACTCTCCTGTTTCCAGGATCACCTGCTGAAAGAAGGCCTGGCTTGGTTGGATTCTCAGGCAGCTGGAGAATCACAGTACTGGCTGCCCGCTCTCTTCTCTGAGCTGACTTCCCGCGACGTCACACCAGAGGAGGCCAATCAGATGACCCCTTAAGGAACGACGTCGGCTTTTAGAGGCCATGTTGGTAAACAATATGTGCCTGGTGGGTGGTGGGAGGAGGGGGGAGGGGGAGGAGAGGACTCATGTGATGGAGCTGGCTGGTTCACTGGGCTTGGCAGGCTCGGCAAACTCCCTCCTGAGATCATTCTTTGGACACGAGGAGGGAAAACTTTCCTCAGCTGCTCTTCAGTTACATCCAAGTGAGCAATAAGTGCAAGAAAGAAGTTTGATTTCCACTAAAACTGCGTATGAATTTCAGTGTGAAGTCTCTGTTGTCTTGCTGGTGTCACGGTTTATGGGTGGGTATGTATAATTCTCAATGTACAGAACATGTAAGTTTTCATGTATAAACAACAACTTTTAAAGAAAAGACTACATCTGCATTTAATTTTTTTTTATTGTCAGCATTAAACACACTTACATTCATTCGTTTGAACTGATTATTGACATAAATTCGCTTGTTTACGTTTGCTTAACCTCACCAACAATTCGTTCTGTCATACATTTTAAATTCAACAGAAATAAATCCATACATCGGTACGATCCCAGTTACTTTCGCCCTTGAGAGATGATTAAGTTCAAAGCTATACTGTAGAAGGAGAACTGGGGTTAATATGTGAAGTTTTAAATGTGCCATGCTTCATTAATATTTAAAGTTTCATCTCTTTAAAAAGGAACTATTTCAAGCATGTTTCAGCCTATTTACTACAAATATATATTTACCTTCCTGCTGTTTTATTTTCCAAAGCATACCAAAGGTTGTTTTTTAACATGTTTTTCCTCTAATTTTAGGTAATTCCTAACTATTAAGATCATGCCTACTTTTATTCAAGTGTTCTGTAGGGCTGGGTGACCCTGGGGACCAAAATGTGTCCAAAAGATCTTCCCAAAAAGCTGATATCAAACATCTGGTCGGATCTATTATCTTGTTTATTATCTTACGTATTTCTTTAAACAGGTAATTCCTGATTTAAAATCATTAAAATACAAGTTTTCCATATTTTTATTAAATCGTTGGCTGCACAGACGTTTTATTTCCTAACATGAGGCCAATTTTACTATTTTGTTCAGGCAAAACACGTCTGCTTGTGTTCAGACGACAATTTTATCTTCTATTGTTGAATCACAATAAAGGGGTTTTGTATTTTTGGGTATCAGCACAGGCACTCTGGAGGTATCTTACTGGCAAACGATACCCAGACCCACCTGTGTGGTAATCCACCGCAGACCTTTCCAATCCATCCCCACTTTTAAATGCATCACTGCGCAATCATTAGACAACATTTGACCTAAAATAAATGAGGACATGATGTTCACTGCGATGGATTACGTAGCTCAGGCAGGTTTCAAGTCTCTGCCAGCTGATTCTCACTGCATACTGGACACATGATGGACACTAATGGCTGTGGTGAAGAACCAAACTTCAGTGTGCTTCGGAAAATAATCAAGAATAAAGTAAATTTGTCATTTGGAGTAAATTAGTAAAAAATGTGCATAAAGAAAAAGAAAACAGCACGTCCTTTTACATACAACCCAACCTGTAAGACCTTTTTTTTTTTTTTTTACCCCCCCCAACACATGAGTGATACCCAACGGGACCTTTGGACCCGGCGCCCATTCTCACACCTCGTGGCTGTAGACGTGATCTTCAAACACAGACTGCTCCATGTTGTCACAGATCATCGTGCAGAAGGGACAGACTCTGTGACTCTGCTCGTGCTGCTCCAGTTCCTGCTGGGTTATGAGAGGGAACCTCTCCTGGCAGTGACGGCACACCAGCGACTGCGAAGGGAACAGAAATAGAGGCCGGGCATTAGAGGCGGTAACAGAATAGGGAGCGGATTATGTTTTAAGGTCCGCTTCGAAAATAAACTGTAAACAGTTGAGTCACTCTCAGGCCCGTGTGTGAATATCCAGAGAGGGAGTCGAGGGATGTGTTGTGGAGTTCAGCTGCCCTGTGTCCTGCTTTTAAATACTAGTTCTTTCAGTTTTCCTTTTTCTACCACTTTTAGTTCATTTTGTGATTCGTGATTGGAAAGATTATAGTAAGAAAATACAGATAAATAACCCGCTACGGCTCACCGACAGCACGTTCTGGAGAGGAATCATATGAGTGTTCGGGTCATTTGACTTACCTCTTCCTCTTGGTCGGCAACGCTCCCTGCAAGGAAAGAAAAACAGGCCAAATTATTTTAAAAATGACCGTTAATTGTTTATTTGAGGCCTGCAGCTATGATGATTAAGCTGTTAGGTGGTGATAGGCATGAAATCTTTGGTGTGGACGGCCCTTAATTCACCCAGAGATGTTAAAGTTAATAGCTACTTCTTAAACACATAAAATCTGTATATAATCTTCTGTATAGAAAGTCTCACAATATATAATAATAGTATTAATATCGCCCAATCCTAAACCCGTCACTCACCTATGGTCTCATACAGGTTCTCAGTCTGTTCAGGTGACTCCAGCTGCTGCCAGTCTTGGCCGGCGGGCGCAGTGCCAGCTGGCGAGGTGACGTCAGGCTGCATGTATGACGACTCGGCGGGGGGAGACGCCTGGATGTCAGCGTAGGCTCTCCGTAGCGCCTCAATATCATTGGTGAGACTCTGGCAGAAGAAATACAGTTGAACAAACTCTCAGAACACACAGCGACCCTCTGAATCGAGACGATTGTGTAAAACGTACCTGGTTGTCTCTCACGAGGTCCTCTCTCTCTTTTTGCACCAGCGTGATCAAGTGATCCTTGTCTTCAATTTCGCTTTCTTTCTCTGCAATCTTTTCGTGGGCCTCTCTGAGTTGTAGCTGAAAAATAACGAAAGGAAAGAAGAAGGAGTTATACACTACATGGCCAAAAGTATGTGGACATCATGTGTTCCTCTCTTTTGATTTCAGGCTTTGATCTACTCAACATTGTCTGAGGTTGAGGTCAGAGCTGGCGTTGGTCACAGCTCTAGGACAGCCTCTCTCAAAGTCTCAGAGAAGCCAAATATTTAAAAAGCCTTTAGAAATCTAAAGTTTTCTTTAGCTTTTTCTTTATTTTACACCTTTTATTTTGTGGGTTGTCCACTTCAGTCTGCTTTGGGGGTTGCGGTGACATCTCGCTGACCACGTCCAACCCGTGACAACCCCCCTTCCTCCCTCAAACAACCGTACATGCAGCTGAGACTCATGAGCTGATGTCGGTTCCCGAGACCAGAAAAACAGAGTGTTCAGCTCTCACTTCTTCTGTAGCGTTTCTAAAAATACAGCCTCATTGCATGCAGCAGCATTAAGATTTCCCTTCATTAGAACTAAAAGGTTTAGCTCAAACTAACATAAACAACTTGTCCACAAACTTTTGGCCACATAAATAAACCTGAACCGAGGTTTTTGTCTTCACTTTACCTCTTGTTTGTTACATTTCCGGTTAGCCTGGTCATAGGATGAGATCACGCCCTCTAGCTGCTCCCTGAGTTGCATCATCTCTCTGTCCAGATACTCCACTCGGCTCCTGATGTTTTTGGACTCCTCCTTCTCAGCCGCCAACTTGGCCTGAGTGTCCTGCAGCTTGCGGGTGAGAGTCTGACACTGCTCCTGAAGGGGAGGACATCGTAACATTAAGCACAGAGGAACGCCGTGTCATTGTTTGTAATTAAAAGCCTCTTTCGTTAAAATTTGCTCCCACCCTCAGATCATCTTCTGAGCTGTTCGGCGGTGTATCCTGCTGCGACAGCCTCCTGCATAACTCCTGGTTCTGTTTCTTCATGTCGTCCATGTTGTGTGCAAGGCTCTGCAACCTCAGCAGCTCAGCAGTGAGCTTCTCATTCGCTTTCATGCTGCTCTTGAGATCAACCTGGTAAAACACACATTTGAATACAGGACCAAAGTTCAGATCTGGACCCAAATCTCGACCTGTCCTGTCTTTATCTGGATGAACAACAATCGCAGTATTACAAGTGTTTATAATGGCATTTTTGAGCATTTAACACGTGATGTTGCTCTACTTTATTGGCAAAGTAGTTAAAAGTTATGGTCCGTTTACGGTCTGTCTCTTAAAGGATCAGACCTGATACATGTTATTCATCTAATCTCAACTAAAAGGTCCACTTAGGAGCTCTTCAGGAGCTTTAAATCACATGTCACCGTCTTCATCAGCAGGTGCAGCTGGCTCAGGTGTCATCTGAGGCCAAACACCATCTTTGAACCGAGACGGGGGATTCGATGTCTCCAGATATGCAACCACTCGTTATCAGGTCACATGGCAACACCTGAGCCAGCGCCATTCGCTTACGAAGTCCTTGAGATGTGGTTGAAAACTCGGGGGGGAAAAAGCTAGTAAGTGGATCTTTTAGAGTTAAGAGCTGCAGCTGCAGATACTCACCTAAAGCACCAAATGTGTATTAATCCGCAGATGAAAATAGTTCCCCAACAAATTCATCATTTCCTCCTGTTTGAGTAACTTTTGCTGAAAACTACAGCGAGCAGCTGTTTAAGGAAATTACAAAACCCCTTTTTAAGAATTAAACTATATATTTGTGAGCTGTTTATAAAGATTTACAGTACATCTCTCATCTCTGACTCTGGTCTGGCATCAGGACATTAAACAGCTAATAATTAGCCGCTCTGTGCCACTAGAAAAGTAGATCCCTTTTTAAAAGGATTTTAATGTGGAAATTTGACTTTAACACATCAGACATACATTGTTGTTCCAAGCTGATTATTATATGTCTTAATATGTGACTGGAGGTGATCTTTAAGTAATGCTAGCTTAATTCCTTAACCTATTTGTGGCCGCAGTTGAAATCATACTATATTTAGTCTTCTTTATTTGTCCGGACTAATAATAGTTGTGTGCAACTTTCATAATGGACTATATAAACAGGAGCTTGTCGCATGAGTGTGCTGAAATTATTAAAAAATCCAACTTTTTTTACTGCTTATTCAGGACATTTTTAACTATTATTAACTGGCTTTATCTCAGAAACTATAATTATTTGATATCTATGAACTCATAGCAAGTTAAATGTCAAACATATGCACGCACATATAGTGTTATTTCATATGGAAAACACACAATTATAACGTTTTTCTTCATTTGTATGTAAGATCTGTATGCCAAAGTATGTCAGTACCACATTTCAAGCCTTTAAACATAGTCTGAGTTAGACTGTTGCACAGAAAAGTACCTGCAGGAGCTGGATGTTGTCTTTCACTTTGAACAGTTCCCTTTCTTTTTCTCTGATTATGGAATTTAGCCTGAAACACACAAAAAAAAACCAACATCTGTTTATTGTTCAGAAAACATTACGCAACAAGTTCTATAAGCTGTCATCGACTTTAACTTGACTCACGTGCAGATCTCCAGACTTTGAGCATCGACCTTCCCCCTCAGCTCCTCACGCTCCTCTTTGAGCTGGTTGATCTTCATCACAGCTCGGTCGTATTTCCCCTGAGCGTGCGTCTGAAACAAATGCAATATTTAAAAAAACATAAAAAGGACTCTAGTCGGAGCATTTAACAGTGAGATGCAACAACGTCATACCTCAGTTTGTTTTGCTGCTTCGTCGAAACTCAAGCTTTGACTCATTTTTTCCTCAGCAGCTTTACGCTCTCGTATCTCCATCTGCTTCGTTATTTGGGTCATCTCCTCCTAATATTGACATCCAAAAGTTAGGTTTTCACAGTGATTCTGTAGCACATTTATATTTTCACACGTGGATCGACAACAAACCTTTAAGTGGTCCGTTTCTTTCTGCCGTTCCTGTAAGGTGCTCTTTAAGTTTTCATTTTGCTCCTTGATTTGATCCAGTTCTTTGAGCAGCTGACTCTTTTCTTTCTCTTTCTGTTCGTTCTCGTCCTGTAGAAAAGAAACACAGTGCCTCGTATCAAAGTTTAACTCGACAGTTTTGCAACGAGTAAATGTCTTCACTATCACCGAGATGTTACGATTAATTAGATAAGCAGACCTTAAAGCTGACGGCATCCTGCTGTTCCTTCTGTAGAGCTCTTTTCAAGGTTTCGTTTTCCTCCATTATCAGAGTCAATTCTTTCTGCAGCTCGGCCTTCTCCCGTACGCTCTGCTCGACCTGTTCCTGGGTTCAACGAAGCACATTGAATCAATATAAAGCTGTATTTACTTTAGCCATCTGATCCCATTAGATTATAAAGAGTTGTGTCACAGAGCTCAGTCAACAGCCCTGCTGCAAGTACAGCATTATCAAAAGATACAGTCACTATCTCCAAATCTAGATACCTGTGTCGTGATAACCAGGAGGTCGTCATCCGAGTTGCTGTCCATGTTTTGCTCCACTGGGTTTCTGAAACAGAAAGGAGTGCTGGCTCCTCGTACCTGGCCAGTACTGTCGACGTAGCAGAACTGGTAGAACTCGATCTCATCCTTTGGCAGGTAGTAATCTAATTGGGCAAGAACAGAGCAGACTGCTAGAGGGCGAAGATCTTTTTTCTAAATATATATATATTTAGTTTTCTTTTATTTGATAGGACAGCTGACAGGAAAGGGGAGGGGAGAGAGAGAGGGGGGGGATTACACGCAGCAAAAGGCCAAAGGTCGGATTCAAACACAGGTCTGCTGCAGCAAGAACCTTTAAAAGTGCCCATCACGATATCTTAAAACCCCTTTTATGTCTTTGTATTGCTTGTTTTGTTTTGACCAACAGTCAAAAACCAAAAAAATATCCAATTTACAATTATACAAGACAGAGAAATACAGTAAATCCTCTCGTTTGAGAGGAAGAAATCAGGAAAAGTTCTGCATTTATGCTCGATAGATAACTGATTTATTTTCTGTTGATCGTTTAATCAATAAATAACCACTATTATACTTATCAATAGTGTTTGAAGACCCTCGATTCTTTTTATTTGTATCTTGTCTTTACTGTAAAACTGACATATTGTTTCATTCCCGGCATTAATTACAATATGTGTGTGTTTTTTAAGGTGTTTCATTAACCAAACAATACAAACTGCCTCCTTCTTTATGTTCTTAATTACACCTTAAAGACATATACTGTATATTTAACTAATTAGCCCTAAGCCAACAGACCCAAGATACATATTAGTGGTCAGAAGACAATTATAAAGGATCCACTGCATTATGTGAGACACTTTCGGATGTTTGGGGCCTAAAATGAAACTTAGAGAAGGGAAATGAGGCACACAGAGGCTGTAACCTGCACTGAAAGGTCATACTGTGGCCTAAAAGACTCTGTTCAGCTACTACAAAGAGCTAGATAACCTACACATAAAAATAAAATCTGACTCTCTAGTTTGCATAGAGAATTTGACTGCAACAGATAACCTGTATGAAGGCACTGAGTTTCTATATAAACACGCAGCCAGAGGATCAGACTTGTGCCACAGCAGCTCATAAAAACAGAGACTGAAGCATCAACTGTTTACACTTTATACTGAAACTTCTTACAGGATATTATGAACATGACAACGCATTATGTAACCCCTGCAGCAAAAGTGAAACTATTTCTTACCTTTAAAACCAGCCTGCCTTGTCACAGACTGCTGCTCGACCACATCCAGGCATGGCTCCACCCACACAAAGGTATGATAATCCTTTGTTGTGCTCCAACCCACCTGGAAAGGAAGAAGTTAGACCAAGACTTCCACTTCACGGAAAATAACTGGAGCATAAGTCATTGCTCTTCCTCACCTTAAAGATGCCCACCCAGTCCCTGGGGTTGGGCTGGAAGGCTGCGGTGAGGGTGTAGCTGCAGGTGATGTGGGTTGACGGCGGGTATGATTGCGGGATGTCCGTGAACACCACCTGGGAGTAAGTGCGTGCTGAGGAGTTGGTGGCTGCGACCTCTGTGAAGCTCTCCATGCTGAGTAAACAAACAAACAAACACTGATGATGAAACATGTCATGAGTGTGACTGATGACCGCAGGTGTCACAAGATGGTTGTCTGTCTGTTTTTGGTTTTTTTTTAATAGGCTCCTTTCTTCCTGTGGTTGTTTTTTGCGCACTTACAATCTTGTTTCCAAATTGATTACGCAGTCATAATTAACTCCAAAAACATTTCCCAGAGCAGAACAGGCTGATCTATAACAATACAACTATTCACCTTCTCTCCGGAAATGACATTTAATCTGTTATAAAAACTTTTAATAGCACTTTAAAGAGCACAAAAAAGAAATCGAAAGTAATCATGCCAACAAAAAAAAACAGACCGCACCCGAAACATTATATATTGATTACTTTGAAACACGATATTGGTTTTACTCTAAGCTCTTCTAACAGACGTACACTTTACAGTAAATGTTAGGATATAAAAACATTGAAACTCACATGTTTTTGGTGTCACAGCATCGAGAACAACCGTCAGTCAGCAAGTCGGTCCTCGACACACACTGCGGCGCGTTCAGGCGCTGCTCGGACATTTGTACCACCAGGCTCGTAAATACGACATCACTCTCCGGCCACTTAAAGGTCCAGTGTGTGACATTCAGGAAGGATCTATTGGCAGACAATAATAAGGTCTTAGATACATTAGAGTTGCTATGTTTCTACGGTAGCCCAGAACAGACAAATCAAACGCTGTAGTAGTTTTTAACACCTTAACTTTTAACCTTTAACAGCGTAAATAGATTATAAATAGACCAAATCTTTCATTAAGGCTTTCAACTTAACTTTTTAGCTATTTATTTTTTCTTTTATAAAATGTAATGTTTTTTTTTATTATTGCTTCTTTTACTTGTGTTTTTATATTTTCTACGCATGTTTATTTGTATTAGATGCAATTAAATTGAATTAAAACAAAAACATATACGTTTTAGTCGACCCGAAGTCCACATGGAGAGTTTATTGTTTTAATTAAGTACTTTTACTATATTTTTATTTATTATAACACATGTTGTGCTGTTTAAAAAACATTATTCTATAACAAAATAACAAAAAGTGGACATTATAATAAGTTTTTAGTCTGCAAAAAACAATCACAGCTAACAAAACCTGACCTCAGTGGTGTCAGATAAGCTGATATCTCACAGGCTCATGTGCGCACAAATCAAATACATAGCGTCCTCCTTTCCGATTGTTATTGAAGGCATCAGTGGTGACGCATTGTGGGAAATGTAGTCCAGTTGTGACAACTCACTCCTTCCTCTCTTCTGCAGGGTGAGATAAAAACACAAGAGGGAGCCAAACTCATTACAAACTAATGCTGTTGTGTTGTTAGAATAATTTAAATATTGTTCACTTTAAACCCCAGGAGTAATGTTTATTGTGTTTTTACTTTTTATTTGTTGTTTACAAGCAAACAAAACATGCCTGAGTGCATAAAAGGTTTCCAATAAATCAGTTAAAGAAGCCATATGATAGAATTTGGAGATTTTACCACTTAAAAAACGCATAAAATAATAGTAATAAAACACTAATACATAAAATCCAAGTAGGCCACCCACTCCCTGAACAGTAATATTCAAGTTCTTTGTAATATTAAAATTAAATACTACAATTTATTGTCAACATTTTCCACCAGTATTTTCTACTGGAACTCATATTTTGGGTAAAATGTATATAAATAAGATAGAAAACAAAATTGTGCACTTATGGTTAAATTAAATAATAAGAAATGACAAAATGTGAGCTGTTTTCTATTTAAATAATAGAACATTTATATTAGTAAAACTGGTGATTGTATGACAAATCTTGGATCCTACAGTATAATAATAATATATTATTTATTATATATTATTTATTGTGTTTTCAGATAGGAAAAATATGAGTTTTCTGCAGAAACTACCTGGTTATAAATAAATATATGTTGTGGAAACCATCTAAACTGCAAGGTGTCACCTGTGCATCAACCTTTTTACGGTGTGCCTTTTCTCCTCGATGAGCCAAAAACAACCAATCAGAAGCGAGTATTCTCACACCCCCCGGCTTGCGATTGGCTGAAGGCAGAAAAGGGGGCGTTCCATCTGAAAGGCACCTCGCTCGCCTATGTGTGTGTGTGTGTGAGTTCATTCATGTTTACATTTGCAGGCTCCTCTGTGCGTCAGGACGACTCTCCCCAAACCACCGAGCCCCGCCAACAACGACAAACAACAACACTTACCGGAGGCCGCTCGGTGTATGCGTACAACCCCCCCCGGTAAATGAGAGGACACTGCTCTCTCTAACGGTAAGTTTACGACATTTTATAGCCGTTTAAAAAAAAGTGGACTGCGAGTGGTTGTTAGCGTTACCACGGCAACAGCTACTCGCTGCCTGGGTTTTTATCTTGATTTCGTGTTATAAAACTTAAGATACCGACCAGGTGAAACGTTTAAACTGTGTCAAATATTAAGAAGCGTTTTGTGTTAATGCGCAAAAACTGAATTCTGACATTTATTTTTGCTTAAATAAGGCCTGTCGGTGAGGAAAGTCTTACACTAAACAGCTTTTGCTTGTCAGCATTTGAGAAATACTCAATTACAAGCAAAAGATCCTGCAAGTAAAAGTACAGTTATACAGAAACATGGCCCCTGTGAGTGTTATATTATTATGTAGGCTTTTATGAATTATTAATTCTGATGCATTAATGCATTTTACTCTTTCAGTTGCAGGTGTGGCTTTTATTTACTGTCTGAAAAGTGAAACTGTAGCTTTTAAAAGTGAAGTTTAAAGTACAATATTTCCCTCTGAAAGGTTTTTGGAGTGTAAGTATAAAGTAAGTAGGCCAACTGAACTTAATACACTCAGTACTTTACGCCACTGCTTACAACAAACCAGAGTTTAATTTTCTTTGACGAATCAATGTACAAACTTACATTGTTATTAGCTTTTGTGCAGATTAAATACACTGTATTCTGTCCCTCGTTGTGTGATTTGATTCCTCCTGTTTTTGGGTTATTTAGGTTATGGTGTTGTGGTGCTGTACGCGAAATTGCTGGCCCGGTTATGTTACTGTCTGTCACCAAGTTACACTGAATATGAACCAAGTTGCATTACTGTATATTAGTGATGTTTTTTTTATATTTTATGCAGTTTCTTGTACAGTCGAGACATTAAAATCAAAGCCACAGCTGTGATAGTTCCAGTATTTTATGGTGTTTTTTTTGGCACAACAAATTAGAAAAGTGTACACAAATCTTAATTTAAAAAGATGTCAATTGCTGATCTTGTTGAGCAGCATAATAATTTGCATATCCAATTCACGCAGCTGTTCTTATAGACAAAACTAAACAACAAAACCAACTGTTTATCATTGACTTTCTTATTTAATAACACACCTGGGACATTCTACTTTATAAACATAAGAGAAAAGAACGCGTGAAACTACCCACATTGATTATCTCTCCATAAAAATACAACATCGTCACATTAAATTATAATTGTCCTGCTCTGTAATTGTTGAATGTTACGTCTCTCTCTCTCTCTCTCTCTCTCTCACACACACACACACACACACACACACACACAGAGTTTAAATACCTGCACACGCACATACAGTCGTGGCTTATCAATTCAGCAACTTGAACCAGTGCTGGAAGCTTATCATGTGATCTTTAAAGCAATCCAAGAAAGACAAAAGGTAGATAAGTGAGTGCAGAAGGGTGTTGGATGTCAACTCCTGATTATTTAATGTTGATTGATTCATAGAGGAATAATTTCAGCCCAATATTGCTGTCACCCCGTCTTGTTTCTCTGATTGATACCTGGTTGGCTGTCATGACAACTGGGAAACATGTTTGTGTGCTTTCTGTTTGACCAGCATTTACCCCCCCGTCTGCTTCTGCCCCAGCTCCATTTTGAATGTCTTCAGTGGAAGGCTAAGCTTCAGCTGAAGGTACTCCGTTTCAACTTGGCTGAGGAGATGGATGTCCGGCCTGTTCACTTACACCACACACCGCCGCGCCGCTTTTCAGCACAGATTTAAATTCAACAGCTCGAGGCGTTGAAAAACACTTCTCCTATTTCAGTGAACAAATATCAGGGATTATCCCTCTCCACTCGCTCCCTGCTGAGGTCTCCTGCTCATTTTCTCTCCATCATGTCGAGAGGGATCAGGTGTTTTGTCCCCACAGTTTCTAATTGGTCACCAGATCCACCGCTGGGCCTGTTGCTCGAGTGTGTAAGTCAATCTGAACCGAGCCATCCTTGTGATGATACAAATCTTTCTTTCTTTCAGAGGCAGACGGTGCACGAGGTCGAGATGTGGCTCATTGGTTCGTCTACTGAGGAGTGTGACAGCGTCTTAAAGGGCTCTTGAGACAGATTCGGGTATCAAAAGACGTGTGGAGGCAGACGGGCGGGCTGGGGGGGGGCAGCAGCATCTTCCAACGCCATTGTTCCTCACAAATGTAGGCGTAACAGTGCAGGTGAGTCAGAGTCATTTCTAAATGAAGACAGCACCGTAATGAAATCAACACTTCTCTAAAATACTAGTTAGTTGTTGTATCTGACTGCATTAGTTTGAGCAAGGTAATAAACTGGAAACTGAGTGTGTTGCATCACTTGGTGCAGAAGGACTCGGTTCAATAATCAACGGAAAATTAGCTGGTGTTTATTTTGATAATAATTTAAGTAATTTATCCACATATAGCGATTATTTGTGGATTCAAATGTGCAAAGATTTGCTGCCTTCCTGTTTCATATCATTTCAAATTAAATTCCTTTGGGGGTTTTTGGACTGTTGCCAGATAGAATTAGCAGTTTGAAGTTGTTTGAAGCAGTTTAATTCACATTTATAGACTAAATAATTCATAATTTAAATATATTTGATAATAAAGGTTAGTTGCTGCTTTAATTTTTGAGTGTTTACATGAGTAAGAGAATGTGTTCCGTACTAAACTGCAATTTTAATTCGATAATTTGTTGAAGTTTTTATACAGAATTTAAAGGTTTCTCTTTTCTTTAATAAAGCAGACTTAACCTCAAGAGTTAAGTGAGTTAAATTAGACAATAATAAGTGCTAGCTTTGCGTGTCGTGCTGTAGCCTGAATGTATGTAGTGACAGTTAACAGTTGACAAAGTAATTCACACTGAAACCAGTCATTGTTTGTTGAGGACAGATAATACAAAGGTGTCACTGATGTACCTGCCGTGGTTGCACGCTGAGGGACAACCTTGGAGAAATCCTTTGCGGGGCCGTAACTGTATCCAGGCTGAGGTCAGTGGGGCGTCTCGGCCCAGCGTAAAGCTCACAGTTCAGGGCCAGGATTATCCAGATCATTGGATCAGAATACTGTTACCTAGCACCGTAACCTCCCACAGTGTACCTGGGATGTCCCTCCGTGCCGCCACCACCCCCACGGTATTCTGTCACAATCACTACCAGGAATTAACTTGACCTCTCCTTCACCCTACAAGACACCAGATAGGAGACAGGGACGAGCAGCTGAGACGCCGCTGTGGCGCTCGCTGGCCACCGCGCTCGGGTCAGAGTGCAGACGGACGTTAACAGAAGAGGAACACATAATAAACTATAGATTAAACTATAAACTTTAGTTTTTAGAACAGGAAATGACACAATGCGTACTTCATGCCAGGAAAACATACCTATGGATATCATATTGAAATAAATCCTTTTAGATGTTACGCTCTTTAAGATCTTTCTGGAGCTGTTTCACCATCATTCATAATACTTTTTATTTTTACCAGCAGCTCCTCCATTTCCTCTGTGCGTTGCATTGTGGGAGAATAGTATCCATATTTAGTATTCGTCCTGTCTGGTGTCTTTATTTCAGCTCTGAATTAGTATGTAACATGGATTTAGGACACTCTGTTAGTCTTGTTTAAGTTATTGATGAATGTGCGTCTCAGTCACTTCTGTGTGGTCACATTTTAAAAGTGCTTTTAGCGTAGACATTTGACTCTACAAGGATGATGCACGGGTCGTGTTAAAGGGGATACTCCCCACTCTAAGACAGTGGCTGGACATTTTTGAAGAGATATATGATAGTGAAAGGCTCACACGCTGTCTAAAAATTAAGAAGAGTTAATGAAAATTGTGGAAACTACATTTAAAACCAGTAACAAGGTCAGTTTTTTACCTCTCTGACACTATTTTTGGTGTTTCTTTTGTACCCACATTTTAAAACTAACACGTTTTAAGTTCTGCTTCTGTGTTATAATTAATTCCCCCCTCGCTATTGTTGCACTATTGCCCACTATTTGTATCCGTCCTGCCACAATAACTCTTGAATGCCAGTGTGTGACAATGTGCCGACAGCCAGAGCACTCAACTGATGAGAGAAATGGAAACGGAAACATGACTCCGTGCGCGCACTTACACCATGTACTTGGTTCTGTTTGATTGAATTTCATTGTGAGGCTGTGCAGCACATCCCATTAAAAAAAAACACACCATGTGAATGAGTAAAAAAAATGGGAGTTTGCATGATTTGTTTTTAAGCTTTTTTTCCTCATTGTCAACTAAGCACATTTGTGTTTGTTTGTCCACGTCCAGGATGGGTCTACCTGTGGACAGCCCCGACAGGAGGGATGATGCACTTAAACAGGAGCAGCAGGGCGAGGGAGACGGGGGCGAGAGCCAACCCGAAGCCCACACCACCCGCACGCCGCCACCCATCAACAAGAAGAGGAAAAAATGCAAGAAGAGGTACTTTGCTGCTGGATCTCCTCCATTTGTACTTCTGCATTTATTTCCCATCACAGGTATATTACCTCCGAGCACCCTGACTGTTATGATTTTTTTTTGCAACGTGTCCTCGAGGCTCTTAAGTTTTTGTTTTCTCACTTGTCCTCATCATCCGGGGGGGAAGGAAGACGGGCGTAATGAGGCATTTTGTAGGAGCTTGTTGCAGCAAAGCAGGTGTCTGTCCCTCTTTCTGTCTCTCTTCTCTTCCAGATGACTGTGGATCAACCTCACCAACTGCAAATATGAAAGCGGTACGTTCAGGCCAAAGATGTCTATATTGCCGCACAGCTCCACCTATTTGTATTTTACAGACACACAAACAGAGACTGTACTGGAAAATGGGAAGCAATATATATACTACATGGCCAAAAGTATGTGGACACCCCTGTCTACTCTTCTTTACTTATAGTTTGAACTACTTTTTTTTTCAATTTAAAGTTTCAGTTTGTAACATTTAGGACGACCTTTTGGCAGAAATAACTGTTTTCATTCATCACCAGAAGCGTCAGAATTGTGTTTTTGTTACCTTAGATTGAGCCTTTTATGCTGTATACATACAGTATATAGTATAAGGTACAGTATGCAGATGCTACAGGTCGCCTCCATGGAGTCCATCATGTTGAACCGCCATGTTTCTACAGTAGCCCAGAACAGACAAACCAAACACTGGCTCACTTTTTCGGCCACCATAGTTTCTCCTTCGCGTTTGGAAGGGTCTAATGTTCGAGTGTCCACATACTTTTGGCCATGCACTATATTTTGAATGTATACTGTTTTGTTGTTGTGTGACTTGTGGTTAATCTGTAGCTCCTAGATCAGTCCAAACACTAATAAACACACACAAAAACGTTCATCAGTAAAGTAAAAATACTCCTTGCTGTTTCTTCGTCTCAGTGCGGCGTGCTGCTCGCAGATACGGACTCAGGGAGGCAGCGGAGGGTGAAGACTGGACATTGTTCTGGACCGACTGCTCCGTGTCTCTAGACCGAGTGAAGGACATGAAGCGTTACCAGGTATTCCTCACAAAAAAACACCCACATTAAGGGCCACACCATCATCGTACAAGACTAATTAAACTAGATTTAATTCTATAAATCAAGCAGAAAATTAATCAGGTCATTCTGCTCTGTCACACTGTAATGTTATTCTACATGTAATTTAAATTCTTCTGCTCAATATGCCTACCCTCGAAATAATAAAAAATGTAGATTTCCACTGAGATTATGATATTGTGTCTGGGGTTTTTTTTTCCCAGGGCACAGTGTTCATGGCTCATAACAGTTTTCCAGCTCAAGTAATCAATTTGTAATTTAATTGGGTAATTCAGTGCAGGAACTATTCAGCACCAGCGATTCTTCCCTGAATGAATAAGGTGGCTCGGTTTATTTAATTCCTTTTTTTTGTGTCTTTGCAGAAAATAAACCATTTCCCAGGGATGAGTGAGATCTGCCGCAAAGATTTACTGGCGAGAAACATGAACCGTATGCTCAAGCTTTTCCCCAAAGACTACAATATCTTCCCCAGAACGTGGTGCCTCCCTGCAGAGTCAGTTTTGCTCTTTTATTTGAGTTTTTTCCCCCTCAGCGTGTCTTAATATACTTACTCCTGATCCCTGTTGTGCCTTGCAGTTACAGTGACTTCCAAGCTTACACCAGGGCCAAAAAAAGCAAGACTTATATCTGCAAGCCAGATACCGGTTGCCAAGGCAAAGGCATCTTCATTACCAAATCAAGTAAAGACATTCAACCTGGAGAGCATATGATCTGCCAGGTGTACATCTCCAGGGTGAGGGTATATTAAACAATTACACCTACACACACACACACACACACACACACACACACACACACACACACACACACACACACACACACACACACACAGTTTTACATTGTTTCTCGTTCCCTTCTCAGCCTTTTATAATTGACGGCTACAAGTTTGACCTGCGTGTCTACGTGCTGGTGACGTCATGTGACCCATTCAGCATTTTCATGTTCAAGGAGGGCCTGGCTCGCTTCTGCACCACCAAGTACAACGAACCGACACACAGCAACGTGGTAGGGAAATGTTAAAGCATGAGTCTCTTATTGTCAATAAATCCCATGAAAACCAATGAATTGATCCTACCAACAAGTACTGTACATGTCCAAAGCAGAAAATAGTCTCCAAAGATTCACTATTTGCTCCTGTTTGAGTAACGTTTGTTTAAAACTATACGTATATTTGTGATATGTTTTTAAAGATGTCCAACACGTTGTTGGTTTTAATTTTTTCATAGGATTTGTTAACGGTAACAAAAACATCAGCTTTATCCTTCAAAGATCAGAAATGACAGTAAAAAGTACATATTTAGTCATGTTGTGTCATTTATAATATACAGAATATTCTATATCCTTGTGATTACAAAGAAATAATGAGAAATAATAACAATAACAACAAGAATAAAGTAGGCAGATAAAACCTTTTTTTCTCTGAATAATCGATAAATCTTTTGCTCTGTATGTCATCAAACTGGGAAAAGTTGCATGGTGACTTTTTAAAATGTATATTTCTTTTGTCTGACCCAAAGTCCAAAACCTGATATTCAGTTTTTACTATTTAAAACTCAGAAAAATAGAAAATAATCACATTATAGAAGCTTTTTCAATTATTGAAACTGTAATTTTCTGATGATCATTAAATCAATCATTCGACTAATCGTGCAGCTTTAATAACAACCTATCAGTTTCTGACTGCAATTTAAAAGGCAAACTCATCAGGCAGACTGCCCCAAGACCTTAATATAAATATATATGTATCTTTCTTATATGTGATCTATATCTCTCTTCCCTCGTCTTCCTCTCATTAGGAGGATGTGTGCATGCATCTCACCAACTACTCCATCAACAAGAACAGCGAGAACTTTGTCCGTGATGAGGACACTGGCAGCAAACGGTAAATAAATAAACAATGCTTGTTGTGTCGTATTACTACTGCATTTTATTTATTGCATGTTTCTTTGTTTCTTTGTTTCTTTGTCCTCCAGAAAGCTCTCCACCCTGAACAAGCTCCTGGAGTCCATCAGCTGCAACACGGACAAGATGTGGAATGACATTGAGGACATGATCATAAAGACTCTGATCTCTGCTCACCCCATCCTGAAGCACAACTACCACACGTGCTTCCCCAACCACACCACCGGCAGCGCCTGCTTCGAGATCCTGGGCTTCGACGTGCTGCTGGATCACCGGCTCAGACCCTGGGTCCTGGAGGTGAAAGACCACGACACCTGTGTTTAATATCAGCCATAAATATAGCGTAACTAAACCCCAAAAACCACCTCTGTCTATGGGTAGTGTTGTTCATAGATTCAGGTCCAAATCTGGACATTTTAGTGCAAAGTATTTTAATATTTGCTATAAAAATGTGCAGCGACTGCGCTCCACTGGTTGACACTGGCTATTGCAATTTAATTTTGCTACTGGCTGATCTGGAGGCAGGTGATGTATTTGGTGGCAGCTTTCGTCAGCAACCAACCCCTGCGTCTATCAAACCAACGTCTCCACTCTGCGGACTGTCTCCTGCTGCGTAGCGGTTAGTCACAAACTACCACTAAAGCCACTAGCATAGCTAACGTTACAACACAAGTACCCCACAGAAACTTTATGAATGTGGTTGTAGTGACTGTCAAAGCTCCAGCGGACTCTCTGTGTATCCAGCACGGACACGGAGAGTCTGACAGCAGCTGCTCATGGCTGGTTAGCTCAGCTTTAAACGTGTTTCCCTTTAAGTAGCTATAAGGTTGAAAAAAAACCTGTATGATGTGTGAAATAGTCAAACATGTTTTTTTTATGGCTGTACCATTCTAGCAAATGGAAATATTCTACATCATTTCATCAAGGAATCAAGGAAATGTATTTATTATTATACAACACACAGCTGTATAACCAAATGAACGTTTGTAGTTCTTTCATGTTACACACATAGAAAGAGATGATCACATTCATAGAATAACATAAAAGACAAAAAGTGTAAACATAATACACATTTCTGTAAAATTCAGTCTTTTGAACTGAAGGAATTAAAATGTTACTCAGGAGATACGTGATCTCATTAGATGTCCAATCCAATCTGTGTATTCTTATGTGTCTTCAGGTGAATCACTCCCCGAGTTTTACCACCGACTCGCCGCTGGACCGCGAGGTGAAGGACGCGCTGCTGTACGACACCTTGGCCCTCATCAACTTGGGCGCCTGCGACCGCCGCAAGATCACCAAAGAGGAGAGACGCAGGGTGAAGGAAAGGCTGCAGCAGAACAGCACCAGAGAGGCCAGGTAGGGTTCTGTCAGGTGCAAATGGCGTGTGAATTTTTGTCCAAGGTCACACATCCATTCACACGCAGGTGACTGTTACTGTGTGTGTGCATGCGTCTTGTGTGTGTGTGTGTGTGTGTGTGTGTGTGTGTGTGTGTGTGTGTGTGTGTGTGTGTGTGTGTTTTACCACCAGGTCGGAGGAGCTGCGTCAGTGCCAGGCTGCCACGGTGGAGCAGATGGAGAGGTACGAGGCCAAACACCTGGGAGGCTTCAAGAGGATCTATCCCAGAGAGGGAGAAGAGAAATACGACAAGTACTTTAAACACAGCAGCTCGCTCTTCCAGGAGACGGCGGCGTCAAAGGCCAGAGAGGAGTGTGCCAGGTACACCGCAGCACGCCGTCAACATACAATCCAGGAAAGAGTTGAAGCCACATCTTTCTCTGCACATGAGAACAGTGGAACAGTAAAAGGAGAGGAGGACAGTTTCTTCTGCTGTGTGCATCGTGACAGACGTGATTGTGTTAATCAGTTATTAGTTCATCAACAGAACATTAATTGACAAAAAGTAGTCAGAAGAAAATAAGTGTTTGTGGTAGTGACGGCACGCTCAGCCCCGGAAAATGTACGATTTAGGATTTTTATTAACACTGATAAAAAAGGGTTCAGGGTTTTCTCTTTTAATAATAACAATCTATTATTTGTTATCATTATAAATTGAATATCTTGCGTTCTGGACGTCAATATTCACTATTTTTGCCATTTAATGGACTAAATTATTAATCAATTAATCAATAAAAGAATAGGTAAGACTGTGATTTTGCTGCTTTTTAAATTTAAATCAATATCACTGTCCATAACTATTGGTTGTTAATAATGAACTGGACTAACTGTTCTCTAGGAAAACAGCTCAACTTTAATCTCAGTTTGAACACGTGAACGTATGAGCAGGATTTATGACTCTCAGCTGGTTTGGAGCCAATCGTAATCCAGTAGTCCAACCTGTTGTGTGATCTATATGTATGGTGGCGCTCAGTTTCCCCTCTGGAGGATTATTAACATATTTCATATCGTATGAAACTCACAAACACTAAAAATAGACTTTACAGTGAATTAAGAGACATTTTTTTGCCCTTAACTGAATGAAATGTACTTTATTTGCATATTTATAGCTTCTGGGTTTGTCAGCGAGATTAAAACCGTGTCAGACAATTAATCTGACATTATTTAATTTCATTATTATTCCGAGCAGAGATATTTTTATATGTCTTAAAAAAGGGGTCTCAAACTGCCGGCCCGGGGGCCATTTGCGGCCCTTCGTCCTCCTCCCTCCAGCCCGCAACAAGATGTCAAAAATATAATATAATCCGGCCTTTATATCAGTTTAAACTACCCCTTCTTATACAATTAAAATAAAAATGCTGTTTTATTTTTAAAAGTGCATTTTGTTAGGCACAAAGGTCAATATACCAGTATGTGTCTTTATTAAGGTAAAGGGATCGGCTTTGTTCAAATTCAAATATAGCTAAAAGCTCAATAGTGGAGAGGAAGATTATCCTTCTTGGAAGAAACTAACTGAACAATTTCAACCTGTCTCAATATTAATGACACAAGCTGTTCAGAGATCAGCTGAAATAACATATTTGAATGTATGTAGTGTATTTCTTCTCATCATTATTATTGAAGCATTACATTTTGAGTACTTTCCTTTTTAGGTTTAGCTTATAAAAATATAAAGGGATTTAATTGGGAGTAAATTATTCATATTATAATTTTTTTTGTGTTTAAATCCTTTATATTGTCAGAGAGAGATGTTAAAGTTTCTGATGTGTTTTAGGCAACAACTGCAGGAGCTGCGTCTGAAGCAGGAGCAGAAGGAGAGAGACCAGAAGGGAGGCCGGAGGAGAGACTTGCAGGGGGAGACGGCGGGGGAGAGAGTCAAACCGCGGCGAGCACAAACACAACCCCCCGGCTCAAACTGTGACCCGCAGCCGGTGAGGCTGTCTTACCGTGTCATTAAAGACGCAGAGTCCATATGAAACCACAAGAGGGCGTCAAACAGCTTCTGTCCTGTGATGAATGGTTCATATTCTGGCTGACCCCTTCCAGTAAATGTACTCTTACCCAGTTTAAATTAGCTAGAATAATATTCCCGCAGATTGTTTTTTATTGGGTGTCTCTCATTTTGAATTCAAATATCTTTTATTCTCAAGACAGGAAACAAAAACAAACAGTGTTATCAAGGTTATTCACTGACAGTAATGGCAAATGTATTGTGAATGCATACCGGTGGCTACATATACAGCGAAGGGCAATAAAAACAAATTGAATCAAATGTGTCTCTGCAGCCGCCTCTGTCCGGCGTTTCGGCGGATCGTGAAGAGGTCCGAGACGAGAAGAGGGAGCAGGACGAAGAGCTGGAGGAGCAGGAGCGGGTTGATGCGCTGCTCCAGAGGAAGAAATTACTGCAGGACCTGGGCGTGGTGGACCAGATCCACCAGCTGTTGCAGGGCCGGACAGAAGGTGGAGGGGTCCCGCAGAACGCCAGGGACGCCTACACCCACCAGCAGAGTAAGCAGAGACAGCAGCAGGTGAAGGTAAGACCTCACCACTAATGTGGTCTCAGTTTTTTACTTGTTTGTTTGTTAAATTATATTTTAGCTTCCGGTCACTGCTGTGTTTTATTTTCTTGTATTTCAGTTGGACTCTTTGACACAGTTTTCCCAAAAGACAAAAGCAGCAGCAGCAGCAGCAGCAGCAGCAGCAGCAGCAGCAGCCCTGCAGTCAGATGTCACGGCAGGTACGCCAGACAAAACCAAATCAATGGTTTATTTAAAGAAATTAGGAATGCTCCTTTAATAAACAACCCTAAATAATCAATTCAGATTCAAAAACATCCTGTTATTGTCCAAACTCATTTTTTTTTACAATTTCCAAATGAAAAGAAAAGACAACATCATTTTTTCTATGATTGTTTTCACACTTCTGCAGTTTATCATCTTGATTAATCAATTAATTGTTTAATATAAAATGTTGTAAAATAGTAAAAAAAAAAAAAAGCTCTTGGTGCTGGTTTCAGTTCAAACCTGAAGACTTTCTGTTAATCTCATATATGATCTCATATATACAAAGAAAACCAGTTAAATTCTCACATTTGAGGAGCTGAAATCAGAATATTTGTTTAATAAATACTGAAACGATTAATCGATTATCAAAGATAGTTGCAGATTAATTATCTGTCTTGTTCTCTGCTTCTAACCCCTATTATTTTTAAAGTTTAACTCAGGATTATGTGAAAGAGGAATGTCTTTTGTCCAATAAAACTTTATGTTTGTCTCCGAGAGGCGAAGCAGTGTTCCAGTGTAAATCCACATCCATCAGTTCACATTTAAAATGTTTCAGTGTGTTCTGACGGCCGCTCTATGAACGGATGAACAGCAGTCAAATCATAATATTAAGAAATAATTGTCAGTGAGGAATGAAAACGTGTTAGCGGTTGATGTTTTGGGCCATTGTCACTGATTGTGTGACGCTCAGGCAGTTCAAAGAAAGGCCATGGTGGTGGATTTTATCGATAATTTGCGGTACTAATGAAATCATCATGAGGCAGAATTAAAATGACATAATATCATTTGCCTCGCCGCAGCACATCCACTCCCACACGACTCAGCAGCGCCTGCTCAGGCCCACGGTGGACCAGAAGAGCCTGAACGAGTCGGCCTGCCTGCAGTCTGAGCCCGAGAGCCACAGCAGGGCGGCGGAGACGAGGAGGACCACCAGCGCCCAGCGGATACACTGGCCAGGTAAACACACCCCCACACACACTGTGATAGGTCAGAAATTACCTCCACACAGCAGTAAAAGGCATTTATGTATGTGGATGTGATTATTTTTGTTATTTCTCAGCTACTGTTTTGTCTTTTTGTTGCATTTTAACTGATTTTGTGTTCAGCTTTATTCTAAAATTAAACATAACTTCCTCGTAAAGTTAAATCAGCTGTGAGAAAGTGTGAGAAAATAACACTCTTTACTTTATTTTCACTTTACTTTGACCTTCTTACTTTGTCCATCCCATCCAATATTAAATAAATATTAACTTCAGTAATGAGTTTGTGCTCTTTAGTTATAAAACTTTTATAATTATCACACTGTTTTGTCTTCTTTTGTTTGAGTTGTGTGAATTTTTCCAGTTTCCAGAGACATACACACATAATTAAAAACAGAACAACCTGATTGTTGTTTTTTTATTGTTTTATTTCCCCACAGATGTCAAATGTTCTCCTTCTGTTCCCCCATCAGTCGGAGGCTCTCTGGCTGTCAGACAGGACAGCAGGAGCAGCTCCTACCCCGACACCCGGTCCCGTCCCAGCATCCCCATCATAAACCACGTCCCTAAAGGGGGCCTGCGCTGCAGTGCCTACATGTCCCACGACCCCGCAGCCCTGCAGAGTCTGCTTGTCATCTCCACTCGCGCCCCCCTGGTCAGGAGGCCTGGCTTCTCTCACATCGTCCGCAACTCCTCCCGCAGAGCCCCCCAGCACGGTAAAGGGCAGTGAGGAGCAGGACCACCGAGTCCAGACCTGCCTCCGGGTTTTAAAAAAAGCGTAGACACACAGGAGAAGAGGAGGTGGAGCGGCTTTAAACTGTGAAAATACATACAAACACACTGTGCCTGTGATGAACATCTCGTGTTTGTAGACAGATTTTTATATTGGCTCGCCACTTTATAACCTCCAGCACTGCAGAAGCAACATTATGGCTTTTTAACTTTTTCTACCTGCTGCGTGTGCTCAGATAAATATGTGATATTTCACTCTGAGGAGGAATTATCTCTCTACACACACACACACACACACACACACACACACACACACACACCTCACCTAGAGTGCCAAAATAAAAGCCTGATTTTTTACACCATCTGTGATCCAATCCTGCTGCCTCTGAGATATGGATCGGGAGCTGATACACTGACTGTTTATTGGGTGTTTATATGAGCTTAAAGTGGCTCAGTGAAACCGAATGTAATCCTCATGAATATTAAAGTATTATTAATTAAGATTTAAGAAACTTATAGGAAGATAAACTGAGGGATTTTTACAAAATAAAGGCCTTCTGCTTCTTTTCTCAAGGACGTGTGTTTGAAAATATATCTATTTTTTGCACTGATTGTCAATAAAATATCTTTTTGTAATGAGATTTAGTTTCACAGTCATTGAAGGTTTTTTTCATTTAATTTCCTGATACAATTATTATTTATTATTATTATTATTATTTTATATTATTTTTTATTATTTAGTTTTTATATTGTTTATTTTTGGTGCAAAGTTCTTAATTAATCAACGTTTGTGATTTCATCCTGAAGCTTTTCAGTTTGAGTTAAAGAGGCCATAAAGTTTTACAGCATCATCCGGTTTCTTTGTTTTTCTCGCAGATTGAAAACAGAAAAAGACAAAAAACCAACTTTAAAACTATCAACCATTTGACCCGAAATCCTCCAAACAACCAGAACAACACAGGAAGCAACGAGCTGAGAAAACAATTAGACAATAATTCAAATATTAATTAATGTTTAACTGTAAAATTAAGCTTCAAAATGTTATAAAACCTAAAATCATCGACTGATTTGAATCGAAAGGTTTTTATTAAATACATTTTAAGAAGCAAGGCCTCTGCCTGCAAACACACCGAGCTCTTGGTTTTCATTGTTGACTGAAATATTACAGAAAAATAAATACAGCTTTCAGCATTAATTATATTTATATTTATTTTATTCCATTTAGGAATTATTATCAACGAACGTGGAGATTTAACTGCTTTTATTTTGGAAATACAGCTCAAAGTTAATTCCTGTTCTTTAAACCTATTTTTTTAACCAAAAATCTACATTTTAAGGTCAGTTTGTTGGAGTTTGTGTCTCTTGGAGGCCCCCAAAATAAACCCCTTAAAGCTAAAGGGTGGGAATGTGTTGCATTTAAGGAATTTATGGTTTTATTGCGTCTATAAATGTCGGAAATCCTCGTTTGTGGTGGAAGTCAGCAGCTTGGCAACTGAAAAAGACAAATTTTCAACAAAGAAAGAAACGGAAATAAGACAAACGAAATCATAATAAGAAGAAGAAATGCGTTTTTTAAAGAATGAATTTGAGCCTGAAGGAACTTAAAGCTGTGTGTGACTTTCAGACGGGAGTTTAATTTTATCCTGATGATCTTAATAGAAAAGTTGGTGGATGAAATGTGATGTTTTAAAGTTTGTGTGACCTTAAAATCCCCCTCTGGACTTTCAATCAACCCGAACACCATTTTCCATCTTTGGCCTGGAAGGTTTATGCCAAATTGATTTGCAGTGACTGAAAGAAATCCTCCATTTTGAGAGATCATAACAGTCTTTAATGTAAAAATCTTTTAGCCTAAAACCATTTTATTTAAGCCCCAAAATAATAAGATTACACGATTATTTCAGTGCGTATTGAAAGAAAATGGATCACAAAAGGGTTTTTAGGATTTAAAATGATTAAAGCAACAAGAAAATGATCTAATTAAAGTTGTTAAATGAGTATAAAAGCACTACGGTTGTGTTTAGAGAACAATAAGAAGCTTGTACAGACCTTTTTCCAGTTAGAAACCAGATGCTGGAGCAGAACCACATCCAGCTCAATGTCAAACAAAATAAACTCTTACATCTTTTTTTTAATGTTTTTTTTACTCTTTTTAAATCCAGCATCAAATTTCAAACATCTCTGGGAGCTTTTGGAGGACAGAATAAAAATGGCGATGGGGGAAAGCATGTCTAAAGCACAAAAAAAGGGCTGCTGTTTATGAAAATTTACAACTTTGCCGTGGAAGTTTACGACTCAGCCGGCTCCGGGATTGGTTGCTGGCGGTCATGTGGACAGCAGGAATGGGAACTTATTTCCCATGAGGTTATATTGCAGCTGCTGTTTTCCAGCTCTCATTCACTTAACACTAGTAACACAACCTTTTTTTCTTGAGCTCTTTGTATATGCAATACGCGTGTGTCTGTATGTGTGTGTGTGTGAGAGAGAGAGGGGAGAAGCTGGCCGCCGGTTCGTGCGTAATCTCCCCCAAAAGTGGGGCGATGGAGGCTCCGCGCGATGCCCTTCCCTATGTGTGTGTGTGTTTGTGTGTGTGTGTGTGCGCCATGTTAAAGCTGTATGTTCGTAAAAATGAGGGATCATCACACTCCTTCGGATGGTGGGATTACTTTCATGAAATCACTTGTGCGAAGTGGGAATTGTGAGAGAGGGAGAGGAGGAAAAAAAGAAAAGGGGGACTTTGGAGAGAGAGGAAGCGAGAGGAAGCTTCTGCGGAGTGGCACCCACACAGGGAATGATGGATTATCAACAAAGGTAAGGGCAACCGTGTTTCTAATATGCCGGCGATTAACTCCGCTGCTGCAGCGCTGTTGTGGCTGGACTGTCACTGTAGGCCTGATGTTTATATTACAGGGAATGAGGAAGATCAGTCTTTATAAGAAATGGCAATTATCCAGTCTAAAGCATCTTCTTCTTTTCTCTCTCTCCTCCTCCCCCTCCTCCTCCTCCTCCTCCTCCTCCCGCGCTGTGTGAGATATTCTCAACCAGTTGCTGGGTCTGTTTAATCCGCCGTCAGATCTGAATATTTGCGCTTTAAAAACAAATATAAATGAGTGAAAACAATGCAGGTTTGAGGCCTGTGAGAGACTGTTGTTATATAATCAGGAGGGGTTTCGGCTGCAGGCCAGACAGGCTTTACTTTGATGATGATGATGATGATGATGATGGTGGTAATGATGATGGGCACGCAGGCCCTGTGCTGCAGACGTGATTTTCTTAAAATAAAAAACAGAATCAGCTAAATATATCCAGCTTCTCCTTAATAAGCAGATTTTATTCTATTTTTATGTATTTTTATGTTGTTATTTTATTCCCGTTGTATCCTGTAAAACATGGAGGACTGTCTGTAGGTGGATATTGGCGCGCTGTCTCCTCTTCGAGCTGGTTTTTTGCCTCTTTCTCTACCAAAATCTTTTATAATTTTGCGCAAATATTTGCTCCGGTTGTTGTTTGTTTGTGATTCAGTAAAATCTGCAGAGTCAACAATCAACAATCAACCGCGTTGAAGGTGTTTTGTTGGATTTTTGGCGCCTCTGCAGCAGTTTGTTTTGTGTTTGTCTGCGTCTCGTTTGATGCTGCAGTTTTATAACTCTATCATGTGATCGTGTGGAAAACAGGGATTGTGTCTCTGTCAGTGGAAACCATCAGTGTGTGTGTGTGTGTGTGTGTGTGTGTGTGTGTGTGTGTGTGTGTTTGCACTGTCCAGATGTACAGCAGCTGTCCGGCTGCAGAGGCTGCGGCCTGGTTCAGAGGCGGTTCTCTCCACGTACTGAAGCCAGAAAAACACAAAGATTTTGCATTTAAACGTTCAAATTAAAATGATTTCCAAACGGATGTTGTACTAAAATATTATACAAAATAAAAGATGTTTACATCAGGAAGCGAACTGGAGCTTCAGCCAAAGCGAAGACGGAAAAACAGGATTTAAACAAATGTTATGTACAAGATAATAACCTATAAATGTTTATTTTCAGCCTATTTCATTCAAAACACTTGATTTTAAATTAAATATTCTGTTATTTTTAACAATACAGTGACTTATTTCGTTATTTCTGTTTAAATGGGGGACTTTTCCAAAGGCGAAACAGCTAATTAAAAAGGAGGAAGTTGTCTATAAGATATTATAAACATCATAAATATAAATTAAAAGACTTAATTGAACAAATTCACATGTTTTTGTGCACGAAAATCTCATGAAATCATATTAATAACTATAAATAAAGGCCTTTAATAGCAGAATCAGACACTAAATGTGGAGGTTATTAATAACACAAAGCAACTAATACTACTTAATTATAAATAATGAACATAATATTAATATAAGCTACTAATAGAACATAATAATATTAATAATATCTAATAGTTATTTAATTGTTTTTAATACAGTTGAGGGTTGAGGGGAAATACTGAGGCTCATTTCAGACTTTTATACTTACACAATTTTTTTTAAAAAAGGGGGGGATTAGTTTCCACTTGATCACGGAGGGTGAAGATGATGATGAAGATAATGATGAGCTGTGTGGAAGCGCGTGTCCTCCTCCCTCCTGCTGCCTGCACGTCCTCGTGGAGTCACACCTGGTGTTGAATGAGAAATCAGGAGCTTTTTTTAAAAAAAGAGTGAAACACCAACATTATCTGCTCTCGATGTGGATTCATCGATACTTGTGATTGGTTTTTTTGAGGGCGGGGCGGTTTCTGGGCAGCTGTGTGGATAAATACTGAGTTTTATTCGTGTGTTTATTAGTTACAGTAGATTATTTAACGGGATGGAAGTGAAGGTTAGAGGAAGAGGAGGAGGAGGAGGAGGAGGAGGAGGAGAGGGAGACGGTGTTCGCCTGCAATTTGTGCGTAAATGGAAATAATGCGCAAATTGTTTCTATTGCGATGTTTTTTTTTGGTCTTTTTGCATTATGTGTGTGTGTGTTAGAGAGTGAGTGTGTTTGTGTGTGTGTGTGTGTGTGTGTGTGTGTGTGTGTGTGAGAGAGAGAGAGAGAGAGAGAGAGAGAGAGAGAGAGAGAGAGAGAGAGAGAGTTGTTTGTTTATTACGGAGGAGAAGAAGTCCGTCTGTTTTTCCGGACAATATTTGCATAAAACTAAAAGTTATAACGCAAACAGTTCTCCTTTTATATAGCATATTGTAGTTGTTGTTGTTGTTGTTGTTTTTAGTGTATATGTATTTTCTATAAGTCGCAGCATCTGTGTGTGTGAGCGTGCGTAAAGACCGACAGGCTCGAGCGCTTCATTTCGATTCACCGGGGACCCCTGCGCGCAACAAGAGCCCCCCATGGGTGCAATAGTGCAAGCACAGACGGCGGTGATTGGCCAGAGGTTGATCAGATGGTACACTTCCCCTCTGTATTCAGTGGCACCTCACAACCCCCCCTTTCAGCAAAAACCAAATCTCGGATAAAGTAATGGCAAAACCACTTGGACTATAAAAGACAACAAATCATATTCCTCCGGAGTATATACACCCCGTTGTCCACCCAATGAGTTCCTATTTTGTTAACTCAACTTTTCCCGTGTCTCTACCGGGAGGACAGGACTCTCTCCTGGGTCAGATACCGTTATATTCCTCGGGATACACCGATCCGTTAAGACACTACTCCAACGCGGCCACATATGGAGCAGCGGCGAACATGCAGGAGAAGGTTTACCCGGCGTCCTACTACCAGCAAACGGGCGCGGCGGCGGCTGCGGCCATCTACGGCCGGGCCGGCGGCGGAGCGCCCTGCGACTACAACCCGGTCGGGACTTTCTACAAGGACGCGGAGGGCTCGTGCGCTTTCTCGAGCCGCGAGGACCAGCCGCTGTTTGTCACTCAGGAGCATCAGCAGCGCAAAGCGGAGTGCCCGGAGCAGACTGTCAGTATGAGCAGCAGCATTGACGACAAGTCCTCCACTCTGATCTACCCGTGGATGCAGAGGATGAACGCCTGCTCCGCCGGTGAGTACGTGGGGAGGGAAAGGAGAGAGAAAAGCGCACGGGTTTTTTTTTTAAACTCTTGTTGTTGTCACGCTGCCTGGAGGTAAAAGAGCGCAGGAGAGAGCAGCTCTGCGTGATGAAGTGAGCGTCCTGAGCCCCCTCGCAGAGTTACCTGTCAGCTCCATACTCATAATAATATTTAATCAACTTAACAATCGGATGATGATTGTTGGGCCGAAAGTTTTTTTTGGGGAGATTATCGTGATTTGCGCACGGATCTTCTTCACGCGCCCTTCAGAGGGCTTTGGCTGCTACATCATCATCCTTACACATACATACACGACGGCCAACGCGCGCACACGCACGCACATACAGATTTGGCCTACATCACCCCCGAGCTGCAACTTAAAGCTCTCAGCTCGTGTCACATGGCATCCTCAAAATGGGCCTTTTTAAAACATTTTTAAAGCGACACTAAATGTCAGAAAAACACTTTTTGGTGATTAAATGTCCAAAATATAAACACAAAAACACTAAATCTCAGAAAACAAGGCGCTATGGAGGCTCAGTGCTCATTGTGGCGCAGTCTGACTCTGACTGTACATCCCTACTGTAGTGTTATAGAACAAAATACTGATGGCATGAGAGGGAAAAGACACCATGAGGTCACTTTTACGCACCACGCTTTAAACACATTATTGGCTACATCCTGTTGTAGCCACATTAAAGATTCATTTAGGAGATTTTTTTAAAAATAAAATATATGCAGAGGTCCTCATGGCCTCACTGTAAGGCGTGTCATGGCCATAATACACAAGTATTATTAGAAAATGTAGTTATTTTATAGAATATATTTAAAGAAAATAGAAATATAGGCTATTGAACGCCACTGTGAGGCATTTGCGTACCTATAGGAAAAGGCTGTTATAGGAGAATTCTCTTTAAAAATACACATACAATGGAGTACAGTTAATTGCTGTATCATAATTTGCTACTTTATACACAAGAAAAAGATTATATTTGAATGTTATAAAGTGTAATTTGGAGTTGAAATACACCAAAGATCTGAATTTCCCACTTTATTGTATTTTTTCAGACACACGACTACAGATATCGAGTGCACTCTCAGGTAGATTTCTCCTCCTACACTCTCGAAAATTCACGTCAGACCAGCATTTTAATTATTAATTGATGAATTCATTTTTTCCCCCTCCTCCTCCTCCTCCTCCTCCTCCTCCCCAACCACTTCCAGGCCCATTTGGCAACAGTGGCCGCAGGGGCCGACAGACCTACACCCGCTACCAGACTCTGGAGCTGGAGAAGGAGTTCCACTTTAACCGCTACCTGACCAGGAGGCGCCGGATAGAGATCTCCCACGCCTTGTGTCTGACGGAGAGACAGATCAAAATCTGGTTTCAGAACCGCAGGATGAAGTGGAAAAAGGAGAACAAACTCCTCAATCCCTCAAAGACACCCGAGGAGGAGGAAGAGGCGGAGAAAAAGAGCTAAAGGACACTGAAAGAAAGAAAGAAAGAAAGAAAGAAAGAAAGAAAGAAAGAAAGAAAGAAAAGGCATGTGTGTGTGTGTGTGTGTGTGTTTGTGTGCACACTCCCCAGAATAAAATGATGTATTATTTCTTTGTAGATAAAAAAAAAAGTGCTGCAAAAATCCCATGTTTAGAGACGTGTAGAGTGATAGACTTCAGTATCTGCACGGTGATAATGTCTGCATTAGGTTAAAATCAGGTCCTCCTCTGTTTGTCCTTGTGCTCGTGTGTTTTTTATTTTTAGGGGACTATATGCAAACAAAATCCGCCAACATGTAAATAATTTTTAAGTGTTTAGTTCTCGACAATGTTGTTACCTCATTATTCGTATAGACCTACTGAGTTTTTATCTCCATGATTTCTGTCTACATGACATTAAAAGAAAAGAAAAAAAAAGAGTCCTTTCACTGTACATCTTGTGGTGTGGTTGTTTCTATAATAGTCCATATTGTTGTTTACAGCTGTGCCATCTTACATTTGTACAGAGGGAAGAAAAAAAAAATGTTACATGTTATTTATTGTTGTTCACCTGTGTTCAATGCACATCTGGATATTGTGTGCAATATTTTTGTTTAGGAGAAATTGTACATAGAAATAAAGGCTTTTTGATGTATATTGGAAACTCTTGTGGCGTCATTAATGCGCAAGAAAAACATGCGTATTTTTATCATTATTATTATTATTCATGTTATTATAAGGGATATTAAACTGCTTCTGGACTCACAATAAGCCTATAAATCCACATAAAACCAGAGTAAAGATTAAAATAATTTCCAGTTTGACACTCTGCGCGTTAAACTGCCGACAGTCTGGCTGATAAGTCTCCGTTATGTGTTACCTGAGCCTTTTGTGGCCTATATTATCAGCGTGTTACATAAATGATGGATGACTCCGCGGGGCCTGACAGCGCGTCCCGGCGGCGCACTGCCACCGCTGTCCGGAAGATGGCGCTCTCTGCCTGCACGGCTCTCGGGGGCGCAGCGGGGAGGCACCATTGACTGGAGCCTAACGACCATTATTTCGTCATCATTTGTAACCATGGAGCATGAATTACCTCTTGAAGTCATCAGTGAGGATTTACGACTGGTCAACAAAGGCACGTGATTCCCGAACGCTCTCCCATATTTGGCCGCATACCTGGCAAAGTACAGTAGGGCTTCATTGCTTATAATTCATGATTGCATCCATAAATCGTGCAAGCACACAGGATTATAGCGACAAAGATCTACAAATCGAGGCTTTAAAAATCCAAGCAAATGAGCTCTTACTTTGTAAACTCGTTCTCAGGGCGCTATCCAAATGGCTCCGACTATCAGTTACTAAATTATGGGACTAACGGCGCTGTGAGCGGTTCCTTCAGAGACCCTGGCACCATGCACTCCGGGTCTTTCGGCTACAACTACAATGGCATGGACCTAACCGTGAACCGCACCAACACCGGCAGCCACTTCGGTGCCGTGAGAGAGGATGCCCGGGGATTCGCGCCGGACGCCCGGTACAGACAGACGCCCAACTGCTCGCTCTCGTCTCCAGATCCGGTGCCGCCGTCGTGCGCCACAGCCAGCCGGGAGCCGCTGGAACTAAAAAGCCCCTCTCCTCCCTCTGACCGGAGCGCGACCTCGGGCGGCAACAACCTCAACAAAAGCAACAGCGCTCATTTCACGGAGATAGAGGACGCCACCGTCGCCTCCGAGACCGAGGAGGGCGCACACAGCAGCGGCGGCGGCTCCGGCACGGCACCGCGGGCGCAGCAGCAGCAGCAGCAGCAGCAGCAGCAGCACCAGGACCCCAACGCCACCTCCTCCACTCCCACATCAAACGATTGCCAATCGCCACAAATATTCCCCTGGATGCGGAAACTGCACATAAGCCATGGTATATTTACACCTCTAATAATCTCTTGTTTTGAAAGGATGTCACGCTGACGCTGTGCCATAAATCTGTCAAGTGTTTGCATGAGTGAGCAGGTTTTTGGTTTGTGGATGATTAGAGGGTTTTTTTAAAAGAATAATTTCAGTGTTTGTAAAGTCTTTAATGGGATTGTTTGCTTTTGGATGAGGGGGGTTGAGGTTAACTGCCGCTTGGAGCCTGAGAGAGGATGGGTTGTGAAATGTCTTTAGGTTGGGGGGGGGAGAGTGGAGAGAGCAGGAGAGGCTGTTTGGTGCGAGAGCTTTTGGAGATAAGAAAAGGCAATAATAACCTCGGAGTGTTGCTATGTGTCGTGTTGGTTTGCATGCTTCCCTCCCTTACATCAGCTCATTCCATGTTGTGACCCCCTCTGTCCATTACGCATCATGGTGAAGCCAAAAGAAAAAGTCTAGCAGTCAAACACCCTCCTCCTCTTCCTCCTCCTACTCCTCCTCCTCTCTTCTTGTGGTTGTTGTTCAGTGCAGTTTTTATTTTATTTTTTTTTTTTGCTAATTTTTCTGGATTTTCTGTAAAATTGTAGATATGACTGGACCTGATGGGAAAAGGGCCCGAACCGCGTACACCCGCTACCAGACGCTAGAGCTGGAGAAAGAGTTTCACTTCAATAGGTACCTAACCAGACGGCGGAGGATAGAGATAGCCCACGCCCTGTGTCTTTCCGAAAGACAGATCAAAATCTGGTTTCAGAACCGCAGGATGAAGTGGAAGAAGGACAATAAACTGAAAAGCATGAGTCTTGTAACAGGAGGCAGCGCCTTCCACAACTGAATAACTTTTTTTTTTTTTTTTTTTTTTGGAGGAGAGTAAAAAGAATAATAGTTTAAAAAAAAAAGAAAAAAGAAAGAAAAATCCATGAGTACTGTAAAAGCTATTTGAAAAAAGCGCAGCACCTTTCCAGCATGCTATTGTGATAGAAAAAGAAGTATTCTGTGGTCTTAAAATGCCATTTTTAGTTGACTGTTGTTGTTATATGATAGCTTTAGATGTCCTATTTGGAAACAAATTAAGATGTAAATATTATTGGGGGTATTACTTGTCCATGCTTTTTGCTCTCTCTCTCTCTCTCTCTCTCTCTATCTTGAAGGTGTTTCAACTTGAGCTCTTTATTGTGACTTATTGACGGTCTAACAGGAGTAAAAAAATTCATTGTACAGTTAAAAAAAAACACACACAGAAAAAAACTAAAACAAAAAAACCATATGCTGCTCTTCATTGAATGTAAACCTAATGTATTCCGGGGCCATTCAAAGCGCTTTAGTGTAAGTTTTACTGCTATTTTTGATGGTTATCTTGTGGCCAGATTCCATAAAACTTTCATAAAAACCAAGCCAATGTGTAGCTCTAGGGTATTTTGTGCATCTATTATTATTATTATTATTGTTTTAGAACTAATTATGAGCAATGCAAATGTATTCAACCTGTCAATGTGATAAATTTTTAGTGCAAAGGGTTATTCTGTGGATAGGCAGTGATGTGAAAGCTTCTTTCGCCAATAAGCTTTTTGTATTTGTAAGTGAACTCATAGCGCTTGGAAATAAAGTTTCTCTCAATTGCTTTGAACGTTGTCTCTCGACTGTATTATCAGTTAGAATAAAATACAACATATAAAAACATCCTGGCTCGCTTTTGACCCGGTTTTTTTTTTTTTTTTTTAAATAAACTCGCTAATGATTAACCTGTGAGAATTATAAAAGTGTCACACGAACAACATTTTAACATTTTGGCTCCAGTTAGCAGAAGAAAAACAGAAATATCTAACTTTCAAAACTTACCTCCTCTGAGCCTCTCTGTGCAGCGAGATGCGTGTTTGCCATAAATATGTTGGTGATGATAAAAATTAGAAAAAGAAATCCTGAGTGGCTTTTTTTTTTTGGCTTACAGGTATATAGGCAAGGCTGAAGTTGGTAAAAAATCCCCCCTTGCCAAAGATTGTATAGGCCTATATTACTTACAGACTGTGAAAAGTCACGTGAGGTCCATAAAGTTGGTTTTATGGTTTTGGGGAGTAGACAATGTACTATATAATTCACAACCTTGAATGAAAGTGACGGCTTAACTGCATGGATGGGACTGGAAAGGCTGGACTGGGGAAGGAAGCTGATGTCCAGTCATATTTAGTTGGTTTAAGAAGGCTGGAAAAACTTTAAAAACTGTTTCTATTAAAATATTGTGGCTGCTGAACATTTTATTTTAAAATATCAGATTAAATATGATATTTTTTTTATTTATTGGAGCTTCTGGATGCATATTTTAAAATAAAAATGCTGTTTAAACTCAATTTGAGGCAGATTTTAACCCAAATTATTTATTTTTAATGTTTTGCTAAAAAAGAAAAAAGCCCAAACTTCTGCTGTTTGGAAAATATCTTTATTCCTGCAGAGCAGTACCAAATATTAAAGAGAATTCCTCTTATTAAATAAAAAAATAAAGAGATTTAGTGCTTTATTCTGCACACACTAAATGTTTTGCAGGGGAAAAATCTCTAAAGACTAATTCGAGGCTTTGTGGAGCTGACATGAAACGAACTTGAGCGGAGTGATTTATTCCGATCTGTCAAGTCACCGAGCGGCCAAAGGTGAAGTCTCGGACAAACTCCCGAGCTGGACACAAGCTCCACTGATTCTACATAAAGAAAATCTCGAATGTCTAATGTGTGCTGCAATGCATTGTCTACCGGGGCCACTAATAAAAAAAAACCCATAATGATATTATCTCCAGGAAACTAAAGGCTGTGTTTTGTAATATATTCAAAGTCTTTTTAAAAACTTCATTTCAGGTATAAAAAAAAAAAAAGTTAAAACCAGTGGTGGGCTATATGGGTCCCAGACATTTTCCACATATTCATAACTATTAAGTGGCAATTTAACCAGCGTAATGAGTATTGCATATTGATAGGGGTAATCTGTACCCGGATCTCATGCATTATTCATAGCGGCGGGGATCATCTCTGGGTCAGGAGACGATGTAGACTGTGAGCCGTCAGGAGGAAGCTGCACATGCTGCCAGACTTTGCACTGTCACGATCTCACATCTGGATGAAAAAAGAGAGAGAGAGAGACACATGCATATGAGAGAATTTAATGTTTTTAATGCTAATATTGTTCAATTTGTAGTTTTTGCTGTGGTGTTTAAAAAGAAAGAAATCAGTGCACACATGCTGCTTAATGTCAGATTTTTAGCTCCCCTTTTTTTCCTTTGGATAGTTTTAATAATGTGGACAGAAATAGTGCAACATGTGCAGGAAATAATAAGGTTAGAAAGCTACTATTTTAACCACATTTAGGTGTGTTTAAGTGTTTTAGAATGAAATCAGTGTATCCTCTAATGCAGCTTCACTCTCTGGGTAGTTAATGAGGTGATACACTTCACAAAATCCTTTCTAAAATAAATTACATTTAAACATAAAAAAACTGTATTTATTATTTTTATTCTACAGTTAAATAAGTTAAATAGGTCAAACTTCATGTCAGCAACTCCTTTTTTAAAACCCGCCTCCTCTCACATGAAACCTAAAGCTTTAAATGAACCAGAATGATCAAACACATGAAACAAATGTCACCTTGAACGGGTTTTTTTGGGGGTGTTTTTTTTTGGGGGGGGGGCAGTTTATGGTGTCATGGATGCTCAACATCTGGCTGACTGTGTGTGAGTTCACTGCTGCAGCTGCTGGTTGGAGGTTGATGTAATGCTGCTGTTGTGCCAGCAGAGGGCGCCTCAGACCGGGCCCGGCTGATGATGGATGAGGTTTCTTTCTTTGAGGTTAGAGAGCAGAAACACCCGCGTTCACTCCGAGCGTGTTTATTAGTTATCTGTGCAGGTCTGAGAGGGCAGAATAAACCTTTAATCCCACAGATATGAGCTGAGAGGGAAACTATTACAAGCACAAGGCTTTATTCTGGAGGAGCTGCTGTTTCTTTATTCTGGTGGAAGCAGCTGAGTATATTTAACTTAAGTATAATTTGAGTATTTCCCATTTTTGGTGTCACTTTAAACTCTTTTATCTGACAGCTTTAGTTTCTACTTTGGCTTCCTACAGAAAGGATTGTAAAGAGTGTTTCAGATGAAGTTTGTCACATTTCAAGAACAAATTTGAGGCCCAGATGAGAGAAATGTGCAAAAACAGTTAATAATATTTTGTGTAACAGAAGTTTTATTTTACATTAATCATCTCACGACCCCTCAGATTTACCTTGTGACCCTTTGGAGGGGTTTGACCCCCAGGTTGGGAACCACTTACACTACTATGCTGTTTACACAATTAACTAATATAATAAACACTCAACAAAATATTACTTTTGATACTTTAAGTATTTAGTTTTTAATACTTCTATAAGACTGTATTTTTCACATTGTGGTATCTATGCTTTGACTTCCACTACTGAGAGCCTGAAGAGAGATGAAACTCGGGTTATATGGCCGACAAATATTTAAAACATTAGTCAATAGTAACCTCACACTTCCTGTGTATGTGTTTATGAGAGTGACACAGTTACACCACTATAAGTGCTCATAATGTGCATAAATACTGACGTTAAAAGACATAATATAGGTTTGAATATGTGTGTGAACCTCTTGTCAATGGTACAAACATATGTACGGTGTATGTTTGGTTCTACTTTCAACAAATAATTGTATTAATGGTTAATAAATCATTAGCTAATGCTTTATAGAGCTGCTGTAAGCCATAAATAATAACACGTTTTGGGTTTAACTTCCTCTGACTGACGATCTGAGGTGTTTTATTTGGAAAAATACAGACGATCTGGACCAAAATCCATTTATTAATTACTTATTAACATGTATAACCGCACACTTGATGTATTAAACCACTTTTCTAATGACTTATTAACATTTATAACTGCAGATTTAGTGGATTAAATTCTTTATTAATGACTTACGAACACTTTTAACTGCAGACTGGGAGTGTTATTCTCCTTTATTAATGACTCATTAACATTTATAACTCACACTAGATTATTAACCCACTTTATTAATGACTTACACACACTTAAAACGGCTGACTAGGTGTGCTTTACCTCTTTATTAATGATTTATTAGCATTTATAACTGCCTTATTAGAAAATAACACACCCATGAACATTTATAAATAGATTACCAACATTTACAAGCTGCATTATTACCAAATAAAAACAATAAACACCAGCCAAATGGATTTTTTAACAATGTGACAACCCAGAATTAGTTGTTTATATGCTTATAACGGATCTAAATGATTTATTAACCATTAATAAAGCCATTAACAGTAACTTATAAACCCTTCATACCGGTTGCCTTATTTAAAACAGGTGCTATTTAAAGGATCTAGAAAGAAAAAAGCTCTGACTTCCCACATCTGAGTGTGCTGTTTCTGATATGTGGACATTATTAATAATTAAGCAGGCAGGCTTCTGTCCATGCACACAGGCTGACGACCTGTCATCTATATATACCCTGTAGATCCGAATTTGTGTAAATGTAGCAGCCAGCCACAAATTCGCGTCTTGGGGAGTATGTAGGTGATGACACTTCACCTCCGAGGAAAACATTAAAATCCAATAAAACCCACTAATTGATTTCTGTAGGTTCCAACCTGTGGTGGCTTAATAATTCATGATATCATTTTAATGCTAATAATATGGACCCTGCTAACATATGTTTGATGTTCCCTGGGTTTGGTAATATGTGTTGAAAGATGTTTGTGAGTTTGGTGCACAGAGCTGGAGGCCTTCACAGGATTAAATCCACTGCTTTTGAGTGTTTTTCACTTCTTTTTATCCCCCCACCCTCTCTCTCTTCTAGCTGTTTGGAGAATATGACATCTGTGAAAGTTGCAGGACAGGCTCTCAATGAGGGGGGGCATTGTTCGGCACATCATTTGTCTTCTTTTCAACCGTGCTGCCATGTGTGTGTTAGTCGAGGAGGAGTTTTAGTTTGCAGGGAAATGTGAGGAGAGAGACCCTCAACAAAACAAGCTCCCAACAGACTCCCAACAGACCCGGAGCAAGACTCTGCCACGATGAGGAGATCCAAAAGGAAAAAGTAAGTTTAAAGTTTTTATAAAGTGTTTGGTGACAGAATGTGAAGAGGCGGAGTCAGAGTCCAGAATAATTTAGCATTTATAAGCAGTAGACAATAAGACAGTGTATTATGTGGCTGTAAGCAGATATAAGAGTGTTTATTGGTATTATTGTCAGTAATTATAACTTATATTTCCTATTAAAACTGTGTTTTTACTACATTATAATTGTCTGTTTATACATCCAGCTCCCACTGATGGGTTGTAGTTGTTGACAAACACATTAATAAACACTTATTGTGTTATAAACCATTTATTAAATGTTTACATACTGCTTATAAATGCTAAATAAAGTAAAACACCTGATTATTTTGTGGAAAATGACTTGTGATCTTGTGTTTTTCTTTATTCTTAGTGTGTTTAAATGATATGAATTTGTGTATTTTATTTATTTGCTCTACCGCCCTGTGTTGTCTGTGGGAAATGAAGCTGCTGCCACAGTTTGATTCAACCGTCTTTGGATTAATCTTGAGCAATAAATCCTCTCCTCGTGGACACGTGGGTCCCTGCAGCTAATTGACAAGAGAGGTTGCAGAGCGCTGCATTTGTCAGCAGGCCTGCAGACTGAATGGAGGGATGGAGGTGGAAGAAGAGAGTGTGTATGGGGTGAGGATAGAAGAAGAGGGGTGGTGTTGTGTGTGTGTGTGTGTGTGTGTGTGTGTGTGTGTGTGTGTGTGAGGAGCGTTGGAGATCGCCGTGGTGATGAAGATGGGATGTAAAGTGCAGCTCAGGGATGTTGTCATATCTGAATGATAACTGTGTGTCACCCACTATGGGCCACAGGGATCAGACATGAATTTATATTTATACTGTATGTCTTCATTCAGAGCTCTGACTTATCATGTCGGTCCATCTGCATGCCCCCCCCCCAAAGCCTCCTCCTCCTCCTCTTCTTCTCTGGCTGGCTCGTATATCACAGGACGATTTAGACTTTTTGAAGACAGCGCACTTATTGTCGATTTTCTTTGTATTTATATGGCACCTTTTATAGCACCATATAGGCCATCAGGGAGATTTATGGCGCAGGCGCTGCATATAAGTTACCAGTTTATTAGGCACACTTAGTATCTGTGTTGATGTGCAGTAATTGGGGGGGACAAAATATGAGAAACACCTCTCAAACAACAACAGCCTCCAAGGAAGGTGTCTGAAAACATCTCATGGCCTTCATCCTGTGGAGATAGCTTAGTTGTCGTTGTTATCTGAGGCTGAAAGCTCCTGGAAATTCCCAGTAAGTGGACCTTGAGCTGAGGCTTGAAGCTCAGTGATGCACTGAGCCACCTAAACTGGCAACTGAGTGCACATGCAGACATGTTTTGATCTTTTATATGAAGCTCTTGAGAGACATTTTACTAAAATATGTCTTTAAAATTAAATTAAATAAGATTTCTTATACTTTTTTATAGCACTATTCAGGCTGTCAGTGAGATTTATGGTGCATACACACATGTAAGTTACCAGTTTATTAGGCACACTTAGTGTCTTTACTGATGGGAAGGAATTGGGGAGGACAATAGGAATAAAAACAAGCTTTAAACCAAATCTCATGGCCTTCAGCTATGGAATTAGCTCAGCTGTCATTGTTATCTGAGGCTGAAAGCTCCTGGAAACTCCCAGTAAGTGGACCTTGAGCTAACTGCTATTGAAGCTGAGTGATGCAACATTAGTTTAACCACATAAACTGGCGACATACATACAAAGTTTTTACCTTTTATATGAAGCTTAAGAGACATTTTAATCTTTTAATCTGTAAAATTAAATTAAATAACATCTCCCACACCAGCCATGAAACAAAAGGCTTAAATAACTTTAATTTTTTGGGACATGGAGCCACAAACATCTGGTGGCCACTCTCTATTTCTGTGCACGGCTCAGAGATCAAAGGTTGTTCATTTGCATTAATTAACGCTATACCTAGTTAAATATTACCTTTTCAGAGCCAATCAAAGCGATCGAGCAAAGAACGTGAAGATGAGAGATCAAAGCTGCCGCCAATCGATCGATCCCCCCCCCACCAATGCAGCAGTCTGATGGGTCACCATGTAAACCAAACCAGCTCCTGTCCGGGCCTCATTACAGACTCAACCTCTGCATGGAGACTGTTTAATGGACGCTGCTGCTGCTGACCACTGTCTGTCTCCCTCCTTTAGTGCTTTAAAATCACTCCATCGGATCACTCATTTAAATTAGAAAAAGAAAAATCTCATTACATAAACAAGACGTAATGCACTTGGTATGTAAGTGTGTAAAAGAAATAAATAAAAAAATCAAATAACTGATAGCTTTCTTTTGCCGGAGTAATTTATGGCGTCTCTGGCATCGGTCCTAAATGGGATGTTTGAATTTATTATTACAGCTTTGGACACGTTCCCAGGACGGTTTAAACAGAATAGAGACTGAGCTTGTGTGTGTTCATATAACAGGAAAAATGCGACTTAAATTAAAAACTACAGCAGCTATTTTTAGGGCCACGTTTTAATTCATTCCAGCGGCGGTGTTAACAGGACATTTTCCTTATCTAAATACACTTAAAATGAGCTTCACTGCCAAAATATTTCAGCTTTTCTCTGGCCTCTCATTCAGTCACCTTCATTTTTTATTATTTTTATTTTTTTGTTCTGCTCTAATTGCTTTAAAGATGTAGAGGCAGTCGAGATGTCTTATCTTTATCGCAGAGGCTATTACCATATATGAAAGTGAGCTTGCATGATCAGCACAAACGGCTGAGACATAGAGAGAGCTGACATTGTGTGCAGAAATGCTATGCAAGGGCGGTGTGTGTGTGTGTGTGTGTGTGTGTGTGTGTGTGAGCTGCAGAAAAGAAACACTGTCCACTCTGCTTCACCTCACTGGCATGCAAAGCCACACCAT
Source organism: Dicentrarchus labrax (assembly GCF_905237075.1). NCBI lineage: Eukaryota > Metazoa > Chordata > Actinopteri > Moronidae > Dicentrarchus > Dicentrarchus labrax. The sequence continues at coordinate 20,515,164 of NW_026136712.1, read as the reverse complement.
CACCATCAGCATCATCCTATAACGCGGGAGCCGCTTTTTCTCTGTGTGCGGGGATTATTCTAATCTGGGGAGGTTTTTACGCACACAAACAAACACACACACACACACACACACAGAGAGAGAGAGGGAGAGGGAGAGAAAAAAGAAGGTGAGAGGGAAGGAAGCCGGTGTGTTTTGTTTCCGCGAGGATTGTTTCAGTGCGGGATGAATGTGGGTTGTGAAGGTAAGGCAGCCGGGCTGTTGTGCCGCGGACTGGGTTATGTGTCTTTATGATTTACGAGCCTGACTCCAGCCGCGGTTCAACCAGAGTTCATAAAGCTGCATGCCTCCAGACTTTATTCTCTCTCGCTCCTTCTTCTCTTTTATATTTGTATATAAAGAAAGAAAAAGCTGCTTGATGTAATAATTCTGTGTAATTTAATCTTAAATTTCATTAAGATTGCAGGTTTCTTTTATTATTATTATTATTATTGTTGTTGTTGTTGCGTTTTCTCTCTTTCAGTTGTGGCCATAAAAGCAGCTGCAGTGCACAATGGACTCTTGTATTATTTTGCGTTTGATGGATGGGTTTTTTAGCAGATTGTGATATAACATTTAATTTTTCTCCTCGGAAATGTTAAGAGACAGGGGTTATCCATTAGCTGCACACAAGGGCTGTTATTTATTAACAGTTACAGACCTATTAATTCTATTTAAATGTGTTTACTTTTTATATTTATATCGAATATATTTTCTTTTTATGGGCCTATTTATGTTTGGATGTGTAGACTAATTAGTATTATTGTTTGTCGTTATTTATTATTTTTTAAACGAACAAAAGAAAGTCCTATAGGCCTATTTCATAACCTGAGATCATCATATTCCCCTTTGTTTGTATATATTACAACGTAATTAAAAAACAGAAAATGAGCCTTGTTGTAGACCGGTGAGGTTTGCATTAACTGTTGGGGGGTAAAAAATAAGAATTTAATTTAATTTAAACTCAGATTTTACACGATTGTGCTCGAATTCGTTTTTTTAGAGGGTTTATTTGCGCCAAACTCTTAATTTTCCATTGCCTCTCTCGCCAAGAGAGGCTTGCTATTCATGTCAGAATACTATTGAGTTGATAAGATGGATCATGTGGTCTCCTCCCTGATTCTGTCTCTTTTTTCTTCCTGGATCCTCTCAGGCCAGAAGCCCAGGGCTCTCTGGAAACCTGCCATGTGACATTTGGTTGCCAGCGCTCCGTCAGAAGGTCAAAGGGGGCCCCGGTGCACATTTCATGGAAATGCAGAAAGCCAGTGCGACGCACAACGCCCAGCAGCACCACGACTTCTTCAGCGGGTCTCTGGATGGTGTCGGTGCGTTTGGCTGCACCCGGCAAGCGGCCGCACACCAGCAATTGGCGCAAGTGGCGACGTTTGAGCGCACGTTTCCCCGGAGGTCAAAACAGCAAAACCCCAAATTTCCTATGAGCAAAAAGATTTTCCCCTGGATGAAAGAGTCCAGACCCTCAGAGCAGAAACACGGCAGGAGAGTTACAGGTCTGTATGACAAAGAACAGGCAGCAAGTGTTTCCAAATGAGGCCTTTTCATTTGCGTTTCCTCAAACCAGCTCTCTTACGCAGTTAATGGAGGGAAATTAGTTTATAGTTTCTCATTTTCAGGGTTCAAAAGGTCAGGAAGGTATTAATAAAGCTACAGTCAGACAGGCTCAGCTTTTAAGCATCTAAAGAGATAAACAATCTATTTTTAAAGCAGTTTTCCAAAACAAGAACAAGTGACACAGAAAGACTAATTCATTTAGAAATGCAAGTTTATAAAAAATGGGTTTTTAGTGGAGAAAACATCAAGATAAACAGCCACAACCACTTACAACAGAACATACCACATATGAGCTAAACTTAAGTCACCATGTTTGAAATATGTCTGACCTGCTTCCTCCTCTCACTCCATATCAGATACTGTCAAACACACCACAACCTCTAATAACCTCTCACTTATAAACAGTGTGGTTTAACTGATGGCTGGTTTCTCTCACCATAGTGCTGCTGCTTTGAACGCCTATTGTCTGATTCATATTTATTTATTTATCCTTTATTTATTCGGGTTATTTGCTCCCTTTAATTAGCTCTTATGCAGTTAATTAAGTTTATATTTTCTCCTTTCAGGTTCAAAAGGTCAGGTGGCCATTAATGAAGCTACAGTCAGGCATGTAGGAGGAGGATAAACACACCTTGGCTCCGATTTCAGGCTCACATCATTTTCTTTAGGATGGAATTTAAAGAGATAAACAACATTTTTTTGCACTTTTCAAAATAAAAGACATGTATTTATTGAGGTCATTATGCTCATTAATGCCTCTATACTATTATACTATAGTTTAGTCTAATGTGATCAAAATTATATGAATATAGTCAATTAATAAAACAGAAAACTGACACACAGACTCATCACTCAAAGTCATGAATGAAAAGAAGAAAGAAGACAACCTCCCATTCACAGCTTTCACTCAGTTACTCCAACCTGTTCGACCCCTTTTTTTTTTTTTTTTGCTCCACAGACTGCACCGTCAACGAGAGGTGTCCAAGCGCGACCCCGGCCTCCAAGAGGACGCGCACCGCGTACACGAGCGCGCAACTGGTGGAGCTGGAGAAGGAGTTCCACTTCAGCCGCTACCTGTGCAGACCGCGGCGGGTGGAGATGGCCAGCCTGCTCAACCTCCAGGAGAGGCAGATCAAGATTTGGTTCCAGAACCGCAGGATGAAGCAGAAGAAGGACGAGAGATTGCAGGGCCTCACCACCACCACCACCTCCTCCTCCTCACCCCCGTCCTCCCCCTCCGCCCCGGGCAGCCCCACTCTGTCGAGCCTGGGTTATGTCCATCTGGGCGGGGATTACCAGTCGGCCTCCCCTCGGCTCAAGTCCCAACAACACCAGACCCAGGCGGCGTACCCGGAGTACTCCAAGTATCCGGCTCCAGGCTTCACGCACGGCCCACAGTTTAATGTGCAGTACAACAGCGCGCACACAGACCCACATGTGGATCTGGACGGGTTATATTTCCCTCAGAGCTGCACTCAGGACAGAATCATGCAAGCTCCCAAACTGACTCATCTGTAGCAGACAACATGTGAATCCCTTCGACTCTCCACAAAAAAAAAACTTTCCCGTTAATTCATAAAAGGACTTAACTGATCTGTCTTGATGCATGACTATTTCTTTTATTATTATTGATTGGACTAATTGGTCTCAAGTCTTATTTATGCCTATTTATTCATCTTGTGCATTTTTTTTTTATATTTATTGTTGTGTTAACTTTTACGCATGGGCCACTTCTAATCAATTTGTTTCCAGGCAGTAAGGAAAATGCTGTAGCTCAAATTAAAATGTTCGCTGTTGTTATTTCAGCTACATAAATAAAACGCAAATTTGTTGAGATTTCCTCACCAGACTCTTCAGAGTAAATACTCCTCCAAGAGCAAGTATACAAAAAGAAAAGAGTGTAATGGAGCCAAAACGTTGGGAAAAAATGGCAAATTTCACCCCATTTTTTTTGTTCCAACTTAATTAGCACTTGAGGTCTATAACATCACATTAACTCTTACTTAATTAGGGATGAGTGTGGACGTGATAGGCTTAGGGAGATATTACATTATGGTCTTGGTGTCGTTAAAATCTCAAGCACGACAAAAAAGGAAGAAGAAACTAGAGAAAGAAAGGCTATATGGTTCTTAAATGTGTCTTTGTTCTTTTATGGGGAAAGTGGGCCACACAAGCTGTCAATCTTTTAAAAAGAGCGCATGATGGATCACTGAATTCACTGTGCTGCCTTTGAGTCAGAGTCTGTCTGCGGGATTCATGTTGTGGAAAGGCCGAAGAAATGTGTTGGTGATGAGCCAATAGACCTTTTTAACCAAACTTACATTTAGATATATTTATAACTAGTTTTCAGTGTCGAGTTTTCTCTCTCTAACGTGAGAATTCGGATAAATTAATGCACATAATGCAAATAATTACGCCCAAACTGGATACAGGCCATAAATTAAAAAAAGGCTAATATATTAATATAAAAAAATAGACTTTATTACGTTGTATTCTAATTACTTGAATCCCTTGGATGTCACAAGAATGATTTAGCAGTCTATGTAGTAACCTTTAACCTCAAAGACAACAGTAATACATGACGTGTGCCCTATTTTCTATTACTTGGAGGCCTTTAACATAACATTTATAACACTAAATCCATATTATTATTATGGCTCTTGCTATTATAATTCTGTTCCACATATTTGTCCACATTTTTTTTTAAAATGTGTCATTAATTTGTCATTTCGTGCTCCTCTAACACTGTAGCCTGAAAATGTGTCCTGATGTTTGTGTTCTTATCAGATGGATGAGCGCGTTTGATTGAAGCATTTGTCATGTAAATGCGAGCCGTTTGATGGACGAGCCCGCAGACTTGACAGAGTGCTGTAGGTCCTCTGCCATTGGCGTTTAGCGGGTCACATGGTGTGTCAGGAAGGTGATATGAGGGTGGGAGGCAGTTTTACAGCTTTGACATACTACCTAGAAGGTCAGGGCAAAGGGAGCACCGATTAATGACTCCTCAGTCTTGATCACTTCTGAACAAACAATAGACCCAAGTCCAGCATGAACTCCTACTTAGACTACCCCGTGTGCAACCGGGGAGCAAATATTTTCAGTGCCAAGGCCGGATACCACAACTTGAACCATGGATACATGTCGTCCAACTCGTGCGCAACAAGTGATAGTTACGCACCGGACGGGCGCTTAGTTGCTGCAACTTCTGCGCCACACCAGACCCCGAGCCTCCCTCTGCACCACCAGACACACGTTAACTTGGATCTGCAGTTTGCAGCGCCGGGGAACTCCATGTATGGGTCACCCCTGGAGTACGGACACCACCAGTACGGCCTGGCGCCCGAGCAGGACCGGAGCTACATTCATGTTTCACCCCTTGGAACAAACATGGCTCCCTACACCGGGGACAGCTGTGGGCCTGGAGTTGCAACGGGCAGCCAGTATCTACATTTTGGCAACGGGGATCAGAGACTGCAAGAATATCCAGAGAGTGTTTACACAAGGTTACCGCCCCAAAGCAAGGAGAAGGATTTGGACCATGTGGAGGAAACTTCTAAAACATTCGACTGGATGAAAGTGAAGAGGAATCCGCCAAAAACAGGTTTGTTCATCTTCATCTCAGACAGATTTGATAATTAGAGCTGGGAGTGGTTTTTAGAGAACCCATGAGACCTCTGGAGGTAATATTGACTCCCAGTGCGTAAACCGTGCGTAAAAACACAATTCAGCTGATGTAATAAAGTGTTTTAAATTGCTCTGAAAAAATTTAATCGGCAACTAATGTTCTGTATTTGTTTCTATCCATTCGTCACATGTTTCATTCATATCTAAAGGCCATGCTTCAGGCTCCACCACTGTCATGTTTTTCCTCCATCATCAACTCATCCATTTCTCTCCACAGCGGTCCTGTCGGAGTTCGGGGTTCCCAGCCAGCACAACGTAATCCGCACCAACTTCACCACCAAGCAGCTGACCGAGCTGGAGAAAGAATTCCACTTCAACAAGTACCTGACGCGGGCGCGGAGGGTGGAGGTCGCCGCCAGTCTGGAGCTCAACGAGACGCAGGTGAAAATCTGGTTTCAGAACCGCAGGATGAAGCAGAAGAAACGCGAGAAACTGGGCGGCGGTTTGATCAACAGCCCGGCACCTGTGGAGAAACTCTCCGGGCCTGACACCTCTCCAAAGGGAACGGGGAAAGATTGTGAACCATGATTTGACTTTAAAAAAAAAAGAAAAAAGAAAGACTGTTTGGGGGGGGGGCTGAGAATTTCTCCACTTCTTTCCCTCAGTCGCACCATTCCTGAAAAACTGTGAAAAATGCATGTGGACTTGTGAAGTATATACAGGGTCTGTCTGTGTCTGCTGATTATTGTGCATCTATTTCTGAATGAGAATGAGAAACTTTTTAAAAAATGTCTTGTCATTCCTTCCTGTGTTTGAAACCTTCCTATCATAAAAGCCCATGCAATGTTTTTGTGTTGGAGCACTGAAGAGTACTCAGTGTCATTGTTTGCACTATTTATTTACAGGGTATTTTCCAACAAGTGTTGAGATGATTTAGCTTAATAAAGTCTATCAAATGGAGAAAAAAAACAAGTGTTGTATTTGCTGTTGTAAAAAAGAGGCTGTAATGGATGCTGATAATCCCTGATTAAGTCCTATCCAACTTCTACTTTTGATACAGAATTTGCTCCCTTTGATGAAGTCTTTTCCTATTTTTCCAAAAAAAATATATGTATATAATAAATTGTTCTAAATATGAATGTTTCTGAATCGCATTACAAATTCTTTTGCTATATATATATATTTCCATTAATAGTCTCAACTCAAGTCCCCCTTGCATAATGTGACAAGAGGAATCTTTCACAACACATGGGGTGGTTCCCAGCGACCTTTTCACCCTCAAATACCTCCAGGGGCTCTAAACATGACAACAAACTCCAGGGAGCCAGGTCTCACCCTTGATTTGTTACCCAAATTCTGCTCGGATACAGCTGACACAGGTTGCAATGACATCCCACTCTTATTTTACATAATTTGAGTTAAATACTTTTTCATTAAAACAAACCACATTTTTAGAAGTAAGCTGATAATTTGACACTTCAACGCTCATTGTGGTTTCACCTTAAGCTCAACGTTTGCCGGACCTGACCACCTAGTTTCATCTGAGGGGTAAGAAGGGGCAGCAGGTTCAATATTTGCACTGGGTGTTGGGTTTGCGCACACAGTTTCTGCCCCAGCAGCACTGGCCTGTTGGTGCCCTTTTTTCCTAAAGCTGAGGTTCACACAGAGTTCAGGAACAAATGAATGCAGAGTCAATCTGTCAAGACACCAGAGTGGCTTGGAAGAAGTCAACTCTAAGACTCTCGTGCTTTAGATTTTTTGCAGGTATTGCCTTTAATATTTGGAGTAAAGTAATTATAGAGGGCATTTAGTCGATGTTCTGGTTTGTGCAAACTAAAAAACTGTTCTAAGTTTCTGAAAAAAGATGCTTGTAGGAAATGGAAATCAGCAATCATTTGAAATATATCCGCATGAGTATGCAGTTCTCTCACAACTATATTAAAAATTAATACAGTTCCACTAATAGAAGTTACAGTTGAAATACCATACGGCCCATTACTGTAAATTAGAAAAGGGGCTGAGAGGTTTGTTGTCATGCATTTCTTAAGCCAAAAGCTTCCTCTTCAGATGAGTCACAAGGCCAAGGACTGGGGGAGGTGACAATCGATATGGTGAATAGTGACGGATTCAACAACAACAATAAAGGGGGCACGGTGTAGAAAACAAGTGTGGGACTTCATTCCAGAGGTGTGATCCCTGCCATCTCTGTAGGTAATACCTCAGCGCTCCCAGCGGGCTCTCCATCTGGAGGTGTCAGAGTCGGTGCTGCAGCCAACACCAGCAGAGACAGATGTTCAGCTGGGGGAAGAGGAGGAGGATATTTTTGCCCTCTTTGCCTTCTGCCGGAGAATGTAGGGCAAGGAGAGGAGAAGAGCAGAAAATGGTTAATGAACACTATGGTTACAAAAATAATCAAAAACTCCACAGCGTGAACACCCGACTGCACAAACATGAGGTCTATTGATGGATACAGCAGCCAACCCTCTTTTACTCCTCAGATATCTTGCACATCTTTAGCCAGCCCCCTCCGCCTCCCCTTCCCCTCCGCACTTTGTTTGAGGTCAACCCAGTGCTGTTTGTACCCCATGCTGCTTGCAGTTGTTGCAGGCTCTTTTACAAGTCTATTGCCAGGCTCACTTCCTTGGTTTTCTACCAGTTCCTCTGTCGCATGTCACTCTGCAGGGTCCCGAGGCTTCAAAGGGAAACTAGATACAGTATTCATGGGAAAAGGGAGGGGGTTGGTCATCTAAGAGATACCACAGAGGAGTCATTTTCATTGGCAGATATCAAACACAGCTATTTAGGTTTAACGTCGTTTATCTATCACATATACAGTACGTACTCTAGTAGGCTGACAGGACACACAGGAGATAAATGGAGCAGTGAAGGAGCATCTGTTGGAAGTGCAAGAGAGAAATTTCCATTAAACTGAGCCATATTGGCAATATTTATAAATATAAAACATATCAGACCTTTTCAGGGACAGAACGATAAAGTCGTATGTCCGTCATTGTCCCTGGTGTTTTTATTACGGTCCACCAACGTTTATCAAGATGGAGAAAGGACATTTCACGACAGGCCAAAGAAATACCGCAACAAACGATCACTTTTTTGTTATCGATTAATTTGCAGTTTATTTTCTCGATTAAATCATTTTGATTTGTAAAAACGCCAGAAAAGAGCAAAAAAAAAGACAAATCACAATTTCCTAAAAGTCTTGTTTTGTCCAAAATGTAAAAAAATACTCAATTAACTATGTAAAAATGAAAAGCAGCAAAGTATGTCACTTAAGTTTGACATTATTAACAATTTTAATGAAAACTATACTTTTAAAGCACTTTTTTAAGAACATTAATTTTTTTTTTTACCAATATTAAAGTTATTGTTCATCCTTGTGGAGAAATGTTGCCTAGTTATGAATGGCACACTCTTCCTTTGTTGTGGCACTGAGGATCTTTTTAGCCCAGACTGGGAGAATCTTGACAACCATCCCCCATCCCAGTCAGGCTCTATTGGATCTGGAAGCGCCAGCCGACCTGAAGCCCCAGCCTCCCGGGTCCCCCTTGCTACTGCATCCTTTCCCCACTCCATCAGCATAGTAACTGAGAGAGACAAGTGACTTGGCCAGGGTTAACGTCTTAATACTCCCTGGGATTGCCTCCAGGATCCAAATGGCTACCCCTAATAGTTTTCCTCCTCCGTGTGCCTGTCAGACCGCCATGACTATATGCCGTAAGAAAAACAAGACTGGCTGAGAGGCAGAGTAACGAAGCAGCACGATGAAATAATGAGGGGTGGTGAGGAAAGAATAGAGCGGCCGTGAAAACGTTTGGTGTAAAGATGCGAGGTCGGAAGTGATGCTCGCCTGCTCGGGGACTGAGCCGGGATACTTTGCATGGAGAGCCTGTACACTTGAAATTAAACCGGCTTCTTCCCTTAGAGCCCAGGAGGAGGAGGTGGCGGTGGTTGGGGGGGGGGAACCAGAACTCAATCAGTGTCACGTCACATGGTTCAAAGCGGCCAATTCGATGCTGCCAAGAAGCTGAGAAATGCAAGGTGACAGTTCATTTTACCAGTGACAGTGTGTCGGTCTCGCTTGCTGGTTCCCCAGTCAATTCCCAGCGAGCAGTGAAGGTTGAGCGTTGCTGTAGACAGACAGCAGCTCCCTCCCTCCCTCCTCCTCCTCCTCTTCCTCACTACCACCACCACTCTCTCATCGACCCCGCTCTGCTTTGTATTCCAATTAACTGGACAGAGGGAGAGGCGGCGGTGTGCAGGATCACAAGCGCAGGCAGACACATTTTCTTTCTGGCGTCCTTCCAGTCTCTCAATCCCAACACTATCAATAGCTCGGTGCTTTCCCCTTCTCCCTTTCCTTTCCTTTCCTTTCCCCCTTCTCCTTCTCTCCTTGGCTTATGACAAGGGCCAGTTGTTCCAAGGGGGGGGGATAATTCATAGATTCTTCTTTAACAACTGCCTCTAGGGACAATGTCCTGGTAATGAAAAATAGGTCTCTCTCATACATTCATACATCACACGTAATAGAGGTGTGCAATCACTCAGTTGAGTCAACGCACGGCGAGCTGTAACTGCTATCCTTAACAGACACCTCGAATAATGCTGAATTAATATTTTGAAATGGCTCATATATTCTAACATAATACAATTTGAATGATTTTATATTCAACGCTCACAGGGCTAACATTGATTTGAGTACAAGCTGAGGTATCCCTCCACCCCACACACACACACACACACCCTTCACCAAGTCAGTCAATATGTGGCCAACTGAAGGTTTGTAGATTTAGCACAACACATTTGCTCTTCTGTCTTTTGTGTCCTCAATCTATCATCACTTTTTTACCTCAGCGCCACCAAAGCACCCCCCCCTTACACTGACATATGTTTGAGCAATGGGTGGGTTGGGAATACAATGATTCTGAGGAAATCCGAAAAGTAAACTTACCTCTTTTTATCTCCTCGAGCAACACAAACATTTACAACAGAACCTCTTAAGAATCAAAACCAAACACCTTCTTTTATTTTAAAATCAAGGGGGTTTTTGAATGTGCTGTGACATGTTTAATTTAGCCCGACCACTTGAGATATCTGCCGTTGGAAAAAGGTGACACCTATTCTTACAGGGTGATTTATGCCAGTGTGTTTTAAAACAAATGGTAATAGTATGATCTGTAACTTTAATTTTTTAAAGGTTTTTTAAAAAAGAATTTCTCATTTGGAGCGTAAACATGCCCTTCAACCACAGCACTTCCTTTTCTGAAATAGAGATAAAGACAAACAGAGCCTGAAAGACAGGCATGGGTGCTTCACTATTTGCCCCTCTGGACTGCAAAAGAGTTTCTACCTAGCTTGAGAATGTGGTTTTGTGTGTGTGTGTGTGTGTGTGTGTGTGTGTGTTTGCAGGACAGGATGCACACACACATTCAAAAAGACACACCCTTCATGCCCTGAGGATCCTCCTGACTCTCTCTCCTGGGCTCTATCAGATCAGAGGGACCCGCTGTCCCTCCCCACACCGCAATGCAAATGAAAAGGAATGCGCTGATAAAAGGCCAGATCCTAAAGATGAGAGGGCAGAAGGAGGACAGAGGCAGCGAAATGCTAAAGGGGGAGGTTGGAGGTGGGAGGGGGAAGAGAGAGAGCCTCTTGGGGAGATGAGAGGTGGCGGAGGAGTCAGTGTTGGTAGTAGCGGGAGATCATAGCCTTGCTCCCCCTCGGCGGCGTTTGATACAGGGCTTTTGTCGCTCTTTCAGCGGTGCATTGTTGGGTGGTGTAATCCCCGTCGGATTACAAAGGGCTTCCCTTTTCATATGGGGCTCACCCAGCAGGCAGGTGGCTGGGGCTCTGTGGAGCTGTCAAGGGGAGGGAACCTCTTTTCCAGGGGGAGGGGACCCCCAGTTCCTCTTACCTTCACAGGGGCTTTTTTGCTGGGAGGCCAGTCAGGCGCAGGTCAACATGGGGACAGTTCTGACATGGGATTCAACTCGCCCTGACCCCGTAGGCTTCCTGTAGAGAGGTGACAGGGGGAAGGAGAGCGTCACGAAACAGCGTGAAATACTGAAAATTATTAAAATATGAATATGTACTGAAAGGAAACTGCTGCTTTTATTATAAAATAGTTATATTTAATAGTAAAAATGCAACACAGGGTCATTTTCTACTTAAGTTTAAGACCTAGAAAACATTTTTTATGATTCAAAATGTTGCATTAAGACTAATTTATGTTAAAATACTCCTGAAATAGCATTTAATGTTGTGTACGTGTCTGTGTGATGTTGCCCGGGATATTAAATAATTATCTTGTGAGCTTGAACACACACTTCTCTCTTTTTTTTTAAACAGGAAGACAAATATAACATTAGTCCAACATAGTCTAGATTGATATCCGGTGGATTCTGTCGATGTGAGCAGCGTCTGAATGAGCTTCGGTTTCCTGATGGCTTTCCTTGCAGTGTTTCAGTAATACAGGATCAATAAGACCATTGTCAGGCCCACCGCTATTTCTATTAGTATTACTGCTGCTACCAATATCTTCTCTTACAATAATGTCAACCGTAAAAGCCCAGTCCAGTCCATCCCATTGCTGTTCACCCTCTACTGGTAATATAAACCACTCATCCGTGCCCTGTCAGATATAGTGAGGGACCAATTTAGTGATGCTGCATTTAAGTGTTAGTCAGAAATAACCTAATTAGTTGAAAGCTTAAATCAAAAAGACCCATCAGCAAGTGTAATTTAAACAGTAAGAGAATTTCTGATAGCCCAATCTGACACAATGTGTTATTCATGGTGAAGAAAATGTTAATTAAACATTTTAAAATTAGTAATTAAGCCTTCGCTGTTATATATCTTATTGTTGTGTGATCTTACGAAAACATCAGTTTCCTCCCCGTGGATACGTATTTTCTAATCTTTAAGTGCAAGGCAATTGCATACCACTGGATTTGTATTACAGGATAGCATTACAGGTCCCCATTAAGTTATTATTTTCATAACAAGGCTGTAAAGGCACTACTTTGATTTAAAATAGACTTTTTTAACAACAGCGATGACACGAAATAATAGGTGTTACCAATGATACTAATTAATTAAAGGTCAAATAAAGTCAATGTGCTGCTGTTATGCATTTTGACTCATTGGAAAGGCTCTGCTACACCTGTAATTACCCTACTATTTCATGTCAAATTGGCTGCTGTGAAAAAGGTCAATTTCACAGCTTCTACGATGGTGCTTTTAACACAGCATCTGCACAAAATGTAAATTAGCCAGTTAACCCAGTGTACATTAAAATAAAACACGAATCTACACTAATATCTACCTTCTTGTCAATGATGTTGAATAAACGTAGTTTGTGAACAATAAAATATTAAACTAATATTATAATAAAAACATAAACATGGCAACTCTGATTTACGATTTTACACCTTCATTAACCAATTGGGAGAGTATGAGTACTTGAATGCATCACCCGTGCAAAAGTCGTGGTATACATTATAAAACTAACTTTTTATTGTTTGACAATAAGTGATAAATATATATATACTTACACAGAAACACTGTTGTTTGAGGAGGAACGTCGGCTGCCTTCAGAGGCCAGGTAACAAAGCTAATGAAGCCATTAAACGTTAGCTAACCGTCAACTAACGTTAAATAACGGCCTCCTTAGCAACAGGTTAGCAACAGGTTAGTGTGACCTTCGTATTAAACGGTAAACAATGACTTCACTTGTGACTTGTGATGCAGGAATAACAGACAAAAAGGTGTTTTAAAGTATTACTTTATTGTATTGTTATTTGTTTCCCCACAGAACTGGGACATAAAGCAGTCACCACTGTTTGAGACTCTCCACCTTTAATTGTGGAGGATTATTTAACTGACTGGCCACAATCAGGGGTATTAAAAAGGCGTCCAGTAGTGTGCTCTGTTGGTAGTGTTTCATTACATAATTATATTTATTTCAACTGTGTTAGTTTGGTTTTTCCAGAGCATGCAGCCCGGACCTTAAGGTTTGAATAGCGCTTTTCAATTTAAGAAACTCCTAAGGGGAATCCTGTTTTGCTGACAAGTATTGTGTGTGTTTTTTTTTAATAATGTGGTACGTTATTGATCCCGTATTGGGAAATTGTCTGTTTTCTCTTTGCACTTTGCAGGGAGGTCAAGCAAAAGATCAGGAGCTGGCAGGGATTCACCGTCCCCCAGTCCCGAATGCTCGCCAGCTTGGATGTGTGAGCCCAGATCATGTGGTTGAAGGTGTTATCAAGAGGATTTTAGCTTTATTTGAAGCACTTGTTGGCCACTTTTACAAACTTACAAACTATTATGGCACAGATCCACATATATACAAAGTAAAGCATACAAAGAGAGGCAGAGATACATGTTATTTCAGCAGCAGACACCAAAGTTTCCATACCTACATGTACATAAGATTTGCGTTGTTTTCTTACATAGTAAAAGTAGACAGTGTACAGGATCGGGGCTCCTGCTCAGGCTTCCTTTGTGACATTGTTATTGTAGATGAGACAGTGGGGTTTTCCTCAGCTTCAGTCAAACCTTGTCATCACCCCTCGACCGAGAAACTAGATTTCAGAGGAAGTTGTCATCTGCATACCTGCTCCACCCCATTTTGTGCAAATCTAGATGCATGCACGGAAGTTAGGTTTCAGAACGAGAGGACACAGGTGGTTAGATGCTGTGCCAGTTTGCCTGTGAGTGTGCGCGCCAGGCTTTTGTTCCTGTCATGAAGGCTGGACGTACGTAGGCTGCCTTGTGGAGTGAAAAACAAAGTGTGAAGGGCCAGAAAAAAGTCTTAAAAAAGTACAGCGAAACCAAAGTGTCTCGAGTTGGACAGGTGAAATCCAGGGATGGGGACAATCCCGAACGACATCAGGAGGCTTTTGGATGGTAACGTCTTTATATTCTACTGTAATAATGCTTGTTTTAAAGAGTACAGTTATATTTATTTAAGTCTTGTTATGAAATAATAGTGTAACCTTGGAAATATAGTAAAAGCAGGCACGCCCATCACAAAAAAAACATATTTAAAATGTACAAATCACACGATTCTACTAGTTTTGAACACCTAAACAGTTAAGTGACAGCCTATAAAAAAATTATATTGTGTTCACAGCTTTCTTTTAATTCTTTATTTTATTGCTCAGATAATTCTTGCACTTCGTTGTACAAACAAAAGCAACCACCCTCTCTGAGTGATATCCTGTAACACGGTGGCACTGTTGGCATTGACTACATTTGCATGTACCGCCGGGCCTTTGGAAGAACATTTGCATGTGTCGGTACGTTCGTGTAATTTGGAAGTGAGGACAGAAAGAAATTGATTCAGATAAGTGGTGTGAGCCAACCTGTTTCACAAGCATTGGTCTCCCTTCACTGAATAATATCACGATGACTTAAAATCAAGGTTGCAGTTCAGTTCAATGACATGGTGGATGAAAATTATTAATCATAACTACTTCTTTCTACAGACGTTTTGAAAATGTGACGTCTTACCTCTGACTTTGGATTTCATTTTCACAGATCAAGTCACACGAAAGAGTAGTTTTATGTTTTTTAAGGCCTCAGAAGAAGCAATGTAATAGTGAAACTATAAGCAGCTTAAATATTTAATCGCTTTAGAAACTAATTTGGAATATTTTAAAGACTTTTTCATTAATTAGCGTCAGTGAGACCTTATTAATGTATTTTATGGGCATAAAGCTCTACTCGTTTGTAAAGTAGAAGCACTGACCTGAGACTTGTGAATAAGAAACCAGGATAAAATCCAAAGTCATGTGGATTAAATGATCAACAATATATGTATAAAATCAAGGTGGTTGTGTTGTAATGCTTTATATTGTACAGGTTTTGTGTTGCTGTACGAGTATAAAGTGACAGAACAACTTCATTTGAGAGATAAAACACCACACAGCAGTTCTTAAACATAGCAGACTTTTATTTTGAATGTTATACCTCAAGGTCTTCATATTGAGTGACCATCAGACAGATTGAACTGAGATCTGCAACACCTACATGTGGGACTGTTTAAGTACATAATTTGAGTAAAAGATGAGGTTTCTGTCTCTCACAAACATTATAAACCTCTGTGTGTGTGTGTGTGTACATCCTTACAATGTTTTCTCTTCTCTTCAGACTGCGAGCTGTTTGTTGCAGATATCCTTCAAGATGAGGACCTCAGTGAAAATGCCCAAGAGACTCGAAAAGTCTTACTGAATAACTTCAGGGTCGTCCACATAAGGTAAGATTTTACCTCAAGAAGCAGTGTTAAATCATTGGGGAGAGGCCACAGGAAGCTGCTCGACTAGTCAAGTGTCACAACGTAATTTCACGACACCATTATCTGACTTTTTGCTGTTAATACAACAGAAGAAACCTTAATTGTTGCTGTAATTGGTTTAAACACAGTTTACAAAATTACATTTAAAGGAACTCATTTAGTCTAATGGTGTCACCTTCAAGACTTTCTTGCGAGGCGTTATTGCTCTCATTTATTGTTATTAAAAAGTTTTTAAAGATCTCATAGAATAATCTGTTTCGATCAGGATCATTTAATCTTAATATCATTTCCAAGCATAACGAACAGTCCATGAACCCCCCCCCCCCCAAAAAAAACAACTGAAAGTCTAGTACGAAGTGTGATAGTTTAACTCCGGAAACTACTCCACTGGTGTTGCCTGCACTGCATGATAAGAGACGCATGCTCTGTGGTTTTGTGGTCTTCTGTGCAGGAAGTGATTACTGAATTTTTGAGAAGCAATGCTGGAGCTGTTGCCTGAGAAATTAAAGCACAACAAACTTTTCAATTCAGTGCAAAACATTTTGATGTATGCCTATTTTGATTTTACAGAAACCCTGAAGAATTCCCCTTTCCGTGTAAGTACAATTACCCTGAAGAGTCTCTATCATCATAGTATCACATACTGCTGTATCTACAGTGAGTGGTTTCTGCTGAGTGTGTATATGTGTTAGTGACAGGTTTATCACATACTACTGAAAGTTAAGTCTTAACACTTTACTCACTCACTCCTGTTTGCTTTATCTCTCTCTCTCTCTATGTCACACACACACACACACACACACACACACACACACACAGCGGACTATAGGGAGGAAGACGGTTCTGATGACAACCGCAGCTCCAGTCTCGGCCGCTCTGTCCAATCAGACGACGCCTCATTAGCCTCTGACAACCAGGATGATGGAGGCCCTGAGTGTAAGTTAACAATAGTCGTGATTCTGATTCCCTGTGTGTGTGTGTGTGTGTGTGTGTGTGTGTGTGTGTGTGTGTTAGAGATCTTTGTCATTTGCGCAGTGCAGAGATCTGACTTCATAAGAGACCTTCATAACATCAGTTTTAAAAAAAAGGATTTTTTGGTTTTGACCAGCAGACATTAATATGTATGATTATATGTGGCTTACATAAGTTCACACCACCTGGTTTAACCCACAGCAATGCAGTGACATTTTAACCCCTAATAATAAGACGTACACCTCTATACATACAGTGTGCGAGGGATTCTGCACCGACAAAGAAAAGAGGTACAGAGGAGGAGTCGGTGTCACAGGAGACAATGCGGTATTCCTCTGAGAAAACTAACGAAAATGCAGTTTTGACACACTACCCCTCATCAGCCTCCCTGGCACACCTACACTTCACCACAGGAAGCGCAGTCAGAACCCCTTTTGCTGTATATTGTCATTCGCCCTCTTAATTTGAAAAAACAGACCACATCTGTGAATTCCCTCCCTCCCTTCCTCCTTCCCTGGCCTCCTACCTTGCTGCCTGGCTCCGGTGACATCAGTGACTCCTCCTCCTTCTCCTCTCACTCCTGGCCAGTGTGCCAGGTAGGCTGTCCTGGTGCCAGAGAGAGAGAAAACAAAAAGGGGGCTGGTGGTTTCACAAAAGGTCCGATTGGGGACCTAGAGCTCCCTCCAGTGGCGGTTCCTCCTCTCCTGATCTGTCCCCTTGAGCTGTGTGGACTGTGGGAGGCATGGAGGCCGGCCCACACAGAGAGGAGGCTTTGTAGCTGCAGGCTAATGCAGTGATTTATTGACCCCGAGCCCCCTCTATTCTTTCACAACCGGGTTTGAAATACAACACTGTACCTGAGGGGCCATGTGTGTTCCATCCCTCTCTCCCTTTATCAATCTTTCTCTCTATCTTCCTTTCCCGGAGTTGCCCTCCCTCCTGTTCAGACTTTTTTTGTATTTCTGACTCTATGCGCCGGCTAATAGCCCTTGACGTGACATGCCGCAGGTGGGCATTATTGACTCGGCTGCCTCAGGTGCCCATCTCAGCCCTGTCCTTTATTTCTTCTCCAGCTCCTTTTTTTTCGTGAAGTAAAAGCTGGAATCGTGGAATTTCCCCAATAAGACAAAAGAATATGTTGTCGCCGGTTTAATGCCAGCTGGAAGTATTCAAAACTGATCTCCTTATTTGGAACTGGCTTAATGAACTCTTCCGTCCTCTGCCCACAGAAGAGTAACTGCCGTCTTTCTCCACAACTTTGGAAAAATAGAGTAAACAAATCACGGCAGATGGTGGAAAGACAAGACCACGAGACAATGATAGTTAATTTTTTGGGGGGAATTGTTCATTTTAGAATAAACAAAGCGAGATTTCCTTGGGGAAACAAACAAAATCAAACTATAAAAAATGCTTAAAAAATTTCCCTTACGGCTATAATGGTAACACGCCCAACAACAAACTACGCCGTCTGTTACTGTGGATGCGATTGTCGTTAAAGCACGAACGTTGTGTCACGCCATTGTTGGCGTTAAATGTGAGAAATAGCCAATTATGCAGCACTATCAAAACCTTTTTTTTTTTTTGTTCTTTCATTTGCATTTTTGCTTTGAATAAACAACTACATTTTATTGTTGGATCAATAATCATAACATTTTGATTCTGTAAGAAAAAAATCTGTCTTTTTATTGCTGGGAGACGGCGACCATGTTAGCGTAGTGAATGGCCTGTGTCCTCACTAAGAGGGCATGTGGAGTTCATAGTTCATTCTCTGTTCACTGCCAGTTGAAAGAAATGGCTCACACGTTTTCTGCTGGGCGGTCTTGATTCAATGGAAGAGGGAGTGTTTGTGGAAAATAATGGCATGACCACTTAATGAAATCAGTGTTTGGTGGAACAATCATCCACTGCGACGATTTAGGTTTATTTGAATTTCCTCTTTTTTCTTAACTCTAACCTTTTGTTGCATAAATTAATGATAATATTCTGATTTAGTGAAAAGTGTAAGGACGAAGGTAGAAGAGTTTTTCTCTCTCTCTCTCTCTCTGTCGAGTTTAATCGTATCATTTTATTGTAGCCTACTGTATACAATAGAGACTTTGTGACTTGGAGAATGTATTATCCGTGGTAATCGACTGCCTGCCTTCGCTGCTCTCTGTTCCCTAACCAGAGAGTGAGTGAGTGTGAAGTCGATGGTTGCTTTTTACACGCGGGAGGAGCCTGTGCCGTTTGATTAGATGCGGTGGCCTGTTGTCTTCAGCGGACTGGGTGACACCAGATTTGTAATGGCTGACAGGAACAGATGGAGCCTCCATTGTTAGCCCGGGTGTCTGCATGGTAATGTGAACTGAGTTTCACCCGCCGACCGCACCGGTGACCTGACCGCGCCTGCAGCCTCACCCCAGCCTCGTCTGCCCCCCTTTCAGCACCCTCAAGCTCTCTCTTTTGCTCTGCTATTTGGGGCTCACACACATTTTTTTAGGGAATTTGTTTCACTCCCTCCGTCATTCCAGTACATTTTGCATACATAAACAAATATATGCAAAATTTTCTCCCTCTGCCGTGTAGAATCCACTTTAACACACGCAGAAATAGACCCCAGGAGACAGCCGTAGATGTGGGGGCTTTTAGCCCTGTCATGCTGTTTGCAGGTCAAGTTTACGAAGTTGAAATGGCCTGTTTGTTTTTCTTTGATTGGGGGAGCACCGCTGGGCGCTCGGGGATGTTTGCTGGGAAGTTGCAGCGATGACAGAGCACCACCGCAGGAAGAGCTTTGTTTCAGGAGGTCGTGATCGTAATGATTCTTGTATTGTGTACCATAAAGTCTGTGTAGGTGTGGATTCATTTATACACAGAACGTTATTTTCTGACATACTCGGGGTCACTTTTTCGGTTTGTTATTGAGTATCTTATTATCATTTACTGTATATAATGTGGCATATGTTATAAGCATTTCCATTTATAGTAAATATCTTGGAGATCATTTAATTTGACATATAATCGGTCATTCTTTTGTTTATTTTCTCGATTAATCAATGAATAATCTGGTTTATAAAACAGTGAATAGTGAAAAATATCCCTTTTAAATTGCTTGTTATCAGTTTACTGTCACATGAGCTGAAACTAGGGAGTGTTTGACATTTTCTTTCTTGAAAAACTATTAATTAATTATTAGTTTTAGCTCTAAAGGCACGTATGCTCTGTTGTGTAGGCCTATTTAAAGAATACAGGAATGTGACCCCCTTTTCAGTGATTACAGTGCCGGCACAATTTCCTAAACCAATTACTTGCAATATAATGCAGTAGGATAACCAATTTGAAGTTATGTCTCGCTGTTGCCTATTTCTCATTTGAATATGAGCAGCCACACAGTAACAACATTATTACACGCTGCTGGTAAATAGAATATTAAATCTAAATTTTGTCATTTTGGCTGAAGCTCCAGAAAGCTATATAAAGTGAAGTGCTTCTGAAGGTGCACGCCCGGGTCTCTTGGCTGGTGAAATAGGAGGGGGGGAATAACCGATGCCAGCTGACGGATGGATGCTTCATTAGGGGGTTAATCAGCAATGTTTAAGGCGCCAACTGGCCCCTCGTCTGAAGTCAAATTAAGTCGTGGAGAAAAGAGCAAGTTTGTGGGCGCTTCACATTTAAAGAACGAGAGACAAAAAATGTTGAAGCGCTGCTTAATAAATCACTCACACTCACTTTTACACACCGCACCTGGACTAGTATTTTGGGTCTTGCATAGATGACCTCCTCGCAGGTTTGTCGGCCTCTGGTCGTCCTGTCTGAACTTTTGACCTTTTTGGCCTCTTGCTTGGCCAACCTGTGACCTGTCTGCTCTCCGGTCCAGAGCTTGTGTGTGTGTGTGTGTGTGTGTGTGTGTGTGTGTGTGTGTGTGTGTGTGTGAATGATCGTTCCCTTTCCCCATCACAGAACGCCCATCGGTCGTGAAGTTTCTTTGGACTCTTGCAATAGCCATCTACTGTATCTATCCCGTCAGAATTTCTGCCTGGAGATTAATTCTTCACCGCGTTCATCGGCGTATGGATTTTGTGACATTTAGATAGCGGCTGCTAGTTTGCAAGGAAGCGAGGGGATATGTTAATGACCTCCAGTCTTCCTAATTCTTCTTCTTCACTCTCCTTTCCTTTCCTCTCTCAGTTGCTGGCCGTGTGCTTCTCTAGAAAGACACATACACACACACACACACACACACACACATTACGAGGCAGGAGCAGGCTCTGTGTATCTCTGCGACTGCTTGCCACCAGGGTTCAAAAGTTCACACTATTCCCCTAGGGCTACTGTGCTGCTGCAGATGCTGATAGTCTTTTTCTCTCTCTCTCTCTCTCTCTCTCTCTCTCTCTCTCTCTCTCTCTCCTCTCTCCACCACCACCGGCTGCCTTTCTCTCCCTCTCTCCCTCGCTGTTTACACTATTAATCTTGTACACTCTCTCTCACACACTCACTCACACTGCCTGGCAAGAAGAGAGCGGCTTGAAGGGGGGATTTGGACGTATTTAACCGAAGGGCATCCATCACTCTCATCTCCGGCTTCACCCCCACCAAAAAGCCACACGGTGTAGTTTTTGCATCCTCCCGTTTTTGCAAGCCCCTCTGATGCAGCTTTCCCCTCATTTGCTTTGTTTTATTGTTGCATTGCATATAATTACATCCCTCCGTTGCCTCCGGTGTAGTGCCGTGTTGAAACCCAGGGAAAACAGGCGAAGGTAAATGTGCGGCAGTCCATCTGTAAAGAGGCACATAGGCAGAATGCAAAGTGGGAAGCTGGGGCAGGGTGGCTCCTAATCTCCCCCAGAGCTGTCAATGTCACAGACAAATAGCAAAACTATCAGATGCGGCGGGTTCACCCAGAGGTTAGCGTTCCCAGGTACCTCCTGCATTCACTCCCTCTCTTTCTCTCCCCCCTTGCCTTTGCAAATGAGAATTTGATTTTGCCCTCCACTGGAATCCATTTCTGGAGATGAATGAAGTTTCAATGCCAAGCCCAGGTGGCCCCGCTGATTTCTTAGGGAAATAAATGGAGATGGGAGAGATGTGTTGGCCTGTACACAGACAGTGACACGCCGGCTCCCAATGCCTCTGGGATCCCTCTGTTTAATTGTTGCTGTAATGTAGCACTTTAAGGTCATTAACATGCCCTTGTGGAGTTATTCGAGGATGTAGAGTAGAGGTTGCATCCCTCTTTACACCGGGATCTCCGCACGGCTGGAAGAAGTCACCACTGTGTGTGTGTGTGTGTGTGTGTGTGTGTGTGTGTGTGTGTGTGTGTGTGTGCCAAGTGGAACAGGGCTGCCGTGGGCTTGTATGCTGTTAGAAGATTGCTTATCTACAATGGACATTTTTTTTTATTATTGATTCATAGTGGCCCCCTGCTGTAAGTTAGCTTATCTTAAAGAAATAGACTCAGGAGCCAGTCGATTGAGAAAATATTTTATAGCAAAGGAACCTGGAAACTGTCATTAGTTGTATTTAAACTAAACAATTATGCATTTGGTTAATTAACTTCAAAAATATAAATATCTTACAGCACTGATCACAGTTAAAGTGACATGTTATAAAATGCCAGGCTTAAATAAACATGGTTAAATTATAGATTTTTTAAATTTAGTAGGTCTGGTTATTACTTACTTAAAACAGTAAAGAATGTGTGCAAACGTATAAAAAAAACAAAACAAACTTTATTAAATAATCATCATCCTTGCAGTTTTATATTGCATTATATTTTTCTATGAGTTCATTTATATTTTGTCATAAAGTCAGTTTGAAATGACTCCTGCTGCAGTTACTGTCAGAGAGGTGGATTTACTGTTTTCCTCTGAATGAAACACTGAAGTACCAATTTGTTTTTGAATTTTCTTTTTCTTGGTTATTTGCTTATTTATATTTAAACAAAAAGATGAGATAAAAAAAAATATGGATAATCTTTTCCTTTCACAGTTATTACTTTGTTGTTTTATTTTAATTTTACTCACTTTTGTTAACCGCTTATATAAAATTAAAGTATAAACAGGCACAATTCTTATGTTTTATTGTATTGCAGCTATTTTAAAATTAATATATATTTTTTTGTAGCAAAAGAAAAGGAAAACAAGCAACAAAAGAATTGCAACATATTGTAATTTGTTCCAAAAAGGCCAAATTAAGTCATTATTCAGCCATTACTCATATTTCTTTATTAAAGACTGAATGGAAACTTGCAAGAAATATATAATCAATATATTACAGTAATTATTCGCTGGTCTCCTGCTAAAATTAAAATTTAATATATTTAATTTAAGACACAGTAAAATGTATGGTGGCATTTAATAAATAAATAAAATAATCACCTTTTCAGGGTTTGTTAATGGGAACTGTTGTTTTGGTTTAAATCCCATAAAGTTAAAAATCTATAATTTTGTCCACTAAAATATAAATATGAAAACATTTATGTAAAATACAAATTATTTTAAATAAAACCACTTGCATCAGATTTAAACAAAACACTGCTGTTGATAAGCATTTTGGCCTTATTTTCCTCGACACCTGTTGCCCACGGGCTTTCTGGTGATTTATTAAAAGCAGCCAAAGAACGGTGGCATCATATAATTGTTTATTGGCGTAATATGTAACCGCAGTGACAATAAAATAAGAGCAATTATATATAGAAAAAAAGGCGATAGGCGTGACATACAGCTCAGCAAGCACAACATATTTACTTACCATTATTGCTAAAATTATTATTTTTTTAAAGCATTTTAGTGGAAATAACAGAAGCATTTTAAAGTTGCAATAACTGTACATTCAGAGGGCGAGTGTGTTGATTTTCTCTGAGTGTTTTCTCCCTCCAGGCTCTGTTATATCCTGTTTTTATCACAGATATTCAGGCTCTCCTGTGGGCCCGAACTCCACCATTGTTGGTATTTATATTCTTACTACTGTTTTTTTTTTCTTCTTCTCCCCCCTGTCTGTGTCAGTGAAGCAGCTGAAAACCATCCCCAGCGATTAGAGGATCATTGTATCTGCAGTTAAGCATTTGAATAGTGGTAGTAAATCTAGAAAAGGGAAATTCAGGGTCTCTGTATACGCTGCTTATGGCTGCCCAGGGGGAAGCCGATGTCACATAGTAAATTTAGCCCCTTAGTGTCTTTACAGTGGCCGGCCTGAGATGTTTGAATATAGGAAAACGGAGCCTAGGATGACTTGACATCTACTCCTGCGTAGAGGCACAGAAATATGTTTATATTTTATTCCAAATTGCATCAAGCATAAGAGACTAAAGCAGACAATAAAAGAGAGAAACACCAGAGAACAGAATTTCCTAAATCGAAATTTACTTGAGAAAACCAAAAAGTGTGATTTCAAATATTTACCTGATCCTCTGTGTGTATTGTTAAGGCTCAGTCATAAAAGCTTTTATCTCAAGTCAGAGACAGAAGATTTGTTGTTTTAATCTGATTGACATCCCTGATCCAAAAAAAAAAAAAATCCTTAATCACCCCTGCATAAATTCCCGGTCCCATTAAACATTATTAGACAACGATACAGGCATCATGCAGCCTGATATAATGCACTGCATGTTTTCTTTGGTTCAAACACATGCATTAGGAGGTTCTAAACACGGTTTATGTATCGATGACTGAAGTCCTAATCAAATCAGGGGGAGGAGAGGAGGGCAGGGAAGACATTCTGCCCTTAACCTCAGTGCCTCTCAGTCTCTCTCCTCCCTTTTTGACGTCCGCCTCGCTGGAGGGACGCACAGCAGAGGCCCTCTACTGTAATGAGGAAAAATGTATCAATTTAGCTCGGCCTGCGCACAGATTGAGCGCCGGGTGGGTGAAGGTGCACCGAGTGAATCCTTTTTCCTAATCAAGGACAGTATCGAAGAGGATTGCGGTCTCGCTCGCTTCGTCTGTAGAGTCAGCAGCATTCCTCCCCAGCAGCCCCCTCAGGGCCGGGGAGCCTCTCTCTGCCTTCTGTTTCACCTCATCAGCAGAGTTCAGATGGGGGTCAGGTCCTGCCCCCTGATGTTGCATTCAATGCAATACCTCTTGCATCGAAAAGCACTGTGCGAGCCCCCCGTGCTCAAGGACTAAGCACAGGAGAAAGAAAACATATGATCACTTGCTGATTTTGATTCCTACCTGTCCTATTAAAGGGGTCACCTCTCTTACATGCTCCTACATGCAGTAGATGTATGAATCCCATCAAGTGGCCAGTGTTAACCGGCTGTATGTTGTAGTTTCCTCAGTACCTCTTTAGTTTATTTATTTAGCTATGAGAGACCGCACACACTAACAATAATAACATTAGGGTGATGTTCCCAGATTTAGCCTAAAGGATTATTTCCGTCGTCAGTCCTTGGGCAGGTTGATGTAGAGAATTAAAAGAAACAATCAAACAAGCACAACAAAAAGCAGACTAGAGCCGAAATGATATGTTAATGGATTGATCCATAGAGAACAAAGAATAAGCAACCACTTTAATTGTTGTTTTTTAGTGCAAATATTAAAAAAAATACACTAGTTCCAGCTTCTCAAATGTAAGTATTTTCTAGATTTCTTAGTTTATTTAGTCAGTAAAATTATATTTTTTAAAGCAAACCATTTGAAGACGTCCACCCGGGTTTAAGGAACTAGTGATGGGCATTTTTCACAATTTCATGACATTTCATAGACCGAACAATGAATTAAACGATAAACGATTGCGGCCGACAGAAAAGCATCAATGCACATATAGAAAAATACGACATAAATGAAAAGAAACCCAATGAAAGCTGTTACAGAACAGACACAGCGATACACAGTATAACCTTACAAGCACAAACTACAGAAATATAGACTTCCAAAATACTGAGGAGGCAAACACACACACTCACTACAGAAAAACAAAATAGAGCAGGCACATAAGACAACCGATATTTAACATCAGAGACATGCAGACTTCAAATACACTTGATAGACATTGATGTACAGAGTTACTTCTTTGATTTCCATGTCTTTCTAAACATTTCTCCCATCCTACACGTTATTTTAAAACACTGTTTGTGTGTCAAACATCATAAATACTGTAAGACATCTTCCACAACACATATAATATACAGTATAAATACACTTGATTTTTAGGTTGATTTTTAGAAGTTCAGCAGCATAGAATAGCAAAAGAAGAAAGACAGATTTTTATGCTGATAAAGGGCTTTTCTCCCCCATCATCTCACAGTCTTTCTCCATGTAACTGGCTAACGTAAATGTCTCCATAGCTGGAGATACAAGAGTGGTTCCTGCGTCTGGAAGTACACGTTCCCCCTGCTGAGGTTGAACCCAGCCGGTGCGGTCGCTCCTCTCTGCCTCCTCACAGAAAAAGATGCTAAAGCGATTGCTCGCTCTCCATCTTCTGTAGCACCATCAACATCTTCAGTGCGTTTTTGTATTTTCATAACATCTTTGTTGCATTATGACCACCGTTAGATCTAATGTAACATATTAGTCCTCCCACCCAACCATTTCCCTTCATTTTGATTCACTCTCTATCCAGCCTTTGATTGACTTTCAGCCTAAGTAAAGTGGATTTTAATGAGAGAATACATTAACTCCCTCTGGTCATGCTAACATAAATCAGTCTTTTCTTGCGGGATCAACTGCTGAGCTCATAACACCATGCTGAGAGAGTGTGAATAACCAAATGAGAGATTGCGGCTGTGGCAAACCGCTGGCAGCTCAGATGCATTGTTGTGTACCCCCCCCAGTTTAAAACAAGTTCAGGAAGGCAACAGAACGGAGCACTTATCAGCACACAGGTCAGCTTGCTTATGGAAATGTTCCTTTGTCAGGGATCAATTAAACACATATCTCTGGTCAATTTCTATTGATTATTTCCTTCCATTTGGAAATGGGTTGACTCGTATCTTTTCTAGCTGATGACCACGAGAGCCGTTAGCAGTTAGCGAGGGCCCCGTAGCAACTCCTCACCTTGATTTACAAAACACGTGATGAGACTCTAAGATCACATCTATCTGCTTCTCTTTGTTGGTAATTGCACTCAGCTAAATAGGTTATGCTGGAATATCAATAAATTGCCATCAAATTAATGTCAATACCAAAGCTGTGGATGGTGCTAATTAAAACGCAAAAGGGATGAAAATGAAGTCATGGCATTGCCCTGAATAATTGATAACGCAATTTATGATTTTTATGAAAGAGTGCCGTCTGTCTGCGATTTTTGATGAGGCCTTAATTAGATGCATTAATGTGTCTCTCTGTGCCTGTAGTCGAAGCTCCAAACTCAAACACCATGATGGTTGTTGGGGTTTTTTAACACCCCTAAATTACACATTTTCAAATAACATTACCTCTGAATATCCCACTTAAAATTGCATGGGTCCCAAAGAGGTGTTAGTGTGTAATTCTCATTAAAGGAGGTATTGTTAACTGAGGACCAATCAGGTTCTGCTTTTGTTTAGGGTGGGGATTAAGTACCATTAAGCTGTGTGATGCGTTTAGGTTGTGCTGCTACCCTGTGGAAGAGTCAAGAACTATTGTGTACTTGTGTTTCCATTTTCATTAAGGTCTGTGTTTGCACCCACTCAGTTGTACCCCGTGTTTTGAGATTCATACAAAAGGTGGACAGTCAAGTGAGGTCATGTCACCCGGCGTTAAAGTGTTAAACACGCATGAATGTGTAATGTTTATTGACTCAAGCAGATCAGAGTGATCCCGTGTTGATTTTGTACCACCTCATCTATTAGGCGGGCCTCGACCTTTGAGATAAATGAAGAGCGAGGGAAGCAGACAGATGAGGGGATTAGAAGTGGGCCGCAACAGGGAAGCAGGCACAGGAAAAAAATGGACGGACTGCCGGCGGATAGATGAGGTGGGGGAGCATAATGACCGCTGTTTGTTATGATGTACTGAATCAGGTTCTCTTTGACAAAACAGTCCTTAGCACCTCTGTATTTATAGTGTCACCGGTCAGTCCATCCACAAAGGCAGGCTGATGATATGTGAGCGTGTTAGCGCGGTGAGGTGTCTGGGGCTCTGCTCTTCAATGACCCGCTCATCTGTCAGGCCCACGAGCTGAAATGGTGCCGGGTTATCGGATCACAGGCTGGATTGTTGTGAACTTAAATCTGTGGAATGTGGGAAAAAAAGCCAGTATCAGCTTTTTGTTTTGGTCTCTAGATCAGAGTTATTCAGACAGAGGTCACTGAGAATAGACTGGAAACAACAACTGTAAGAGAGTTGAGAGTGGGCATTCAGCTGGGAAGCTTTTTCATGTTTTTTTTATGAACAAGAAAGAGGTTCCTGTTTGTTTAATGTTGGGGGATGCTCTTTGTTTAAAGCAGAGGACCCAGTTGTGGGATGACATGTTTGGTTTTTCCCAGCAGTTAAACAGGTCCGTTCTTAGAGGGATGGACTCCAGGCATTCCCCTTGTCATCAGCGGTCTGAATGGGGTGTCACACTGACTAGTGTAAATGGCCTTTAAATTGTTCCTGTGTCTCAGACTAAAAAGGCGGTTCCTGCTCTCCCTTTGCTTTTTTTCCCTGCGAGGCTAATGCCTGTTGACTAATGAGCTTTGTTTTTGACACATGGAAAAGCCAGGTACTCCCATTGAAGCACAGGGCGGAAGTCGACCCTTTAGGCCAACCTGGGGTCAACTTTACAAGTTCCCCGCTAATGGCTAAAGGATAGGAAATATGTCAAATATTCAAATTTCTTGTTAGAAGTTCAGAATCAACTTAAACATGGACCAGCTGCTTAGAACCGCTTCTCTCAAGGCATCCTGGTGGTTTAGTCGCACACCATATAACTGGTTTACGTTTACGGTAATCCCATATAGGGGAAAATCCCAAACAAAGTCATTTTTAAAGGGTAACTACATCATGAAAAAACAGAGCAGAGGGAAATGTATGTCCATTTGAGAGACGTACTTACCTGTGTTGTAGCTCAGTTAGCTGCTCTGCTTTGAGAGGCTTGCCGGGGTGTAAGTGGGGGAGTGTCAGCTGTAGCTCTGCTGTTTGTTGCCCTTGACGTTACTGTTCGTTCGCCCTAAATACTGTATGTTGTTTAGCTCTGAATTTAGCACAGGTATTGTGGGATCATGTGTCGTGTTTGCTGCCACGGAAGAGGAATAAATGCAAATGCTCGCTAATGCTAATGCCACCAGCAGCCATGTGTGAGAGGGACAACCCGGGGCTACAGTCAGCCAGTCTTCTGCTATTCATACTTAGTGCAGCAGCTGACATATGTAATAGACCTTGGAGGTTTCAGGAGGGGTTAACAGAATTTGGAAAAACCCAATATTCAGATCTAAGCCGACACACACAAGCTAATTTTGTGTAGAAAATACAGTTTTTACACACAATATGTGTATTGTTGGACAAATCTCCAGTATTAACATCATATGCCAAAAAGCATCTGTCATTATGTGAACAGTGCAACAAAACAGCTACTTCTCTCTAGCACAAATGGCACAGTAGGCTAAATACTATGTAAACTGCATTGTGCAGTGCTTTCATAACAACTGCACTAATTAACTAAAGCCTCTTAAGTCGTGCCATTGTCCTATCATGTTTAAAATTTGACTTTGCAAATTGAAGAGAGTTGTTTGAATTTCCACAGGAAGGTTACTCCCATTAAAAGTGCAATGTGAGCTGATGAATGGACTGCAGTGCTCAGCAGCACTGTAAATGTATTGATCCCAGTTTCCTAAAGCCTAGCAGGGATGTATTTGATCCACAGGGTTGGAGACTTTATATTCATAGTGTGTGTTTGTGTGTGTGTGTGTGTGTGTGTGTGTTGCCTTGGGAATGAAGACCATTTTAAGTGCAGCTTATTAGGCGTTAGCGCTGAAACAATCAGTCAATTGATTCACAGAACCTATTTCAATAACAAATTAATTGCTTTAACTCATTTATCAGGAAAAACGCCATACTTTCATACTGGTTCTAGCTTTTCAAATATGAGGATTTTGCTGCTCGTCTCTTGTTTATATCATTATAAATTGAATATCTTTGGGGTTTGGGCTGTTGGTCGGACAAAACAACACATTAGAAGGAGTCACCTTGGGCTCTGGGAAATTGTGATGATGATGATGAGTGTGAGAAACAAATGAACTGCTTCTGTTCACAGTCTTTGATGACATCCCCCTTGTGGCAGCCCAGGGCCTCAACAACATCTTGAAGCAAGGCTACTTGGAGAAGAAACGGAGAGGTATAATATATAAAGATATAAAAAACCATATGAACAAATGTTGTTTATGTTAATCATTTTCCATTTGATATATTTTAATTCAGGGTTCCTTTATTTCTCTAGATCACAGCTTCTTCGGCTCCGAGTGGCAAAAGAGATGGTGTGTTCTGAACAATATGATATTCTACTACTTTGGGAGTGAAAAAGGTTTGTTTGAAATGCCAGCATACAGAAATATTACAGGTTCATAAATTGAATCAGATAACAGCGTACCGTGTGTTCTCCTCCATACAGATAAACAGCAGAAGGGTTCCTTTTATATCAATGACTACAATGTGCAGCTGGTGCCCAACCTGAGAAAAGACTCCAAAAAAAATGCCTGTTTTGAGCTCTTCGCCCCCGGACGGCGGTCTTTCCAGGTCGGTGTTACCACGACACGTATCAGGGAATTCAAATAACTAATATAGTTTGATAGATATTATTTTGGTAACTGTGTTTACTAGTGATTCCCTACGTCCTTCTTCTCAAGAGGAAATATCTACAGTCTAAGTTACAGCCCAGTCGATACTCATCAGATGATTTGTGCTTATCTGAAATAATAATTCAGCATTCGGCAACAATTCTGTCTGTTGTTTAATTTACATTATTTAACCAAAAGTGCCCAAATATTCACTGCTTTCAAATGTTAATATTTGCTGGTTTTTATAACAAGACATTTGAGGATGTAAACTTGGGAGGAAATTGTGACATTTTATAGAACAAGTGATTTAGTTAACTGAGAAAATAATCATCAGATTACTCAAATATTTATATTGGCTTCAAAAATCCAGTATCAATCGGGGGCTTTAATCTAAATCCATTTGGAAAACATTTTATTCTCATGTCTGTATGGTACATTAACACCAGTTTCCTACTCACTAAGAATTAATATGTCTTAATTAAATATTTTAGAGAAAGATTTAGATCTGATAATATCATAGCCATTACAAAAGGGAACTCTTTCTTCCTGATTAGACAGCTAGAAAGAGAGTTGGTGAATGTCTCAAACATTAAAAAATCAGGACTTTTTTATCCGTATAAATGCACCTTTTTTTTTTAGATGTGACGATAATTGCAGCATTATTGTCGCTCTTTCCCTTCCAGTTTACTGCCAGCAGTCCTCAAGAGGCCAGAGAATGGGTGGATCAAATCAATTTTGTTCTTAAAGGTAAGCCAGCATCTCTTTGTGGTTTATTCCGGCAACTACTGCATGTGCAGTTTTATCGGAAGAGCGTTCGCTGCCTTGTCGCTTCTCCCTTTTTTTTGTCTTTCTTGATTTGAATCAAGGGTTTAAGGATAGAGGATGTCACATCACAAGCCCTCTCAAAGACAAATTGCTGCTAGGATATATAAATAAAATTGACTTAAGCTGACTTTTTTAAAAGCCACATAGGTTAATTGGAAAATACGGTTAAAGCAGTATAAACCTTCCAACCTCCTTTTTCCTCAATTTTCTACTAAAGTTTGCTCGTGTTTCCGAGGGGCAGAAAGGTCAGAAGTGAAAGGGAGCCCTTTATCATCTCTGACTCAAATGAAAACCACCTGATCCATCACCAACTGCGCAGCCGAAACACACGAGTCCTGAACCTCCTCATTCGACATGTCACTGACCGTGTCATGAGCACCATCATGTAGCTCTAGTTCTCCTCCACCCCCCCCCCCCCCCCTCAACCACTCCTCCCCTAACCCTCCTACCGAATTCCAACTTACAGGAAATTGATTGGTAGATGTTCTGGTTATCCTCCAGTGACATTGATTTCTGCTTGGCCGCTGGTGTACGGCCGAGGACCTGATACCCTGTGTTACAGTGGCCAGTCGCCTGCAATGAGACCGCTCCTTCATCTGAGTGAGCAGCCGTGCCTGGTCTACTCTAAAATGGGCTCAGGCCGGGCCACCGATTTGCGGGAAGTAACAGACACTCTGCAGTTTGTCTTACTTCCTTCGAGCCCAGTTTTACTACAAAATGCTGGCTGATCCAGAATATGTAGATGATTATTAACTTCACCCACTGAATGTACCTGAGAACAAACCTGACTTTTCATAATAAATAATTTCATTTTTATAGAAAATTCAGATTTTTTTTTAAAGATTATTTTTGGCATTTGGCCTTTATTTGATAGTAATAATAGACATGTAAATGTGAAATGTAAAGAGGAAGATAGAGAGAGAGAGAGAGAGAGAGAGAGAGAGAAGTATCACATATATGCGATTATATTGTATACATCTTATCGCAAGACAAAGCAGCTTTATTTATATAGCAAATTTCAAACACAGGCAATAATTGTGTTACAGAGGCATTCAGAAAAACAAAAAAACAAAAAAGGAAGAGAAAATAAAATGAAATGACATGCATAAAAATAAATAAAATATAAAAAGAATAGACCAGAAATATAGTTAGAGTGCAGTTAAAGTGCTATAATAAGTTGTTAGTTGGATATAAAGGCGCAGGAGAACAGCAGAGATTTTACTTTAGATTTTAAAGTATTTAAAGGTGGCTTGGGTTGGGGTGCATTTGAAATCATGAGGAAGTTGGTTTCTTCTGTGTGCAGCATCGTAGCTGAAAGCAGCTTCACCCTGATTTGGTTCTGACTCGAGGCTCCGCCAGCTGACTCCTTCCTCGAGGCTCCGCCAGCTGACTCCTTCCTGGAGATCTAAGGGCCTGTGTACGAGACTAAGGATGAGACAATGTACGATTTAATCGCAGGTCGCAGTAGAAACATTTCTGTTATTGGGATAATTGTTAATATCCTCACGAGTGACTTGAAAAAGCTAACTCGCTAACATACAGTCCTATATTGACCTCCTAAATTTATTTTAAATTGCCACAAGAGGGAGCCTTTCCAGTCTTTCCAAAATCCTGAGCCTGTTACCAAATCTGAAGGCTCGTCTTGCCCCTAAAATAAAGTTAAACTGGATGTTTGGAAATACTTCTGATTCCAAACTGAAGAAAGACAAAAATATAAAATATCAAAATATTTGTTTCTTAATATATTAATTCTTAATATATAATATTTTGTTGATTAATGGCAGGATAATAATTTTCATATTGTTCCATACCTAGGCCCTACTGGGTTTATGTTATTCAAGGAGATTAAAAATGTATTTTGGCCTGAGATTATTGAGTAATTTAAAAAGCAACAATTGGCCGACGGTAAACCCAAAAATCTTATTTTTATTTTTATATTATTTTTTGGGGGCTTTTTACTGCCTTTATTTGATAGAGATAGAGATGAAGAGTGAAGAGGTTGGAATTGAACCTGGACCACTGTGGTAACGACTCAGTCTTAGTACACAGGTCGGTGCTCTATCAGGTGATCTACCAGGTGATCTACCAGGTCAGAGCTGAAACTAATGCTAAAAAGAGGAAGTTGGTTAATCGATTAGTGGATGGACAACAATTGATACGAGTTCATTAAAGTAATTTATCAAGCAAACAGGACATTTGCTGGTTCTGACTTCTCAAATGTGACGATATGCTGCTTTTCTCTGTTGTATATCATAGTAATTTTTTTTAAATGTTAGTCAGACAAAACAGTCAGTTTGAAGATGTCAGTTTGGGCTCTGGGAAATACTAATGGCCATTTTTCACTATTTCAGACTCAGCAATGAATTTGCTTGATCCAAAAAATTACAAACACGTTAGT
Organism: Dicentrarchus labrax; assembly: GCF_905237075.1. Taxonomy (NCBI): domain Eukaryota; kingdom Metazoa; phylum Chordata; class Actinopteri; family Moronidae; genus Dicentrarchus; species Dicentrarchus labrax. Next base: position 20,481,795 of record NW_026136712.1, on the reverse strand, counting down.
AGATGATGAGAGTGATTGTTATTTGCAGCCAGAATTCAAGCCTCCAGTGCTCTGCTACTATATGGCACGCGTCCTCGCCTGTGGTGCATTCAGGACTGCTCAAGCATTTCTCTTACTTTACCCTTTTAATGCATGTGTGTGTCTTTTGTGGCACGCTGTGCTTCATCTTGACGCTAACGCCGCCCATCACGTTGTCTCTCCTTCCCCTCATAGATCTCAGCTCCACCGACATCCCTGTCGATGATGACGAGGAGGACGAAGAGGAGCCCTATGATGACATTGAGGGGGTGACCGGCTCTTCCCAGCTTCGGCCCGGTGTTGCTCAGGCCTCTCACGGCGACAGAAAGGGAGGAGGGCGTGAGATGGGGGAGGTCGACAGCGAGGACGAGGATATCTACGAGGTTCTGCCAGGTATGAGGATGTGGTTACCACGCATGCAGAGACGCGCCACCCACACATAACACACACACAGATAAATACACAGGAAGGCTGCACACACAAACTCTCATGATACTCCGTCAGACAAATAGTCGCTCTGCCTCTCTCACACACACACACACACACACACACACACACACACACACACACACACACACACACACACACACACACACACTCCAGCCCTAAGGGATTTTTCGCAACAAGAAATATTTGTGATGATCTCCCCTGGCTGTGAAATTTGTGTTGCCAGGTGCCTCCCTATCACCACAACACCCAGACTGATCACTCATTTTAAATCAAGCAACACTAATAAGCTTGTCAGGACTGAGGTGGCTGCTGCAGAGAGGCACACAGGGCCAGAAGGGAAGAGTCTACTTACACTAGACTAGAAAATCAGCTTTTATTTCTGCTCTCCCTCCTTATCTCACTGAGCTATCTGTTGAAAAACAGTCATGTTGTTGAAATCAGCGAGAGCTGTGTGGTTTCCGAATGCTCTGTCATAGAATGTCCAATTAGCTAATGTTGCCAGGCAACAAATCGCCTACAATTCAATCCACTAAGCCGAGTTTTTGGGCTAAAATTGCCTAGCAACAGCAATTTAGCTGAAAGGGAAGTAAAAACTGCATCTCTCTGGGCTTAAAATAGTTCTGAAGCTCTTAATGTCACATGTTTAATAGAAATTAGAGTTTGATTGAGAATGAGACCCCAGAACAGTGCGTGTGAGTCCCTACTGAGGGAGAGACAGTCCCATGTGTCAGGGTGGCTACAAGATCCCGGGAAGGACAAAAGGGGTGATCTGATCTTCTCAGGGCCGTCGTCCATCACTCTTTCTATTAAATAAGATACATCAAGATTCTGTTTCACTCAGTGAGTACATTACCTTTGCCAAAATCACTGGTGAGAGGGAAATCAGTCTTCAGTCTGTCACGTCGGCGTTCAAAGCCATCTGGGAAGAGGTACAGACCCTGACCACAGATGGCATATCGAATGACGGGCTCTTTCGTTCACTTTCTCACCCCTTCACTTATCAATCACTCTGCACCTCTCTTTGCTCACTTACAGCTTCTACACAGTGATTAGATACTGTTAAACTATTAGATTTTTATGGTTATTTTTATTGATCGGGATCCGAAAAAGACAATGAAAGCTGCGTGTGTTTATATTTTGAAGAGTCGTTCTTTCTCAACAAATATAAATATTTTTGGATAGTAGTCTTTGCAATGACCTTATTTTGTTGGACTTTACTTCATTCATTGCTCACATGAATGTTTATGATTACCTCGCAAGAGATGTCGCTCAAGTTTTGATTATTTTCTGAAAGTTGTTAACCTTAAATATCAGATAACATCTTGCATGTGTTGCATCCGAACTAGCGGAGAAATGTCGAGTGTGAGTGACGCGTCATTTTCTCTGTGATGAGCTCCTTCGGTTTTGTCGAAGCAAAACTCTGAACATGGCTCGGTTGCAGGAAGATTGCAGAGCGATGGCGGTATTGGCTCTGGTGCTGATGACTGATTTTATTGACTGGAAAATTAAATCACTTTGATATAGAAACCGTTGGCCCATAGCGGTGGCCTCTCTCAACTGAAGGATGCTCTTCTGTACAGCAGTTGAAGAGTGCTGAACAAATGTTTGGACTCTTTTGGTGTGGTAACAACGCCATAATTAATCCACAAATAATGGATATATAATAATCTTTGCATTTTTAAAAGGTAGTTTTGTTTTGTTTATGAAATATGCAACAAAAAGTGTCAGTCATGGTGTTTGTTTTTGGGACAGAAAAAGCAGACGAAGAAGATACACATAAGAAACCTGCATCCAAACAGTACACATCACAAATATGCACAGTATGTGTGTGTGCGTTTCTGTGTGTGTGTGTGTGCGTTTCTCTCTCTGTGTGTGTGTGTGTGTGTGTGTGTGTGTGTGTGTCGTCCTTCCTGGTCTTCCTGGAAGCAGAGGCGCAGGTTGTGCTGGAAGGTGGATAGTGTTGCTGGGTTGTGGCGTTGCTGTCAGCCTGCTACTGTTAAGGATGGATGTGGGAGACAGAGGGCAGGCATATCACTGTGTCACCTCTCAGACCACCGGGTGCCACGCCCCACAGTCAATGACACGTCCGCCTCCGCATGCCTTAAAGACAGCCTCTTTTTCTTTAAAAGTCTCAGATTAATTGGAAGAAATTGAGGAGTTCTGTCTAGTTAAAGTAAAATAGACATCTTTTATCATGTGGAAAATACATCAGGGATTGGCTGACGATCCATTTTATTTATTTGTCATTTTTTAGCTTCATGCTGCCAAAACAAAATCTTAAAAAAAAAAAAAAAGCTGTTCAGTCCACAGTGGATTTTCTTTCCTATCATTATTTTGCTGTTTTGTCCTGTTAAATAATGAAATTACATGTTTAGGTGCTGATATCTAGTTAGAAAATGCTTCTTGCTCATAAACATTACAAATGTTCTGTCACAAACATAATTTTGTCGTATTTTGTGTGTTTAGAAGAGGATTTCCCAGATCCGATGGATGAGAACAGTGAGAAGAACAACAAATCAGGTCAGAACCTCATTACGGTCTTCTGCTTATAATGAGAACAAATTTGCAGCTTAATAGTTTCACGGTGGGGAAAGGAACATTGTCTTGTTCTTTTTTTATTTAAATTTGTGCTCTGCATCTCCTCTCAGCTTGGTCATCAGATTATGCTAACTACTACCAGGGTTTATGGGACTGCCAGGCCGACGAGCCGGACGAGCTTGACTTCCAGAGAGGAGATCTCATCTACATCATTAGCAAGGTGAGCAAAAATAATCCAAGAGGTTATTTAAACTGGTGTTTTTTTTGGACACCAGTCAGTAGGAGATGGGAGATTACTGTTCTGCCATTCATCTCTAATGGGAACCATTCCTGATTGCACCCCTTGACTCGTTGACGTAATTACAGGAGCAATTACAGTAGTTTAAAATGAGTAAAAATGTGATGCAGACGTGTAGAATGTGTAATTATTTAAGGCTTAAACAACATCAACTCCAGTAATCACTTTGTCCTCATTTACTTTCTGAACATGCTGATATCCCCAACATCTAAATTCCCTCTATTAGTGAGCACTTGTATCCTGATGCAGCAGCGAAGCACCAACAGTGGCATTGTCTTTTTTTTCCCAGGCCACTAGGGTGAAGTGCCATTCGGGGCGCTGCGTAATGGTGCTGTTGTTCATTATGGAGCCTCTATCACAGGGGTTAATTGAGTAGGCAGCCATGCGAAGCTCTTCCTTTTCTGTTTGACATAAACTGCAGGTGAAGCCATCCTGCATCTCAGCTCTTTTTCTCTCAATCTATTTCCTCGTGTTTTATGGCCATCTTGTAAGTTACATGCAGAGTATCTACCAGTGAAAAGCCACCCTACTGGAAATCAATGGCTTGTAATTTGGGCACTTTTACTCTGCTGCGTACAGGGACTTGTTCCCAGACTGTTGCTATTGGTCGGTTTGAAATTGAATCATCATGTTCTGTGTTTAGGCTAAATGATCTGAAGAGCCGAGGGAGGAAGACATTACAGTATATTCAGCTTTTTTTTTTTTTTTTTTGTTGGTAATTATGTGGTTTGGGATTGAGAAATTACACATTCAACCTCATGATTTTATGCATCTTTAATCAGCAGTTGGAGCCTTTTGAAGGTTAATTATTAGTAATATTTTGAGCGGTTTTAGCACAGAAACAAACGTTCTTACTTTTATTGTAAATTAAAGAAGTCAAGGTTTTACTTCTTTTAGATAGATAAACAAACAAAAATAGAGCCTTTTTGTTTATAAGAGCAGATATGACACAGGTGAAATATGCCCTTCACAGAAGATGGACTTTTAATTGAGGTTTTCTTGGCAGTGTCAGATTAATGAGATGCCAGCCTTCTCTGTCTGTGCGTGCTGGTTGATAGGGGGAAAATGTCAAAACAGCCATGTCCATTTTTCACACACGGATGACAAAGGCAGCGTACTTGGGGGAAACAATGGAGGACCTTGGCTCTGTGCTACAGATCCGCCTCAAACAGCCTCAGCCCTGCCCGGCGTATTACTTTTCACTGTATGGATCAGATTACTGCTTCACTGGAGACCTTAAAAAGCAAACTTAGTCCAGGTTGGAAGCAAATATTTGGTTGTAGTATCTCACAATCTTAATGACACAGATTACTCTTGTTTTGTCAGAGCTGTACACTTAAAGTCATAACATGGTGACAGACTACGAGCGAGTATTCTAACTGTCCTCTAATGGATTTAAAGCGAGGGGGCTGGTTGTAAATTATTTAGAGGTGATATCTCCGGACGGCTTCCGAATGTTTTGTGTGACGACACGACTCCACCCGTGTCCCATTTTGCGTCCTGAAAGCATCACATTTCCCTCATGAATAGCATTATTTGGATTATAGCCTGTAATCGTCTATTTATTTTAATGAGCCCGTGGGGAGGGCTTCCCCGCGTCTTCTGTGTGTGCACGCAGGCCCCATGTCGGCGTTCAGTTTTTTACGGGGGGGATTCCGGAGAACCCTGACCTCGATGAGTGAAATACGGGCCCTTGGCTAGAACTCAAGTCTGTCGCTTAACTGGGGACCCAGACACATGAAATGGCCGTAATAAAACCAGGGCCCATAAATTCTCTTAGAGGGTGGGAGGCCTGGTTGTCTGTGCTGTTATGTCAACACTGACCATAATTACAAGGTAATAAGGACACGCTCTAAGTGCTAAATCAATGGTGCTAACAAACTGTTATTTTTAAAGCTGGGATGTGATTGACTGCTGAAGTGCAGAATGGGATAGCCACAGGCGTGGTGTCATATGGCTGTGAACTGAGGAGAACATGCCGATTGTATAAAAGGCCCTCATCCATCATTATTGATCTCTCACTTACTGTAAAGTGGGGGCATTTTTACTGTATTCGTGATTTTTTTCTCTCTCTCTGCCCCCCCCGCCTTGTGTGTGTGCGTATCTGTGTATCACTGACAAAGTAAATAAATTAGGAACCTCACAACTCATGAAACCCATTAGTTCAAGAGAATTAATCTCGTAGTGTGCCTCTGCCGCCGGTTTCAGCGATGCCTAACTTGCTTTCCGCAGAGCTTCGGCGGCGATGCTCAGCGCGCTGATACATGAGGTAGAAACGCACCGTGAAATCTATCTTGTGAGTTTTTGCTCTGGCATTTCATTTCTGAGAGCTTGCATTTTTCTAATGCGCATTACGGCTTTACACTGACATTTTAGTGTGTGATGACAAATAATGGCGAGCTCTGTTTTCTGCAATATCACACTCTCAGATTTTCTAACTCGATTTAAATTGTTGAGATGTTTCCCACACATTTCCACTGCATCATATCCTCAAAGAGGGACGGAGAGACTTATCATTTACAATGTGTTGTTGAAGTGTTGGATTAATCTATCATCTTTTAGCCACTATAAGCGATTGTTTCGCTTCTCCCTGACATGTGTAATGTTTGTATACTTTGTCAGCCATGTCCCCGCACTAAACCATAAGGTTGTCCTGCATTCTTGCCCTCTAATTTATGTATCCAGATTCAAAAGACATGGGCTCTACAGGTCAGCTGTCACATTCCTGTATTCCCACAGGCACTCATGGAGAACGGCGGGATGGAGTGGGAAGAGATTTATGGCACAAACCCATCCAGGGTCCTTAAAACTCTGGCAAGCGCTGCTGCCACCTCTTCCTCTTTCTCTCCCCTTCGTCCTGCTCACCTCTCCTCCTCCATCCGCTGTCCAACCAAAAGCCAGAGACAGGGAGACGGGGCCAGCCAATCCGGCGCGTCTCCCAAACCGTAGCGTCACATCACATTTGGCCAAAGTGTTCAGCCGCAGCTGTTTTGTTAGAGACAATGAGAACATGGACACCACTGACACCTTGTGGCGGCATCCAGCAGAGTCTTGTTTATTAAATGACAACTTATTCAAACACCAGAAGCTGATTTACAACCTTATAGATTTACTCGCTGTGAGTTACAGTCGCGTATAAATACAAGTTGTGATGTTAGAAATTTTGTGTTTTAATGGCCACTCGTTTTCTGTCCAGGCTACCTGTCTTATTTTAGAGTCATAACAGGCTTCTTCTATGTTTAACAAGTCGGTTTGGCCCGCTGCCTATAGGTCACACCGACTGAATGCAGCTGAAGAAAAGGAAAAGTGGGCAAACAATCAGATGGGAAAAGTCAAGCAAGAGAGACAAAGAGAGTGGATCCCTTTATTCTTTTGTGTGAACCCTGTCCCCCCCCTCTCCTTTCTCCTTTTCTCTGTCACACACCCATTTAAAGACCCCTAGCTGCTATTGTGGCCATAGACACCAAGACGCTATAGACAGGCAAGACATCCTATTTACCACCCAAAGTAGCAGGGGGTGAGTCTGGGGTTTGGGGTCATGCAGGAGGCAGCGGTCATCCCCCGGTCAACTACAGTAGGTCATTATTCAGCCCAAGCCAATAGCCCAGAACCGCGTCCGAGCAACCCACCCCCAATCCATTCTGCTTAATTATTATAAATGAGGGGCGGCGTAAACAGCCATCATTACAGACACTCAGTGGCATACACAAATCCACTTTAAATTGCTATTAAGTTAAGGAGCTATCTGTAATCCCAGGCGTGCATTAGAAAGGAGCGAGTAGGTTTTCTTTTTATTAAATCTCATCGTCCCTGAGATATTTTCAAACGTTCTCATGCTCTGTCATGTTTCCAATTTGAAGCCAATTCACTGATTTAATTAAAAGCCCACTTGGAAAAAATGGACACTAAGTAGCCATTTCGATCTCTGGTTGTGCAGAATTATCGTCCATATTTCTGGATGGATTTCGACAAGATTTCTTTTGGCACAGAATCCTTATAACCTCCCCAAAAAAAGCACTTTTTTTCCTCCCAGTTTGAGGTATTATCAGGTCGTTTATTGAGGTGTACCTTGTGTGAGCAGGGAGGAGAGCTTGTTAACCTGATAGTGGGTTACAGATCATGTGCTTCTGTCTGTTAGAGGTGTCCATGTTTCTTTGTTAGAGTGACCAGTGATGGAAGAACTGCAGAGAGCTGCAGTGTATCTGATGAGTCTATGTAGAGGAGAGAAAGAAACGCAGATAGAAAAAAAACCAAAAAAACAAGAGAGGATGCAAGCGGAAAAAGGCTGCTTCAGGAGAGATGGAAAGAGAGGAAAAGGAGGGAGGGGGTTGGAGATGGGGAAGGAAGGAGGGAGGGAGGGAGATTGTAACACCCAGGCGGCGGGTTCAGCGGCAGGGCAATGAGAGACTTCCTGCGCTCCATCACGCCCAAGGCCTGCCTCAGTCAGCTGGTGGCCGAGGAAAGATGCCTCATGTGTCAGGCTTATTAGCACTCCCCCTAGTTTGTATGCATTTGGGATTGTGTGTGTGTGTGTGTGTGTGTGTGTGTGTGTGTGTGTGTGTGAGAGAGAGAGAGAGAGAAAGGAAAAGGACATGCAGTCAGAATCTCTACAGAATTTTACATCCTCCCCCCCCAACAAAATGTGTGTTTTCTAAAAGCGAGGGATATTAAAGCTGCGTTTTGTTTTGGTAAATGATGGCGGCATGACACCGCCTGCCTCACCCGTTGTCTTCCCGCCGCATCCAACCAACCTCGACTCACCTTCTCCTCGCTTCAGGCTTCGGGTAGCTGTCAATCCGTCCTCCGGTCGGGAAACGTGAGCGATGGGCTCCTATCAGAATGCCACCATTAGCCAGCCCCCTGAGTGGTAAATAAACGATCGCGCCGGTACACTGCAGGTGTTGTCATGGCAACCCACTCTCAGTGCCAGCCCCGCCCACGCTCGTCCCCCCCCACCCCACTCTCTTGGCGGAGGAGTCACTGGGAGGTCAGTGAGTCAACACACCGCAGCCGCCACGACACGGCGCTGTTTGGCACCCCCCCCTCCTCTCGTTCACTCTCTCTGGAGGGGATCTGATCTGCATCCAGGTTGCAGCAAACACCGGAGCTCTGATATGTGTCACCTCTCACACACACTGTGTCCTGCTACATCTTGTTAATGAGATAAAACACAGAACATTTCCCAGAACTCCTCCACTCTGGGGGTGGGGGGGGGGGGACTTTGAATTTTGTCTCTCCAGAGCATCTCGGAGGGAACGTCTTCCCTTTTTCAGGTGAATACTAAAAACAACTTGAACAATGAGCCCCGATGTATGGCCCCCTGCTTTGCCCCCAAAACATTTGAGAGCTCAAGATGCAAAATCACACAACCTAAAAGACAAAAAAAAAAAGAGGGAAACAAACAGAAGGAAGAGGACATTGAGGAGTTAGCGTAGTTTTATGTCATTTGGATAATTTACTCTCCACGCCTCTTGGAATGTCCCTATTACAGCAGGTGTACTCTGGATGAACCCATTTCAAGTATGAGGAAGATGGACTCTGCATGCCTGACAGACTTCCACTGCCATTGGCAACCCCACTCTGTGATGTAGCAGTCGTATTAAAATGGCGGCGCTGATAATCCAAAAGACCTTTCTCAGGGAGAATTTGAGACCGACTGCACAGATGGGCCACGGAGATAAATAAAACTCTCTGTCACTACGGTTGGTGGAATAGTGCTGCGACGCCCCCAAGGGAGAGAAAAACTGTTTCGCTCCCTCTCTCCAATGCCTCCCCCCTCCGCCCCCCCTGTCCGTCTGTCTCCCCTCTCCTCCTCCTCTGTTCAACGTTATCACGAACGAGAAGCAGAGCCAGCTTTCCGCAACCGGGCTTTTCCCCACTACTGTCTTATGGGAAGCATAAAAAGACAATTTCGGACTTAACTTTCCTCGGCGTTACGAGCTCAGATACACACTGAATTGCCAGTCGGGCTGTCAGAGAGCCGAACGTACTGGAACATCCCAGTCAGAGCTGTCAGTGTGGTTCGTAGGGAGGGGGGGAGAAAAGATGAGGCCTGGGTGGACAATCTGCTTATTGTGGGGTACCTGTTTGTGCTGTAAGAACACTTGAAGCCTTGTGGTTTATCACTTTTCTAAGCGATCCATTCATCCTTGCTGTCCAAACAGCGCTCATTAGCTGCAGGCCTCATTCCTCCAGGGTTTGAAAGAGGTGTCAGGTCCGGATGATCGGCTGAACCTTTGACAAAATGCCATTCGTCACGTCACGAGTATGTGTGTGTTGTTACAAGTAGAACCTGTAAGAACAAGAAAGGTCTGATCCCAATCGGAAACATGTGAGCTATCGATGGGGGAAAAAAACAAACTAGAACTTAAATGTAAATGCGTCTGTGTACATGTGCTCACGCGTACATTAGGATGTGCTTTGCGTGTAGTAGAGTTTTATCTTCTCCTCAGCGTGGAGATAAACCGCTCACGCAGCCGTTCTCAATCTGCTGGAAAACAGAGCAGAGATGGGTGGCCGGGGCTCTTCGTTCCATCAGGGCAGCAAAACGACGGCCGGCTGGTGCCTCCTCGGCTGGGCTCTAACGCCCCTCTGGTCTCTGGCCAAATATTGATCTACTACAGATCTAGTTAGAGCCCAACTGCTGTGATCAGATGATCATGTGGTTGTTAATGCGACTCATGTTCCCGAAATGCTTAAAGCGCTTGAACGAATGCAAGAATTTATGAAAGGTTTAGCTTAAAATGTATCAAATTGAGTTTTTAGATCCGGAAAAGCGATGAAAAGAATTAAGTATTTGCATGTTTTCACCTCTTTATTGATCCTAACTATAGAATATTTTCACTTCCACTTAATATCTTGATTATTTAAGTTGAGTAATTATGCATTAGGAGTGTATACATTTTATCTTGATTGTGATTTGTTAAGTTATATTTAAATGCAACATAAAATCTCACATTCCACCTACAATTAAATTCAATACATTTTTACACTTCCCAAATTTATAATACAAATTGTAAACTGTAAAAAACAAATTATTGATTCAGCCAACAATAATTACATTAAGCTTCTATTTAAAAGGGTGAGAGTGTATTTTTAAAGTCACATCTTCTTGTAGGATAGATACAACTGGAGCTTTTATTTTATTAACTAACTAATAAATGCATTTATTTTATTTTTTATTTATGAATTTAATTGATTGCAACACTTTCAGTTGATAAAATGTTCACCAGAATCCCAAATCATTTCCTAAAGTTGTTTTTTTTTTGTTTTTTTTTTTTTGTTTTACCAGCTGTCAGAAAACCCCTGAAGGTGTTTCACTCTTTGGTTTTATGAAACTGAAAAGATTTTATGAACTTTATTTTTTTCACCAGATTACATTTAAGCATCTGTGACCCACAGTTAGCGTTACATTTTATGTATTAATGGAAGAGTCTGCTCCTGTTTCTGTTTAATCACAGTAAAGAAATGAAGTCTTGTTATAATTAGTCTGGGAGAAACAGACAACAAACACTGTCGTTTATTTTAGACACTCACTGTCTCAATAGTCTTGTTTGCTGTTTTCTCCCATTTTGGATGAAACCCTGGAGACTCAGTGTCTATTACATGTCTATTTTGTGCATGGCTGTGTTGCAGTGGGATCCAGACTCTCCTGGATTTCCTTTTTCTTGAGGCTGAGTTTATACAGCGCCAGAGCATTGTTAACCTTATTATTATAGTCGCCACCGTAAGGGATCAGGGGGCCAACATATAATTGCAGTTCAAATCATCCGAATGGTTGTCCTAATGTTAATAATACGAGACAAACGGCACGCTCAAATCAAATAAAAATGTGAGATTGGTGCTTAATCCTGCTTCGTTTTACTTGTCCTCGGACCCCCCTTCGGAGGCTTACGGTTGTTTTATTTGTTCATTTTGGGTCCAGGAGTACAACATTCACGGCTGGTGGGTCGGCGAGCTGAACGGCACTGTGGGCATCGTCCCGAAGGACTTCCTGCACCCTGCCTACATCCTCTGAGCTCCAACAGGTACCGAGGCACTCTCTTATCATCAGCATTATGGACCATTACTGTGGCCTAATACACAGAAACGGTCCCCCTGGTACTCATCCAGATTGCCACTGAGGTACATTCAGTCATTGACCTGCCGTTTATGGCATCTGCTGGCTGGAAGAAGTACTGCATAAAGCAAGCTGAGCGGTGCAATGGGCAACGGGTGGGAATAAATATGTGCAACAAAAGCATGATTACAGCGCCAGTTGTCCTATTTAAGAAAATGATTCCCTAATACTGGTAGATAGGCAAGAGCTTAAAATGAATTCTGAATTATTAATGCGTGCGTGTGTTTCTTTTTCTTCTCCAGCTGCTGTTGCTGACACCTCCGGCCGAGGATTTCACAGACACAGTCAGATAATTCTGATTATTCTGTAAATTATATCATGTAAATCTGCTGCTGTGGTACTTATTCCTGCAGACTACAAACCTATAAACCTTTGGTAAATCTCTTGCAGATAATATTGATATGCAAACCAGAGCTACAATAATTAAATAGATTAATCAGTTAATGGACAGAAACTGAACAATTGATGATCCATTAATATTTAAAGTTATTTCTTAAGTCAAGAAAAGCTTCTCGAATATGAGGATTTGTTGCTTTTCACTGTTTTATATCATTGAATTTATATAAATTTAATATATTTTGGTTTTTGGACAGAAAAGTAATCTTAAGACGTCACTTTGGGTTCTGGTGAATTTTAATTTTAACATTTAAAAAAATGTTTCTGGACAAAATAATCAATTAATTTATAAGAAACATAACTGAAGACAATAATCAATAATGACAGGAATTGTTATTTGCAGCCTTTGTGCGAATTGATTAACTATTGTGGACTAATACATTTATCAATTCACAGTATGTAGATGTGTGTTATTTTCTTGTTTCATCATGTTATGTAAAATATTTTAAACTACATTATATCAGGAGGTTATCACAGAAATACACCAAAATAGAAACTTTGTGTCAGATTATTCAGTTAAAAACTCAGTTTGTTTATTAATCTTGTTTCATTTTCAGCCACTAGGTGGCAGTGCTGTTCCAATGTCTCATCTTTAAACCCCTGAGATGTGTTTGGTAATAATGTATTTTTTATATATATATATATAAAAACATTAATTATATGAAAGCACTGAAATAAACAGTCACATGTAACACAGTAAAGAAGAAAAACTATTTATTTGAAATAAAATTAGATTGCAGTTTGTTGTGTATTTACATGGACACAGTAACTCAGGATGTTATCATTGCCCTTGTAGATCCATGTTATAAAATAAAAGCTCTCCTTAAAAAAAGGGGGGGGGCTTTTGCCTCTGAACATTTAAAACAACTTTTAAAAAGCAAAAAGAGAAAAACTATTAATTTACAATGTAGAAAGAAAGCAAAACCCAGAACTCCACAATCCACCTACGAGGTCCCGGTATGTCTGCGACACGGGTTGAACAGCGAGGCTCGTTTTCTAAGTGCAATGGCACAATAAAACTCTGTGTCCCTTTTTAAAAAACAAAATGAATCACAAGCAGTCGCAGCAGTAGTGTGTGAGAACAACGTGGAGGTCAAACTGCAGCCAGCTTACACAAGGAATTAAAAGGTTGTAGTTAGTTATTGTGTTTACATGAAATAAATGACCGAGTGTTAGTGTTTGTAAAAGGTGAGATCTGAACAGGTTTACAGAAACGACAAGAGACCACAAGACTGAACCTGTGCGTGTCCATTACAGAGAGGCTGCAAAGTGAATAACTCTTCTATTGTACTCGTATTCTGGCCATTTATTATAATAATAATCACATTTCTTATCATAATAAAATTCTTGTTGGGCTAAATATTTGTTATTTTCCCTCTCTGATCCACTATCTGACAATAAATACCAGGTTAACTATGAAACATTGTGTGTGTAAACTCACTATACGTTGACCCAACAGGTTACCAACCTGGTTTAGCGACTACGTTAGTAAGTAACGTTATATAATCAGCATTAAACTTACATTATCATGATCCAGTAGTACACAGTTGTTGACATAAATAGTAGTACAGTGATTTCTTTTGGGGGGGGGGTTCACATTAAAAAAGGATAGATCTTCTCCAGTCTGTCTTTAAACGTTATGCCCGTATTATACAATCCATATAGTTGTTCCTGCTGTCCATAAAGAGATCCCTTCCTAAGTGATCGAACAGAACCAAAACCTACAGTGCTTTAAGTTTAACTACAGTTAATTTCACTTTGACAAATTAAGTGTCTACCAAAGTTAGTCTTGTTTTGTTTTGAATTCCCTCTTTCTCTCGCCGTCCCTTCACCACAGCTCAGCAAGGAAACAGGTAGAAACTGGTAGTAAACAGATCGTAACCTCATTTGTCTAACTCATCTATTGAGGCCTCTTTTTTAGCTTCAGCTGAACTTTAGAAAGCATATTTAGATGCAATGTTAATGTTAATCTAGACTAGAAAATGTGAATCTAACCTTTAATTCAAGTGTATTCACTGTCATAATGTCTCTCAAATGTTTCGTTATTGAACGACAATCCCATTAAAATGTACGTTTTGTCCGTTTTACTTGACAATAAAACCTTTTAGCTCATATATATATATCAACCCCAAGATACATATTTCCTTTTGTGAACGTGAGCCCCTTCTGCTGTTCCCAAAAAGCCAAACATCATCCACAGCAGAGGAGCCAGTTAGAGACTGTGTTTAGTGTACCTGAGTGTAAATGAAGGTATTAATTTTAAAATTAAAATCCACTATTTAAAATCAAACAAACAGTTTGACCTAGAACATGCGTGACATGGTACTTTTAAAGCATAATATGGTTGGCAGACACCAGATCGTACGCATTGTGACGACGCTATATAATGCGCAGACATTTTGAAACGCCACTCAACTCCCAGGATGCACCTTGTGTACGTGCGGTGTGATGAAATATGTCTTTAACAGGCGGCAACTCCCAAATTAACCCACCCCCCCCTCCGCCTCCATTCAGCTGTTTACCTAATGCACCTCCACCTCATGAGTTTCCTCTGAGGCGCCCAAAGACAGCGAGGATAGCGTTTCCTGCTCCGTGCATTAACTGTCGTCTAATCCGGGCGAGCAGCTCGTCTCTAAGATGCTGAAGTCGCTATTTTCAGTCAAATCTCCCGCAGTTACAGCCGAGTTAAGGTCCAACGATTTACTCAATTCACTGATCTCCGCCGTGTATTCCAGGTCCTCATCCTCCCGGGTGGGAATGCCCTCTTTTTCCACGGGGCATCCGTTCATGTGTAGGTCCAGAATGTTTATACTGGAGGCGTCTACGTCTGACCAGAGAGCGACCACCTCAGGAGACGTCTTCACGTAGCCGTTGGCATCCGGGATCGAGTCCTCGGCCTCGTCACAGACGCTTTCGTCGTCGCTGACCTTGACGATGCTCTCGTTGGAAGATGGCAGTGAGTGGCTGTCCTCGTCGCTCTCGTCACTCTCGTCTTTGGTCCCGACCAAATCCACGTCTTTGGTCCCGACCAAATCCACGTCTTCTTCTTCAACTCGCTTTTGGTCCATTTGTTCAACGCTGTCACCGCCAACACTTTGCACATCGGGGATCTCTTCGTGGATTTCTGACGCGAGTGGCGTCTCCTCTTTGCTCTCCGATTCTGAACTTTCTTTGTTGTCTGGCTCTTTTGAGTTCTTAAACTCCTCCGTACCGCTGACGTCTGCAGTGAGCTCAACACCATTAACCTCAGAGATGATGTGGTTTTCTAAAACCTGCTTCACAGAGCAGACCTCTTCCAGAACATCCTCTTGAGATCTGGCGTCACTGTCTTTAAAATCTAAAATTGCTACAGAATTCAGTTTTTCCGACTCAGAATTGTTTATATTTGCGTCTTCAGAACTTTCCTGTTGACCAGCCTTCTCCTCAACGGTCTTTTCTTCTGCTTCTAAAGTCCCAACGCTCTCCTCTTCGACCGAACACACCTCCTCAAACACTCTGTCCACGCCACAGACCTCCTCGAAGCCAGTCCCCATGGGCGAGTGCACCTCCACCGGCGTCTGTATCCGACAGCCCCTCTGCTGGGTTGGTTCTGCGAGGCTGAGGCTCTCACGGTCGTCCTGGCTGTCACCTAGAAAAAAGCTTGCCTCTGTCGGGCCACAGTCCTCAACGACGGCCTCTAGATGGTTGTTCTTCTGGACGAGCCTTATAGCCGAGTCCTTCTCACAGAGCGGCTGTAAATCTTCTAGAGGGTCAGAGTCGCTACATGCCACGAGCTCAGGGCTGGAGGTCTCTTTAGTTTGTAAGCAGGGTTGGTGAGGAGCTGGACTGTGGAGCGAGACAGAGAAAACATTTACTTTACTGGGAATTTCCACAGAACAGGAAGTTAAACTGGCTCTCTCCAACGGTAAACTATACCTGCTGCACGAGCACCTTTAGTACCTGATAATTAACACATTTTATCTTGTTTGTTTGATCTGTAAAACTAGGAAGTGCACAAACAAGAAGTTGTGGTTTTACAGGTTTCTGACCATTTCTTTGCCAGGTGATCCTTAGAGAGCCACACTCGCTGTTGCTCCTTGTTTCCAACTGTTATGCTAAGCTAAGCTCCACATTTTTTCTATCCAACTCGCCTCTTGTTTTAATTCAATACATATAAAAAGATGTTTATATTTAGGGTCTATTTGCATCCAGTTCCAAATATCTGAATGCATATTAATGGTTCAGTTCATCATTCAGACCTATAATAAGCAAATTTCTCTTTTATATTAACATTGAATGTAATGAATGTGTAAGGTAAAGGGTTGTTTCGTACCTCTCCATGGACTCGTACGAAACGGTCAAACTTGGTTCCTTGATGGAGTCGTCCTCCTGAGCCTGAGCGAAGCCCAGATTGGACGAGGCGTAGGTGAGGATGGCGTCCGTCACGGAGTACGGAGTGTGGCCCTGAACGCAGTCCTCGATGTGACCGACCGGCAGCTGGGTCTGCAGGAAGAGGTGGAGCTGGCTGTCTGACAGACATACCGTCATGTGCACCACTCTGCCAAGACAAAGGTACAAAAGATTATATGTGGTATCAAGGGAGCTTGCATTACTTAACTGTAAGTAGAACAAGAACTGACTTGTCCAAGAAGGCCTGAAGTCCTTTCCTTCTCGACTCCAAGAAGTCCTCATTGCTGAAAGAGAAGAAGGACTTTCCTGGAAGGTCTGGGACCGGCCTAGAAGGATGAAAACAGGCAAAAAGGCTTCATTATCCAGGTTTGTAGCTTATAGCCTATTTGCTTCCATGTAGGTGAAAGGAAGAGCCAGCTTTAAATAAGTATTCATTGATTTTTCTGGGCTACATCAAGTTATTTTACTTTATTTCACCTAATAAAGTTGGGTTAGGGCAGACAGTTGCCACATGATTATTCATTTGGAGTCGTGTTTCTGGTCACCTGATGAACGTTCAATATTCTCTCTCATTTTAGCTCCGTTTTGGTTTCCACCAACTCCTGAGAGAAATATCTGTCTGTCTGTCTGTCTGCTTACATTGCCGCCCTGAGATGAACTACCACTGGATCAGCTGCTCACTCTCAACAACAACAACTTACACCAAACCGGTATTCTTCTGAAGCTTCTTCTTGAGCCAGGCGAACTCGCTGTAGCGCCGACGCACGCAGGACGTCTTGGCTGTGAAGGCTTTACTGTTGGTCTGGGAAAGAAACAAATATAAATACATTATATATATATATATATATATAGGAAGCCTGATCAGTGAGAGCAGAGCATATAATTCCTCTTGTCAACAGATCCTAAAAGAAAGAAGTCGAAGCAAAGAGAAAACACATTGTTGGTTTTGGTAACAATAACTAAAACATAGAATAAAACCAACCATATAATTTAATTGAAACATTTAAAACCCATTTATTCACATTGAATCCTGTCAGTTTTTGAGACTGATGTTGTAACCAGAGTGACTCACACTGGAGCTGAATTTATGGCAGAACTAAAGCGTTATCACATGTCTGATTTGTTCCAGGGATGTGATGTGACACAGTCCACTCGTGTTTGCATAACAAGCTCCCTTCTGACAGCCCATAATCAATTACAGTCAGCGTCGGTTAGGTTAATGTCATCAAAGCCAAAGAACAAATTCCAATAGAGGATAAAAGTCCTCAGAAGGCATCACTTCTTCACCGTGGAGAAATACCTTCAGCACACTGAACACCTTCAGTCAGACGTAGGATTACAGAAAATAAATCAGCCACTATTTTGATAATCGAATAATTGTTTTGTCATTTATCTAAAGCGAAAATTCCATATTTCCTGGTTCCCGCTTCTTAAAATATGAGTACTGATGCTCTGAAAACGTCACCTGAGGATGTAGGAACTTAAAACTTTTCCTAACAATTTCTGACATTTTATTTACGTTCATTAGTTTATTGAGAAAATAATCTGCAGAATAATGGACTTCGAAATCTAATTGTTAGTTGCAACATATCGTTAAGATATTAGACATGTTTAGGTGTCTTTTTGGGAGCTTTAAAATATTCTATACAAATATCCATCCATGTGTTTTAAGTTAGATTGAAGATTTTAGACATAAATGTTGAGCAGGTTTATAGTTTATACACAGTGAGCTGTGTTAGAGGAGCTCACGGGTCCAGAAAAGCCACTTGTTTGGACTTTCTAATTCTCACATCCGATAGCGTATCCACGACAAACAGAATGATGTACGGTCATGTGAGGTCACATGATCTCAGCCAATTTCATGAGTCAACACACACACACCCCCCCACCCACACACACACACACACACACGCATACATACATCCCTCCAGGCATGGAGCCTTACTGTTGACACAGCATTCCTCAACACAGACCGCTGCCCTGGACGACAACATCAACTCCTGTCCTAAACTAAATGTAAGGAATCCATCTGCTGCAATCTCAGTGGTTTCCAAATCCAAATGTTAATGTAAATTAAGCTGAAAGTGTCTCAAGCTATTTAATCCTCCTTCTACCTTCTGAAGTATTTGGGAGTTTGAGACAGAAAAAAGAAAGATAAGATGCATTACTAACTCGTCTTTCGTCCGTCGTTACCACATTTCTTCGTCATCCCTGTGTGAAACTACTCAGAAGCCAACAGTTATGTTCATTGTTGATTATTCAGACAACAGACTGGCTGCACGGCAGATGTTTTAACTTGTCACGGCAGGAAAAACAGCGGCTCAGTTCCATTAAGTGTCCCAGTGACAGTGAACCACCACACACAACAGTAGGACCTCCCCCTAAGTGAAATGCAGCCATCATTAATATCCTGTGAGTTTCCTGATATGTCAAAACATCTGCTGTGCCAGTAGTTCATTATTTTCCACAACATGTTCCAGAAAATAGTTAAAAATGTCTCCTCCAAAGGCCAAAGTGTTGCCTTCAAATGTCTTTTCTTCTGTTTGGCCAACTTATAAACATTCAATGTGCAATAATATAACAAAGAAAGCAGCAAATCTTCACACTGGAGAATGTTTTGACATTTCTGCTTGAAAATTTGCTTTTTGATCAATTATCAAAGCAGTTGCCATTGATTAATAGTCAATTGACTCCTCTTTTCAGCTCTGAAAACAAATCACTCACACCAGATATATTGTAATTTAAAGTGTTAGTACTCACATGTAGGAATATTTTATAATCCACGTATGAATTCCACGAGCCTTCGTTCTGGATGCGGGGATCTTGTACCCGCACTGCAACAAAATCCTGAAGGACAGAAACAACAAGTCTCTCTTTCAGTTTCAATTAAAAAAAAAAACTGCTGTGGTGCTTGTGAGTGAGTCTGTGAGTGAGTGTGTGTGTGTGTGTGTGTGTTGTGTTTGTGTGTGTGTGTGTTTTGCTGTATCACGGTTAAACCAACAGAAACTTGAGATCTCTGCCTGATTACTGGGTAGGCATGACTAGTTCAAAGAGATAAAAAGTTCCTGAAAATGCCTTTCCTGAGACACATCAATGGACATATTGTTCTTTGGCATTTGTTCAGTGGAAGTCATTATAAAAAAGGAGGGAGGGAACATTTATTCTTAGGTTTCACAAACAGTAGCATGAAGAGGGTGAAAGGTCCTATCTAGGTCTGTTCTGGGCTACTGCAGAAACATGGTGGTTCAACACCCTCTGTAGATACAAACAGCTCATTTTAAAGTAACGAAAACACAACGTTTCTTATCTGTATGTGATTATAAACAAACTAAGACATACCTATGAATATTATATTCCATGTCTGCTGGTAAATCCTCCTAAATGTTACACACTGGACCTTTAATATTGCGATTAATGTAACAAAAAAAAAAAAAGGGAGGTAGGAGGCTACTCACATCTTCTTCTTGATTGCTGATCATCCTACCGAGTGCTGCACTGCAAAGACAAGGAGAAATCAATGAGGACAGGATTCAATAAATGTGATTAAAGGCTCAAACTGTGCATGTCTTAGTCTATAGTGTTGTCACGGGCTGATGACTCACCCTGCAAAAGAGAAGCTGGTCAGCAAAAATCAACAGTCACTCTCGCAGGCATTTCTCTTCACCATTTATAGAAGTATTCAGACTCTTAAGAGCTTTCCGAAGACCCATCATACACCAGTAATGGCTGGTATATGTCAATTAGGGCTGCCACTGCTGTTAATGGCTTTTTACAAAATAAATAAAAAGAGAAAAGCTGCACATCCTCACACTGAAGAACATAAACCCAGAGCATATTTGGCTTTATTTTCCCCTCCATGATCAACAACTTAAATTAATAATTAATTGTCAGAATAGCTATTAATTGATTTAATTGATCCATCTATGACAGACAGGAACCAGACAATGTTAGATCATCAGTGACTTAATGGACTTCCATCTGTTTCTTCCACTGTTACTAATACTAATTGTTATTTCTCCATTAAAAATTGGATTTAGTGGCTATATTATGAGCCATTATTGTAGCAAAAACTATTTACAAACGTGAGTGGAGACTTGTGTAACTATCTTAATTCATCTACACATTTATAAATCTGATTACTTATTATTAATATCAACAATAAGTCGAGAATTGATCTGTATTTAAAGAATAACCATCAGAAACATGTAACTGCTTCCTTATGAGGTAAATGACCTCCACAGCCTGTAAAGAAACTAAAAGTTACACTCAAATAAAACAATAATAATATACAATATATATATAATAAACACAGTTAAACACTTTTCTTTAAGGGTTTGTTTTGTTGTCTGGCCTGAGAGAAAACTGGACTTCTGAAAACAACATGCCTCACAGGAAACACAGCAGTTAGCAAACAGAGGCTGATCCCAGTCGACAAATACTCACTTTCCTCACACATATGTTGGCTGCTGTGATGGTTCCCAGTCGGCTGAGGTCGACGTTGTCCTGACTGTCGAGGTTTCTTTTTTTATTTGAGCCCAAAATCCCCAAAAACAGAGGCTCGTTTGTCCGGACACCTCCTATCTCCATTTCGCAAGTCACAAGCGCCGCTGCGACGTCACGCTACGTAGGGTTCCGGTTGTGCGCGCGCATGCGTAAGGGGGAGGGGGGGGCGTTATTTACTTTTTTATTTATTTATTTATTTTTATTAGCTTAGTATTTATTATTATTTTCTGTCGTATTTCATATATATTTAAAGTAAATTCGTACCATAAAAAATAAAATTTAAATTTATTTATATAATTATTGTTTTCCGGCACACGTCAGCAGACGGTGTTTGCTCAGGTGACTGAAAGCTGCTGACAAGTTACACAAGGTGATTTATATATTTATAAAAAAGGCTATTAATGGTAAGTCAAAGTTATGAGTTATTTAGTCAAAAAAAAAAATATATCAGATACCAAGATAGAAATGTGTCTCCAGGGAGTTAATTATTGTATTATTATAATCATTAAATAACATCTGCTGTTAGGTAATAATGCTCTCGTGTTATGATACCTCACTTTCCATACTGTACACACCAACTTATATATACTTACATACTTACATAACATAGCCATGTAGATTCATTGCACAGTTTACATATCAATGTGTATTATAATTCAGTTAATGCCTATAAACACCTTAAACCGGGGAGGGTAAACCTTGTTTAAGGTTCAAATTAAAATGTTATTTAGTCAATTCTAAGGTGCTTTTAGACTTTATAAAACTCAATAATCTGTCCAGAAAACCCAACAATCCATTTATTTACCCCACGTCTGGGGTAAACATGTTAAATACCTAAATACTGGATAGGAATCTCTCACACCTGACATAATCCCAACCTTAACACCACCTTAAATTGATATTAAAATGATTTGTGAACAGTGTTGGGCAGTAACTCCTTACAGGTAATAGTATTACTTTCCCCAGTAACTAGTAGTGTAATTACTAATAAATGTCATTAATAATATTACAGTTACTCCCCAAAAGAATAATTAGTTGGCTGGGGAATAAAAAGCTGTATATAGTGTACATACAACTCTTATTCTATTTTATCTATTTTCATATAATATCTTGTATTTTACTTTTTTATTTAATGTGTGTTTTTCCTATCTGCTGTGTTGTATCTGGAGCTGCTGTAGCCAGTGAGTCTCCCCAATCTTAAATTAAGTGTGGAGGTAATATGAAGTTTTTGAAATTAAGGTGTTTCACTTTTCTCCTATTCAAACAAATGGACAAATTCTCAGGCTCCCACCTTGATGTATATAACGGTGTTTAATGCATTTTAAGGGTTACCTTAAAGATTAATTAAAAGTATTTTAATATAATAATATGTGTAACAATATAATTCCCCAATAATATTAACAAAAATAGTGTTTATAATGCTTATGAGGGGGGCCGCTCCATCGATCCAGTCCACGTTTTGCGTGCACTCCGCATGCGCAGATCTACACGTCATACGCCACGCAGCGCGACCGTCCCCGCTTATGGAGATGAGTAAATCCATATGCTTTACAGATCTGTGAAAAAACGAACCACTTTTTTTTTTTTTTTTCTCTGTCTCCTCCTCACATACCAGACGAAGGGGCGGAAACGGGCACATTGCACTGTAGTCGGGCTAGCGGTTTTCTGTATTTGGACAACAAGAAAAAACATTTATCACTGTGAATTAGTGAGGCAGAGGCTGTTGTTTCATTTCGACCCGGGTGGAACTTTAAAAAAAAAAAAAAAAAAAATTATAATAAATTGTAAATCACCGGTGAGTTTTTTTTATTTATTTTTTTCCTCCACATTTTTTCCTGTCTTCTCTCTCTCCCTCCCTCCAAACGGGTTGTGTCGGGGTAAACGCTTTTTAAATTGTTCGTGCACGGGTCTTGTAACGTCTTAGCTCAGCTCAGCTCGATAAATGTGCACAGTTAGGAGACACATTGTCTCCGTGTGCACATTTATAATCGACCGCACACATTCTGGTCGCTCGCTGCCAAACGCGAGAGGCAATATGGAGACAGCGGCTAGCGTTAGCTGCAAACTGAGGGCACCTTTTTATTGGGGGGGTGTGTGGGGGCTTTGTCGCGACGTGTTTTCTCCCCCTTTCTCTTGCTAACGTTAGCGACCACAAAAAAAAACAAAACAACCAAAAAAACATCTGGATTTAAGGTTTACGGGGGTATTTGAACGCCACATCAATGCTAGTGTTTCAACAGGGTGTTTGTTTTGTGTTAATGTGGCGTGCTGCAGCCGCCAGGTGTTGCACTGTAGTTAGTGGATGCTGGCAGGTAACCACGGTGGTCCCCCAATTGATTGATCCAAATATTGATCTCAGTAGCTGCAGTAAGTTTGTGTAAAACCAGAGATTTTAATGCATTTTGAGCAGATTACTTTTTATACACATCTGTCTGTATTATGTATTTTATAATTTATAATAATCATACATACTTAATAGGCTCTTTTTTTTTGATAAATTAAATGTTTTCTTGTGTCTGGCAAGTGTTCATATAACTCTTATTCTATTCTTGCATTTTTCTATTATATCTTTTCTCTCCTGTTTTAATTTAATGTGTATTTTCTTATCTGTTGTGTTGTATCTTGAGCTGAATACACCCAGTGTGGTATCAATAGAGTCAGATCTTATCTTATGTTAAAAGCTGAGATATAGGCACTAGAGTGAGGGTCCAGAGCCAATGATCTACTGGCACGTCCATGTACGCCACCGCTGTGTTATCAATGAGTAAAGTGATAAGTATTGAGGTGGCTACTCCTCTGTAATTATCTCGTTGAAGGGGATCAGGGGTACATTTATGCACGCCAACTAAAACACACTTGTAACACCAACCCCTCTGTAAGGGATCAGATGAGTTTACACATACATGGGTAACTTTAGGCAATGCAGATTAGGCAGACAAACATATATATATATATATGTACTGGGTTTTGTTTTTTTAAACGTGAAACACATCGATTACTGCTAATCTACATCGCTTCACACTGTTACCCATGTATCTTTTCATTAAATCCCATTCTCCACTGCTGTTTTCTCCTCTCTACCACATTGATCCCGGCTCGCTTGATGTTGACCAGGAACCTGCTGGTCCCCAGGTCTACCTGATGAGTATGAGCCTGACTACAGAACCCCCTAACGATGGTCCCACTGTTACAGAAGGTTTAATATATCATTATTTTCTAACATACATTTCTCTGTATCTCTTGTCCTTGTCCTGCGGTAAGGTGTGAGTCAAGAGTCAAGGAATGAATAATGTCTGTAAATGTTTGTAACCCACTTAAAACTCAGCAGAACAGTGTCCCAAACAAATGTGAACATCTTAAAACACCTGTAGGCAATAAAGAAAGGGTGGGCGTCTTCAGGATCGGTAACTTGTCTGTTCAATGCTCCTGTTTTTAGCGGAGAGCAAAATGACTTCACCTGAGAAGAAAGAGAAGAAGCCAGATGACGTGCCGGAGGAAGAGGAGGAGGAGGAGGAATACGTGGTGGAAAAGGTCCTGAATCGGCGGGTGGTCAAAGGGAGAGTAGAGTATCTTCTCAAGTGGAAAGGCTTCTCTGAGTGAGTGTTTTGTTGTCATTAGCTTATTTATAGGGGTCTTTAAAACATCTTTTCTTGTCATTATCCTCCAAATCAGACAATACATTCAAATTACAACCAAGAAAAGAACAATACACAGCATTTAACAGGTGACTACATTATTAATTAAATACATAAATACTGTATTTTTTATGCTCTTGTGTTTGCAGGGAAGATAACACGTGGGAGCCAGAAGACAACCTGGACTGTCCGGATTTGATTGCGGAGTTTCTGCAGTCCCAGAAATCAGCACACGATGGAAAGAGGAAGGCGGCCGGAGAGGCAGAAGGAGATGAAAGTAAAACGAAGAAGAAAAAAGACGATGTAAGTCCCAAATTCTTTGTTGTTGCCCGTTTAATGGTCATCTTTTCATAACAGTTTAGGGTCGAAGTGGGTTCGTCTGTGCGGACGGCAGCACCAGCAAATACATTAATATCATAGTAATAATAATCTACTGGTAGAAAACAATCAACTTTCATCTTAGCATACTAAAAAATGAGTTGTATAACTTCTGTTTTATAACAGCATTTAAACTGACTGCTGGGCTCAGTATGTGTAACTACCAGATGCCCTGTTGTACTAATAGTTCTGACCCACCAAGCCAAACCTCAAGGAACTAGTATAGACGAAGACAGACTTCTTTTTTCCGTGTCTTTCCTTCTGTTCAAATTTGCAATTGAACGCACCACAAAAACTACAGCGGACCACCAACGTGCATGTATGTGTTCACCTGCATGAGGACACAAAGTAGTCGAATCCAATCAGATTAAATCAGTAATACTATGTGTAATATGTGTGATGTGTAATAATGTGTCTAATAAAAAGTTGCAACTGGCTCTGTTAAGTTTTGTTTATTTTTTTTCTTTGCTCTGGTGTTTGTGTTTTCATTGTGGAAGAACAAAAGAAAAAGGCAGATGAGATGAAACTCTTCTACGCAGCATGAGATTGACATTGTTTTTGCGGGCAGAGCCGTTCTTTTTAAAATATTGCCAAGAAAAGGTTGGTGAACCCAAAACCAGCCCCCCTGTATGCTGGTTAGATGAAGAGCTGCAGGTGTTTATTGTAGTTTAGGCATTAAACCTCATCAAGCATCAAGCTGTCATTTAAAACCACATCACAGTCTGATCACAGCGGCTCCACCAGCACGGTTTCTGAATGATGAATGAGGAGTCCACTTGAACAGGGCCTTACTCTGGGATCATTCCACTAACTACTGGCTCCCCCCCCCTACCTTTTGGGGTGCCCTGTGTGCGGTCACACACCCACAATACAATAACAACTGTCAAGCTGAAACCCAAATGTCCAGACTTCAGCGCACTCGCAGACTCGTTCCCGGAAAAGTCTGCGAGTGCCTCAGGCTGCCCCAATCCAGTTCACGAAGTCCACAAAGGGGCTTGTGGACTTTCTGTAGACTTCCAGAGTCCACTTGGGATGCAAACTTCACAGGAATTACCCACAGTTCATTGCAGTACATATGTGATGCTACAAATTCTTAATTACATGAATCTGCAATTATTTTGATAATTGATTCATAATTTTAGTCCTTGCCAAACATCTGCTGCTACCAGCTTCTCAAATGTGAGGATTTGATGCTTTTCTTTGTCATACATGATAGTAAAGTGATCATCTTTTGGTTTTGGACATTGGAAGACATCACCATGGGAAATTATAACGAGCATTTTTCACTATTCGTAGGTAACAGACAAACATTGGAGGACATTTGGGTTCAGCTGCAGCAAATACAAAGAGGCAGGATTGTTTGTTTTGCTGATGAGGTTTTGGATCAGATTCCTAAAGCTACACACTTACATATCTTCAAACACACATTTCGTGCTTTCACAGCAGTTTCCCCAAAATGTTTTTGTGGTATTCTGTTTGTCTCGGTTTAATTTAAAGGTCCAGTGTGTTTAGGATTTAGTGGCATCTAGCGGTGTAGTTTGCAGATTCCCCAACACCTTCTGAGCATGAAGGACAAACTACGGTGGCCTTGAAACGTTGCCAAAATACACGGAGCACCCCGATCTAGAGCCAGTGTTTGGTTTGTGCGTCCTGTGCTACTGTAGAAACATGGCGGTTGAACATGGTGGCCTCCATAGAAGCTGACCCGTGTGTCTGTAGATATAAACAACTCATTCTAAAAGCAATAAAAACATTCAGCTGATTATACACTCATGAAAACGTCACTATCCTTTTCTGCCTCCTAAAAGTTACACACTGGACCATTAAATGCAAATAAGAATCCTGACTTATCGTAGGCAGTTAGTGTTTATGCAGAAATGTGGTTTTGGACGTGATTGAAGTTGTATTTTGTCGTTTGATCCTCAGACAGAGAAGCTAAGGGGCTTTGCTCGGGGGCTGGATCCAGAAAGGATTATTGGTGCCACTGACTCCACAGGAGAACTCATGTTCCTCATGAAATGGTTTGTATGCACAGTAACTGCTGGGCAGCTGTTAAAACAGGAACATCAGTGACTGAATAACTGACTCGGTTGTCGGGGAATGAAATCGTGTCATTAAACATTTGTCTGCTCGTGCCAGATGCCGGTCGGCTGAATTTGTGTTTTCTGTTCGTACAGGAAAAACTCTGACGAGGCCGACTTGGTGCCCGCGAAGGAGGCCAACGTGAAGTGTCCGCAGGTGGTCATCTCTTTCTACGAGGAGAGACTTACTTGGCACTCATATCCCACCGAAGACGAAAAAAAAGACGAGAAAAACTAACACAGGGCGAAGGGGCGTGGGGGAACAGAAAGAAACTGTAGTTTTGAACTTCATTGTACTTTCAACAAGGGATTTGGAGGTGTGGGGTGGGGTGGGGGGGGCGCGGGAAGGGGGGCAGAGACAAGCAAGACGCCATTGAACTTACTCGTCTTTTGGTGTAGTATCACTCATTTGATTCTACTTTTATCTGGATATAATGTAACTGTATATATGCTTCAGGTTTGCTTGACAAAAAAAAAACCCCAGCTGAATCCAACAGAAATGTACAACGCAGTGTTAAGTTTCAGTATCGACTCCAGTTCGGCTACTTCAGCATCATTTCCACATAACATTTGGTCCAGTGCTCGGTCATCTTGCTATGACATCGTATTAGTGAGGTGATGTTTTTATTTTTATTAGTGTGACTTATTTTTATTTTCTTTTACTTTTTTTTAAAAACTTGATTCATTGGTGCTTTTCAGAGCAAAACTGTGTTCATCTTAGCTGTTTCCTTAGGACTTGATTGGTGTATGGTTATGAACTCTTTTCAGTGATTCATTTGGTCATTGGTAATCTTTGTAGTGTTTTTCATTAACATGTCTTGCTTGTCGGTTTTGGAGAATAAACCACTTTTTGTTACTGTGCTGTTTTATGCTGTTGTCACTTTTAATATAGACGGGATTATAGCGACTATTTTCAGATCACTTTTGGCCATTTAATCGATAAACCACTGGGTCTGTAAAACAACAAAATAATGAAAAATGCTCATCACAGCAACCAGGAGTCCAAGGTAATGTCATTAAATGTCTTGTTCCATCAACGGTCAAAACCCTAGAAATATATAATATTAATTAATTACTCTTAAGATTAGGAAAAGCAGCAAAATCTCACATTTGAACCATCAAATGTTTGATTTCTGATTAATTATCAAAATGCTTGGCAATTACATTTTTGTTGATCGACTAATTGACTAATGGTTGCAGCTCTGATAGGTAGCTTTAGGTTGTTCATGGTCCCGGGGCTCTTTCCAAGAAGCAGATTTTCTGAGTTATGAGGATAACTCCAACAAACTGACCCTAAAGTTACCTACTGTTAACTATAACTCACGAAATCCTGCTTCCTGGGCCGAGCACCCCGCTGGTACGGCACCACATGGCATTCACGACAACTAGAACACAAGAGTCACGGGTGAAAATAAAAACACTTTATTAATCAATAAAAACAATTCTTGATTGCCAGCAAATATCTCAAAACAGAGGGAACTACATCCAAACTCAAAAGCAGAGGGTGAGACTGTTATGGAGACATTTGACAAACTACATAAAATCATGACGAACACAAACATGAAAATATTTACATAACAAGACAGACGAAAAAAAAAATAAAAATAAAATAAAGAAAGTGCACTAAGTAGTAGCAGTACTAAATAGTTGGTGTCGCACTGGGTTACACTGAAGTGAATGTTAACCAGAGTTTCATGCCAGAATATCACATTTAACGAGGACATTTCTCCTTTCAAAAACTATTTTTTTGGACATCATCTTTAATGTTTGCGAGTTCTGCTCAGCCTCTTGTAAAATGTTCTAGCCTAACCGCTATCTCAGCTGCAACAACGGACCTATTTTTATATTATTTTTTTCTCCATTTTTAAAAAGAGAGGGTGATGTGTACATGTACTGACGAACCTCATTCAGATAGACAAGTAATAGCACTTCTACTTTGAGAACGGGGTTTTTTTCTCTCCAGTTCTCAAAACATTTAAAGTGAAAAGGTAATGAGATTGTGAAATAAAAAGGCATTCAAATCAAAGTGGCCACAGCACACACCGTCGTATCACGCATTCAAATAACTTTAATCTCATTGAACAACTTGGCTCACTTTGTTATCAACACAAAAACTTAATAACATAGAACTCATAATATTTAAGCCAACACCTCGGCTTTACAGCAGTTAAAAAATGGCCTCCAGTGGCTTTCAATTGGGTAACATTGGCAAATAAGTTACTTAAAAAGGGATATCGCTACACCACAGCGACAACTGAGCCGGTTTTAAGTTGAAAAAGCAACAAATAATCCATAACTTTGATCTGTGACAGCCTGGAGTTGGTGGTAATAATACAGTACTCTCTGAAGCTCCTGGCCCATCACAGACTCTTCAATCCCTCTTATGATTACAGGCTCCGTGTGAAGTTTTTAAAAATAAAACAAAGAGGGTGTAGACTTTTACATAAAGCTGATGTGGCTAGACCTATAACCTTGCTTATACTACAGATTATGAACAGTTAATAAGAGCCTTTCCTAAACGCAGCTCCCGTATTTAAACCTGCAGCGAAGGAATAGCGACAGACACGGCAAAATGCATATAGCCAAGCCTTTTTTTAAAGACAAATTACAGTGCTATGTATAATTTATAAGGAAGTTGATACATTTAGCAATGCAGTGTGCCTCCTCCCAAAACAAAAACAAAAATAAAAATCCATCTGCCCCTCTTACAGGACTTTCACCTCCAGGCCTCTTTTAGCAGTGGCCAGCCCGGGGAACCCCTCAAGCCTCCGACTCCTTTCGTGTTTCAACATCCTCCTTCTCACACATCAAACCCAATCTCTTAAGGGCCTTCTGAACTTAGATGCAACCGACACAAACTGACTCAAAAAACTGGAATTTTGCGATTCACACGCACACTTACAGAATTAGAGTGCAGTGTTCGAGCATTTAAGATGTATTCAGATCAAGAAGATGTGCACCATTACAACCTTTGGTTAGTATTGGCGTTAATGGCATCCTAAAATGATGGACTTCCTTTAACCTTTGGTATCTAAACTCTCGCAAACCGTAGACGCTGCCTGAAGATTTGCAACTTAAAAGCCTCAGTGACTATGAAAATCACTAAAAGTCTCCAGGGTGGGGGGTGTGATCTGATAGTCCTTTAAAACCTTCCGTGCATAGGTATTCCAACCATTCTTTGTCGACAGTGTTCCTTTACTCCCACCTTTCTCGATACCAGTCCCTTGTTTTACCCTACAAATCTTCTCCGTCCTCAGTGGTTTGGTGCAAAAAGGATCAAGAGCAGCTAAAATTTTCTCTAATAGCTCATTTTATGTCCTTTTTATATCCCTCTTCTCTTTGCTTATTGTTTTCCCCCATCTAAATAATGAAATATCAGTACTCAAACGAAGAGCTACTTCTGCTTCAAAGTCGTCTCCAGGAAAATAACGTAGGAACAGAATGAAAAGAGAGAAACTAATGCAGGAAGAGTAGTCAACAATGCCATTTTTCTACTCACCAGAATCTTCTTAAAGGAAAAAAGGACATCTCTCTTGCATCTGCAGAAATCTTTCTTATTGATTTAGCAAAGTTATAGAATAAACAGCAGTTTGCCCCCCTCACTTCTTTTTGTCTTTTTGTTTTTTCTCGGGCTTACGGTTCTGCTCAGCGGTTGTCACGCCGCGGGGCATGATCAGCACGCTGCCATCGGCGCTGTACTGGAGCGAGTACTCGCTGGGAGGATAGGGCCGGCCCTCCTCATCCCGTAGCTGAGTGAACACCTCTTGGTAAAGGCTTTGCATCTTCTGCTTCATCTGCCGGATGGAACGAATGAACTCCATCTTCTCCTTCAGCAAACGGGCCTTGTCGCGCCGCAGGTCTTGGACCCCCTGCTCCAGGTTGATGATGGTGTCCAGCTTGCGCTTGCGGCAGTTCTGGGCCGCCATCTTGTTCTTGCCGCGCCTGCGGATGTCGCGGATGAGGGCTAGCTGGGCTTCACTCAGGTGGTGCTTGGCTAGGAGCTCGTTGAACTCTTCCACAGGCAGATTGATGATCTTTTCATTGGAGAAGGGGATTTTCATGGCTCTGGCTCGGCGTTCATCGCGGCTTGCGTGCTTGTCGAGCAAGTCCTGATGAGGCTGAAGCTTCGAGTGCTGTTTGTCGCGGACAGTCTTCTTCCCAGTTGAAATAGGGAGCTCTGGGTGCTCAGAAAACGGCGATGAAAGTGGCAGGTTATAAGTATGATTGTGGCTGATGCCGTCGAGCTGAGGGAGGCCGTGGAACTGGGAGGGGTCCTGATAGCTCATACGGCAGAGCTTACTATACCCAGGCTGATACCCCCCAACAGCACCCTCCTCTGTCTCTACAGTGGCGACCTCAGAGTCGGTGCTGTACCCCACAGCTCCCTCCTCTGAGAAGGTGGCAGACGTTGATGAGGAAGACGCTGCGGAGGAGCAGGACGTCTCAGAGCTGCTGGGGGATGCCGGGCTGTGGCTGGAGTCCAGGGAAAGACCAGAATCTGAGTCAAGCTCATCCTCCAACTGGGAAGCTTGGGCCTGGCTGAAGCCTTCCTCCATTGCAAGGTCCAGCAAGCTGATCTCATCGAGCATGGACTCCTCCAGCAGGGTGCTGAATGGATCGGGCAGGATAGGCGTGGATGTTATGTTGTTACTAGAACTGTTGATCTGTGGTGGGAGAAAGATCCCGGTCAGGTTAGTGGCTCCAAACGTGGAGTTGATGTTGCTGGAGTTGCTGGACGAGAGTCTGGGCATGGGGGTTCTTGGGGTGATGCTAATAGAGTCCATCTGGGGACTGAACATCTGAGGGAAGTCTTGGCTGCAGCTGGGGAGGGAGGCCTGGTGAAGGCTGACATCCTGGTTCACTGGTGTTGAGCCAGTAGAAAGTTCAAAGTTTCCTGCGGTGCTTGACTCAGTTGTCCCACTTGTGGAACTGACACTGCTGGAGTCGGAGTGTATCGAAGTGTTGTTCACTTCCATTGCCTTTGAACAAAAAGATTTTGTTAGGGGATTATGAAGCACATTTATGGTGCTAAATAACGTATGCACATGCACAATAATGTATTTTTCTCTACTTTTTATGGTTAAATCATTTCCCATGTTGAGACAATAGTCATTTTTTTCATACTTCCAAATGCCGTTGTCCCCAAATTATACACACAAGAAGCTTTTCTTTTGCACCTACCTCTGTCAGTTCCCAGACAATGAATAATTTAATGCTTTCACAACAAACAGATACATCTCAGGAGTCAAAAAGTGATTCATTTTAAAAAGGGAACATACTTGTAGTTCCATGATGGCCATTATATCTTGCCACTGCTGTTCCAGGTCTAACTGTGGCTCTGCTGGGGGCAGCTGTGGTGCCAGAGGAAGGCCCTGAGATGTGGAAGGAGCTTCATTGGAAACTATTTCCGGGGTGACAACCGGGGCTGGAAACTAATTGAAAATGTCATACATATAAATAAAAAAACAGTATAACAACTGTAGTTTTTCCTTTCACATGAAGCAATACATTAATATCTGGCTTTACAATACTTGTGAGACAACAAACCTCAGATTCTTCTCCAAAAGGGAAAGTGGCCTCCAACAGCCTCAAACATTCTTGTAGAGACAGTGAAGTCTGTGAGCCAATACCTGGGAGCTGGGTAACAACAACAACAAGAGATACCGATAGAGTCACAAGTACAAAAGTAGTGATTCTTTTGAGGAATCAAACGCTGTAAACATGAAGTCAAATAACGTTTTACAGACTGTCCAGCCACACTCTTAGTCAGGAGTGCAACTGGACCTCGTGTATCATAAACAGTGAAGAACAAGACAAGAATGAGACATTTTATACAGACAGCATAATATTATGGGAGGATAGCTACTATTGTGTATGTGGACACAAGCTCAACATATCAGTTGTAACTCTTTCTTTCAGTTTCTCAATGATGATTAAAAGAAAAAATCCCTGCACTTCCATTGTGACATGCATATCGTTACCATGGTTACAAAATGATCTTGCATACAGGTTATACATCACTTCTACACAGATCAAGAGACCGCTTTCTTACCAGTTCTCACTATCAGCAGATGGATGTTATGGCCTTGAATTAAAGCTACTGTCACACAGTCCTGTGGTTGGTCTGCTTTGCTTTCATACCACAAACAAAAACCCGCCGCAGACTCGGCCCGGAAGCTAAACAGCAGCACCGACCGCAGCGGACCGAGACCACCTTGAGAAGGAGGGTCTCGGAGCGGGTTGTTAAGACCGCACCCGAGTTTTTTTTACTGACAGCTTTCATGCCAAACAAATTGTACATTAGCTTTCTTGCATTGTTAAAATCTTTTTGCATTGTTGATTAATATTCTGTGTATTCACCTTGTTAATGCTCAGCTGAGAGCATATTTTTTTTGTGTTGTACTTTATCTGCTTAGGTTCACTCATTAAAAATGTCTGATGTTCTGCGTATGTGTGCATTGGTAGTTTTACGAGGATTACATTTATACATCACCGGGGGCTAACGATTCTGAATGGCAACTGGTCCGCTGGAAAATTCTCCCAAGTCCTGAAATAAATATAATTCAATAGTTTGATTGAACAGCTTCATTTCCTTTGATGTCTCCTTCTACTGTCTGAGACTAAACTAACTCACTCACTGACTCGAGTGACTCACAAATGAGATGAAATTCTTACAGTCAAACGGAGCAATTTTAACATATTAATGCAAATTTTTTCAACGCACGTTTTAGGCAAAAAGTGAAAACAGACTAACTGGAAATGTCTCTGCATTAATAAAACGTCACTAGTGTGCAGCTCCCAAGTTTCTATTTTCTTTTTATGTGCTATAAGACCGTTAAATGTACCACCTCCCACTGGATGAAACACTAGGATATAGATATCCATTTAGTCTACAAACCTGCTCTGGAATGCTCTCTCCTGTCTCCCCGTCCACTGGCTGCTCCCCTTGTAAGTTCACTCCATTTCTCCAGCTCTCTTGTTCCTCATTCCCGTCTTTGTTTTCCTGTGGGCTGGGCTTCTCCTCCTCACTCTCCTTCTGACGGTTGCTGTAGTTGAACACTTCTCTTCCCGCACCGAGGTCGATGTCCTGTCGCCATAGGATGTCAATCAAGTCAATGTCCTGGAAAAACATATAGCAACCATTGAGAAATGGCCCTGTGCAGAGAGAAGTTACTTTAATAACCAGGTATTGTGCAGGCATTGAAATCTAACTCACACTGTACAAAAGGTACAAATGAAACCCAATATATCAAGGTTTTTTTTTATGATTTAAGTGATGTATTATTATTATTATTTGTGATAAACTAGTACCATTCATCTTTTTTACGTAAGGATAATTTTGGTAGGAGTGGGAGATCATGTAACAGAAATGTAGTCAGATGATGGAACCATGACATAAACACTTAGGCATGGTGGTTATCATGTGATCAGAAAGAAGTCTTGGTTCATTAGGGTCAAACAATGACTTTGTGTCACCCCGAACTCCACTGCATCAATATGGACATTATGTGCAGGGTTGTTGTTTTCTTCAAGTAACTACAATTATAAATTAAGAAAACTAGGCCCGAACAAAAGTTAACTATCACACATAGAAATGTTGTTAAAAAGTAACAAACAAATGTTTTTATTGGTTTGTTTAGTGCTGTTTTAAGAGAACAACAATACAACAACATTAAATGGTGACCAGGATCACAGCCGTAATGAATGTGACTCAACTGGTTTGACTAAAAATATCTGACACTGACAACAGACCAGTGCTGTGGTCCATGAGTGTTAATGGTAAACTATGTTTTTACTTTTTGGAATACAGCTTATGTGTTTTCAAGCTGCCATACCCCAAATATTTATGAAACTGATAGTGACTCTTAAAATAGATAGGGCTGATTGATTAAGTTGTCTTTCAAGGGTACAAAATGAATAATAATAAATGTTTTTCTGAATATATAGTTTATTTTTGTGGGTAATGATGATTGCTACTTGGCAGATTAGTTTACCACTATACTCTAATCAAATCTAATATTTAATGGGTTTATCTGGGCCGAAGTACATGATTAAATCCTACTTGCCCCATGGTGAATGTGTGGACAACAAGCAACTGTCAAAAGGAGGTGTTTGTCCCCTTCTTTTGACAGTTGCTCCCCAGGTGTTGAGAGTGAAGGCAGAAAAAAGGCTGCAGTACCTCTTTGGTGAGGTCGTCATTGCCATCCCTGCTGCCCTGTTCCTGGTTGCCCTCTGGGGCCACAGCTCCCAGGCTGCTGTCTGCTGCGTTCAGGTTGTACGTGGATTCAGGTGCTCCGCTTCCTCCCCTCATGGCCGGGGTAGCGTCAGGGTTGTTAACGTCCTCTAGGCCGGCCCCATTGTCCAGGGTGATGCTGGGGCTGGACTGGCTGCTGGTGGATACCACAGTCTCAGAGTCACGATGCACTAGCCAGGTGTTGAGCTCGGTACTGGGCACGGAGAGGCGATCCAGTTGGCGCACCTGGTTCAGCAGCCGCCGAGTCGTGAAGAAATGGTCGAGGTCCACACTCTTTGGATGGATGCCATAGCCGTCCAGCGTGTTGCGCAGGTTGTGAAACTGTGTCTGGGTGTAGGCCGAGCTAGGGCCCAGGATGATCTCTCTCAGTGGGGGCAGCTGATTGCTTAGATAGGTGTCAACGTCCACCCGCACCCCAATGAGACTCAGAAGGATGGTGAACTGAATCAGGCCCTCTGTGAAGTACTTTTTCAGGTAAAGCATTTCTTTACAAAGGAACAAAAGGTGAAAGTAAAAAATAAAAACAAAAATGGGGCCAGCTACCTCGGATCAATACTTCTGCACTTGTATACATGAACATAAAAAGTGGTTAAAGATAGTGGGAGGGGGAGGGCGGGAAAGGGTCTTCAACAGGATTCTGTATGTTTAAAAGGCATATAAGATCCAAGATGGGGGGGTTCCACTCTGAGAGAGTCCAGTTTGTGCTCAAAGCTTTGTTCTTCATCAGGTTCTCATCTTCCCATTCCTGACAAAAAAAGTGAGAAATTACATTTTATTGCTCCATTTCAAACTGCATTACTTCAACATTACAAACCACACTGCTTCCAGCCCTAAGACACACGAGTCTTACCTTTCCTACATTTGCATTAAGCACATGTTAATAGGGGGGGAGGTAAAGAAGGACTTGCTAGCCCACTGCAACCACTCCAAAGACTAGCAATGCCTTCTCCTCCTTGGATCCTCCAGCAGAGCAGAGCAGCAGAGATGATGAACACATCACCCCACCCTTCACAGGACAACTACTTCTCGTGGCTGCCGCTGAAGGTGAATGGGAGAGTCGAGAAGAGCTCGCTGGGCTGACTAGCACACGCACCAGACAACGTTAGGTGGCAGGCAGGGTCCCTCCCTCCCTCCTCCTTCCTCCTCCTCCTCCTCCTCCTCCTGCACAGCTGCGCCTATCTTCGTCCTTATGACGTTAGCTGTTAGCTACCTGGTGTTTTTAGACCCGGCTGCCGCTGTTACACCTGTGTAATCGCTTTGTTACGCAACATAAAGTGGCAGTGATAGTACGTGTCGCTGCGTTAGTTCGTTAGCTTGCATCTCTGTTTACCCCAAAAAGTGACAGGCGCCCCTCTAGTTGTATTTTTAGGACTACCTACTTCCGCCGTGGCTAGCATCAAACAATCTCCCTAGCAACAAGTGGTGAAAACATGAGCGACACATTCCGCAGCCAATCGCGGGCCTCAAGGGCGGTGACGACACATGACTCCAGCGGCTCCCGGCCAATAGCAATAAGGCGTGGGCGGGGCTTACAGAAAACGCCGCGGTCCTATTGGCGCTCAAAGCCAAGCCTACGCTGCGCTAGCCTTGGAAGCTAGTCCGCCGCTAACTATCGTAACCATCCAAACTACTTTTGAAAAGTAACTTTAAAAAAAAAAAAAAAGAGTAAACACACGCAAACCCGCAAAAAAAACCCCCGCAACAATTCCCCCCTCCCCCCATAAACGCCACGCATCCACCCGCGTGTGCGCCAGCGTTAGCCCCCCGTGCTAGCGCGCGTGTGTTCGCCTCTACGTGTTATTAGTTAACATTTAAATACTCACGCGTGAAGGTTTCGCAACTGTGTCTCCGTAGCCCCCCCCGAAAAAGTCCGCTCACACGACCACAGCAGGCGAGTCCCGGTTCATTAACAGTCCCAGAGTGGCGCCCGGTGTAGCATTCCCCAGCCTTTGCTCGTTGAACGGCCCACCATGACTTGCAAAAACTGCTAGCTGGCCCGGCTAGCCTAGCAGCAGCGCCGCTTGACACCAAAACACGCTTTCGCACAGCGCATGCGTAGAACATTCTAGTGGCAAAGCTTTCATCACCCGACTGTGAGTTTTATATTACAGTTCCCCCCCCCCACACACACACACCATCAATAAAGTCACTTTGTTTTGTTTTTTTAAAAGATTAGATTTCAGATTTAGTTTTTTTTTTATTATAAAGAAATTAATAATAGGATAGAGCCTTGTTTACAGCAAGTCTCAGAAATAGTTACTATATGGATTGATTGATTGATTGGTTTAAATCTGCAGGAAATATTGGAGGGTTATTTTCAAACAATGCATGTAATTACGTTAGAAGCCAAGAAAGTTGTTTTAAAACTGTGAGAAATCAATTTGTTCGTTTTATTTTTGTCCAATACATTTTTCTAAATCGTTCCGATATTTTATTAATTACTGAATTTGGAGATTACATTTAAATTTTAAAGATCTTTAACAATAAGAAATGTTTATGTGAGTAAGTATGCCTCATATGCCCTTTAGTGTTATCCACCCTTTAAATGTATTGGTATTTTATCTCTTTATTTATTTAATATACAATAGTATAGGTACTTTATATGTTTTATGTACAATAATAACTCTTTATACTGTATGTATCTTACAAAAAGAGATAATATTAAATAAAATAAAATGATCTATGTAGTAAAAAAACAAGTTTAACCAAGCATACAGTATAGTGGATTATATGACATTTCTAAAAAGTCAAATGTTTCTTACCTAATGTAAATAAAGAAAATGTCAAACACACAAGATCTACAATTAAATACCACTTTTATTTCTCCAAGTAGATCATGATTACAAAATATTTTTTAGTTAACTTCTGTGAAGTTATAGGTTATATATTAACCCCCATTATGTTGACGGGCCTTTTGTGGTATTTCTTTGAAATGTCAGCTTCAATCTGCAAAAACAAAGCACAATTAACAATCAGAATTACTGGCAATAATCCGTCATTATTACTACTTTTATTATTACTAAGGTAATTAAAAAGTGTAATATTATATTGCTTTCAATAGATCTGCAATGCTATGCTATGTTTACTGTCTTCTAAAAGGGCTACAATGCTACAGAGCTGTCTCTTTTGTAGTGAGCTGGAAAAGTGCCAACTCTGTGCACATAAATAAATGGAAATAGTAATCCAATACCAGTTTCTGGAGTTCCCGGGTGCATCCTGCCAGCAGGTCAACACGAGGCTCCAGTCTGGACTGCTCCTCTAGGGCTTCCTGCCTTTTCTCAGCCATTGTGGCACCTTTCAGTACCAGAATGTCCGCCTGCTTCAGCTTCTGTCTCAGCACCTCTGACACACGTTCAACATACCTAAACAACACAGGAAAAAAATTATCATAACATTTCTGAAGGAAAGCAAAAGGGTTTATATGCTAATAATCATCTCTTTTCCCCCTAACATCTATGCCAGATGTCTGTATCGTTGCTCAAGTTAAATCAGATTCTGTGGAATGACAAATATGTAAAAAATAATGACAAGATTTATGCTGAGTGAAGGTGATACTATGAGGATCAGTTATGGCAGCATACCGCGGCGAGGCCTGGATCATAAACAGGTGCTGCATCCGGAGAGAGGTGAGCCGGCCCAGAAGGTCCTGCACCTCTGACAGCATCTCCCGAATATGTTCACGGGATTGGCCTTGGATGACGGAGGGGGCCAGCTGGAACTGGCTCATAGCTACCACATCTCCCTCCTCTCCCATCTCACTCACGCGCTGCATTAGGAACACTTCCAGCTGTACAAACACATGAAACCAGTGTCACTTGTTCGGGGGTTAAATCTGATAGATGATCTAATGTATCACCCTATATGCCGTCCAATTAATAATGGCATACCACAGGAAACACGGAGGCCCCTCCTTCAACCAACCTTGTACCCCACAACATACCTTTTTCACAGCTGCCAGTTGGTTGTGAAATAGTAGAGTAAACACAAGTGTTTAATGATACTAATTAAAGGTCTGTTCTAGTGAGTCTATTGGTAACAGCTGTGTTTAACCTACTATTTAATGTCAAAATAGCTGCTGTGAAAAGGTCCATTATTCACTTCCATTCAGTCTGATTATTTGGGACTGTCAATTTATCTGCTAATCCCTTCAAATTAAAACAAATACTGAGAATAAAGTGCACTGAATTATTTCCTGGGTGTATAAATGTACGTTTATGTATATAAATAACTGTATATATTGTTTTGTTTTATTGGTTTTCTATGTTATTCTATGAATTTAATTATCTTTTTCTATGTCTGTAGCATGAAGGAACTTTATTTTGTTATACAACCTTATGTTATATAATAATAATAATAATAATAAGTACATTTCCTTGATTCATTGATTTATGTATGCCCATATCGTACATTATTCCATTTAGTGTTCATCATAAGCTGCAAGAACACACCTTCATACACTTTATATATAAGAATATTCTCATTTTAACTATTAAATCCATTAATTAATAATTCAATTGATCAGCAAAATTTATCAAGAAAAAAAAATGGGTTAGGGTTAGGGAAAGGTAAGGATTTACTATTTTCCTGTGCTCTTTGTAGCAATTTAAAGACCCTGGACAAATATTAAATAGATTAATTGATAATAAGAATTATTACTACTTGCAACCATGTTTACACTTACACACAAAGGTCAGGTGGATGCACGGGCTTACACATGTAATTTGACACCAGTAGATTGTAGTCTTTACCTCCATTAGCTCATCGATGAACTGGCTGCGTGACTGAGAGTTCTCCAGTATACTTAAAGCATCCTCACCCTTCGCCACACCCTCGGGACCTACAAGAGGACACACGTCTTCAGCAAAACAGACATTTCAACAGCTGAGGGGTGTAATAATCTGCTGAGCAACAATTTGAGATTCATAAAAAAGAAGAGTAGTTACAGTCTGTGCCGGCATCTACGATTTCAATTTCAATTGGAGCTGCTTCACTGTCGCCCCAGTCAATACCCCCAGCACCAGAGTCCTGTTGAGGGAGACAGACAGAAGTTGGTATATCAATTGTTCATTACTTTTAGCTACTGTACACATTATAACTGTTATCAATAACTTTTAGTTAACAATTTAAGCTTTTTATTCATTACTTTTCGCCAAATACTTCATAATTTCAACTGTTTATTGAATACCGTTACCTATTTCACCATTTTTCTATTACTTTTAGCAAATGTTTCAATTGTTTATGCATTACTTCTAACAATCTATTTCAACCATTAACACAGTACTTTTTTTTTTAACTTTTCTTTTTAAATACATTTTTTTTTTTTAGCTTGTTCTTAATTTATTTAAATATATAAGGTGAGTAAACACAAACTGTACATAAAAATAAAAATGCAGATGTGTTCAGGAGTCTTACCTCAGAGCCCGGCTCCAGACTGATACCCCAGTCTGCTCCATCCTCAACTGTGATGACAGGTTCCTGGCTATTTGCCCCTTCGCCAAAGTTACCCCAGTCAATCTAAAGCAGGTTTTTAATAGAAAAAAATCAGTTGTGAATTGTATCTATTTGACCCACAGTGGCATTTGTTGATTATCACACAGTTACACAGAGCTGCAGCATGAGTTCTGGGGCTGGATTACATCATTTTTAAAACACTTTAATGTCAGTTTAGTAACCGTGATGATGTGAATTAGGTCTGATTTGAATAACGGCCCTGTGTAACACAAATAAAATGGACAAGTAGAATTTATTAATAAATATTATATGACTGATTATGAGTAATACATAATACAGAGACAGAAAAACCAACCGTATCTTCTGTGACTGCATCAGGAGGAGCGTCCTCCACAAATGGCCTCTCAATAACTGTCGGGACTTTCCCCGTTCTCCACTCGTAGAACGTCGCGTTTCCTCTCTTCTGGACAAACGTCAGCATGGGCAGGACAGGTTCAGACCTACACATAACAACATGTGAGCTTATAGTTAGTGGCAGACTCATTTTATATCGGGCTGAGCTGCACCGTGTAAGTGAGGTGGTAAGAAGTACAGAGCAGCGTGAATAAAAACAGTTTTTTGATGATATACTCACCACTCACATACAAAGTTTGTGAAAGCAGTATAAAGTTGGATTTGCTCCTCTAACTTTGCTGCATCCTTTCCAACTTCCTCAAGAACCGCTGGTAGGTCTTTGACCAACGCCTGAAGCTCCCGAGCCACATTTTCTCCCTGTCAGAGGAAAGAGGGCGAGCAACAGGATGAAGACAGAAGTCTGGACGTCTTTCTGTTAGTTAAAGACATCATTTTGTACATTGCACAACCCACAAACACTGGTTTTTGTGTTTTATTGTTCTCCTGCGGGTGTGCATGTTGTTGTTGTACTTACGGTGATGCCATACTTTTTGCAGGCAGCATAGTAGCGTTCCCTCAGGTCTGCGGCTGAGCTCTGGCACTCCACTTCCCGCCTGCTCAGCTCCTGCTGCAGCTGCTGGGCTTTGGCCAGCTGCTTCCTCAGAGCCGGACCTTCATAGCTCACATTGCGACTCAGCAAGCTGGCCACCTCCGCTGGGACACACAAACAGACTTTATTCTATACACACAATTATTTAGTTTCTACAGCTAGATGCTACTTCAGAAATAATCTCAACAGCAGCAACTACAACTACTGTTTTCACCATTTCTGGTTCCCAAGAGAACGTCAACAGGTTTTATTTGCTTAAAATTGTCTTTCTACCTCAATCATATACAGACGAATGCTGTATTAAATCCATAAATCCATGTTTTTATATCACACTCACCCAAATAAACATTGTCTCCCTCATAAAGGGACACAATCTCTTGCCAATCCTGTGAAAACAAAAACAGAAAACACAATTTAAATCTTAATTTCAGATAGTCTTTGTAGTTTTAGAGCAGAGGAACACGACACAAAGAAATCTCCTCAGACCACTTGGATTATAAACTCGACAAAACTGACACACCAGCAGTTTGTTTGAATCCTCTCACCTTCATCCTCTGAGACGAATATCTGCCAAAGATGTTCTTGGAGGAAGCTTCAGTCCCCTTCAATATCTCCACTATCCTCAAGCAGTGAAAGTAGTGAATGTCTGTCAATAAACGCAAACAAACAACAACAAAAGTACGTCAGCCTATAAGCATTCATACAGAATTTAACAACAGTTACAGCTGTTTACAGAAATATATTCCATCTGATGTGCAGCGAAAAAGATTTTTAAGGACTTTCCTAAGCTGGTACTCTATTCCCTAAACTAAGAAGATCTTTTTGTTTTTGTTTTGTGTGTGCATAAATGTGAAGCACAAGACACTAAGACAATATCGCAAACCATATCTTCCTGCTTGTTTTTGGATGGCAGACAAGAAAAATAATTTATATTGTGAACTGAAATATGAAAGAACGGAAAGAAACATATATAGATTAATATAACTCATGTCATACCTTTTTCTATGTGGTACAAACTGACACCTATCTTTATCTCGTTAAGAAGAGTCTTTAAGGATTCTGGAAATATCAATATATATAACAATCTCCGAGGTTCACCAAGGAACACGATTAAAATCAAGATAATGTGACATTTGTTGTGGTCTGTACCAAACAAACGTATTTCATTAAAGATTTGTAGACCAGGGAATCTCTGCCGAACTACAGCATCTCATTACAATGCTGTTTTGTCTCTCATATTGCGGTTTTCGATAACACTGCGATTAATTGTGCAGCTCTAACGAGAAGCACATTAATCTGGGGGCTGTAAGGGACCCACAGGAGCCGGAGAGAAGCTTCTTGATCTCCTCGTTCTCCGGCATGTCCTGGATGGCAACGTTGATCTTCTCTCTGATCTCTTTCACCGCGCTCTGCCATTTCAGATTGCAGTGACGTCGATCCAGCAGCCAGTCTGTGCACACATAAAGGACTCATCATCATCATCATCATCATCATCATCATTGATATTGATATATCTGTGGATTGGGCATCGTTTGATTCACTTATTGCAGGCAACAGTTGGTTATAGCTCTGCAGGAGAAGAAACACAAGCCTTTAGGTAACAGTAACAGTCTATTTTACATATTTGTGCCTTTTTTTTTAACTTACCCAGAAGTTTGCTGGTCTGTATGTCGATTGGGAGGTTTTGAATATTCTGTTTAAAGTGATAAAACGGTAAATATAATCAGTCATTCACACTTGTTTTCCTCTATTTAAGTAGCAGTAGCTTACACAGAGGGATAGTAATGCATTATAGTGCGGCTTGTAACGTTGAATAGCAACATAAAGAGCAGAAAGAAGCCTCAAATAAGACTATTTTCTTAAAGCTTTGCGGAATGTTTATGTTTTAACTGGACTTTGACAGCTAGCTGGCTAACGTTAGCTTGCAGGCTCATTTAAAATAAATAAAAAAATAAATAATTTCAGCTTACCTCCATTTTATCTTCACCTTTTGAAAACGAAAGCACTTCCCAATATTTTATCGCTTCATTATAAGTTTATTTAAAACGCTTATGTGGAGGATTGTCGTCAACGTCCGTGTTTTCACTGTTTATGACACGTTACGCGACGGGAGAGCCAATAGAAAGAGGCGATGTTAGACCCCGCTCGAAGGATTGACCAATGATGTTTCACTTTGCTGACAGCGGCCGCTGATTGGTCGATGTGTTATTGAGTGCAGTATTAAAGTCTGCCGGTAGAGGGCGGTGTCGTCCTTTCACTGTCTGCATGCTCTGAGATGAGAGTTTGTAGTTTTTAAGGGAAGTTAGTGTAGTTTTATTTATGTAGTCAGTCGAGGAAGAAACAGTACAGATACAAGAGAGTATTATCAGCAAAATGTACTAAAAGCAGCAGAAATTAAATAAAGTAAACTACCTTTTCTGCAGCAATATGGCCTCTGTGTTATTATTATTAATATAGTTTGTTTTGGGATGTGTTAGGTAGTATTATTTTACTGTTCTAGCTGCTCGTGTTGGAGCTTACTACTTCATACACTTTGCATACAGACAGATTGTTCCCCGCTGTCACAAGATCAATCTGAGGGTTCGGGAAATTATTAATGTGAGAAGAAAGTTCTGCTACACACATCTGTATTCATTTGTTGGACTTTTCTTTAATCTGTTCTGTTTAATCTTTTTTTTTTTTTTTGGAGAAATATTCACTAGTTTTCCCTCTTTAGGCCTCGAGCAATTATTTAAATGAAGCCATCTGAGAAGTTTAAAGGGAAAATGTCTTTTAGTTGAACTGCTTACAGCTCACAGACGTCATAGGGCTTTTTTTGTTGTTGTAAGGAGTCACAAGCCAAAAAAAACATTT
The DNA here is from genome assembly GCF_905237075.1 of Dicentrarchus labrax. Classification (NCBI taxonomy): domain Eukaryota; kingdom Metazoa; phylum Chordata; class Actinopteri; family Moronidae; genus Dicentrarchus; species Dicentrarchus labrax. Next base: position 20,437,429 of record NW_026136712.1, on the reverse strand, counting down.
GGTATAAAATGGAAATACTCAAATAAAGTACCTCAAAATTGTACTTAACTACAGTACTCCTAATTACTTTCTACCCTTGCACCATCCCATCAAATAGAAATATTCTGTGTGCATCATTTTAGAGACATTTCCCCACAGTTCAGTCTGACATATTTAACATATTTGGAAACTTTAAGGTCTACACTAGAACTTAAAATAAAGTTCTTATGGTTTAATTACTGACTGACCCTGTTAAAGTTATTTCCCATCTTTGCATCAGACCATACACAAATCTCTTACATGCTGTCACTGAAAACCAAAAAAAGAACAGAACATTTTGGGGAATCTTGTGAACTCCAACCTGGACAGAGATGAAAATGGCTCAACCGCTGCCATTAAATCCCTGCATGTAGTCGCAGCAGTCAAGTGGCCTAATTTCAGGTCATTTGAATGGTAACCAAACTTGCAAAGTAAGCATCCATTCACTGTCTGTGATTTTACGCAAGCCATGCAAAACATCAGGGCCACTCACCTCATCTCTTTCTCGCTCTCTCTCTCACTCACTCACTCTCACTGTATGTCTCTCTCTCTCTTTCTACAGCTTAAAGTAATTACTTAGTGTTGTGTAACAGGAATGAGAAAACTCAAACACAAAGATGACTTTATTCTGCGTCCAAATTCCACATTAAGACCGAGTTTTAAAGTGAGACTGATAAAAGGGAATTTATTTGCAGTTTGGAAAGCTGCTCACCTCTCAAGTTCACATTAACTCTGATGTCAGTAATCTTGATGCGGACTGGGCTGGCCTGAAGAAAGGTCTCACTAAATCACATGGTTGCAACATTTACTCACTCGTGCACTTAGCTGGGCAGGCTGTAGGTGTATGTATGTGTGTGTGTGTGTGTTTGGGGAGGGTGTGTGCTGTAGAGAGGAGAGTACAGAGGGACAAGGTGAGTGAGAGAGAGAGAGAGAGAGAGAGAGAGAGAGAGAGAGAGAAAGAGAGCGAGGCAGAGGGAGAGAGATGCTGCACCTGTGCATGATCACCTGAGGAGAAGAATTAAAAAGAAAACAGAGGAGGTAAAGAGTCTGTAAGCATGGCGGGACAGTTTCACATCTGATCTCCTTCAACCGGCTCGTCATAAGAAGGTAAGAAAGCACATTTGTGCACCTGAAAGCGATTTAATGTCTCTAATATACTGCAGGAACTCTTCTCGCTGGTGTTAAATGTTGACGAGATCCAGTAAAAGCTGTTGATTTGGTTCAATATATTGGTTTGGTTTATTGACAACTTTCTATATTTATAAAATACTAAATATCAGACTTTGTTAGGCTTAGAAGGATAAAGTCTGCAACTTTTTTGGACAAAAACAAGACATTTTAAGATGTGATATTGGGCTACAGGGGATTGTGATGGGTACTTTACACTGTTTACTGATGTTTAATTGAACAAATAATTCATTTATTAATCTAAAACACAGTTTGGTTGAAGTCCTACAAGATGGAGACAGTCAGTCAATGTCTGACATTAAGACATGTTGGAAAATAAGAACTAAAAAACTAGAAACATTGAGTCATATGAACAAATTCTATGCTATGTGTTGTAGATGTGTTATGAGATGACTCTCACTGTTCACCTCAGATTGTTTCAGCTGATGTCATCACTCGGCTGTATGATGTTTGAGCAGGTGACACTGTTTGAGTGAGAATAATAAACCTTCCTTAACTCGAGATTGCCACAGCCTAAGTCATGTAAGAGATAACAAATGTTGAGCACACATGACATTTGAAAGAAAAGTCATATTTCTGTGACTTCTACATCAACAAAACAAACAATAAAAAATAATTCCAGACACTTCGATTGATGCAAATGATCATTTTTATAAACATCAGGCGAAGGACACCCCAACTGCTCTTCATTCACTCATTCAACTTTGCTGTTACGGGTCAACAGCGAAGCTGGCACGAGGGACGAAACCCGAGAATCTAATGAACCTTCAGCTCAATTATGAGGGCAGCGCAGTCCTCGGTGCCCTTGGAGCCTCCTCTCTCCCTCCAGCTCAAACATTGTGCTATTGAAGGGCTTTTGCAGCTGGTTAGTGATTTCCGAACGTTCCCTTCCTGCTGTGATCTCTGAGGCTTTGCCGAGCAGCTCACCCACACATAACAGAATACATAGTAACTTATTAAAGAGAACTATGGAGGGCCTCCTTTATGTCAACAGGGCTTTTTTGTCTCAAAGGTCACATCTAAGTCAAACATGGAATACTAAAAGAAATATGTGTGCATATTATACCACTGTGTTACTTACTTAACGCGGTGTGAAAGTGCCGCTCGAGGCCCCCGAGTTACCTTGTTCTGCAGAAACTGCTCTATGAAAAGTCAACAATACTATGTAAATGCTCAGTAAACATTTGTTATAGAGGAACCTGTCTTTTGTCAAAGGCTAAGCAGATACATGTTGCTAAATTCTGCAAGAAAAGAACAGGAATTAACTTTGGATTTAGTGCTTGAATCTAAAATCAAATAAAAGTAACATTAAAAGAGCTGAAACACAGAAGAAAACAGACGCTATCTGTTACCAAAGGGGCTGTAAACGAGCAATAGGCCACGTGTAATTAAGCAACACAGGGTCAACAGGAAGGAACATTAGGTCAATACTAATAAGGAACAAGGTCTCTTATTGTAAGTGGATTCAAACCCTATCACAACATTTAATCAGAAATCTCATCAATTGTTTCCTCCTCTGAGTCTTCCCCCTGAACCTTCGCAGTACGTGTACGTGCCCAACATCACATGCTTCAGATAAGAGTAAGATGAGTGTTAGGGCATGGACTGTGTATTTGCATAGGTGCTACATGATAACATGACCACACCAAAGGAGGATTTGTGTGCTTCTTTTCCTCCCGTCTGACCCTATAAAGTAGGAATCATGGTGTCTGTGGAAAATCTGGTTTATAAGCAACATTTTATTCAAAATGTGTAGCTCTGATTAAGACCATCAGGCCTCAATCTGTGCGTGCTACCTGTTATGCCTTTGGGTGTTCATCCAGGGTTCAACATTGGATTTTTATTCAAATAATATTCATTTTTTTAATTTGCGCGTTTGTCCCAGTTTCAAATTTAAAAAGAAGATTTGAAAAATGTTGCGAGAATTAAAGGAGATCCTGCAGTTTAAACTGTATTATTTAAAAACCCCCAAATATTTAATTTATTATAAATCCACTGTAAGAGCAAAAGCAGCCATTGAAATGATTTCTCGAATAAAGAAGCTCATTCTTGACATAAAATAAATGATCTTAACTCAAGGTCCACTTTCTAGCTTTTTCTGGAGCTTCAGAGCAAACTCTGCTAATGAAGACATGTGGTTGAAAGCTCTAGAAAAAGCTATAAGAACCCCTTTAGTAGTTTAATTACGCATCAAAAGCAAGAGTCTTTTGTGTGTTAGGAGCATTGTCATTCCTGTTTATGGATTATATTTTATAGAGGATATAAACACAAACCTGTTTAAACACTTGACATAACACAAATAAGCAATATAAGAATCACATAATAAATCTTTGTGCCTGTATGCACCCATAAATCTGCATTACTGTAGCTGAAATCATACAAATAGTGTGCGTTTTGTGATGCTCTCTATAGAGTCTTTGCTGTTATATAACTGAACTCCTGGTGCAGCATTAAGACAACAGCTTGCTTCTTCATCGGTCAAGGGAGTTTCTTTTTTTCTTCCTGACTTCATATCAGATCACATGGGAAAGGGGACAGGGGATACTCTTCAGATGCTCATTAATTTATCAGCTGAGAGTCTCAGGTGTCCTCCCCCCCATTAGGTTACACCTTCTACTCACGGAGATGTGCAACAGATGAAAAGAAGCTGAGGGTAGTTACTGTCTGCTGTCGAAGGACAGATAACTGTACAGGAGAATACAGCGTCCAGCATGTGCTCGACCAATATGTAATTAATATAAATATATGTACTGAATCCAAATGTACACCTGATTTAGAAATTACAGTGTATTATCAAAGTAAATGTACTCAAATAGGCACAATGTTATAGCTATTTGTGCTTAATTTTTGTACTTTTTTACTCCAATACATTTAATTCTCAGCTGTAGTTACGATTATAGATCAAGATTTTACATACAAAATAAAAGAGCCAGAAGAAAAACACCATAAACGTGATAATAATTCTGTATTTTTTACTTTAATGGAGTTTTGTTATATGGATGCACAAACAACAGTTCAGTGTTCGGGCCATAGCTGGGATTTTAGGGACTTTATACTGAGTTCAAAAGTCCAAATTCCAAAAACATCTAGAAATGTTTGACTAGCCAGAACAATAAGTCTGTGAAACCTTCCGATTATTTTATTATTATTAAGGCTAACTGAGGTTGAATGTTTATAATTGACACTGGGAACAGTTGTTAAGTACTATTTTAAGATGGTAGAGTTATATTGGACAATTTCCCAATACGTTTTTAAAATACATTAAAAAATATTCAATATTTAAAGCTCTCTAGTCTTCCAAAACACACCATGAGACATTTGTGTGTGGCTTTAGAGTATAAACTCAAGTATAAAAGTACAAATACTACAGAGGATATCACCTTAGTGACCTCAATAGCAACTTCAATACATTTTATTGTCCCAATATGTTCCAGGAAGACAGATATCTGAAATATGGCACAATAAAGCTGAGGAGGAACTTTCTCAAACTATTCCTGTACTTGCATTTTATTAGTTAATGCCGGGAATAATAATAACCACTATCAATAAAGGCATGCTCTCCACAGTCCTAAGTATGTGCTCTATGTCCCTCTAGGTCAGTCCTCCAGTCTCCGTTGGTGCAATGGCTGATCCAAGCTGGTGGAAGCTGACCTTCTCACGCAAGAAGAAATCTGAATCTAAAGTTCTGTACGAGATCCCAGCTGAGTACGGCAGCAACACCGGAAACAAAGAGCACTCGACCAATAATCCCCCTCCAGACCACACGGACAGTCAGTTCAATGCCAGACTGGAGAAGATTGTAGATAAGTCTGCCACCAAGGGCCGCCAAGTCAAGGTCTCCCACTCCGGACGCTTCAAGGAGAAGAAGAAGGTCCGAGCCACGCTGGCCGAGAACCCGGATCTGTTCGCAGAGCACAACCTCAGTGACGAGAACCATAAAAAGAAGACTGACAAATAGCAGCTTCCACAAAAAGCACATACTTGATCACAAATGTGTCATATATCAGTGTCACACCTATAAAAGCTTAGAGGAAGGCTGAAATACACACACACACACACACACACACACACACAAGCACAACCATGTGGCACAACACGTGTGAGGTGGATAAACACTTGTCACCAGGCACCGCACCCACGTACACACTGTAACCAATGGACTCACACCCATACAAACAACTGGTATCAGCGGACAGTCACCACTAAACAAAGTGCTGGAGACATTTTTTCTTCTGTCTCGCTCACACTGTTGTTATTTATCTTCAGAAATGATCTGTGACGTGAAAACTCTGCCTAACCTCTCATGCAAACATCCTTATGAATGAACAGTAACATTATTGTACATTAACTTTTTATGTTTATTATTATAGATATGACGTTTTGGAATTAAACTTCCTGTTTTTGTGTCTTACTAAATCGATACAGGAGTGAAGAAATGTGTCTGTAAAGCAAATTTTTATTACCTTTTTATGACCAAAGCAAATAGAGACGTGATTTTGATGACTTACGGATACACAGATATGTTATAATCTTTTCTGAAAAAGTCCTAATGCAAATTTGTTTTTAATAAATGTTTCAAGATGAGTTGATCTAAACGAATGCTTTGTGTTTGTGCAGCAGTACAGGCCTGTCGCTATTATTTGAGCATCAATGATTTAAGCCACTTGGCGTGTTAATCTCGGTTTTAGGTTACCGAGACGAGTGTGTGCAGGTTTTGTTGACATGGTGATGGTAAGCAGACACTGACATTTGACACGCTGCCGTGCTTCTGCATATTGTAGTGTGGCGATCGTTGCATCAGTTCACAGACTGACTGCAGACGTGTTACAGCCATGAATCAGCTGGTAGGTGGAGGAAGAGGTCGAGCCTTTAAGTAAAAGTATTAATACCACACTGTAAAAATACTCTATTACAAGCAGAAGGCCTGCTTTAAAAATGTATGTATGTAAAAATGTATTATTAAGTATTACAAGTACTCTTAATATGTGTTATACTATTATATATTATATTATATTAATATGACTCATTCATTAATGTAAAAGCAGGATTTTACTGCTTTACTTGATTATTTATAGCTATATTATTTAATAGAACTGCATCTCAGTATTCTCATTATGGATTAATCTAATTATTATTATTATAATTTCTCCATTAATTGATCGATTGATTTGTAAACATAGTGAGAAATGCCGTCACAATTACACAGAACCCAATGTGACACCTTCACAGTGGTTGTTTTGTGAGAAATTTAAATTTTATTCAAAATAATTTAAAAGAAAAGGAACAAATTAAACTTTTTTTGGATGTTAGATTGTGGGATAGTTTAATTAATAACTAAAATATAATCCTATTTTATGAGCTCTTTGTATGTGCTGTATGCAAAAAATCTTCATTTGCAAAGTAACTAGTAACTAAAGCTGTCAGATAAAGTACAATATTTCCCTCTGACTGTAATGGAGTAGATGAAGACTCGAGGAAAGTACACGTACAGGCTGTTCATCTTTGCTGTCGTGTGTCTGACATCTGCTGGACAAACACGCACTTAGTCCTCAGTTACAAATTAAACTTTATTATTGGCTCTATTCCACAGTTAATTCAAGTCAAAATAACATTCAGTAAACAATCAACAACAACAAACTTATTCTCAAACAGTACAAGACTCACACAATACACATCATAGTTGGCACAGTTCAAATCATCAGCTCTTTTAATCTCATTATTAAAAGGCAGGTAGAGCCAATGTCTTGATTTAAGATCCATTCATAATGAATTAAAGTCAGATAAAGTCGGACTGTATGTGGTGATTTTATCGGTTCTGTAGTATAATCTCCTAGAAAGACATTGGTGTGCAACTGTAAATTTACATTTTTAGATGTAATCTAGTACTAATTATAAGGAAAATAAAGACAGTGTTAATTTGTTAAATACGCTTCCAGTTAATTAACACAATTTCACAAATAATTCAATTTCAAATTGTGTGATTGGTGATTGTGTGATTGGTGATTGGTTTGTTTATTACTGAGTTTATAGTTAAAGGTGATGTTGTACTGGACTACATTACATTAAGAGGTGTTTTTTATTGATTTATTATTAATACTACTAGTTCTCTTTACTACTAGTGTTTTTATTTGGATTTAAATAGATCATAAACTCAACATAACCAACTAAACTCAAACAACTGTCTCTTATTTCCTCTGAAATTAGTGCAAAATTACATATTGTAGTTTTAGTAAACTTTCTTGGAGATTACGGACGTGTAAAATCAAATGTATATTATTTTACCCTTATTTTAACACTGAAAATGGACCACGCTCTGCTACTAAGTACTGATGAAGAGTGGACAGTCAGTGGTACAGCAGACACAGTTTCCTACGTCCTAAAGGTTAACAACAACAACGCTGAATAACCAACGTCACCGTCAATCATTGTTTGACCAGACGAGGAGGAGTTTGCTCTACCGTGTCGGTCAGTGAACTTTCTGTGTCCGCACAGCGTCTTCTAATTTCATATTGTGTGGAAAAGGTTACGGTTGTGTCACACCTCTGAATAAACTGTGTACTGACATCAAGGACAGAGAGTTCAATGACGTTAGGCTTGTTGGTAAATCCTACACACAGAAACGCCTTTTCAATCAACATCAGATGGTTTCCCAACAGTACCTGTAGATGACTTCAAATGAGATAAAGTTTTTTAATCAGTGATGAGATGAAACTTCCTGTTGAGGTTCGTCTCATGGGGACAGCCGCTGGTACACCCAGCCTCCCTCGGCGGCGTGCTGAAACTCTCCCGGCTCGGACTCCCCGTCCTTCGGCTTGGTGAAGACGATGCGGTCGTGAAGTCTGTTGGTCTGACCCTGCCAGAACTCGATCAGGTAAGGCTTGACGATGTAGCCGCCCCTGTTGACAAAGGAAGGACCGAATATTGAGAAAAATCTGCCTATAAGCTCCTCTGACGCTCACTAGTTAACACATTATAGCCATGGAGTTATATTTAAGCCTCATTCGTGTCCACCTAATGTGACATTTTGAGCACATAGATCACATTTTGTACAAAAAAAAAAAAAAGATTCTGAAGAGAAAAATTACATTTGAGCAAACAAAAGTCTATCTCGTCCTCAAATATGATGACAAATATAATGCCACATACGCTGACAATTCGCTGTTATCCAGCCCAGGAGCAGTTACTTCCTGAAGTCTCCACTGGTTGCCTAGCAACTGAAAAGGGTTCAACACATAAAGCCCCTGTAAAATGGCAAATTTTAGTTTTTAATCTTTAGGTTTAGTATGTTTTTTGCATTTTATTTTATTTTGTAAACCTTAGGACTTGAACCAGGCTAGTTGTTTGCCCTTGTTTCCAGTGCTGAGTCATTCTAATCATCATTTTAAGATTTCATGGTTTAATTTAATGTAAAATACTCACCAGTAATCAGGCATAGGCACCTCTGTGTCCTTGTACTTCTCCTCAAGTTCTGCATTTTTCTGCCTAAGATACTAAAATAAAACAGGCTCAATTAACGGTGAAAATTGAGCCTTTAACATTTATATATTACCGACATAACAGTGTATAATTCTTACATCTCTGTTAGGAACCGGAGTGCTTTGTCGGCTCACGGCAGCCCCGATCTGGCTGCTCTTTGGTCGGGAGTGGAAGTACTCTTTGGAGGTCTGGAAGGGGATTCGCTCTACATCGCCCTCAATGCGAATCTGCACGTTAAAATTACAGTTCACAAATGTTTTTTGTGGGAAAAATCAATTAAAATATTATCAATAAGACCGTGTTTGATGAGCGATGCTGACCTGTCTGTTGAGAGGTTCCCAGTAGAAGACCAGACATGCATACGGATTGCTCTCCTGTGGACAAAGAACCGATCACATTATCGATGAGATCAATAAGAAAAATGCTAAACACTACAAAAGATAGTGATGTCTGAACTCAGTCAGCATTAAATGAACTGGAAAAGTGATGTTTCCATCAAGATATGTTCAAACAACCAGTGCAAGCAGAGTATTCAAACTAAGGTTGCAGTTATTTTAATGAATGATTTATCATTCAGGTATTTTCTTGATTAATTGATTAATTGTTTGGTCCATAAAATGTCCCAAAAATAGTGAAAAAGAGGCATTCAAACAGCTTGTTTTTGTCAAACCCAAAAGATATATAACATTCAAGACGATGGAAGGAGAGAAATTTAGACATTTTTCCTTAAATCATTTCAGCTGTGCGTTTACCTGAAACTATTAATTACATTAATTAGAAAACAGTGAAAAAACCAACAGTCCAAACACCCAAAATATTCAATTTGCAATTAAAAAAAATAGAGAAAAGCAACAAGTTGTCGAATCTAAGCAGCTGGAATCTGAGAATATGTAGATTTTACTTTGATAAAATGACTTAAATTAATTATTCAACCCCTGGTTTCACTATCACAAAGCAGCAGACAGCCGTGCTACATTATGAAGGGAATATAAATGAGCAGTGTCAAAGTTTTTATTGGGTTTTTAAAGGTCACATAAGGTCACAAAGAGGACGAGAGACTCACCAGCTCAGAACCCTTCCGGCTCTCGTAGTTGGAAAAGAATCTGAAACCTTCGCTGCTGTAACCTTTCAGGAGGACCATACGAGCTGATGGACGTCCGTCTCTGCACACACAGATTTAAAAAGCCTGACGTTAAGAGTGTGAAAAACAGAAAAATAAAAACACTTCAGCCTTCTGCTACCTACTTGCTGGCAGTGGCAATGCACATAGCATTCGCCTCTCCAACTTCAGGACACTTTGTGGCTTCATCAAACCAGTTTCCAAACTGTTTGATTGGGTCCAGAGATACAAGCTGGCTCTCCTCAAAGCACTGTGAACAGAAACATAATCAATTACACACACTAATGCACTTAACTTCATGCAGGCCTTGAGTGACTCCTAAAAGGTCAAGTGTCCAAGGTGTGACACATCTGTGCAGCATGAAAAACAGCTGCTTTCTCCAGCTGTGCACACACACTGCACTCAACAACAACAACAACAACAACACATTGCAGTGTTTTGTACATCACTGGACTTTATGACCTTGCAGTTGCACGTAGCAGAGCAGCGGATTAGGTTATATGAGTGAGTTTATTCCACCATGACACAGGTATCTTATCTCAGGTGTTTCCAAAGGCTACTCACGTCCTCATCTCCTTTGTATTTCTTCCTCATGTCACTCAGGTCCATGTTTGAACGGTCACTCGTTGATTTCCGGTATAAATTCAGTGCAAACCCGCTTTGTTGACCCGCCGTGAAAGAGACATGAGACGGAGGATTTCGGCTAAATACGCCGATTTGCTCAAATAAAATCGCACTGAGTTTGCGCCTCATGCTCGTAAACTGACGCTGACGTAACCGCGTAACCTTGCGTAAAAATGTTACATAAAAAGTTTTGTAACGGCTCAAAATATTTAAGTATAAAAACGTTTTTAAAATCGTATTTTCACACGTAAGCTTTAGTTAAGATTAAATATATATTCTTTGTGTCTGCAGCGGATTTTATTTAAACATAAAAATCCGAAACGCGATGACGTCATGCTGCATTCAAGTCATATCTGTTTTTATAAGACCTCGTCAGACACTCCTTGGATTCAATGATGTGTTAGCTCCCAGTTAAAAAGATAATAAATTGATTTAATCTCGCGGACATTTATGATATAATATCTTCCATTTGCTGTCACACAAGTGTCAACAAACTGGTGGTAAAATGAAAGAAACATAAACAAAATTCGATATTAAAACCGATATTCCTGATTTATACATTAACAAATTAGCTCTACATTGTTTTGTTTGTATCTGCATTTGCTTGTTGGTGATTATAAAATATGTAAAAAACAAATAAATAAAATAGGATTGGTTTAGATGGGATTGTCTTACGTCCGACGCGGCCCTGAATGCAGCATTTACGCAGTCGTCACTTCCTGAATCAGACTTTTCCTGCTGAACATGGCGGCGACCTTGTGTGCAAAATTACTACCGAAACCAGGTAACGTAGAGCCAAAACAACACAGCTGTGTGTGTGCAGCACCGCAGCCTCCAGGCTGCAGGTTGAGTGTTGTGTGAGCGGCTGTGTAACAGACTGTGTAACAGACTGTGTGCCCTGTTTCAGGATGGCTTCCCCTCACACAGAGTGTTCGCCACGGCTCCAAGGCGGTGACTCGCCACAGGAGACCGATGCACCTCCTCAAGCAGAAGATCCTGGCTGTCACTGAGTACGTCCCTCCGAAGCGGCCTTTTCCTCCCGGCGCATATCCATCCGAAACCAAAAGAGTCCAGGAGGTAATGTTCATCCCGTTCCCAGAGCCAGAAAGTTTGTGCACAGCAAAGCATTAGACTCATCTGACTGCTGGGCTTCTTATTCCTCATGCACAGGTTTGTATCTGCTGCTGTAGCTTCCACAAGAGGCTGCAACCTGCAGAGGTTTGCTGCACAGTTAATCCCAGTAAAATATAAATATTCCAGGTAAAATATGTGACAGGATTATTATTAAGTATTGTAGTTCTGAAGAGATGCCCTGGCCTAAAAATCTTGTGTAAGAAAACAAATGTCACATCGTCATGGTTTTAATATTTATTTTCACATATCGTGCAGCCCTATTATAAATATACTTCAGTCAGTCACTCTATAATTGCACTTTTATTCAAGATTGATGTGAAACTCAAACTTGTAATTTCATCAGGATTTACAGTTTTGTGCAATCATTTGTTAACTTTTTATTTTACAAAGTACAGCTGCTTGTGAAGTTAAATTAAAAAAAAAGAGACATACAAGTGCATTAATGTAGAATATATTCAGATGATATCTGTAGAAACATCGTCCTCAAACCTCAAACCATCTCTTTACCAAACCAGTAGCTTTACTGAAATCCACTTCCCTGTGAGACAAACTCTCTCTCTCTCTCTCTCTCGTTGCTCCACCAGGAATCTCCTTTCGCCATCCTCTTGAAAAAGCAATTGGAGAAAATGTTCCAGGACTGTAAGATGGTCGCTGTGGTCCAGAACAACGCCTGCAATGCTGAAGACATGCTGACTCTCAGGCACAGACTTTATAAACACGGCATCACTGTCAGGTTCTTCCCCAACCCGGTAATGCGAAAATTGCTAATTGCTTATTACTAAGTGTGTTGATTGTGACGTTGAGGTCTTCCCCTGTGTAGCTTGATCAGACAGTAGATAGATGATGAGACTGTTGCTATTGTTTATTAGTAAGATAAACCATTATGTGTTTCCTTTACTCAGAAGACACAACACAACCTAATTCCACCTTTAGGATCATTTAAAGTTATTCTAATCTTTTTAATTGTGCTCTTTTTTTTTTCCAGGTCGCAAGGTCGTTCCTGAGCAGCAGCGTTTACTGTAACATGGCTCCTCTGTTCATCGGCCCGATAGTCCTGTTTGTTAGTAAAGAGCCAAAGGTGAAGCAGATGCTGACGATTCTGAGAGCCAGTCCACAGATGATACTCGTGGGTACGTTCGTCTTCTGTGTCTGCACGCATTTATTTAATTGTTATAAAACTATTTATTACTCTGAGGGTGTCTTTGCAAACAGTTAAAGTTATAAAACTAAAAGGCTTTTGAGAGTAACCACCACTTAAATAACTGATTACCTTCTTGTTGTGAATTAGTTTTATAATATAATGCAGCAGTCCCACTAAAGACTTAACTGGTAAAATTAATTCCACACCTGAGCTTTCATTACTCGTCAAACATTGCAACTTGTTTGCTTGAAAGAACATTTTCAGTATATCTGTGATTGAGATATAAATACATTAACTCCTGAAGAGTCTAGTGTTTTCATAATTTCATAATCTACAAATATATATAAACTGTTTTTTAATGTAGAATCAAGTGTATGAAATGTCAAATAATGATTAATATCTATATATAGATATCTTAAATTCCTGGAAACCAAATGTATGTTGTCAGAAAACCTCAAAGATAATGAATTTAAAATGATAGAGAGCAGCAACTACTGACGTTTAAGGCTGGCAAATGTTTGATAAGTGAACTAAAAAGTCAAAATATTTCAGTCAATCAGTTAATTTACTAACAGTTTCAGTCTGCTGGAGTAAGATAAAATCCAGATTTAATACCAAACACAGGATGAATCCAACATCTCTTGTTGAATATTCATTAATTTTAGTCAAAAACGTATTTAACAAATTGTGTTAAAGACATTTAACTGCAGCTCACTGACCACCACGCTGCTCTTCCCTCAACAGGAGCCTGTATAGACAACACGTTGCTGAGTGCACAAGGGGTAGTGAGCTACTCCAAACTGCCGTCAATCACCGTAGTCCAGGGCGAGCTGGTCAGCGGGCTGACGATGCTGACCTCCCACACGGCCTCCCTGATGCAGCGCCACCCGGTCCACCTGTCCGCCCTGCTCCAGCAGCACGTCAAACAGCAGAGCTCGGACGACAGCGTGGAGGAGGCCACGTAGAGCTTCGGAGGAAACTACCGGGACCGTTGCCTCGCAGATTTCCTGCTGCTTGGAACGACAAGGGGACTGCTGGGTTGGATGCACACTTTAGATTTTATTATAAATTTAGTGCCAAAAGTTCCAGGCAACTTTTTTTTTTTAAGATTAGAAGAACTCTGCAAAAACAAAAATCTTAAAAATTTGAATGGAGCAATTCAATTGGTGCTAAATTAGACTAAATTGTACAATGTGCATCCACCCATAGGGGCACTGTGGCTGCTGTTGACTGTTTTCAGTGCACCGCAACCTCTCAGTGGAAGTGTTGTATGGACAGTGCTGCAAAGGAATTCCTTTATTTAAGGATATGGTCACATATAAATAAACTATGTCAACACAATCTCTCATTGTTTTGGGGATTTAAGATGTTTGGATTAATCAGACGTGTTTAAAATTGGAATTTCTAATTGTCAGAAATCCGTGTTTCTTCTTGTTCCTGCAGTGTGATGTTGGAATGATGTCTGTGCAGAGTTTGACACTAGAAGGATGTTTTCACGTTCAGCTGCTTAAAGTGGAAAGTTTCTCTGTACTCATGGAAAATCGAGTCTACGAGCATGATTTGTCAGTCCTGGTTCAGTATCCAGCTTCTACAATGTGATCCACTGGTGCACAGACCCTGAGAGTGGACTTTACATTGAAGGAGGAGACATCTTGTGTGCAGCAGGAAAACTTAATAAATTAACTAAATTTGCATATTTCATAGATTCTTGTATTTTTAATGAGGTAGAAGAAGTAGATTCCTTTTTGTTATGTGTCTAAATATGTGTCTGGATGGGATCTTTAAGTTAAAAGTCTAATTTTTACATTTGATACAGTATTAAAGTAGAGCAGTGGTTCCCAACGTGGAGGTCGGGACTCTCCCTAAAGGGTCGTCCAAAGCTTCACCTGGGGTCGGGAGGCTTTCTTAAATTTAAGGGGTGTAAGACAACCTAAAAAATATACACAGTAGGCCTAAATATCAGTGTTTCATTCATTTCTGTGAAGAAAACTAAATGAAATTGTCATTTTTAAAGATTATATTTCACTGTAAAACCAGATAAATTATACTCATAATTGTTTAAACTGATTACATTGAACATTTTAAGTAAAACTAACTAAGTTAAAAACATTTTTGATTAAGTAGCTTTAGTAATTTTAAGTGACACTGGCTTAATTTTGATATTTGTATTTAAAAAGATTTTGTATTTAACTTACAAACTTGAGTTTGAGGATCTTTCAACAGTTTTTCTGATTTAAAATAACCTATCGCATTACAGTGTATTAGTTAATATCTATACATCGACCTGAACTCAAGCTGTATTATAACAGTGGTCAAGTATCAGAGAGAAGAAAACACTGAATTGGTCAAAAAGAAGCCTATTAAGTCTTTTTGATTGGGTTAATTGTACAGTTTACCTGCTATACAATATAAAATATCCATTAAATATGTCAGTCAGGGGTCATCATTGATAAAAGGGGTCCCTGAAGGAGAATACCAGCTGGAGTGGCAGCATTGTTGTAAGGCATAAGTAGCATCATGAAAACCACTCCAGTCAAAATAAACACAAGTGGTCACAGATTCTGATACACTAATCTGCAGATTACAGCATGTTAATCTGGGTCAGTTAGTCTAATGGCCCGCCTTTCTAATGGGAGACTCAGGCACTCACTTCAACACCACACTCCTCTGCAGAAGAGGGAAGGTCCCAGAACACATTTAGATCCAGAAAACCAAAGTAAATGTGTGTTAAATCTCTATTTTGACAGATTAAAATAATTTAATCGCTTTGATTTTGATGTTTTATCACAAATTGCTGCAGAAAGCAGAGAAGGAAGGCTCAACCGCACCATAAAACTGTTGGTATAATGGTAAATAAAGGTCAGATTATAACCTGCAATGAATGTTGGACTAATAAGAACCCGTATCAACAAATATTTATGTTTTTGATAAAATTATCAACACACATAAACCCAAATTCCCCCTTAAAACACCATATTTAACCATATTTAATAACATCCTAGTACAGTAAAGCCCTATTTAACATCCTATTTTTGCTTTAAAACGAGTAAACTAGGTGTGTAGAGTGAGTTGAGGTTGGCTGGATTTACCCTCCACTACATCCCTGCTAGACACTCAGTGTAATTCCAGCTAATGCGGATAATGCCCAGGACACATTGCGCACGGCGCGCGCTGCCTCCGACGCGCAGCTCTCCTTGGATTTGAGCTCGAGTCAATCACCGGGAGAGAGGGCACGGCCGGTGAGATTATGTGATCAGAATTAGTGATTATCTTGTGGAAGTAACATGTAGTTTGACGTTTTTTTTTTCTTTCTTTAACTGTTTTCGATGGAAAAACGTTTTCTGCGTCGGAACGGTGATTTGCCGCAGTTTCTTAAACGCCAAATGAGACACTTGTTGGGTTTATCAGGCGCACAGGACTGCAACAGATGATGAGAGTCGGAGGTGAATTTCAGGTAAGACTTCTCTCCAGGTCTTTTTTAACGTTATCTTGCACCGAAAACACGGATATGTAAAAGTTTGGGTTAAGTTCTGACGCAAATTACCGAACCAAAACACCAGAATATTTGATATAATGTCGATATGATATGTGTTAAATTGTAATATCTGTAGTCAATGCATCGTGGCTCTTTGTTCATATTGATAAAATACCAAAAAACAGTCTTAAAACGTCCACTTCTCTGTGTGCCGGGACTTCTTAATGGGCTTTGGATAAGAGATTGTGCGGCCCTGAATAGTTCACATGGACCCTAAAGCACTCGTGGGACATCAAGTAAAGATACTCAGAAATATCAGAGTAGCTGCTTCCTGATTGTACTTGTCTGTCAAAACAAATGCAGTGTGTGTCTGTATGTGTGTGTGTGTGTGTGTGTGTGTGTGTGTGGGACAGACATCCTCACACACTTCCACAGCTGTTGGAAGACAATGTGCTTCTGTCCTGTTAGGTATAAATCATTTACATGTTCTCACCTCTGATTTTGGATCACAAGCACACTGAGTCATTTGATCTAAATAAAAAAATTGGTAATATCTGTACTGCACATGTGGAGAAATCTCACACTCATTCATAAATATCTGATCCTTTTGCTGATCTTTTATTTTGCTGCAGTTTTTATTCCAAAAAACGAGATTATAGCTGTCATAATCTCTGCATCCCAACCCCCCGATACATCCTTTACCTTGGCTGACTTGTTTGGTTGGCTCCCATTTCCATGTAAGGAGCTCATTGTGTCACCTATCCATCAGTTTGTGTATCTTTATCTCTCGTCTGGGAGGAAAAATGGCATTCTCAACGTTTTAATTCCTTATTACTTTTTGAAAATCTGATTTAAATTACTTTTTAATTACATTTCCTCAAAGTGCACAACCTCGACTGTATCTAACTACGACACCTATTCTGTAAACAATCGATCACAGTAAGTTACATGGACCTTTTTCCTTCTTTCTTCTTTTCTTTTTAACAATCTTAAATTATAGTCTTTACTCTTGTGGAAACAGTAACTTTAAGATCAAAACCGATTTGTTTTTAAACTTGTAGAATATTCTTTATTTTCTTCAGTGAGTAAGCAAGCTCAGAAACCTACAAATCCTTTCATCCTGTTTCCACCACATGCTTTCATCACTTAGATCAGTTACTGTTATCCTCTCCTGTCCTTATGTAACAGCAAGCCAGGCGGGTTCTGTCCAGATTTAGAGGGATATCAAGTTTGGATGTAACGCACCATTCACTGCGTATCCATTCAGACGGCCTATATTCTTCACATCTTCATAGGGACTCTATTAATCCCACACTGGGGGGAGATTCACTCGTTACAGCAGCTCCAGATAGAAATACACATTAAATAACAAAATAAAATAGAAAAATACAAGATATAATAATAAAAAACACCAAAAATACACTAAACACACGGAGACTCCTCAACGTAGTAACTTACCTATTGAGTGAATAAGGTTGGAAATTCCCAAATTAAACAGACTGCGATGCTGCAGATGCATGTGTGCAACGTTTTCTCCATGCAAACAAAACGTGGTCACTGTCTCAAACATGTTGTGCTTCAAGTCTTTATCGAGGTTTTGAACCTTTTGCCATCAAAGCACTGCACTGTAGTTATTCTGTCCTGTAATTGTACTGCAGAGTTTGTGTTTTTACGTCTGTAAAGCACTAAACTTGCTGTAAAAAGTGTTTATTTAAAGGAAATGAGGATTATTATTATTATTAATAATTATCATTGTTCAAAGTGCTTTGATGCCAATCCTACAAACATTTATCTGTTTTCCTCTGTTGTGATTGTGGTCAGCACTATGTTGTGTTACTGCTCTTGGCCTTGGGATTGTGTTTGTCCGTATCCGAGTGGCAAGTGGCTAAAAACATCCTCTGAAAAACCAATTAAGCATAGGTTGGTAATCCTCTGCCCGGCCTTCAGGCGGTTATGGCCATGGTGTTACATACAGTATCCAAGTTTGTCTGATTTGAAGCCTAAACTTCTAAATTAATCACTATTTTGGCAAAAAAAATCATGTTTTACATCGATCTTATTTACTTGATTGGAGCATGTTTTAGGGTGTTTGTGTCTTTTTTAACCGCTCCACCCATGTTTGTTCAAAAGATTAACAGATTATTCTGTGACACAGCAACCGCAAGAATGACTCCACATCTTCATAGACTGTTCCTGTTTTTAAATCAAGAATATTACAAAGGAAACATTTAGCAACTCAAATACATAATTTTTGGTCATATTCATGTAGAAATATAACATGTAAAATCTCAAATATTGCCACATCAATTGTCTGAATATTTTGTTTTGTTATTCAGTGAAGTGCTCAGTGTTGGTGACTTTAAGATCCAGAGTGATCTAGATGAGGATAGTGTATCCAGGCAGCATTTAAAACATCACAGGAACCGAGAGCTCAGCTCCCACCTCTGTTAGGTAACTGGATTACACAGAGTCCTAGCTCGTCTCCTGCTCCTGCTTTGAGCCTATTTAACACTTTCTCTTTGGTTTCTTGCTCGTGGAGCTGTCTCGCCCTCGTGGATCATTACACAGCTCTTCATAAAGGACAATATCAGACTCTAACATATTCCATGTAGGCCATGATGTTTAATTGATAAGCAGTAACTAAATAATAGATTCATTTTCAAAAGGTAATTATCAGGAAAAAATGCCATAATGTGAAGATTTTCTGTTTTATCACATCGTAAAATGAATATCATCAAGCTTCATTTAGTAGCTATTCTGGAGCTGTTGATTCATGTCACACGATCTTCATCAGCAGATGGAGTTTGACCAGCTGTCATGGACGTGTGTTTTGAACTGGGGTCAGTCAGAAGAAGGATTAATAGAAGTATTCACATCACATGTAGTCATTGAAGTAGCAATAAGCCACTAAGTGCAGAAGTATTAGCACCAAAATGGACTCAAAGTAAAAGTACACTTAATGCAGAAAGGCCCTGTCAGTGTTATTGGATCATTATTATTGATCCATTTAAGCAGGAGTTAACAGTTGTAGCTGGTCAAGGTGAAGATACTAAGTAAAAAGTACAATATTTTTCCTCTAAAAAATGGTGGAGTAGAGATATAAAGTGTCATAAAATGGAAATACTTACGTAAATGTACTTTTCACCACTGAAAAAACTATTTGAACTCATTAACTAATTTTTCTGATATTTTGTTTACTAAACAATAAACAAATAATAAAAAGAATCATTAATATTTAGATGTCAGGGGAATATTCTTTCACTGGCTAATCTACTCATCCTGACATTTCATGTGATCTTTTTTTTCGCAGATTGCAGCTGATCTCTCCGAACAACCAGCCAATTGCGAAAGGAAGGGGAGTCCGAGCCCCGCGCCCTGAAATGGATTCACACGGATCTTCACTCAACCGCAGCCAATCAGTGGCGAGCGGCCTGGAGAAGACGACGTGGAAGCCGTCCCACTCTCGGAGCAGCAGCACTCTGTCATCTCGCCAATCCAGACAGGTTTGAGGATTTGTGTCAGTTTAGATCTTTAAGGGCACTCCGAACCAGAAGAAGGCCCAGAATAACATCTGACTTGTGTTTAAGTTTCAGTTGTTTTTATTCTGAATTATAGTCGTTATTTAGCATGAATCCCCTGAAATGAGTGAGTCTGTCTATTTATGTGAAAGGCAGTAAATATGCTGTAATAAAATCAGTGTTATTGTGATGATGATGTTTAATTTTATCACTGTGTCATGCATACAACTATGTATGTATGTATGGTCTTACAGGACACTGCAAATTAATTTAAACCACACTCAAAATACAGCATTTACACAGTCAAACAGCACTTTTAAAGAGCCAAAAAGTAAATAATACCATTTCATGTATCAGATTTTTAGACAAAATTAACTGATTAATAATAAGAATCTCGTTATCAACAGTCCTAGGGAAGTCAAAGTAATTGACTGGTCCATCTTGCCTTCTTTTCTGAGCTTTTGAGACAAAGCTTGCTCTCTTAAACGCACCAAAATTAAACACTTTTTTGTGCACAAGAATATTTCAAGGTTTTGTCGAGCCGTTTCATGAAAAACTGACAATGTCAAATCATCATAATGTGTATAATAGAGAAGAAAATGAACTAGATGTATTTTCCTTTTTGCTACCCCCAAATTCAAATACACAATCCTAATTGTAAGACGTCAGTACAAAAAAGTAATTAAGTGTTTTTCCCCATTCCGTGCTGTCCATAGATTATCAAGGATTGGGAAGTGATCGACGACCTTCAGGTAGACATGCAGACAGGAGGTGAAC
This sequence comes from Dicentrarchus labrax, assembly GCF_905237075.1. Lineage (NCBI taxonomy): Eukaryota > Metazoa > Chordata > Actinopteri > Moronidae > Dicentrarchus > Dicentrarchus labrax. The sequence goes on along the minus strand of NW_026136712.1, from coordinate 20,416,958 downwards.
ATGATATGACCATCCCGGGTCTCTGTGAGGGATATCTTCTCAAGAGGAGGAAGTGGCCTCTTAAAGGTTGGCACAAGGTGAGAAATACATCCACTCTGTCATCCTGAATGTCAAGATGTTGACTTTAGGAATAAAATCAGCTTTATAAAAATAAATAAGTAAATAAAAAAATTGCGTTTGATCTCTTTTTCAGAGATACTTTGTCTTGGAAGCAGGAATCCTGCGTTACTCCAGAAATCAGCAAGATGTAAGTGAACATGACATTTTATAACAGGATATGTTCAACAACTAGATTTGAAAACACTTTGAACACATACTTTTTTTTCCCATCAAAGGTCTCCAGGGGAAGGGTACAGGGCTCCCTGGATGTTAGCCTTGCAGTGATGTCGATAAATAAGAAATCTAATCGGATCGACTTGGATGCAGGAGACATTCTCTATCATATGAAGGTAAATGATCAAATTCTGCTCCTATTTGTCAAACAAATAAGTGTTTGACAAATAGTGTGCCTTCAGATTAAAAATACTTTTTTGTCTCTCCAAGGCAAAGAGCCATGAAATCTTCTACATTTGGGTAACCAAGCTACAAGCGCACCGCTTGTACAAGAAGAATGAGGCAGCTACTCTTCACAGCGGCTTCCTCCAGACTTTGTCCTTTAGCACTGCAGCTGGACAAGCTCAGAGAAATGGAGATTTGGTGACTATCAAATAAAAAATGGAGTCAAACCTAAAATAACAATCCTCAGGGACTCATAGCGAGTCTTAGATTAACTCCTGTGTCCTCTTCTGATTGTATTCATGTTACCAGAGCTCTGCAGGCGTGGCGGATTCAGCTGGAGCATCAGGAGCGCTGCCTTCAGCTAACACCGCTGTGAACAGCAAAGTGTCTGCCTGGCTGCAGCAAAGTCACAACCCAGACATCTGTGTGCAAGGTATTTGTCAGAAACTCCCAAAGACACAACATTCACAAATTAACAAGGTCTGGATAATCTTAGAAAAATATCCTTAAAAGGGAACTATAAAGCTTTTTAATATTGCAAAATCTAATCAATTACCCCAAACAAAAGGGCAAGGAAGAAGAATTTGTGGAATAAATGCGATGATATTTCTGGTCCTGCTTATTTTGATTTTGTATGAGATGATTTTAAACTGAGCTTTACATGAGCCTGACATTGTTGTAGGAGTGTAATGATAAATTGGTGGCGTACTCTTTTGGAATTGTGTCTTGCATTTCTGTTTTTTATTGCTCTGAATAAATGGACACGCAAAGTATGTGACACATTAAAATCCTGTATTTTCAGTGCAGATATACTTTTTTTAATTAAGTTTTTCATTGGTTAATCTCAGGTTTTTGTCCACCAGAATAAAAGTGATTTCTTCTTACCATTTAATTATTGTTTTGTTTATTTAAAAGCTCCTGAAAGGAACAGCTAAGATTGATGATATCTAAATGTGTAAAAGTATCCACAAACAGTTTTTCTTAGCTGTGGAGTCCTTGCTAACCTTCCTTTTTTCATCATAAAAACTGATCATGACCACAGGAATCTTATCTGATCAATTGGTCACAGAAAATTAATAAAAGAATATACTTCTGATGTCTTCTTCCAGAGCTGAACCGTTGCCATTTGGACCTTTCTGAGCTAAACCGTTTAATCCAGAGCCTCCAGACGTTGGATGCGGGCCAGGCTTTCACTAACGGAGACTTAAAGCGCATCATCAGCATACAGGTTGACTTTCAGATCACTCCTTCTATTTTCAGGAGCTTCACATGAAAAGTAAAATTATTAATGATGAGATTTTGGTTTTAAATTTTTTGATGCAGAATCTTTCGCTCGAGAAGCCGAAGAAGTCGAGGTCAGGGAAGATGTGGGGTCACTCTCGCACACTTTCCAGAGTGGAGGCACTGGGAATGGTATGTAAATTACTCTTTGTATTTAGACCAAAAGACATGAATGACATTGTTTTACATTGATTCAGTCCTTTGATTTGTCATGTCAAGTTTATTTGAAATACTAAATGGTATTTTGATTGAAAGTCTTATTACTGGTCTTTTTTTTTTTTTTTAGAACATATTGGGTTTAAGTTTTTGACATCCCAAACCTCCTGTAACATTTTGGGACCTTTTTCTAATCCAAAGCCTATTCGTGGGATTACTAAATCGGTGAGTTGGCAATGGGTTGAACATGGGACAATTTGATTCATAAAAATGATTCAGTATTCTCCATTTAACATCCTGAAAATGAATTGTGACTGTATTAATAATGACATAAAAGATAATGCCCTTTTTCAGGTCAAAATGGTAAATGTGTTTTGTTGTAATTGATTTTTGTGTTTCATTCAACATCCACAACATATGTATATATCAGAGTATCTTGTTCTTCCCACATAATAGAACATAGCAATGACCTGATTTGGATTTATAGAGACATTTGAATTGTAAAGTCAATAAATAGATCAATCATGTAAACCTGCATTTAGTTTAGATGCTAGTAGTTTTCAACCCTGTTCTTTAGAAACCAAAGTACTTTTGGTTGTCTATCCTGCCAGCTAGTTTGAGTACTACAGCTCTAAATGTTTTCTTTCTTACAAAACAAACAGGACCTCATTTAAATGAGTTAACACAGTTGAGTAGCTGGTATGACAGATAACCTGCAGGGCTGTGGTTCCTCAGGTCCAGGTTTGAGCCACAAAGAGGAAGCCAACCTGATTATCTGAGTGTAAATAAATCCCTGATTAGTTGATTAATGATAAGACTTCTAACTATGTCCTACAGTACAGGTACAGAGTGACCTGTCATAGCAGGAAAAACACAGGTGTAACTAATAGCATTAATGATGGCTCTGTTCCATTTTGGTCAATTCAGTTTGATTGATTTCACCAGGATAAATATGGGCACAATACAACAATAAAACAAATAAAACTTTACTAGAGAGCCAATATACCTTGGTCCTTGCACATTTCAATGGTACAAATATATTAGTTACACCTGTGTTTGACAATAATTTCACATGAAATTGAAGAGAGACATCCATTCGTCCATCTGCATGCTTTCCTGTCAATACTGCGCTTTGTACTAAAGGAAGAGTTCTCCACTATTATGAATGTATAGTAAATATGACACTACTGCCAGCATCTGGTTAGCTTAGCATACTGACTGAAATCAGAGGGGAAACAGCTAGCCTGGCTCTGTGGAAAACGTAACAACCAGCACCTCTAAATCTCACTTAGTAACATGATGATGTTAGCAATTAGCTCAATGAACAAGTGTGCTTCATTATGGCCTCACCAAGCTGCAAACTTGACTGTTAACTTAGCTTAGCATAAAGACTGCTGGCTTTATAGCTTCATATTTACTGTACAGGCATGTTTACAATTTTCTCATCTAACTAACTGCAAGAAAGTGAATAGCTGTATTTCAAGTCCTTTAGGAGTCATAATCCTGTTTATATTCTCACACATGCTTCATATTAGATAGTATGCACACATAGTATTAAATATTAGTAGTATCAGTTTGGAGAGCTGAGGATTGAAACCTTCTTTGCTGAAGAACAGAATACAACTGTGACACTTTTACCCCATTACACCAAACATAACAGATAACACTGGAACAGTTAAATTAACCAATGAATCTTCTATCCTCCTCTGTTTACTTCATAGCTGTCTTCCAGTCACCTGAGCAACTCGTCTCACCTTGGTGCATCAGTCCCCTCCATCCCTGACTACGTCTACTCCCAGCTGTCCCCTCCTACTGTCACACTGTCGCCTGAGGGCAAGAAAATCCACCAGGACATCTGCGCCATGTCGCTACGAGGTCAGAAAAACAGATAACATGCATATATACACACAGACAGACATGGTTTCTGCAAGGTAGTATGGAGAGTAGTAACTTTAACAATAAAAGACATGAATATACGTCCAAATTTCCACAAAAACGTCTCTGTCTTTTATTCCTCTTCAGTGCTTGCTTCCCTGAAGTCAGTGCATGAAACTCTGTCCCAGGAGAGGCAGAAGCTGCAGGAAGTCTGGGAAACTAACAACATCCACGACTCTAATACATTAGCTGAGGTAAGATTCATACGGCACCTGTGATCTGGATTCCCCGGCACATACTCCCTTCAGGTTTTTGATGGCTGGTTTTCTTTGCACCTCCTTCTATCTCTTCCTTCGGCGTTAGCCTGCAGTGGGGAGGCATTCATCCCACGGGCCTCCTTCAGTAGCAGATTCGGCTGCGGAGTATTTTGACGCCAGCGATGACGTCCTTTGTGGTAGTTCCTCTGAGGTGTCTGATGAATCAGGACTTAGTGACGGAAGCACCCCCAACTCTGAGCCAGAGGAAGGACATGGTGGGTTACATGTGCATGAAGTTTCAGCTACTCTGACTGCTACTGTGGTTTTTTTTTCTCACAACTTTATAACTTTTAAAGAAACTCTTTTTATGTGTGCATTGAGACCGTTCTGAGTATGTTGAAGCATTTTTAGCCACAGACACTAGCGACAGTTTGTCTGTCAGTCCACCACTTTTTAAAATATTATTGGATGGATTGCCATGAAATTTGGTTTAGACATTGTATGAATGGTAATAACTTTGTTGACCCCTTAATATTTCCTCTAGCGCCATCATCAGGTCAGCACTTTAGTCTGTCCAATACTTATATCTTTATGATTTATAACTAATCGCCTGCAGTATTAATGCTTTTTTTAAAATGCTAATTAGCAAATGTTAGCATGCTAACCCCCTAAACTAAGATGGTGAACATGGTAAACATTATATCTGCTAAACAAACCCTTTCTTAGCATTTTTACATGATACATTTATTTGTACGGCACATTTGAACAACCCAGTTAATTCAAAGTGTGTTTACAAAAAACATAAAACGCATCAAGACCAAATATAAAAGGAACATAAAAAATTATAATAAAAGAAAAGAGGAGTAAATGTTACAGTGCAGTGACAATAACATTTATCAAAAGTTGGTCAAAGTACGGCACAAACCTTTTGTTATTGATAATTAATACAACTAGCATGAGAATTCTGTCTTTATTACTTAATTCTGATCAATATTATTTCCTTTCACCAACATTACAGCCTCAGCCACCCGGAAGTACCGTGCCAGCATTTCCAAGTCTCCTAACAGTGTCGTTGCCAAGAGCACTGGCCGGCGAACTACCCTGCCCGCTACCTGTCCCGACAACAGCCATGTGGGCCTCATGGCTATCCTCTACAACAACATAGGCAAGGACATTTTGATAAGTCACACCCCTCTGCAGTTACACGTAAATCATTTTTGTCACTTTTGTCACTTTTCTGAGGCTCGTGCTGTTTCTCCTCAGGTAAAGACTTGGCTCGAGTGTCCATGCCTGCTGCTCTCAATGAGCCTGTTAACCTGCTGCAGAGGCTGTGTGAAGAGCTGGAGTACAGTGAGCTGCTGGATACTGCCAGCAATACACCGGACCCCTACCAGAGGATGGTAAGACTATTCAAACATATGTTATGTAAGACAGCTGGTAGTAGTATTGAGTGGGATTTGTTGTAGAAACCCTGATTAATCTGTGTATACGACTGCTTAGATGTTGATAATATTCCCTAAAAATATACATATCCTACATAATAATAGTGAAAGAATGAAGTCAGAGACAGTTATTTTTACCTGGTAATTATAACATCTCTTTTCCACTAGAACTGCAATAAATAGTCAATTCATCGATTCATTGATTTTCTATATATAATATAATTGTTTAGTCCAAAATTCTTTGATTTCAGCTTCTCATAATATTTTCTTTGGTTTGTAGGCAAAACAAGACATTTAAGGACGTCACCTTTTACTGATATAATGAAAACTATTAATAGTTGCAGCCCTCTTACCCACCCTCATACCTCTGAATTAAATTAGAACAACAAACTTGGTAGACAATAAGATTATAAAGGATAAGCACAGGCACCAAGTGCATCAGTAAATGAAGGGAAATGTTGGACCTGGGTAGGACTAACTGAGCAATAAGATCTTAAAAGGAAGCACTGCTGGCATAGAAGAATAAATAATAAACTGCTATAATCCCTTAAACATTAAATAAAATATATTGCACATATCATTTACAGGTTTACATTGCTGCCTTTGCAATCTCTGGTTACTCGACTGCGATGTTCAGAAACCGCTACAAGCCCTTTAACCCGGTGCTGGGGGAGACCTACGAGTGTATCAGAGAGGACCGGGGCTTCCGCCTCATCAGCGAGCAGGTATCTCAAGAAGGAAACTTTTATTACACGATATCTTATTCAGGAATATCTTGTTTGTCTAACACCCATGAAAGCCTTTAAGAGCTCTGACTGGCAACTCCAGGGGAACCAAAAAAACATTTTAAAACTGGGAAAATACCATTGGGAATTACAATTTAGTCCCCATAATCCCCTCTTGGTAAATTAACATAAATCACCTTTTGGTGTAATCGAGCGTCTCAGCCGCACGGAGCTGCATGAGTCAACACTGGGTGATTTATTGCTTTAATAAAATCATTAACTAATTATGTTGTCATTTAGTTTTAATGTCACTTATTTTGATGGTCTGTGATCGGCAATTAAGTGGAAAGTAATTAAATGTCAGTCCTCATCAAAGCCATTAATTTCTTGAACAGTAGCTTTACAATGTAATTCATAAGAAACTGATATTTAAGTGACCTGTTATAAAGTTTTACTGGAGATTGTAATGTAGCTTAGCTCTAGATACATATTCATGAGTATACTACTACAATATTTATAACATCATGATTCAGTGGCTCCTATTAATATAATTGATTATAAATCATTGTATGTGAGCAAAATCCCCTTTCCCAGGACAGGTAATATTATACAGGTATGAACAAAAACACTAATAATGGCTGTGTAGCATTAAAGTCTTCCAGTGCTTGTTGTATTACGCTGAAAAAAGATATATAGTCCTTAAAAAATGCTTACAAACAAGCTTACAGTTGGATAAAGTTGCTCTGCTAAACTTAAAGGGAACTTTAAAGGGGAAGTATTTACAAGCACTACTGCAAATGTAAAAAAAAAAGTGTATTCTTCTAAGTGGATTCTTAAACTTAGCCCTCTTCTTTATACTTTACCAGGTCTGCCACCATCCTCCCATCTCTGCCTGCCACGCAGAATCAGAGAACTACTCCTTTTGGCAAGGTGAGACCAAATGTTTGTGTTTGTTAGTGCTGTTAATCACATGTATTTTCTCCAACTTTGCTTTGGGGATGCATTTGAAAAGCTGCCACTGTATATAATAATATTCTCAACAACACTTGTTTTTATCCCTGATCAGACCAGCGATGGAAAAATAAATTCTGGGGGAAGTCACTGGAGATTCTGCCAACAGGGATGGTTAATGTCACTCTTCCAAGGTAAACACCAGGCTGTGTGTGTTTGCAAATGTACTGCGATGCCTCTGTTAGGTGAGGCATGATACTAGCCGTTAAATGGAAGAAAAGATCAGACTTTATGTAAAACAATTATGGTTCTTTCTAAGGTGCAGTTATATTGCATGCACCTTAACCATCACTTCTGGATGCCCAACTAATGAGTATTTTAATTGTTGATTTTTCTGTTGAATACTTTTTTGGCTAATTTATAAATCTTTTTAATAAAAAAAATGGGAAAAAAGCCCTAAAAACCCCAAATATATTCAGATTAAAAGATATGAAAGAGAGAAAACATTCACATTTGAGAAATTCAAATCAGTGAGAGGAATTTTTGCTTGTTAAATTGCCGGATTTGCGTGTTTTGTCCAGGTATGGAGACCACTATGAGTGGAACAAAGTAGTGACCTGCATCCACAACGTCCTCAGTCAGCAGCGCTATCTGGAGCATTATGGAGAGGTCACCATCCGCAACCTCAAAAGCAACGTCTGCACCTGCAAGATCACCTTCGTCAAGGTGAATAAAAACCTTGTGCTGATGTTTTGTGTCAAGTTGAATTGTCTGTATTTGGTTCCACAGCACATCTCACGGTTTAGACTGACGTGTTTGTACTTTGTTGTAGTCTCGTTACTGGGGTTCAGAAACAAACAAGAATGAGGTGCAGGGCACGGTGCTGGACCAAAGTGGGAGTATCATACACCGGTTCGGAGGTCTGTGGCATGAAGGCATCTTCTGTGACACTCTGCCCACTCCGAAATGTGTCTGGAAGCCAAGTGAGTCCATAATGATCGCTAACAAGATGTAGGACAGTTTGTCCTTGAGGTGTTTCATGTGTTGATGTAATTAGCCTGATTGCTGAGATTCTACTTTAGAGGTTGAGGAGTTTAAATGGAAGTGAAGTGAAATGATACCTCTTGCCAAATCCTAATGCTAATCAGCATAAATCCAAACGTCACGTTTGTGCAGCAGCTCACCTGAGAGTCTTATGTCACCCCACAGATCCCCAGCCAAAGGATCACCTGGTGTACTATGGCTTCTCCACCTTCGCCATGGAGCTGAATGAACTCACCCCGGACCTGAAGCCTCTCCTGCCTCCTTCAGACAGCCGCCTGCGCCCAGACCAAAGGTGAGCGGAGCTGGAGATGTTGGTGTAGGGAAAACTTCTTAATGTATTTGAACAGTTTTCTGATGTTTTAATGCTTAGATATAACATCTGCTAGCTTAGCACAGCGAGACAGCGGAAAGTGGGACAGAATCTGGAATATAAATGGTAGGGAAGGTTTGACTAATCAACACTGTAAACTACTTGCGTACAAGAACAGCAGTAGAGGTAATATTTTGCTAGTTTAGTATTTCTGCTAATTGCTGCTCTCAGTTGCAGGGGTAACGTGTCCCAAGGTACATCAAATTTTCTTAGACATTGTTGAGCGTCTAGAAGACAAAAATACTGGATTTTCTCTGGTGAAAAAAGGAAAATAATGTGTTTTAATGATCACTGTAAAATGGGACCAGGATTAATAGGTAGTGTATTAACGTACATGTACTTTACTAAGTTATAAAAGTCGATTTAGTGTGAAGTTATTCTTGAAATTGTTCCTCTTTTCATAGGTTGCTGGAGGATGGAAAGGTGGAAGAATCAGACATGAAGAAAGATGAAATAGAGGAATTTCAGAGGGAGCGGAGAAAAGAGCTGAGCAAAAAGGGTGAAGAGCACATTCCACGTTTTTTCAAGTAAGTTTTATTCATCTTATTAAACCTGCTAATAGAAACAAACCATCATGTATCATCTGTTTAATGCCTCACAAGAAATGAATAAATCATCTTGATTGATTCATGAATGATTGACAATAGAGACCATAAAAATTTAGGATTATTTTGGTTATTAATTAATCTGGTGATTATTTTCTCAATAAATAATTACAAAAATGGAAAATTGCTCATCACAATATCCTGGAACACAAGGTGATGTCTTGTTTTGTCCAATCAACAGTCCAAAACCCCAACAATATTGAATTTACTATAATGTAAGACCAAGAAAAGCAGCAAATTCTCACAATTGCGAACACTGGATTCATGGTGATATAGCTGAAAACAACCATTTAGAAAACAAAAAAATGTTCTCAGGTTTTCCTTCCGTGCTCATGTGCAAATACAAGAATCAAAGCAATATTAAAGTGTGTAAATGATTACTATTTTCTTCTTCAGGAAAGCCAAAGACGCCTGTGGACGGGACGTGTGGTTGACAAACGAGACGTACTGGAAGCTCAGAGAGAATCCAGGTTTTGCTAAAACTGAAAACCTGATTCTGTGGAGCTGAGACGACGGCCAGACAAAAACACATGAGAGAGAGATATGAGCGGTGGATAATTGGACAGCATATATGAACCGCTCTGAGGATCGTGCAGAGTGGAGATAGTGCTGCTGATCTCATCTTGTACCTTCTGCACGCCCATGACTGGCTCATGGGAACCAGACACCAGTCGAGTTACACAGCATCCACTAACAGGTCTCCTCGAGATCATTTTTCGAATGGATTTTAATGTTTTTTTTTTTTTTTTAGATTACATCAATCGTATATGTTTATATTTTTGAGAGTTTCACAGATTTCTGCCGACTAAACTGAACTTGTGACGCACACTCGGCAGACTTTGAAATGAAAACTCTTGTTAAAGTTTATTTAAAATCAGGTCAGTAGAAGACCTACAATGTTAGGGTGTTAAATGTAAACATTTGATGAAATCATGTCCTCCTCTCAACCAGTTTACTGTGTTTGTATGATGAGTACAATTGTTAGAGATGTATCAATGCTACAGTCAGGGCTGGATCACCAACTGGGCAAACCTGCAGGCCCCAGACCCACCAGTTAGTTTGTGGTAATTTGATTTATTGCAAATTTGTTTGTGGGAATACGCACCATTAAAGCACAATAAAGATAAGAACCTTAAAGCGGCTATAATCACATTTTTATTATAAGAATGGTATCAAATACCTACAGAGTATTATAGCCTGAATCTTCTGTTCCCCTCGGCTTTACGGAGCTTCATAGTGAATTCCAGCTCTTTGTTTAAACTGTCCGGCCCACCACTTTATTGTTTCACTATTGCTGCTCTAACCGTGTTGTTTATGATTAGCTGGTGAACATAGTGGAGCATTTAGCAGGTAGAGACCAAAACCAGAGCTAAAAGACGGTGAATATTGGATTATTGGCCAGAAAAATTACTTCAGATTAATTAAAAACAGCATTTTTATGCTATTATCTGTCAGTTTTTAGATAAAAACATTAATATTTAGTGGCCAAAATAAAAGAATAAATATATTTTTTACAGATTGAAGGTAGGTGCCGCATTAATACCTGTCTTGTCTACCTATTGTATGTTGTAAAGGAGCCCTGTGTCAAACTGTGCATGGTGCATATGCCTACATAAATTTGTGTTTGACCAAATGTTTGTTCAATCAAACTATTACAAACTATTACAAAGCATCTAGCTGCCTGTCTATAGGTGCACCTGTACTGACGTAATGCCTATGAACTATGAACAACATCTGTGGCTTTCATATTAATAAGAACTGAGTATGATGCTGAACATGATCATCAATCACCTACTTAAAGGAGTTTTACTGATAAAGTTTAAGACAGTATCTGTCTAAATACTTTGGTCATTGCTAACATAGATCATATGATGGTGCAAACGTCATTTTATTGTTTTTTATTTTATCTTTTTGAACGTGTTATCTATTGTTTAAAAAAATAATTACCAATATTCAGTATATATACATATTTAAAAGAGGAGAGAGGATGTTATACTGTATTTTTATGTCATTAATAGTCAAAAATATTATCCAGCTGGTTGGAAACATGTACATACTGTATTTATACAGTACATTAAACTGTCAACATCACTACTGTGTTTTTATTTCTCACTGGTATCATTTAGTTTATTGTAACTGCACTTGACTGCAGATAAACGTGTCTAATATTTCAGATCAATAGCTACATTAAATAAAAGGAACACATCAAAACGGCCAGATTTAATCATTTGTAAGCTTTAATTTCATGAATAAAAAAACAACAATACAATACACAATTATGCCACCTTTAATAAATAACAGTTTTCCCCCCTTCAGAAATCTTCATCTCTCATTTGTTTATGAATTGCAATTTATAAGCTCTTAATGAAAGAGTCCAAAGGAGCTGTTGCCGCTCCTTCGACATAAACAGTGCACATGGATCACACGCAAAAAATAACATGCTTGTTGCTTGACCTTGTCTGGTCTCCCTTCTTCACTCCTCTATTTTCTATATCATACAGTGAAATCTCTGGAAATAACAGTTCTCCCAACACTCTTATTCTCTTACTGAGGGGAAATGTGCATTCAAGGGAAACACAGACTCATGGGAAATGGAGGTATTAGAGGTTTAACATCAGGGATTGGCTGATTGCAATGGCTGAGATATCCAGCAGGGGTCGTTCCTGAGGTGTCTGAAATCATTTTTCTGCTGCTGTTTAACGTGAGATCTTTGCCCCCATGCAGGCGCAGGATCACTGAGCGGACCACGTAACAAACCACAGCACATAAAATAAATAACTGACATCGTCCACAGGCCACATAAAACTTTGTCATCATTGTTTTTGCAATGCCATCATTAATTATAAACTGATTTACCATCTAGTAATTGCACTTGAAACCAGAATTGTCCATTGTACACCTTCATTAAGGTACATTAAGAATCATAACTCTTTTTCCTCTGACAGATGTCAAAGTGAACATTAAATAATACATCTTTTGGAAATGTTACACGAGCAACATACATACTTTTTTCATCAGTTAACCATACGATATATCCATTCTGCATAAAATTAACACTTCATTAACACTTTATTATTTAAATGTTCAGGTAAAGGACTGAGCTGTTAGACAGTTTGTCCCTTTGCATCAACATCATTAAGACCATTTTGTCAAGTGCTGAAAAAAAGAGATTTTACATTTATATGCATCATGTTTGTGATTGTCTTTAAGTTCAGCGCTTGTATAAAATCCAATTAGCTCATAAAAGAGCTTCAATTTTGTGTCGACATGTGAAACCTTAATAAGGCAAACAGGGCCGTAGCCCTGGCTCTGTCCAAGGGCGTCAAAACCTGCTTACCAGCACCTCAAAGCTCATAAATTAACACATTATATCCTGTTTGTTGAATCTGTACAAAAACTGAAGTGTAAAAACAACAATTTGTGCTTTTATGAAGTTTTATGTGCAGGAGTATTTGTTCACAAGCTTGGCTAGCCATTTCCCCCTGCTTCAAGTCTTTATGCTAAGCTACGCTAACGGTCTCTTCGCTTTAGATGACAGCAGTCTCCTCATCAATATCAATGACGTCTTGTTATTTGCACTTTAATAGCTTAAAACTCATAGCATAGTAAATATACATTAGTATATACAGTATAGAGAGCTGGTGCTGTTTTCATCAGCTCATTTTGGCCTCTTTGAGAGTACAAATTTATAAAATAAAATTAAAAAATGTAAGTAATTTTATCTCTCCCTCAGAAAAGACTTAAGTGACCCTGCACTGCACTGAGCCTGTCTGTCGCCCCCAGGGTTGTCTGAGGCCATTAGCACACCTGGTGAGGAATGAGGAGCAGACCTCTGATCAGCGCCGACTGCAGCCTCACTCTTCATTTCTGTCACCAGGCCGGGAGCCGGGCCTCTGTCAACCACTGTCACAACATGATAGGCCCGAAGACTAGGGGGGAAATTCTGTGTCTGTCTGGTCACTTTGTGCTTCCTGTTTATCGTGACAGTGCCTCGTCTGTTTTTACCTGCAGGTGCGTGTGTAGCCGCTCTGAATGACCCACTTTGTACACGTCTGTTGTCAGTTGCTCTGCTGCTACTGTACGGGAAGTGTTTGGGAAAACCTGCAGAGCCCACAGCAAAAGAAGGATGCAGAATTAGGGAGTCCCATACGTCTTTTCTGTAATTGAATCAAACAAGATTAAGATGTTGCAGAGCTAAAGCCACAGTGGGAAATTGACTTTCATTGAATGTAGTCTAATCTGAATACTGTAATGTGGTCAACATGTTTTAAGCTGTCACTCTTCCCTCTGCCAATACTGTTTTCCAGTTACGTCGTTATCGATGCTGGTATTGATCGCAGGCTTTATTTGTGTGTGGTGACAGGAGCGTTTTCACATCGACTGATTGTAGCAAGGGGCTGGGCCTTCATTATAATGAGGCCTTTTTCACTCTATCAAAGCAGGTGGTTTCCAGCTGACCTTGTTCACGTCTGGTGCTAAAGTGTACAAATAATTTATATCACTTATTCACGTCTTTAAATTTCCTGAAAGCCAACGCAGTAGGAGGAGATGAGCTTTATCTTAAACAGCATTTTCCAGTGACAAACTGGTGTGACTAATGAATGTTTTTAACACACATTGCTCTGCATCCACTTCAAGACACATACTGAATATCCCCATATTTATCAACGGGTGACATCTCAAGTACGAGTCACATGACTTGGACTCTAAACACAAATTTGCTGACTTTAAACTTGACAAAAATTTTTAAAAATTGCAATGTGTGTTACAGAACAAATTATGGCTTGTTTAGGACTTAAAACTCAAACTTTAGGACTTCGGACCAGAGTGCAAAGGCTTACTATGACTTGGTCTCACCTCTGCTTTATCAGAACTGCATGTCGGATGGTCGAACAACTTTGGAAAACCCCCACACATTTCCAGTGGTGGATGAAGGGGGGGGGGGGGCGTCTGACAGATTCTGCAACTTTCCTAAAACCGACAACCTGACATTCACACCCACCGCACACTGTGATTACCCAGCTGTGATCTCTCTCTAGCGCTCTCTTCTTTTTTTAAAATCTTGTCACAACTTTTTTTTTGTTGTTGTCACTTTTCATATGAACACTTTGAGTGTTCCAGGAAAAACTGTTTAAAAACGTGTGCCCTTATTCTTATATTTAAACCTTTCTTTTCCCTCTTTACGACGATCACCTTTCAGTGTGTGTGAACAGTTTTCCATTTCTGACGAGGTCGGACAGCACGTTGCACAAACTGGTTCTTTCCAACACTAACTCTGCTGTGGAGAGGTCAAAGGTCATCGACCAGGAGTCAGTGTGCAGTCGGAGAAAGATTCACATCTTGATACCAGAAGCCATCTTTGAACAAAGACAGCATCTCACCCCATGTATGACCAAGTTCCACACTGTTAGGTCACCTGATAACAACCACGTCATCGCCATGACAACTAAACTCCATCCACTGAAGAGGGCCACTAGAGGCTGGAAATGTTGAGAATTTTGATTATGGATTAATCTGCTGATGATCAAATGTTGCATATTCATTTTACTAACATGTATAACAAATAAAGGCAACAAATCCTCACATGTGAAATGCTGAAAAAATTACTAAAACTAGTCTAAAGTTTTTTTTTGTCTAATCGTTGTGTCTCAAATCATACAATTCTGTTTTAGTACTTTAGTTAAGTGTTAGTGAGGTTATGAATATGTGTGGATCATCAGAGACCAAAAAACATTTCAATTTTTATCAAATTAACCTACATGTTAACTCTGTATTTTAGTCATGTAGTGCAAAGATCTAATCACACTACATTGCAAACATATAAAGATTTGATGATGTGGCTTTACCCTACAAGTGCAAATTGTAATCTCATATCAAAATTCTTAGTAACATGACTGAAAGCTTTTCTGTGTTAATTCCATCAATCTCTCTTTACGACAGTGAGATATGTTGTCTACAGCTGTAAGGACTTTCTATTTCTGCTGTGGTTGCTGTTTTACTCAAACACACAAACAGAAAAGGTTGTCCTAGCTGGGTTTAGTTAGATTACTCCAGAACATGTGCTTGCTAAGCCATCTTAACCTCCTGACATTACTTCACTCTGGCCTCCGCACTCAGACAGCCTGCAATGCTCCTCTGCCGCCACCAGTGGGAGCTACACTAAATGTATTGGCCCGGATTGGTGAGAATGCGGTGTGTGAAATGTAATTTCTTCTCAGAATTATCAGGGGAAATGAACGTGAGCATATTGTGAGACTAAGTGTGAATGGCTGAGGGTGAGAAGGAAGAGACGAAGACGGAGACAAGACAGAGCCAAAGAGACAGAGAGAGTGTTTGATGCAGTAAGAACAGACAATCCCTGCAGGCGTCTGTCAGCAAGCAGATATGCAGATCATTTTTTCCCCCCCCAAATCTCCAGATGTTTCAAAGGCTTAAGTCACAGGTCTCTTTGTCTGTTTGGTGTTTATGTGACTCTAGGGCACTGTCCCAGTCACATCCACTTCTGTTCAACACTAACTTTGACAGTAACCTTGAAAGTTCCTCCTGTAATCAGTTGACACTTTGAGAGGAGACTTTATGGACTGTGTGGACTGACGTGACAGTAGATGAGGCTGCAGCAAAAACGGAGACTGTTCCACCTGGCTGGACCGTGTCCATGTGGGCCGTGTGGGAAGACGCCGGGAGACGCTGTGGCGATGTGTGAGGTCTTCAGTGGGTGTAATAGCCATAGTAGTCTGCATCACTGTTGCTGTCCTTCTCGCAGACCTCACCACTGCGCGGAGGCGGGGAGTTTTCCGTGCTAGATGTGTAAGGCGACACCCTCCTCTTCTTGTTGTCCCCCACGCCGCCCTCATACAGGCCTGAGTCAGCCGAGGCCGCTGATTTCACAGAGGGAGGTTCGAGCCAGGGGTCGTCTCCCGCCACCTCCACAGTGTCTTTGGGTTTGTCCTGCAGCAGGGGCGGCTGCAGAGGCTCTAGGAGCGAGGGAGGGTGCAGCCTGGGGTTGCCAGGTGACGTGGAAGAAGATGATGAGGACGAAGAGGACGACATGGGTCTAAACCAGCCCAGACTGGGGCCAGGCTTACTCGGGTGGCTGAGGTACTGAGGGGTGGGTCGGCTGGTGGTCCAGCCCGCTGAGGTGGCTCCTGATACAGACACGCTAGTAGATGCAAAGGGATGGTCTGGGTAGTAGCTGAGGGCATGGTGAGCGGATGTCTGCAATGGGAAGGGCTTGTAGAAGCCGTTTCCGGAGAAGTCACCCTCATAGGAGGAAGTGAAGTCAAGCCGGTTGGGGGCCACGCCCTGCTGAGGGGGAAGGTACCAGCGGCTGTGGGGACCAGGGCTGGAGGACGGGTCCTTGTGCTGCTGGCCCATACCGATAGGCTCGCGGCCGTAGAAGCGGCTCTGGGGCAGGGGGCTCATGTACTGCTCTGGGAGGTAGCCTTGGGGGTAGCAGCTCCCTGGCAGCAGCTGCTGGCTCTCTGTGGGGGAGGGGGTGAGGCGATCAGAGTCGGGAGGAGCGTACAGCCTAGGCAGGAGGAAGGAGGAGGGGAAGAGAAGAGAGTGTGAGAAGAGAAAAAAAAAGAAGGTGTTATTTCCTGCCCAAACCTCAAACTATCTATCAAACATCTCACAGCCCCTCACACCCTTTCACTGCAGCATGCTCGAGCAGCCAGTAATTGCATCTATTACAATATATGAGCACATACCAGCACATATAAGTACCAGCAATGATTCAGTCTCGCATTTCATGGTCAGCCAATGCAAGTGAAGACTGTGCAAGTGCTGTCTCCCTAAAAAACAGATTTACAGTTGTTCTCTCTTTACAAACATATATTTTTTTAATAGATTACTTACGTGTCGTAATTGTCGCGGAAACCTTTAGCGAAGGGGTTATGGTCTATTTTCAGCTGAGTGATCTGTGTAAGGAATAGGAGGAGGGCAATGAGAGAATGTAGGCATAGGAAAAAGAGAAGGAGTGAGCAACCACCAAGAGAAACAAGAGAGCAGAAAGAGAGGAGGCCACTGACTAATAATTAATGAGGATAATATGCAATTTCTGCTCTTGTTGGAAAGAATTTTGAAACAGAAAGTTGGCAACACACACACACACACACACACACACACACACACACACACACACACACACACACACACACACACACACACACATATATAGGGATGGAATAAACATACAAACAGGGAGAGTGTATCTTGCTATGGAATACAGTAACTCTAACACAATGTATTTGAACAGCTGTTAAAGATCTACTATATACGGCACATAGTGGGGAGGACTGAGCCACAGTACTCAGTTCAGCTGAGGTCAGGTGACTCTTAGTTGAACTTAACTACTGTATCGTAATGCTGTGCTTACACTTACAGTGGGAATGTAAATTAGTGCGTGTGAATCTTAGATGCACGCATGCATTAACCAAGGCTTTTTATATGAAACATGGCTCTGACATGAATCATTGAACTCTAGACCTCATTAAGATGCTGTCATAAGAGGTGTTGTTATGGTGCTGGGCCTCATTGTGCAAAGGTTACACTAAATAAGCGTTTAAATGAAATCAAATAAAGTAACAGATCCCTACTTTTTAGTCCAAAATGTGAGAAAAATACGGACTTCAACACATAATTTATAATTTCTTCTCAGTAAGATTTGATTAAAAATAAGAAAACAGAGCTGAGGTTGACCATAATTGACACTTGATGCCATATTTATCATTTCATTCCTCCTGTGATTGATGTGACTTACATCAGCGTTCTGATAAGCAGTGACAGCGATGAACTGAGTCTCCGGGAAGATGAACGTCTGAGTTTTGGATGAAAGGAAGGGATCCTCAGTGCCGTCCTCTTTAACCTCCACGATGTGAAGACGAGGCTGGTACTTATGGAGCGACTGGAGCACGATCATCTGGAGAGAACCACACAGGAAATATGACAGATGAGAGAGAGAATAAAGGTCTTTGGATGGATTGAACCTGGAGATGTTCTTAAAGCTTAATAAATAATCTTAAAACACATATGCAGACATGCACACATGGACGTTTTAGACAGAGAACAGGAAAAGGAACAGTACCTGTGCCACGTTATTGGTGCTCCCCTTGTTGTTGGTGAGCTTGAGTTTGCTGAAAGACACTTCTTGTCTCATCCAGTGAGCTCCTGTGTTTGGGGAGTCGGGATGCATGTACATCCTGTTGCCTGTAAGTACAAAATCACACCATGAGCAACATGTTGTTTACAATTTTGGTCACTTTAAGAAGCATAAATCTAACATCAGGCATATCTGCAAACCTGCGTGTTTATTTGGATGTTATAGATGCAATCAGAGTGCAGTTGGATGAATTTGGTGTTGATATTAACACATGTTTATCAAATGTTTTGGTGAAAAAGAGAGATAAGGAGCTAGCTTTTAACTGCCCCTTTTCCTACATTTATTGCAATAAAAACTTTTTTTTTTGCAGCTGTCTCTTCACAGTGCAAGCAGCATCGACAGCTATAGATATTGTTGATGTTACTGGCTGCTGATATTTAAAAAAAATATATGTGGGAGGGTGAGAAGCTACTGCATATAATAATTTTCCATCATATTTTACCTGGAAACATATGCTTGGTCACTATTTTCTGCTAATGGGGACAATATTGTTTTAATGACTTATATTTGATGCATTCTTATTGCAGGATACAATCTCAGCACCCTGATTTTTCACAGTGTTACCACAATGACCTGCTAACCTTCTGTGAGCACACCACATAAGTGCAATATTAAATCTAATTGAGCAAAGTTGTCACCACAATTTCCACAACTGTAGCACATCAGCAGTCACCTTTCCACAACACCTGGCACATGTGTGACAACACCTTGCAGTTTCTCTCATTTATATAATTGTGGTTAGACTATCATCAATCACACACAAAATGTCATATTGGTTGAGTTGCTATTGTTTTTTTACTGAGGTGTGAACAGGAAGAAATGGAGTACAAGACAGGGATGGGAACAGAAGTGAGAACCAAATTCATGTTCTTTTAAGGACAGCAAACTGGAAATAAAGATAGAAATGTCAAATCCAATGTAAATCCAATATTTCTGTCCATCAATCCAAACAACTCCTTGTAGATAAAAGTGAGTGGTTGAATATAACACTGATATATAACAGTATATGAAGGGAAGGGTGCATTTGGTGACCAGTTATGATGTAATCCATCAAAGTGCTCTGTAAATATAATGGAAATGAATAAATAAAATCAACTATTTACATTTTTTTAGATATTAGATAGTGTAAGGGGATTCAAAAATAATAAAACAATCAAAACGGTGCAAAAATAATGATTACTGGCAATAGAATTGGTTTATAAATGGCTTATTTAGTTCAAGAAATAGGAGTATCCAACTCGTAAAGTACAGTTCAGTGTAGCTAAAAAAACCCAAATCACCAAAATTGGAGATAATGTGGTTTTCATAGGACAGCAGCCATGTGGTGGTTGAAACTGCAGTTGAAACTATTTCGAAATTTCTGTACTGCAAGTCTTTGTTACTAATTGACAAACACAGGGATACCAGTCGGTATACCAATAAGCTAATACTGATTTATCAGTCTAGTTCTAGCTGAAAGCTGATTCTTCATCATACACCATCAACCAAAGTCAACCTTATGAGATGAAGCAGATAACAAAAGACTTTTTAAAGAGGTGGAGTCCTGTAATGCCACATCCTACACTCTCATACTTACATGCCCTACATTTTCTGATAATAATAGATCCCCACCTTCTTATTTTACACCCACGTGCATAATTAATTCCTCCTTTCCCATTTTTCTGTATATTTGTGCAATATATTTGGCTCCTTTGAAATTTGAAAACATAAAAAATTATATAAAATAACAAAAATGTAAAAGTTTAAACAAACCTAAAACAAATATAAATATTGTGTTTGATCAAGCTAATAAAGCAGGTGACACCTTCTTAAGCTTTTTCATTAAACTTCCTACCCAATCAAACTGAATCATTTCTGTTTTGTTCTCACCACCTGCAGAATGAGGCTGCTGATTTCAACAACAGCAAAAGCAACATCAAAATGTCCACAGAAACCTCTCAGGCTACTTGTGCATCATGATGCACTCTTGGTTTCCCTACTGTATGCATGTAGGTTTGCTACAATATTGCTAAATAAACCACTTCCTCAAAATCGTCCATGTTGCATGCACTGAGCTAAACCTTCCAGCTAATTGATTAACCAGAGTTCATACGATCACGTATTTTGTGTCAGAAGTTGTTGTTGGAAGCCCCAAAAAGAAATGTGAGCATGCATTTATCCCTCATTTATGGTTTCTGCTGCAGGTAAGTGTCAGATTTAACAACACGTTACAATTTGGGTGAAGTTTCCTGTAAAAGATTGAGAAATAATTTGCGCAACTTTGCACATATACGGCTCCAAACTGCAGGGACGGGTGGCCGAAAAACAATCAGAATTAAATTCAAGTAATATGATGTTAGTAAACTGCAAACTGCATGCATGTCAAGGGACACCAAAAGGACAAAAGAAAGACCTGCTGTCGGTGAGTAGGAGATACTTTTCAGGTGTAGAAAAAGTACTGTGTCACCAGTTATGCATTTCATTTTTCTAAATACACTTAAATTATGAACAAGTAAAAGAACCCATCATGCAGGATGGCCCATTTCAAAACCAGTAAACAGTATATGATATTATTGGATCTAATTACTGATGCATGAATGTGCTAATCATTTTAATGTTGCAGCTGGTAAAGGTGGAACTAGTTTTAACTATACTGCTGAGTGGATTTATCTATAAAAGTAAATAATTAATGTGTTGATCATATTTAAATAAAATGTAGTGCAGTAAAAAGTACAAGTAAAAGTATTATAATTTTACTCGAACATGTAATGTAGCATAAAAATGGAATAACTCAAGTTTAGTACAAGTACTTAAGTACAGTACTTGAGTAAACATGTATCTGCCCTCTTATCTTTATATAAACAATATGGTTACATTTAGTTTAGTTTAATACTTTAAGGTAATTTCACACTCTCACTTTAGTAATGTTTAAATGTATTTGAATTCTCTGATAGTGGAAATGTTTCCAATCATAAAGACGGCAACCACATAAAAAGACATTTCTTTGTGTTTCATTATGTGGCATGATGTGAAATATACCTGGCATGTTACCCTCCGCTTTCCCACACTGGACCCACTTGCCGCCCTGGTACCTCCAGTGGTGCTGATCAGCCAGGACCACGTCCACGTAGACGTTATAGTGGGCAGACGGATCCAGAACACTGATGTTGAAGCTCAGGAAGGGGAACATCCTCCTGGATAAACACACAGGGAAAGACGAGATTAATCACTGTGAACATATATCTTTATTTTTGGATCTTATAGCTGACATTTGCATGCCTTGACATTTTTAGATTAATGTTTGTGTCAAAAAAATACAATTAAAGTTGGCAGTTGTTAAACTTTGGTTTAAATGAACAAAATAAAAAAATGTGAATATATCTGGACAAAATTTCTCTTGACAAGTGCCAGCAGAAAAATAACAAATGCTCAAAGTGGATATAAAATGCATGTACGACTACTTCCAGGAGGATTTGACCTACTGAGATTGTGCAGTATCTTCTACTGGCATGAAGTATTATTGATGAACATAGGGACTGCAGACTTCTGCCTTGAAAGACAAGCAATGATGAAAGAAATCCAGAGTGCACTAACAAATTATGCAAAGCCAAAGCAATCTATAGTGTCAAATGGTATATTTGTAAGAAAAGTACGCACAAAGAATACATTTATAAGAAAGAATCCATCAGTGCTCTTTCAGGGCAATAGTGTGTGGAACTAAGGCAGGGAGGTGATTCCCATTAGGACCTTGTGACCTCTTCCTGTTTGCCTCTGCTTCACCAGAAGAAGAATCAAGAGTAGGAGTAATGCATGAGAGGTTGAGAGGGACGAGTGTATGTGAATATTTAATGCTGATGTTAATAAAAGATGCCCCAGAAGCTGTTCCTGATTGCTGGAGCTTTACATGATGAACTTATTTGGATCACAGAGGGCTTCAGTGAGACGAGGTGATCAGGAGGTCAGGGCGTCCCCGGGCGCCACGGCCCAGGGACGGTCAAACCAAGAGCAGGAGACGCACACAAATATAAGACACGGACACCAAATGCACACACCACATATATGACAGACAGACACTTCTGACAGTCCACAGTGACATCTTCATGTATAAACTAAACATCCAGAGTGCATGTAATGTTGACAGAGATGCACTTACTGTCTCAGGATAAATAATCCTGCAGAGAAGTTCCCATGTTACAATATACAGAGCAAAGCAACAGTAAACACGTCATCACGTGAATTTTTACAATCGTGACTCATATTTGTCACCTTGTTTGCATGGTTTTTCTTTATGCATCATCTTGCAGTAGTTTGACATTTTGGAAACAAGATGAGAAGAATGTGTGTGATTATGTCTGTACAGTGAACATGAAGCTACAGCTAGAAACCAGTTAGCTTAGCTCTGAATAAAGACTGGAAGCAGAAGTGATCTGGCTTTGTACAAAGGTAAACAAGACACAGAGTCTACCAGCAGCTCTGTGAGGTTGTACTTTGGCACAGTGGTGCTTTGAGCTAAATGCTAACATCGGTATGCTGAAATGCTCACAGTGAAACATGCAGATGTTTGGCAGGTTTTTATCATGTTCATATCTGTGTTGCATGTTAGCATGCAAACATTTGCTTTAGTACTTAAAGCCTCCAGGGAAGGCGACCTGTAGATATTCTAAGGTAGCGAAAACACAACAATTCTTATTTTCGGGTGATTATAAACTAGTGAAAACTAAAAATGTCAACCTCTTGGAGGAGCTAGAGTCACAGGATCACCAAAGTCAGTATGATTTAATGTTCTGGAGCATGAATGTTTATATAAAATCCAATAGTTACTGAGTTGTCTGGACCGAAGTGGTCGACTGACTGACATTACCATCCCATGATAGCAGCATGTTATATCTTGTTTGTTTAATCACCACAAAAACTGAAGTGTGAACAAGTGGTGGTTGTGTGTGTGTGTGTGTGTGTGTGTGTGGGGGGGGGGGTTACTGCACGTGTGCTCAGCCAGAACCAGGGTAGCTGTTTCTCTCTGCTATGCTAAGCTAGACTTACTGTCTCCTAGCTGTAGCTTAATTTGTCACAGAACTTATTCTATAAATAAAAAAACCCTCCACGGTTTCTAAAGGCCAATAAATGACCGACTGGATGAGGACTGATTCATTCACTTAACTCAGTCTATGCTCTTGTATATGCATCTGCACGGCAGTCTGGGTCTATATGAGGTCAGCAGTGTGTAGTTGGTGTTAATAAATGAGGGCAACATGTTTGGCATTTGGCCCAGCTGTTTTACACTGGCTAACAGCACCTGAGGCTATGGAGCATTTGTAATGACGATGCCCTCCATCCCTTTGATTTGTTCAATGTGAAAAGTGAGTGCTATTTCAAATTAGACGTCCTGCCTGGAGTACCGTCTGCAGCACAGCCCCATGTTTTCAAATTCAAGTTGAATAAAAGGATGTTGTTAAAGGGAACCGAATGAGGGCCTTGCCTAAAAATGTTTTTTGTTTCAGGGCAAATGAATTTTAAAGAGATTAGTAGTATGAAAGTGTTTGCTGTTTTTATAGAGTGCATGGCTTAAATTAGTCATTATAAGTGTGCAAAGACTGTACACAAAAAAGAAGAAAAACTTCCTTTTCAGAAACGCCTTCTTCTTTCTTTTCTAAAACGTTTTGGTGTGGGTGGAACAAATAGATAAGATCTAAAGTCTACAGTGTTTGATCACAGCTATAATTACATTATAGTTGACAACGCTCTGGGTCAAAAACAAGAGCTAAACTTATAATTCAGTCTGAAACTTATAAAGTGTGTCCACAAAAGACCACTGTGGTCAACATGTCAGCGCTGCCGTTAAAGTAAACTACAAAAAACTCTACTATCTCGTCTCGTCCGGATGGAAATTTATCTCATTTAAATTCAGTGTGTCCTCCCTGAAGCAGTTCGGCCATTTAGTGGTGTAAAAGCAAGTGAGGTGTGTAAAGAGCCGATGCGATCTGTTAGCAGGCTAACCTGGAGGGCTCTGTCATTGTGTGTGTTGCCTCGATCTGTCTTCATGTTTAAACAGCACAAAGGGCCAATTAAAAATATATTTCTCTAACAAAATGAAGTCATGAATAAGTCAGGATACCTGGTATTATAAACGGTTCATTCTTTATTTCTTAACGAGAGCACATGGTGAGTCTGAGTATCAAACCTCTGTGCCGACTGAAGTACGTCCGTAGTATCAAAAACTGTCACGTATAGAAAGTTGGTATTGATTGTTGGAACAGATTCTTCTTTTATTTACTTCCTGATTTAAATAAAAAGTTTGCCAATTCTTGACTACTTTATTTAGGGTAATGCTCCTTTACTGCTGATGTGTTTAGACAACATTTGAAGGATGATGCAGGTAATTTTTTTTATTTTTTTTAATGTTAACAAATCCCACGACAAGAACAAAACTAACAGTGACTAACAAGTATTGTGTGTGTATCCAAAGCCTGGGATCTTCTTCCTCTGTGCCATAGAGCTCCATTGTTGTCCCAAACACTATTAAAAATACAACAGTGAGCCACACTGTTACACATGACATGTTCCTTCATTACCATGAACACACACACTTGTAGTTTATTCAGACTCAGTCACACACGCACCATCCTGCTGCTCCAAATACTCACTAATGCACCAAATGTGGATTAATCCGCTGCTGGAAATAGTCCCAAACAAATCTGTTTACTCCTGTTTTAAAAGATATAGCCACGACACACAATACCCAGCCTGACACGACCTAAATGCACCAAGATATTAATGCTGCAATATTTTAAAAACACTCATCTTTACCACTATATCTTTGGTTTGAATTGAAGAAATGTTACCATATGTTTGAACTTTGCATGATTTCTTTGAATGTGTATTGCGCATTCTCCTAAAGAAGCTCCACAAGTCAGACTTTTCAAGAATTTATGTAAAAAAAACGTTAAACATATATGCTGGATTGTGTCTTTAAATGACGGCGTTTTATGCTTGTGGACTGAGCACACACACGTACAGTCACACACTCTTTTTACCCTTCAGTGGTAAGACAAAACCCTGCCATGAGCGGTCCCAGTTGGGTCTTTCTGGCTACATGGTGAGTCCAGTTTAACAATCAATCATAGTTCTCTGTGAAACAAAATCATGGCAGCAGCTCTTTAGTGGCTTGCAAAGAACAGGTGATAGGTCTCTTCTTCCACTGCAGAGTCTAATACAAGTGAAAACAGAAACTGTGCTGTTCAGCATATGAATGGATCAACCCACCTACACTGTGTGAGAGTAATCTAGAAAGTAGATGAGTAGTTGCCCCAGTGATATTGTCGATTCACTTATACTAGAGCCTTTTATAGGAAATCAGAACTTGGCAAGAGGGGGAAACCATAGAAAACACAACACAGAGGGGTATTTTCATGAGGAGGCGGCAGTCATGCTTTTTGTACAGAGTTCACCGAGAAAAGCTGAAAAACACAAAACACGTTAGTGTGCATGTATGGGCAGTGTGGTGGCGGTGTGGTAATGGAGCGTACAGTGGTTATGCTGATTTTTGACTACAGTTTGACACATTTTTTATCTTTCTGCCACAAATAAAACAGCTTTTGTTGCATTTTAGAAAATGCATTTGCTGTGCAGTGATACATGCACTTGCTTGGACACCAGGGGAATCAAACCTGCAGCTCTACAGTTACCATACAGACTCCCTAACCAACCTGCCAGTGTGCCAGTCTGATTCACTGGAAACTTGACAGTAATGACAAACGGCTGGTGCTCCCTCAGCCTGATCCAGGTGTATACGCACATGAATACTCATAACTGTATTTTTTCTTCTGACAAAATACCATAGAAACAGATGAGTGTGGTGAACCAGTAATACAGAGACAGTACTGCTGGTGGTGACATTTAAAAAAATCAAAATAAACTGTGTGGATGTTGGGGAGAGATGAAGAAAGGGGTGGGGGTTGGGTAGACAGAGGGCGCGGGAGGGGAAACCGCGGGGGGGAAACGGAGGTTAGAGAAAGGGAAAAGGAAAGAGCAGAGGGTGGAGTGAAGGGAGGGAGGGGTGGAGGGTTTGTCCTGGGGATGCAAGGCAGAGGCTTGAGAAGAGAAAAGGAACTGGATATTCACCAGGGAGAGGACTTTTCTACATGAGTGCACCAACTGATTCATCCGGACAGGAGTTCAGGTCCAGTTTTTGTCACCGTGCGTACGCTTGATCATCTGTGACGAAAACATGCCAGTCTACAGCTGCTGCCGGACACAAGCACTCTTTAACACAGGCACTCCTGCTTCTGACTTATTGCAGAGGAATTCAGTGACTAGACGTGTTGAAATTTCAATATTTTAGTGCAGCATGTCATATAATAAATGATAAAGCTATTTTTTTTCCCTCTCTCGATACTTCCCTGCACTGCCTGTGTCACCTCAAGGTCATTTGTTTTATAATCGAGATGTAAATCTTTAAAAATATGTTGCAAATATATTGTTATATCTTTAAAAAAAGCCTGAGTAAAAGCTGGGCACTGTAGTTTTGTAGTTCTGTTATTAAAACAGGAGATAACAGTTCATTTGTTGGGGACTATTTTCAGCGGTTTAATACACATTTGTTTGTCTAGTAGTGGGTATTTCCGGACAGCAGGTGTTTGTGGGATTGAGTCAAAATAAACTACAGTGCGTGTGTGTGCTCATTTAAATAAAGGATTGTGTCAGCCAGTGCAAGAGTGTGGCTCACTGATGTGTTTTTAATGGCAACAATGGAGCTCTATGATCAATTCTTTTTTTTTTTTTTGGTCTTTTCATGGAATTTGTTGACAAAAGGTAAATAAATAACCTCATATGTGAAGAAACAGGCTTCATATTCGGTATCTAGTAAATCACACGACAAATTAGTAGTGTATTTATTTAGTTCTCTCGGCCTTGAGTTTTTATTAACCCCAAAGAATAACGACATTGAAAGCAGCGGGGTTTGGCCTGTGGCTCAAAACGTGGTGGACTTCACCACTCAGTTATTAGAAGAGGATATTTACTCAGTAAGAGGAAGCACTTGTTTAGCTATCTGAAAATATTGGCACTTGATGTTTCTGCGAAAAGCTGCATATGCACACATAAACAGCTGAACAGGAAGTGACAAGTCATACTGTTAAAACCTTGAAATAGTCCCACTTCTGCTTTCAGAAAGAGAGCAAGAGAATTAATACACTTCCAAACATTCATCCCCAAACATCTTGCAGTGTTTGTGATAAGAAATGTAATTGTCAAATTGGTTCTTTGACGTGATTAATGAGGTTTTTGCTGTATGGCATTGTACTGAAAATGTCTGCAGCCAGGCACGACCGAGAGGGCACCCACTCGAATTTCCTTGGTGATGTGAAGTGATCATTTCCTACTACTTTGGAAAGAAACTTGATTATTCACTGAGTATAAATGTAGAGTTTACTTACTCCTACTTTGTAGGACTTAACTTAGAAGCTGCAGTGCATTTACAAATACTACATTCTTATAATTATGTACTAATAAATATAATAAAAGTGATAATATATGTTGTAGAAGTTGCCACCTTTTTACAAATGTAGCAAATGTAGAAACTTAAATGGTATTATGATGTTATGGTTAGATGCTTTTCTGCTAACTCAATCTTCAGCTACTCATAGCGGCACTTTGTAATAAGTAGCAACCATTCTTGGGAGTAAAATAAATCAAAGGATTATTTCCTCCCTAAAAAACTACCGGACCACAGATTGATACATGTTACAGTTTGGAGTCAGTGGAGCAGAGAGAGCACATGAGCATGATTCCTCTGAAGTTTAGATCTGCATTATTTCCCTGAAAGATGTTTGTATGTTAGTCACTCTTATTCTCCTTCTCAGAACACACACTGTACTGTACTGTACGGTCAATCAGACATTCATTAGCATTAATTGTGACTTATCCATTGTTTATAAATCTTTGATGCTTCGAGTACAGGCACATTTCAGGTTGATGATATACGATTAATTCTAAATGTGTATTTATATTAAATCAATTAATATTCAGTTGTTATTTCCATAAGAAAAAACTCCCTTTAAATGATTGTGCTTCTTGGAAACCAAGGTAGGGAAAGGTTTGTTCTCTTGACTCATATCTAAACTCACCCAGGTGTAGGATCAAGACATTGGTCAAACAAATGAAGGAGGAAAAAAAAAGCTTCACTTTCTCTTTTCGCTTTTAGTCACCTGATTCTTTTTTAACTATATCAGAAAAACCCATTGTTTTGCATCTTACTGCTTTTTTTGTCTTGATTCATTTGGATGACAGAAAACTACGCTATGTTTATGTCGAACCTCGACTCTCCACTGCGTGCAGACTCGATGAACTCTGCCTTAATGCAGACACAGGATGAGCAGGGCCTGAAATGTTATCAACCAGTGTGGTGGTCTGAATTTAGCTCATGAGAAGTGCAGATGAATTCGCCCCCCCTCCCCTCCCTTTGCTACAACCCATGAAAATGTCTCTAGATTTTCAAAGCCCAGGTGTGGTACATGAGCCAAACTTCTGAGAGATCTGTCAGGCTGTACACCGGGCGTCTAGTGCAGGCTGAAGAAAGTAGAAAAAAAAAAGAGAATCTAGTCTTTTACTTCCTGAACTTCAAAGGTGCCTCACCTTCTCAGCGTGGCCATCTGAAGACTCAGTGGTGTTTGACCCTTCTCTATACTTTTCTCTAGAGTTTCTTTCACCCTTTCTCTTATAGATACCAGGGTTTTGATTAACATTGCAGACCCGCAGACTTCTTTATGAAATCACAGCAAAATTATTGTGGGAGCCAGAAGCCGAGATGAAAATTTAAGAAGGCTATCGCCTCTGATATTGAAAAACCATCCTATTTTTTTTTTGGGTTCCTCAGCTCGACACCTCCAGAATCTTGCAGGAGTTTTTTTTATAAAGTCTGTGTTTATTTGGACTCTTCATAACTTACTGTGCTAGATACTGGGGGGGGGTTAAGATACCAGGGTGAGAACATTTTCAATTGCCAGGATTTGAAATTTTCGTAACATGAGGTTTGTGGTTTTGCACAACATGAAAAATTGCTTTTAGTCTCATGTGGAAGGATAACACCTCCGTGCTCATTCCACCGACCGTTTTTTGTTATTGCGGGTCATATTTACACTTTTGTGCAGAAAAATCTAGCAAGTGTGTGTGTGTGTGTGTGTGTGTGTGTGTGTGTGTGTGTGTGTGTGTGTGTGTTTGTGTGTGTGTGTTTGAGTGTTTCCTTTTCTTTTGCTGCAGTTTAAACAATGTGTTTTAAATTAAAACTATATATAATAGGTATTTTAATTACATGACCTGATAGATAATAGCTACTGACCACAGTGTGGGTTTCTAGAGGGGAATCTGCCAGGATTGGTATTGTCAAATGACAGAAGGAACACACACACACACACACACACACACACACACACACACACACACACACACACACACAATATCTGAAATTGGCTCTGCTTTCTTAATGTTTTCACAAAATCCACATACTATAAAATGTCTAATAAATGTCCTTTAATAATCTCTAAATAATCCATATAATGCAGTATAAGGTGAAGTATGGAAACACAGCATTTTGCATTTTTTTGTATTAGGAAAAAAGAAAAAGTTTACAAGAAATCATCTCAAGAAACTACTTCAAAGATTATTTTCTGACTTCAAAAACCTGCACTCAGAATAGTTCTGACAGCAGGTGTACTTACAGCAGTCAACCAGAAAGTAAAGAAACCATGCAGGTCAAAGGGGAATAATTTACAAGACTGTAAATTGCAGCTAGCAACTTAAAATCCATCACCTACAAAACTGTGAATCTTCCTGCTTTCAAAAGCCAGAAAAACACCAAAAATGTGTCAAAACAACAACAAAAGTGAGTTTAAGAAAAAAAATCGAATTTAATTTCAAGTCACTTTTAATAAGAAAATGTGTTTAAGCTGACAGAGTGGAGTCAGTGGAAATATCAGTGTCTTATTATGTGACAGCGCACTTGTCTGGTGTGCACAGATCCGAGCCATGAGAAACCTATGGCCTCAAACCTTCTGTCAAACAAAACCGGCGCATATTAGTGAATTAATCCTCATCGACGTGGCTGCATCTTAATGCTCGGTGACCCATCAGAGGGGCCCGGCAGCACCATGTCCCCCCCCCCCCCCCCCACCACCACCACCAACAACCCTCTCTCAGGTCAGGAGCCGCAGAAACGCGTTATGTTCTTTTTTTTAAAATCTCAATTTCACTCTTTTAGTTTCTGCAGCCGCCTACTCGAGATATCGCGCTGAGGTTTATTTATCAAAAAAG
The DNA here is from genome assembly GCF_905237075.1 of Dicentrarchus labrax. Lineage (NCBI taxonomy): Eukaryota > Metazoa > Chordata > Actinopteri > Moronidae > Dicentrarchus > Dicentrarchus labrax. Next base: position 20,386,312 of record NW_026136712.1, on the reverse strand, counting down.
TTTCTCACTTTATCACCTCTCCGTTAAAAAAAAAAGTAATCTCTGTCTGAGCAGAGATAAGATAACTTCTTAAAGGATTTGATTTGTTACTGATCTGATTTTGAGCCTTTTAATAATTACAATCGCAGGAGGGAAGAGTTTGTTTTCCACATTTTTCTTTGCAGAGAATAACAGGATTTATCTGGCACTGCCTCCTAGAAGTAAGAAGTTATAATGAGGTGACATTAGAGGTCAAGCAGAGGTGTCAAAATGTATTCCAGCAACTCTACATGCAACTTATATTTTTTCTTCTGCCTAAAGCAAATTTAGATTTATTTATTTATTTCATTGATTTATTTTTACTAAATCACACGACTGAGAGAATAGCTCTTATAAAGATGCTCCTTGAATCAAGTGTTGTTTATTCTACAGCACCATCCTTGAGATGCATTTCAGATTATAGATAATAGATTATCCACTCATGCTTCATACTTCAGGCTCTAATTATGACTCAGCTCTGCTCGGATTTGCACGAAAGCAGCGAAGTGATAAATCGACTTATGGTAAACATGGAGTTCAGAGGTCATTCTCATCTTTCTCCAAAAAGACTCAACGCTGCGAACACCTCTGTCACCTGACCAGTGATGTGATGTGTGTAGTAAACAGGAGCTACAAGACGGTAAACTCTGGCCTCCAATCGGTGATAACACTAAAAGGCAGCATGACAAGGCTGCAAGGTGTTATTTATTTACTCAGGAGAGAAAAAACAACAACTGTCTTTTATGTTAAATTATAGGAAGTTAGTGTGATGTAGTGGTTATCTGCCCACCATTAAAGGAAGACTGGTAGTGAGAAATGAGAAAGTGTGTAAAACCAAAGAAGAGCGGTGGGTAATTTGCAAATTCTTTCACTTCTTCTCGGCTAAAATCTGAGCACAAATACAAGCAACCGGCTCCATCAGATTTTATTAGTGTGGAAAAAATAAGAGAGAGTCGTTGGACTTGTCAGTCTTACCTCCCCTGTTTGGTGATTATCATCTCGGTTTGGAACTTGTGGAACTTGGCCCATAGCGGGTAGTTATTGAGCAGAGCCTGAGTCTTCCCGCACACCTGTAGCCCAGGTAAAGGGTAGAGAGGCGGCCGCTGGTAGCCGTGCTGAAAGCTCGCAGGGTAATTCTCCGGAGCAGGAGAGTACAAGTCTTTACTGCCTGCAGGAAACCCGTCTCCTGCCGTCGGGATGTAACCCTGCCCGGCTCCACTTCTTGGAGGCGACCGCACGCCGCCGTACGGGCAACTGCTGAGGGTCTGTGCGTAAAACCTGCCGGGCTGCGCTCCGTACCCTCCCATCGCCTGGTCCGAGTGGTACGGCAGAGCCAGAGGGTCCTGCCCGCTTTGAACAGAGTCTGGGTAGTAAAACCTCGCGTCCTGAATCCCCATTTTAAACTCGGCTAGATCCTTGCCGCCGCGGTGGAGGTGACTGCTGATGTCGGTGTTCTTTCCGAAAGTTTGCGTTTCAGTCCCATTCAACATGCTGAGGTAGAGGTTGCCACCTATGCCGCCCATTTGCAGCCCCGCTCCCGGTCTGTGCGTAATGTCATAAGGCTCCACTCCAGCGTCCAGTTGAGTAAGAGCATGTACAATAAAAAAAAAAAATAAAAAATCACAAAACAGCACAGTCTGGATTGTTATCCTCACTTATTACTCACAGCGCACTGACATGCCACAAACTTTACAATACTCGTCTCGGTCGCTCACAGCCTATAATTTAAAACCTCACACGGACTCATTAGACTATTTATATATAAACTTTTTTTTTGCCCGAGTGGGTGATTGTCTTGTCTTTTTTGACGCGTGGAGTCGCTACAAGTGACTCAAACACATGCTCAGTTTTCTAACCTATGATATATACATTTTGTAAAGTGGTCATATTGTGGAGGTGTGTCTGATGCAGAGGCAGGACGTGATAGGCTCCGGATATGAGAGGAGCCATCCCCTCATCAGAGAGTAACACAAATTACACACGCTGCCCTCTGCAAAAAAAAAAAAAGGACTATGATTGCTTTAGAAGGACTAAAGACTAAAATATAAAAATATACACATTACAGTGCATTTTAAAAAAAACATAAACATAAATAAAAGCAACAAACTATACATTTACAATTAAATGCCACAAACTCTCCAGTGGGAATATTTTTTGCGCATTTTCGTTAAAGTATGATCTGCTCACATGAATAATTAATGTTATTATGATATTCTGTTTTTATAGCCAGATGTTTTTTTATGATGAGTTAGTGAAGTGAGCTGCAAGAAGAGGGAATTAAAACTAAAGACAAATCAATTGCTTGAATCCCCTCATTAATTAGGCCAATGATTTAACTATAGTTCTTTAATTTTGACAAAGCATCAATAATTCAAATATTTTGTGTTTTGTACAGTAAATTCACCTCGTAATTTAACTATAAATTGAACATTGCGCTATAATTTAATATATTTCCGATCAGATGATTCTTTAAATGTAATTTTTAAGAAGATTTATTAATTACGACTGTTTTTCCCCCGCTAAATGACTCCTCTTTGTCTTATAGTCCGTCCTAAAAAAAACATTGTTTGACACCTTTTTTTCTGAAGTTAAAACTTGTTCGATGACAAAATAACGATTTGTTCTTATTAAGTCACAAAATAAATCAAAACATCGTCACATTTTCCATGTCGCAGGGTGTTTTGAGAGATTTCCACTGAAATAAAGCAGTTTTTCACGTGTTTGTAATAGACAGTTGACAGGTTGGATCATCAACACCATTTTATTTTCATTTTCCATTTGATTCATGAAAGGCTTAACAAAAAAGTCCGTTAATGTCTTTATTAAGCTATAGTTGTTATTATGTCATCAAATTAATCCAAAATAACATAAATGTTAATTATAAATATCTTTTTAGGAAATAAACCTCAAACTTTTCTAAAATTAATTTGTAACAAGATGAAATCCAATTAACTCTTTACACATTTCTTGCCTTCTTTTATTTGTTAATGATGACCAACTTAAAGACTTTATGCACCCTCATGTAGATAGCCTATAGTGTTAATGCAATACTACAATAAAATAACATGCTTCTATACAGAAAAATCAATGACATATGTTCCTTTAAATAATGGAGTTTCTTTATGAGAGGTCGGGACCTGTTTCCCTGAACAGTGGAGTTGCTGCAGTAGCTGGATGACCGCAGTCGTAACAGATATGAGAAGAAGACCCGGGTTGAAAAAATACCAGAATTTTCCTTTAAGGCTTGAAATGCTCTGACTCCTAGCACAGGCCTGTATCAGGCCAAGAATAGACCCTTTTCACGGCAGACATTTTGACTTGTCAAAGCAGGAAAAGTACAGTAACATATAATAACGTTAACGATGCCTCTATTCCATGAAGTGTCCCAGTAAGACATGTCAGGAAAGCTCATCTAATACAGCCTTCATCAGTGTTATTAATCCCACATGTATGTTTTCTAACCCTAACCTTAACTGTCTGCTGTTAAAAGTGTCTATATTTGTGTCTTAGTGTTGTAAATTCAAACAGTTTGGCACAGTGTAGGCTTAGTTTGCTTGGTGTGCAGTTGTGGCACACAGAACACCTCCGAAAGAATCAGGTAGGGTTTCATTCCCAGTCAAATATGCAAAATTAACTTTCACAAACGTTTTTTTGTGCTGTCATACAGTAACTAACCAATCCCACATGATTTGGTCCACGTCTAGATGAAACAGAAAGTGTGGCTGTCACGCAGCAGCGCTCTCTGCTCTTTAAGACCTTTTAGTAGCATGTTTGGCCGTCACAGGTCAGCCAGCCTGGACAGAGAATCAGCTTCATAAACACAGTTGAAAGAGATAACCCTGGGGTATCAGCAGCTGCATGGGTGACCACACACACACACACACACACACACACACACACACACACACACACACACACACACACGTACATTAATAGATGAAAGCCCCCCAGTGCAGGTATGACACAGTTATCCCCCTTGACACTGCCACTGCTCTAATCCCACTTCCTGTGTCTCTCCTAGCAAGGTGAGCTCATAAGGGCACACGCTGAAGTCATCAGTGTTGACACGGGTGGCGAGAGGGCCTCAGTGTGAGCGACACCACGGACGCCACGGCCAGCCAGGCGTGTCCACCCCACCCCCACCTCCCCCCTCCGGCTTCCTTTTCCTCTGCTCCCCCTGCTTCCGGCGAAAGCCCCGGGCCATCACCTTGTGAAGCACAATCAGCTTTCATTTTCTCCTGGAAGTGTTATTAGCAGGTCAGCTGGCTCTCGTGCATGAGGCAAAGCACGCAGGAAACCGCAGGTATTCTGAACAGGATAAAGCTTTTCTAATCTAGGCGCAGCTCCACTCTGATGAAGCACCTTGTGATTTCTCAGGAACCACAACTTCCATCCACTGCTGCCTGTATCGTACTGTACATAAGTGAATCTGGGTGAGCTGGATAGTGGATTCTGCTCGTAGACATGAGAGGCCGAGCCGAGCTGCAACTGGACACTGATGTAAAATCCTGACGACTGTAAAAGAATGTAGTAAAAGCCAGTGCAGTTGGCTTGAACACTGCTTCTGTCGTCTGACAGATTTAGACGTGATAGACAGACACATCAGCAGATGTCTTCATATATAACATGTCTTTATCAACAGTATCACCTGATCGCTCAATTAAAACAGAGGATACTTGAGAAAAGGAAGAGGTGGCGATGATTGTCAGATTGTGAGATTTACACCATGAACTCATTAACTGGTTTAAATTACAACTATGATATGGAAATTAAGTTTTATTTAGTCTGTGATGTATAAGTGTGGATTCCTGGCTGACGTTAAAAGGCCTCAGTATGCTTCAGATGAAGCGCTTGTCAGATAGTCAAACAGCGTTTTAAATTCCTCCTCCCAAACACCTTTCCCACGTTTGAATCAGGGACAACTTTTGTAACTTTTAGATGCAAGCAACAGTTGCCCCGTGGGGAGGTGAGTTCGAACTTATTGCTTATTTTTGCCACTTTTTGCACGTGAAACCACAATCCCGTCTCCTAAAGATTACGTTTATATACAACAAATTTGCAACAGGAGCGCGTTGGTATAGCTGAATGGTTGCAGCATGCATGGTCATACGGCTGAAGGTCGGTGACCTTTGTTGCATGTCATACCCCCTCTCTCCCCACATTCCCTGTCTGCTTCCTCACCTGTCACCATCCAATAAAGGCAAAAAAATGCCCCAGAAATAATCTTGAAAACCACCCAACAAATATGCAACAGCACATAAATTTTGTAGTAAAACATAATGCAGGCTGGATTACGTTCTGTTAATACAATAAGAAATTGTTGTTTATTAATGTACTGCCAATCTTGCCTGAACCCAACCACTGATGGGACTGATGTGATCCAGTGTCGAAGTCCCGACTATCTCCCTACGACTCCAATGAGATACATAAATATAGCGTATAAATATGTGTGTGATGACATATACATTGTACAATCTACTATCTCGTCCCTACAAGTCCCACAAATTAAATCACAAAATACAGTTGTTCCCAGGCCTTCAGACCGACACATTTCCTGATCTGATGCCACTATTGACAGGATGAACTAACTGTTTCAACTGTTTTATGATCTTACAGCACTTTGGTGAAGGTGTAGACTAGAACACAGTTAGGTTAGGGAGATAGCATGGTTTGGATTAAAATGCTAAAGCAGTTGTAATCAATATTTTTTATAATGTTTCAAATGACAATGTGAAAGATGTTGCTTGTGGTGATGAACCTATAGATAATTATCATCTCAGTCTGCAGCTCTCTTCACCATGAGGCTTTATAGTGAGTCTCCGCTCTTTGTTTAGCTGTCTTCCCTGTTTTGTTTCTTTCAGCTTCAGAGTCAGAAAGTTCCCAGAGGAGTTGGTGGAGACCAAACACAGAGCTAAAAGCGAGAGCAAAGACTGGACCTACATTCATCAGATGGACACAAACACATCTTCAAATTCACTATATCAACTTAAAAGGTGATAATATGCCAATGCTGTGTCTACAAGTGTGAGGTTATGGGACCTCCGTCGTTATAGTTACAATAATAACCAGTTTGTTAGAATTACGACCACGGTCAAAGTTAAAGGAAATTGACTGTTGGTTGGAAACAAGAAAGGGAGAATGATTTGTTAACTCATCCACCCTCACCTTCTCCCTCTGCAGACTTTGTGGCTCCATAACATCACCTAACTTCCTCCTTTGCTCCCAACGTACAATAGTCGGATTCTTACTGCCACTTGACGGCTTTATCTCTTGAATGTAAATACATTTTTGGCGAACGTCTGATGCTCTCGTTTCTCTTGGGAGGACAGTCTTGTATAAACACTTTCTCCTTTAGATGTCTTTGGATGAGACTTCGTACACGAGTTTGTCTGAGGCTTACTGAACCTTTTAGGCAGGTATAAAGTTTTGAGGTTGACACCACTTAGTTTACAGCTTGTTCCCGCTGAATCTGCACTGGAAAGGCCCACCAACCCCCATTTGAAACCTGAGGAGGCTACATGTTGCTCTAACTCATGATCACAATGTTCACTATGTCAAACTCATATATGCCTGTCGTTAATACAAACTTCCTACTGTATTTCAGCCACAAGAATCTGACATGAAACCACCTTATAGCTTAAAAATAATAATTACTGTAGTGTATTTGTGTAATTGTTCCGTTGTCCTCCTCGCTCATATTTTAAGTCAACTGTGCCTTTTGGGTGCATAACCCCTCGGCCATAAATATCCGTATCTTGACATCGCACCGATGTGGGTGGGCATGGCATGCCTGACACAGAGTTCACAAATCAAACCCAATGTACAGGCTGAGCCGTGGCATTCATTTCACTTGAAGACCAGTTTGGCGCTTGTAGAAAGCAGACTAATTAAAAAATATGACGTTATCATCACACGGAATGAAAGATTTATCTCTTGTGCTTACAAGAGAAAACGCCTCAGCAGTCCTGATGTCATAGTGACATTTCTGAAAATGAAGAAAGTAGCTCCCAACTGCGATCACTACAGCACAAAGACTTACTTGTGAACCTTTTTTACTCATGATCCCTTGCCGTGGGTTATGAACTTGTGTCTATGAATGACAGATTGTTACATTTTTAGAAGCCCATTGAGAGAAAACTATCGTCTATTTCACAAGAAATAGACAAACAATTCCCTTTTCTTGGATTATTTTAGATCCTATTACACATACTGTAGGAACACTTGCTAATACTTTATAATAATGATTTATAGTGTAAGTTTGTGGTAGGAGCAGGTTCCAATAAAATGCTTATGGGTACCTACTTACTTACTGATACTTATGTACCTAATATTTACACAAATACCATAATAAAAGTATAATTTATTTCTCCTCTTTTATCTAAAATGTCCCTTGTTCCCCACAGTCTTGTATATATGTACGAATTGGCCTCCTTTCGAATTCTCCAATCAAATTGGGAGCAGCAATATCACCAGAAAGTTGGGGTGTCCAGCCCAATGGTAAGAAACAACTAAATTAGCAAACATATTAACACTGTCAGTAACATACAATTAGATAACTTTATGAGCTACTGCTAAATAGCCAACATTAGCATTAACAGCTGTTTAGTTACCAGAAGAAACGTTGCAAGTTCCGCATTAACCTTCCTCCCTTTAGTTGTCAAGAGCTGTCTCCAAGGCCCGTGTTAACTCTTGTTTTGCTTCTATTGTATCACTTCTTCCTCTGTCACCGAACGTGGTTTTAGTGGTGAAGACTTCTTCTTCATCGCCTCGTGTTGTACTGAGGGCAGACTAGACGCCACAGTGACTTACCATCGCCTCTTGAGGCACAAAGTGGTTTCATGAGACAGAACGGGCCAGGGCTAGCTGTTTAGCACACTAACTTCAGTAGATACCTTTGCAGCACAATACATAGAGATCTTTGACATGGTGTTAAAACTGTTATTGCTTCACATTTTGTTGATAATTTTAGTTTTAAATTACATATAGCCTGTTAAAGTATTTTACTGGTACATGGTACATCCTTCAACATTAATTACACTGTAAATCCAACATATGTTATAAAGGCGACGTTACGAGATGTAGGTGCTACACCGTGATGAGGCGTTGACAAATTCATTAAAGACCATGGTAAAAATGTGATGAAGCTTGGCTTCAGTTTGGGTGTGTTTTGCGAGGCAGGGCTGGGAGCAGGTGTTTGGGTGCTGTGAGAAGGAGGAGTGAGGACGTCCCTCATAATCATCATGTAAACGTTTCTCATTAGACCGACTTAACTGGAGCTCAAGACCCTTTCAAAGTGGCTCCTGAAGAATGGCTTCCTGTCTGAGGCGCACCATGGCACTGGTTCGTAATTAACGCAACATATGTTTATTCAAATCTCCGCACGGGGTGTGAAAGAGGGCTTCAGGAGGCACCACCCACAGAGACTGTGAAAACAGAGGGTGGTGGAATTAAGTGAGGAAAGACAGAATGGAGAGATCCTGTGAGCTCCAGATAGAGTGAGATAAAAAAGATAGCACTTATTGCTCAGCGGAATTCACACTCGATAGCTCATGAACCCTTGGTGAAGTGCAAATGTATTCCTCAGCAACCCAGAAACAAACAAGCTGCCACTTCCTTAGCCTATAATTAGCTGGTAATCAATGCTGGGTGGGTTTCTGTCCTGTCAGACATCCTCAGCCATCGTGGGGCAACACTAGACCTGCAGCTGTACTTTCAGGTCTCAGATGACAATCCAACATAAAGAACATTAAGCCATGTTTTCGGAAAGCGTTCCTTGCTTATCAGGGCTGCCTGAAAAAACATGTGAACAGGATGCACATTGTAAACATTTTATACAAGTTCAAGCAAGACTATGTAGCTTTATTTTCTTATGTGGGCTTTTGAGGGGATTTTGCAAAAAAGAAATTAAGATAATGAGTAAAAGCTGATGAAACCCTTTGGTTTGCCACCTCCCTGATCCCCAGTGGAGTTTATAGACATCTCCATTGGCACATGTTGTGGTGTGACACCTCCAGACATTTGCCACTTTCTCCAAGAGCTTGTTTAAGAGAGGGGAGCGTGGTGGTGTTAGAGTAATGGGACAGTGTGCACTCTCTTGTTGGCCTATGAACCCTCGCTAACCCCTATAAACACAGAGAGGGTATGCGTAGGCTTAAGGCAACAGCTCTCAGGCACTGACACATACAGATGTGACCTTTCAGCCTGAAAATATCATCCTAGAACCTGCCCCAACTAGATAATATTAAATTAGCTAAATTTTCAAAGTCAGCATTTCAGTCTTCACCACTATGAGCTCCTATTAACTGGTTGAACCTCAGATTCTAGTTTCCCAGAGTGCCGTCTGTCCTGATTCTGCTTGACCTTAAAGCTGCTTTTGACACCATTGATCACCATATCTTGATTGATTATCTCATAGGAATCTCTTTGTACCTTTGCGTTTTTTTACTTTCCTGTTATTGTACTATTCAAACCGGCTTCTTTAACATGCTATCTGTCACTAATTGAACTAAACTCACACGCATTACCAACACCATAATTACTCTCCCGACACCCAACATTGCAGTGTTAGAAAATAAGGCCATTGCACTCATAGCAGCCTCAAAAACACAGGACATCACACACCCACTCAACCTACTGCCCTACGGGTGCAGGTACAGAGCCCTGAGGTGAAGAAGGGCTCGCTTTGGAAAAAAGGCTAATCACCAGCCATTAAAAAGGAGGCCTTGCTGAACTGACCTGAGCTTTATAGCTGTCTGTCATTGTGTGTTGTTACTTTATACTGTTTATTGTTTGATATGTACAGTGCTGTGGAAACAAATTTTCCCTTGGGGTCATTAAAAGTCTAAAGCTCTAACGTGTGATTGATGCACTTTGACACCTTCTCAAAGTTACATCAGCCACATTTGCTACAGTGGTAGCTGTTTGCATAGGTCTCTGACTCATGATGTGGTGTTTGATCAGAAACTGAGGCAAAAATTGTTGCGTGTGTCAGAGATTTCACTATGAGTTTCAGGCATTTAAATTAATCTCTAAGGTTTCCTGAAAACCATGGCAGCTAATTGTATACCAATAGCTATAGCTATTGGATCAATCTCCAAAAAACACAGGATCAAACACTTCCCATAATGCAACTTTTTCACTAGACCCTCCCAGCTTGGTCAATGCTCACATCTTTAACACGCCACAATCCAAAGTTTGTACCACAGACTTTCGGTAATAAAATTTGTAGTCAAGCCAGGACATCATCAGAAGATATTATACAACAGTTTTCACAGGCTGATAAGTACCTGCTATGATGAGAAAAGGGGCCTTTATGTGTGAAATCTGTGATGTTTTCTTTAATTAATGTGATAATTTGAATCTACAGTAAGTTATATATCCAGTAAAAGGGAGCGTAGAGAAAGTATACATCATACAAGTCACTGGAGTCACTGTAAGCACATTATAGATTTGACAGACTTGTGAGCCACAACTAAAATAAACTAGGATCTGACTGATGGCTGGTGTTGCTTTCAAGCCAAGCCTTAGCTGTATTAGTTGATGCTCATGTAGGTTCATTCATGCTGGGTTGTGCATCTGGGGCCTGCTGATCCATGGGAGGTCCAGCACATGAACACACAACACTGGCAGCTTTATGTTACTCAGACAGACAGCACAGTGCACAGCTATGACAAAACAGGGCAGCTGTGCACTTCCCCACATTCCTCCGGCCTGCTCCATGAACGCATATCACCTCCCCTCATCGCCCCCCCCCCCCGCCCCCCCAAAACATTGCCAGGCTTCCCTTACAGGCACCATACCTCCCAACACACACCCCGACCCCACACCCACCTCATATGCAGACAGACTCCCCACCTCCGCCGCCATCCACTTGCCGTGCCCTCTGACTACATTAAGAAATCATCACCCTTGTCAGGTTCAAGCTGACCCTGCTATACTAAGTGCTACTGTCAGGGTCAGCTGGTGCAGGGTGAGCTGCACGGCTGCAACTACTGCTGGGGATTTAATTACTGCCAAATGAGAAGACTATAGAAGGGTTGAGCATGGAGAGCATTATGGAATGACTGTGAGCCCACGCAGAGTTACTGACTATTAAACGCTCAAGTTTCCTCACCTAGACGTTTTATATGTAGGGCTGAAATTGTGAATGAGTGGTTGTGGTTGTGCAGTTGTTTCAATTGGCCAGCGGCCCAGAGTATGTACTTGGCAAATTGCCAGGATTTTACAGTATGTAATCATGTGAGTAAGAGAGAGAATATGGGGCTGAACGTATGCATGATTTTTGCAGAACTCAAACAAACAGAAGCATTTGATGAATCAGTTTGAATGTGGAATAGTTTTATGAAAGAAAGGAGATGATAAGAGTTAGATAAGAAGATTGATACCACTCTCATATCTGTTAAATATGACTACTATTTTAACTATAGAAAAATTGTCAATTTAGGTTAATTTGAAATCTACTGAAATTACATTAATGTGAAATAATATAGTTTTTTCTCTCAGAGGCCTGTCTTCATGTTATCTGCTTGTCTTCCTTAATCCACAAAAATCTGCAAAGATTTATTATTTTGTATTTAACCGAGTTCACAATAGGCTCGAGCCAAGCCAAAAGCTTACTGATAAGCCTGTAAATTCCACTTATTTTTATGACTGTGTGCTTATTTTATGACGCTTGCCTAATTTAATTAAGTTATTTAGGGCATGGAGAAATACAGTATGTTTTTCCTTCAATAACAAGCTCTGTTGTCTTTGTTCATCCAGAGTGACAGCTGTACATCAGCTGCCACTCTGGATAGGCGCTTGTTCTAATGCCTAATTATCAGGCCATAAATCCTGCTGGACAAGGTGTCAGGTGCTGTCAATTCAGAACAAAGATTTCCATGGGTACGTGTCACCTATCAAAGGCGCCGTCTGTTTATTTAATAATTGATCAACCCTCATACAGGTTCAGGGCCATAGGTTCCTTACATGGTTTCTGTTCTGTTCTATTGCAGCGTCTACTGTCCCGTCTTAATCCCATACTGACACTTGAGAAATGGCTTTATTATCCTTCAAGTTAACTGATGGAATTTAGAGGATGTTCATGAGAAACCAGCAGAAATATGAGATGTTGAACTTGAAATATTTGGTGAATTACATCACAACTCCTATAGTACAGAAAGTGCTTGATTGCTGTTTCTACTGACTTTGCTTTTACATAAAAAAAACCCTTTTACCTTATCTATATAAGAGAAGTGAGTTGCCACTTTTTATCTTATCATTGTCAAAGCCACCACTCTGCCATCCTCACAGCCACATTGACCCACTTGGCCATTTTTTTTTGCCTTCGCCCATTTCCCCACCGTCCTCCACCTCTGACAGGTGCCTGGTATATTTAGTCACTGCCATGAAGAAACACAGTTGGAAAAGAGGACTTCACTGGGGCCCATGAAGGGAGATGCAGAGAAAAGATCATGCAAAGATGCACCCAGTGTTTTTTAATACTCCATTACCATTTTTCTTCTCCTCTTGTGGACAGTGGAGTGTGGCTCAGAGGGGCTTAGAGGGGCCGGGGTCACTGCGGTCTAACCCTGCTGACAGAGCTGACAGTGGTCTGTCACAGTGGAGGACCTGGTGAGTTTTCACTAATCCACTCTTACTCAACGAGACAGTGTTCTTCTCTACATCTTCTACTGTCACAGCAACAGCTGCATGAGCTTATTTCTGAGGAAAAAATTGTGGGATTTACCATGTTGGGACCTTGAATGTCTGCACAAAATTTCATAGCTACAAACAATAAAGAATAAAATAAGAACACAAAAACACTGAGATGACAGTGGGTGACGGCATTGCTATCACAATCAAGAAACGACATAAAATCCAATCCAACTTTTTCTGTAGATACTTTATTGCCTTCACTACCTCCCAGTCCAAGGTGCACTTAACTTTTGACCCTTCTTGTGTCCTAACTCAGTCTTTGAAGAACACCGCCCGAGATGGTGCAGCAGAAAATTACTTTTGAAGAAAATCTGATCTGAATGCTGTATTAAAATAATCCTGCCCCCTTGCTCCTCAACATCCTGCAAGCTTGATGCTGGGGGCCTTGATATTACAATCACTGTAATGAAGCCCGGATTGATTGAATGATTGGCAGCTTGAGACATGTGCTATGAATGACCTGAGCCGCGGATTTAATGCACAAACACAGTGATGGACACGTTGTTCTGGGGTATGTGAAGACATGGAAAGTGCAACAGGGTTAACGCACAAGAGGCTAAGACTGAGGTGTGTATGTGTGTCCAATGCGTGTGTGAGTGTATACAGACGTTGAAGTCCGGTAGCCCCTGTTTGTTTCACTTGCTCCTGGGCGAGCGCTGGCATTTGTGTGCAATGTGTGTAATGTGAGTGTGTGTATTTGTGTATAGGGCTTGAGTGGCAGGAGGCAGAGGGGCACTGCTTGGGGTGGTCACACACAACAAGTGTAGGAAGAGGAGGAGGGGGGAGGGGGGAGGTGTACTGGTACTGAGGTGGTGCCGCCTATGTATGTGTGTGTTAGGATTCAGATTAGACACGTTTAGCCCGACATGGTGGCTTTAAGCGGCGTTTCAGCTGACAACAACTTGCCAACCAGAGGTCTTGCCCGCCACCGCCACCACCTAAGTCCTCTGATTCATCTGGCCCTATCAGTCCACTGCTATCTGTATCAATCATTAGAAATCATTTATTTTTAGTGGGATGTGGCCTCTCGCCCTCCTTGCTGCCCTCTTGCCCCTGCGGCCCCCCCTCTGCCTTGGAGCCCCTCACTAATGAGTGTCAATCTGGAGGGCTGTGGCACTTTTACTGCAGACACCTCCCCTGACAAACGCAGGGCTTCAGTCAACATGAATCATGCGAATGGACGGCAGCAAAAGTGACAACCGTGCCATCCGCCGCCAAACCCCTCCCTCGTTTCCTCCCCAGCCTTTTTAAAAGTTTGTTCATAAAAGCCTGAACATCTTTTTATCCTTTTGATGCATTTAATTGCTTAATATTGTCTTTAGAAAGACCAAGTGTGTGTCCACAATTACTCCTTATTTGCTATATGCTACACTATATTTACTCTCAACCATTTTATTTAAATGACACAATGAAATGAAAAAAGTAGCGTCTACATGGACACAACGATCCCACAATGCAATGTGTCACATCTAATAGTGGTGCAGCATTACACCTGCCACTGAAGTGTGAGAAATCTTACTGTTTACTGAACAAAGGAGATTTAGGACACAGACTAAGAGTCTAGTCACTAGTGGGTCTGTGAGGCTGCACTTATGCTAAATGTCAGCATGCTAACATGCTCACAATGCCAGTATTACTATGCCGATGACAAGCTGATTTGCTAATTAGCACTATTTTGACCTGATGATGGCACTGAATGAAATGTTGAGGGATTACCAAAGTTAGTAGGGTTCATCCTCTGTGGACAATGAATGCATGTACCTCATTTCATGTCAGTATGTCCCATAGATGTTAGTTCAAAACCACAAATGTCAACCTCACAAAGTCATTAAGCTGCTTTGTCCCGGAACCATGGATGGACTTTGATATCCTTTTGTATTATCCTTTATGGTTTATACCAGGCATACAAAAAAAACCTTGTTTCTGCTGTGAAGGACCCCGGCTATAGAAGTTCAACTTTGGTGTCTCTACAGTATTATTTGTATTGATAGTATTGATATGTGCAATTAGCATATGGGGTCAAATTCTGGTCACTATATAGACCACAACATCCCCTCCCCAGCACTCGGTCCTGACATGACTGTCTGAATGCTTCCACATGACGTGATGTAGTCACGAAGGTTGGAACCTTGTCAACTCTGTTTTGACTTTACAGCAACATATCGTAGGTATCAGTATTTCTGCGTTTGAATGGACTTTTGTTTGGATGTATGTAAATGAATTTGCTCATGTGAGTCCGTCAATCCTCTGTGTTCCTTTGATTCTCGGGATGTTGGCATATTCTAGTAACCAGGCGGACGTCAGAGATCTATTCTGGATGCCCGCTGCAACAGCCGGCCAGCAACAGCAGCAGCAGGGGGAAGGAATGCCGTCTGTCCGGAGGCCTGGGCAGAATGATCGCTGATCCTGTCGGAGGAAGCGGAGATGGCGGCTCTCCTGTTTCATGGGTTGTGGAAGAGAGAGAGAGAGAGCAGAGAAAGGGGGAGTTAGACTGGGGACATGACACTGACATGAGGTAGAGTGAGAGTGGTCTAGGTGGTGGTGTTGGGGGGGGGCTGAAGGCATTTGGTTTGGTGCCAGTCGAGCCAGCTTTCTGGCATGCCACATTCCAGGAGATCAACACCACGGTGTTTCCTTTCACCCCCAACCCACATCCACCACCCTGCAGCCAACCCCAAAACCTGAGCATTTCTTGCCCCCAATAAATCTTTATTGAACAAGAAAAACAAACCAATAATGTATCATCATCTATACAACAATGGAGAATGTTGAATAACATAAAATGTATCTAAAGCAGCATAGTTATGTTGTGTTATGTGGTTCATATATTGTAGTGCTCAAAACTCACCCAGGCTTCATCAAATGAAGAACACTGTCCTTCAGAGGGAGCGAGAATTGTGATTTTTAAGAGAAGAGATGACCCTTACAATTTGAAAGTAACCTTCTTCAATTCAATACACTGAAGGGTTTTGCTGATACAACCTTTCTTGGTTAGCTGATCTTAACAGAGATAGTATAGGTTGATAATTAGAATTACTGTCATTACTGACACATGTTTTAGCATGAACAATTTCTTGTAATCTTGTGGTCACAGTGGTTGAAACATCGTCACAGTTCAGTTAATCAAAGCCGATTGTGGTTAAACTTTGCGTCATGATGCCCTAAAAATCGATGTCCATCAATGCAAATGTAAATTAAACTTTGCTCAAAGAGGAGACATGTTACCTCCCAATGAACCCTCTTAAGTCACGAAGCAGATTATTGGTGCATGTGTGAGAAATGCTGGCTGACTGACAGTGCAGGCTTTCAGAGGGGTGATGAGAGAGATAGGTTCCTTGACAGACGATGGAGGAGGTTAGATATCAATACATCAACAGATGATTGTCACTAATCCAAACCTGTGTCATGGAAAGATGTGAATCATTACACTGACGTAATTCGTGTCACTGACATCAGTTTCAGAGGGACTTTGGAAGGGCTTTGAAAATTTTCAAGACTTTTTTTGGCTGGCAGTCCTGGTGCATCCAAGTGCTGACGTGTGTGTAGGGTATGTTCTGATGACCGAGTGGTGTGGGACGCTGTTCTCAGTTTGAGTCTGGCCAGAGATCTTTGTTGCATGTCTAACCAACCCTCCAACCCACATCCTCTCTCACCTCACTTCCTGCCAACTCTCTACACAAAAGTATCTATCTATCTATCTATCTATCTATCTATCTATCTATCTATCTATCTATCTATCTAATCTATCTATCTATCTATCTATCTATCTATCTGCAGGTCACCAAATGTGTCTGGTTCCTATAGATATTTGTACAAATGTCACGACAATCCATCAAATAGTTGTTTGGATAGTTCAGTCTTGATCAGTGGTGGACCAACAGATTGTTATTACCATCCCTATGGAGCTAGCACTAGTGTGTTTTTATTAAACTTAAAATATTGAACCTTAATTTGCTAATATGACCGTAGACACTCACACAACTTACTCTACTGCGGATATCAAACACACTGCTCCTTTGCTAGCTAGCTATCAGTATTTCTCAACACAATGGACAACTGAACAGGCCGATGCTGTTGCTTTAGGGTGGCTTGTTGGAGGAAATAACGGTGTTTGTGCTGAACACTCTGCTGCTGCTGCTGCTGCCTCGATTTAGCAATATAGAAATATATAGAAAGCTATATCGTGATAAAAATAATAAACTTTATTTAATAAATAAGTTACAACATGCTTTATTATGGCATCTGCTTTTGGATAGTTTGTGTGCTTATGTTGCTATGTGCAATATTTGCATTGGTATTGGTTGTTATATGAATTTCTCATAGAGGCTGAACTTTTTAAGTTGTTGCCATTATTTCATAAGCCAGATGCAAACTAATTACTCTTGTAGAGCGTCATTATGTATTGGTTTTAAGAAATGTAAACACTGTTTTCGTAGCTTTTTTTTCCCACACAAACGATAAGTTGCAATTATTTTTCTTCTCACATTTCATATTCAGGTAAGCATTACACAAATATATTTAGATTTATGTGTGAACTTCCTTTATTATTCCAATTATTGTAAACTACTGAGCATCTGTTCTGCGTATTATGCTGCAGTTACACTCCATGCACTACATGCACACTTAAGGCAAATTTGCACCTGCTGTTTAATGTGTAAGTAACTAATTGCTTGCTGCTGTGAGGTTTTGCTGTGTCTTAAGTTGCTGCTGCTTATCAGGTAGTTTGTTGGGTTTAGATGTATCCATATTACCTTTTATCCATATACCTATTACCAACCTACTTTGTTTGGAATCTGCTGGTCTTATTGTTTGCATGTGGGGAATGACAATATTACAGCCTAGAAACCAAACATCACTCCATACTTTTGTGTATACACCTAAATAAACTGACTCTACTTGAATCGACTGACTAAAAGGAGGTGCTGCTCGGGGAGGAGTTTGTAACATGCTTGAAATGCCACCAATGATGTTCAAAATTTCAGTTTCAGACTTGAATTTTTTCATGTGGAACATCAATCCTTGCTAATGACTCAAATGGCAAGATTTGAAGTGACATTTTGAAGTGACATTTTAAACTTCAGAGAACATTATGCGCCTGGTGTTACGTCTTGCTTTGCTCAGCCCTTGAGCACCTTCAACCTGCTGTGGGGTTTTTTAAGGGATGTAAGGGAATAAATTGCCTTCAACAAGAGTTTGTAAAACAAAAAGTGTTTCTCCCAGTCAAGTTTATCTTAAAGAGAGAGAGAAAGGCAAAGGAAAAAAATGCACAATTGCACCATGTCTGAATCATTCATAGTAATTTTCACACAACAAATACAATACACTTCACTAGTGATAGCCTATGTTTGACCTACAACTCTTTCCACTCTATGTTTCTACTCTGGTCTCTAACCACACTATGATGCTCACATGAACATGCTGGGTGTGAAAACCATCACATCCCTTTAGACCTTTGGCCTTTTTTTTTTATCTGTGTGAATGTGTAGTACATTTTACTGGTGATGTGAATAGCAAGACAACTGATGGAGACAAATAAATTACATTCTTGGAAATATTTGAGTTAACATCAGGTTTAAAGAGCTGTTTTAGCCATGCTATCGGCGAGGTTCTAGGGAGTCAGTCAGTCTAGCGGTCCACAGCCTTGGTCCAGACCAAGCAGCAACATATGACTGAAAAATGAAGCCAACACAGAAGTGCCAAAAAGTGCAGTTAATCAAACAGCCACTTGAAGCTGGCTCCAAAAGCCAACTTTATAACAGAAATGAACAAGTTTTACAACCTGGTACAAATAACGGTTTTGGTCTCTATAGCTAAATAACTCGCCTGTTTAATTATACTATATGATTATAAAGTCATACGTAAATAAAGGCGTGGCCAGGTGGGTGCCGTCTCACCTCCAGCTATGCTCCATGTCCATGCCCATTGACCGTTTTTGAATTAGCCAGGAACCGGTGGAGTCCAGACTGCCAAGATGTCAATGGCTGGAGCCATCACACTTTGAGCTTCATAAAGGCTCTTCAGAAACCTATTGGTGTTGTCATGGTGACCATTTAAATTATGTTTTTTTGATTTTTTACACAAGGTCCAGATAGAAATATCTTTCTAGGAAGGATTGCCATGAAATAGAGGGAAGAGGGTGAAACCTACAGACTTTGGTGATCCCTCGATCCATAGTGCCAATATAAGGTTGAAATTTGTTTTCTGTTAAATTTGGTGCAGAATAATAAATAAATAATAAATGCTTTGTTCTTTTTTAATGATTGCACTGGATGCCTATGTGTGTGACTGTGTGCTTTTGTGTGTAAAAGACGGAGGTTTTGTGTGGCCATGGGTATTTTTATGAATTTGTGTGCGTGTATTCATGTGTCATCTCTGTATGTGTGTATTTTTATAAATCAGTGCATGTGTGAGTGTGTGCACGGCTGTGTGAGTGGTGGACGGTCTGTCAGCTCAGGTTAAGCTGACGCTGAGTGGCCACACCTCAGGGGTGTGCAGGCCTGCGAGGCGGGCTCTCTCTCATCAGCAGCATTAGGCCGCCGCGTGTGATGGCTGCTGACCCCCGGCGGAGCAGTGGTCGTGACGGTTGGCCGGTGTTGGGCACCAATAATGCCAGGTTCTGGGCTCACTTCCTGCCAGGAGCAGCCCTCACTCTCCTGCTGTCAAATAGTAAGTGGCGATGGCAAAGATGGCACTTTGGGTAATTTGTGCTGGGCCTCATCAAGGACACCCTGTTAAAATGCCTCGTGTCTCTGAGTCATAGACCATGGAGGAGATGGACGAGAGGGAGGGAGTGTCAGGAAAGTAGTTTGAACAAAACTTTCTCTACTTTTAAGAGAGAATTAAAGGGTAATTGGGATTTTATTAGAACTTGGATTTAATTTTTATTGATTCAGCCATCGTTTCTATCAGTTATGATAACATTGCACTGGCCAAGATAATTGCTAAGGCCAAACAGGACAAGTAACATGAGCATTCTCACAGGTTTTAAACAAACTCTCAGGTTAGGCAAACTCGTTTGGAAGATAAAATGAAAGCAAACTTAAAAAAATAATCACCCAAACTATCTGTTGTATAACAAACATCACAGTTAACACTGTCCACCTGGTTCAACGTAGACTAACATTACTTACTACAGTTGTGCATACACAGTGGTTTTCCTTTGCAGTGAAGGATTATTACTGATGTGCTGGTGTGCTCACTTCCAGTTTTACCTTCAAAGTTAAAAAAGAAAAAATCTTGCTAAACTGTTTACAACCTGTCAGAACATCTGAGTGCTCATTTCTCGCCCCTTGGGACTTCTTTTTGGAGATGCTGCCGTGTTCCCAGAATGAGATCTCAATGGCCAAAGCTACAAAACTAAGATCGAAGTTGTAATAAATTAAAAATCTTTTAAAGTAGATGAATAACTCAAAGCTCTCAAAGGTCTGACTTTACTTTAAGTTATGGGAATTTCATGCAATGATAATTTCAGATATTATATACATATATTCTATCGTAACACTGTAGATTGGATGGGATCAAGTTCAGATCTCTAAGCTGTGAACGGAGACGTTTGGCTCCCTGTTGTGTGATGGTCAACAACGGCAGCAGGTGCACCATAGGGAAGTACAACAGGGAGGCTTGGCCACCACCAGGAAATGACCCCTGCCAGAAACAACAATGAAAAAGCCAGGGTTTTGGAGCCTTGAAAATATGAAGTGACAAAGGGTGCCCTTTGTGTGGGAATTGACATGGTACAAGGCTGACACTGTGCACCCTCTAGGGGTTGATCTTCCAGTCAGGATCAAATGCCAAAACTAGGTCAGTGGGAAGAGAGAAAAGGGACAGAAAGGGAGGGGGATTCTCAATATTAAGAAAAATTGTGGCAGTTTATTTTAGTGTTCAACACCTTAAGCAGAATAGGATACACAGTCAATCAAATACACCATTATCATCCACTCATCTACCACTTTCAAACATTTCTACCCAAGTCAAACCCGACAGTGTAATCAGATAGACAACATCAGTAGCCAGTAGACAACGACAGACTTGTGGTTTCATTGTCAGTGTTGGTTTGGTCCGTATTGATGAAAAGGCACCTGTGGTTGTTACCGCAGATCCTCCACACACTTGTAAACAAAGGACAACTGATATTGACAAAAGCAGCATATGGACCTTTAAGAGTTTTATAATTTAGATGTTTTGCAAGATGTCGGACCTCAGTACTTTTTGGTACTCGCTGAAATAATTATAAATAGTTCCTGATTTAAATCACAACTGATGTCAATGCAGATTTTTGACCAGTTTTAGTTTTAAACCCTGTTTGTGTGTCAGTGTATTTTCTGTGTATGTCTACGTAAGCAACAAAAGCACCGTGGTTAGGGTGAAAGCTTTTGGTTTCAGTTAAATGTTAAAGGAGTAAAAACATCAAGTCTTGTTATTTTCAACATTTAACCAAGACTATGATCTTTCCAAAGCCTTAACCAAATGGTATGAGCAGGTATTTTCGTGGTATTCTAGACAAAACAAATAAAATACCTGAAAATACGACTCATTATGTTGACAAAAACATAATCTGGATTGGCAAAAGCAGAATTGAAAGGGGAGTGGAGTTCATTTATTTAATGATTTTCCACTTCACATTCAGTATTCAATATTTGGCGTCTCTTTTGCAGAAAAACACGTTTATTTTTCTCAAAGTAATGTATCAGTTCAGTACAGAAACTTCATATTAGCGCTAGTGTAAAAACAAGCTGTGGCCAGTACAATGACGTATGGAAACTAGACCTGAAACAAGCTTGATGCACGGTAAAGCATTGTGTTCTCGGAAAAAATGTCATCCCCAAATAAGGGTTAAACGTGTTATAATTTGCACTAACAAGGTGGAATGCCGAATTATTTCTTTCCCCCACCAATCACCTTCTGCCTACTAGCCATGACTTGCCTGTAGAGTTCTCATCTGGGAATGCAGGGTCTATAGCGTTGTGAGATGAACAACAGCAGTAATAACAACAACTCGGCTGATCTTCCCCTCCAGAGGAACAGGGGTCTGGCTGGTCCAAGCACACCGGCGACCGACCCTCCCTCTGGCCCTTGTTTGTCATGAGCTGACCCTTCCATTTAATTAATTAAAATTAGCATCTGTCCCCTTGGCATTGACTTGTTACGTCAGATAGAATCAGCTTTTGTATCAGCGGGCCCCCGGGGCTGCTGGCCCTAACGAGGCCCAAGATCCTAATTAGACGATGTAAAAGGGAGGTGAGCGGAGGGAGGGGGGGAGGTAAGAGGGAGCTGGACAAGGAGGAGAGAAGGGGGGGGGTTGGTCTGAGCAGAGGGGCAGAGAGGGCCCTGCTGGGCTGAGTTGGCCCTCGGGGGGAAGTAGGGTATTTATACACCCGGCACCTAAACATGATGGAAGGTGGGAGGCGGAGGAGAGGAGCAGCCCTGAATCTTTCTCTCTGTCTGTTGTACATCCTCTCTCTCTCGCTGTTGATCTCTCTCTGCCTTTGTGTGTCTACTTGTCTCTTTCTGCCTCTCCCTCTCTCTCCTCCCTTCCGATGTGTGAATATTTTTGTCGCATTTTGAAGCAAATATTCATAACCAAATCTGAAAAGGAAGCAAAGAACAACATTTTATGTTGACTTTTCTTATAAAGCAAGATTATGTAACTGTTGAAAGAAGGATTAACACAATCTTCTCTTACAAATTAAAAGTTTAATTCATGAGCAGTCTAAAAGGTGTGCTGCTACAGCTTTTCTTGGTCTGGTATGAACAGCAGCTTATGGTGGCTAACAAAAGCTAATGTTAAAAAACGTTGGATAGCTGTGACTGTGTAGCTGACATTAGTTAGGCAGATAATGTCAATGGTTTTAGGACAAAGGACAAAACACATTGTATGTCATCGGTAGGGAAAGGAAAATTTGTTGTACTTTTGACATTCTGTCATACTACTACATACTACTTTCTACTCAACTACATTTATTTTTTACTAATCACTGGTATAGTCACTGATATAGCAAACAATAACATTAAAATGCTCTTATGTGTATTAATTTGTGATAAAAACAGAATAATATAATCTATAAAGGAAACGATTTAAAGGCCACTGTATTTCTACTTTTACTTAAACATACTACAAGGAGATTTTAACTGGTTATTAAATAGTCTCAATTTAATACTGATGCCTCTGTGTAACCTATATAAACACACAAAACCATTCAGTTATTCTTGCCTGCCTGCCCTTATACAACACTACTGCTTTTGTCTACAGCTGCCGCCAGAAGCAAAAGAAAATAAAGGTTCCTTGTTGCTGCTTTAAGTAAAGGATCTGAGTATGTCTTTTTTTACTCTCAGGAATAGGTTTTTTCTACATTAACTTTAACAAACAAAAGAATTCAATGTTCTTTTAAATGTTGTCTAAATGGAAGCAGTTGTGCAAGGGCCTCTTCCACCCTCAGCCTTAACACTGGAGCACCCCAGGGCAGCGTTTTGAGGCCCCTGCTCTAACTCTATCATCAAGTTTACTGATGACCCAGCTGTGGTGGGCATGAACACAGATAACAATGAAAACCTGAAGTAAGGACATGACCCACAGGTGTCAGGACAACAACCCAACAAGATTTTGGGAAGAAGAAGGGAAGGAACCACATCCCCATTAATACCAACAGGTCTTTGGGTCCCTGGAGAGGGTGTCACCATGGGCCTGACCTGAGTGCTACATATTGACTTAGTGGTGAGAAAGGCGAGGTAGAGACTGTCAGACATTGAATACATTTCAGGTATCCCATCAAATACAGAGGAATTTCTACTCCATGGCACCATGGAGACAGGAACCATCTCCACCAGGTACAGAAACAGCATTAAACAGGACCGTAAGCCTGTGATTAGTTCGGCTAAACATACATGGCCGATGCTCTAAGATGCCCAAGGTGACAAATAAAATTGATTTGATTGAAGAACTACATAAAATACAGCACAAAAAATGAATATAGTAAAGACTATTAGGAGTCTTTTAGCACACGGTGCTATAGACACATTTCTCCGGGTATAAAGAGAGTACAGAGACACCAAGCCCTAACCTAAATAGTATTGCTAAATTCAAGTGTACGAGAGCTCCCTTTCTTCTCCATATACTTATTCACACACACTCAAATGTACAGATGTTGAATCCATTGTCTATAGCTGCTGCTTGTTTCTTGGACTACTACTGATCACTGTTACGTAAAACTACGACTGTATCATTGATGTGCTTTAGTCTCTGAATCTATCTTTCAGGGCTGGTGGCTCCGCCTGAGTTTCAGGCTGGTGTCATATCCTGATCCTCTCGCTATACGAGGTCGGTGGAGACAGATGCTGCTGTTTGGGTGGCTGCTGGTGACGAGGGACCAGCCAACATGAGTAGACAGGATGTGGGCAGCGACTCATCCCAGATAGACGCGCATCAGTAAAACAATGGGTGACATGGGAGGACAGTCATGTGGTGGGAGATGTTAAAGCTTTCTGAAAGTCTTAGAAGGAGAGGGTGTGTGTGAGACAGAGAGAAAGTGAGGGGAAGACAGAGTGAGGCTGAAATGTATCCGTGTTAATCGACAGCAAGTCTTGGGTAATACACACACACTTACTAAAGGAATACAAACCCCAGATAAACAGATTTTGCTGTGATTTGCAATAAACTGCTGAAATATCTACATATGACAGCGATTTGTAAAGTCATACTTTGTCAGTTCTTTTTTGGAGACGACAAGCATACCACTTTTAAAATGCTTGTTTTCTGAATGGTGTTCTGATTGATCAGGGCTATGTTAACTTATAGTAGAGTACAACCAATACCTGGAATCAAATTTCACACACATTTCTTCAGCACTTACTACGTAGTCCAACTTCCTTGCTTGTGTGATCTCCTTTTTTGTCTGCTCTCATATATATGGAGAGAGCTCCGGGTGCCCACAGATGGCTACAATAACAACAATGCAACTGCAAACAGGTTGAAAAGTGTTGAGAGAAGATAAATACACTTTTTAATCCTAAAAATAATCCTTAACATTTATTCCTCTGACTGGCAGTAAACAGCTTTGGGTCAGAGCAGAAGTGAGAGCTACAGCTCCACCCATGGGTCTTTCCTCAGAGCTCCCCCAGGCTGTTCCCGAAGCTGTCTGTCGTCTAGGAGCTGCAGGTCTGGCCCTCCGCTCTACCTCTTTGCCCTCATGTTAGACTGAGAGGTGACTGGACGCTACAGTGACTCGCTGTCGCCTCTCGAGGCACAAGTGATATCACAAGACAAATCCAACACAGAGCAGGAGAGAGCAGTTAACATTAGCCTAAACTCTGATAGCATCCTTTAACTGTACACATTGGGGATCTTGAACAGTGGATGTACGAATCCTGGTGCTTCCTACTACTGTAGGCAATAAGCTAGTTGGACATGTTAATGTGTGTGACTTACAGCAGACAAGAACACTGTTTAAACCATTCCTAACACTTTTGTTAAAAAATGTACACCTCCGCTCAAACTCTTTAATAGATGAAAAACACTTGACAGACTTCGTGTTTAACCAATGGTCAATTTACTTTTACAAGAAGCAAACACAGCTTAACTTATATTCATTGATAAAAATAATTACATATATTTGTGATTTGTGTTCCATTTTTAAGTTCTTATCTTTTATTTCATGCTTGAATTCTTTAAATCAAGAATTATTTAACTGAATATCTGGTCAGAGAGTATAAACTGTCACGTGGTGCATATTCCTTTGTGTTTCTGAGTGCATGTGTCTGTTCACATGTACTGCAGGTGCATGTGACTTCTGGGTGTGTGTGTGTGTGTGTGTGTGAGTGGAGGGGTTGAAGTGATGATGGGGGGCGGGTTAGTCAGTCATCCCCCAGTTTGTGAGTGAGAGGACTGGGACCACATGCCCCTCTTTTAACTGTGTCAGATCGAGGTGGCCTCTCCAAATCATGTCCCTGTCACACACCAGAAGCACTCCACTGTATGCAGCTCCAGTTTTACTCCAAAATATCATGTACTACAAATACATTTCATTTGAAATGTTATGTTTTCTGCACACTGTGCTTTTTTTCCCCCTTGGATTCATTTGTCAGATTTATCAGTGCATTACAGATGCTCAAGTTTAAATGGTTTTATGAAATTAAAACACAATATTCAATTTGGTGTTACAGTCAGAACAGAACAGATTGAGACAGCTTCTATTGTTAGATATTAGATTGTAAATGTAAATACACTCATGTCAACGGAAGAAAAAAGTCAACTAGACTTAAAAAATAGGAGTGCAGGAAAGTGTTGATTGCTGGCTGTTGTTATTGTGTGTGTGTGTGTGTGTGTGTGTGTGTGTGTGTGTGTGTCCAGTGTAGCTGTGAGGAACTCCTTCAGCTAGTCCCCCTGTTTGTCAGCTGGCGAGCATTCTCAATATAAGCACTCTAATTGCTCAGAAAATTACAGCCAACGATGATTGCACTTGACACGGGCTGACATTACGGTGACACCACAACGCCTCGTGCGCCCCAGCCCCCCACACACAACCATCCTCACCTCCCCTCCTCCCCTCATTTGCCCGACACCCTCCTCAGGATGTTGTGCCAGCCCCCATTGACCGTAGCCTTGCCCCCGGTGACCGCCGCGTGCCCTCTGCTTGTTAAAGCTGTCCAAAGCAGAGATGTCCCAAAGTTCAATCTGCTTTGGCATCGCTTTCTGCCACCCCTCATCTGTCAGCCAAACCGTTTGTGAACCATAATGTGTTCCTCTTTACTTCATGTGTGATCTTACTGTACGTACGCTTGCAAGAGTGTTTGTGCATGGTCCTTATTAAGGGCTTGTAAATATGGGTGTTTTCTTTTGTGGTAATGTTTGCATAATACTATAAGTGTGCTCGCCAACTTTTAATGGGTGTGTTAAAAAATGACACTCGACTGACCATCTGAATCATGATGACGGCAGCAATTCTGTTATGAAGAAGAACTGAAGATGCATGAGATAGAGAGGGAGGCTTAAGACTTCACACAACATACAAATGGATTGTGTCTAAAAACCTACAATTCAATATTAATAAGTGTTTTCCTGTTGTTCCACTGCACACTAACATATACTGTAAATGCATGTGTGCACATGTGAATGTGAGTAAATGCCTGCATGTGCATGTGCATGAACGTGTCCATATACCCGGGCCCCTGCAGGCCGGGATGTGTCACCTCTTTGTCTTGTCAGTGTTAATGTGAGCATGGCCAGCCAGGCGTAGAGCTGTGACAGATCAGCAGACGAACCCCTGCCACCCCACCCACTTCCACCTCCTCTCACCCTATTTCCTCCCTTAGTCCCCCCCGCACACCCACCACCCCAGCCCTGCCTCCCTGCCTTCAGCACAGGGATTAAATATCCTTTACTGTCCAGGCATCACCTCTGGCATATGGGATTTTTGTTTAATTTCAGGTCAGAACCTGTCCGTCACTGGTGCTCGGGCTACAATGCATCACAGTGCCAGAGGATGCCCAGTGGGTACCGCCGGGGTGGCAGAGAGGATCAGCAGTGATAGTTGTGTACAACAGGCACCTCACAGACGTCATACTCATGGCTGAAAGCGCATAGTGTCACAGCAAAACTCTGCTGCTTTAACCTGTGGCATAAACTCTTACAACAGCACATACTATTTGGTGGGTATTGATTCAGTGGCTATATTTATGGTTAAGTAAAGCAGGTAAGATGTGCTGATGTTGTCTTGCTCTGTAGGAAGTCCTACCATTAAGGTGACCTTTCCAATACACAGCTGTGTGCAAAGCACCACGTACACAGTAAACATCGTGGCTTTGTGGCTGAGACTATGTAGTGCTGCTTGGGATGCTAAAATGTGAAAACCAAAGCAGTAGCATACCTCAGATTTTGACATGATAACAGATTTTAAAGATAGAGCTTATCTAAATATGGAACCATGATTATCAGCAGTCTTGAAGTGTGAAGGGGGTAAAGCTTTTAAAACTTCTTCTTCTTGTTGTAGCCTCAGATCAGCCGGAGCCATTGCATCATATCAAACATTTTTTGATTTGCATGACTTACATTTGAATAAATCACACTGTGCTTGTTTACAACTGATAAGTAATAAGTGATTAATGATTAGTGTTCAGTATTTTCAATGTTCTCCTATCTGACATAAACAGTATTTACATTGGGAAGATTTTAATGTGCTATCTAAATGATATCTGCATTTATAATGTTGTAAATGCATTTCTGACACACAACAAAACTTGACAAGCAGCAATTAAGACTTAAAAATAAAATAGTTGTATATTAAGTTGGGTTAGTCCAGTTTCAGCAGACAAAATTAAAGAATTACAAGCTACCGGTGTTCAGAATTAAATATTGGCTCATTTCCTTTTACCGTAAAGTATCTTGTCACCACAAAAAACATAGACGCTGGGGGTGGATCCCACACACACGCATGGCTAATATGTTTGTGTTTGTGGTCTGCGATACTCAAACTTAGTCAGTGGAAGCCTCATGACTCACAGAGTCAACAATATCTTTACTAACTGAGAGGCAGAGACCACTGCGTCAGCCAGGCAGCAGCACAGTCATCAACTCAGTCTGCTGTCTACAGTAATAGGCATAAATACAGAATGGAAATGATTACATGTACACGTCATTAATATCATATCTCGTGTTTCTTGTGTTTCCACTTTGGCCATTTTTGTATGTACTTGCAGATGTTTCTCCAAACATACTTTTTTTCCATCACCCCACAAACCAGCCTCCTGTAGGTGTCCACCTCTTTGGTATTTTGGTCATGAATGGTTTAATCTTTAAAAGGTTACTTTTATGGGCGGTGTCTTAGGTTGGACATTAATAGAGCAATATGTGAGGTTATCTTGTTTCTGCTTCTTAATTAGTCAAATAATCTCTCAGAATTGCTGTTTTATTTCACTGTGGCAGTAGCTCAGTCGCTTGGTTGGGAGCCAGAGGGTCACCAGTTCAAGTCCAGCGCGGACCGTAGCTGGAGAGCTGCCAGTTCCACTGCCCTTGAGCAAGGCACCAAACCCCTTACTACTCCCAGACCGTCCCTACATGGCAGCCCAGCACTCCACCATCTCTCCACATTTCCATGTCTATAAGCCCCTGTATGTGCATGATTAGATTTCAAGCCTAGAATTTTCCCTTTTGGGAAAAATAAAA
Source organism: Dicentrarchus labrax (assembly GCF_905237075.1). NCBI lineage: Eukaryota > Metazoa > Chordata > Actinopteri > Moronidae > Dicentrarchus > Dicentrarchus labrax. The sequence continues at coordinate 20,357,445 of NW_026136712.1, read as the reverse complement.
TCTATCTTCTTATTTGAGTCACTAGACAAATCACAGATGTGGGCAGGGACTCCGAGGTCTGGAACCAGATTAACGTAAAGTGAATAAAAGGGAATGTTAGATTGAAATGGAAATTATGACCAAGAAATATACTGTGGACTCATAGTGGCAGGTGCATGAATCATCAAAAGGGCACATTAACCACATTAGTACCAGTCATCGTTCCAGGCACGAGTTATTTGACTGATTACAAATCTGAAATCTGCACTCCCTCAGCTGTATATGGATGGGTATCATTTCATTTTGCATGTTTTTCACAAAAAATATACTTTTTCGAAGCGTTTTTTGAGGAAAATAAAATATTTTCACTAAAACCGTTTTTATTTATTTATTCAAAGTTCTCAAAACATGTAATCAGCTGGACAAGAACTTTTCCTAAATTAAAATGATTATAATTTGAATCTGAATCTGAAATCTGTAAACTGGTCTACAATTTCAACCAGACATTCAATGGCAACATTTTGTACCTAACAATTTTCAATTCTGGTGCTTTTGGTTGGTACTAGAAAAAGTATTTAGATTAAACAAGCATCCCTACAATGTACTGTTTAGGAAAGGCTGGAATGAAATGTGTCTCAAACCTTTAATCTGCATGTATGTCACTATGTCAGAGGGCAGACATGATTCAGGAGTAGAAATTACACAGTCATTTGGACTACTGAACTGACTATGTGCTCCTTCTGGATTGGGGTCAGATCTACCCACAAATTGAACTAGTCACTAAATCCAAATTTCTTCAGGTGAACTTATTGAGACAATATTCTTAGATCAGAGGAATGGCTGCATAAAAAAAAAACAACTAGATACTATGTAAAAGCACACGTTCAAACCCTAGCTGGAATTAAAACATGGCGCCCCCATCTGCCCCTAATTCCTGTCAGCTAATAAAAGCAAAAATTCCCCCCAAAACACTTCACAATTACAGCATGAGTAAACTTTTCAGAAAGGTGTGGGTGGGCTTCCCTCATAATCTTTCATGCCATCTTTACCAGACTGTGAATAATTTGAGCCACAGGCTCCAAACCAGCTGGTAAGAAATAAATGGAGGTGTTGATAAAGTGGAAAATTAACATGTTAGAATTAGTCATCAATGATTGGACATTGTGATGACCTGTGTTAAGCACATCTGTCACAGTCAGCTGGTAGAGAACATTAAAATCCTTACCTGACCCTCTTACAGCCCCGCTAAAATAATGGCGGACAAATGGGCAAACGTGTATTGGTTCCACTTTGGCACCATGTAACCCGGGGCGTGTTTCCTTTAATAGGCACACTTAGCACAGACTGTTTAAGAAGGTGTAGAGTAACGTTAGAAGAAAAATAAGAAAGTAGGGAAGATATATACACAGAAACACACTAGTATGTGTGATCTCAGCTGTAGTCCCTAATCTAAGTTAATTCGAGCCGCACTGTCTCCAGTAAACCAAACATGACTCCTATGTTCTCAGTAATTGAATAGTCCTCCTGAGCTGTCCCCCCCCGTCTCTAAAAGTTTTTGTTTTTATTCCACCCAGAGGACCCCTGGCTCTGGTTGTTTGGCGCTCCTGTCACTCATTCAGCCACAGTGATGGAGGTGTGGTGGAAGAGGAGGTGGTGGCGGTGGTTGTTGGGGATGTGTGATGTGTTGTGACAGCGGGAGCCAGAGCTGGCGGGCGGTCACCATGCGGCACCATATTGCCGGGCTCCCCGGGGATGAGGGATCAGCATGCCAGCCTTGCCAAGAAGTGCTAATAGGCGCAACACGTCTTGCTTTCACACATTAAGGCAAGCGAAGGGTGACAGATCAGAGCTGTGATACTGCTGCCTGTAAGGAGAAAAAAAAGGGGCCACACCACCCGTTTGCCATGCAGTGCAGCCTAATGATGAAAACTCCCCGAGTCGAGCAATATGCCCAACAATCACTGAGTTGATGTGTTTGCAGACAGACATATCTCCATCTCTCTCCTGTCACAGAGTAGAGACCAGTGCGGCCTCACTCTTCACCAGAGTGATGCTCAACTCCATATTGTAACTGACAATAAAGCTACAAGTGTTGAAACAGGATCAACACTTTTCGAAGAAGACATCTACGTTCTCACCCAAAGCAGCCGAGGTCAAGTGGGCTGCTCCAGGCTGCAACACCTTTGTCACATCTGTTACCAGAACCCACAGCTTGGATGTAGTCTGCTGAGCTGAATGTTTCACTGTGGAAAGGAAATGAGAGCTTCTGTGCACTCACTCTTGTTACTTCCACCTTAGGGGCCATATGGTTGATTTGGCAGATTCTCAAGCACCTGCCTCTATTTGTTTGCTTCAAAGATTATTTGGAACTGTTTGCATGTTTGAATAGCGGAATGACAGATCTGAGTCCAGTTTACTGCTCCAGAGAACGAGAGCAGAGTTTCTATAATTAATAACCATTAATGGCAATACCAGGTCCCCTTTTACTAGCCTGGTGTAGCAACACATTTTGACAAATAAACGCAGTTCTCAATTAGACACCTGGTCTGGTTTTTATAGAAGTTCTTTGGATGTATGAAACCTCAACCCACCGGGTCGCCGACTTGAGCTGCTTAGACCGCCTACACAAATATAAATGTTTCAACTTTTCTCCATATGGACATGCTATTCATCGTAACATCCGTTAGATTTTACACAATTCAGTTGTTCAGTTCATTTTACGTAAAACCATGTTAACCAAAGTATAATTCATTCAGATTTACCAGATTTAAGTAGCACAGTCATAGTGCAGATCATATGCTGGTATTAAAAACATAAAGCTGCTGTCAGTGATGTTGGATCAGTACTTCCAGTTTTGGAAGCTTCGCAGATTTAGCTGAGAGTGGATATAAACAAGAATACTTAGAACAAAATGAAATACTTTATTGAGCTCAATCTACAGCTTTTAAAATTATATGAACAGGATTCCTTTCATGTACTTTTGGTCTGGCTTGGTTTTCATGAACTGTTTGATCCAGTTAAAGGAAATCTTTCATGGTACAGCATCCAATGATGTCCATTATTATACACAAAGCAAGGTCCAGAGTGCGCTTTCCTGTTTGTTGTGGAAGAACTTGACTGACCTCAACCCCCCGACCACCTTTGGGAAGAGCTGGAGGGCGTTCACACTTCACACTCACCAGGAATCCCCACTCCAGATCACATCCATCCAAGTCTTCTGACGAGAGTCTGACGAGATCACATGAGAATCCAACTTGCCAGGCTTCAAGTGATGCGTTTGTGTCCGAACCACCGTGGTTTAGACGAATCAGCATCCTTCGAGGAAATACTGAGGCGGGTGCATAGAGGTTAGCGGTGATACTGCTAGCATCAGTTATATTTAACCAAGTCTCACCCACAGAGAAGTCTTTTGCAATTGCAAGAGCAGGCACTTTTAATGGATGAAGTAATATTATGTTGTAACCTGTTTTGTGGCTGCCAGTCGCTGCGCTCTCGGAAAATATGTTGAAAAAGATAGATCAGATAAGTTATATCAAAGTTAGGCTTTAATGCTTGTGGTTTGGGCATGACACACTGAATAATTACATAATGTAATGTAATGTATGGGTATCCACATCATTTTTACCATAGATTAAATGAATACCTAAATATTTTGTTGTGTCCTACCTGGAAACCTTTTTTCAACCTTTACAATAATTTTGATGGAGCTCTGAAAATATCCTCTTTTAGCCAGAGTGATCTCAGCTGGTAGGACACTAACCAAACCTGCTTTTAAAAAGGTCATTTCTTCCATGTCAGTGGGACAAAGATGAACTCCCTACTCTGTGTCAGGCATCTGAGAGCCATTTCATGTTGGTGGATACCCTGGCGAAGACCCATGTGATAAGTCAGTAGCTGCCTGTTCTTGATCAAATATTAAAGTAGAAAGCTGTGCTGACAGTAAAAACTGGCAGCTCATTGAAAAGCTCCATCCTAATACTGACTGTAGTTACCTTCTAACATCCATAATGGATAATGTGTTATTGATAAGAACATGCTAATATGAATGTTTGCACTGTATTGAGACACTGCATGAAGCTAAATATTTCATTCAGGATTCCAGAGGATGTCATTGGCTTTACAGCACAACGCTAATGCAAAATGAGGTAATTATGGATGAAAATGAAATAAATCATTAATGGAGACGGCGGCTCACCTCTGTATCACCCCTGATGTTATGAGGAGGCCAATATGTGTGGTCCTGGGGAGGTCACATGAAAAAATTAAAGTTTCAGCTCTTTTCAGTCATATCCTACAACTTGGGGTACACAGATGAACACATTGGGTCTAAAGAATGGTTGTACCTACGTGGAAAGGTTACTTACAAACAGATACATTAACAAATTATGTTTTCCTAATGCCAGCGCTTTATTATAATACACTATATGGCCAAATGTATGTGGACAACACTATACACATCTGAAGTTGTAAGCAGTATTTCACAAGAAAACTCAATAAATTAGAGGAAAATAATCTAATTTTGTACAACAGAAATATTGTTTTTCTTTGTTATCCCTTTTCATCATCAAGTGACCCTTCACATTTTCATCATGTGATGCTTTTGTGGGGCTCCTACCCCCAGGTTAGGAACCACTCTGTGACTCCAGATCGGTGGCAACAGCTTATGTTTGTGCCTTTCCCAATTCAAGACACCAATGACCTCGACCCCATCCAACACCATTGGGGTGAACTAGAACACTGTGAGCCAGACAACCCTGAAAGACAAGACCTTAGATATTCGTTTTTACGTCTTATGGAAACCTTTTCATAATTTCCTTGCTTTAATATCAGAAAGACAGTACAGTACTTATAACATACTCACTGTCCAATATAAGAAAGATCTTGTAAGCTTATTGATATTCAAGCTGAGTGTGACTCTCATCTTCCTCTCTGATGGTAAAGAATAAAACAATTAAACACACAAACCACTGTGTTGTCTCTTTAGCACCATTTACTAAACCAACCTACTGGGCGTAACATACTGTAAGTTAATGTCTCTCACTGTCTCTTTGTTATTCCACCATAACACCTTGACAAATAAACTTGACTGGCAATATTTTTCAGCGGTCTGTCAACCCCTCCATTCATCCATCCATCCGCCCCGACCACCTCCCTTCCCCCCATTGACGCCTACAGTCCCTGGGGCCATGCTATGCTTGCTGAAGCGCTGTGTTGTGAGCGAGTGCTCTGCCTGCCTGCCATCAATATGGGTGAGTTACAGAGGTCGCCGGTTCAAACGCAGTTCACCGCTTCACGCCGATACTAGCTGTGCCTCTACCCGTGCAGATTACGTGTGTTGGAGTGTCAGAGCGTATAAATGTGTGTGTGGGATTGTGTGCCGTGGGATGGATACTTGTAATGCACATGTGTGGGGATCTGGCTGTGTGGTGGTGTGTGTTTTGTCTTTGTTCTTGCATGAATACGTGTGTTTGTGTGTCATCTTGTTGTATGTATTATCTTGGCTTGCGTGTTTACTCACTCACCGCAGCACTGAGGGTTTCGATCTCTGGCCCGGGCCTTCTGCCAGCCGACTTAATGAACATGTTGTCAGTGAGGCATGTGGGACACCAGCACTGATTCCTACTAGAACAGCAGGTGATGAATCTGTGTCTGATCAGCTGGATCACTGTATATAGCTGTCACTGAAAGGCAAATGTCACCAACAATCAATACGATGGTCGTAGTCATGCTTGATCTTTCACTGAGTATCTTTTTGCACATCCATGTGACACGTCGTGACCTCTAAGACTACATCCACTAACCTGGTTCAATTTGAAAATGTCATCTACTGTACATGTGACTACGATGTGTGTACACAGTAGTGTTTCCAAGTTGTATTTGTAAAGACCTCCATTCACACTGAAATGTGTAAACAATAAGAAAAAAGCTACATTTCTTCTTTTCCTATGTCGGTCTGTTTTCACTTACACTGTTAATTCAGATACATTCGCAGTTATTTTTCAGTTGTTAGGGAACTGAACCAGTCTGCAATAGTCATTTGAGTGTGGATCTTAAATACTACCTGTTAACCTGTGCTTAAATAACAGCTATGGTTAGAATAAGTGATCACATGTGTTAGCCCATGACTGTGTTTTCACAAAGCCAGTGTTTTTAAATGTGTTTGCTCTGGAGACTGTTTTATAAAAGCTTAATGTTTGGGTGCCAAAAATGCTGACTTAGTTCTCATAGCGAGCTTAGTGTGGACGAAATCTAAGAGGAGATAAAGAAGAACTCGACTGTCAAAATGAAATCTACATTACTGCTACTGTAAGGACGTTTTTGTGACATTAGGACAACTTTTGAAGTTATTGAACATTATTTCTAAGCAAAGCCATTTTTAGAAGTCCGGACACCTTTAGGAAGTGAGGACATCTTTAAAACAATTAGAAAACATTCGACACATTGTGGTCTTTTTTTGGAAAGTAAGGGCATCTTTTCGAAGGTTATGTCATTGTTTCAAAAGTAAGGACATTTTGCATTATGAGGACATCTTTTCAAAAGTGAGGACATAATATTTTAAAAGTTAAGTCACTTTTTGAAAGAGGACATTTTGGAAGTCAGGACCCCTTTGGAAAGTGTGGGCATCTGTTAAAAAGTGAAGACACTTTTGAAACATGTGGACACTTTTGGACAGTGAGAACAAAAGTAAGCGCATCGTTTTGAAAGTAACACTTTAAAAGTAAAGTCACTTCTGGACAGAGAGCTCATTTTCGAAGGTGATTAAATCTGTGAATGTAGATGTGTTCTGTGTGTGTGTGTGTGTGTGTGTGTGTGTGTGTGTGTGTGTGTGTGTGTGTGTGTGTGTGTGTGTGTGTGTGTGTGTGTGTGTGTGTGTGTGTGTGTGTGTTGAATCATGTGTGTATCATATTTTACCATAACAAGAAGGGAACAATAAATATCAGTTAGAGCCAGAATTCACACCTTAGCTTTGAGCATTTTTCTTTTTATCAAATCTTTAGCAATAGTCAACTTCCACATGGCCTCTTTTTCTTCTTACCACTTATATGTGAATTCAGTGAGTTTGCACAATTTAATTCTATCTTCTTCAGCGCCTTGAACACAACCAGTAAAGCTTGTTCCTTCTTTTGTTTACAATAACTGTTGTCACAATATGTAAATAAGACCTGGGCAGAGCAGTATGAAGTGAAGTTCTGTGGTTTATGTGGTTTATGTGGCCATCTAGTGGGCTGGTGAAACATTTCCCAAACTAAACATGGGATATAAAATTGAATTATTTACCTGAATATTGTGAGAAACTTGAAAGTGCTTATTCACGCCGCTTCTGTACTGATGACATGCTATGGCTTAATGCCCAAGAAGAGAGATTTTTTTTTTAGAGCTGCAAAACCCCAAGGAGAATGTTTTTTACTTCCTGTATAAAGCCAAACACTCAAAATAACCATACATGTACATATAATAACATCAATACACATCTACAGTTTCATCCAACATCTATATACATTAATTCAATATGTAGCACAATTCAAGTTAGACTTACTGTGTATGTTTACTGTAAGACTAATGTAATGAACAGGGCTTCAAGTTGCTTTAAGCTCTAAAGCAACAAGCTCTAAACACAGATCTGTCTATGGTATCACTACTTTCTTATTATATTTACATCCGTAACAAGCAGTGAGGAATTGTCTCTATATCGTTTATTTCCTCAACTCAATATTTTATAAAGGTCAATATTATACTTCACAGTTTAAAATAAAAAATAACGAAACTTAAAGAACCGTCTAGAACGTCCTGTTGTAACGTTAGTATTAGTTACAAATGTCAACAGTGTGTAAACACTGATGGACCTCAACCTCAGTATGATCCTCACTAGTCATTCATGTAAAAGAATGTTAAGTATATATAAGGAAAACTAATTGGATGCATTGCACAGTTTTTGTTATTTCATGTTGACATATTAATTGTATTAATATTCTTATTCATATGAGTAGTTATTGCAAGTGAGCAACATGTTTAAGCATTATCCTTTCTCATGGAAATTATACTGATAACATACAATAGTTAAAATGTAATCTTGAATATGAACATTTTCTAAAACTTTCAAGCAAAACGTTAACAATGAACCACAGTTTATTGAACAGTAACCTTATTTCCAAAGGCAACAAACAAGAAGCGATGTGAGGATTACTGGAAATAGAGAAATGACAAAAAAACCTGTGACTTCTAAGAATTGTGTGTTTGGACATGTGTGTGTATGTGTGTATACAGAGTCACACATGCGTGCTGGTTACAGTATCTAAGCAGTGTGTGTGTTTGAAAGTACAGAGGAGTTGTTGTTTTTGATCAGTGAGCAGAAAGTGCTGCTTTTCATCACCTATTGACTGAGTTTATGTACGTTTTTTTTAGTTCTCACTGCAGGCTTTTACTGCTTCTCATAAGTCTGCAAGGCCTGTGGTTTTGTGGCCCGGATGGGTGGGTGCATTTTTCTTTTTCCTGAGGTAGGCTATGTATTGAGGTTAGCGGCACAGAGTTAAGATGTAGGAAACAAACTTGGTGGCGGCTGAAGGAGCGAGGCTATGATTTGAGGTAAACAAAACAAACTTGACTTCAGACAAAATGGGTCAGAGGATTCTTTTTTTTTTTTGGTCTACTCTTTGAAAACTTTCTATGTGCACCAAAGTTCAGTATTTTGGCGATGTTGAAGTTTCCCTCACATTTATGACAAAAGGACTTTCAGTAAACTGGTTGATTTATTCTGACATGCTTTGTATGCAGCCAATCAACACAGTGTGAACAGATATGTGAGACGTGAATGGATGATAAACAGAAATCGTTTGTATCCCCCTTTTATCAAAAGACACTTTTAATGATTAAATACTTGAATAATGTTCTACAGGTCAGTCACAGTATTTTATAAAGACCAATAAAAACATTAAAAGAATTTATACCTTGTGGACCCAAATTTGACTAAAGAAACCGACAAGGCTGCATTCATCATTTAAGTTTCAGTTATTAATAAGTCATCAATAAATAGTCATGGGACTTTTTGTCTACTAAGCAGTCCATGAGATGATTATTATAATCTGTAAAAATGTGACTGTTTTTATTTTATCAATCAGTATGGTGATGCAGGTGAAACAGGAAAATAATATAATCGTTTATAAAAAATTAATGCACAAACAAAGCAGACACACATAATCATCATATTGGCTGTACTGTTAACAACTCTCAGTTCACAATATTTAATAATATTAATATAATTACGTAGCTACAAAGAAAAACCAAAGTTTATACATCAACCACCTCCCTTTAACTTTAATGTGAGCTCACAAACTGAATTATTTTATCGATGCAATAACTTATTTCTGAGATCTACGAAAGATAAATATTAACTGCTAACAAATAGCAACATAGCAGCTGTTGAGGTCTCTTCCAGTCTGTTTCTTTGCTGAAGTGGACCGTTGGTATGATACGCTGCAATTACCCTGTCAACACCTGGGCGTTATCGATGGATGATGTGGATGTTTTCACAGCAAGCTCAGAACTCTCAGCAGCAGCGTCTGGCCTGGCTGACTGAAACTAACAACATGATTACTGCTCCTCAGGACTCTGCAGCCACAACAATTCACCATAATAAAGTGTCCATAACAGCCTCTGTGTGTGTGTGAGTAGGGGTGTGTGTGTGCAAAGGGCACTGCACATATTTAATATTGAATACAGACATAAATATATATACATTTCGAAACTCACCTCCAATGCTGAATAGTTTTGCAGAAATATCATCTGTCAAGTGGTGAATGATCGTTGTTAATAACTTAATATCAACATGCAATTCTAAAATTGAGATGTATTTATACTTTTGAGGCTTGAATTTCACTCTGGGTTATATGCATGCAATAAAGAAATCATCAAAAATGGGAGTTAACGGCAACAATTTGAAGCTCTTTATGTGATAAAAAAGAAATATTAGTTTTGAAAGTTTCAACATGTGCAGTATTTAAATAAAACAGTAAAAATATAAATCTTGTCAGGTGAAGTTGTGAAATAAATGTTTGAAATATCACATGTGAGCACCTACTGTATTGCTAAACCAAACTTCCTTTCCTTCTGCAGAGAGATGCAGCACAAACACTGATCATACTCTACGCTCTCTTTCAAATATTAAAGAACACAAACTGCTGTTATTTGTTGTAGTTCGGATAATCTCAAGCAATATTTATGCTTCTAAGAGCATTAAAATTGAAGTTGCCAGATTTTCACCCACATCTGTGCTTTTTAAATTCTCTTGACACAAACTGTGTAACTCCTTAAACGATATCAAGCTTCATGTGCGTCACAAGCTCTGCAGTCAACATCAGTGAAGACAAAGGATGTGAAATGCAGCCGAGAGCAAATGACATCATGGTTTGTGCATAAAGAAGCCAGTTCATACATTATTTCAGTGCAAGTTCCATTTTATTTATAGGGGTATTTACAGACAGAGAGAGAAAGAAAAAGTGACTCTGTTGTTGCTTTCGTTTTGTTTATCACAATCGTAAAGTTCTTGAATGCCAGCAGTGCTGTTCCACCACACAAATGCTGTAGAGTAGCCATTACTTCTCATTAGTGTTGTGGAGAGTTCATTAGTGTTGAGGTCTCCATGTGCGCTTAATGTTACCCAGGAGAACAACCTGACTCACTTAGTTACTTATAGGAGAGTGGAGCTATACAAGAATGAACAATCAGACTGGTTTTTAAAACTCTTCCTCTTTGTTGGACCTAGCCATTTGTCGCCTGAGTAAATCTGAGTGAAATTTCATGATGAAGAAATATTTAATTTGAATCTAACGATGACAGATTTGATCTTTCCTTTGCTGGATTTGTCTCTCTGTTGATCTCCTGAGTAAACCAAGGAGTCAGTTTGCTCTTATGACCCAAAAAAGGGGAAAAACAGACGAGATGGTTGCAGATTTGAAGGTTTTTAAACAAAAATTAAGATCTTAAACCTGAACTAGCAATTATAAACTTTATGTGATGGACCTCAGCACAGCTTCTGTATGTGCAGTGTTGTAGTGTTGCAGAAATAACGTGTGTGCGTGCAATGTGTAAGCTCATACAGGGTGAGATTGCTCTGCATTGCTGCTTCTGGCCAACAGGTTGCGGTTGCTAACAACATCCCAACACCATTAACCACAATGCAGCTCCCCCCCCCCGACACACACTGACATGACCAAAAGAAGACCTGCTAACCATGTCCTCTGTTTTTCAAAATACAGGAAATATTTTGTTCTCTAGGGGGCAAAAAGGATCATATTGTTTGTGAAATCTGACCTCAGCTGCAGTTCATATCAAATTACATAGTCGTAACTTAAAGTTCCCAAATGCAGTTGAACTACTAGTTTATGATGCAACATTACATCATCAGCAGTGAAGACAAACAACTATGCACATTTGTGCTTCTTTCTTTCTTTCTTTGCTGCATGATAAATCAGACTAGAAAAATATGCATCAGCACGCTTATTACTGACGCTAACCTTCAGACAAACATTAATTTGTAATTTTTCTTTAAACCTAGTGTACTTGTGGTCGTATAGTCAGTCCAGATCATTTGATGTCATATGTGATTAAGCTTGAAAGTGCTCACTGTCACACATCCCACATGATGGTTCTACATAGGAGGTAGGACATACCACTACATAGTGAGTAAAAGAGGAAAGGTGTGGGGTAGTACTTGTATATAACTCGCATATAATTCATATTTAGTGTGGTGGTGGCTAGGATTATATATACTGGTTTACAGACACTCCAATTTGAAGTTGTTGAATAATAGAGTACATGTTGCATTAGCCTTACACACTTGCAAAATACCTGTCTGTACACAACTTTAAATATTTTTTACACAGAGTGATATAGGAACATACATACAGTAGATAATAATTGGGAGTCAATAAAGCCCTCTTCGATTGAATGGTCAAGTAACTCCGCACTGCCTTATTGTACACCTCGGGATGTAGTTCTTTAAGGATAATTCCAGTTTATTGGAACAGAATCAGAATCAAAATCAGAAATAATTTTGTAACATTGTAATCAACAAGTTAATTGCTGAAGTCTCTGAGCCTGGCGACATTGCTAAAAACAAGTCTAATTGGGAAGAACCACAAGCAGTCAGAGAACCCACACAAGCGATAGAATTATGCTTTTGTTTTCAGATTGCTTCGAACTTGAAACCTTTTTCTTGTGAAATTCTGAACAGTTTTTAGGGTTTCCACAGGAATTGGTTTGTGGGGGTGGTAGGTACTTTCTTCTGATTTCAGCCACAGGATGAAGCTGAGCTCCTCTTTAAATAAACGTATAGATGCAACACAATCAACATCCGCTGGGCTGAATCAAACCAATCCTAATGCATGATTAACTGTTTAGATAGATAGATAGATAGATAGATAGATAGATAGATATTCCTTTATTTGTCCCACAATGGGGAAATTTACAAGGCTCACTCCTTATACGTAGTCTCTGCTGTTTTATATTTCATAAAAGTGCAGTAAATTCTTTGTGGAAGTGCTGGGCGCCTCCATTATGTTACGCAGTGGGAAACCTTGGTTTCACTTTTTTACAGCCACTAAAAGGACAGTGACTTGGCTGAGTTTGCACCACTGACCAACAGCAAGTCATCTTCACAGCTTGAGAGAACGCCAGTACAAACTGCTCTACAAAAGAGTAATTATGAGACAGTGTGAGCTTAATGTTACTTAGTGACACAGCTAAGCTAACTAACCGCTTTAATTTCACTCTTCAATAACCTTTTGTTGAACAAAATGTTGTTCAAAGTAAACAGCACTCTGTGGAGAAAATGGAAAGGCTCAGAGCTATTGTGACTGACTGGTTGGCGTGTTAGCAGTTGGCACGTCAGCAACAGCAGTTCAGCAACTTGTCTGACTTCTATTTTTAGCAATACTGGGGCTTTCCCAGATCTCAGCAATTAACCAGGTGACTACGATGTAATCGTGACCAATGAAACCAGTGTCCAAACCTGCTAGAACAAGGTCTAGGTCCATAATAAACCAGTTACTCTTTAATCTGATATTCCTTGACCCCCCCATTGGAAAATTCTCTTTAAACCTTCCTTGTAAAGCCATAGCCTGGAGCAAAGCCTCCAGAGCTTGTAGAGAGTCCTACAATATGTGCTCTAATCTACCGCATTTCATCTCTTCAATAACTTCCAGTCAATTTAAATGCATGGTAGGTGTGTAGGGACATCCCCATATTAGAAACTGCACATGGAACTGAAAGCCTCAGAGTAGCTGACATCAGTGTAACTTTGTTGTTTTTCTTTTTTTTTTTCTCAAAAAAGAAGTTCACGTCCCACAAGCTGATCTCGCATTAAGATTCCACTTGTGATAAAAACTAAACCCATGTATCAAAAGAAGAGTATTGTCATTGCTGAAACCCTGCAGAGATAACTTTGCTGATTGGAGATGATGTTTCTGGTATCAGATCTCCGAGATAGAAATACAGTACACTAAAAAGCCTGCCACTTTTTCCTCGAAGCAGGTCAGAAGTCTTGATCTCATGCAGCCAGCTGTGTGTGTTCTTTTTTTTGTTTTTTTTGTTGGGTGGTCTGGGCAGTCGTGACATCAAACTGTTTTGAAGGTCAGATCTTTAGGAAGACCGATGAGAATCCCAGTTGATAATTTAAAGTCTTTGTACAGAAAAGTATCCCATGTGGTGGGATTTGGATCTTCGACTCCTCTATATACAGCAGTGTGCAAGCACATGGGAACGACACCAACATGAGACATGTGGTGCATTAACATTTGCAAAAATATATCTTCATATTTTTTTGCCTTACAGATTGACAATATAAATAGTAAATTATACATGGAAAATATATATGGGGACTGAAAACATATACATTGTATAGGCTATGCTAACTTAAAGTGCTAAGATACTTAGATTTTTTTTTTTTTGAACAGGCCGCAAGCATAAAGGTATATTCTGACAAAATGTTTCCCTAGTAGAGAAGACACATCAGTGCCCCGCCCTGCAGGGCATCATCTTAACTCTGTTTGGGTAAAACCGCCTTGATCCAAACATACTTTCACATTCATATTCCCCAGCTTGTCAGTTGGTTTCAGTAGTTGAAATGTGAGACTGGAATGTTTAATACTTTCTTAACTGCCATAGAAAAACAGAAAAAAGTGAACTGGCATCAAACCCTGATTGACAGAAAATCAGTCAAAATTCCTTCACAGTGTCAGCATCAAAAACTTCACATCTACACTCAAATGACTAATCATCATCCCACATGACTTTGTATATCTGTCAGATCATTTCAATAAGCCAACTTCTACCAGATCACTGTCCTTGGCACTTACTGCACAGAATCCTCTGCAAGAGATACTGTAGGTGTGTGAGATAGAAAATGTCCAAGCAGGTGTAAAGTATTTAAAGCTAAGTGGTGAGAATAGTCTGTTAAAAAAAGGACGCCTCAGATCTCCCTGATCATTTACTGTTGAAACACTAAACTAACTTTTTCACATGCAGAACCCCTGAACTTTCAAGCCTGCCTCTCATACCTCTTCTTTGGCTTACTTTGCTAAATCAAAGTATACTACACTGTGAAGCGAAAAACAACACGACACCTGAAACTGCCTGAAACCACACAACAAGACTCATAACAAAACATCAGCAACCAGAGCCAGTGATTATACAGGCAGAGCTGTCTTAAGGGCGTTCAGTAAAGGACTGCATGTGGACTCACAAATCCAACACAGACCTGTGTTTAAGTACTTCCATATATACCAGGCCCCTGCGCCCATTTTGCGTCCCTACCTATAGATTACCGCACACAGCTAACTGGTTCGCACCGTAAAATAGGTCGCTCGTGATTCTACGTTCGACTTTCCATTTGGCCGGGTCTGCCAATCTCTTACATAATCTATAAGAAGAGGCCGCAGAGATATGTGCGGGCTGGTTGCCATGGCAATCAGATCTTGCTGTTCTCCAGGTGGGAGTCGATGTGCTTGATGAGGGCATCGTCAGGGTAACCGACAGGGAATATCAGCTGGCAGAGAGGGCAGCTCCGCATGTCACTCTCCTCGGTCTCCATCCAGAGCTGCAGAGCAACACACACACACACACACACACACACACACACACACACACACACACACACACACACACACACAATTAGGCATAAGGATAAATCACATGCGTTCCTCAACTTACTTACTCCACAGGATTGTATTAGTCATTCTGTGGGAGGCAACAAAATTACATCACTACTTGGTGAGTTATCACTTCAGACTTACACAACAGGGTTTTGGCATGAGATAAACTGACCAGTAGTAAATCCAGGTGGAAACCTTACTTTGCTTTACTTCCAAGAGTAAGAAGAGGAGATTAATATCTGTAATATTTCATGCATGTGTGTTAAGCACAGCGCTTATTTAACAACAAAAAAGTATGTCACTTGGAATTGCCCTCCAGAACGACACATATAAGCGATCTGATCTGCCACCCCTCCGTAGAACAACGTCATCTGTCAGTGCCTTCCAAAACTGTTGAAATCCTTGTAAGAAAAATTTTTATTTTTAACCTGACAAAGCTTAAAGTTAATGTTTGTTTAGGTTTAAAAAAACGATGTCTTTAAAATTAGGTAAAGATCTTTTTGGTTAAAATAAGTACTTCCTGGTAGCTGAGGCTGAGGCTGAGTCCTTGCTGCAGTGGCCATGTGTTCGACTCCAACCTGTGGCCCGTGCGTGCCCACCTGTGGTACGTGTAATCCCCTCTCTTTCCCCCCATTTCCTGTCACTCTTGAGTTGCCACTGACAATTAAAGGCAATAAAAGGCCAATAAATAAATAAGTGCTTCATTAAGGTTAGGGAACCTTTATCAGTGTGGTACTTAACGCACAAGACATCAGATTGATATCACACTTCTCATATTACTCTCAGAATTAACCACTACTTTAAAGGAACTAAGAAAAAAAACACTGAAACCTTTTGATGATTGTGACATTCAGTGTGAAAAGCAGCATTCAATGGAAATAGTCTCAAGGGTTAAATACAAGTTATTTCCTGTGAACCAACTCAGTAGTGACACAGGACACTGTGCATTTTCACTGCTGCAACTTCATGGTTTTAGAATCACTCAAACATGTAACTCAAACTCTTTTACACAGATGAAATCAAGTTTTACACTTAACTCACATTGATTGAAGGCCAGGACTGGGCATGCTCTGCTGACATGTACCCCGGCTGTGGGTGGCAGCTGAGGGTGTTAGACCTCTGAGGGATGGGGAAGGCTGAGCAGGACGCTGGGCCTCTCATGACACCACTGGGCACCGCAGCAGAGAGCACGCCCAGCGTCCGCGGTGGGCTGATGGGATGCGGGCAGGTCCACTCCTCCTCATCTTCAGAGGACTGTGGTGGCTGGGGTGCCGGTGTGGAGGGAGGAGGGGGCTCAAAATGCAGGTGGGCCACCTCAGACAGTGGGAACGGCATCTCTCTTGAGTGGCGCATAGAGCTCTCCCCGAGACCCCCGTCTCCTCCTCCACCACCTTGATGGGGAGATGGGGAGACTCTGTGCTGCAGTCCACCATGAGGAGAGCCCACATGTTGGGGCTGCTGTTTTGCGTAGCTATCAATGTAGGGCCGGGGCTTAGGCAGGGTGGAGACAGGGTCCAGTGAGAAGCGGGGTGGGCACTGGTAAGCCGAGGGGTCGGCAACCTCAGAGTAACTGCGACGGCCCTGGAAACTGGCCCTCAGGTGCTGGCTGGGTGGCCGGCAGGAGTAAGAGGCCGGTCCGTCATTGACGTCCAGCAGGGGTGAGCGGCGGTGCATGTCTGGGGAGAGGCGCTGCAGCACCGGGGAGCGTCTCTGTTGGATTGGGGAATGGTGTTGTGGAGGCGGGACTGGAGAATGGCGCTGTGAGATGGGCGAGTGGCGCTGAGGTACTGGAGAGTGGCGCTGGTGGTGGATGGGAGAGTGACGCTGGACTAAGGAAACAAAACAAACATGTAAAAACACATTTGAAAAGTTTGGTAACTTGTTACTACACTATATGGCCAATAGTATGTGGACACCCTTGTGCATATACCTTTGGGCTTGTACTTTTGGTCTAGAGTTGACTTACTTACTACTTATTAGGCCTTATTTTAATAACTCTTTATGTGTTTGTTTCCTTTCCTGTTTCAGCATGCCTGCATGCACAAAGCCAGGTCCACGAAGAAATGGTTTCACCAGTTTGATGTGGAAGAACTTGATTGGGCTGCAGGGATCCCTGACCTCAACCCCATCCAACACCTGCAAGCTAGGCCTTTTCACCAACATCAGTGTTGGACCTCACTAATGCTCCTGTTGCCTTCCTCTGCATAAGCAGAAGTCTGTACTCATTTGACTGCCAATGGAGTCATATAGTTTGAAACAACATGTAGAATCCATAGCAACAGGCCAAATGGATTCGTGTGGACAGAGGACAAACGTAACACGATGTCTGATTTCCATTTGGGCCCGAGAGTCAGTATAATGGAAACTTCATGATTCATATCACAACCCGCAAATGACGTATGTGTTTATGGGCATATAGAGTGGGGAAGTGTAAACTGATCACAAGTGGTCATGTGAGATATAGTGTAATGCTAGGTATAACCAAGGCCGGCACCACAACATTCACACAAATCTAGCTGTGGACATTTCCGGTAGAGACAGATTGTTCTCATTGTTTGGCCCTGAAATTGCTAAACTGTAGTTTATTGGAAGACGTTCATGGCAGGTTTTACAATGTTTGGCATTAAAATTGCTAATTTGTTTTTTTATCGTGAGATGTTCGTGGCAGGTTTTTACAAAATAAGCTTTCCTACAGGCGCTACACTACGATGTTCACTTAATAGAAATGCACATTATTTTCCTCTATGTATTCATAAAAAAGATTTGTATCTGCGCAAGTACAGTACAGTTTTGTGTAATTGCGAGATATGTTGATGAGTCAGTCACCCCTGCAGTCACCACTTCAGCTCCACTTCCCATATAAAAGAGGAAACATCATTTAGGGCCGGTTGGTTTAGGTGTTAAAAGGGAGGGGGTGTTTGTGCTCTAAAGCACTCTCCGAATGAAGAGGAAACTCTCAAATGGGGCTATTCAGTTCATGCTTACTCTTACAGTGTATCACCCAAGAAAAGTTTTACGGCTACACACAAATTCCCACTTTGCTGATCATTTCAATCATTCACGTATTTGTTTCGTTGTTAAAAATAGAGGCAATCATATTACTTGAACGATCTTGTAACTAATTACGCAGAGGTGCCATTCAAGTCGCATTTTCTAAATTAATGTGACACAACATCACCATCAGGAAACGTCTAATGAAGTTGGGTTTTTTCTCCGAGAATGAATCTCATAGCTGAATAAAAATGTGTTAATTGATTTACGCAACCTCGTTTTCCAGTTTTTGTTATCTACAGCTCACTAAAGGCAAAGCACGAGGTGCCTTTGGGTTTGTGGTAGGTAGTAGTTGCACAGTTGTGAGACATTAGCTATGTGTGTGACTGCATGTGCAGGAAGAGAAAGGTGTTGCTACTGTTTAGCACTTGAAAGTTGTACTCATCATCAACATATCTTTTATTTAGCGAGAAAACTGAAGCAACAAATCACAACCAGAAGTTCTTTCTATGGCATTAAAGTGGCACAGGCCATTGTTTAGAGGCCTACAGTAATGTACTGATTTTACTGAAATTATATTTAATTTTACCAGCATATATTGAAAAATATTCAAATTATATCTGGGAATTTAATTTATTTACTCAAATACAGTACTTAATTTGAGATACTTGTAATTTGCTTGATACTACTACTATTACTTTAGATGGCTTCCACTCCGCTTAATTTCAGAGGAAAATATATGTATTTTTTTACTTCACTATATTGATTCAACAGCTGCGATCATTAGTTACTTTTTTATACACAAAACCTGATAAGCTATTAAAAGTAGTCACTTAAGTAGCATTTTGAATACAGGAGTTACTTGTATTTAAGTGTTTTTACCGAGTGGTGATGCTACTTTTATTCAAGTAAAGCAACTAAATACATTAAACCACATTTTTGATATGCAGTTTATATGTGTACTGTAGATGCTTACCTGGACTAGCCTGCTCCTGTGAGGCTTTCCTCAGGATTTCCGTCTGCTTGGAGCTCAGGGCTTGGAGGCGTCCCAGCTCCTCTGTTAACTCTGTGTAGGCCAGAGCTAAATTCACCCTGGAGGAATGAGGAAGTGAGGCAATTATGTAATTATTATAATCATTGTCATTACAGAATATTACAATGTTGGTGGAATGATAACGTATTAGAACCATACAAGAATACAAACACTGTTATCTCTGTTTAATCATCAACATACACACCGTTGACGGAAGTTTATCAGAGGGCTTTCTTTAATATTGCAAAATGCATGCAACTACAGCTGAACTGCATCACAGATCTTCATCGCCTCTTTAAACTGAATGAGCTCTGCAGCACTGACACAGCCTCACAAATCAGGCTGGCTAATTGAGAGGCTTATAGGCTTATATTTTTAGAGAGAAAGTCACAGCGCATAATTGAAGTGCATAAAATCACACCATTTCATGCAAGATGTGTCATGACTCTCTCAGGGGCCGTACTGACAGAGCAACTCTATTTTGAGAACCGTAAACAAGGATGGTTGGCTTACACGCTTCTGTGTCTTTTACCCATGGCAACGAGCTGACTTTGTCTCAACTCATTAGCTTGAAACTGATCTGAATCCCACAACATAAATTACAGCGAGGCAAACATTATTTAAGTAGACACACGGTACATGTCTAAGCATCTATATTAGAGCTTAGATGGGATAAAGGGTGTTATTTACTGTATGTGGTTAAAAGCAGATATTGCAGGTTGCATTACAGCAAAGGATTTTCTTCGCATAGGCAACTATAGTAGTTAGTCACTGCCAGGGCCACATCTGATAACAGGCAGCTTATCTCGAATCTCTAACCAATTTTTATAAACTCCCCAGTCTTGACCTGAAATTTACTCATTCTAGCATTGAAACTGGTAGATTAAACTTTTAACTGCAAGATGGGCGAGACGTGAAACCTCGAAATCTAACTGGAGATCTGTTAAGATAATCACTTTATCCTGCCAGTGTGAGTAATTTTTTGTATCAAGACCAGACAGTTTTGATTAGTTTCATAAATGCAACAATAAATGAGCAAACTCAAGGAAATTAAACTTTGACCACCTTCACATCGAGGTTGTTGTGCCCTGCCTGACTGAAACTTAAACAGTCATCATGAATGTTCTTAGCGTTTTCATTTCCTTTAAAAGGTTTCTATTATTTTCATTTGCACTTTAACCTTTTGAAATTGTTGTTCTTTCTTTTTTGTGTTTTTAATGCATCATACTTAAGCACCTTGAATTGTCTTTGCGTGTGAAATGTGCTATAAAAATAAACTTGTCTTGACTGTAAAAAAGTACACCCAAGTGGCTTTCTTTTATCAATTACTGTATTTAAAAAGGTATGACAGACAACTTGAACAGTACTGACGAATGGAAACATACAGAAAAAACACAGTTGTTGAAGGCAAATGCTACATTTTTGCCAGACTTACAGTAGATCTGATAAAGCACATCCGATTATCCATTTAACCTGCACATGATTAGAGTTTGACTCAGTTCTCTCTTCCATAGAGATCGTGGCAGATAAAAACATGACAAACAACACATATGCATATCCTGGGGATTTCTTCTGCGTCAGTAGGAATAAATATGCACTTCCACTGCACCGAAGAAAAAAGAATAGAAAAGAAAGACACTTGTGTATCCGGCCTACACAGCAAATAAAACACACTGTCTAATTAAAAACATGTTCCTCAGCATACCCCCGTACTAACTTAATTGAGTCTTCCCACTTGTGTGTGTAAGCTTGCTACCTAAAAAGAACACTGCATATTACTTTGTCTGAACTACAATCTCATTCTGCACCTCTTTATACTTTGCAGCTATCCAAAAAGACGTGCACTGAAAACATGCTTGCCTACCCAAGTGATTCACTTCACACATGTTTAAAACCAGGATACACTGCTTTTTAAGGTTATCACCCTAAAATAATTTAAAATAAAATCAGGTACCCCATTTCAAGGAAGTTCACAATTTCAAAAAAACTGAATATAAGTCATAACTTCCACTGGTTAGTTGGCTTTTGCAACTGGCCCACCTAGTTTTCCACCCACCTTCTATGACTCAGACAGAGTCAGAGTGGGGTATCAAACCCCCTGTCATCCCCCACCTTATAACAAACACCATCCAACCTTGTGGTACGAGTTGGTGGAACCTGGTACTAACAAATGATTCAGGGTCGTCTGTGGTAAAAAAAAAGAAATGCACGTACTATATTTGTGGCTTTGGGTCAAAGCTTCATGCAAACATACAGAAACATTTAGTGCATCAATAGGAAAATCACAATCATTAGGTTACTTACTGGCATGGTGGGTGGAGCATGCAGTATAATATTGATATTAATTGACGTGCCTGTAAAATGTAATCCACTTCATCTCCTTACTACTCTCAGTTTACACTCTGCACTGTTCTTCTTTCTTTCTAAATGCTGAATTTGTTAACACTTTTTTTGATTAATGCACCTCTTCCTTTTCACACGTGTACTGTCTCACTTTTCAAAATGCGCTTGTGTGTTTCGACAATCTGTGTCAGAGACCCGGGTCAGACTGCAGCACCACTCACGCTTGGCACCAGGTAGTAAAGCAGATGTGTGAACACGGGAACACGAGCGCACGCAGGAAGAACATTTCTCATTCATTGCCTGTATTCTGTGTGAAATGCAGGTCCCTTGTTTGTTTTTGTATGTCTAAAAATACTTTGCACACTTGCAGCATACCTATTTTGCATTGTGTTTCCTTTTTTCTTTGCTTGTATGCTTGTAACTGCACGTACTTACTGTACAATGTACAGTACAGTGTGTAGGAGGGGTGTGATAATGCCAATGCGGCGCTGATGAAAGAGTCATGCCACTGAATCGATCAGGTGCAAGAGTATGTATGTGTGTGTTTGTGTGTGTGCGTGTATATATGTGGGAGATGAAGTGAAGAGAGTGTGGGCTGAAATCTGACCTCTGATCAGACGTTTCAAAGAAAGAGCCGTCACTGCAGCTGCCTGTGAGATCTGAGCTCCTCTTTGTTGTCTAATAAATGTTCTTATTCAAACCTACTGGCGCTCAGTCACTCACATTAACGACATTGTGTTTTCTTAAGATTTTGCTGGTACATAAAAGCAGAGGTGGCAGAAGCATTCTTTTTGAACGGTTTTAACTTCTTTACTCAAGTAAAAGTGAAAACGTACAGGCTGTAGAATGTACTTAAAGTATAAAACTACTCTCTTGGTTTCTCTGAGGAGATTTCTTCTGGCTGTTTCTGTGCAAAGCTAATGGAAACTCAGCGTTTTTGTCAATGATGTAAAGTAATAATAATAATAATCACACATTAAATGCATTGAAACTAAAGTAATGTTCTGTTTACAGATATTTCTGTAAAAGTGTAGGAAATGCAAAATGACTCAAGTGAAGTACAATGAATTATCTGTACTTCGTTACTTCCCACCTCTGCTTAAAAGAAATGTATAAGCTGCATGTCTCCGGCCTCATGAAGGAACAGGTGTTAAATGGTGGGGGCTTTTCACACTCTGCAGTCCACACTCTGTCACACTCTACTTCTACTACACACATGAACCACTTTAACCCCTCACAGAGAGGTGTCAAACAGTTCTCACACCAAGCCATGATGCACAACACATTTAGCATGTTGAGCTTTGCTACCTGGTAACTTTAAGTGGGTTTTGGGGAAGCTAATTATCAATTAAAATGTGAAAATTATTTCCAAAAGCTAAATTTAATGGTTTAAAAAGCCTGGCTCAATATAATTTTCCAAACATGTCATTACTTTATTGGTAATTTTTTTAATTACCAACTAAAAATGGGAATTCCTCTTCAATTTCAAATCATCATGTCGTGATTTATTGGAAATTGGCTCTCACTTTGTGAAAGTTGAAGAGGGATTAGTCAGTCACTCTGCATACTGAAGAGTGGAGGGGAGGGGGTGCCCTACCAGGTGGCTGCCAGCGTCTGTACAGCACCCTGGCTTGTGGTTGGTGAGGGTAGTTTGAACACGTATCATTAGTTACGAGTGAGGCAAACGAAATTCCATAAATGTAGTCATGAAAGATGTGAGAAGTTGCAGAATTAGCCACAAACTGCACTGTCTCTTAGAAAACAGATGGAAAATGAGAGGAGTGCTGAAGTAGTAGAGCTTTTACAAAAACAAAGAAGTGCGCAGTCAGTAGAGTGCAGACAACCGTCAAGGTATTTTGTTTGTGATGTTTGAGGTGACCTTTATGTTTGTTGTATGGTTAGTCACGGCAAGGCATTTACTTTAATTAGGACACGCTCGCTCACACATGTGCAGTCGACCTATCTAACAATGTGACAGGTCAATGTGTGAATCTGCTCCATGATTCAGATCTGCTTCCAAAATAAAATGTGTTCTTCCTGGGCTCATATTGCACCCTTCCACCATGATTCATGAAAATCGGCCAGTAGCGGTTCTCAAACTGTGGGGCAGGCCTCACTAGTGGGACACGGAGTCCCTTAAGACGGCCTGTGAATGACCAGGGGAAAAAATATGGAATGAATCTAAGTTGAATTCATATAATTTATGCAGGGGGAATAAATAAACAAGTTTGCTGATGCTATTTTGCATTTTTTTAATATGTTTCGGTTCCCCTATCGTTGTTAATGATATAGATATAGATATAGATATAGATATAGATATAAATCTTCCTACGGCTTCTGAATGGGGGCATGCCAGAAACCATTTGAATACCACAGGCCTAGGTAATCACAAAAATACTTGTGAAGAATGAAAGATAAAATCAGTTTCCTTTCAATTGCTGGTATCAATAGTTACAGTATCACAGTCAAAGTTATTTACTGACAAAATCCTCAATTTTAAATAACCCCACTTTCCCCCAATAGACTCTCCTCCAGATCAGAAAGTGCTGATGATTATTAGGGCAAGGGTGGTGTGTTAATACGCTCCAAAGCACATGCAATATCTTCCATATCAATCTGTGCAGTTTACACTAAATGAGCCCAATTACAAGAAAAAGCACCAGGAAACGAAGTATAGGCATTGTACGTTTTCAGTGGGAGTAAGTGATATTGTTGAGTAAAACCAAAAGGTGACCAAGGTCTGGAAAAAGCAGTGGGCTTCCACCACACACTCAGTAAAAATTCTCTTCACTGCCGCACCATTTACTTTCAGTTTGTTCCCCATCGAAACACTTCTGGGGTTTCATTGTGTGGGAGTAGTTGGCCAACCTACTGTGGTTTTAACTTTTTTTTCTTCTTCTTTCTACCTGCAACACCTTGTAAACAGCCTGGGGCAATTTGACACAAAGATAAGTTACTTTCTTTCCTCTCAGTACAAGTTAAACACATTTGCTCTGTTGGCTGAAAGTGACAGAAATGACAAATGAGTAAAAACACAGGAGCTTGAATTCTCCTATCTTACTAATATTCCTTTTTTTGTGTGTGTATTTTGTGTAGGTTTCAGGTATGGAAGAATAGGAGGAAGAATGTATAGATATATGGGACTGGATTTAATGCCTCATAAAGATGTCCAACAAGTACACAGGCATGAGGAAATGGACAGGAAGGTATCCTACACTGTGCTTACACTGCCCCCTACTGCTCAGACCAATCTCCTGCCAAAACATCCTTGAGCAAGTGTTAAATACAGAAACAATGGTGCTACAGCTGAATGCACAGATAGTGTAGTATATAGTAAATGCAGCTTTTTGTGCACAATCAATAACACTCCTTTATTAATACTGTGTTTCAACCCAGTTAGCCAGCGATGGAGAGCTCGTCTAGTTTCTAATGAGGCCCCTGGAGGTCGGCCCGAGCACATCACAGCAGGAGAATAAAGATACAGATGAACAACAGCTTTTAGTCAAACATTTTTCCTTTTGCTCTTTCTTTTCTCGTTGCTCCTCAACCAATATCTCTCCTTTCTGACATAACTACCTGGTGCTCTTGCTTTCCTTCCATTGTTCCTTTATTTTTTTTCTCCCTCCCCACCCCCTCCCTCCCTTCCTTCTCCCTCCGCCCAGAGATCTGCTGTGGTCACTTACTGCTCATCTCCCACCTTCTTTATCCACTCCACATCACACTGCTTGCACGGAGAAGTCATTTCCTGCAGAAGTAGAGCGTGAAATTAGATTAGCATGCAGGTGCTGGTAGAAAATTGGACAAAATCTGACAGCAGGAGCCAATCGAGACAACATGTTTAAAAGGAAAAAAAGGGCGTGGGTGAAAACAGGTCTTAGTCATTGATAAATATTATTCAAGCGCTGTATGCATGTTTATGTGTGTATACATGCACAACTGTGGACCTTTATGGCTCATCCAGGAAGCCCACATTTTTTGCAATATTGGTCCAACAAAGAGAGGAATTACTGTATTTGGAAAGATTTTATTCTCTGTTTAGTGAGTAATACGATGCTGTGATGTGTCATTAAAGGGCAGCAAATCAGCTGTGAGAAGAACTCAAGGAATAGTTTGACATCTTGAGTTATTATCTTTGTTGCTGAAGAGTGGTGAAAAGATTGATAACACTATCATGTCTGTATGGTAAATATATAACCCTCCGCCAGAAGTCCACTGAAGCATAAACATTAAAAAAAATTGCTTTTACAATTGGTCTTGTGTTATCTTACCTTTGGACAGAACCAGACTAGCTGTTCCCAGTCTTTGTGCTAAGCTAAGCTATGTTAACCAGCCTCTGGCAGTGAGTATCATGCAGGCTGCTAGCTGTAGTTTCATATTTAATGTGCAGACATGAGAGTGGTATCAATCTTCCCATCTAACACGAATGTATTTCTCTTAGTACTGCAAATCAATCATGATCCAGGGAATGCAGCACAAGAAAGTATTGAAGTCCACTGCTTCTCTGATAGCATTCTTGACATAATTCAAACTGTCAGATGCAGTAAACTCCACCCATGTGGCACACCCCAAACAGTCTAAAACTAACACTGACCCTGTCCCTCTGGCTGTTCTGCAGCATCCTCATATCTTCCTTCAGTCTCTCACACTCCCCCTTCAGCTCCTCTTCCCGCTGACATGCCCCCTGGGCCTCGTGCCGCGCCCCCTCGAGCTCCGCCTCCAGCCGCTGCAGCTTCAGGTCGGACAGGGCGTCCAGGCTGCGGGAGCTCTGAAGGGTCAAAGCTGGACAGTCCAGCACTGGGAGGGGGAAAAAAGAGAATAGAGAATGTACAAATCGCTGCATTTTCATTGCTTTCCCCCTGACTAATGCAGCATTCTTCTGTCCACAGTTGTACAATAGAGTGTTTAAGAGCAAAAGAGCTGACTTCTTCCAAGGGCAGCATCTTTCAGTTTGTACCTGGGTGATGTGATCTGTGTGGGCATGTTAGTGATTCAGCTCCGCTCACACAGACTCAGTCCTTGAGCCAGAAGACACGGTAACAGTGCAGCGGTATCATCTTTTATATTCCAGCTCTTCCTGCCTCCTCACCAGTATACTCATTTTTGCAGTCACAAGTGCACACATACTGTAAACAGTCTACACTACAACATATTTTATCGCCCTCATTCACACACACTCTTATTAATCAGCAATACTACCTTGCAAACTCTGCCTCCTCTAACACAAATTAAAGAACAAAAAAAGCGTATACACCCTTTTTACCATTAAATATGAGGGTTTTAATGCCTATGAAAAATGTTACCTCCTCCTCATCAAGATATACTATCAATAGAGGCATCTGTTGAGGTGGCAGTGACACATTTCTTCCATGTTTCCATCAGCCACCCACGTCGTCGAAGAGGGCAGAGTTTAGCATCCACTAACTCTAGAAGTTCTTAAAGTTGAACAGAATCATATCTATAGCAGCAGTGGACTGCATATTTTATCTAATAATTCTGTGCTGCAGTCTCAAAATGAGGGACTTTGCTGACTTGGTTTGGCTTTATAATCCGAAAAGTGATTTAAGATTTTATTCATACGTGTTTTCTCCCGTAAATGCAGAGAAATTAGTGTAGTGACCTGTCTAGTTTGAAGCATCGTTGAAACTTTTTTACACATTTTAATACAGGAATAAATTTACATTGTAATAAGTGGAATTATCTCACAGGTTTTCTAGCATTTGGTAACGCAGACTAATCACAATAGAGATCACTCAGCAGTGCAGATGGCAGCAACAGGCTGAATAATACAGAGAAATCCTCAAATTTACAGTACGAGGCACTTCACTCCAAATGTTTTGGAGCCAGAATGATTGAATTTCAATCACCAGCACCCTCGTAGATTGGAGGTCTCTTTTTCTGCGACTCTGACTGGGGAGTGCGAAGAAATGTCCGAGTTGGTTCTCTCCAACAAGCCGAGGATTAACCTGACCTCAGTTAAAATGCTTTCTGGCCAGATTGTTGGATTTAATTAAAGATTTGAGACATAGAGAAAATATGAGTGGTGATTAACAGAGATGATTTTTCTGGCTTTTTCAGATCGTACATGAACCAAACTACTGAACCAAATCACCCTCTGAAATCTGGATAATACACACATTATATTAAATATTATTAATATATTGATATATGAATAAGGAATGTGGAGGGTATGACGGTACATTTAATTTATAATCGTCCTCCCCATTAAAGCTCAACAAATACACTAAAAACATTATAACCAAAAGCAGAGAAACTTTAAATGTATGTAAGTTTTTATACATTTTCTGATTACTGATTTCTTTTTGGTTATAACATTTGTTAAAAGAGCCAAAACATTAATGTGTAAGTGTTGCCTGCTGGTAGCTAATAAATAAAAGGCAGAATGTTAGAACATATAGCAGTGTTGCCAGACTACTTTTTATTTAATTGGGTGGGTAAAAATAGTTTTCAGCAGCATTGTGATCATTTGGGCTATGTTTTGTACCTTTCGGGAGGTTTCCACCCACGAAAGGTTAGCCCAGATTCCAATTAAACCGACACTCATCAGTTTTATTCAGAGCGATAGGATGAGTAGGCTCGGCTTGTAATAGCTGATTATTCGGTCACAGCTCTGTGATAAAAGACTTGTAAAAGATGACATCTGTTTATATAAATTAAGACTTTTAACATTTAATGTAACATTAATCTAATCCAAAAGACAACAAAACACTGAATTGCACTGATAATTTAGCTCATTGTTAACTATGTAACATCCATAAACTAGCTGCTGTTAGTGTAGTATGTCATAAGTGGAGTAGTTACAGCTAGACAGACAAAGAGCCTTGTTTTCTGGTGCCACTGTGACTGCTGTGTTCAAACTGAAGTGTTAAAAAGTTGCTCACTTGTGGTTTATCCAAAGAAACTGCAAATGCTAATAAAGATGGGAGTGCAGTGCTGTGTTCAAGGCGCCCTCTGAAAGCAATGATAATCACAGTAATGATGGTAATAGAAATTGTTGGTGGTATAGTTGCCATCAGTCGAGTGGTTTCTAATATAAATATACATCCTGAATGAAAGTCACTCACTGTGTGTGTCCGGGCCGGCGTGCAACTGCAGATACTGCATGTCTTTGCTGTGCAGCTGCATGTTGAGTTTCTGCAGGGAGTTGTCCCTCTGCCTCAGAGCTGACTCCAGGCCCAGGATACGCTCGACGTGCTTCTCCACCAGGCTGGTCTGTAAGCATACACATTTTCAATGCTTTATTTTTATCTACCAATTACATTAAAAGCATACCGTATTCAAATATTTACAGAGCTTTATTTCTATTTAACCTGCTAAAAGTCAGTTTGTGAACACGTCCAAGGCTGCTAAATATCAGTATGACTAATAGACCTTCATATCCTGGCACTGATATTATACTACTGACATTTGCAACCAGGGATTGGTATTTTATTTCATCAGTTTATCCAAAGTCTTGTTTCTTGTACAACCCATCTTGGCCTTGAGTGTTTTACATGTTGCAGAACAGATCATGAGAAATATTAAACCACCCTGGCATCTCATGGGAATGTTTGTAAAAATGTACATTTGTTTTAATGCTGTGCTGATGCCGTGGTTTGGACAGATCTACATGCATGTCAGTGTTGATGTCTGCTTGTATTTATATCGATAGGTTGACCAGAAATAGGGGGGGAGGAGAGCAGAGCGGTGGAGATGGAAATTAAGGGTGGTGCAGGCATGTGTCAGCCCTGCAAGGAAGTATATATTTCATTTCACTTCCAGTTTTGAGTCTTTCCTTGTCGAAGAAGTATGAATATTATGTAGATTAGTGAGTGAGTGCTCTGCTGGAAGGTTAAAGATCAATGAGGCCTGGTAGGTAGTTGGAGCGACAGCTTCAGGTGACATTGACACTGTGTCAGTCGTTGGCAGGTGGCAGTTCCAACATCTCTGGCGCACCACATCCCTTAATCACTCGGACCACATAAAACTGCTGATGCAGCTTGGCTAGAGCTGCTCAATAGACTTCACTCTCATATGAGATGGTTTATTATCACAGAGGGGATCTGGGAAAGACCAGCCAGACAATCTGTTCAGTTGGAAGCCTCTACCTGGTCTGGATCGACTCTGATTTGTAACCAGTTACAGAAATGTGTTCAAAAAATTAGATTTTCACAGTCGCACACTAATGCACATCTATTGTTAGAGGACAAAGCTAAAAACTAATTATAGTATGCTGTAAATGACAGGAACTTGCAGTATCTTGGATAAAGAACAATGGCAGTAATTTGCTAAATTAAAACTTTATGCTTCCTTAGAGTCAAAAAACAGTAAGTGTGTTGTGTCAGGGGAGAAATTTCAGTGAATTACTTTAAAAGGACTCTTGTCTCTGAAGGACTGTTGACTCTGTATAAGAAGTAATGAAAAAGGTTCGCTCAGAAGGCAATTACTTTGAAATGAGCAGTGCAGTCTTAAGTGCACAGTCAAAGTGATTCAATGAGTTTCGTGAAGTGTCTTTTTTTCTTCTTTGTCGTACTATCAGAGTCCCAAATGTAAAAGAAATGTCCGGAGAGAAAAAGGACAGTCGTATACATTACAGTTCCCTTCATTTTCCGTTTTCCCGAGGTAGCGATATACAGACTGAATTCTTTTGTGGCATAAAATATGACCCAATGAGGTAATAGCAAGAAGGTTAGCTTAAAGGTGCCTGCAATTGTATGCAAACGGTTGATAAAAGGACAAAAGTTTCAGGGCTCTATTTGTTGATTGGCTGCGAACAACAAAGATGATAAAACATTTATAGAAACTGCATTTCTGTTACGTATTTGTAAGATGTTAGTAATGGAAATATATTCAGAATATTGCGCTTTCTTGTAGTACTTGAACACTGAAGTGACTCTCTAATGAGATGGCAATACTAACACTGGCCCAAAGCCAGTTTGAGTTTGAGAAAAGGTTAGTGAGTGACGGTTAGTCCCCATAGTGCAACTTGATTGCATCTTTCATTAGAACATCCCCGCCTGCTAAGCACCTGCATTTTAAAATCTCCACGTCTCCAGTTCCTAACACAGTCTTATTGTTATAAAGTCAAGCCTAATGAGAGCATCAGGGGTTATTTTCACAGACAACTGTTTTAACAGGCTGAGGCTCATTGTGACGAGTAAACTGAGCTTTGTAGGCTTGAATTTGAGCCCTTGTGGACTTCTTTTGTCCTCAGTCCCCACCAGCCTCAGGAGCTGTTTTGTAGCTGACACTGACCTTTGACCTCCCTGGGAGGCTTTTCTTTCACAAGACAAACACAATGTCAGAAAAATAGGGAGCAGTGCAGTTAACGTTCTTTGCTGCTACATCATCCCAAGTCCATAAATGTTGTGTGTGAAAAGAATTCTGTATTCAATTTGAAAGCAGGTAATGACAACATGGTGTAATCTACATCAGAATTCATTAGAATCTGAATTATTAGTGCAGATGGATGGTGACAAATACACTACATGGCCAAAAGTATATGAACGGCTCAATATTATACCCATATGTGGTGGTGATTTAATTTAATCTAAAAACCTTGAGCATTAAAGAGAATCTCCACCAAGCTCAGTCTACCCGTCATGAGGAAACAACCCTGAAAAAATAACCGTGAGGACTTCTGTGTTATTTCTCACACTGGGGTTGAGACTTCATGCGGAGAGAGAGAATGAATGTTGCATTATGGGAAATGTAGGATCTAACATTTTTTCAGCTTGACCCGTAGGGAGTATAAGGCAAGATATCTCAGCTTCTGCTGCTTCAATTTTAAGCACTGCTTAAGTCTGTCTCTTGTGATTCCCTGAAACTATTTTATTCCCTAAAGAAACTTTGGTGGGGGACAAAATCCCCTGTCCTCAATCTGTACAAAAATATATTTTAAAGTTCATCCTGAGTTAATATGAGGCTTCAGAAGTTTGGGTTTGTACAAAGTTTCCACAACAGTTCCTTTCTGAGCAGTAGTGGACGGATTGTAGCAAAAAGAGCGAATATCACTTTGTAATATATCCACTTGATTTGTCCAACTCAGATTATGTAACATATTATGTAACAGAGGCTGAACTTTGGAATACATTTTTGCTTAGAAAGTGAGTTTTGTTCCCCACCTACATTGGAAATGCATTAATAAAGGATCAATTACAGCAACCAACAACACTTTCATTGTACATATGGAGAAGCTGTTATTGCTTTAAAACATACTTAAAAAACATGTTAACCTATCCTTAAAGGAAGTGCAATACTAAATCGCTACATCACCCCTTTAAATCTGCTGCTATAAAAGCCTCCACTGTTCCGGTTTCAGTCTTTTCACCACATTTTGGAGCCTGGCTTCAGGGATCTAATCTCATTCAGACACAAGAGCATCAGTGAGGTCCAACATTGAAGTCTGGCTCACAGTTTGTGGTCCAGTTCGTTCCAAAGTTGTTGGAAGGGGCTGAGGTCTGGCACTTCCACATCAAACCATTACTGTATGAACCTGACTATGTGCACGGGGGCACTGTCATGTTGAAAGGACCTGTTGGAAGCTCACTTTTGTCTAAATGATTATTGTTTATTGTTGCTTTAAGATTTCCTCTTTTTGAATCCAAATCTTAAAAACAGCTCCACAAACACATATGCACGAGGGTGTCCATATGCAATATTTAGTGACTTAATGTATTCATCTATTATGTTCATTAGTGATGTCAGCCATGCCGAGTTTATACATTTTATTTTCACCCCCCCTCCCTCATCAGAAGAGTGTGAAATTCATTAATGAGCCATATGGCTTATGAGTAAAGCTACTGTAAAATAACGAATGCACAGTGCAATGAACTGAATAATGTCTCTGACCATCTTGTCGAGATCCCTCTGGAGGTTGCTCTTCTCCATGTGAATCTTCTCATAGGCCTGGATCACATCCTCCAGCTGCTCCTCTCTCTCTTTCCTCTTCTGGAGCTGACGCAAGATACAGAGAAAGAGAAGCTGAGACCGAAGGAAAAAAATAATAATATCGGCTTGACATACATTTACTTTTTTCCTTCTTTGTCAGTTTCCAAACTTCCTTACAAAGAGAGAGAGAGAGAGGGGGGAAAAAACACCAAAAACTTCCATTGTGAGAGTCATCAAATGTGTCTCTTAAGAAAGGGTTACGTAACCAAGCAAATTTAGGACACCGAAATCCTGACACCTCAGCAGGCACAGAGCAAAATCTCGCTCATCTCGACAAATGGATAAATCATGTTTTCAACCATCTTCAACACTATTTTTTAAAAAAGAGAATTTCTTGATGTCTTCCTGGCATATTCTCCTCAGACTGCGGCATAATAAGGGGGTTGAATGTCACTGGATGCAATAATCACATACTTTCTGACAGATCTGAGGGCAGTGACACACACCAAACTGAATGAAATGAAGAGCAAGCGAGGATACGGAAGTTAGATTTCTGTTGGAGGATACGTTCACTTTAGACAATGCAGAGAATGCGAGTGGGAGCAGCAGAAAGGCAGCGAGATAAACAGAGAGCCATCAAGGACAAAGAGGTACTGTATATCACTGCAGTGTGCCGGAGCACTGAGGCCTATTCAGTGTGTCTATGGTAACATATGCTTGTAGAAAACAGGCACCAAGGTGAGGACAGCTTGTCAACAGCATCGTGACCAAGGAGAGCAGGATTACTCCAGGGCTAGATTTCTATAAAGAGAAGAGAACAGAAAAAAGATTTATTTCTCATTATCACCTTTTAAATTCTCTCCTCTGGATGCTGTTTGTGGGCTTGATCTGTTGTTTTAAGTGGCCTCTTAAGTTCAAAGCTGTCTGGTTTTGTTCTAGTTTTTCTGGAGATTATTTTTAGTTTAATTTGTCCTTTACAAATAGTGGTATAAAAACACGGTGGAAAACGGGTTTTCCG
Organism: Dicentrarchus labrax; assembly: GCF_905237075.1. Taxonomy (NCBI): domain Eukaryota; kingdom Metazoa; phylum Chordata; class Actinopteri; family Moronidae; genus Dicentrarchus; species Dicentrarchus labrax. The sequence continues at coordinate 20,324,048 of NW_026136712.1, read as the reverse complement.
CATCCTCTGTAAGGTATTTTACTCGAGCTGGGCCTGTTTGAACTTCAGTTTAAGTTCATCAGAGGGGAGGGGAAAGATGGGGAGGGTCACCGAGAGTGGACAATTTAAACATAGGGTTACATTTAGGATCTTATTTTGGTCCTTTTGGCCAACGCTGTACTCATCAAAGTAAACTCTCACTGTGACATTAGCCAGCTTTCCTGGTGGAAAAATGTCATTCATGTTTGTTTCATGTGTTAATGTGATGTCTTTTTAAGTCTCTTCAGTGGAGCAGAAGCTTGAGTGGACTTTTAAGTCACATGCTTCATGTACGTCATGATTTATTCACAGTCTGTTTCCACCGCAATATTCCTTATAGTTTTAATTCAATTTTAAACTATTACTATTACAATTCTGACAGCCCACAGGTTCATCTTAGTCTCCTTCTATTAAGAAATAAACGTATTTATGTTGGGGTTGGTTTTCCACGGATCAATTTTGCGTCAGAAGACTTTATGTTATTGTATAGATTTCCAAAACAGTGAACAAAAACCCACATTGTAATAAATTCTCCTTTAATGTAGAAATGCCTTTATTTTTCTTGGCCTCAGTTCAACTGTATCAGGACAGTTATTTCTTTATGTGGTGCTTTTTGCTCATGCCATGTTTTGCCTCCAAATGACTGAGAAAGCACGGATTAAAGCAAAATGAAAGAGAGAGAAGAGTTATTGTTGTCATGATGGTTGGATTAACCTGGTAGGGTGCTGGGCCCTTATTAACCAGTAGTTTGTTCCTCTTTCTGTGCAATGTGTACAGTTTGTCGCTGCAACAACACCTGTTTACTACTGGAAATGCTGTGTAATTTAAGTATAAGCTAAAAAAATAGATTTTAACACAGGGACACGTGGCCTCAAATTCAATTAATAAAACCAAACGCACATTAAGGTCAATTGATATTGTGCTTTATTGGTATTTCCAAATGAAATATACACACAACATGCTCAGTTGGTAGCCTTAACTGTCACTTGATTCAGACATTATGTTAGAAGAAACTGTGCAGTTACATTTTTATCTACATTTAATCTGAAAAACATTTTTTTTGCGACCTTTAAATTCCTCTAATGTGGTCTCTGACAGGAAACATGTCGCCTGTCTCTACTTCTCGTCGATAACTGCAAGTCACCACTTTACCAAAAGAAAGAGTATAAGGTGTGTGTGTGTGTGTGTGTGTGTGTGTGTGTGTGTGTGTGTGTGTGTGTGTGCGCGGGCCTGTCCCAACAGAGCATGCTCAGTGAACCGTGGCACATTTCATCACCATGTGACCTTGTGTGTCCCGCTAATCGTTTCTGCTGCTCCCATAAAGCATTTCCTTCCTCTTTCTTGCTCTCTAGCTCCTTTTTACCGCTGCCACTACCAGTTTTACCACTGCCTTCCTGTGTCAGTCGTTTCTCATTTCTATTTCCCCACACTCTCGTTCACACAGTCATAGAAAACGATAGAGTTACAAGCGATGGGAATGAGCAGCCAAAGCACATTAAGGCCATTCTCCTGCTCTCACTCCAGCCCATTTTTGGAAAGGAACTGCATTCAAGTATGGCAGTAAAGTAATAAAACTGATTCTCAGGCCTTTTTCTTTAAAAAATACACAAGAATTATATTTTAAATCACGCTGTGTTATCCCAACAAACACTGCAGGATGTGTGGGAAAATAAGACTACTTTATTTTTTAAAGGCGTACACATTCAGCAAAATCTTGGCCAGTTCTGGTCCCAATTATATTGCGTCTCAGAAATAGAACACCAGTGTGAAAATCCCATGTCACAGTGCTGCTTGGACGGTTTCTTAAAAACATCCAGTCTCAGTAATTTTGCTTGGACAGCAGTTTTAGTGCTTAATTAGTTCTGGTGGTCTCTCAGCGTACGTCCACCAGGGTTGGCCTTAATTCACTTTTAATTCAATTAATTCACATGCAGGGAGGGATTTCTGCAGAATTCAAGCACTGACAAAAACCTTTGGTGTGATAAGGTTTTTATTCCATCCAGTGTGTTTTAAAAAAAAGGAAAAGTAAATGAATACATAGTGAAAGTGGATCTTACTCTAATTTGGTACATATCCCATCCTGCCTCTTCCTTTCCCATCTCTTGCCTCACTCCCATGTCCCCCACACCCTCCCTCTTCCTTCTTCTCTGTCTCTTCCCATCTTGTCCTCATCTCTCCTCTTACCTCGTGGGTCAGGACGTTGACTCTCTGCTGCAGGTTGCCATTTTCTGAGTGCAGCAGCGCCGTCTCTTTGCTCTCAAAGGAGCAGTAGGAGTTAGTGTTCTCCCCAAACTCGCTGATCATAGGGAACTGCAGAAAAAATAAAGCATTATAGAGACACAGAATTAGACATTTCATAACAAGGATACGGTTGAGACTTGATGTAGAGAACAAGATATTAAACTAATCCAGTGAATGAACACTTTTTGCTTATTTATAATTTCTGTTTGTTTGTGTTCTTATATTTCAGTCTCCTGCTGTTTTCTGATTTCACACTGAGATCATTAAAGATTCATCTTGCATCATCTGCAACTTCTGTCTGGCCCAGATATCACTCAGAGCATAAGGGTGTTTTAACTGAAGTCATGTTTTTTTTTCTTCTCATGAACTAGATTTTATTTTTCAGTTCTCCTAAAACAGAATCTGTGAATTTACATAGCAAGTTATTTGCCGTACTTTCTCATATCATCCCACACAATAAAATCTGGACTGCTGTTTGGCCATCTGTCCATATTTTCTTGATAAAAGTTTCAAAAAATTCACTCCACGGGCCCATATGTGGGAGCTACAATGTTAATTTTAGTGTTTGTATGCCAATCACGATAATTGCGTATCAGATTTTCTCAAATGGCAGGAGAGAGAGACATCTCATTGCTCCACTGTGGCAAAATTACACTGATTAGCCAAAATGGGGTGCTATTTTTCAATCAACTGCACATCCTGCACAATATTTAAACTGCAGCAAACTGTATTTTTATAAAAACTTGGATAATATTGCTGCAGTTTACAATATGTCGGATGCACTGATTACATACATACATTTAGTGGAATGAAGCCTCCTTGCTGTGTCTTTAAAACTGTATACATTGGGCAAAATGCTTTGTATCATGCTTTCCAATCCCCCTAGACTTAGTGTTAACAAGGAGAGCATCAACAATGTGTCTCTTGATACTTTCTGATTTACCTACCTTCACTGTGGCTCTCAGCCTGAAGCCCATTGGTTTCTATGAGGATAACTCTTTAAAAACACCTGACAAATATGTGGTTTCATTTTTTAAAAAGGGGCAGCAATTTTATAAAACAGCTGGGTGCAGTAGTTTTTAGCCAGTGTTATTCAAACAGGAGGAAATAGTGTTTTTGTTGAGGACTATTTTCAATGGAGAATTAATAAGCATTTTGTGCTCTAGTGAGTATTTACAGCAGCAGGACGGTGTTTGTGGGACTGAGTCAAAATAAACTACAGTGTGTTTGTTTATGGTAATGAATGAATGTCACCCAGTACAACTGTGTGACTCACATGTGTTTTTAATAGTTTTTGGACAACAATGGAGCTCTATATGGCACAGAGGAATAAGATACATCAGGCTTTGGATACACAGACAATACTAGAATCAACTCATTGTTTGTGTTTATGGGATTTGTTAACAATAGGAGAAATATTGCCAACCTTCTCTAACGTAACATATTTACCAGATATTATCTTATTCCCTCACTAAAGCTTATCATTCAGAGGGGAAATCAGATTTTCTGTTGTATAAAATAATACAGAGAAACAGAGGGGCAACTGCAGTGTAACAGCATCACATGAAAACATTTAAAATATGCAGAAATAATTGCATTATATGCAGCTACGATTATGCTGCAATGTTTTATTATGCAATCGTGATTTTGTAGAATATGTTAATGCACAGCACATTTACTGCTGTTTAACTTGTGAAGTACGCATTTTGTTTCATGCTAAACTGCTGTTTGGTGGCAGAATCCTATGATATAAACACACAAGACAAGTTATATAACTGTGTGTGGTTTAACCTAAATGAACACATTTACATTTAGAGTGCCCATAAGCAGGGAGGGCTTTTCATTTTCCGTGTGAAGTCATTTGCCACTGATGCAACATCTATTTGAGGAGCAAACAACCCTTTTCCATTCAGCAGAACACCTCTCTCTGCTCAGTTTAACAGTAAATGTTCGCAACATGGGCAAAAAACTCCCAGGGGCCCCAAAGAATTCTCTCACTGCCGAGCATCAAGATCTCTAAACTGGAGAGAAAAACCTCACTTCAACCCATGTTCAAAGCAGCAAGAAGCACTCCCATCTGCATCATTACAGCAGCTGTACTCAGGCATCTTGTATTTAGAGAAAGCCTGCAGCAACACTTAGACCTCCTCAACAAAAAAGGCTATTTTCCAATTGGGCTAAAGTCTTTTTTTCCCACATAAATATTGTGATGTCCATTTTAATTCAATTGATTATCCAAATCTAAAAAAAAGAGAAAAAGACACATGCTGTATGTACAGAGGGACAGGTGTGGCGACTCTCATTCCAAACAGCCAACACCTGCTTTCCCAAAATCAACACCTGTCTCTCAGGGAATGGGTCCTGAACAAACTGCCGCTTGGCGAGTAAGTCAGCAGCGATGTGTCCGCCTGCAGCCTTTTGTACCAGCTGCGCACTAAAAGGATGCAGGATTTCTGCATTGACACATATGTCAGGGGAGGAAAGTCAAAGTGTCTTTCCATCTATTTCCATCTTTCTTATTCTTCACTGGGGGGAAAAATGCCACCAAACATATCAAAATGTATCAACAGCAGCCCTAATCATCCGCTTTTAATGCAATTTCCCAGAATCAAAGCTTTCTGTAGCAGTTTGCACACAACTCCAAAATCACAGAAGGACCAAAGTTTCAGTTTCCGTACCGACAGTATCCCTACTAGACCATAATGCTGAAACAGCTTGCATCTTTTTGGAATTGTCTTCGTCAGCATTTCAAGTACAGCAGCCTCTTTGATAACCTTTTGTCATTTCCAGCATTTCCTTCTCTCTATTCTCAGAGAAAAAACAAAAAACAAAACATGTGCTTAGCTGGTGATACTCCTCTCTGCAGCACTGTAAACAGCACAGCTTGTTGAAAGTCCTCATGTACCTGAACTAGGTGACACAAGTTGAGGGGGAAGTGGGTGCTGTACAGCCTCTTCGCAGTATAATTCCCAGAGCACCGCAGATTAATGATAATAAAAAGAATATCCAGGAGTGGACTTTTTTTTTTCTTTAATCCTTCTTTGTTCTTAATTTCAGCCATTTATCTCTCCCTTGCTCTTTACATCATTATCTCCTTTTACTGCCTCATTTCTTCTCCCTTTTTTCTGCCTTGCACTGCATCCTTCAGCCCATTTAACTCCCTATTTCTGCTTATTTTTTTCCCCACTTTTTCCTCGCTTTTTGTCCTCCCACGCTATTCCTTCACGCTCATTCGCCCTTCCTTCCCCCTGTATGTCTGTCCATTGGCCCAGCTACTGCTAGGAGGTGGATTTCCGCTTCACCTGCTCTCTCATCCAACCCGAAAAGCAGTCTGATTTCCACTAGCCGAGCAAACAGGCCTGCATGCAGAAATATTTACAGTGTCACAGACATATTAGATAAAGATATATTAGATCCAGAGTAACAGTGAAACATACTTCTACGCCTCATTAACTTTGGGATCAGGGTAGACTTTGTCCTTAGGCATACAGTTAAAAAGCAATAAACATTCAAAAACTGTTTCCATTATGTGAACTCTCATGAGCGTACTGGATGAGCCCTGATGAACTCTGTGTGCAGCCCTTTGACATGACCATTCTTCTTACACAGTAACTATTTCCCTGCTGACTCCTGATCAATTTTACCAATAATCCTAATGTACTGACGCCATTAATCAAGCCAGTATTGTCAACATCAGTGGGATTAAGCACAAGATAAAATCAATGAAATAAAGCTGTGTCGTCATAAAATATACAGCATGGTCCACAATACATGATGGGTCATACCTGGGTTGGGACTTATCTTCGCATTCCTCTCAGTACGTTAAGATGGTTGATCACTTTCAGTTCAGCTGTGAGAGTCCCTGAACTTACTTTATAAGGTCAGTTCTTGAAGGACATCCTCACGAACCCAATCATTTCTTAACTGGCCTTTACATAAATCAGTGAGATTTGGGCCACATTTACACCTGCTTTTTAAAATGTGGACATTTTTATCTGGATAAGGAAACACACATATTAAACCTACTACAGGGAGTTTAACTGGTTATGAAACAGTCTCAATTTAATACTGATACCTCTATATGATCATCAGTGGGAAGATTGCCTTTTTCTATCTATTCTTAATGCCCGCCAGCGGGTCACATTCCCTTTGAAATCAATAAAACAAGGCTGTGGAAACTCTACTGCTCTTGTCCACAGGGGTCGCCAGAATCAACCCGAAATACACGTTCCTTGTTGCTGCTTTACGTCTGTAAGGTTTTGTCATATTTTTATGAAATAAATCCATCAACAAAGGACACCTAAAGGCCAGGAAGGTATATTTGAGACAAACTAGTTTGTATGATGTGACATCCCATCACTTCACACTTGAGTGTTGCACTGGGACGTTCAAACTGTTTGCTTTCTCACCTCCACACACCTGGCCAATTACTGCAAGCCTGCCCCTTCAACTGTGGCAATAGCGTGGGGGGAGGGGGTTTCAGACAGTTTAATGATCCAACAGTCACTTAGTTTGAAGCATACTGACCAAAGCTGCATTGACTGGTCAATTCATCGATTAGTCTGCAATTATTTTGTAGCCAATTCGTCGTTTTAGTCATTTTTCAAGCAAAAAAAAAAGCCAAACATACTTTCCTACATACATTTCTCACATGTGAGAATTTACTGCTTTGTCATTTATAAAGGTAACATGAATATCTTTTAGACTGTTGGTCAAATAAAACAAGTTATTTAAACATATCACTTTGGGTTGTGGGTCTTTTTTTCACCAATTATCTGACATTTTACAGACTAAACAACAAGTTAATCAAGACACGAATCAGTAGATTACTTAAACCAACAGAAGTCGAATTGAGCCCCTACAGCAACATCGCTTGACGTGACCTGGATTATACCCTGTCTGTTGACAGGTCTATCGCATACTGAGTTCCAGGAACAGGAACCTCTCCTCAATATCCATATATAGATTGAATGTCACTACCAGGTGTAAATGGGGTCCATTATTTTAAAGGACTCTATTTGCTCAGCAACATTAGTTCCTGTGAGCTATTCATTCAGTTTAACATGAGGTTATGTGTGCAAAACCCTTTCATAGCCCCTCAATTTGCTTTGTTGCTACCAGGTCTCCTTACGGGCCATTTCAAATGTGACTCAGCATTATTTAACTTAAACATGAGTTGAAACTTAAGTACCCTTCTGCCGGCTTATAGCACAATGATTTCCCACTTTTAAAATCATGTTTATTGTATTGTGTGGGATCAAAGCCCACCATCGCTTTCTTTTCTTTTTATCTTTGTGTACAATCTCACTGCCTCAATAAAAAATGCTAAGGGTGCGTGGTTTGCTCACTCCCCTTCTGAAACACTTCCAATAAATCAAAAAACAAACCAGCCTTATCCTTGTCGGCACTGAAGACCGTCTGTCTGATACCAACAAGGACAAAAACAACATTAGTTTGCAAAAGTCTTGTAATATTTGACTTTGTGATCCGGCTTTGCAAGTGAAAACCCTTCACCTTGATCTCATAGATCTTGAGCTTCCTCTTGATACTGCTGTTCTCTCGCTCCAGGCAGGCCAGCCTCGTCTTGATGTCCTGATATGCGGTGATAAGGGCAAAGTGGGAGGCTGAGTAGACATCGTCGGGGGGCAGGGCGGAGGAGTGCCACGCCACACTGCCACAGCCATCCTCCTTCAGGCCTCCTGCGTCGCCGCCTCCTCCCAGCAGCCCCAGCTCCCCTCCGCCAAACAGAGACTGCATCACTCAGAGCCTCAACCTGAGGACAGACACAGACAGTTATTTGCTTATTAATTATTAAATCGCCAGATTGCTTCCATTCAATTAAATGTACCAACCAAAAAAAGAAACACCATTTAATAATTCTAGTAGGGGTCGACTATCAGTGCTAGTGCAGCTTCAAGCAACAAACAAAACAGAACAAAGCATATTCGACTGAGAGCCGTCGGATTGCTGGCACACACAATGTAAAATATTCAAAAGCAAAGTGAGTACAGAGAGACACAGGAGGAAGACTGAGGGACACTGCTATTCCACGTGAAATCTGAAGATGACTCAGTGCCTTACGATGTCTTTTCACTTCAGCTGTAGGTACAATAATCACATTGAGCCTGTTTACGCGCTCACTACTACCCTGGTTTTGATCGTGTCTAGGAGAAACCTGATTATTCATCTCCCTGTTTTATGATTATAAAGTTTTATTCAGACTGAAGATGAGGAAAACTTTACTGGACTTGGGATGAGATGCAAATTCTCTCTGGGTGACACAAAGTGAAGTTAAGACACAAAGTGAAAATGTTTCAGCTTGAGCAAAGAATTCACCCTTAACCCAAAGCTTTGTGACTGCAAGTCATGAATGTACAAAAAAAAAAAAAAAAAAGCAAAGAAGAGGACTAGATAATAGAAAGACTTGGAGTCTTTGCTAAGTTTTGAGATGAGTTAAGAGACTGTACAGTACAGCTGCACTCCACACACACACACACACACACACACACACACACACACACACACACACAGTTGGTGCTAGCTATCTATAGCTAATGTCTAACCACTGTATCCCTCCGTACACATTTTTTTCATGACACAGCTTTCAGTGTACACTCACATTTTGTGTCTCTTGAGGGTTGAGATGTCTCAGTGTTTCTTTGATCCTATTTACAGTCTTTGCATCATCAGACTATCACTATTTCTTCCTGTTGTGTGCCTTAACAACTCTGCTGAAGGGTGAAGGAAGGGTGCAGTGTAGAGATTTTAAATTAAAGATTTTTAAAGATTGGAAATAGTTGAAACTCAATTCTGTGAGAGTGAGCACAAACAGTAAAAGTTGTGAACTAAACAATGAGCTGAAACTCACTATAAAGCTTTGTAAAGCCAAGAGGAGCTACACATTTTCTTGATTCTTTTGACATGACCATTCTTCTTGCACAGTAACTATTTCCCTGCCGACTTCTGATCAATTTCCCCAATAATCCTAATGTACGAACCAAGATTTTTCTTGGTCCGTCCTTCAGGCACACCAGGTGTTGCCACCCACTTTGGGAATCACTGGTCTGGTGGTCAAACTGGAACGAATAATGGTGAATAAAGGTGAAAATTTGCGTTGAGTCTGAAAATGATCATCTGTGGCAGTGTAGGCCTGTCTTTGATTCCTCTACAATACATCCGGCAGATCTGTCATTTCTGTACCAAATGAGTTACCGCAACAGTTTCTGTCTGTGTGGACATATTGCTGTATTTACCACTTTTCTGGTTTTGGCTTCTCAATCTAATGATCAGTGATGAAAGACAGGAGCAACAATACAGTTGTGCTTGGTTCTGGCTTCATAACTTGAGAACGCACCTGCACACACAGTGATCAGAAATCTGTTTTTACATGACACAGTCGGGTTTCTCAAAATCAGGATAATGGCTTATCCAGGACTCTGAAACCAGGATATGATGTTTACATATAAAAAAAGCCCTGATTGTAGCCTTGTTATGATACTTGTGTGCATGCAAACATATAGATTTTTCACTAGCTGATCCCCATAAGCTTTAAGAAGTTCAATCATCTTACATTTTTCTTTTGCAATGAGTAATTTTCAGTGAGAGCTGCCCCACAGGTGCATGAGTAACCAGTGCATGTACGGTAACTGATATGTTAATCAGACTCTGATTTACATATGAGTCTGGTTCGTGCTCTTGTTCCATTTTACAGTACTTAAAAAAACATGAGCTCTGACAGCTTACGCTCCTTGAGTGGCATGATGAATGAGCTGGGTAGTTAGCTGACCATGCTACATCACAGCCAACTGGCCTTGGCCTGCCTCCCCTGCCCAAAAGACTCTGGGCAATGCTGTCAAAAGTGATAAATGGCACCTGTGATGTCACCTCCCTTTTTTCTGTGCAGCCAAAGAGGGGACATGTGCACAAAAGTCATACTAGCTAGGCGCACCGAGAACAGTTTGATTTACGGGCACTGAGGGAGTTACACAACAGCTAGTTGATTTGATGCATACTGGAATGGATGCCTTCCTGACACCCAGCATTGCCTTGTGAGTCAGCGATTGCCTACTGAGCTATTTTCATCTGCTCCCTTCCTCCACGCTGCTATTTTCCTTGTGTTTTAAGAAAGAGGGGGATAGAGCCTCAGCCAATCTACGGCTCTTTTTCCTAGCTGGTCTAACAGGATGATCCAAAAGCACTCCCACATGCACAGGCACGCACACAACACGTCTGTGCACATGCTGCCAAAAACAAAAAAAAATACACAGAGGAACAGAGAGAAATCGCACGTGTGGACAAAAGCGCCCGTTTGATCAGTCCACACATGCACAGACGGACTGTGCCGATCACCTGCCAGCTGCCTGAACACTGGTGTTTACACTGGGAAGATATTAAGGTCCTGTGATGTGTACTGTGCCGACATAATGCAGTCGATTCTCGTGCAGTTTTCTCTGGCAAACAGGCTGTCAGGCCAATATCATATCTGTACTCACTGTGTGTCATATATGAGCAAAAGAGATGAAAGTATGGAAATATATGATATATATATGACTATCCTGCAACGGTGGCAAAGTGGCTATAATTGATATAGTTTATATCCCAGTGCATGAAAAGACAATAGAAAATCTGGAAATCTGCAGATCTCCTTAGATTTATGATGCTTTATATCGAGCTTCAGCTCATTGTTTAGCCCAATATTGTACTGTTTTGGTTCACTCTCACCTCTCTCAAAAGGTCTGTTTATAACAAGAAAAAGCTCTGAAAACTACAAACGTAAAAATATATTGCGAGACAGTTAAATCACAATACAAATATGTGAAGATCGTGATTGTCTTTTTAAACCACAGAGAGCACTATCTTTTGACTTACATCCTACATCACTCATGTCCGTAGCTGTATCAAGGCACAAAGATCAGTTTCATTTTTATAAAAAAAAGGGAATATGTATTGTTTTGCACAATTTATATCCTACCTCAAATTGATTCATTTTCAATAATTTCATATAGAAATACAAGAGAAAAATGTTTGCTCATTTTTGTCTAAGAAATAAAAGAATCCTTTCGGTCATATTTTGTCTAATTTTTGTTAAAAAACAAACAAACTTCATATTGTTATTATTATTGTGCAATAACCAAAGCTACAACAACAGTGACTCTACGGATACAACAATGATAAACAGTAAAACAAGTAAAACTAACAAAATCATATCAAAATATCATATCCTCAATCCAGTATTGAGCTAAAAACCCATTGTATGTTACCTGATAGCAGACAGACAAAGTCAGAGACAAGCTAATGAAGATTGTGGAGCATTTAGCGTCATAATAAGCTAATAATATGGGAGTATTTACAGCTTGTTCCACCGCCCCCAAAGTGGTAAAATAATCAGTTGATCCAGCTTAAACCATGTCCATGATTTCTCCCATTTTAGAACTGTCAGGGTCACTTTGGAAAACAACCTATTTTCTCATTTAGATATGAGGACTACTTGGATGAGGTTCAAGGCACTCAGGCGGCATGCTGACGTAAAAAGTTATTTTATGTGACTACCAAAGGCTTCATTAGCACAGCTCAGTTAACTGCGTTCTGTTTTCACATTTAGTTTTAAAATTACCTCCAAGAAACAAAAGAAAAATGCTCAACATGAGAAGAAAGAGCTGATACAATTGCCACAGCGGGTTTGGATGCAAATTATATAAGCAAATGATTATTAGTATATTATATTAGTCAGGACTAAGCTTTCACCTTGTTGTATGTAGTGACCACATTTCCATAAAAATCCTCTTCAAACTGCATACAGCATCCGCCTACATTCAGGCTCGAGAACATAATTATCCATAGACCAAAAATCAGATAAAATTGCCAAGTGGGTATTATTATTCAATAGTGTATGGAGTACCTATTCACAGGCTATATCACTACACAGTGCAAGATAACACTGGCAATATATATCCAGACTAATTTCCATAGAAAATATCTACATCTCCACTATCGACCAGCTCCAGGAAAGATGGTGCAGCGGCCACTGATAGATGGCGAAATGTGGCCTCAGACTGGATTAAATAAAGGACAGGGGCACAGCAACATCCATTTTGTGTGTGCTCCTCTCATAGGCAGCACAGAAATGAGGTATTTATCACACACACACACACACACACACACACACACACACACACACACACACACACACACACAGCTCCTGCTAAGCTTCCTTCCCCTATCCCTCTCTCGCTCTCTGCTCCTCTACCCAAAATATCCCTCATCTAGCTTGATCCAACCCCCCCCCCTTCCCCTCCTTCGGAATCGCACACTATCCACTCTATCTCCTGGATCTCTGGGCTCATTTGCTGAGGCTCTCGGGGCCACACTGTACTGTAGCAGCGAAAGCGTACGCTTCGCTCCCAACCAGCTCCCTGCTTCATTATAGAGATTACCACAAGAAGTCATACATTACCTTGGGCCCAGATGGCATACGTTGTTCCGCTGAGACAACCTCTCTTCCTTCGTCTCTTCTCCCTTGTTCCCCTTTCCTTCCCCTCTCTCCAGGGATTATAGCCCCACTCCCCTCCCTTTATGTCACCGTATATAGTACTGAAAGGGCCAAGCTCTGCTGCCGTCATCAGTGGACCTGGAGAGTCTAGAGCCATGAACTCGGTGGGTGACTATTGTGTTCATTACCTACATGTGGTGGCAGTTTCACATGTAGGTCTCATGTTTGAATAAGCACCCCGAGCCATTTTTTCGTAAAAGTCACAACAACAATCTGATTAGGTCAGACTTGATGACATTTTCCTCCAACACAGCTCAGGTCTGAATCGAATGTTGTCACATTAATGTCAAGGCTACAGCAACAAAAGGTTACATAACGAAGAGCAATTAAATGTGCTAATTTTTCCACCTTTTTTATACGCCACACAAAAAAAATCTATTCAATGAATTACGTTGGCTTACTAAGAGAACGTAAGACTGACGCATCTCGTCTTGTGATTCAGTGAACGACAGCCTTCATAATAAGCCCACTCATTGAATGTACTGCATTTGTTGTGTGAAATAGTTTGACGTTTATGATGTTAGTGGCGTCGGTGGCTTACGTCAGCTATAAGTCTGTGTTTTTAGTGATTCCCCCCCCCCCCCCCAAATCCGTCTCATTGAACCATCAGCTGGAGTATTCTTTTGTCTCTGCAGGGTATTTCCTCACTGAGTTAAAAAGAACAAGCCTCATCCATTTACAAACATGCATAACCCAATCAAATCCCAGAGCTGGTGCTTTCTGAAAATGCCGCAAATCATATTTTGGGGATCCTTTGAGGACTGAAGCAACAGATGATTGTTCTCTCAACGGGAGATCTGTGTGTGTCTGCCAGTTAGCAAATCATGGATTGCAGTAGTAGACTATAATGGTGCAAATCTCTGCCTACAGATGTTAATATGACATTTTGTTCTGGTCCCTGCTTTGTAATACCCCACCCTTTCTTTTGGTAACGCTAAAGAAAATAAAAGCCCAGTATATAATCATAATCAATTTCTTTCTTCTTTTACAAAGCCTGTGTATATACAAGTTTCTGTGTATGTCTCTGTTGTATCCCAGGGCATAAATATATGAGAGCAGTAGAAAACATGCCAGCTGGGTCAAGGCTGGGTTTTCCGGTGATAACAGAACCAGGATCAAAGAGGAAACTGGGGGAGTGAGTCCCTGCAGTGTGTGATGTTAATGTTGGATCTTGTATGAGGGAGATGCAACCACTTTCCTTTCTATCTGCCCCCTTCCCTCCCTCGAGCTGTGAATGTATTTCTCTCTGAATATCACCCTCTCTGTATACCTTTTCTCTCATTCTCTCTCATCCTTTCTCTGTCCTCCACTCGCTCTTTATTCCCTCCCTCCTTTTTTGTCTGGCAGTTTTAAACAGTCCAGCTCTTCTCAATGCCGCCCCGTGATCCCCACAGGCTGGACGTTTGGCACCTCTGACTCAGACAGTATGTCTGTAAATGGAGAGTCCAGGGCAGAGAGGTGATGTGCCTTTGTGCCCCGTGCTCATCCGCCAAATGCTCCCATAATGCCTAGCTTCGCGCCGCTGCACCTGTTTCCTCTGTTAAAGTCTCCTTTCACATTGAACAAGGCCAGAGCTGGACAGCACAGCACACACTGAGAACCAATTAACATGCCGGCAGGTGGAGCTTGATTGTGTGTGTGAGTGTGCGTGCAGTAAATTCATCCGTGTGCGCACGTGCACATCAGTGTGGCTGCGTGTGGAAGTCGGTGCAGAGAGAGTGTGTGTTTTTGTTTGTGTGTCAGGACAAGGACATAGCAGCAGAAGTGCAAGCAGTAAAACTTCCCTCTGTGTCTTTGTCAAAGACAGACGGGTAGTAGTTATTGATTTACTAATCAAATGAACTGGATCAGTATTGATACTGTGCTCTGACCATTAAATGGATCAGTTATCAGCCAGACATGTCTTAGCCACAGTCATTATAAAACTAACAACTAATAACAACTAAGCAGTGGTGGAAGATGAGATCTGTTACTTCAGTAAGAGTAAGTAACTCTTGTTTTTAAATGTATTTAAAACAACAAAAGTAAAAGTAAAAGTACTCATTGTGCAGTAATATGGTCCCTTTTACTATTATATAGGATGTTTTTGGATTAATATTACTGATGCATTAAAGTGTCTGTTGCATTTTACTGCTGTAGACGTTTAAGGTTTTATCTCATTTGAATTACTTTATATACTGTTGAGCAGTTTATTCTACAGTAATGCATCATGTTCTATGTAGCGTCGCTGTCCTGTGAGAACCATGTATCTCAGAAAAAACAGCTTTGTGATGATGAATTTTCCAGCTCAGAGAGGGGTTTTAAATACTTTATTTAGCTTAAGAAGTAGGAGAATGTTTTCAGTCAATAACCGAACATTTCATCCTTCAGTTCACCAGAAACTTTCCTATTCAAAATCTAAATTTGTGCAGGAAGGGTATGAAAACATCTCAAACGTAACTTAAGCTGTCAGACAAATATCATGGAGGAAAAGTTCCTTAAGAAGAAGTAGAAGAAGAAGACTAACTCTATTAATACCCAATGGGGAAAGTCTTCTTGAATTTGCCCCCTAGTACAGTATTTGAGTAAGTGTGCATAGTTACATTCCACCACTGCAACCAAGCCATATAAACTTCTAGACAAATATAATTAAATTTAGCCTGTTATAGTGAAGACAAGTTACCTTAGAGATCATCATTATCAGTTTTATACAATATGCACTCTCAACCCATCCTATATGTATATAGCTACTGATGATGGGGCAGGTATTGGGTATGAAAACAGATATAAAACAACTCGACAGCAAGTGCTTGTTGTAGTGCTGTACAATTAGTATGCTAATTATAAAAGGCTTCCTATTGTGTTTTATAGCAGAGGTAGGCCACCGTGTTTAAAACTAAATCCAGCCTCCAAACTAACCACGAGACGAGATTCGTCAAGAACTGGGGCGGCTTACCACCTCGGCTAGACAATTTCCTACAGCAACCCTGCTGTACAGCGTGCTGGCCTGGTGGCTTAAACAGCCCGACTGTCCATCATTGGTGATGATGGACAGTGAGGTCTCCTTGGGATAGCGTTGTGGGTAAACACCTCTGATAGCTGTCAGACCTGGGTCAGATGGTAATAACAGCATTTGTTTCCACCCACCTGAAGTACCAGAAGGGAGGTAGGTGGCCTATAGGAAGATACAGTGGACGTATTCATTTAGCACCAGTATTCACAGTCACAGAAAAGAGTATTTATTGATGATGTTATAAGCTATTTTTGTCTCTTATCTTAATCTATGAGAGATTGCCAAAACAGCTAAATAAAGTGTTTTTTGTTTTTAAGTCAATATGATGTTTGTTGTTGAAATTGGATGATGTGAACCTAAAATTAACGCCAGTTCAGACAAAAGAAAATGATTTGTGAGCGCACCAATTGAACCATATCTTTTTTGGAAACCAGCCTAATAACTTTAACTCCAACCTGATGTAATAAAACCCAACCATCTGGTACTTCAGGCTGGTTCAAACAAATGCCAAGAGATATTAGCAAATACTATTTGAGTCAGGTACCTTGAGAAATCCTCTTCTCACCTGCCTGCATGTGGCAAGTATACAGTAACCTCCTCCAGTGCTTGAATTAGTACCGAGCACTGGCACATTCGATTCGTGCAACTGAGTACAGTTTTTTATTTAATCATTATAGTATATGGTGTAGTTATTGTGTACGTGTACATGAAAAATAGGCCAATTTCCTACTCTAACAAGCTGCGAGAGGAGGCAAAGATGCACAGCTGTGTGAGAGACAGTATGTGGTCTTGTTTAGTCAGTTTAGATTTCTGCTCCAAAATCCAAACCCGGAGGGTAGGGGTACATTTTTGAATTTATGTAGATTAATGTTTTTATTTTGATTTATTCATTTGTACCTGGGGCATTCAAATACACAAGGGTTAATGACAGTGGCCAATTTATAGCTGCAATATCTAACAACAAAGGCACCTTATATCAAAACGTGAATGCATTTATCAATCTATACACAAGGTAAACTTGTAAACCAGCTCTTGTACCACGACTGAGTTGAATGGCTCCTGTGATGTGAAAACATCCCTCCACAATGCACCTCCCTCTTTAATTATTTAGTGTCCAACCTTAATATATTCCAAGAACTGACCGAAATGTATCTGTAGCATCAAGTATTGATTGTTCATATCAGAAGTTGGTATTGAATTCTTGCTTATGTAATGAAAAACATGTTTATAGTCCCCAAATGAATGAAAAAGTATAAGTTTCTCATATCAATACCAATCCCTAGTCCTTTAATAATGTATTATGTTGGCCTAAACAGAGTGTAATTTAAAGGGTTTATGTTTACATTCAGTGTTACTCACCAAAATGAAGTCTAACAATTGTGTACGCATGCATGGATGCATTTCCATCATCATAAAACATCTGAACATTTTAAAACCTGTGTTGTTTACAACCTTGCTTGCAGTCTTTTTTCTCCATCTTTGTTGGCACTTTGCTGCATTTCTTGGTGAATTTCCCCCTGGTGCACTTGCATGTGCATCCTCGCACTAAAAAACACTGCTCCATAGTGCTGTTAGTGGTCAAAACCTCCACAGGCTACTTACGTCTATTTAAATTTTCTATTTAGCATGTGAGTGTTTCAGTAGTTAACGGCTGAATAACAGTTCTGTGTCTGTTCTGCTCCGTTTAATAAAGCTGCTGTTGCTGTGAGGCGTTCAGGTTACCAAGACACTATGTACTCTTAAAACACATGTCTACTGTACACACACACACACACAGCTCAGCAACAGCCCCACGCCACGTGCCACTACTGTCCATATCCACAATACACACACCCACCCACACACACACACACACACACATACGTGTACACACAATATAAAGGTCTTATACAGCCTGTCAGTACAGGAGAAAAACACCACCTCTAACAAATGCCGTGCTGTGCCATGCCATACCGCACCATGATTCATCACTCGGGGAATCAGCCGCGTAGGCAGGCGGGCAGAGTGCCGTGTGTGTGTGTGTGTGTGTGTGTGTGAGAGTAAGGCAGCTGCCATTCGGGTGACTGATGGCAAGGGCAGGATAGAGACAATGAGCTGTGTTGCTGTATTTTTTTCCCTCCCCTCTCTGTTTTCTGTCTGCTCCATCGCTCTTTCCTCTCTTTCTCCGTAGCTCCCCCTCATCTTTCTTTCCACCAGAGCTGTAGCGAACCATCAATTCCTTCCCTTCCCTTTTTTTCCCACCACCCCCTCTTCCTTTCCTCTCTTGCTCTTTCTCTCTGTCAGTCATCCATCTTGGTATTCAGAAGCAAAGTTCATCACAGCCCCCTTGAGCAGAAGGGAAAAAAAACTCTATCTTGACTTTGAATGAGAACTTTCCCCACAAAGGACATTAATCTCCTCATTAATACTACAACCAGTCCAATACTTGGATTCCCTCACTCTGAAATCTGAGTCAAGTAGAGCTAAGCTGCAGCCCAGAGGCAAAGACCAGAGAGAAAAAGACGAAGAGGACAAGATAAGAATGACTTCTTTTTTTCCTTCCTCTGGTTGCAATTAACGCCCACCCTCCTTTTACCAACTTCGCTTAGCCTCCCTAATTAACCACGACCACATGCAGTCCCGAACGCATGTGGTGTGCATGCAGTACACATATACATGCTGACAGGGTGAATGAGTTGGATGACTCATGAGCACTAGTGTGTTTCCCAGTGAAACAAAGCTTGTAATTTGGTCTCAGCTGTTACAAAGCACATTAAGAAACAGAGTGTGATGCTTTCTCTCAATGCACAGTTGCTACACCAGCAGGATGGAGTGAAAGATGGCTGCTCAGGAAAGATGAGAAGCACAATGTGGTGAAAGGAGGGAGTGTGAGAGCTGTGGATGTTAGCATTACAAGAGGTCTGGTGGATGTATTTAAAGCTGCCCTAATCAAT
Source organism: Dicentrarchus labrax (assembly GCF_905237075.1). Taxonomy (NCBI): domain Eukaryota; kingdom Metazoa; phylum Chordata; class Actinopteri; family Moronidae; genus Dicentrarchus; species Dicentrarchus labrax. The sequence goes on along the minus strand of NW_026136712.1, from coordinate 20,305,315 downwards.
ATTTTTATAATAACAATGTGTTCAAGTGTGAAAGTGATGAAAGGTGTCACTCATAATGACAATAAGACAGACGCAGAGAATTATCATCAGACGTCTGCAGCTCTACAGAACGCTTTAGTATCTTTCAGCTTACTGTTTTCTGACCCACAAACTCACATCTCATTTCCAGCTGCAGCTCCAGCTGTTTTCAGGAAGACAAAAAAAACCAAACTATTATAAACCCACTGTACACTACCTGCTCAGCACCAAACAGCCAACAGTCAAAGTCGGCATCCAGCTGGTGAACACAGTGAAGCATTTAGCAGCTAAAAAGTCATATCAGGAGTTGGTAGAGCCCAAAACAGAGCCAAAAGAAGGGTGGATGAACAGTCATTAGGTAGACTTTAAACGAATGCTAATGTTGCTCCATCACTGCTGTAAAATATCCAACTGTTTGCTGAACCACAACAAATTTATAAGGTGATAATGTGACATATGTTGTCTTATCAGCTTGTTCTGCTGCCCCCAAGTGGCCACAAAAATATATTCCAAATAAAGAGTTATCGAAAGGATTCTGGACTTTACATATTCATAATTGTTGTCATAAACATTTTAGTATGGTGGGAATTTCTTAAAAATGTAAACATTTTACAGGATCATCATTTAGTGTAGAACTTATTAGTCGATTTATTATCTGACAACTATTTTCTTATCTGATTATTCGTTTAATGTGAGGCTATGTAACCTTTGTGGAACAGCAGCTACTAACAGGAACACAATATGCGTAAATGTTAAAACATTGTAGTGTTATGTAGTAACAGTCAGTGTCAATAAGTTTGCTAACATTAGCCATCATTTACTGTTGCAGACAAAGTGAGGCTGTGGCAGCAGAACCACTGAGTGTACTGATGGGAGCAAGGCTGTGTTTCTGTATCTTCTTTAAAAAAGTTACTCACACTTTAAATCATCAAATATGTCAAACAGTCACTGGTTCTAACTTCTCAAATGTGAAGATGTTCTGGCTTTTATCTGTTTTGTTCTGTTGAAAATTGAATCGCTTTGGGTTTTGGGTTGTCGGTCCAATAAAACAAGGAACTTGACGACGCCCCCTTAGGAACGTATGATTGTGATTGATCACTTTTTTGACATTTCATTGACTACACAATTAATTGACTGATCTGAACAATAATCTACACATTGATCATTAAAATACTGCTGCCCTAGTTTAGAGCCGAAGCTTTCTGATATCATAGAAGCCTCCTGTGCACTGGGCTTCACTCAAGAGTACAAAGAAAGGGTCCGATCCTCTGTGGGACGTGATGAGCCTTATGCTTTATTTATTGACGGTTTGTAACTATTATACATAGTGCAGTGTGGTCCTGGTTTTGTGGTTTTGTTTAGTGAAGCTGCAGTGGACTGAGCTTTCATAACCTGCTGCGAGGGAGGATCAGGTGGTGAGGAAGACGGTGTAATGCAAAACGGTACATGTTATGACTTCAGAGCCTTGACATGGAAAGCAGCATCAGTCAGATCCCATCACACGCACACATACACACACATACATATATACACACACACACACACACACACACACACACACACGCACAAACCTTTGTGAGCTTCCACCTCACGGTGAATTCATACATTAATGCCAGCCAGGGACCTTGACAGCAGGAGCAGCTCAAATCATTCCAGTGCCAGTGGCCCTGACTCGTACTTGGCTCTCACTCTTGTCTTGTTCCCTCTGCATCTAAAGGCTTGTGTGCTTCACAGAACATCACATCCTCCTCCAACGTGTCGGTTCTGCTGTCATGCACTGACTATAAGACAGACTGATAGTCACACACACACACACACGCACACACACAAATAGCTAAAAATGGTATATCAAAGATGCATGAAATGAAAATGCATAGGGAATGTACAAACACAGCTGTTACACTATACACATTCATTTTGTATTTATTTATTTTTAGATTTCAATTTCATCCCCATTCAAAGCAAACTAATTGCTGTCAAGTGGAAATTTCTTGAGACATGGAAAATGTACAAAACAAAAGCATGTGTAACAGACATACCCACACAGATGCATCATAAATTGCAAAGCATAACGGTGCTTCCTGCGGACAAAGGCTTATGCAAAGAGAGCTAGAGTCTATCATTATATAAAACAATATTTTTTTCCATATCTAAATTATATAACAAATTAAAATCCAATCATATCCAATAAGAATTACCCAAACTAGCACCACAAAAACGGAGGTTAATTCTAACTCTGGCCTCTATTACTTTAAGAAATAAAGATCTGTGAGAACTTGCTTATGAGAGAAACTATAACCAAGTGTTTAATTGGCTCCCAGCGCTGATATGACAATCTGTGTCTGCTGATTAATTAATAGTGCATGCTGCTGCTGCTGCTGCTTGTTGGATGAGTCCAGAGACAAGATGATGTGCGAGGGAAAAAAGAGCGCTGGCTTGGATCAGAAAGAATAAATGATAAACATGTGCAGTGCATTGTGGGAGCACAGCGTGTGTGCTCATGGTGTGTGCACGTGCGTGAGATCATGAATCTACACAGTGGATATACCTCTGCTCATCAAGGTGTCATTAAAAAAACAATACAGACTGTGTGGGCATGTCCTCTGAATGCGTGCTTCAGTTGCACGTGTGCCTCTTTGTCAAGGCGTTAGTACATTACTTTAATGAAAGTCGCTGTCCTTGGCAAAGGACACAAGCGCTTAGCCACTAAAGGCTGCTCTCCTTCCCCCCCCCACACACACACACAGAGACACACACACACACACACACAAACACACACATTAAATCCTCCATCCGTCCCCCTTCTGCTGCCCTGTGATGCTCATCTTCTCACAGAGACTGAGAGTGTTAAAAAGGGGAGAGCATGTGTGGATGTGTGTGTGTGTGTGTGTGTGTGTGTGTGTGTGTGTGTGTGTGTGCGTGTGTGCGTGTGTGCGTGTGTGCGTGTGTGTGTGTGTGTGTGTGTGTGTTGGGGCAATCAAAAGACACTGAGGGGGTGGAGGAAGGAGTAAGGGGCATAGCAAATGTACTCGAGCAACTATACTGAAGTCTGAGGGGAAGAGGGGAGGAGTCGGATGCCGGACCTGAGGAAATCTGAATGTCACATTGGCACAGTGGTCTGAGAGACACACAATAAACACCATAATAACTGCAGTGGCGGAATGAAACTAAATACAATTCAATACATTTACTTTACTTGAGTATTTCCATTTTATGCTACTTTATACTTCTACTCTGCTACATCTCAGAGGCAAATATTCTGCTTTTTTACCACATTTATCCAACAGCTTCAGTTACTAGTTACTTTTCAGATTACAATTTAAATATCCTTTTTATCCAGGTGAAAAACTATCTATCTATCTCTCTATCTATCTCCATATTTGGTGATATTGAATGTTTGTCGTAAACTGGAGGATGAAGTGTTCCTTTATGGGTTGAGAATATTCTCCTACTTCTTAAACTAAACAAACAATTCAAAACCCCTCTTGGATTAGCTGGAAACTGTCACAAAGCTGAAAACAGGGCCATTTTTCTGAGCTCCTGAAAACTTTTTAGAGGTCCGTGGTTCTCAGAGAACAGCCATGCTACAAAAACATGATGATTTTACAGAATATGATGCATTGCTGTAAATTTAAATACTCAAAAGTATACAAAGTAGCTCCAATGAGCTCAACCTTAAACATCTACAGCAGTAAAATGCAAAATGCACACACATGGCTATCAAACCTCTAAAGTGTAAAAATGATGTCTGCAATGAACTGCACAGGAGCTTCAGATAAATAAAATAAAAGTTAAATTTTTGATCAAAGAACAAGTAAGCACGATATGATTCTTATGACTTCAGGCTTCACTTGACAAAATTATAAAACATTTAAACTCAGCTTTGACTTGAGCATGAGATAAATTTAAAGTGCATTAAATTGCAGTGCAGACCAAGAGACAGACAACAGATGACAGTAATAAAAGAAAACAAAGAAAAACGTTTAAAACATTTGGCTGAAAAACTGACTGAAATTGTGTCACAGGAATAACGAGCACCTGGTACAGAGAGTAATATCTTCACATCTTAAAATCCTTTCAATACTTGTCTACATTTACCTTTACATTGTAAAGTTTTGCTGTTTAAAAATATCACATGATGACACACACTTTATGACTTGGACTTTACTTCATAGCCAAGACTTGTGACTTACAAAACAATGACTACGTCTCTCCTCTGCGATATGACGGTCAAAACATTCATTTCACTCCATCCGTGTGTTTGTTTTTAGCTCTTCAATAATACAGAAAAAAACCAGAGGTTGAGTGACTCTTTCTATGACCCACACAGTATGCTGACAGAACAGATGGGAATGAAACAAAATGACAATTACTTTCAGCCTTATGATCGTCAGGGACGTTTTAGCTTTCCTGCAAGTCGGTGTCCTTCCCATGCCTGCATAAATCTAACCTAGATGAATGAAACCATTTCATGGGGCCTCTCTCACTCACTTACACACACACACACAGTGTTTATGGAGGAGGTATGCATGTAGCAGCAGCCACCACACACTACAGTCATATGCAGCTGCCAGCAGAGTGAGAAAATGAGAAACAGAAGAATGACAGAAGACAGAGAGACACTTTTACTGTAACCAGGTTGGAGACATGCAACGCTTGTGGAGGATAAAGCAAACAAGTAGATTACAGCTCAGCAGGCTGGGCTGTGCTTTCTGTTTAGAGGAACAGGTAGAAAGGCTGCATTCGACGGCCAATTATTAGGCACATACACAGGCACGACAACAGACTTGTTAGGGCATTGAACCCATATGTTCCACTTCATGTGTCTGTGCACACTTCGCACATATATACCTGCACAGGAGAGCATGCTCATCATTAACCAAAGACACACCACTCATACACACAAAGAGAAAAAGGCTTCAGGCTTGTTCTTTGTCCGTATCTAGTAGGCTTCTGCACATATGTAACACCTCTCTATCTTTCATCGTCTGGCGTGAAATAAAAGAGGCACGGGGAAGTGTTGAGAAAAGGTCTTTGACTGTAACATCAACCACACAATAAAAGAAGGTGATATTGTTAGAACAGTTTTTTACATGGTGCTATGTACTATTCTTTCTCTTCAGCTCACATTTGCTTATTTTAGCCTACAATATCTTATAGTATCTACAACAGCGATAGCAGTACAAGTCAGGGATGTGAGATCTGGAAAATATGAAAAACAGAGAAAGAATTCTTGTCCCACTGGACGAGTTTGGGAAAACAACAGGGAGAGTATGGAGATATTGTCGATATTATCGTATTGATTTGCACGTGGAACCTTGAATAAATTGTCTCTGTCCTCTGTGGACGGTTCATCTGGTTGTTGGCTTTCAGTACCATGGACAGCAGCCCACGCAAGCAACAACACTATCAAGGCTTTCCTACAGGAAACACAATGTGCTTGTACACATTCTTGGACCCTGAATAGATGTGGTACTGTTTCAATGAGACAGAAAAAATCTATTAGTCTGATCTCGTCGACTGTTCCAAACCAAGGTTTTCAGGCCTAAATTTGCCTTAATTTTTTGGATCATTAGAAGGATGTTTCAATTAAAGTATTGTATAGTATCCAATACTGTTTAGGGATCCCAGTCTTCAGAAATATTCATTGCTGTAGGCATCAATCTAGTATTGTGCGATTGAATGAGCATACAGTATTAGAACTATCATCTGGCAAGTATTAAAGGCCAAAACAAATATCGAATGCTTTTTCAGGTATATACAGCAATGGCAGAAAATATCAATACTACATTGTCAGCTACAGTATGTACAGTACAAGCAGGTTACATAAGCAGTAAACACACCAGTAACTCCATTTCTGTTATTTTCCTCCAGTATCTCCCCTATTTCCTCTCATCTCTGAACTTTTATGAAGCATAATCATAAAGTTCCAGATGAGGTGGACATTTTTCACTGAAGTTGAAACATTTTTAACTTCACCTCCCCAGGCAAATTCACATCTATTTACACCCACTCTAATCATTCCTTTGACTTCAAATATCCTGTCTAAAATTCCCCTCACACTCTGTCTGAACAAACCTGCAGGGGTTTTGCTGCCAGTCGGGTCAGCTTTTTACTTTTTAAGTTACCCATGCTGCTGGTTAAGTTAAAGGTACCCTGTAGAGTTCTGTTTACATTCAGTCTCAACAAAACCCATCATGGGGATTCTGGAGGCCAAACAAATGTGCTGAATGTTTCTCTTTCGTCATAACACAAAACCAATTGTTGAATATTTTAAAGCCTACAAAGTTTACACCCATGTTTACATCAGCATCTTCATCCTCCCTGCCTTTTGCCGGCACACTGCAACATTTCTTGGTGTTATCAGCAACAGCTGTCAGTCAGTGGAACAGCATGAAACTGGGGGATTTGCATAGCTTGTGTGCACTACATATTTGCATTACTGCCCTCACGTCACCCACATGTTCATGCACAAATGCACATCCTCGTGTGTGCTAATAGAGCACGAGATACAAACTAAACAAGGACCTGCTTATCAAAATATTGCTCCGTAGCGCCACTAGTGGTCAAACATTCTACAAGATGCCTTTAAACATTGCAAGAAACAAGATGAACAACATATTTACCTGCACTGGCAAGCTAAAAAGCCGTTTTCTAGCTGCTTGTCTGCTAGCAACAAACAAGTCTTCTGTGGTTTGCCCACAAAAATACACCATCAAAGACGACGAGGTTGTAAATACTTCAGTCACTGAAGTAAAGACCTACATGAGTCCACCTCTCCTCTTCCCTGCAAAATAAAATGATGCAGCACACAAAACACAAACAGATACTCTGTGCTTCCTCTCAGTCTTGCTCAGTCGTCTACTTGTCACTCTCCGTGATGCGAGCTGTATTTCAGCTACATACTTATTGGAAATCTATGCGCTGTGCCCGGGCTCGCTGCAAACAACAAAGATTATCTCACAGATGAAATTATTCTTTGTATCCTCTGAGTCAATTTGATGACAGTTTGTTTGTTAGGTCTGATTCCAGAAAGGAGCAGGCTTCTTTGTTCTGAGAGATGTGACAGTGTCGACAGCACGCATGACTCCGCTCGTTTCGTGGGTGTATTTCATTTAATAAAAGCAGGGGAATAATGTCACGGCAGCAGCAGAATTAAAATAGCAAACATTTTCTGAAACGTCAACAACAGAGAAATATTCTTACAAAACACTGGTGGGGCATTCTCACAGTGTGAGTAGATATTTTTAGGTGCACCAGAGGGAGTTAAAGCAGTCCAGTAACGAGTGACAAGCAAGTGGGTAACCTGGTTTTTCCGAGACACAAAAAGAATCATGTGAATCCCCAGTGAGCATAAAGACTCCAGGCCCAAAACGGACTTTCTACCTCTTTCTGGAACCAGGATATCTCAAGTGTCACACTCACACAAGGGCCTTTATAGTGTCAATTTTCCTGTATTTTACTATAACTCTCTGTTAGTACTTTAGACCTCCTCTGTCACACGGATACATTTAGCTGCTCTTGTCAAACACACACACGGACGTACTGTGCACATTACTCTACATTATGCCTCCACGGTCGGCACAGTGCCTTGAGTGGGCAGTGAGAGTGAGTGGTCACATTACACTGCAGTTACATCACATTCCGTCAGTCTCCTAAGCAACCAGGTGTCCTCTAACAACAAAAGCAACGCAACGACAATGCTTTTACGTCACCCTCTAGTTGTCACACAATGTTCAAGGTTCCATATCAAAGACAAAACCTAATTTTCCGTCATCGCATGCCTGCTGTACTGCTGTGAGAAGACTTGGTGCAGTCAGTGGGGTTGCTCTTGAACAATGCAAACAGCCGGGACAGGGCAGTGGGAGGTGTGAGTGTGTTGTTTCTGAGAGCAGCAAAGCAGAGTTTGGAAAGAGGTGAGGCTTTCTTCCCTGAAAGAATATGGCAAAGTGACTCATCTAAAGCCAGAACTCTGATAGAAAGGAGAGCCTTGATGCAGGTGGGCCGCCCATGGCTTTTTCAGAAGCAAGAGAAAAGAGAAAACCAGCGGTCACTGCCTTGGCCCACAGATATTACACCACAGTTATGTAAAAAAAAAATAAAAAAATGAAAGAAAGAAATATGTAGAGAAAAGAAGGTAGAGAGAGAAGAGGAACCAAGTGAAGCTCCTCAACATGATGCAACTTTAGAGGTGATTGCATACAAAGTCAATAGAAAGACATGATTGGAGGCGAAGACTTCATAATATATATATATATATATATATATATATATATATATAAAGTATTTTGCCCAGGGTGAAACCAACATTTAAATCCAGTATTTCCACAGCACAAAGCTCCTGCAGTGAGGACGACATGTCTGCTGTTGCTGGAAAGCTGGGAACAGTCTGTAGAAATGCTGGATTTAGACTCTGGTTTCACCCCACGCCGAGGTCAAAAATGGGGCTAGAGAGACTTCAGTCAGACGCGGACGTGAACTCAAACACACACAGACACAGTGTCCACACACATACACAATCAGTGTTAGCTATCTTACAGCTAAAGCCTGTATAGTTGGAACATTGGCTGTTTGGGGTGAGTGCACAAGCGGTCCAGTGGTCAAACTTGCACAAATGTTACAAGGCAAAAATGTACTGTGCTGTATGTCTGAACACACCTTTAAGCAATAATGCTTTCTCTATAATTACTTCCCGAAAATATATAACATTTTATAAGATTTCCCAGAGTGTGAGCACATTAAAATGTCATCAATAATCCCCCATTGTACAGGAAAACTGCACACAGTTGGACAATAACTTCACTGCCCCCCTCTTAAGTTTGGTTTACCCACGTTTGTTAAAATCTGATTATCTGACTGTGTGTGGGTTTTTTTATTGGTGTCACTGTGTTCCCTGATCTCAGCAGTTATTACTTTGTGAGGACTATGTTATTGCCGATAGAGATAATGACCACAACTATAAAAATAAGACACTAATAAAGACATAATTTTACAAAATCTTGTTAACTCAAGCTACACACACTGAACGTCAGGAGGGCACAATGAAAGCAGAAAATAGAGGGAAGGTAAGGAGAGGTGTGTTTGTGTACGTGTGTGTGTACGTGAATGAGCTCCCGCCTCCAGGGTTTTCGACCTTGTTATCTGCTGAAGGTAATGGAGGAGGATCCCTCAGAGGTGTTCTTTGCTGAAATTATGAAAGCTTTGATTTGGCACAGAAACGCCAACCAGGTGTAACCGGTCATTTGGCATTGTGCACTGTGCCATAAACCTGATTAGTGAAATCTGGCTCGTGCTGGATGGACATTACCTCCATGCACCAGGGAGATTCCTGTCTGTCTGTCACTGGCTGGACACTGGCTGCTCTTTGCTTTTTTGTTGATTAAAAATTAGAGATTGACTGCGCTCTGGAACCAAACATTTTTAAACAACCATACTTCAAAAAGAGCCCCTCCTCTCTGTTTTATGCCGCTGAGCCTGAGGACATATTTTGGTTAATTGGATTTCGGTACGTGCTGTATTGAAAATGATTAACACTTAGTCACCAGTCGTGACTGGTTAGCATCTTGTGGAAATGGCCATTATCTTCTGTCTTCACCCAGAATGCTGATTGTTTGCAAAATTCTAATTGCACAGATGTCAAGCACAAAAAACGTGCCGAATTGACTTCGGAAACAAAACGTCTGACAGAGCCTTGTATTGCAATCTTTTGCCTTTTTCAAGAGCCAGGCCTAAATGGAAAATTTTGATATACAATAAAGACAGGAGCACAGCAGTGCATCATTCCCTCTTTGTTCTTTCCGTCTACCCGCTTCCTTTACCCCTTGTGACCCTTAAAAGCTGTCTATGAATATTCCATTAGGCAGCAGGGCCTCTGCTCTTCATTTAGTGATTCAGTCTGTAAGTAGCTTACATAAACCTCTGTATTTATGTGTATGAACATAATCATATCATAAGTGTGTATATTCACAGAGAGAGCAGACCCAGGGGCAGGAAACATTGGAAACGAGTATGAAAAAGTGGCAAAGACATGGGAGGAAAATGGAATAGGTTTTGCATAAATTAGCTCTCTGTGAATTATGTCAGCACTGTTTCTAGGCAGGACACTTCTTCAGTGTGTGCGTGTGCGTGTGTGTGTGTGTGTGTGTGTGTGTGTGTGTGTGTGTGTGTATTTGGTCTAATATGGGCTGCCCACCAGTGATGATACTGCAGAGTTAGATAAACGACCTCATATTCTCATGTCTGAGCATGGCTCTCAGGTGCTCAGTGGAAACTACAACATCATCAGGCTGTAGAGTGAACAGAGCGGGTCATTAATGCAACCTCAGAGTGCAATATTTACTGTAAAATCTACTGTAAATTGTGTTACCATTGCTGTGATGCTATAGTCCAACTATAGTCAAGGTGGAAATAAACTTGTGTTACTGGAAAATATATTGACTTTAACCAGGAAACAAGCTTAACAAGCAGCTTGCCACTGGACTAGCCATTAACAACTCATGCTGTGCATCCAAATATTATAAATAAATTCTAGTGGTGATACCTGATACCAAATATTATTCTGAGGCAATGTGTAGACAAGACTAAGGGTAGACTGGCAGCTCTATGAGGTTAAAGGGTAACTTTGGTATTTTTTTTAACTTGGACTCTATTTCCCCATGCTTTTGTCACTAATGGGGACAACAATTTTTAAAATTGGTTCAGTATTGAGCGACCGGGCTGTAGCAGGCAGCCACAAAACTGGCTGCAATGTAATCATCTGGGGCAATTGCGCACTGACAATTTCCGTCCGCTAAAAGTGCTTGTTTTTGCCACTGACAGGCTCAGATTGTTGTCTAACAACATTATAGAAAGGATTCACACAATAGAGAGTGATATTCTGTTTAACCAGAATCAGCTCTTATATCACTCTCCTCAAAGCCACCACACATAATCCTGAGGTGAACATCCACATTTTATAGCAATATATCTAATAGTTGTTGAGATATTTCACTCAAAACCACTAATGCCAACCTCATGATGGCGCTAGAGGAAAAGCCGGGGGATTGTCAAAGTCAGGAATCCTACTGACTTGTGTGTGGACCATGAATGCGTGCACCAAGTTTCATAGCAATATATCTGAGATAAATGTTGAGATATTTAATTATGAATCAAAGTGGTGGACTGACCAACAGACAGACACTAGTGAGAAATGATGCAAGGACTAGAATCTAGAATACTTTATGTGTTTGGGTTTAAACATTTCACTCAGTTTAGGCATCATGTAGCTTCAGTAAAGAGTTCAAACAGGCAGATAAAGATTAAAAAATGGAGGGCCCAGATTTCTCTCTTTAAAGGTTTGGTTGGATCGTAAACATTGTTTTTATTCTCTCACCAACAGACCTGTGGACTCCAGCAACCCCTGTTTACATCAATTTTTACACAATTATTTCAAGGTAACATTTAATTCAATAATGATTAATCAGAAGTTTATTCATTTATGTTAAACTCGTACCCCTGTGACACTGGAGAGAACAATCATTAACACCATTGATGAGGCTGTCAGAACATCTGATCCAGACTGCACAGCAATCCTGATAAAGGAAACAGACAACCTCCAGTACTCACTGTTTGTACCTTCCCGATGGGACTGATGTACAGTAAACTCTGAGCTGTGAAAGGAAATAAAGCACATGGTATTTGTGTCTTTTCAAATCCAATTCTTCTTTGAAGGCCAGTCTGAAAAACACAACCCTTAACACAAGCAGCTCATAGAGTAGAGCCAGTGGCAAGGTTTCACAACATTAGAAAAATCCTGCATATTTGCTTTAGCAGAATCCTTTTCACCTTTCTGAAAGAAAGTGACAAATCTGATAGATTGGTATTCTGTATATCCTTTGTTTGGTTGACTGACTTCCTTTCTGAGTTTTTTTTTAAATGTTTCAGTGTATTATTATGGCAGAACTGCCTCCAAATAAACCTTGTTAACTAAAGAAGATGAAGACAGTGATGTGTTTTAAGAAGAAAACAGTGTGTTCTGTTCAGTGATGTTACATCGTGTTACTCTCAACATGTTGACAGCTCTAATTCTCAGATCCTGTCAGTAAAGGACAGTTAGGTTGAGGGAAGGAAACAACACAGAGTGCATATCCAGGCCCATGAAGAACTTTTATCTGACTCACTAGACTGTAGCTCACAAGAAAAATGGCAATATTCTTGGTTTGTTAAAATGCCCAAAATAACATTAGATTGTATTTAATGACAAGGACCTCTCGTGTGAAGGAGCTACGGCCGAAGTAGCGTGACACTACTGTAACACCAAACAATAGACCTCATAGAGCGATGAATCAACAAAGCCTGTGACGAAACACCACTGTTAGTGATATTGGTTTCTTTTAACCATTTCTACAACCTTAAAGGGAAACTCTATTTTTCAGATTTAAATTACTTTATTGTCCGTTTAATTTGCATAAAATGGAAATGCATCTTCAGCACTGGCATATATCAACACACTCTATAAACAACAATACATAACATAACAACCTACAAAAAATTTAAAATAAATCTAAAAATAATAAAAGAATCTAAAAACCATTGAACCCTGATTAAAATAGAAAGCATTTTCAAACTGTGTTTACTATGTTTTACACATTAAAGTCTGTTTGATGTGAAAAAAGTGGTATAAATCCTTTTTGTGGTTAAAGGAAGGAGCTGTGTGCCTCAAGTGATGTCACGTGAGTCAGCGTCGGTCTTTCTTTGAAGACAACAAGTTTGAAAATGGGGGTGTGGAAGTAGAAAGAGCTTACCATTATGATTCTGCTGCGTTCATTGTGATCTAATATGAATCTGACAAGGTTATAGGAATGCAATGCTAAATAGGAACTGTTTTAACCATGTCATTTTTCTGCCTAAGCCTAATCAAACCTTATAAATGTATAAATATAAAATAATTTGTAATGGCTTTGGCAATGACAGATGACATAATTTATCTCTTAGTTTAGTTTAGACTTATTGGACTCACAGCTGCAGTGACCGTCCGTCTTCATCTATCCCGAGAGATGACGAGTTTGACCCCTCTATGTTTAATTTTTAAGGCTGTACACTACAGGTACATTTATATAATGCAACATTTATATATAGAAAAGTCAGATCAGATCAAGTCCAATGAATGCTGCCATGATTTATTTATTTATTTCTGAGATGGAGATAAGGACTTGTGCCATATGTAAATGTAATGAATGTCTTTCGGAGAAGACTCCTGCAAACAATAATAACTGAAAAACAGATTATATTTACATGCTTGTCAGAATTTAATGTGCAATTTGCCGAAATTGGCAGAAATCTGCAAATTGCCTAAGTGATTCAAAATGTGCCACTAAAAAAAGCTAAAATAGACTTCATAATCTGCTGCTTTTCTTGACTTTGCAATACTGAGGCAACAGTTTGCAAATGCTTTCTATTTCAATCAGGGTTCATTTTGATTTGAACGAGGCCTTAAAATGTGTTACTTTGAGTGTTCTCTATATGATTTCATGTAAGAATATGATTTTTCATCTTCAGTGGTGTCATCCAGAACACTGAACAGACACTGGTTCAACTGTAATTCACATTTGCTTCTGCAAGTTAATTCATTCAACAGAGAAAAACACTTTCTCTGTTCAATCGAAGGTGCCAATGTTCTCAGGCTGATTGCGTCAGTAACCCCCCCCTCCCCTCCCACCACACACACACACACACACACACACACACACACACACACACAAATGCACTCTTGTTTGACACATTGCAGGAGTTACTCCAGAACAACCCTCCCCAAGGTCAGCTGGCACAATGCAGCTTCCAAAAAACAGTCTAATTAACTCCACAAATGCAACAAACACAAACGGGTGTGTCGCTGATGAGGAATCATCCGTGACAACAGAGCCAGACCCAACCTGTTGGTGACACGTTCTCCTCAAGTGTCCTGATGCCAATCGGGCTAAATAAAACAAAAATATATATATCAGGTATATTAGGTATATTGTATTGGGCCGGGACAGTGCCCTTGGTATAAATCTAATAAAACAAATCAGACTGAGAGGCCATTTCCTCATGAGAATGAAATCACTGGCATACTCTAACCTCCCTTAACAGCGCATCATGTTTCAGAAAAACAGCATCAACAGCACTCATCAGCACATAACAAAGTACATTATACAACAGCTTCAAGCATGGAGGAGCTTGCTGCAATCCAATTTAAAAGTGTGGAGAAATAAAAAAAAACATGATTAACGAGGGCAGAAATACAGAAAAACAAGCCCAGACCCGTGAGAGACTGTACAGCAGTACGGTGGCTATGTGATTGGTGATTAGCAGGAAAGCTTAAGCCATGTTTCATTTCCTTAAATTACCTCCCTTGGACGGGACCCCCTGGGAACCGACAAGAAGGGTGGGTTGAATACTTCAAATGAAGTGGTGGTAATCAACTGAAGTCTGAAGTTCGGGCTCTGTAGATGAATGCGAAGCGAGAAATAAGGAGTTCTTAATGTAACCTACTGACCCCTCTTAAAGGCCACTGCAGACACAGTGACTGACAGACTTTGGCATGGAGCTTATTATCAGGCCTGTCTGAGCATGTGAAATAATGACTTGAATCAGGGATCTGAATGCTAATAGAGGGAGTCAGGTTCTTTTTGGCGTAGTCGCTCCTTTTTCACGGTTAGGAGTTATCAGCCCACCACATTTCTCTTAGCCGTGAGAGGAACAGTGAGGATAAACCCGGCTGCATTTCAGCACCACGCCGCTGTCCACTCTTAATCCAACGGGCCCCCCATTAAAGCCCCAGTTCATACAAAAACCCTGTGTGTTTGTTATCAACGCAGGGTTTGCTACTTAATCTGAATCTTTATCATCATATATTTAATACAGCTACACTCACGTGCAAGCTCCTCCAATAAAAGGAGGGCGATTTGGGTTTTCCATTTTGGTCTCATCTTGTATTTGTCTATCCTTGACCAGTGTTTGAATTTCCAAGCCAAAAATATTCCTCAAAACCTTCCGACAGCCCTATTAGCACCTTCCCTTCGACTGTTTATATGTCTAGCCATGCTAGTGGCATGGCTGTAGGGCAGGCAGTGTCAGCTGGTTGGTCCACGACCTTGCTCCAGACTAAAATAACTTGACAAATATTGGATGGATTTCCATGAAATGCCACATATATTCATGGTTCCCAGTGGATAAATGGATAAATACTAATGACTTCATGATCCCCTGACCTGATCTAGCACCACCAGCAGGTCAGCGTCTTCACACGTCAAGTAAAATATCTCCACATCTTCTTCATGGATTGGCATAAACGACTTTTATTCTTGTTACAACAGAATATATAGTGAGTCCAGTGAGCGTTGTTCATGCAAAATAATGTCAATTTTCCAGATTAAAACATCTACTGGCCTAAAATTTCTAACCATTCTGAGAGGGATGTTAAGGGGTTGATTCAGGCTTGTATTCTATTTGGTATTATAGCATTCAGATGGTATTAAGAGGGGATAATATACAGTTTAAATTCAGATGTGATGCCTGTATAGGAGGCTATGCTGAGACATTTATAAGAGGTGGGTCTTTTACTTTTAAAGTCATCTGAAACATTGCCATCCAGATAACTCCAACTTGAGTTTTTTTGTTTGTTTTGCGTGGACACATTTTCAGATATAAAAAAACAGGGTCTCAAAGGCGGTTGTATTTGATGTCCTGAAAAGTGCGTTTATATCATCAGTCCATCAGGCCTACAATTCAAATTCAAATGATATTCCAAGTGGATACTATACAGTGCAAGTGCAGCTGCTGTGTCTTTATTAAAGGCTGTGCAGATATTTCATAAAAGATTATTAATGATCATTTCTAATAAGTCACTTGGATACTAACACACAGTGATAAAAGCCTGCTAGAGAACAACGACCCGACAGATGTAGACTACTTTTGCTGACCGCTTTCCATCCTCACTGAGCTGAAGTTGAAGGCTGCCTGCGGCCAGGGCATCGCTCTGTGTGCTGCTGATGCTGCCAAAGCGGCTCCTTTAAGCAGAGATGTATGCATCAGCTGTGGCCACTGCAAATAAATTGCGCGTACAATAAATAAACAGAGCAGATGAGGATTTTTTTTGAGCTTACAATCCCCGTTGTTTGGCCCGTTTCGAGACGAGTCTGTTGGTGCGATGCCTAAAACATGGCTGTGGTGCACTGTTAGACATCCAGTCTGCTCTGTATCTTCAGCACACACCGTATCCGTCACATGAAAGACATTGCACGGGTTGTATAAAGAGGGTAACTCACGCGCTCCCGTGGATCGATCCGTGGATGCCATCGCTCGGGAGAGTGGGAGGCGGGGGCAGAGCACCCCCAAAAAAAGCGCTCTCTTTCACGGTGTGTCAAGTGCCCGGTAAAAAAGCCTGCTGGCCTCTGCTGGTCCTCCTCCTGGGCTCCTGTGGCAGGGACAAGCACGCCTCCTGGAGCTGCTACTGTGCAGGACTGAGCATCACAACGCGCACCGTGGAGCTCCACTAGTGTAGGATGATGATGTCGCGGGAATAGGAGCGTCAGTCTCTCCTTTTAACGAGAACATCTATGTCTACTGCTTGAGTCACCCTGCATTTTAGAGAGAGAGAGAGAGAGAGAGAGAGAGAGAGAGAGAGAGAGCTAAGGCAGCCAATCTCTCAGCAACAAAAAGATTCATATCTAATATTCTTTTTTAGATATGCGTTCCCTAAAGAATTCAGATTACAGCCGACCCCAGACACAGTGCAGCAGCTTCCACACAGGAGAGGGAATAAGATAAAAGCAGTTGATAATAACCACGCTGAAGTGTATTTATAGCACGAGCTGAATGCAAACAATTCAACAGCTTACATTTAAAGCCACATGTCTCCACCAATGCTGCGTCCTCCATACATGAAAACTCCTCACACCTTCTGTTTTCCAGGCTGTGGAGGAAGAAGTGTCTGTGGCTGTGGAACTGGCTTCTCAAAGTGTCAGGGACTGGGAACACAATTTAAAATGGGCCTCATTCTTTCATGGCCTTGACCCTAATTTGGGTCAATGCCCCACTTTTGGTGCACATGATCTGTGCCAAGGAGAAACTGTTGTCGTCGATATGCCTTTGGTGAATTTTAAAATGTAATATGAGATTAATTCTGTTGGGAATTTGATTTTTAACTTCACAAATCATTGTTTGCATCCAAATGATCCAAACATATAATATATCATTTTCACTTTTGGGACTTTAAATCCTTTCCAGCCAGTTATATTTCTTGCATCTACATTTACCAGTATTTAAATGAATAATTTAATTTAGGTCTTAGATGCAATACATGGCCAAAAGTATGTGGTCACCCATATGCAATTGTTCATATTCTCACTTCAAAACCACAGGCATTAATCTGCTGCTATAACGGCATCCACTGTTCTGGTTTCAGGCTTTCCAAAACATTTTGGGAGTGCTGGGAAGGTTTGGGAATTGCTCCCATACAGACATGAGAGCATCACAGTGATCCAGCACTGATGCTGGGTTGGTGATAAGGTCTGGCTTACAGTTGGGGTTCACACCAAACTGGGAAAACCATTTTTTTATAGCCAAAGTGTTGCGACAAAGCTGGAAGATCAAAGTGTGAATATGTGGGTGTCTACATACTTTTGGCAATAAAATGTAAATAATCTGAAAGATACTGTTGCATTTTGCACATCACTTAATACATAATATGTTGAGAAAAGGATCCTGTTAACTTTTTGTCCCCCAAACAGCAATTACACTGAATGAATACTCACAGTAAACGAGTCCACTAACTCCACTGAAGTCAGGACATTCACTCCTTTAGAAAGCTTGATTGATGTAAGAACAAAAGACTTTCAAATTCAAAATTTCAAATATGGACTATACCAGAGTGTGATGGAAGAGTATGAGTATAGTCAGAGACACTTTTAATTGCATGTCGTAAAAAAAGCTTACTCATGCAAGGTGTTGCCGAGCTCCATAATCTCCCAGACTGTCTGCATAAAAGTATTTAGCTGCACATTTAAGTCACCATTTGCAGCTGAAATACTGAATCTTATAATACTTTCCAGAACTGCGCTGCTCTATAAACCCTGCCTGTGTAAGAAATGCAGTCTTTACTGAAATCAGGAGCACAATCTCTCAATATGATTCTCCCAGGTTGATGTGCTGTCAGTGTAAACTACAGGTTTCCTGCAGGAACTGATGTGAGTGATGGATTCGTGATGGATAACCACAGGCTTTTACCTCTGGGATCAAAAACTGTCTCCTCCATCTTTTTTACATTCAGTGTGAGATGGCTCTTATCACACCATTTCACAACTCTCCCCTTATACTGATGGGGAGCTATTCTTGTGCATTAAGCCCAAGATAGCTGCGTCATCTGAGAATTTGATGACACAATTATCAGGGTTCGTGCTCCTGCAGTCGTGTACGTAACTTGAGCATCGCACAATGTTGAACCATACGTCGCCAAACTCACTTCCTTGTTTCTGAAGATATGTGCAAATGTCTCCCATTTACCCCTTGCTCCAAACAAAGACATTTTATTCTCACTGGAACAAGTTGTCTTTGAATTTTAATGAATTATACAAAGATATTGCTAACTATTTTTGCACTTTTCACTTCCTTCCACAATTTCATAGCAAAAAAAGGCCTAAGAAGATCACAACATGCCTCACAATCTTTTAGAAAAGCTGCTGGGAAATCAGGCATTTTAGGCTAAAACTATCCCAAAAAAAGCCAATGAAATCCTGGAGGGACGGATATTTGTATTTCTACCGTAAGTTTGTGTATGTTATCTAACATTATTATGTATATTATGATTATTATTACTGCCTATATACTTTGAATATATTTTAGTTCACACATCATGGCTTCCGGAGTTGCACAATGGACTTATTTTGTACAAATGTTTGCACAAATCACTGATATAGTCTAAGGTATTGTAATGTATATACTGTATGTAGCTTTCAATCTCTTATCATAGTTTACTTGACTTATTTCATTCAAAAAGATCTATTTTATTACCTGTTAGCCTGTCTCTGTGCTGTATGTGAATTTCCCGCTCAGATATCAATGAAGTCTGATTCTAAAACCATATACTGACCAAAACAATTGACTGATATGCATAAATGCACCAAAGCACTCTGTGTTTTTATGTTTTGTGTGTTTGTTTATGTTTACTGTGGAATAAGTTATGTCAAGGTTTAAACACCATATATTGATCAATAAAGTTTTGTTCAAGGGCCTATTTATGTTCATCCACCTCATGCTGTTTCACCAGGAAGACTAAAGGGTAAAAGCACTCAATCTTATCGATGCAACAGTCCTTTTTGTGGATGTAAGTTTAACTGAATACTGAAAGCTTTTGTATTACCTGAAACAACACATACTAGATGTTACATTGAAGACAATTTTTTTGTATTCAATATTTATAGTGATATATATAGTTTGAAGTCTCGGATTGGATTGCATATTTATCTCAGTGGTCACATAAAAACATATTTTTTTTCCATTAAAAAGGTATATACTGTGTGCTGTTGTGCTAAACTCCAGAAATAGATTTTTAAAAATACACTTTTAGGAAATACTTCTTGGCAGGGCAACAAGCTGCGGATGTGCACTTCTGAGGGAATGCCCTTTAAAAAATGTGATTATACGGCTTTTGTTTCTTCCTCAGACATCTAACAGGAATAAACAGACAAGATGAGCACAAGAAACAAAGCTTTCAGGCTCAAAATGTATTCAGAGAAATGTACCTGGTTGAATCAGACCGTCCAGAGAGTCCTGGCTCCATTGATTACAGGGATATTATAGTGATTTTCACCCAACCATCACCCTCACACATACTTCATCAAAGAAATAACATACTTGTGGGCGTTCCTTATATAACATACCCTTCATATAAACAGGCTTTTATTTAATGTTGTGATGAATGTACTGATTCATTCATTTTCCTCACTGTTGCTTTTTCACTTTATCTCTCTCACAGGGGGACTGAGGCCAATCCAGCAGTGGGAAGAAAAAGAAGAAAACTGTTTTTTGAGACATCACCCTTGAGTCTGTGGGCAACAAATGATGTCTACTGTGAAAGACATTTAACAAAGAACCAACCCATCAGTACAGGATTGATAATTATTAAACTTCCCATGATGTACTGAGCTCCTCTCTCCTCCTCTCCCTCTCTATCTGTACACATTCATGTCCTATTAGTGTGTGTTACTAACTTAGCTTCTTCCCCAGAGTTTTTCTGCTTTCTTGTCTCTCAGGTTCCCATGAATCATAGTTGTGCCTAGATCAGGGATGGACTGTCCTGGTCCTGCTTTAAGCCCACTGCTAATAATAATATGATTATGATTATCATCATCATCATCATCATCATCATCATCATCATTATCATCACTCCCATCGTCATTATCATTACTAGTAATATTTCTATTATAATGGCTGTTATTGTTACTGTTGCTGCTGTGGATCTCTATCTCTTTGTGTCTCTCTTGAATTGAATATTCTACAAGTGATATCACAGTATATACTCAAGTAAAGTACAGATACATCAAGTTTATACTTGTGTAAATGTACTTTCCACCACTGGTATTATATAAATGTAATTTCTAGGAGAGAGGGTTGCTTTGTCATCTGTCTTGTCCGTAGCAGATCGCACAGCTGTTGTCATCAACCTGTATTTATGTTTATTTTGTCTGACAAATTCACAAAATTAACACTAGTGATTTACTGTACGCCTGCTTATTATCAGAAATCAAATAGCTTTTTATGTTCATTCAGGTTTCTGATAAGAGAAAAATGTGTAAATGGGAACAATTCAATCTTTAGTTTGGCTGTATTAAAACAGACAGCAGGATGGGACAGAATGGAGGTTTAAACAGCTGATATTCAGTACAATAACCAGACAGTTGCCTATCAGGTGTTGGATGTGATGCACTATTCTGTCTTCTGCCAAACAACAGAGGATGAAGAAGAAGAGATTTAGCCTTATTCTTGTTGTTTTATCTTTTCAGTGCGGGGTGAGATCTTTACAAAATATACTTAAAACACGATTCAAGCTCAACATCAGCCATCTAATTAGAAGGCTAGACAGTGAATAAATTACGAACAAATCTGCAGTCAAACATAATTTTTGGCTACATTTGAGAATTCAGTCCATGCCTATGCTTAAGTTTTCTCTCTTTCATTTCTACTTCCCCCGGTCGTTTTTTTCATTGTTCGCTGTCAGTTGCTCCTTCCAAAGTGATTATAATGACCACGTAAGAGCTCAGTTCGTATGCTTGATTAGTGGGACGTCTCCTCTAATCTGCATTTACGTAGCACTGCCATTATCAGTTGTTTTGTGAATAGACACACAGTGAATGTTGTAATGATTACACAGGCCAGACACATTGTTTAAATGCAATGGGCTTGATTAATTATTAAATGTTTTGGTAAGCAGGAACATGTAATAACTGAGGATAGAGTTGAGAATTTGATTTAAACTTTTATCAAGAGGGGATTCTTTTGTTAAGACAAAGTTGCTCCCCGCGAAGTGAATCGTTGGTATTTAAATCCAATTGCAGTGACCCCACTTCTGCCTATAGGGCCATCAACAGCTCCCCCTGGCCTGCAGCGAGAGGAAATTTCCACTGGAGTTGTTGTTGTCCGGTTACACACTCTTCAACCAGTACGGCACTGACAGAATGCCCAAACATTTAGGCCTGATATGCCCAGCTGTTTGTTGACAGTGGGGAATAGGAGCTGACTACTGGCAGGAATGTAGGCGGATGGGAGAGCGGAAAAGTACTGGGGGTAGCCAACAAATACCCCCCCTCCACACCCCCGCCCTACACCACCACCCCTGACCAGTTAGGCGCTCTCCACTAGAGGTGTCTCCAGGGCCAATTATAAACAACGACAGCCTGCAGTTTCAAGCTACAACAGAATAAAACTTTTTAACTTATAGACTGGAAATAGTTATAATTCATGGATTTGTAGAAAACAACAACTAATAAGCCACAGTTAAAGCAATAATGACGAGGAAAGACATCCAGGGATTTCAGCAAAATGTACTGTAAGCATCAAAAGTCCTTATTTTGCACAAAAATTGCCCTGGGACCGTTATTTGGGCCGATCCGACTTTTTCTCTACAATTCCAATACCAAAACTCTGGGACTGGAGATCAGCTAATCCACTGTATTGATTTGGTACCAGTGCTCTCTTTTCCCACATTTAAAATCCCCACTGCTGAGACTGGAATTAGTTCTGTGTATTATTTCTAATGCTACTGTGCAAAACATTTCTGGCTGATTCCTGATCTGTTTAATAAGGTCAGTATGCGTGCCAATACCAATCTGAATAATCATTACTTGATGTTATTGATGCCACAGTGTGTAAGTAGTGCTTTAATGTTGTTGTTGGTCAAGGTGAAACTTATTTAACTACTTAGTATTAGTTTAATCTATAAAAATGCATCTTATTGTAAGAGCTAATCATATGTTTTAAATCTTAATCTCTAAAGTAACTTGTATCTATAGCTCTGAACCTGACCCTCTTAAAATGTAGAGGAGCAGAAGTATCAGGTAGCATAAAATGTGTGATACCTATTAAACTGCAGTGTGTGCAAAACACCACAGCATGTACCTTAGCACTCATGTTGCAAAAAATATCTAAGAAATCTCACTGCTTTAATTTCCTTTTTAAGTAAAATGATGTGGAGCGTCAGGCGATAGAAGCACAAATGAAATCTCCCTATGATGTTAGAAGGAACTTTAGAGAATTGTACTCCACGTGCCGTATGTTAGGATGCTTAGGATTGGTTTTTATCACTGGCTGACATGCAGTCATTACAAATCCTTATTCTCACATCAGTGTTGAGTGAACTGCAGAAATATGAAATGAACTGGCCAAAACAACTTTGAAAAATGTAGAAAAATACATGTTTTTTCTCCTTTACTGCCCTCAATTCCCTGTGGTCAAACACAAATAAATCTCCACGGGTAATAATCTGACCAAGGCCTTTTCTTTCCCAGCAGGAGCTCCTTCAGTTGACTCCTGTACTCGCTTTCAAAGGACACATCTGCCTGAAGGACAGCATGTTTTGCTGTGACTGGCACATTTAAATGTGTAGTGTGACATGTTATTTTGTGGACTCAAAAGTATTTAAATCCAGAGCATAATGCAAGTCAAACATTAATAATGTCGGGGTTTGGATACCAAATATGCTGATATTTTGTGTGTGGGCAGCTCTTATTGCAGATGTTCTGTTAAAAAACGCTCGAAATACCTTGAGCTGAAACAAGATCCTGTCTTTGTAGCTGATATAGCACAACAACCAATAAAAAGCCAAACAACTGACACTTGAAAACAATATGACTAATACTTGTTTTGATATTGTCTAGCAGGGATTAGCATATTATCTGCTGTGAGCTGGCAGAGTTGAAATGAGCCGTGGTATTTTGCGGCGTAGATTTCTGACATCACACTGCAATATTGCTTTCAGGTTTTTATTGCCTCCCACATGCAACTACAAAAGGTGTACAAACTAGTGTTTTGATAGAGAGGCAGGGCAGGCTGGCTTTATAAGGACAATCCCAACTGTACTGACACAGCCGCCGCTTATGTAATGGGAGATCTGACCGGGACACTGTGTTCCCTGACAAAGGCATTTCTATTCAAAACCGTGGATGGCAAGCTTCCAGAGATTCATTCACAGAGGATGAACTTCTGTCCATCAGGAGAGGAGGAAATAAACAAGGAGACTGTTATCATCCAGATGAGGATGGAGGTGGATGGAATTCCACTGAGCTTTTAAGTAACTTCAAGGAGTTTTTAACTGATTATGAAACAGGCTCAGTGTGATACCAGTGCTTCTATATGACCTACATAAACAAACAAGAACAGAATCAGAATCAACACAAAATCAAAGTTTCTTGTAGGGGCTGTAAAGGACCAGTGAGTCGGATTTTCAGATTGCAACTCACTAGTCTCCTTTCCAACCACGAGGGAGAAACTACAGTGGCAGCAAAATGCACGAAAAACTGCCCTATCAAGAGCCAGTGTTTGGTTTGATCGTTATGGGCTACTGTAGTAACATGTAGCCTCCATGGAAGGCGACCCGCAGCGTCTGTAGATAGAACAGCTCAATATACACAAATTAAATCATACCTATGAATATCATATTCCATTTCTGCCAATAAATGTTACACACTGGACTTTAACTACAAATTTGATGGCAAAAATCTTTTCGTAAAACCTCCTGAATAAGACCCTCATCAATAAAGGAACGTCTTATCTTATCTTACTTGAGCTGCAGCAGCTCTGTCGGTTCGCTCATCTTTTTTATACTTTCATAATTTAATAATATGATAATAAAACTGCCATGATTGTAGAACAGTTTATGTTCACTATGTCAGCCAAACCGACCATGATCAGACCCACAGAATAACTGGTCATAAGCATGTCAGACACACTACAGCAGTAAATAAAGAAGCATAAAGAAATGGTTTCCCCAGTCTTGAGTGGAAAAAGCCCACTCCACCTCTGGGATGAACTGGAATACCAACTCTGTGCCAGACCTTATCACCCATTATCAGCGTGTTGTGGCTGAATGGGAGCAAATCTCCGCAGCCAGATTTCAAAATGTGGTGGAAAGTCTGTAATCAGCGTGGATGCTGTTCTAGACGCAGATCAATGCCCACAGCACCATGTAGTGTTGCTGACCCATTTTCAGCAACAGCAAACACAGGTTTGTTCCCTGGTTGATGCTTCATGATGAAAGAGTTAAAAGGATAATTTGATCTCAAACAACACATGCAAAGACACAGAGAGACGATTGATTGTCTTATGTCTTTGATCAGTCGGTGCACTGACACACAAACATAGAATACCTCCTGTCGTTGTAATGCTGCCGTATCATATATTATTATTACTGTTTTGTAACTTGTTGAAGTGGAGCTAAACTTAATCAATCACTATTTGCCAGTTCACCTCTGAGCAATGTATCATTTTATAAACTCAATATAGGTTTTCTGTGTAAGATTTGAATCTTCATTTTTCAGTACTTCATTACATTTCAGAGGGAAGTTTTTACTCCACTATATTTATTCTACAGCTTAACTTACTAATTCCTATGCAGATCTAAATTTTTAATACAAATTATACATCATTTTAATTATGGTAATATTATGGTTTAAGCTACCCAGCGGTATATAAAGTAGTTTTAATTTTCTCCACCTATACCAGCTGCAATATTAATGCATCACTAATCACAATCCAGTAATATAATTATTCTGAAATGGGCCAGTCTACATAATATGTACTTTTACTTTAGGTACTTTAAGTACATTTTGATGCCAATATATTTGTACTCAAGTAAGAGTTTGAATGTTTTATACTGTATTATTGCTACTTTTACACAAGTTAAAGTTACTGAATTAGTGCTTAAAGCTGTCAGATAAATGTAGCGGAGTACAAAGTGCAATATTTCCCTCTGAAATGTGTTGCAGTAGAAGTAAAAAATACTTCTATAATGGAAATACTCAACTAAAGGAGGCCAAATGTACTTAGTTGTTTCCCACCACTATAAAGGGCAGCGCATGGGGTCATTAGGGACATCTAATTAGCACATTTGTTCATCTATGGGTTGATTATTTCAGGATTGATCAGTTAATCACCTGCTCACATAATCAAACAGGGAGAAAGTGCCTCTCAGATGGAGAGTCCACACTGGGAGCACCCAAACACATTAACCCCGCCCCCTCCAGCGACTCCTATTGGCCAGTCTGGGACGTCAATAACAGAATCCCGCCCTTCCATTGGCTGGAGCTCTGGTGGCCTCCCCCTGTTTTTACCCGACAGGAACGATAGCAAGTCCGGTCAGTTGAGTAACCTAGTATCGGACGTGGTGGTGGTCGAACACAAGAGCCACGACTCTGCACAGCAACAATGAAGTTCGTTAGGTTCATCATGAAAAACGCCGCCATGGCCAGTGTGCCTAAACATATCGAACATTTTTCCAAATTTTCTCCTTCACCGCTCTCCATGAAGCAGTTTCTGGATTTCGGTGAGTATCGATCCCCGATCAGATCGGTCAGTTTGTGCCATGTGAACAGGGGAGCATGTTATGTGACACTGTTCCAATGCATAATGTGTGAAAACGAGCCACCATCTCTCTGCTGTGCGGTGCTGGAGGTGTCTGCATCTGCTTAGTGCTCATAGGTGCAGAGTGTTGCGTCAGATCTGTAGCAAGCTCAGGCAGGTTTGGGCCCTTTTCCTGAAGGACACACTGAATTGCATAGCTCCAACTAATCATCCCTGATAAATAACAATAGTCTTCTCAGCAGCTTGCAAATGAGCTGTCATGCAAAGTGTGCAGAGGAATTCAGTGTAGGAATGTGATTACTGTTTGCAGAGAAAAATGCTTGTAAACAATACAAATATCTAGTTTATAATGATCTTTTTTTTGTATTAGGGTTATGTGGGTTAATGGTTATTTTCATGATCTATAAGTATTTGTTCTTGTTAATTATTTAATTAATTAAGTGGTTGAAAGATTATTGAAATATGTCTATATCTAAAAATTCTCAAAATTTGCTGATGCCTTCAAATAAGTTGCAGTCCAGACCTCCAGTGGTCCAGTTCTGTCCATCGATCTAGCAGAAAAAACTGCAACCGATGATCATTTTCATCGATTCATTTCAGTTTCCACAAACACATTGTTTGTTAAGCCAATAAAATGTGAAAAAGAACAGTTAAAAACTCAAATATATTCAATTTACTATGAAATAAGTCAGAGAAAAGCTGAAAAACATCATATTTTAGAAGCTGGAAAACTGTGATTGAAACATAATTAAAACCACGATTGCTTCAGCTCTAATTATTATTCTGTTTCTGTGTTGACTTTAGGTTCCATCAACGCCTGTGAGAAGACATCTTTTGTGTTTCTGAGACAAGAGCTCCCTGTAAGACTTTCAAACATTATGAAGGAAATCAACTTGCTACCTGACAAACTGCTCACAACGCAGCCTGTGAAAATGGTGCAGAGCTGGTAAGTCAAACCAGGGGGAAAATGCTTTAAATGATATTATGATCCAAGTTACCTAACAACTCAACTATGGCTTTGATTCCACAGAAACATGATCCCAAACAAAACAACAATGCTCTGACACTGTGGTTATTCACAATAACCTTATTTGACACCAGATATTTCATCCCCTATCCGGTGAGACTTTAACAGCTGTTAACTTGTTTACTTCCTCGTAGTGGGACGGTTTAATTTCCCCACTGTGGAAACGTCATGCTCAGAAATACAAAAGCACCCTTTGACCGAGTTGAACTCCTTCCAACCAGCCCTGTGCAGGGGGGGGGGGGCTCTAAGCTCTGAACTTTACCCTAGTTTCTCGTCACACGTCACGTGACTCTGTTTTCAAGAGTGTCTGCTTCTCTTTCCTTTGTGAGGGGATGCACTGTGACCAATCCTATCTTTGCAAACATTAAAGACAGGCTCACTCAACTTGGTTTCTGCCCTTAACAACGTCTTTATGTGTGTGAACATCTTTTATTTCTTTTATTTTTGTCAGGTACATCCAGAGTTTAATTGAGATCCTTGAATTCCTTGACAAGAACCCTGATGACTACAAAGTCCTGGGAGAGTAAGTCACTCATTTTCCTGGACTGTCTCACATTTATTCTTCAGGCAGAGAGAGTGTGTCCTGTTCTCCAGTTTTTAAAGCGACATGACAACGCAATAAAGCATGAGTTTTTTTAGGCTGTGTGTTTATGTCAGAATTTTCGTATGTCAGCCAGCTTTATTTTTCTAATTTGGGAACTTAATTCCTGCATATGTCCACCTGTACTGTGATGTAATACAACTTTATGTCTCTCCTCCCCAGGTTTGTTGATGCCCTAGTTACCATCAGAAACAGGCACAACGATGTGGTGCCAACAATGGCCCAGGGTATCATAGAATACAAAGAGACCTTCCCCCATGATGCAGTAACCAACCAGAATATCCAGTACTTTTTGGACCGCTTCTACATGAGCCGCATCTCTATCCGCATGCTCATCAACCAGCACAGTGAGTAACATTTCAAAATTCACTGTGCCTGACAATCTCTTTCCCTCGGGATAAATAAAGTATCTATCTATCTATCTATCTATCTATCTATCTATCTATCTATCTATCTATGTAGTTTAAAGAGTCTAGAAAAATGTCGTGCACACGTGCAGCACACAGCTTCTCTTTAACATTTTCCTGGATTATGTCTGTATGCAATCAACACAGATACCAAGTTATGTTTTTGTACCTTCACATAAATCCATTTATTATATGAAAAACATCAAACATCCACAGATTTAAAAGATTTCAGAACAAGATTACACAAAGTTTTTATTCTTCCTGCATTGTATCCAAAATGAATGTTGTCATACCAGACTGCTCACTGTCTGTTGCATGACACCCAGAGGGAAAAATAAGTCTCTGCTAAGATATAATCCTTCAAAAAACACATCGCCTCACAAACTTTATTGTCACATCCATTACATTATTTATATGTGAGATGTTTCTTCTAGCCTGGGGAGCAGTTAGAGTCAAAGCTAGACCTCCCATCAAAACATTTCTGTTTAATCATGCAGCTTGTGTTACAAAAATTAATCTGGAGTGTAAACGGATGTAGACAGAAGTAAATGTGGTTTTAAATTCATATATATTCATAGTGCTGAAAACACTAGGAAGGAACAGCAGATTGCCGGCTATAGGACGACATTCTGCTGTTAAGAGCTGTGTTTGTTGTAGTGTTTGTATCAGTCATGTGGAGCAAAGATTGTTGGTGTATCTAGCTGCTGTGAGAATGTACTCTTTCAAAACTACTGTTGCATGAAGGGAAAACCGTTATGTTTTAATGAATTTAAAGTAGGACCTCATATGTGTCTTATGACATGTTCTGTTTTCTTTCCCTGTACTTATTTTATTATGAAATGTGCTTCCAGCAAAAAGTACCAAATGTTGGCGTCAAACGCTTCAGAGGATCTCGGTCTTGTTTATTTAGTATTTGGTTACTCGTTTGCTTATTCAAACCATAATTGCGTTAGTTACTGTGTGTTTTGAGAATATCAAACAACTGCTTTACGTTGAGAGGAAGTATAGACGAGTTTGATTTGTTTTGTCATGTGGAAAATAGTTTTTGTACAAACAACATTTTTATAATCTTGGCATCAACAACATCTGTAAAATCGGTACTAAAACTAGTCCTGAATTGGCCAAATTTCTAATTATACGTGGCCCGAATTTTTTACTTACCTTGATGTGTTTGTGGTTTAATAATAATAATAATTTGACTATTTTTTTGTTCTCTGCAGCTCTTATTTTTGATGGAAGTGCCAACCCTGTCCACCCAAACACCATCGGGAGCATTGACCCTCTCTGTCAAGTTGGAGATGTAGTTCAGGGTAAATATGAATTTATGTTATGTTAAATGTAATTTGACAAAGAACAATAATTTTGATGTGTAAACATTTTTTTTTGTAATCCAGGTGCAGTTTTTTTTATTGATTACTAATTTAACACCAGCATTGGAGTGTTTTTAGTATTGTATTTGTATCCTGTGTTTACAAAAATAATTCCATTCTTTTTGTTTTGTTTTGTTGTAATCATAATTTCTGACATTATTATTTTTTTGTCCAGATGCCTTCCACAGTGCCAAGATGCTGTGCGACCAGTACTATCTCTGCTCCCCTGACCTGATACTACAGGAGATGAGCAGTAAGTTTACATTGATTTCATGTGGCAGGTTAAACACAAACCCAGTTGTACTCTTAATGCCAAAATCCCAAAGGGCAAAAGTCCCCATAGTCTGTGCAAGAGATTTAGATCAAGAACAAATAGAGCCAAGTACTCTGTGTGTACATACAGTATGAGTGCTTGCATGTAAATTCACATTCAGCCAGATGGACCTGAGGGGCCTCTAATTATAGCACTGAAGTATGGCTAAGTGGGTCCTGCTGACGGCATGAGACAATATTGACACACGGACCCTTCCCTCTCCATCCTCTCAAACCTTAAAACCAGAGCAGAACAGAATAATTGCAGCTGATGGAAAACATCAGCGAGTGGTGAGGATGATGAATTTTAAATGAAGTGGGCGGAATTAAGGAACACTGTTTGTTTTTCCCTCCCTGTGCAGACAAGAAGAACCTTCCAATAAGCATCGTATACGTTCCCTCTCACCTCTATCACATGCTGTTTGAGCTCTTTAAGGTACGACACGTCCAATAGTTTGCATCATATCACAATGAAAAAGAAATTTCAAATTATTTTTAAAAAACACGATATTTTCCTTTTTGCAGAATGCTATGAGAGCCACCATCGAGACCCACGAGAACAGCAATAACCTTCCTCCCATTCAAGTCATGGTGTCTCTTGGAGGCGAGGACATGTCAATCAAGGTGGGTTGCAAATTACAGTACACCTTCTCTGAAATGGTTATTTCTGTAAATACGGAAAGGTGCAATGCAAAGAGGGTCACTTAGGTTGTTGTTTACAGTCAGTGCAGCATACAGGCTCTTTAAGGTGGACCCTTTTCCACGCCATGTTCTGTTTGTGTAGGTTTCTCGTAGGAGTATCCTCCCATATTCTTCACATACTTGCTTATAGTGGATTAGAGCTTTGAAATTGCCTGTAGGAGTGAATTGGGAATGTGGGTGTCTTTTTAAGCTCTGTGTGAATCAGCACATGTTTAACAAGTTTAATGAAGCCTGTAAATATAAAATTATTTCCCTAAGTTAATCTTCTCCACTTTTGTTATTGCACAAGTTCAAATGAGTTTACTTTTGGATGAATTAATCGTAAATCCCTATTGCACATGCAGTATAGTATGCCTTTACTTTTAAAGCTAAGAGCGCCACCTTTTTTTGTTGTTGTTGCCACCCAAATCTTTCTCTAAACCCGTTATGTAACGGCTTCACCCTCAATTAAGCACAGCGCCTACTGGCAATAAAAGCTACTAAGCTCTGATAAGATTAACTACATGAGCTGTGTGCCTTCATAAATCTTGTCTTAATGCTTGTGTCATGTTACTAAGACTGCTTGTTGTCACACAGACATAGACAGGAGGTAATGTACCACACAAACAATGACACGCATCAGTCTGGTCTAATTTATCAAAGTGCTAAAAGTTAAAAGATTTGGACTTTAAGCTGTACTAAACAATATTGTCATATCTACGATGGTTCACATTTTTGAGTGGATCCACAGATCACCAGACTCTGCAGTTCCCTGTAGCTTGCCCCCTTTTAATGTCTTTCAGCTCATCGTTTTGGTTTTGCTGCCCAAAACTTGTTTTGGTTCACTCTTAACCCAAGCCCAGCTGTTTTCAGCAAAAAAAGCTCATATAAACGCTACCTGCACAGCACCAAACAGCAGAGACACAGTTGGCGAAGTTAGCTAATAGGAGAGTAAATATTGGACACAAACACGACATTAAGCAGCTCTGTGTCTGCTGGAGGTGTAATTAAGCTACTGTTTGCTAACACAAACTTTAAAGGTCACAACATGTCAGTGTTGTGTTAATTAAAAAATCTTAAATAAAATAATATGAGCTCTGGAGGTAAAGGCAATCCTTGATATGACTGTATAATAGACTTATTATTATTATTATTATTATTATTAATACAGATCCTCCTGCACATTTACCCTGACATATGAGCAAACAAACAGAAGGCCACTTAACTTCTATTCTTAAGTGTTAATGAGTGTTAATGACAGACAGGCACTTGTCTGTTGGCATCGTCTCTACCTTTTAATGGCTCGGCACTGCTCAAGGACCTCACATCATTCTCTCTCCTTTCCCCTACATTGTCCTCCGTCTGTAGGTGAGCGACAAGGGCGGCGGTGTCCCCTTTCGACGGATCGAGAACCTTTTCAGCTACATGTACTCCACCGCTCCTGCTCCACAGATGGGAGAGCACACACGGCCTCCACTGGTAAGTAGAGACACAGGCATTTATTATTATTATTATTATTATTATTCTTTCACTCCTACATATATTGAAAAACAAATATAGGTTTGTTTTGCAGGCGCAAAGATGCTGTTAATTGCACCATATGCCGTTTGGTTGCATATCTGAGCAGCCTATAAGCATCAAAACGCTCGTCTTGCCTTTTATTTATATTCTCTTTCCTATTTAAAGATCCTGGCATCATTTCTTTTCTCGAAAAAAAAAAAAGAGTGACCTACAATACACAAAGCAAACTTAACAAAAGTCCTGTTTGTTCCATGTAAAAGCGTTGCTGCTTGCAGTCTGACAGAGAACAAAGCCTTCTTAAACCCTTGATCCCCTCTGTGTCTGTGCAGGCTGGCTTCGGCTACGGTCTGCCCATCTCTCGTCTCTACGCCAAGTACTTCCAGGGGGACCTGCAGCTCTACTCCATGGAGGGCCACGGCACAGACGCTGTCATCTACTTGAAGGTGAGCCAGACATGGTGATCATGCATGAAACTGTGACAGGATGCCAAGAGTTAGCAAGTTTACAGCACATTACAGAGGGAGAAAACAGCCTTGTGACATAATTTAGTTACACACAAACCAAACAATGCAGACCTGTGGTGCCACTGCAGGTTTGACAGGATATTTGTAATTACATCTTGTCTTGTTGTCCCTTCAGGCGCTGTCCACCGACTCCATCGAGAGGCTGCCGGTGTACAACAAAACTGCTCTGAAGAACTACAAAGTGAGCCAAGAGGCTGACGACTGGTGTATACCCAGTAAAGAGCCCCTAGACCTGAGCAACTATAAGGTGGCCAAGTGAAAAGTCCTTCAGGTCTACGGACTGTGACGGCTTCAGAATTTCTGTCCTCATATTCCCATGTCTTCATCTGCCGAGGTAGATTTGGGCACCAAACCTTTTTTTCAACTGAGACGGTCATCTCCAGACAGAAGCGGACGGTGTCGTCTTATATTTCAGTCTGGTTTTAGCAGTAGCATGTTAATGTTGCTTTAAGTCCCCGTTGTTCTTTTGGGTTCTTCATAAGAAAATAGAAAACAGCTGAGACATCTCCAGTGTTGCATCAACAGGGACGTGCAGGTAGAGACAGAGGCTGCACCTAGCATGTTATGGGTACGTTGTTGTGATTAAGAAAGTGGGAATATAAGTGGACCGACGTAAAGTAACAAAGGAGGGTCTAAATATTACAGTTTAAGACACTCCACATGTGGTGAGGTTATTACAGCAGATGTTGAGATATTCAGTTGCACAGGGGGAAGCTGTTGTTGAATAATTGAAAGAGGACCAGATATTATCTACTGTAGGAAATGTCACCCAAGCCTTACCGTAGCAACTTCACCCAAAGGCTCATTTCATTAAAAATACTTGAAACTATTTAAAGTAATACCCATGGTGCACCTTGTTCAGTTGTTAAGTACTGTATTACTAATTTGAACAAATGTATGACTTGTAAGATGAGTGGTTTTGTGCTTTCTGCATGGATATTTGTTCAAGCTTTTGATATTTCAGCCTTTAAATTTTTAATCAGTATTCGCTTTCACTGATAAGATACAGTGTTATCTTAACATCAGTTGTCTGGACCAGGCTGAATGTACTCCACTCTTTTCTATACATTAATTTGCATTCATTATAGAGACAAGAGTGTTACATGATAGGAATTACAGCATTATAGGGTCCTAGTTCTCTCTGATGTAACACGTTTTACAGCCAGCCACCAGAGCTTTTTGCTACACTTGTTTGGAGGTTTAATGTTTGTAGCTGGCTTCAATGAAGGGTAGTGTTATTAAACCCCGGAGGGCAGCACATGTCATGTTTGAGTTCAAGACCATTCTGTGATCCAATAAGGCAAGGCCAGTCTCAGATAATTTATTACACTGTGCCATATGAGGAAAAAAATGCCCTGGGTCCATATGTGTTGGAATACAGTTTTCTTTTGTATTAAATTTATCTTAATCATACAGTATGTGAAAGGTTATTTTTATAGCTACTCTTTTGTCACTGAGCTGATTGTACACATTGTAAATACAGTCCAAATAATTAAAAACAACTATGTCAGTACAACATGCTTCTCTTGTGTTATTTTATTCTGCATGCTGTGTTTAAAAGTAGAGTTGATTTAGCTGTATAGAGGTAATCGATGGACGGCCCCTGTGGTGTACATTTTTCTTAAAGATCCTTTCCAGATATGTCTGCTTGGAACAGTAATGTGTGTCTGTATTTTGAGCAAGAAAATTGTATAAATTCTACATTAAAATCCTTAAAAAAGGCATCTGCTACTTCTACCTCATTAAAAATTCAAGAATCTATGAATATTCAAATTGAATTCATTTCCTGCTGGACACAAGATGTCTCCTACTTCCCTGAAAGTCCATTCTCAGTGTCTGCGCTAGTGGCTTCAAGTGTTGAAACTGATTACATCAAATCTTGAGAAAAACGATCTTAATTTTGTTATTAAGTAAAAAAAACTTAATTAAGTAGCTTTAGTAAATTTAAGTGACACTGATTTTATTTTTTTAATCTTTATTTGTACGGAGAAAACAAAGTACCTGGTAAAAAGTACTTAATCAGGAATGTTACTCTAACTTACAAAACTAAGTTAGTGTCACTTAAAATTACTAGTAAAAGCTGCTTAATCAAGAAGAAAGTGAGCTCAGAGAAACTTTCCACTTTCAGCAGATGAACGTGAAAACATCCTTTACCACCCTAGTGTCCAACTCTGCACATACGTCATTCTGCACAGTGAAGCTCAAATATCAGGGGGACTTTAAAGTTTGGATTGCAGCTGTGTGGGACAAAAAAAGGAAATTACGAAAAGAGAGAAACAAAGTAAAGATAGCTTTTATCTCAGTGTCACTGGATATCATGTTCAGCAACTCTACCCTGCAGCCATTCCAGTACCAGACCCTCAGGCACACAAAAAAATCTGTACTGTGTACATTGTCACAGACAGATTTATGTCTGTAGAAGTTTCCACTCCGTTAGTTTTCCTCCGCCTGTGGCTACAAAGAGTGATGCCTCTATCATGCCAGCAAATGACGAGGTGGATCACACTGAGCTCGGAGCCCAGTAAGACAGTAAGGTCATCACGGGGAAATAGACAGGTCACTGTCTTGTGGTTGTTTGAGATCAGGGTCATGTGAGACTCACGCAGCTGAAGGGTAAGAGCCTGAAGGGAGTTCTAATATTAGATGGCTTCTGTTGTGTCACATATTTGCACTATATGAAAAGAGAGAGAGGCAGCATACAGTAATGACAGTGATAAACAGTTACTCAGCGTATGTACTTAGTGCTGTACTTGATTTTGAGGCTGTTGATAGCTATAGTTACTTCTAATCTAAGATTTTACACACCATATGATGAGCTTGTGCTTTTCTCACCAATTACTGTGCAAGCTCTCAGCTCTCACAAGATTTACCCTTGTTCCACTGTAGTGTGACAGATAGAAAAGTTGTAAAGGGCGCTGTACATCACATCACACTGGGCCTGTCTCTCACCAGCACGGTACTGGTGAGAGAATTTTAGTTGGTAGTCTCACTAGATAAATCTGAGGTGTCACACAATAATTGACAAGATCCAAACCAAGAACAAAAAGCACATATCTGCTACGAAAATCAGACTTTTCTCCAGATGCTAATTGCTTATTATTGTGAAATACTTGATAATTTTACCTCCTAAGACCTCTGAAAACTACTCAAATGAAACAATCTGAGAAGGGAACATCATTGAATAGGCTGGTGGTTATTTATAGATATATTCAACTTGTTGCAGGTTGCACTTTAAAGGTTCATAAGCCAACATGTATATGGCAAAGACATGACGTCTTCCCAGACATCTACAGCCATATAGCAAGACTTGATCTTTGAGTCAAGACTGATTTTAATGAATAATTCTTCGGTATAAAACCGCTGAAGTAATTCTCAAGCGTTGGGAGCCCATCGCTGCCCTTCTAGATAACACCAAGGTTGGAACAAATGACTCAACCTGGCTTTTTTTGACGTACTGTCTAGCACTTTCTGTGTATTTACTTGGCAGCCCTCTTTGCTGCATGCTTATTATAATTTATTATTTATTTTGCTTTGATGTTTGAAAAGTTTTCTAAATCAATTTAAAATAACTACCCGACTGTATATAGTTGAAATTAGCTCCACCTAAACCTGCTGCAACATTAAACTGCTGCCAAATTAATCAGTAAAAAGGAGAACAATTCATAATATATAATATAATAATATATATTTTATAATGTATGAAAACATTCTGAATGGGGAATTTTGTATAAGCAGTACTTTTACTTAAACTTCAGTACTTTTTGCTGATCATATTTGTGTGTTTTTTTCAAATTTCACTCAAGTAAATTTACAGAATACGTCTTCCACCACTGAATAACGAAAGAAAATACTGTATCTGGCTTAAACTTCACTGTGTTTTTATCTCTTAAACCCTTTTTCTCTTTAAATTTGACAATACATATTATTTACAAGTAGAGTTGACTAAGCATGCAGGTGCTATATTTAATCTGGCCCATTTTTTCTGTGGATGCCTCCCTGTTTTTGTTGATGAAAGAAAGATCCTGCGGACGGCAGATGTCAAGTGAGGCTCATTTTACAGTCAGTTTCATGTTTACATGGGCCAACAGGCCAACAGCAGCTGATCTAAATACGACCATTGAACCAAGGTGTTTACCACCACAGCTACATGAAGGAGTGGAAAGAATCCAACAGTGCCCTTCTCCTTATCTCATACAAACATAAGGCTGATAAACTCTCCATAGCAACAGGAACAACTGCTGCACAGCGAGAGGAACATCATGTCCAATATCTGCTTCTTCTTAACAACATCTCACATAATCTCTGTCGTGCGTAACGTGTGCCATGTGTACTAATAAAAATGGAACAAATGGAGGAAAGTTCAAGTTAATTGACAACACAACAGTGAATCCCAGCCACTGGTGATACTTCTGCAGGTGCCAACGGACGTGGAAAGATTGTTAAGAAGCTCAACTAATATAAAAATAGAAACTAAGATTTGAATAAAAACATATATGAGTCAGCTGTAATGCCTAAACAGGTGTAGCCATTGAAAGTAGGCTACATTACACACAGAAACGTTGACACAGTTAGCTGGAAGTATTGGGCGAATGGTTAAAATATGCTAAAAGTAAAAAAAAAACAGCTGATATATTTAGCTAAAAGTAATGGATATTGGTAGACATAGATACCTAAAAGTAATAGATCAGTGTTTGATATAGTTAGCTATAAGAAGTGGCTATAACAGCTACAGTAAGCTAAATGAAATAAATATTGGTTGACAGATACAGTAATGTACAACAGTTGACATAGGCTAGTAATGGATAGGCCTAAAAGTAACTTGTAACTTAAAGTAGGCTAAAATGTTTAAAATAGTTTACTGAAAGTTGATACTGTCTGTTAGACAGAGATAAATATATTATTCATCTATGTCTACCAGTATCCATTGCTTTTAGCTAACTAGTTAGCTACAAATAATGGATAACTAAAAGATAAATGTTTGAATTTATCTTGAAAATCTTGGCACAATATCCACTTTAATATAATAACACCCAGTTTAAAATCAATTCAAGTGAACACATTTGTTTGTGGGGGTTGGGAATTACTAAAACACAACAAAGAATATATGTACTCTGATGAATGAAGCTCTACTCTGTTGAATAGTGACCTATGTCCTGGTGCCCTCGATGTCTGGCATCACAGCTACAAACATCATGAAAGTGGCCTGTCAACGCAGTAGCTGCCAACAGAGACCCTGCAGCCACGCCAAGTATTTTCATGAAGAGCTGGTTATGATTTCACAAGTATGGAAGTTGCTTTGTCACTGGCGTGTTTTAAAGCCTTTGTGTGCTGCAAGTGAAGGACTTCAAGCATTGTTGTAGTTTCTCTTTTTCAAGTAAAGACCTTTATAATTACAATGATTGGGTAATGGTGCTCGAAGCTGGTTTGCTGCTGTTACCCTCTAGTGGTGTGTTTGGTGGAAACATCCACTTCTTGTGTGGATACAAACTCTCAGATGAGCAGAATTTGCTGTATATGATGTGTTTGGACCCATGCGAGGGAAAAGAAAGCATTTGGATTCAACAATCCTCCTTGCTGCTGAGTTTTTCATAAATTCTGATCTCAGAGTTCACAGAGAAGCTCATTAAATGAAAATATAGTCCAGACTCTTCTGTAAAATCACACTTTTGCATTATTGGAATATCAATTTCAAGTTATTGCAGTGATCGCTTCATTGTTCCTCCAATTTAATTAAAAGTAAACAGTAAATTTCACACCCATCTTAAAGGCCAACGTCGTCTCCAAGTACACATTTATCACTGATTTACACTGATTTATGTTGCAATTGTTTGTTACGTGTCATTTTGATAATATATTCTGTTTAGCATGAGTTGCAGTCGTCACATGAATGCTCATTTGACCGTTTTCACACTTCCATCCATCTGTGGACATTGAGGGGTAACTGTACTGACAAAAGAACAACTTTTACAGTTTCACCACTGCCTGCTGACCATACAGACTGAAAAACTGCCAACGCCGTACTAATTTCATGTCTACATTTGCAACTAGTTTGTGAAAAGTAACACCTAAACTGTGTGGGAAAGATGCCGTTAAACTGAAGTCTGTAATTTCCCCTTTGTTTGTGCTTCACTGTGTCGACTATTGATGAGTATATAAGGTGGTTTTCGGACGGCGGGTGAGTTTCTCATCATGCTGATATGAAGAGGTAAGAGT
Organism: Dicentrarchus labrax; assembly: GCF_905237075.1. Lineage (NCBI taxonomy): Eukaryota > Metazoa > Chordata > Actinopteri > Moronidae > Dicentrarchus > Dicentrarchus labrax. The sequence goes on along the minus strand of NW_026136712.1, from coordinate 20,266,550 downwards.
AACTTTGAACATTTGGTAAAATATCCATTTTTGTAATGATAATATCTTTGGAAGATCTCCACTATTATAGGTATTAAGGGTAGTCAGACATATTTAATATGATTTGTCATGTTAATGGTGATTTATTATTCTTTCAGCACTTGTATGGCCTCTACCTCATGAACTATACATGTCTTGATCAAGGTAAATTTACATTTATTACTGTCTTGATTTCACAGATAGTACTACAACAGACAACACTGTTGCCAGTAGGGAAAATTGTATGGCAAATTTATCTAATAGTATCGTCATTGTATGTAAAGTGATCCTGAAACAAACCATTAAAAATACATAAAAAAATAATGGTTTAAAAACATATATATATTTCATTTAAATACAAAAGCAAGATCACAAATTCAATTCAATTCAATTCAATTCAATTTTATTTGTATAGCGCCAATTCATAGCAGAAGTTATCTCAGGACACTTTTCAAATGGAGCAGGTCTAGACCGAACTCCTTAATCACAAAAATCACAATTATAAAAAATGACACATACATAATGCTAGACAAAGTTGATACAAACATACACATAAATAAATAATAATACTTTTTAAATAATTATTTAATATATAGACATCCTTTTAAATGTTTTATAATACAATTAATTAACCCACATCTATCATACTATACATTACATCCAAAGCAAAGCAAATATATTTGCATTAACTATTTAATTTAATTTAATTCCTTCATAATAATATTTTTTTTTTATTGATAATAACACTAAATTATATGATGTTGTTCTAATTAATAAATTAGACATTTATTCTCATAACAGTAAAAATATGAACTTCTCTACAGAAATAATTAAAAAGTCATGCCCAGTAATTGTATTCTATAAAGAAAATAAACTGTATATTCCTCCAAACTTGCTGATAATAATACAGTAATTCCATGTGATTATTATGCAGTGAGTAAGCGAGAAACCATATAACTGTCATCTTTTTACATAACTATTGTGCAACTGTTGTCCCCAGATGGTTGTCTTAGCTGTGGCTGTGTTTGTAACGTTGTCATCTTGTGCAGTTGGCTGCTCAGGGAGCCCAAATTCTGTGAGTATGAGCTTTGTTCGCAGACGACGTTACGAGGCTACCAGGCAGATGGAACATGAAATTCATACATTATGCAACAAAAGTTATTCATTTTGCCAGATGTTGTTTGGACAGAACTGTGCTTAGTTTCCGCCACATTAAACTTATAAAAGGGAATAGAACATTATATTATATTAAACCCAATTACTTACAAAGTCGTGTGATAAATAAAGTTTTGTTTGACACGTTTTCTTTTTTTTCCAGACTGAGCTGAAGCTTTGGAGCAGGGAGAATCAGTCTATGGCAGTGCAAATAGCTGCTGTGTTCAAGGTGAAATTATATACTGTAGCTGTTTCTTGATTGGTTGGATAATTGATTAGTCTTTCAACAGACAATTCAACAACTATTTCGATAATCAGTTCATTTTTTAAGGTAATTTTCTATAAATTATACCAAAAATTCTGGTTATTCCAGCCTCTAAAATGATTTTCTTTGGCTTATTGCCCACCAGCTTTATATCTGAGGGTTTTGGCCTGTTGGTTGCCTTGGACTTTGATAAGCATTTTTCACTATTTTCTGATCATTTGTACACATGGGTGCTAAGGGGCTGCAGCACCACTAAAATCTTATGTAATGAAAACCATTAGTTCATAAAAATGTTCAAACAAGGTTTTACCCTGTTTTATGTCCATTTTATCTGCAAAAAGTTAGAAATGTCTTCTAAAAAGTTGTTAATAACTATTAAGTAGGCTATAAATTATTCTGAATGATTATTCAAATTGATGCAATTTATGCATGCATTTAGCATTTAGCAGACATTGTCATATAGACAGACTTCCTCTCAGCACGCCAACTCTGACTGGCATCCAGCGTCCCTGTTTGTAGACCAAACACTTATTAGATTAAAAGATTAATTATGATTGATAAAAATAATTGTAGTACTGCAGTCTGAAAGCAAAAGAGTCCTTTTCCCTTTTGATTATATTTTCTGTCAATTTCATCTCCCTACATTATAGTATTAATGTTGTTTTAAAGCTCTCCTGACTCTGAGCATATAATTCTGTTTGGAGATTGTTAAATCAGTCATATTTTATTTTAATTTAATTGAATCTGGGGATTTTTGTTTGTTTGTTTTGCCATAAAAACAGTCCAATTTTAAGATATCTAGTCTCCTCTTTTTGCCAATAACTCCCTCAAATTTTCCAGAAATATGAAAGTCTTCTGTCTTCTCTGGACTTGACATAAGCCGCGACATCTGAATCAGTCATTATTATGTTAATCCTCAAGTATTATGAATCTGCAAGAATTTGCCGGTTTTTCAAACGAGGTTCCAACATTCCAGTCATTGCTAAAAATGCACACTTTGCTCTATTGCAGGAGATGGAGAGTCTAAGGTGTGAACAAACAACACTTCAGCAGCAGCAGAATGCTCTGACTCAGGTAGACTCTATGTAATTCCCTTACAATCTGCGTAAATGCTGTATATCAGCCACTGAACGTGTAATTTTCTTCATTCACAGATGCATATAACAAGCCATCAGAAAAGAGCTCAGAAGGAAGTCGGTCAGTCAATAAAACAACAACATTCTTTACATAAAATATGATTTTCAGCATTCACTCTCAACTCTCTATGTGCTGTAGTCTGCTGCACTCTGTAGACCTAATATTGGTGGTAACTGGTGGGAAATATCTCTTGTCAAGCTGGAACAAACGTCCTTACTTATGGTTCAAATGATGACGAGGAAGACCTGCCCAAGGAAGACCTGCCTGAGGAAGACTCGAGGAGACGGGGTGACCCCTGCTTCCACCACACAGTCCTGGACCAGGCCTGGCGTGCCACCAACAGCACCTCCAAGTTCAAGATGTGTGACCGCAATGTTAAATGGAAAGGTAGCTATTGATCTGTATGAAAGGGTTCACTTCAACAATGAGGACAATTACGATTATTTCACTATGCTTTTGTTTTCTACCAAAGGCTGGTACCGCCTCTTCTACAAAGGTAGGAGTATTCAGATGCCTGAGAGGTGTGTCCCTGTGAACAAATGTGGCACCCACTCCCCCCTGTGGCTGGTGGGGCGTCACCCAAAGAGAAGGCAGGGCATCGTCACGCGCAATGTGTGTGGCCACTGGAAGAAGAACTGCTGCGCTTTCCGATCCACCCCCATCCAGGTCAAGAAGTGCCGCGGCAACTACTACGTCTACAAGTTCAACCAGCCATCATCCTGTTATTTGGCTTACTGTGCAGGTATTGAATGAGGATTGAGTCCTAAACTGAACACTGGAACATTATTGGAAAGGTTTTTCAGCCATGAATCCATCAAAATGTTTTAAGAATTAGGATTATTATCTTATTCTATTTTGTCAATGGTGGAATCTTTAAATAATGTGTAACTGTCCTAACTTTGAAGTGGAGACAGATTTAGACATATTGGTAAACCAAGTTATTTTTCACTTGATCCTATACTTTATCCTTACTTTTAGATTTCTTTTAATTTCAAATATGTCTTACTGAAAAAAAAAAGAAAATATTATTTTTTACATATATAAGAGTATATTGCATATGATAAATAGTAGGACTTTTTCTTCAAATACTTGAGAATACGTTTTTTCAGCTGTGATTAAGATGTGGGAAAGAGGTTGTTGCTGTCTTCTCTAAGTTTGAACATTATAAGATACCCAAAACTATCAATACAGAGTCTGGTTCAATATGTTTCTTCACCACTGGAGAAAGTATTCAGATTTTAGACCACTATTTTTCCTATTTGGGATAAACTGAGGAGATCTCAGGAGATAATTTAATGTGGTTTAATCTTTCAGTAGTTCAGTGTGTGAATGATGTTAAACTGAACAAGGCAGCGCTTAGAACTAATAAAACGAGGGTGAATCTCCTCAAGGCTCAGACATCTTCAGAGATCTCACCGTCCCAATCATCCAATATCAGCCTGATATATTTGCACATCTTTTGATACAATCTAAATCCTCTGTGTCTGACAGTATTAAACATGAAGGGGGAAGTGTTTGAATGATGCTGTATGTCTGTTCTCAGATATCAACACACTTGTATGTGGGCGCTGCAGAAGAAACCAGTCCTGTGTGAGCCGAGATAAGATTAACTGGAGGTGTAAGACAAAGAGAAGAAGTAAGTTGTATCTTGTCTTGAAAATGTTTAGGGCATACAGAAGGTCAGAGAAGTATTTCTGTTTGCTGAAGGTCTGACTTTAGTCCCTTGTCAAATGTACTGCAAATCATCATGCTATCTCTTTAGTTATGAATGACAAACAGGCATCTTAAGTCACAAATATCAGGCCATAGCATCAACTGATTAGTTTAGATGTTCATTTATTGTTTTATTTTAGTTATTAATTATGAAAATAATTCAATCAACTCAATACTGTTACATTATTATTATATAAGATATTTGGGTGTAGTTGTAGTTTTTTTTATATTATATTTTTTTTAAATTATTGATTCTGGAGAAGACCTTGAATCAAAAGCCCCCTCGTAGCCCTAATCATTTTCATACAGTCTCTAATGTGCCATGCCCCCCTGGTAAATATAATATATATTAATGCAAAATACACCTGATAAAAATTAGTGGTCACTTTATGAGACGTAAAGAACGAAATATGTTAATTTAAAATGTTCTTATGGATAAATCTGTTTTTGCTTTTGATGAAATGTAAAATGATAAATTTGATGATTAAAGGTATATGCCAGCTATTAAGTGTTGCACTTCCATAAAGTTAGAGGAAAAAATCGCCTACATTGGTGCTATTGGACCCTACATTTCCCATAATCACCGAAAAAGCATGCCGGTCTTTTTCAAATCCCCAGTTTATAATAATAACAATAATATCTCCATTTTTTTTTCAGTGTCTTCCAAAAAGATCCACTTCTTCGCCTCGTACCCCGGCCAACTATCAGGCAAGGTGAACAGAATCAAGTACAGCAAGGTGCTGGTGAACGTGGGCCGAGCCTACAACAGAAGAACCGGCGTGTTCAAGGCTCCGGTCAAAGGAGTCTACCAGTTCTTCTTCTCCACTCAGTCAGCCAACGCTGGTCAGAAGACTGATCTGTGGCTGGTGATCAACAGTTACTGGGTAGCTGTCTCTCACACACACGTCTCCCGTCCCTCCACTGTTGGTAGCTTGTCTATGTACATGACTTTCCTCCGCAGAGGGGCGAAAGTGTTCGTCACCCACAACTCTGGTAGGTCTTGGGCCAATGCTGCTTCCATGACCATCACATTTGGGGGGTCACTGCTTGTACAAATGAAATAAAGTATGTGTAAACACATTTTGACAACGCATTAGGTCTTAATGTATCCTTGAATAGGATGGGACTAGAATTTCAACATGTGGAGAGTGTATCATGACAAAGTTTACAGTTTCCCTTTGCCATTAATTCAAATATTCAACTAGTTTTTGTGATAAAGGACTGTAAACCGTCAGCTAAATGCTTGAAGTAATGCCTAAATGTCTGATTTAATGCTTACATGTTAATATTAAAACAAAAAAGAAATAAAAAGTGTGTGTCAATAATTGTGCTGTGTGTCATCCCCCTTTCCTCTCACTCTTCAGCTTTCACTATAAATTAAAGACAATAAAAAATTAACAAACATAATAAAAACTGCAAATATTTCATCTGGATTTTTTTATTATTTGATCTCTTTTATTCCAACTGGGCTATTCTTCTAATGAAGATCACTTTATTACTTACTAACAGAAACAATAATAATAAATGTACAAGTATTATTTATTTGATCTAGTTTCGGTTTAGATTAGATTAATTGATTAGCCAGTTAACAGATCTATATATCTTATAACCACAGCTGTCAGATGTAGTAAAAGGTGTAATTATTTATATTATAATGTAGTGTAGTAAAGTAAAGTAGCATAAAATGGGAAGTAAAGTTCAAGTAAAGTACAAATACCTCAGAATTGTGCACTACCTGAGTTAGTGTATCTACTTTTTAACCACTGCTGTCTAGTCACAGTATCTACAACATGCTCTTGCCTCTGTTTTACACAAGATGGCGCACTAACATCAGTGTAAACCATAAACAGTACATATAAGGTGTAAACCTGGAGAACTAGTGGCAGTCTGATCTTGGTGTTTCAACCAGGAGGCCTCATTCCGATTCAACAGGGACAGATCAGAGGAAGTTACAATGATAGTTCAATAGATGCAAGTTCAAAGACAGGTTGGTTGAGAATGATCCAGCCTCTGCAGAACCACTCTCAGTCCATTTATTCATTCATATTCCACTCAGTAAATTCTGATGAGACCTCATTTTTCCTTTTATGGTAACAGAGGGCATCATAAAAGTCAGGCCAAAAAACATTATGTTTTTTTTTTCTTCGAGTGTTTTACAACTTAAGAGGTGGCCCCGTCATCGCAGAAATATGTATCAGAAACAGTGGAGCTGTGGTCTAACCCAGAAGTATGTGCTGCTCAGCTCTCACACAGGGCCAGTCTGACCAACACCTCTCCGCAGCGGGGGGGGGGGCGGGGCTTGGAAGAGGCGGCTCCAACCCTATTGGCGGATGGTCGGTCTGGACGACAGGAGAGAAAACTCCAGGAAAAGGGACGCACGGTGTAACGGGACAAGGATACATTTCGGCGTTAAGAGGAAACTTTGTATGGACATGAGGATATTTTGGGATAATTTCCTATTTCTTATAGAAAACCCGGACGTTTAAGGGCAGAAGACGTTAATAGCTACAGGGTATTTTCAACCAGTTTGTTCCTTTTTAATTCAACATGACTGAAATTGCAGTTTGACGAATGAAAATGCGCATCGACCACACAGCTGTCCACTGAGGAGAGGAGGTGCTCGGAGAAGCCCGCCAATGTTCACCTTCTGTCGGCACTTCAAAGCAAGTTGTTAAAAAAGAAAAAAGAAAGAAAAGAATAATTTCCCGCATTCTTCAGTGAGAGAAAGGGCGTATCACCATGGCAGAGCACGAGAGCCTGGAGTTTGGAAAAGCAGATTTTGTGCTTCTGGACAACGTGTCTATGGAAGAATTCATGTCTAACCTAAAACTCAGGTAAGCCCCAGCCCCTAAAGCGGCCATTCACCTTTTGTAAATCCACGGAATGCCTAATAAGCACGGGGGGGAATGAAGGTTCCCGTCACTGAAATCCTGTTATTTTAAGTCCCTCTACAGGTGCTACCTGTTGCTCATTGGTGGCCACTTATGAATGAACACGTCTCTCCAAAAAAAAAAAACCCAAAAAACCCACCGTGTCATCTATGTAAATGCTGCCACTGAACCTGTGTTTGACGTGTGAAACAGTATAGAGTATGTCTGAGCCGCTGTCGGTGGTTTGAGTAGCTCTTGAATGCGGCAACAATATGCGGTTTGTTTTAAAGTTGTTGGGACAGAGCTGCTGGCTGGTCTGCATTCATTTGATGCCTTCTTCCGATCAAACCTGTAATTCCCTCTGAAGAATTCCGTGTGAGACTCCACCCTAACTTCACACACTCACTCTCACTCACTCACACTCTCACAGTATTACCTGCAGTTGGACCTCACAGTCCTACTGCAGAGGAGAGTCACACAGGCCGGTTTTTATCAGCTGTGTTTCAGTGGCTCAGTGCCAAGCATGCTTAGTGAATGGAGAGAGGGTTTCAGATGGGGCTGTGGCTTGGAATCAGTTTCCCCATTGTCTCTCCTCACCTCTGCCATCTGTAATGAAAGTGCAAACTGATCCCTGATGTCAGCTTTTAGTGGAGTTGCTCAGCAGGAGTTTGGTACAGTAGATGTCATTAGTTTAGCTTTCTGCTGTAAGGGAACTTTGTCTGCAATAAGAGAGTTTTCTCTAATAGTAGGTCTTTCACAGCACAATAGGAAGTTAAGAAAAGTAGTCTGAAAATATCCAGTTAAAACCCAATTTAAGCACATATATGTCTAAAAAAACAACAAAAGTATGTCCCTGAATCACAGGTTACATCTCTTATCTAGAAGCCAAAGATCATTCAGGATCATTTAATATCTGGTTAACATATTGAAGTTTGCAGAAGAATGAGGATGAAAGTAGATTGCATGAGCTGTTTTGATTTGTGGAAATTGGGTGCATTTTTTCCTCTGTCTAAAAAACAAAACTCCAAAATATTGTGGTCACAAAAAGGAATTTCGGTTTGTTCAAGTTAGCTAACTTTGTCTTAAAGCCTGGTAGAAGAGGCAGGATGAACAGTCTTTTTTTAGGTCACTGTTATTCTTTATCAGCAAGATAAGATAAGACATTATTGATCCTTAAAGGAGAAACTTCCTCATCATCCTCTCACTTGTTGTCATTTCTCAGTGCTGCTTGCTAAACTGAGTTTATCAAGTCCCAGAATCGTACAGCCAGTAATGACTTGTAGAATAAATATTTGAAAGATTTTAACGATGCCGGTTTCTCCTGTCGGCTGCATGGTTTCCCTTCTATGGCCAACAAGAGTGAGCTACAGAGCTTACTTTTACTTACAAGCAGGAATGTCCTCCACACCAAAATGTTTGTGATTCCTGAGGACAATCATAATATTCATCCGTTTATTATGACCAAGTGTAATGCACCGAACATTTAGGCAAAGTCTGCCTTAGTTTAGTAAAGATAAATTGCTTAGTGGCACATTTCAACAGGTTTCCCTGCAGTTTTCTATTAAAGTAGGCAAATGAGTACGTTTGCATGTTCCTCTTGCTTATGCATGAGTTGCTCTTAAGCAAAGTGTAAGACAGGATACATAGCAGGTAATTGCTAGGCAAGCAAAAGTCATAGGAATGGCACTAAAATGTGCCCCGATGCAGGTAACCAAGTGGAGGAGGGGTTCTTCAATACTCACTCAGGCTCCAGTTTCAGAATACTCAAACTCACTTTCAGTCCGAACACAAAAGAGACAGCGAATAAATCTCAATGGGGCCTAAAGACTAGAGTTTCTGGTAAAGTGAGGTCAATTGAGGAAGGACCAGAATGCTCTGGGTGTGCTGGTACCCACCTCTCTTATCTCCTAAAGATGGGGTGTCGTATTTGTATCTAAAATGAGAAGAACTGAGTGTCTTTGTCTTTTGGACTGTTGGCTGGACAAAAGGAGACATTTGACATGGACCTCAATATTGATACTGCAACAATATTGTAGGGATGACAATCGGTGCTTTTACAGAATATTTACACAATGAGATTTTTGATAAATAATCATCACTAAGTGGGTAGAGGCAAATAGTAGAACAGCTAGTCTGCTCAGAAAATGACACCACTTGACTGTAATTCACCCTTTAAAAGCAGGAAATGACAACTCTTCTGCCATATTACAATATTATGATCTCCAATATCTAAGATGATATCTATCTATCACAATCAATGTAATATGGATTTATTGCCCAGCCCTGTTGCTTTTGGAAAGTGTGATTTTTCTGATGTTTTTTAGACCAAACAGTTTGATTAAATGAGAAAAAAATTGAGAGATTATTCGATATATAAAATAATCATTACTCGCAGCCCTGAACTCCAAAGTGTACATATATTTAACTGTTTGTGTGGCTGAAAGAGGAGAAAGTGCTAAACAAGTGTACATGTTTCATAGAAGACAAGGCAGTTGTGGTTAGCATTGTTTTTGTAGACATACCTCTTAAATTAGATAATCTGCGGTGGTGTGTACAGTAGCTCTGGAAGCCAGGCAAGAAGACCTGAGAGGAACCAGACAGCACCGGGCCTCATTTTCCCAACTCTCTTTTCTCTCTGTTTGTTTTCCCTCCTGCTAGACAGCTCGGTCCGGAGATGGCGTGTGCAGATTGTTATTTGTAGAGGGTGTGACCAGCCAGGAGTGCTTCCTTTTTGCTCCTTTTCCAGTAGTCTGAGGGTGGGTGTGTTTGCCTCAGTGGTAGTGGGCCGCTCGAAGGAGGGATTCAGAGGGCATGAGGCAGCTAATGGTCTGTCCTGGTACAGTTATCCAAAACAAGTATGTCTGGGGCACATCTGCACATCTCTCCTGGGTGTATTTTACGCTACACGTGGGTATTGAACCTCACAGTTAAAGGTATAATGGCATAATGAAAAAGGCTTGCTGCACACCAAAGCTCAGCCCTAGACCCACTTAACAAAATTAATTTATTTGACCATTTTCACAAGCACTGGAAGAGAATTTTGTGTGTGCTTCACCAATCATTGAAAAGCACAATTTTTTTGCTCTTTCAGAACTTGTGAAAATGAGGTCTAAAGCTGAGCTTTATTGTGCCGCCTGCCTTCCTTTAGTGACTCTCCCGTTGCCTGAGTTTCATTAGCAACCAACTGAATTACACTGCTGTGCAGGGGATTTCTACTTGTGTCATTAAATGCTTACCATGTTGAGAAGGTAATCCAGTCCCCCAGTGGCTGCATGTGAGGCAGGGTTTGGGAAAGATTGCTTGTTTCCCCTCAGTGTGGCAGGACATGGTTGTTCAAGTTGACATTTACTTTGTTTGACTTGGGGTTGAACTGTGTGGCCTGTTCCAGAGAGCCTCCCAGTCTCTAAATAGAGCCCAGCAGATGCCCAGTTTCTTTGTAGAGATGTCTGGCAGGATAAAAGTTCAAGCCAAATTCCTGTAGGGGTCTTGGGAATTTTGCCTGATTTGACCAGTCAGCAGATAAGACTCCTTGGACTCAAACTGTACAACACAGTCCATTGGACCATGTGTTTATGTAGGAGAATCAACTGATGTGTGATTAAAAATGACTCATGACGGGAAAATACAGCGGGTACAGCCCAGAAGGGAGTTATAGTATCAAAATACATTTTCTTAAACTGTGATTGCTCGCTCCTTCTCTAAATTGATACTTAATTGAAGCCCATAGGGATGATGCCACAAGTCAGGCATACTGAGGAGTTCCCCTACAAATGATAGGGATTGAGTGTCGTGCTTAAGAGCTCCTCACCAGGGTAGATGTTGGGAGAGCTTGGACATAGAGCCACTACTGTCTACTTCTAAATAAAACTGAAATTCAGACAAAATGATGATCACAGGAAGCTATTTCAAACGGACATTAGTGAGCAAAGACTCTCTGTATATTGTAGTTCTGATGGTCCTGTAAGCTTACAGTATGTGTGTATATCTCACCAGCCAGGCCCTTTTACTTCAACTCTATGTCTTTATAAGGCAGCTTTGTTTTGTCTGTCCCTTGGCATCCAGGAAAAAAAACATTCCTGTGTTTTCCCAGATAATTATGGAAGGATTTTAAAAATTCCAAATGGGTTCTACAAGTTCTACACAATGTAAACATGCTTTTTTTTAATCTGTTTTCTGCAGATGAATGAAAATTGGTTAAGAGGAACCTGACAGGGACTGAGCTTCACAGGACTGGATGTTTGTTTAAGTCTTGCTAGAGTACATGATGGGTGGGGCTTATATCCCGTAGCAAAACACAACCAGAGTCCAAATATGTGCACTGTTTGAAAGTCAGCTTAGTGCATAACACAGTCTGAATTGCCCAGATGTGGTGTGCACCACTTTCTGGTACAAATATGTTCAACCAGAGGCTGAAGGATTCTTAGCTCAGGACTGAACCTTCCTTGCATTTTTTCCAATGGGCTCGAGATAATAGTTTTCAAGATCTTATCTATAGAACAAGTCTGAATAAGTCCAGATATTGTGGTGAAATTCCGAAAAGCTCCTGTTTATTTGACTGTATAAACTGCTCCGAGTGATTTGACCTTTGAACCCATCAAGAGGACTTTGAACAGGAAGTCTCCAATAATATGGAGCAGGCCAACTAGGCAGGAAAGCTGGCATTTCCCCTTGCCTGTGCTCCTCACATTTCATTGTTTCCTGCAGCCTCTCTTCCGAGATAGGTTGGGGATTCGTGCATCGACTGGCACATGTATTTGAGATTCAAAATTGTGGCTAATATATTCTCAGGTAGCACTGACACATGCTCTTATGAGTTACATAACTCACAATGCACGCCTTTGATGTTAATGCCGTCACTTATTTCTGGTGTTTCCTGGATTCGACCATGAAATTACATGGCAAATTATTTTCATCTGCTGTTTAAGGAACAATGGTTCTCCTGTTTTAACTGCTCCAACTGCAGGTAGACTGCGTCTGAAAGGTACAAACCCAAATCGTTTTCTCTTTCTCCTGCAGAATAAACAGTGATCAAAGAACCCACGTGGCACAGGTAGAGTAAGGCTAGCCAGGGAGAGAAACCCAGGGTTAAGGGTCAGACTTTGTACTCCTCCTGTGAGATATGGTTGAGTAAATAACCCTGTCTTTCTCTCCAGTGAAAACAAAGGCGGTACTGATGACATGTATGTGTTTATACGGCTCCTTTTTAAAGTTATAAGTGCTGGCATATTTGGCATAGATTTAGCCCAGGGTCCTTTCCTAAGCTAGATCTCTTGTTACTTTCTTCATGCCTTTGTTCATTCCTCAGCAATAAAACCAAAGTCCATGAGCAGTACACACAGTTCTGGCTGACATATTCGTACCCTGCCACAAAGATGAAAATGGGTGATTCTGTGCAGCAAATGCCTCTAAGAATATTTAATCCCAACCCGCTTATTAAAGTTTTTTCCTCTTAGCGGTGGTCAGTGACTGGAAGAGAAATATTTATAGATGAATGCTAAGATCGAGAGTGTTCTCCTGTTAGCTTCCTGCTTCACTTGTCCAGTAGCTCTTGGCCTTGTATAGACCAGCAGCGAGGGATTGCAATGTCAATTACAATCAAAGGCTTAAAGGTACAGGACCTGTGGCAGATGGTAGCCCAACTGTGCTCGTAAAATATGCTTATTTTATATTTTAGTTGTCAAAACTTAATGAAAATATTATGCAAGTGTTGGTTCAGTGCCTCAGACTGGCATTCCCAGGAGATTTCATGCTAATCATGAAGAAGTCTACCGCGAACCGACGGATTCATAGAAGGCTGTTTGAGAAATGCCTCGTAGGCCCGCTCCCCTGCAACCCAGCAGTGAAAAGTCCAGTCTCGCCACAAGAATTTCCATACAACCGTCTGTAATCTGAAACACATTACCATCCTTACATAAACAGGGGCTGTGCTTGTGTAGCTTTATTCCCCCCTAAAATAAGTTCACCAGCTCTCAGAGACGTCTCATTTGTGGACTGCCTGAGTTGGCAGGCAGGGTCGGGAGCAGGCCGTTCAGGACAAGTTTTTACCAGTTTTTAGTCTTTTTTTAGTGCCTTTGTGTCATGGTTTCTTGCCATTTCATTTGGCCACTGCCTTTGACCATTTTCTCTTATAAATGTATTCCTTTCATACTGTGTAATATGCGTGTTTTGAGTATACATATTATGTCTTAAGTTACAGTAAGAATAAGATGTGGGATTTACTAAGACTGGGTATCAAACCTCAATATTTCTTGACTACTGAGCCAAAGATGTTCATAGCATCAACTATCAAAAGTATTGTAGTGTCAAGTGGTGTTAGTAAGTACTTAATCTTTGACAAGATATTAACATCATCATTCTTGACCTTGGAAACGATGAGAAAACAAGCTCAACACCAGGTTCATTCAGTAGCCGTTTTGGGGCTTTCGATCACATCACTTGATCTTCAGTGGAAAAAGTTTTTAGTTTCTGGTGGGTCCCCAAGATAAAAAAATGAGACCTTCTGCATTCTTGTACATGTTGCCTCCCTGTTGGCTTAAGAGCTCAGGAACAGCTTCTAAATGGACCTTGTGGTGAGACTGTTACGTTGCTAACTTTAGACTATTTTATTTTAAGCAAAGTTCTTGTATAGCTGATTTTTTGGGGAGAAGACCATTGTATATGTGAAAAGAAGTTGTATAAATCCCGTTGTGATCAGAGGGAGCTGTGCAAAATCTGATGAATTGTCTCAAGTGATGTCACTTGAGTCAGCATCTGTTGGGGATGAACACTACAAGTTTGAAAACCAAAGAAATCTTGGAAAGAAAGAAGCGAGCTCACCAGACCTCTGTAACCCACTCCTCGTGTCTGTTTGAGGCTATCGGCTCGAAGCTACATTATCCGCTGCTAGCTCCACTTAAACTATTGGTAATTGAGTTGTATTGTGGGTATTGTAGGTAATGTTTTTATTCCATGCATTTATTTCAATGCGTGGAATAAAAAAACATCTCTGGTTCTGCTGCGTAGATTTTTGATACGTAACTTTTTTAACCGTGCATCATGAAAGTGAAATGTGTAATCTTTTAAATCACAATAAAACAGATTTCATAAAAAAAAGGTTAGGTTTATTCTCCTCTGTTCAAATGTTCAACGGATACAGCCAAAGAGAGATGATGAGAGTTGAAATGCTCTTCAGATTGAAATGTACGATTTCACTTAAATTCTGGCTGTCTTGGATCATTTTTAATATGCTGGATTTTAAAATGATTACCCTAAAAGAATAAGTTTCACCCTTCCCTCTGGCACTGTCTCACTTAGAGGACTTAATGTTGTTACGTGTCCCATTTAGCTGTCTGGCTCATGATTTAACAACCAAGCCCATCCTCTGTCTGCAACATTACCCCCAGACACAACTTCCCAGAAGCCTTGTCCTCCGGCCCACACACGAGCCGTGATGCATTCGTGCGACACTCGTATCTCCTATCTGAGCCTCATTCGCTGAAGTAATGGGTGTTAAGTTTTTCAGGAATCAGCTTGCGTGGGTTGTGTTGGGGAATCCCTAATGAGACTCAGAGGGTGGTTTTGGGTGATGCACATGTGTGTGTGCACATACGGGTGTTTTCTTTGTGCGCGTCCGTGTGTCCTAGTTGGATGTGATGTCATTCTCGGCTTCCTTCGGTGTTGTATTGTTCCCTTGTCCACCTGTTGGAGCTGTGCCCTGAGCCGCTGTGGGGGTGGAACAGCTTACTCACTTTCACAGCCAGCGCCTCACATCACTTTACAGTCACACACACACTGGGCTGGATTATTTACTGCCACTGTTCAATGCACATTTTATTCCCTTTTACAATCTTTTTAGATGGTGGTTGAAAGCAACTGAGTACAGTTACAATTTTGAGGTACTATGTTAAGTATTTCCATTTAATGCTACTTTATACTTAACATTTCAGAGGAATATCTTGTACCTTTTACTGCACTACATTTATCTGACAGCCGCAGTTACTAGTTACTTTACAAGTTAATATTTTACATTTAAAAAACATATGAGCTTTTAAGATACAATACAAAACTCCTTAAACTAAAGCAGTGTCTACTTGGGACTCCTTGTAGCTTTCAGATGTCTCTGAGTTGTTCGCAGTTCCACCAAAAGGTGATTTCCCCTCTAAGAAATTCCCCAAAAATGATCATAAATATCTGTATGAGAACCTTTTTCTTCATTCCTCCTTCCAAGTTCAAGTTTATCTAACTGTCGTTCCAACCATATCCATAGGAAAACACACATAAATGAGATGTTGTTTCTCTCAAGACCAGATAATGATTGAAAAAGGAGAAAACAAGATGATGGAAGACACAAATCATAAAACATTTCAAGTGTGTAGTGTACAAACCACGGTACTTAACTGTATACAAAGCAGCTCTACCTTGAGCAGCTACAACAGTTAAATGTTGCTTATGCATTAATATTAACAATGTAACAGTGTACCATATGAAAATGTATTTTTAGATTGTTGTATTAAATGTGGGTAAGGTTTCTTCCAGCACTGTCTTTAGAGGAACAAGTCTTTGCTTTGTATACTTAATAATCCCATTGTTTCTATCCAAGCCCATTTTTCCCTCCCCGTCTATTCTCATGCTGTTATACTTCGTCCATCTGTCTGTTTTTGTGCTCTTCCCTGCCCTTTTTTTAGCCCTGATAGAAATCGTAGTGCCTTCCTGAAATAGCATGTTGAGTAATGTCTGGTTCTTTTGGATAGGTCCATTTCTCTTCTTTTTTTTCTCTCCTCTCTTTCTCTCCAGATCCATCCAGTCATCCCTTTTCATAGCCAAGCCCACTGTGACTTTTACATCAGCCGCCGCCGGCCACTGTGTTAAAGCATAAACAGGTTCTGAACCAGGCTAGCATCCAGGTCCAAAAACCCCACCACGACCCCTCCCTTCATTTCTCCTGCTTTCACCAGAAAGCCCTTTTTTATTGAATTTTGGAAATTTAATCAGACTGAAATAATCTTCTCACTCTGGAAATGTTACGTGTGTGTGTGTGTGTGTGTGTGTGTGTGTGTGTGTGTGTGTGTGTGTGTGTGTGTGTATATAAAGGGCGTGTAGTGGGTGGCTACAATCCCAGTCAGCAAAGAAAGGAGGGTCAGCCACCTGATCTGCAGCCAGGCTGTTTACACATGGCTCCCATTTCCCCTAAGTATCCAGATCTGCCCGCCTCATGGGAACATCCTGTAGTGTGAATGGGAGGAACACATGCTCCTAAGAGCTATTCGAGCATGGCCTTATGACTTTGTCTTTGAGTGTGCTTGTTTGCTGCATCTTGAAAAGGGTTGTTTTTAAAGTCCTGCAGAGTGCATACAGGATAGATTAAGCTAAATGATTTCCTGTCGCCATTAATGCCTATGAAAGTCCACTTAAGTTAAACTAGGCTGAACACACCCAGGTGTATCACTGTGTGCTGGATTCAGAGGTGAAGGTGATATTGATCTCCTCATCACGGAGCTGTTATAATGAAATCTGACCTGGGAATGACTTCTGTGGAACAATGTCAATGAGAGAAAAAAGGGGGGCTTATACAAAGGGAAGCTGGTGATATAGATTGGGAAATGCAGCTGTAACTGGTCTGTAAAGTGCACATATGAATTTGGATTATCAACAGGAAAGTGTGACAGCCATACTATTAAAAGCATCTCGAATGGGGTAATTTAGTTGAAATTAATAACAGTTTTAAACATCAATATCACTTTGTGTGCAAAGTCATGAATAAAGTATTGATGTTCAGTGCAATGAATCATGTTCACCTGTTGCATGTATTGTATCTCTCTTTCTCTGTACATGATATAAACAGCAAACATTTATAATCCTTAAGATTTTCAATGACTTAAACCCAATTTTTGATGGTATTTATGACTGATATTAAATGCATGTATGCTCATTATTCGTTGCCTCTCTACATAGTAGCATTCTTTATCAGTGGTGGGATCTGCCATTCCCTCGCTGGATTCAAATGATCCACAGGGCAACACTGGCACACACACTGGCTGAAATTCCGAAAACAAGAGTTGGCACATGTAAATTTCATGTAGTTTTGAACAGGAAACATATTTGCATCAGCTTATTTCCTGCCATTTTGAATTTAACTCTGGGACTCTTGTATCATAAAGATGTTCTTAACGTTACCACCAATATCCCCAGGTGTCCTGTAAGTAACCAGAGCTGAAATCTTAAGCACTGTGACTTTTTAATAGGACTGCGCAGTTAATCGAAATATTAGTGACGTGGCAGTGGGGACATAATAAGTCCAAATTGCCAAAGATGAAAGTTTTAGCTAAAGGTAAAATGTGAGACAATGCAGCATCACAATGAAGTACTGTAGAGCTGCAGAGATACCCTGGCCTACAAATCTTGTTTTCCAGATGTATTTTAATTGAATGTGATATTATTGAATTGAACTTGAATCTACTAATATAATACAATCCTCACAAAGTCAAACAAAGTTTGTTGTTGCATGAGATTCAGTGGTACCAGTGGTGCCACTGTATACAGATGATTATATTGGGTAAAAATTCGAGAATATCTGTGTGTAGAAATGAATCAGAATTCATTCTATTGTTTCTTTTTTTTTTTACAACCTTCTCAGCCTGGTCTGTTTCACTAAAATACTTCTGATTGTTTGGCTTGTTGCAGTAATGGAGAGAGTGGAGGCAACAACAGCATCGTCCATGTCTGAGTGTGTTTGTATCACATCCTCATGTTCTGGCTTTATGTTGAGTTGACAGATGTCTGCCTCTTTCTCTCTGTCTCTCTCTCTCTCTTCTAATTTGATAATGTTATATCATTTACTCTCACAGACACGGCATCATTAGAGGAAAGTGGGACACGGTCTCAAATCAGAACCATTAGGTATTAGATAATAGAAGATTTAGTCAAGCCCTGTGTCATCAGGAAATAAAAGGTGATGTAATTGTCTTAAGACATTGTATGACACAGTTGTGCAGTATTACACATGTTAGATCATCTTTGCAGTGAAACATTTGAAACACACAGTTCAGCAATTTTAAGTGTGAGAATAGCAAGATGTCTTACATAATCTGTCTCCCCTGCTGCAGCCTCTGTGCAGGCCAGCTGTAATAGTAGCAGGGAAACTACCTCTTCTGATTCTGGGAGAAGATTGATGTTGGGCCTGAGGGAGGGTGGATGTGTTATGTGTTGATGGGCTGCGTCTCCTACAGACAGTCTGGGAGCTGCTGTTTAGCACTAAGCAGGCTTTACAAAGCAGCGGAAAATCCCCTAATGCAGAGCCCAGATGTCTGATGGCTGCAGACCGTGAAGGAGGCCTCTGTCACTCTGTACATAAAAGAGAGGAGTAGAGGAGAGAACGGTGGAGCAACACTTGACTCATTTCTGGTGGGTCCCCTAAATGAAATCTACAGTGATATGTGTGGGACAAAAGACTAGTGTGACGTTAAAACCTTGTTCTACAGTAGAGCAGACCTTTTATTAGCCACAAAGGAGCAATAACTGTCATATAGAGAGTTAATAAAAGGACGACTATACACCACATAATACAGAACGACCTGCTTAGTTTAGCCATTAATCAACAAGACCTTCACTTCATCTTAACTGCCTCCATGATACTGCTGACCAAAGCAGCAGGTCAAACTACAATAATTAACTTCTGGTTGTCACCTGCATGCACCTGTCCCAGTTTGCAAACTTCTGATTTACATTAAACATTGTTCTGACTTCAATCCTTTTTATTATTGTGAGAAATACTGGATTAAAAAAAAAAAAAGAGGAGCCACAGATCTGTTATATAGGACTAGTTGTTGGTATCCCTTACATTACACACCTTAGACACGATGCCGCAGCGTGGTTAAGTAAGCATTTTCTTGGTTATCAAGTGGGCACCCTCTTTTTCTCAATCTTTCCAACTTTGTGGAAACAGTTTGTGTTTGGCCCTTTCCTGTTTTAACATGACAATGCCCCTGTGCACAAAGCCAGAGTCCTTAGACAAATAGTTTTCCCAATTTGGCGTGCATGAATGTGACTGCTCTGCACAGAGCCCTGACCTTACCCCATCCAACACCTTTGTATGCTGCCAGGTTCCAAGATTTGCTGGAAAACCTGAAGCCAGAGTGGTGGATGTAAGAGCAGCAGATTTATGCCCATGCTATTGGAAATAGATGTTCAATAATCACATATAGGTGTAATGTTAGTGTCCATATACTTTTGGCCATGTTGTGTATATAAGAAGCTAAAGTAAGGTAATGCTAATGTGCAGAAACACCAGCGTTAATATCAGTAGTAATTGGTACTCAGTATATGATATTACAGTAGTTGTAGCAGTGAAAGTATTGAGTCAGCTCACTATTATTAACTAGGAGACAGATGTTAACAGCCACGCTCTGTTTCCTTTGGCACAGTTTATGCCATCATCTGACTTTGGTCTGAAGTACTTGCTGAGAACTGATGCTGGATTACTGTTGTTGTTGTTGTTGTTGTTGTTGTTGTTGTTTTCCTCTTGTCTGTGAGCTATCATCACTTATCATTGCATCCATCTGTCAAACGGCCTAATCCAGTAGCTTCTGGACCAGCTTTCTCATCCTCACTGAGTTTATTCGTATGACTATGTGAACTGTTGACCCCTTTACACAGGCGGGGATGATGAATAATTACACGTCTCGTGTAAATCAGTGCTTCTCAAATGTTTTCTGGCATCCTCCTCTTTAGAAGAGGAAAAAAGTTCACACCCCACAATTTTTTAGCAGTCTTTACCAGTGCTAGGAGAACCAAAACTAATAAAAAGGATCAGAGTTGAGTTTTAGTTGAATTGTTTCACCCACATAAATCATATTCATTCAGCTTTGTTCTACTCTGCAGTTTTGCCCCGGTCATCCACACCCCGCCTGCAGTGGCTCTGTGCCCCACCAGTGGAGCCCGCCCCATAGTTTGAGAACCACTGCTTTAAATGTACATTACAATCTGTGCTGAATCTGTCTTACGTTACAACATTATAGAAAAAATAGAACAGACTCCAGCCATACAGATGGGATGAAAAGCTTTATACCTACTGCTATATTGGGTTCAAAGTCTTAAAAATGACTTGTTTTATCTGCACAACAGTCAAAACCCAAAAGCATCAAATCCTCCCTAGTATTTAAGAAAGAGTAGACTGCACTCTGGCCATGCAGATGAGATAGACCAAGCCGTGCCGGTTGCTCTGTAAGAAAACCAATTCTTTGAAAGACAAGATCTTTAAGCCCTGAAGCATACTGCTATTAGTCTAAACAAGAGCAAATGATAGTGACCTCAGAGATAAAAGTGGGACAGAAACAGATTATGTCTCTTCCCTTCATAATTCCTAGAATGACCCTGAAGTTCAAACACATAATGATGACGACACATGCCGGTTCAGCTCACGCCTATATGGGCCACAGATTGCACCACGCAGTCCCAATATAGGACACAGTACAGAAAGACTTTTTCTCTCTTTAGCAAATTCCTCCATTGCTGCAACGTTTATGGCATCAGACCCACAAAGAAAGGCTATTTAAGTCAAGATAAACTTTTCTCTGTGGCCTTGAAATTCTGCTTTTCAGGACAACTCTGCACCAGCTTGGATTGAACTTTATGAGCATACGCTAACAAGCTGATAAAGTTTTTTTACGATGCAACATAACATACAGTGCTTTTATTCTGGAATTGTTCAGCATATGTGCCTTTATGACTGATGTTGGATCTCGCTTTATTCTTGAAATATCGTGACAATTCTGAGTGTTAATCAAAGCCACACAGTCGCATAATTACCCCAGTGTGTCCAGCCTCAGTAGAGATGTGGAAGGTGGCATTGTTACATTACTAATTCTTCTCTCAAGGTTTTCTTTTTTTTTTTTTTGTGGGGGAGAGAGGAGGGATTGTTGGTGAGAAAATGTCATAAATCGCTGGCGCTCCTCCCTAAGTTAACCATAAAAAAAGACCCACCCAAACAAGATTGGAGACAGTGGTTGTGCTCGGCTTTGCTCTGTAATTCACATCTGAGGGGTGTGTGCGCGTATGTGTATACATACTTCAGGTTTGTGCATCAGTGTGTGGCATTAGGGTTCTTCTGGTATTTTTGGGGCAGAAAAAGGTTTTCTTGGTAGAGTGAAAAACACTGGTCACATTTCCCTGTTTGTTTTTGCGTAACACGTATCTTTGAAGTCACTTTTTAAGATCTTTGCACAGTTGTCTGATTCTGTGTGAGTTACAGCAGGACCAGAGTACAAGGCTGCTTGTCTGTCGAGCTCCAGCTAACCATGACTCGCTATGCTAACATAAGCTAGTTGACCTACTGGTGCTTGGGTAGTTTATGGGCTCTGAGTTGTAACATTTAGTGAGAGGTGACAAAGAGGAATCTCACTGCACTTCCTCATGGGTGGGTACAACTAGGCACTCCATTATGTAAGATTGTTTTTTATTTTTATGAATTATGAATACATAATATATATATATATATATATTCTTTTTATGAGTAGCATAAAGGGAACTACAGACCTGAATTTCATTACACAACTCTGAGTTGTAACATAGCACACTTTGGCCATTGTGCAGGATTTTTTTGATCCTATAACAGCTATTAACACCTAGAAGAAACAGGAATCAGAACATGAATTGATGGATAGAAACGCAGACAGAGCACTTCAATCAACCTGGCTGCCTTATAGCCTTTTTAATTATTGGGGAGGCTGAAAAGTGAAAGGCATGGGAGGAGAGAGAGGGGAGGGGACGACATGCACCAGAGAGCCGCAGGTTGGAGTCAGCAAAGACTCAGCCTTGGTATATCAGCCAGGTGAGCTACCAGGGCACCCCGTTTCTGGTGTTTTTAGTATGTGGGAGGTGAGTTCTTCTGCAGAAAAAGTGTTTGTCATGATATCCCATTACAGTGATATTTCGGAGCAGGAACATTTGATAGCGGCACGTCCCTAGGTGGGAGTCTCCACAATTTATGATTGCTACTTGCACATATTCGCTTTCTTCCTCCCCCTTTCGCTTCACGCCTACTCTACCTCCTCTTTATGCTCTGTCTGTCTCTCTCTGTTATTTCCTGGCGGCTCTTGGGAGGGGTCCTTTTTTGGAAAGAGATCACAGGACTGCAGGTCAGACCAGTTTAGACACACTTCCCCTCACAGCTGGACGGACAGAAAGATGACAGGGTGGAATATAAGATGATGAAGAGACAGTTGCGCTATTGCACATGAGTGTTTATGGACCTCGCTTCCAGTTTTATGTACTTTTAAACTTTGACTCTCTTCAAACTGAACCTTTATCTAACCAGTGGTTTCAGATGGGTCTCTGCCCATTTTGGTCTGGAATTGAAAACTTAAACAGACAGGTGGCTGTGTTACCAATTATAAAATATGATTCAGTCTCTCCTTGCACCTATAAATAGCAATTCTAGGAGACTATTATGACCCATAAGGTTCTCTAATCTCTGTCCTGTGTGTCCGTTTAAATCCTCCTAAATGAGAGTGGAGCAGATGGATCAGCCAACCCTGTATCTCAGTTGACACGCTCCAACTGATTGATTTTTCTCTTCTCTTCTCCTCATGTGAACCCATTCCCCATGAAATGATGACCGACACAAACATGATTCACAGATGCTATTTATAAACTCGGAGGTGGGGGAAAAGCACCAGGGTACCTCTGGGCCTTTCACTGATTTATACTCGGCCTGTGTTAGTCTAAACTGTGCAGCTTCACAAACACAGGCGGTGATGTCGGAGGGTTTGTTAGTCCAGTGTGTAATGTTTCGTCATGGTGTGGGGAAAATGAAAACCACCATGCCAGACTGACACTCCCAATAATAATAGTTACACAAATATCCCTTTGACGTATGCTTGAATGAATGAAAATGATGTTGTTTTTTTTTTACTGTAAGTGATATCTCTGTTATGCAGTTGGAAATATGATGAACATATATAATTGGCACATTGTTCAGGAGTGTGTTTTCAATTAGCTTGAGTGTTACACACATGCTTGAATATGAGACAAATCCGAGTTCTGAGTTGTTATATTTTAGCTGGATTAACTTTATTGTCATTATTAACGACAATAAGTGACGAAGTTGGTGAGCTCATAGAGCAGCAGGACAGACAACAGGACAACATTCGACACAACATAGTGAAAACACCATAATGTAAATAAAACATATTGAAATACACAGAATAGCACAAGTAGGAAAACATTACTAGTCTAGAGACTGTTTTTGTTTATAATGTTATATCATAAAAATGATTGAAAAGGCGTGAAACAGACATTAGTAATCAGTAATCACATTTAGTCAAACCCATAAGGTGAACTGGCTGATGGAAGATATGGATTCATTGCTTTGATGATGATCATGGTGGAGACTGTGTCCAATACGTTACTCCAAAATCTGCAATAGGTGTTGAAGATCTGGTGAATATGAAGGTTATAGTATATGAGTCACGTAATTTTCCTGTTATTTCTCATTTGTCTGTATATTGGGATGCACATTGTATGGGAATTTGATTAAGAAATCATTAAGGAACATGATGGTTATGTCTGTTTTTGGCAGACACATGATGAATTATGGTATTTCATTATCCTGTTTCCAGACCTCTGAATTTAATTAAATTTGCTAATCTTTAAACTCATCTACAAATGTCTACCTAACCCGGCTGCTCAGGCTCTCAGTGACCTTGTGGTTCCACTCAGAGCTTCATGCTCAGTAACACGTGGAGCATCCAGTGGGAATTGTAACGTGCCCTTACGTAAATCCTCATTCGGACAAACAGCTTTTTGTGTTTGGGGGATCAAAATGTGGAATTCCTTACCTGCAGAACTCAAACTGGATCCTGGCTGGGGTCGTTTTAAACTCAGCCTGAAGAGTACGAACGATGGTGTGTCTATTAAAGCATTTATGGTGCTTTACTGTATAAGTTTGTGTCCATATGTTAAGTTGTTTTAATGTACATACTTCTTGTGTATTTGTAGAGTTTAATGTATCTTAAATGCCCATCTAGGGACGGGCATTGCAAATTAGCTTAGGCTATAAATGCTGTGGTGTGTGGCATTTTATTATGCTACTTCCTTGTCCCTATACAAATAAACAATAAATAAATTGCCATCACGTTAATGCTCCCAATACTGTAAGTCTAATATTGTATTTTTATTAGTATTATTGTTATTGCAGTGATTATTAAATCCCTTCTCATCATTGATCTACGTCTCCTCAGATCACTCAGTATAAGTGGAATATTACAGTATTAATATGCTTTCATGACCCGTCTTTTGTTCAGATTAGTTCCCTATAACACTCTCTTTGGAACCAGCTCAATGTCCAATATGGAAAATACCTGTGGATCTTTACATTATGGATAGGAGACCCTGTCACCTTCTTTCTATGCATTCCCAGCTGGGACTCCAGATACACCCCTCCCATCATGTAAACCATTGTTGACAATCCCCCAGAAGCTATTGTACGTTATGTGCGTTTAGGGGCAGCTCGCCGTGTCGGCCCACGTAGGGGGAGACGGAGGGCCTGTCTCAGACAAAGACCTCCGATTGACGTCTGAACAATGGAGCGGGCACACAGCAGCCTCCTGACTGGGGGGGGGCACAATGGCTCTTTTTCTGCAGCACCAGGGGAGGAAGAACCAGCATGTTAGCTTAGCTGCTCATAGAAATGATTGTGAACTGCTAATTCTGTTTGCAAGAATACAAATGTGACAGGTGGTAATTTATACACATTCTTGGACTAACTAGTGTGTTTGCAAGCTTTAGTTCTCATATACAAATTATGTATACTAGAAATGCACCGATACCAAATACAATAGCGATATATCATTACAGTTCTAACAATTACTTTAAAATCATGTTTTGTCTGAATGTAACAAATCAAATGTTGCTAATGTTGTTGTAAAAGTTGCTTAAAATATCTCCAGACTGCTGACATTGCTGAGGTTACGTCACCCTGCCGTAAAGTGTTATCGGAGTAGTTTTATGATTACAAGTACATAAGCTCAGTATCTTAACCGATACCTGATAGTGGCATCCGTATCAGTGCATCCTTAATGTTTACTTTCCATTTTTGAATGCCTGCTACTGAGATTAAACTTCTGGATTCATTACGAGCTGTCACTCCTGACGAGTTTTAGTTTACATGTTTTTGTTCATTATGAAACTTGCTTGAGTTGTGTAATCCATCCCAGTGAGTGGGCATCAAATCTGCAAGGATTTATCTCTGAACACCCCATGTCATTGTCAGCCAGTTGTGCCTGTTTGTGCTTGGCCTGACATACAGTATGAATACTGGCACACACATCTGAACACACTAGCATGAGCTAATCGGAGCATGCTCTGCTCTGTTAGGTAATGTGTTAAATGCCAAACAGTTGTGATAGCATTGTTGTTTCTAGCTACTGCATGAGTAATTCCACCCATTGTGTTGTTAACCCTTTTTCTGTCACTGTGTCACACACATAAATGAATTTCAATTCATAATTCTATTAATTTATGAAAGCCCTACTTACTTTCACATTACCCTACACATCAGCATTCAGGTTTTACTTCCCTGAGCCAACACACACCTTATTTTGCTGTTGTGACACTGTTAGTGTTCTCACTGTTTTGATACGTTTTGAGTACAGTTTACAGAAGGTTTAGAGAAGATAAACTGGATTAAAAAGGCCAAGGCTCACGTGTATTTAAAAAGTCAAGGTTTAGAAAACACTGACAAACAGGAAGAGTGTCACAGGCATCTGTCAGCAGCCTCAAGGCCTGTAAGTTGACAGCAAAGCGTACCACTCTTGATTTGTAGTTCTACCAGCAATTCAGCATTTTAGTTCAACAACTGATATCTCAATATCTGACAAGTCTTTAAACAAACGAGTGCTTGATTGAGTTTATCTGGCAATTGCATCAAACCCACAATCACAAATACTTTATGTAGGCCTTTTTAGGACCGTTGTGGAATAATACGCTTTTGGCCTTGTTTGCAAGACAGCGGCAGAGGTTTGGCAGCTGTGAATAAAAGAGACCTTTCTTCTGTCGGGAGACACTGGGATACTAGTCCTCTTTGGAGAGGAAGGAAGTCAGGCAGGCGGCCTGGGGAGAGGGAGAGAGAGAGAGAGAGAGAGAGAGAGAGAGAGCAGCCATATAATAATAATGATCATAAAGTTTTATAGTGTTTTGGTGCTCACCTGATACATATGAATGTCACACATAAACCAACTATCATAAACACATATACACACATAAATACACACATTGCTGTTGTGATAGCCTCCACTCTTTCAGTCTTTCAGTCTTTCAGTCTGTCCACCAGTTTTTGGAACCTGGATGCAGGGATTCAGCCACCATTGATGCTGGGAATCAGCGTCAGAGTTCATATTTATCCCAAAGGTGTTAAATGGGGTTAAGGTCAGGCCTCTTTACAGGCCAGGCAAGTTCTTCCACACCAAACTGGGGAAACTATTTCTTTATGGTCCTGGCGGGAAAGAGACAAACACAAACTGTTGCCACAAAGTTAGAAGCTCATTTGCTGCGGCATTAACACGAAAACATGTTGACGGAGCAGGAGGAGCAGGAACTGGATCTTTTCCTAGACACATTTTTGGTGTCTATTATAGTGACTTCCTTTTGACAGTGATAGAGGGTGTGATAGAAACCGCCTTCTGTCAGATTGTAACATGCAAAATTGTGATGGCTATTTATGATTTGTTTTGAGATTACAAATTAACATTTCATACTCTTGATAAAGGTAATTATTTACTTTTTCTTTTGGAGTTTCCTGCATGGTGGACGCAGGGAGGCAGGGGCCTTCAAATACCATGTGACTTGGCAATTTAAAACTATTGCGATTCATTAATATTGTAATGTCCTGTTTTTGAGTAATGAAAGATTCTGTATTTAATACTGGACCATGCAAACACTTATACTTACAATATTTAAAGCTTTAACACAGAAACACGCAACAGTTCCACAAGTTTCTTCCACATCTAATTTGATTATATTCCATTGTTCTGTGTCCTCAGGTTTGAGAAGGGGAGGATCTACAGCTACATTGGAGAGGTGGTGGTGTCTGTCAACCCTTACCGTGCCATGAACATCTACGGCCGCGACACCATAGAGCAGTACAAGGGCCGCGAGCTGTATGAGAGGCCGCCCCACCTCTTTGCCATCGCTGACGCTGCTTACAAAGCCATGAAGAGGAGGAACAAAGACACTTGTATTGTCATCTCAGGTAACACGGGAAGCCCCCCTGTGTGGGCCAGACGAAAAGCACAGAGATGTTTTACTCTCTGGTTCACTGTTCAATTTATATACAACTACAAGTCTGAGATCATTTTTTTTCCTGAGCATTTTATATCCTATCTATACCTATACAGTATATACCTACCTTTATAATATAAACATAAAGTTCTACTATAATAATCCATTGTTTCCTCTTATACTCAGATGTTTTCTCCCCTGAGAAGAGACATCTTGAAAAATATTAATAAAACCTGTTAAATTGAAAATCAAAGCATTTTTTCTAAAAACAAATATTTCATGTGTCACACATGCTGTGCGGCAGCATGGAGGATCCATGCAGAGGATGAAGCACCACTCAGTGGTCAGAGG
This sequence comes from Dicentrarchus labrax, assembly GCF_905237075.1. Lineage (NCBI taxonomy): Eukaryota > Metazoa > Chordata > Actinopteri > Moronidae > Dicentrarchus > Dicentrarchus labrax. The sequence continues at coordinate 20,238,791 of NW_026136712.1, read as the reverse complement.
GAGAACTGAGCTCCTCTAAACCCTGATATCATGTCATTAATCCATACAGAGACAGGAATACTGTTTGGTCTAATAATATCACTAAAATATGAAAATTGGTGTGGTGGACTGAACAATAGCACAATACCATGCTACACCGTAACGATTTCCAAATGAATGAGCCTGAAGCAGAAAAATAAACTGTCAATCAACGTATCAACGTTATTTTAATTTTTCTATATTTACAATTTTGACCTCCTTTGAATGTTTGGTTATCTAAATCACTTGTGATTCGGCAGTTTAATTTACAAGGCAAGCAAACTGTGTCATAATGATTAATAGCGAATCTATTTATTTATTATTATATTTATTTATTGATTTATTATAAAATATTTGCCCTGTGTTCTTTATTGCAGGGGAAAGTGGAGCGGGAAAGACAGAGGCCAGCAAGTATATAATGCAATACATCGCTGCTATCACCAATCCCAATCAGAGGGCTGAAGTTGAAAGGTGAGTTACTGTTAGAGACACAGTTTGAACCTCGGCACACTGCAGAACACTGTATGGCCACAAGCTTGGTTTGGTGAATAAACGGCAAATATTGTCAGACACGGAGGGTGTGTTTCTGTGGATTCATGTATTACACTTGTTGCGTAGCATTGATCTTATTGCACAAAAAACCCTTTTATACCTTGCAGGAAGATGTGTTTTGTGTATTCAAATGAGATACATGATATTTTGATGTAAGGTGAAAACAGTGTCAAATGTTCACCGTAGAGTGTACAAATGAAAACAAATGCTCATAATTATTTTCTTTCTACCCACAAGAAAAGTTGTTTAACTCATTTTTAGTGCCTGACTTCATGGCTCATTCTCAGCCAGTGAAGCATTGTTTATTACAGGTCAACTTTATTATCTTATCACAGCTATTTTAAGTAAGTCAGTGTCACATTGCAGGAATGAACACTGCCAGTAGTCAAGTCTCATAGATCATAGTGAGATATAATTAAAACTCAACAGCGCCATATCACTGATACCTGAGTGGGCGTGGACCTGTCACTCCAGAGAAGAAATTGCGCCAACATTACAGAATGGTCATATTTAAAGTGTGTTGAAATCAACTAGATAGATATAAAGAGCAAAGCAAGAGATATGCTTGTATTCAAAGTAAATGTAGGTCAGAGATTACGATAAGATTTGCGCAGGGAAAGGTTTTAAGGTCAACTTTACAGTTCCAGTTAAACAGTGCTGCTGATACATTTGGCTGTATAGAATCAACTGGGTGCAAACTACCACCGCTGCACAAATCTACACACACTGTGGGCAAATATCACATACACAAACTGATAGGACAGCTCTATGTCTGCTCAGGATTTCTACATGTGATTCATACTTCTGTTACTTTGTCAACTGCATTATTTTCTTTTTTGCCACTAGGGGGCAGCACAACGTCTAAACCCAACAGTGGCACATCATCATCTTACAAAGTTGATATAGGAACATGTTAGTAAGCAGTTGCCTATTAACATTAATTCTGCAGTCACTGAGCAACATTAGCATTCATTTAGAGTTGTGTTTCTCACAACATGATAAATATCAAAGTCTTTATTTGCTAAATGCTCCATTAATATCTAAATATAATAATAATAATATACTATAAAGTCGATTCATTTTCTTAAGAAGGTATAAAATAAAATGCTATAGAGGACAGATTTCAGTACACACAATGGGGGTCTGCAGATGGGGTTTGTTCTCACACAGCTTCACAGTATGAGTCAGTGTATTAAGCTGGTTGTACTTAGTCAGCCTCTCAAACTGTAATATCATCCTGCCTCCCCGCAGGGTAAAAAACATGCTGCTTAAATCCAACTGTGTCTTGGAGGCCTTCGGGAACGCCAAGACCAACCGCAACGACAACTCCAGCCGCTTTGGCAAGTACATGGACATCAATTTTGACTTCAAAGGAGATCCCATCGGAGGCCACATCAACAACTACCTGCTGGAAAAGGTAAAGGCGTGTCAGCTACCCTCAGAGATGAAACGAAGGGTAGTCATACCTACTACATGGTTAAATTGAAATTAATTTAATATAATAAAGAGTGTATTGTAAGTGCAGATGCTATTGTACCTACTGTAGAAGGTAGTTTGTTTAACATTATAGTAGTCTGTCTTAAGTACATGTTATGTTCTTTTCATTTAACAAAGGGTTTAATACTTTTTATTATACAGTAGGATGTTTCAGTCAAGCATCTTCTCAAAATGTTTTTCCAACTGTGGTTATAAACTCCCAATGGTGGTCATGTTCCTCTTTATTCTGAGTGGTTCCCAGCCTGGGGGTCTGGAAGGCCCCACAAGGGTTGCAGGATACTATAAATCTGAGATGATAAACAAGATACTGCAGGGAAATAAAAACTACTACTTTCTACTATTTTTGGCTTTTTTATTGTGAAGTTTTCCCCTTTCAGGTTTGCAAAAACTTTTAAAATCAAGCAATCTAAGAAAATAACTTGACTTTATGAATGAACTGCTGCATTGGGAACCACTGGTCTAGGCAGTAATAGTGAAAAGGTAGTAATTAGACAAACTTCCCTCTCTTTTTTGTGGCTTTAAGACACCTGTTGTCTTACACTGTCCTGCTTTTGTATGTTGCTTTCTTCCCCAACAGTCCAGGGTCATTTTCCAACAGCCAGGAGAGAGGAGCTTTCATTCATACTACCAGGTAAGTGTGTGTGTGTGTGTGTGTGCACCTGTGTGGTATATATGTGGAGCATATGTACAATATGTGTGTGCATGCAATCATTTTCAAGAGGACTTTTGAGTTTAGTGAGTTGAAAATGAGGCCAATATTTGTTTCTTCTCTATATAAGGCTAACAACTCTGCTGCAATATGTACATTATAAGTATAATTACAGTTGGCACCATGTAAAGTAGTTGTAGCTATATAATAGCAAAAACTAGAGCTGTCAATTAGAGAAAATGACAGATAATGAAAATAACTGTTAGTTGCAGCACTAGCTTCAACCAAACAAGGGTGCTGTATGAAGTATTGTAAGTAAGGTTTGTGTGATTCTGGTCTTCCACCAGCTGCTCAAAGGAGCTCCAGATTCCCTGTTACGCTCTCTTCACATCCAGAGGGACCCGACAGCCTACAACTACATCAAAGTTGGAGGCCAGATTAAGGTACTCCAAACAATGAACATACAATTCCACCCACATGCGAACAGACAGACAAATAGAAGTGGTATGAAAACCCCAAAAAGAGTCTGAGAGAGTGTCAGTGTGACATTGAGTTTGTTTACAGAGGCATAAATACAACCAAGCACACAGCTTACAGATGTGTGTTTCCTCACCACAGTTTACAACGTTTTGAAAGTATAAAATGTAGTGAAAGTATTTCTGTAATCATCACTGTGTTGCTGTACAGAAGAGGTGTCTTTATTTAGACCTCTGCTGTGTGCCGCCATCTTTGCACGAGCTTAATGAGTAGGAACAAAACCACTCGACAGCAACAAACAGCCTGATGTCATGGAACACAATACAACCAAACAGCTGAGGTGGCGGTTTGTACACTGTGTGCCTCAGCGTCTCCTATTTTTATATAACGAGACCTCACAGTTCAGCACCGGTTTGTAATTTAATTAACTGTGGATATTTGATATCCCGGCTAGATTAATTGGGGGAGAAAGGAAAAGGCTTGTTGCTCCAGGAAAAAAACATGCACGAAAAATGGAGTCTATTAAAATATAGATTTGCTTCAGCAGGAAAATGTTTAAAAAGCTGACTTTAACATTATCCCCTTTCAGTAATTTGTTGTCATCCTTCTCATTTCTTCTCTCTCTCTCTCTCTCTCGCTCTCGCTCTCGCTCTCTCTCTCGCTCTCTCTCTCTCTCTTCTATCCAGTCTGGCATCAATGATGGGGCTGATTTCAAAGCTGTTGCTGATGCCATGAAAGTGATCGGTTTCACGGGGGATGAGATTCAGACTGTTTACAAGATTCTGGCCACCATCCTACATCTGGTAACGCTCCATGATATCAAATCCCCTGCTAATGTCTAACGCCAGCTGTGTCCCAATGTGGGAGTTCTGTGTATGGATTTTAGACAAATGAGTGCCATATTGGAGAAGTGGACTAGTGTCAATGCCTAGATAGTGAGTCAGAGGATTTGAAAATGCACCTGTTTGTTTATTTTTTGTTTCTTATTACCACTGTATGCTGGTCCAATGCAAAAGCAGCTCACAATTAATCTAACAAACAGTGTTGGTAATGGTTTATTTTACAGGATCCGTAATTTCTTGACAATTTCTTAGGAAGTGCTCAATTTAAGCCCAAGTAAACATTCAGTCAGAAATATGTTAATTCGCTGTCTCCAAGAGTTTGATAAGATCAATACCACTCCCATGTCATACTGTCGAGCTAGAGCTAGCAGGCGAATAGCTTAGCTTAGCATAAAGACAGATAACAGGAGGAGACAGCTAGTCTGGCTCTGTCCTGAGTTAAAAAATGTCGACCTATTTTCCAGTTAACATGTTATATCTCAAGTTTGACACATAAACAGATATTATCTTAAGGTACAAGATGTCCAAAGGCCAGTGACGAATACACATATTTAGAACAACCAAAGATAAACATTTAGAAGATGAAGCAATACAAAAAGTGAATCAAAAAGCGGTCCCATTACTTTTTGAAACTTCTCAGTTTGTGGACGTACTTTTGTGCAATCTGAGGGTCATTCAGGCTCCACCATCAAAACATGTATGTTGGGTTAATTCTCCTGCCAGGTAGTTGCACTCAAATGCAGAGATCGAAGCATTAATCCATCCTCTCTGGCCTCTCTTCTAGGGCAACCTGACATTCGGGGTGGATGGTGATGTGACCTTGATAGAGAACACAAAGCTGGTGTCCGTGATCAGGGAGCTGCTGTCCACCAAAGAAGAAAACGTGGAGAAGGCCCTGCTCTACCGCACTGTGGCCACGGGTCGAGACGTCATCGAAAAACAGCATACGACGCAAGAGGCCAGCTACGGGCGGGACGCTCTAGCCAAGGTTATTGTTGGGTTGATGGATAATTACATGTTGTTGGTCGTCTGTCAGGCACTTTATCTGTTGTGGGCTGCACAAAAAAGAAAAAAATACAACATCACTGGCCTGCCGATGCCTGGAGGGTTGTGACATTTCGCTGAAGTACTTGGCGATATTTTTTACTGCGATTCACACTGATTCACACACGCATGAGTCACAATGTTATGACCCCAGACAGAGGCTGGAGGCTGTGGAGGAAACAATGTATGTAGGCAGATTGAAGACCAGCGCTGTGTGCTGCAAACTGAAGTCTGACTCACTGATATCGTGATATTTCCCTTGCAGCGGACCCATCTGTAACTGTTAATTGTCCTAGACTACTCTGTGCCCCTGAGCAAGGCACTTGCTCACCAGCCAGCAGCCAACTAGTCAACTACTACACACTTGTTACGTCTAACATTTTGTCGTCCTCAGGCCATGTATGAGCGTCTGTTCTGCTGGATTGTGGGACGCATCAATGACATCATTGAGGTGAAAAACTACGATGCCAGGGTCCACGGGAAGAACACAGTCATCGGCGTGCTGGACATCTATGGTTTTGAGATTTTCCAGAACAACAGGTTTGAATGAGACAGAATATTCCACCAATACAAAACATCATATATACATAATAATTTACTTTTATTCCCATATTGACCATTTTAACATGATTTTAGTGGTTGTAACACAAGGACCACAATCTATCTGTATAGAAATATTAACGCATGTTGTCGAATCCGTAACACATTAGATAACATTCAATCTCCTCTGTTTCATGTGCCGTAGCTTTGAACAGTTCTGCATCAACTACTGTAATGAAAAGCTGCAGCAGCTCTTCATCCAGCTGGTGCTGAAGCAGGAACAGGAAGAGTATCAACGGGAAGGCATCCCCTGGAAACATGTATGGAGGATATTCTTTTGAGTTATTTATTATTCAGTGGAAGTTGGATGTCTCCTGATCTTTTCAAATAGTACAGAGCAAAATTCAGTAGCTTTGATGCTCTGTGTCCTTTTGTTGTTAGATCGATTACTTCAATAACCAGATCATTGTGGATCTGGTGGAGCAGCAGCATAAAGGCATCTTCTCTGTGCTGGACGAAGCCTGTATGAATGTGGGCAAAGTCACGGATGAGGTTTTCCTCCAAGGACTCAATGGCAAGCTGGCCAAACACGCCCACTACACCAGCCGCAAGGTAGGAAACACTAAATGCAGATCTGACTTATTATTATTTTGACTTTTACGTTTCCAGTGCAGGACTTTAGCTGTTTCCAAGGTCAAAATTCCAAATGCTTCCTTTCTTTCAATGACCAGATTCCATTCTTTGAATCTGGTCTGTGATCTGTGTCACACATCATACTCACCCTCATGTTTCCTTTCACAGTCACTACAAGCACACTTTTGTTAATTACATAAAATCATTTCTTAATTTCTAAAGCAGAAATGCCAAATCATTTTTATGGTCCTTGATTCTCAAATGTAAGAATTTGCTGCTTGTCCTTGTCTTAATATAGTGAACTGAATACTTTTGGGGTTTTGAACAGTTGCTTGGAAAAAACAAAACAAACAAATGAATCAATGAACTGAAAAAAAATCTGCATATTAATCTATTAATCTAATTTTAATTATTTATCCCTATGCCCTATGCTGAATTTATCTTTTACAGTCATAGTAATTGTTGGGGGATTTTACAGTGCATGACAGTTTCTAAAGATTTTTTAATATATAATTAAACATACAAAACAATAACATGAACAAACAACCTTAATGTAAACATCAAGCAGTGTATCAGATTGTAGTGATGCAGAATGATGCTGTTGTAACCTGAGAACAGCAGAGGGCAGATTACACCGTGCAGTAAGTAACCATTAGAGGCAGAGAGAAGAGATTGAACATGATCCTGTTAGTTTTGATAATCAGGAAGGCTTACAGTCTAATTCACTCTAATGGTCTGTGCAGCCAGACTCAACATAAGCCAATTTACTTTGCTAACATCCTCGGTTTCTGTGTGGGATCAGATGGCTTAGAAGAAGGTGAAAGTCACTCATCATGACAGATCTGGGGTCAGCGTATTTCCGTTTCTCTGCAGGTGTTGAACACGTAAAAAGAGTGTTTGTAACGGTTAATTAGTAGACTGGAAACCACAGCAGTGTTTTTAAACGATAACTGCAGTTTCCATTACGGACACAAGGGGGCATCAGCATTCAGAGAGAGCGAGAAGGAGTCTGACTCGACACATTGCACAAGTGATGTCACTGCCAGCCAATGGGAGTGTATGGAGCTGGTGCTTTGCCGTGTTAGAATGGGTGCTGGAGAGAGAGGGAGGTGTAGGGGATGTATTTACAAATGTATGAGGGAGATATAGAGAACTGGGTGGAAGAGAGGGAGTTAGATGGTGATGCAGTGAAAATGAATGATGACAAGTCGTAGGTAAACAGACCCCGGTTGCATAAAAACACTCTCAGAGGTTCAGAGGTTGCCCTTGAATTCTCAGCTCAGGATGCCTTAGAAAGAAATTAGCTGCATAAAATCACCATAAGGATTTCCTTAGGACGTTGTAGGGGAAACCCTTTGATCTCGAAGTTTTTGCCCTTAGCTAAGTGTTCCCTTAAGCATTGCTAGAAGGTTTATAAATATATAAATATAAGGGACCTATAGCAGTCCTTTTAAAGGGAAATAACATAAGACAGCTGACAGGGAAAACCCCACTGGACACTATGAGCAAAATCTAGATTTGACCCTCAGTTTGCACTAGCAACTTTGCAGCTAGCTAGCCAAACATTTACAACTCAACTTAATATTAGCTATATTGTTTTATTGTTGTCTTATTTTGTTATCTCCTTTCTTGCTGTCACAGTAATATTTTTATATTTCTTCAGAACTGCGTCTATGGTACGTTTCAACGTTCGTTTTTGTTGTGGCTGGGTTACATTTACTTTGGATTATGTGTGTTGTGCTTTCCATATTCGTAAATGCCTTAGTCCAAACTGAGGGTCTCACACTCAAACTGTCTTGTTGCCGCTGCTGGTTGTGTCATCTACAAGAAAGTGCAATATTTTGAACATATTTCCATTACTAACATCATTTAACACAGAAGTTTCTCAACATTTTTATATCACCATTGTTATATCATCTTTGTTGTTCACAGCCACAACAACAAATAAAGGACCGAATCTTGCGGGCCAGATTATATTGTATTTTGTTTTAGATCCCTTTTCTAAACACTTAAATTGGAGACAACCTAAGAGGCTTTATGCAACGCTCCTAAGTGAACCCCACAGCTTAGGGAAATATTTTGCATGAGGAACAAACTTAAAACTTAAGTCAGAAACGTTAGGTAGCTTAGGCAACCGGGCCCAGTATTCTGTACCTTTCTGGCCAGTGCACTGATACAAATACTTAAAGCAACTACAAAGTGAATCATATTGGAAAAGAGGGGTATTCAAAGGCAGCTATATGATGTAAAGAGTATTGAGCCAACGCAGTGGGGACTGAATCCTGCAGTGTTACTCTTTACAGTGAGTAAAGTGCAAAATGACAGAGAAACGGTGAATAAAGCAAGGTTGAGTCAAGATGGGGTAAAGATTGTGCTGTGCTGCAGGCTGTATTGATTCGAAAAGCTTGCCTTTACTCCTATCATGTTGGAGTCGATGTTGCTCCCTGCTGTCGCCCCTCTGCTGCTCTCTGGCCCGCTCCTCTGGCAGTTTCAAAGACACGAGAAATGAACGGTTGAAACTTAAAGTGATCCAGCTGTTACTTCCTGGAACCAATATTGGTATAAATCAATATTAGCCAGAAATCTTTTTTTTTTTTTTTCTTTCCTGTACTGTATGGAGTCCTGTTGCCAGGCAACATTAACATAATGGACTTTTTGTCAAGAAGTAGTGTGAATTGTTGGGGGCTTTAGTAGATCTCCAGGGCATTATTTGGGGGAATAGTGTATTACCATTTAGATTAACAGTCATTCATTTTGCCAGAGTGCATTGTGGCTTCCATATAACTTTTGATCTTGTTGTCATTGAAATAAATCTGTAGGCAAATCTACTGGGGCAAATAAATCCCCCTCCAACCATTTAGTGTTTACAGGCACACTTAACACTCAATTTAAGTGTTTATGAATGCACAGTATTTGTCAACAATTCTAACTTCTCCTATGAAGATGTGTTCCATATTATTACAACTGTTTTTTACTCTATTGTTTGTTATTTTTTCCTTATTTATTATGTGTTTATACAGCAGCATCCACTGATGGGAGCCCACAGGAGGAGTTGACAAATACATTAATAAACACTTATATGGGATTAGAACATCATTATATGTGATATATGAATTTATAGAGCTTATAAATGCTAAATAGGGCCAGTTGTACAATAGAATGATTCATGGTATTGTTTAGCCTTAAAGTAAAATACTGTAATTGGAGTTTTTTTCATTAGTTTTACCATTTTTAAAGTCATGAAACGATACTCAGAGAAACAATGCTATAGTTACAAAGCGCATTTAGAAGTTAATATTCATGCTTATGATTCTGTTTCCTTCCCCAGAACTCCCATCCTCGGAGGCAGCCTAGTGGTTTCATACAATGAACACAATAGAGCCACATTGGTTGAATGAAACCTTTAATTGTCCAGTACATGAATGAGCTCCTTTTTTGTGGTTTATGGTGATTAATTATTGTCTGTGGACTATTGAGAGATGTTTTTTTGTGTCTTGATTGATATTAGCGTGAATCATTTTGAGGGTGATTCACTCTCTTATTATGAGCCATGTGACTGCCATGTGTAAATAGACATTTTGTTCTTAGCATCACTCAGTGGTCATAGTAATATTTGCAGTCTTTTTCACCCAGCTCCCTAAGGTATCCTTATAGTAGAGATTGAATGCACCTGTTATTGACTGAATCCGAGACTGGTTGTTGTTTGCACTTTGAAATTGAAATATGAAATTGTGAAGAATCTAATTTCCAGTGTGTGATGTGGGCAATGATTTACTTTATATATATATATCACTGGTGTCGGTATACTATTTGGATCCATATTGCTCCTCTCCGGTTTATATCTTTAAAGTGCATTTTATAATCTTTTTTATCACTTTCCAATTGCTTTTGTGAGGGATTCTTTAATTTCAATAGTGGAGAAGAGCCATGAGATTGCTGAATTGCTTTCAGCCATAGAAAAAAAGAAAGGAATACTCTCTCTGTATATTAGTGTGACCCAAAATAGACATCCTAACCCACACTCATGATGCAAATTAGCTCTTGGGAAAGTTTTGAAAATTTCAAGGCTGTGAGGGTACAAAGTGTACATGAGCTCTGCAGACTTTAAACACCCACCGTTGCTCTCTAGCCTCGTAGCTCACATCTCCACAAGTCTGTCTGCCAGGATAAAAGTGTGAAGGTGGAAAAAAAAGATGAAGGGGGAGAGAGAAGGAGAGGTGCACAGGGAGAGACTGGGAATTAAATGTGAGAGGAAGTGAGATATGCACATCAAGGGAGAGAAAAGAGTTGAGGCACGGAGAAAGGGAGAATAAAAACCAGAGCAATATACAGTCAGTGAGGACAGATGTAGCACCTGTATTTGTGGTGTATTTTTAGTATATTTCTTATATTAACAATGGATCAAATTACTGTATCATGTAAAATTGGTGTCTTTTAGTGACAGAACCAAAGAATTACGACCCACATCTGCAGCTCCCCTCGTGATTTTTCTGGTCCACAAACTTTGCTCTGATCAACTTAATTTCCAGCAGCAGCTGCAGACAGCTCCAATAAACCCACTGCACACGATCTGCCCAGCACCAAATGGCACACAGACAGTGTTAGCAACAAAGAGCGAACAACAAACAGCGTAACATTTAGCAGCTAAAAAGATGAAAAAGCTTTTCTCAGGAGTTGGTGTGGATAAAAAAACACTAGAGTTTAGTTTTGTGGTGGACATTCCCCACAACACCTATTCTGGTTGTATTTACAGCTTGTTCTGTTCCACCAAAGTGGCCAAAAACTCAACTATACAAATTTTTTTCAGTTTCAGAGCCAGAAGCAGCCAACTCATATAGAAGTGTGGATAGTTAAACTCTGGGGTTGCAACATTATCAGATCTACACTGTACGATAACCTTATGCGAAACTATCACGTTTTACATTCTTATTATTAACACCAGTTACAATGACCCTTAAGTGAGTATGAAAGTAGAAGTTTGTTTTAAAAATGCTTTATTATGATTTCCCAAAATATTATGTCCTATATATATTTTTAAGAGCACTAATACAGTAGAATTGTAGTAGTTTGGTTTGTCTCATCTGGGCTACTGTGGAAACATGGTGGTTCAAGGTGGCAGCTTCCTGGAGGGACACGGTCTCCTGTAGTTAAGTACGGCTCATCTTAAAGTAACATAAACACAACAATTCCTATTCAACTGATTGGACACTAATGAAAACATAACTATGAATATTATATTCCATTTCTGACAATAGATCCTCCTAAATGTTGCACACTAGACCTTTAAAGATAGAATTAAAAAATTCCCAACTTTGCTGCCCCCAGTGGTAGCAACTAAAACATCACTGTGGAAGAAACATCTCATTTTTCTAAAGTTGTTATGATCACATAAGGTTTTAATGAAAAGGAAAAGGTCTCGTAGAAATGGTATTTCTTATAAAATGGCTTGAAGCAACTTTATAAAGCAAAGTGCTCCACGAAAAAAGGCCATGTCAGTTGCCGAGCAACTCCGCCGAGGAAGGACAGGAGAGGCAGCTGAAAACTTCAGAAGCAGCAAATACTGTGGAGTTGAGATTTCTTTTGTCAAACTGCTGTTTCCAAGGTCAAGAATGAATCTTGTCACGGCTGTCACCACAAAACAAACTAAATCTACATATTGAATACCATCAATTTCTGCTTCGTGGTGTTCAGCAGAGCCTCTCTGCCAAGAACCGGGGGGACTAAAACGAGAGATACATAGGAAGAAAATGAGTCAGAGATCTATTCCAGGCGATGTTCCTGTAAATGGATGTGTGCTGTGTGTCTGCAGTAACGTTCTCCTTCCAGTACTGAATGATGTTCGACTCTTGTCTATACACACACACACACACACACACACACACACACACACACACACACACACACACGTCCTTGCTGTGTATTCATTCACTGGACACCGCTTGTGCAAGTTAATTTACATCTCACGTTTATTTACACATGTCTGTCACAGTATAAGAAGCATACATACAGAGGCACGTGTTGCCACTGTCCTGAAAAGACCTGATAACAGATCAAAAGCAGAAGGGGAGAGGAAGTAAGGAGACAAAGTTAGGATCACTAACAGATGCGCTCTGTTGTGGCTTCTAAACTGAGCTTTCACATTTTAATATGTCATGTTGCTTTGCAGTCTGGTGATGAGAAATTCTTTTTATTGGCTTCCAGGCTTCTCTGCCTTGTTATAAATTAATCAGGCGCTTTTGATGCATGGCAGCCATGGGCTTGTTTACAGAGATGTCTTACCTAAAGGGAAACGCTTGAATCTGATGTGCTGCACATGAGGCTCCAGTGTGATCTTTTTTATTTTTTTGCTTGTACGTTGGTGCAGTAAAATTTGGCTGTCTCCAGATGTTTCCCATCAGGTTGCGTTTGCTAGACGCTACACTTTCATCACACTTTAACACATTTCATAAATGTTTTACTCTTGTTGACCTCCTGCCAGTAAATGGCGTGCCTGTTTACTTGACTCGTACAGCTTTTTGATCTATTTTTAAGTCATTGCACCACAACCAAAGTGGCTGGTGATATTCTTTTTTTTCTTCTTATTGTGTTATTAATGAATTGTAGCTGTTTCCTCTGTGCCATTGAGCTCCATTGTTGTCCAAAAACTATTAAAAACACATTATTCTGGCCTCACTGTGCGTGCAGGTGCACAGCTGTACAGCAGCCTACATAAGGCTGAAGACAGCAGTTGGCTTTTGGGATTTTCTCTGGAAGTTTACAGATAAAACGCCACAAATTTAATTGAATTATTTCTGATTTGTAATCAATATGATATATAAACAAGAATTATACTGAAGGTGTTGTAAAAATGTATTCGTAAAGTTACAAGAAAGCTGCATTTACTCCAGTATAAACTAAGTATGGAATTAGTTTCCAAGAAGAAAGTATTGTCTGTAAAGAACATTAGCCTGTGACAGCCAGTGGCTAGATTGGTTAGCAGTAATCTGAAGTTAACATCTCCAATTACATATCAAAGACAACTAATAAAGAAAGTACCTAGATGTGTCATTCGGACAGCAGATACACTGTGTGCCACAGATCTGACAAAACTGTGAATCTCACAACGTCAGTTAAACTGTGCCAGTGGTTGCTACTAGCAACAGAGTGTTGGACCAACTAAACACACATTAATGATCCACACTGATGCACCTGGTGACATTTTCCTTCATTACTGAGAACCTGAGCACTATAGTTCATTTTGAGTTAACATACCCACATACACCATCCTGCTGCTTAAATACTCACTGGTGCACTCAAGGCGTAATAACCCTCAGCTGGAAATAGTCCCCAATTAATGTACTATTAAGTCCTGTTTGAGTCACATTTGATAGAAGCTACAGTGCCCAGCTGCAAATTATCACCTGACTCGTTCCCGTTATGGCAGCTTATCTCATTGTTTTACTGTTTTAGTTCAGTCTCACTCAGCATTGTTTTCTAATAGCATTATTGGTGATAATACAGTATGTGTTGTGTTTACAGTTTGTTTCTGCTGCCCACAAGTAGTCAAAAAAATAATTTATTGCAGGTTTAAATCAATGGTTGCCTTAGTGACGGGCTAACACATTGTTGGCTTTGGTCTTTTTATTATATAGCATAACATCAGCTGTATTCTTTTATCAGAACGTAGCTGAAGCTCCGACATGTTTCCCAACACTTCTCGCCGTCTCCTCGCCTCACTGTCTGTTGCTTTCATCTTCCCAGATTTCTTTTTTTTTTTTTGCTCTTAAACATTTGCTGACACAGTAATTCCATTTCCTGCCTCTTTCTTCTTACTTTCTTCAGCTCATTCTCTTTCCCAGTCCCTATTTCAGTAGCTCTCTGCTGTCTTCACTTCCTTCTCAATTTTCTCATCTGCCTCCATATTTACTTTTCTCAAGTGTCTCTGCACGTGGCCACTACAGGTGCAGCATACTAATAGGATGGGAATGTGTTGTGTGTGGTGTGTGTGTGTGTGTGTGTGTGTGTGTGTGTGTGTGTGTGTGTGTGTGTCCTCCGCCTGCTGCCACATGTATGAATGCATGTCGGGGGTCTGCGCTAAGTGGTAAAGCTTTCATGGGCCATGTGTTTGGTGATGCTAATCACGATATGTTCTGTTCATTATCTCCAGTGAGGCACAAGGTCAGCAGTAGCAGCAAGGGCACATAGAGAAATCGAATTGATGTCTATGAGAGCATGAAACGGTGGATATAGTAGCCGAGACACTATGATGGACGTTGCGTGAGTTGTACTCATATATACGTGTGTCTAGAGTGAGGATGTAGATCGATACTCAGTGTTTTAATACCCTGACAGCTGCCAGTCAGTGCATTGGGCAGGAAACGCAAAATCCATCTTCTCATCTGCCGCCTGGATTAGCTCCCGTGGTACCTACTGTGAGTTTTTGACAGGTTTGGAGACAGTCAGACGTTGCTCAGTGGGAGGTCTGGCTTGTGCCCTCAAATTGAGATGGCTGTTCAGTCCAGAGGCTGGAGAGTGGGAGGGCACAAGTGACAAACAGGATTAGAAAAGAGAAGTGGAAAGTGGATAGGAGTCTGGGATGGTCAGATTGTGGTGGGAGTTTTACTGGGAGTGTTAAAACAATCTATGTATGTGGGCAACAAAAAGTCGAGAACAATTTGATCCACCGACCGATGTGACGGCTGAAGTGTCACAGGCTGTTTGTGTTGTAAACAAACAACAGTCGAGCCTTACGTGTTTGCCAGGCCGAGTTCAGGGACTAATGATGGAAAATACGACCATATAATGACCGGACAGTGTTCAACATTCACTTTGTACGTTATTGTAAAATTATTTTCACATTCATTGTTGAAAGGATGTAGTTTCACCATCACATACTTTACACCTAGTAGTATATAGCCATTACTGGTGGGCAATGTGAATAAAATCTATCTCAATATTAATTTGATTTGTGGAAAGTGGTGTCTCATTCAGTTAATTTTCATAAGATACATTTTTTTTTTTCAGATTTGTTTGTTTTTTTTCCAAATCCAATAAATCGATATGACCTGGTAATTAAAGATATTTTATCACATTGATGCAACAGTCCTTTAAAACAAACATAAAACATTCTTGCATATTGATTTATCCGCACTGATTCTCCTCAGGTTTCCAGATACCTGTCTGTTTTGGGCACACACAGCTTTTTCAATACTGTGAGCAGCACAAACAAAGATTGTATGTGTGAAAAGACACATCACTTTGTATCACCACTGTGTATTTTTGTAGTTCAACGGCAAAGCTGTGACTCTTTTACTTCAATTCAAATTCGTCCCAGTTAAACTTCAGATCATATTTTAAGCTGCTTCAACTTCATCATTTTCATTGTCCTTATTTTAGCCTTACAAATGTTGAAACTTAAGCCTAATAAGAAGATTCAATAAGGGATTCTGATGGATTCAGTTCTTGATTTGGATTTAATAAAATTCTATCGAACCCCCATCCTTACATTTGGGTGAACCGACCCTTTAATAAGGTCAAGGTGTGGCCAAAATTATTAGTGAGTATTCTGCTTCACCTATAATAAAGTATTAGTTGCAAGACTGCCCAGGGAAGGAAACACTAACATAAAGTGTTTTACCACAATCCGTTCTCTCATTTGATGTTTTGATGATGGTGTCATAACATGTTGCTCCACTTACTCCCATAGGCTTTAAAACAGGTTGAGATGCTGCTTTTGATACATATAAGTGGTCATTTCCTCTCTGCTGAGGGACTTTGTTAAACCTCAAGGCCACCTGTGGCCTGAATGAATACTGCTCTGTATTTCACAACAGAATGAATATGAGGCAGGAAAAAGTCAGCATGCTTTAAGGTCTCTGCAAACACAATCTTAAGACACATCACTGTCCTAAGAGCTAAAGGTGACGATGCTGTGTGGAAGCATCTTCTCATCGCTTCCTGTCACATTAACACCGGGTGCTGCTACAGTCAGTCCACCATGTTCTTGTTATTTTCTCTCTCTATCTGTCTCTCGCCTTCCCACCTCAGTTCTCCCTCTGTTCGCAGTTTTCCTGCATGTTATTCTCTGCAGCTGTCTCTAATTTATTTGTCCCCTGTCCACTGTCTTTGTCTTTATTATATTTCATTTTAACACTGAACACTAATTTCCCTTCTTTCTGTGTCTCTGCTTTTCCTGTTCAAGCTATGTATTTTTTTCTTTGTGTCACCTTAGCCTAGTTTCAGTCTCTCACTGTGCCTGAAACCCCTTTCCATCTCCTTAATTAATCTGTTAATCTGGCTATCTGGCTATCAGTAATTCTACAATACGGACCATTATCAGATGAGAGAGGATGTTGTGAAGTCGTGGGTTGAATTATTATTATTGCATCTTCACAGCTTTTCACACCTGAAAAAAAAAAAGTGTTGACTCAGAGCCTATCAAATGTATCTAGTCGAGCTTAAAACATTATGTTTTATTGATTAATCAGCAGAAGCATCTGCAACTATTTTGATAATTGATTATTGATCTGTTTTTAAGCAAAAATACGTGTTCCAACTTCTCAAATGTAATAATTTGCAGTTTTTCTTTATCTTATGTGATTTTAAATTGAACTTTTGGGGGATTTTTCAAAACAAAACAAGCAACTTGATGACCACGATCACCTTGGGCTTTAGGAAACCTCAGCATTGTCAGACCTGATCTATTGATCATTTAATAGATGATTAGATAAATGATTAATTGGGAAAACTCATCATGCTACGGCACTTGCTACTGGTATTTAATGCTGTAACCTTTGTCAGTCCTGGGAAAGGTTGCTGAGTTAGCTCTTCTTCAGCTCTATCCCTGCTTTACATTCAAGGTGCGATGCGCCTGAAGCAGCTCAGCATAATGATTGTTTTTTTACTTCATGAATTAGCATCACTATTTCCACTGGAACAACCGAGAGTTATTATTAAGTGTCTACAGAGATTTTAGCAGCTGGTGTCAGGGTTTTAACCTGCCACCATTAAGTTTCTATTCTACCTGTCTAAACTGTATGAGCTGCTATCCATCAAGAACAGATTTCTTATAACAACATTTAACAACATTTAGAATTCAAATTTCATTAAACCAATATATTTGCTCTTTTACATGTTATGTATTTTAGTTTTTAAATTCTTTTAGAACACTTATATTATACTTGCAACATAACATTAACATCAACGCAAATATAAAAAACAACTAATAATTATTTTTAAATAGCTTTTAATAGATTTTAATTAGCATCAATTAAACTCTAATAATGTCCAAATTTATGTCTTGGGCTTTTTTTTTTTTGTTCATCAAACAGTCCTGAACCAAGAGATATTTAATTAAAAAAGATTAAAAACAGAGAAAACCAACAAAACCTGACATTTGAGAAGCTGTTACCAGCATTTTTGGTTAATACATTTCTCAGACAATTCACAATTATTAAATTTATTTGTCTATTAAATGTCAGATATAAATCGACTTATTGTTTCAGCCCTAAAAACGACATCTGCCAGTGTGCACTGGAATAATTATGTCCATGCTTTAGGTTATAATATGTGAGGAATAAACGCTGTGATACAAATATTCTTCATCAGTATCAGTACGCAATCTGTTCCTACTGTTTCCTCTGAATTGAAAGTCTTAATATACAGTAAATCTGTCTCTCTCGCCTGTTGGCTCATGCTTATGTTCCTCCCTTCCCCACTTCCTCCTCTCATTATTCTGACCTTGTTTCTATTAGTTTGCCCTCCCTCTCCCACACACACACACACACACACACACACACACATCACACCCTCGGTCTTAACATTAGGCTGAATCCCAAACACAGAGGAGGTGCTAATAATAAAGCTGCCAAGATGTGTGTCTGGTTATGTGTGTGCTTAGTGTGTGCGTGTGTGTGTTGGGGTGTGACTGATTGTGATGGATGAGGGGCAGTACGGCTTCCAGCAGATGCAGGCTGTCTGTCTGTCTGTGCATCTGTTTGTCTCTCCGTTCTGTGTGTTTGTGTGCATTCAAGTGCGTTTATCCTGCAACTGTTAGTAATATTTATCCCCTGAAAGTGTGTGTATTCTTCATTTCCAAATAGATTGTCTGCTTAACTCGAGACAGTTGCAGAATTGGGTCCACACAGGCTTGAAATTAAGATGTTGAGTGGGAGACCTGATTGAAATGAAGCCACTGCATTATACAGCTTGGTATTTTCAGAATGAGTTGATTACTGTGTGCTTTAAATAATCTTTTTAATAGCATTTTTTCCCGCCGTTTCCACCGAGCATGTCACGCTTAGCAATAAAAACTTCAGAAATGCTTTAGCATTGAAGTGCTTCCAGTGATATTCTCTGAAGTGCCATGGAGGTAAATAGTTTTGTGATTTCACTGAGGAATTTTGCGTGGATCTGTCAGAGATTTACTCTGGGGCCCCGTGTGGTTTTGATTCTGGCTTTGGACCTGAATCTAGGCTGACTGATTCATTCAACTCTCTGATGTAAATCTGTCTGTTTGTGTGAGGTTTTGTATTGTGTTTGCTATATTTTCTCTCATATGGGACTGTTTCTTCTTTCATAGTCTGTGTGGTTGTCTGCGTGTGTGTGTGTGTGTGTGTGTGTGTGTGTGTGTGTGCGCGCGTCTGAGAGCGCTGAGTGACTCATTCAACATTTTCACAAAGACCCAAAGTAATGGAACAGAGCGAATTGGCTCGGCTGACGGAAATAGCTTCCAGGTTGAAGGCAGCGTGGCTGTAAAAGTTTTATTTGTTGGCTGTGTTTTTCTGTCTTGCCTTCCTTCTGTTCCTCCACACCTGTGTCTAGTCTTTATGCAACTCTTGAGTGCACTACATGGCCAAAAGTAGGTGGACACCCATACATTTCACCCGTATGTTATTGTGGGACATCTCATTCTAAAACCAAGATTTTGGAGCCTGGCTGCAAGGATTTGCCACAAGAGCATTTGTGAGGTCCCACACTGATGTTGGGTGACGAGGTATGGCTCACAGTCTGCGTTCCACTTCTTCCCAAAGGTGTTGGATGTGGTTGAGGTCAGGACTCTGTGCAGGCTGTTTTTCCACACAAAACTGGAAAAGCATTTCTTTATGGGGCAGGCTTTGTGCACAGGGAAAATGTCTAGTTAAACAGCAAAGGGACAAAAGTTGGAAGCACACTGCTGTCTACTTTATTAATCCCCAATTTTTTTCACAATCACAAATGTGACAATGTGACAATCAAACAAATGTGGAGAGGTGGTGGAGTGATGGGTTGCAGAGTAGCAGTGCCCCCAGGAGCAGTTAGGGGTTCGGTGCCTTGCTCAAAGGCACATCGGTAGTGCTGTTGGCCTTCTGTTCCCAGCTGCCAGTTCACACTCCGTACTGTGGTCAAAGCTGGACTTAAACGCCAAGGCAAGTTACTATGGACTGAGCTACTGCCATCGCTTTAGCCTAGCTTAGCATAAAGACCAGAAACGGAGGAAAACGGCCAGCTAACTAGACGCATTGTATGTACGGGAAGTTCCTTAAAAAACAACAGCTGTGCGCAGCATCACTGAGTGTTGTTTCTACCAGGATGCCAGGTTTGATACCATTCTGTGTGTACCGAGACCTACACCTTTGCTCACTGACCTAATCTGGCAACCTGTGCTACAGCCGGAGACACTGCTCAGAAGTTAAAGAAGATACATGCTGTTAAATGAAGAAATGTAGAGGTGTTGGACAGAGCTTCCTCTTAAAATGTCCTTAAAAGCTGCACAGGGATGTCCACATGCTTTTTTATTGTTTATTCATTGTGTATCTGTCTATACTTGTCTTCTGTGTCTGTATTTAGACATCAGTCTTGTTATCCGTAGCTTTAATCTTGCTGCTCCCTTTACTCTTGGCCAATTCTATGCTAATTACCTCCCTCTCTTTGGGAGTGTTATGAGAGAGCGGGATACCTCTCTCCACTGCTGTCTTCCTATAATCTCTGATGTCAGCGTAATACTTGTACTGACAGGACACTGCTGTGCATTCCCATTCATGCTTCTTCCCTGCTCTCCTGCTCACTGGCCTACATACAGGCATCGGTATCACACACTCTTTCCTACTTTCCTCTTTTTTTGTTTGCCTACTGCCGTCACGCTACTTTAACCTCTCTTCCTCAGTCCTTATTTCATGTCTCCGATGCCCCCATTCTAACATTTTATTTATCATGTCTTGCACATTTCTTTCTGTCCGTCTCTCTCGCTCTCCTCCCTGTCCTCTTTTCTGTAAGACTTTATCCTCCCTGACAGTGTTGGTGTTTTCCACATCACTGCATCTGCTATTGCAGTAGCTCTAGCAGTTTTGCCAATCATTCTAAGCGTTCCTGTGTAGAGTAATAACAAAAGGACTGCTTAAGAATCCAGACAGGTTTGTTTGAAATCCAATTGAGCATACATTTTCAAGATGGACAATTTACCCAAACAGTCCCGATGTGGGAAAACCACACAACTACAACTTCAGAGAGGTTAAAACAAACTTCCAAATCATATTGAAGCCAGATTTATAGCCAACATTTATTAGGGGACCTCTGTAACTGGGTAGCTGTGGTATTTGCCACATGAGATTGGAATCCGCTGCCTGCTGTTTATTTGACTATATCCTTAAACATTTTTTATGCATGCCTGACCTGAGACTTAAACTCAAGGCAAGGTTTGGTTTTGTGTAGCAGCAAATAACAACGTCCCCCTCCCATTGTAAGCGTTGTAGGAGAAACTACAGTAGTCATCACACTTGTGAAAAACATGCCATTCCCATTATTGGGAAACAAGGCCATGACATGAGACTTAACTGCTTTGAGACTAAGGGTAAAAAGCAGCCAATGAATATTTATTATTAGCTCTATGGGTCGGAGGCACTTGGTTTCAACTATGGAAACAACACTATTAACATAACTTTGAAAGACAAATGTTCAAATGCCGCGATGATGACTCTTTGCATAATTTATCGTGGTTACAATGAAGAGAAATCTCACAGGTTTGAGAGCAGCACAACAAGTTCTTGCTGTTTACTAGAAGATCCCTCTATGTTAAGTCAAAGGCATTGGTTACTTTCATGGTTGGACATTATTTATTCAGAACAAAGAGCAGCCAGAAAACACGAGGCAAAGGCAGATATTTTTATATGTTTAGTCTGAAGAGGTGAAAAAAGTAAAGTTTTAAGTTATGTAATACATAATAGACTGAGTGGGCGATACCAGAAGGGCTTGCACTTGACTTCCAATTTCCTCATTAGGACTTGAGACTTAATAGTGTAATAATAATGGGATTTAGAATTTGAATACTTAAAGTGATAGCAAACTAAACGTTGGAGGTAATACTTACATTATAACGCTAGCATAACAACATAATATATGGATAAATGTCGAAGGAAAGTTGAATGAAAGCCTTTTTTGCTCACTCTCTGCTCTCTGTCTCTCTGCAGCTCTCACCGACTGACAAGAGTTTGGAGTTTGACAGAGACTTTCGCATCAGGCACTATGCAGGAGATGTGGTGTAAGTATCTTAAAGTTTTATTTATTCAGGAAAGGCTTTTACCAGTGATTCATGCTCTTTTCCCACATTTGTACATTTTTACATATTCATGCCCCAGAGCTGCCTACTGAAACCACAGTCTTGTACTTTTGGCCACTTCAAGAGCAGATGGGAGTTCCTAAATGAAACTTGATGGTGGTTTTGGGGACGTGGGAGCACCGCTCATTCAAACTTCATGACTAGATTATGACCAAATATTCTCTTTCATAACCCTGGTTTCTTTGTCTGCTTGGCCGTCTGTGTTTGAATATTCGACACCCTGGATTTTAGGCAGTATCTGTATCAGAACAACTATAAATTTACCTTTAAATAGTTTTTTTTAATTTGTATCTATGAAGTCTGAATTATATTATTTGTGTTCATGTATTGATGTCAACGTTTTGGTTTTTTTTTATCAGAGAGTCAAAACTTTACTGAAATTTCAGCAACACAGCTGGAACTCATACATGTGGATGGAAAAGTAGCCAAAACATTATGACCATGCTTGTGTGAATAAAATAAAATGACACACCACTCTCAGCAGTCAAACCTGAAACATTTCGGTGAACTGGACTGCAACTTTTAATTGTCGGCATTTTTAAAGTAAAGTAAAAAAAAATGTCTTGCAGTGCCTGAATACAATTCAAAATGAAAGCCTAAAATAACAAAAAGAATGACGTAAAAAAAAAAACCTCTTCGTAATGTCAGCCAACTATTAGCAGCAACTTGACATTCAAAACTGAGACACTTATAAAAACACACACACATACTTGCATGTACACTAGAAAGTACATCTTCATTGCATGATGTCCCCCCAAAATGACAGCACCGCTTCTCAATCCCCAAAGTACTTGGACATCATTCAAATGAATAAATCACACACGCTAAGCCCCCAAAAAGTGCTCTTAGGGAGACGTGTGAGCCCATTTGTGAGGGCTAAGTGTCTGCCACCCAGGGGACGACTCAGGCAGGGAGCAGGGCCTGACTGGCAGACTTGATTGATCCCTGGGCCACTTAGACCAGGCACTTACACCATCTCACAGCATGATGTAGAACAGATCAGTTATTTATAGCAGGTTCCTCACTAACAGCACGCATTAACATGAGGCTATATTAAGATTACCTGAAACACCAATTAATGCAGTAAGTTGTTTGTTTCAGGATGATTCAGAGTCAGATTTAGGTCACAGTAATCATTTAGTTATGATGTTACAGGACGGTTTGTGCAAGAAAAAGAAAAGTGTGTGTGTGGGCGTGCGCACACATGCATTTACCTGCCTCTCTCTCTTCGTAGGTACTCAGTGGTGGGTTTTATTGATAAGAACAAAGACACACTGTTCCAGGATTTCAAGAGACTGCTGTACAACAGGTGACACACACACACACACACACACATACACACAGAGTAATACACACCACTTCAATCACCTCCACACACTCTTTGCTGTATTCCTTGCAGCATTTTGATTACATGACACCCCTCTAGAAAAAAACAGCACAGGACAAGTACAACTAATCTCCTCTCAGCCCGCTCTTATCCTCCTCCTCCCCTCCAATCCTCTGGTGTTTTTCCTCTGCGGAATATAAATGTGAGGTCTAATAATTCCTGACCTGTCTAATATGTATTTTATTATACTCTTTACACAAGTCAAAAGCAGGATTTTTGGATAACAGTCAAAAATGTTTTAATATGGAGGCTTATGACGAATGAAAACCTTTTTCTTGTTTGAAGTTGCACCTACATTAAAATGCAAATTGAAATCTAATAATGAAATAAATGATCTAGCTCTTGCTTGTTATATTGTTTGGACTTGCAACAAGCCTCTTATGAATGTTGGATGGCCAAACTGAATTGAGCTGTGATTGTTGAGCTGTTTTTACTCACATACTCATGGATGTGTTGTAATATCTTCCCTTTTATGTTTGTCTGTTCAGTTCTAACCCAGTACTGAAGGGGATGTGGCCTGAGGGCAAACTGAGCATCACGGAGGTCACCAAAAGACCACTGACAGCTGCAACACTCTTCAAAAACTCCATGATCTCATTGGTGGAGAACCTGGCCTGCAAGGTGAGCAGTCAGGACTGATGATGAACGAAGCAGCATTACATCCAGGGCTGTAGTGGTGGCTAAACACGGTTTACTCACTGCCCAAATTCTGAAACTGCACAGCCCACTCTGAGAGTTTATGCACACTTCACATCACTTCACACGTTTTTGTGCCCTCAAACCAGGCTCCATGTACGTTTCTTGTGCAAATTCGAGGCTTGTTTTGTTTTCTGCTCTATTGTATCCTGTTAACACAGAGTGATCAATCAATCAAAGTCCTGCATAGCAGCAGACTGTAAACAAGTTCAGAATAGGGACATACGACATCTGACCACATGCTAAATAAAATAATCTAGTCTTCATAAGTCATAAATCACAATTTGTTGCACAATTTGCACTGTCAAACTTTTCAAATGGATCCAGCCCAGGGACACTGAAATGAGTCAACTGAAAGCAACATATGACTTAACCAGTAGGCCTGCAACTAATGATTGCTTTCTTGATTCATCAATTAATTTCTCAGAACCCAAAGTGACATGTTCAGGTTGCTTAATTTGTCAGCCCAAAATAATCAGTATGTGGTCGGAAGAAAAGCAGTTGAGAAGCTGGAACCTGTTCAACAACATGTTTTGGAGCTAAAAGGTTTTTTAAATAATTAGGTTGATTATCAAAATAGTTTCTTATTTTTGTCTGTAGTTTTTGTCTATTTATTGCCTGATCATTCCAGCAATATTCTACAGTTTTAACAAGTTTGCTCCATTTTTCTTCAACAAAAACTTATACCATTAGAATAACTGGAAAGATACCTTAAATCACATAAACATTTGACACATCGTCACATCGGATTTATTCATTTATGACCTCCTTACAGGTCTACAGTGAGTTCAGGGCTTTTGTTTATGAGTTAAATAGATAATATTCTCCCCCATGTTACCGACCAGTAACTCTGTATACAAGATGTGCTCCCTCAGGTGTCACTGTGAATTATAATAACATATTATTGGTCCATCTTACAAGTTGAATACAGATGTTCAGCAGTTGTTAACACATTGTTACCTTCTGTAGGAACCCTACTACGTTCGCTGCATCAAGCCCAACGATGTCAAGTCCCCCCTACTCTTCGAGCAGGAGCGCTGTCGCCATCAGGTGGAGTACCTCGGGCTGCTGGAGAACGTCAGAGTGCGACGTGCCGGCTTCGCCTACAGACAGACATACCCTCGCTTCCTACAGAGGTACACACAACCTAATAATCATTCTAAACACCTTGTCTTCAACCTTGTTTCAGCAAGTTATATGTTGAATTTCCCCTTACATGTTTTTATTTATTTAACTAATCACACCAGTTAAATACTCTGTCAGTACTGTCATACACAATAGAGAAAAGCAGCAAATAATTTTATTTCAGAAGTTTTAATCAGAGAATGTCTGGCATTTTTCTTGAAAATTCACATAAGCCATTCATCATTGTGGCTCCACAGTACATTGAAAATTACAATTCAAGCATATATTGTTAGGCACAAAGGACAAGGATCCACGGGGCAAACAGACATGGTCACAGATAACTGGAGTGCACACATCCATGTGACTGATTACAAAAACTACCAACAGTACATCAAAATATAGTTGAACAGTGTAAACATAGGAAATCATTGAAAACTATAATACAATAATAACAAATATATAGAAAATCTGTCAAAGGTGAAATGTGTAAAACAAAAAAATACAAAACAAGAAAACACATAAATAGGGACAGAATCAGATCTTAATAGGGCCAAATTTTTCTGTCTACATAATTGCACAAATAGCTCAAATGAAAGTTCTTCAGTAAGTCATGTTGTTAGTGGTCAATCCTGCAGCAGATTCATTTGGTTTAGTGGATTAAGTCTGTAATCCACTGAAAAATGCCCAAATTATAGGCATCTTTAATAATTTTTATTAGGGTTATGATTTGAAGGTTTGCTCGTGAGGCCAGCTGAGTAGAAATGATTAACACCTCCTCCCTCACCTCACATGCTCCACATTTACATAAGTGTTCTGGACAAACATGCTGAACGCCCGAAGCTCCACATTGGGCAGCCATGAAAGATGTTACATGACAACTCCTGTGACTGTGGGGTGTGAATATGTGTTGTGTAAACCTAATCAGCTCGCAGCTAATCTAATCTTGTAGCCAATCAGTTGCATCTCCAGCAGCCATTACTAAAAAAAAACCCTTAATCATCATCAGCTTGTGATTTTTAACAGTACCACTAATTTTGTCAGTTTCCTACAAGCATAATATTTGTGTCCTTCCGACCTTGTTCAAAAGACAACTGGATTATAATTAGTAGAGAGAAACATTGTGGTAAAACATTTCAGTTTGCTGAGAAAAATACCCTGTTTTAATTTGGTAAAGTAGTAAACAACTACGAGTCAATGAACTGCATTAATAACTCATGTTTTATTCATAACCTGTAGAAGCTCAAACACCTGACATTACAAGTCTGTTTACATCCCAATTAGCATGAAGTTGCTTGCAAACAGAGTACTGATAATGGATTTCTGAGGCTGATAGAAATATCAGTATTTATTTATTTTTATTTTATAAAAATCTGATATTTCTGGCTAATATGAATAATCTTTTAAATAAACTTCCTTAAATTTTACTACAATATGTACAGGACTTGTTATGACATTTTATGTAAATAAAAATAGAAGTTAATTCATTTCAGTGAAGTTTACACATTAGTTTATACTGCAGTTGAGATTAGAAGATTTAACTCAAAGTTATGAAAGTTCAAGGCAAGTTTAGTTTATTAGTTTAATAGTTTATTTCATAAACTAACAGAGTACATTGACAGTGCAGCATTGCTACTTTTACTTGAATAAGGAATCTAAAATACTTCTTCCACCGCTGATCTTCTGGGAGTTGGTTTCAGCACTGTGGTGTGTAGTAAGGAAATGCTGCTTGTGATGTGTTTTCTGCTTGTCTGGTTTGTACTCTATACTATTAACTACTGAGAGAATTACACCAGTATATTCATATAGACTGCATATACAAAAAACTATAATATTACTTATTGACTAACACACAGAAACAAATATATCTGTGAAACACTAAAATAGGCTGATAGTATCTCTAGAGTTGAACCAGTTTGTCGATAATTGATTGAAAAATACACTGGAAACAATTTTGGGAATGGATAATTCTTGTCATTGTTTAATTAAGCAGAACTCGCAAATATTCTCTGGTTATACCTCGTGTTAAAGACGCTGTTGATCTGTGTTTTATATCATTTTTAAATTGAATGTCTCTGGGTTTTGGACTTGGTTGCACAAAAGAAGATGTTAGAAGATATATTACACCATTTTGTGATATTTCATACAGTAGACTAAACAATTAATCACAAGCAACCCTAAATGTCTATAATCTTGAGCTTTCATAAGAATGTTCAGTCTTGGCTCGTAACAAAAAGAGACTATAGATCTGGGTTAGACTTCAGAGACGAGCAATGGTTTCACTCACATGTTGCACTTGCACTCATGCTACAGCAGGTCAGTTGAGAGCTTAACCCTGACAGGCTGGTCTTGTCTTGTTTTTTAATGATACTTTTGGCTACAAGCTGGCGTCACTAAGTCACCATAACGCAACACATTATGCTAACCAACACTCCTAATAGTACACACACACTTGTTGTAGCCTTGCCCTCGTTCCCCAGCTGTCACATTTGCCCACTGCCCTCGTAGAACCCGTCGTGGAGGACGGAGGATTAGGTAATGAGTCTTTTGCATAACATGCTAACGAGTCATCCAACTCTGTCACTCCAATCCCCCTCGCTGATGTATTTGGACTTGGTATTACATCACAGCCTTGCCTGCCAGTGGGTCGGCGCTGAAGTGACACAGGGACGCAGTCTGTTGGATCTTGGAAGACAGAGAGTATCACTGCTGTCTTGGAATAGCCTCATAATCTTGATTTTATTCATCAGTTTTTACATGAACTTTGGGTTATTCTGTGCTTTTCGATGTGCAAAAAGGTTGAAAAAAACATTGAGAAAATGTAGAAAATGTTGTAAATTCATGGTGATTTCACGATCACCTTTTTTGAAAAAACATGATTGATATTCACTTGCTGTGGTAGCCTGTCGCTGTCCTTTTTAAAGCTGTCCTTCTTCCTCCTCAGGAGTGATTTTCCGTGTCAGAACAACCCACACAAATTCAAAGAGCCTTGCTTTTGTTGGAACTAACACAGGAAGGAATTTTATTGACTGACAGCAGCACAAGCTCTTTCTCAGCTCTGCTGACCATCCTTCAAGCCGTACATAAAGTTTCTTTAGAATACAAAAAAAATAATACAAGGCCTTTTTAATGCTTGCTGTGGAATATTTCAGTGGATTTATAGCACCGAAAAGACCTTTTACCCCCTGCGTCGGGCAGCAGGTGCACTGTATGATAATTAATCCCCCTTTTCATGTACTAAATGATATGATTTCCATCGCACCCTGCCAGGAGCAAAGCCCCATGCTTGCTGAGTAATTAAGATCTATACGGCACTATACAGTATTTCCAGATATAACATGATCTGAGGATATGGAGTGATACTTTGAAGTAACTACATAAAAGGTATTAAGAGTATCACTATATTGATGTATGATTTCAGTGAATACATTCTTGAACCGATTAATTTAATACATGAAGTCTTTTTTTGGCTGCACATTAATGCAGTTCCTAATACTTTCTCCCTCCTCCAGATACAAGATGATCTCAGAGTTTACGTGGCCAAACCATGACTTGCCATCAGACAAGGATGCAGTGAAGAGGCTCCTGCAGGGGTGTGGATTTGACCATGACGTGGCCTACGGCAAAACCAAGGTCTTCATCCGCACACCACGCACCCTCTTCAGCCTGGAGGAGCAGCGAGTCGAGATGGTCCAGAGAATTGTGCTCTTCCTCCAGAAGGTGAGACTACCTCATGGCATCTTATGAAACTGTAAATTACTGCTGCATTATTGCTCTGTCACCATTGAAAATTCATAATTTGTGAAATTCGTACTGCCAAACGTGAGAGAGAAAGCTATTGAGAAGCCCCCTACAGTCACTGATTCCTTACGTTTCTTCATTTTATTAATCATTTTTTTAATCTCTCCCTGATTTTGCCTTGAATTTAAACCAGTGAACCGAATGAGCACTATCCTTTTCCGTATTTGTTGATAATGAAAGAGCTCCTATTTTCCAACATCTGTCATTGTGAATACCTCTGATTGCCAGCTATCAACAACTATTATCTGATGAGAGCCTTCAAACAAGACCATGAGGCCCGTGTCATGTTCTCATTGAAATTCACCAGCCCTTGTTCTGCATATGAATAACCTTGGAGACTGGAAAAACTCAAGCCAAATTTTTATACAAGCACAGTGGTATTATTGGAGCTAATTTAATCTTGTATTATTAGTCTCTTATATCTCTCAGGGTGAATGTCTCCTCTCTCTTTCTCTGTCTGAGTTTTCACCCACACAGCTCTTGTAAAGTTGTTAGATGTGATGAGTAGATCTCAGATTTTTCATTGGAAATGTTTCAGGGAGTTTTGGGCAGTAATGATTATAAAACACGCTGCAGATTTGCCCTTATATTATCATTAGGCCAAATCTGTTTGTTGGTTTTGGTTTGCTGGTCATGAATTAACCTCTCTGACTTGTCAATGGACTGTAAATATGATGGGAATAGATCACTGGTTCATGTTTTCATACATTAGAAGTATCTGGTGGTGTGGATAAAGAGGAGGATGTACAGCATGTTTGTGTTGATGCTGTATTATTTTAGCATAATTGAGGTCGAAATATCATGAAATCAATACTTATGTTTGGCTGAAAGTTGACTTACAATACGTGCTTTCAACCTTTGTAGAAAACAAGCTAAATGTTACCAAAAACTTTAAGTGTAAAGTATTTATATACCATTTCATGCAGCTCTTCTCTCCGGGGCTTGAATTCATTAATTGGAAGATTGGAATGAAATTTCTTGTTAAGACCTCTATTAGCAAAATCTTCTTTTTCGCATTATATGAATATAATATTGAAGTAAAAATAGTGGTTAAGACACATACCATATAACCACAGTCCCCAGTTCGATCCCAGTTAGGTACCTTTGTTGCATTTAATACCTCTCCTCTCTCTCTCTCCTTTCACCTTTTCTCTCTGTATCTCTACTGTATCTCTTAAATAAAGGCAAAATGCCAAAAATAGATTTTAACGGCAAATGTCTCAGTAAGGTGTTCCCCCGCGAGCCTCCAGACCGGCTTCAGCTCTCCTTCTCAGACTGCAGGCCAAAGTGACCTAAATCTGATTTCTTTGCACTTACTGTATGTGACTCTGCATTTTTCATGACAGGGTGAACAGCACAAATCACATGGAATCTGATCTTTTTAAATTCTGATTCGGCTCACTTTCATATGAGGTCCAAATAAGATGCAGGTGAGGTATGATTTCTTGCAGTGTGACCTCAGTGTGAACAGTCATACCAGAATCAATGTTACTTTTATGTCACCGACTTTCGTCATGTGGGTCACTTCAGGGCCGTGACACTGGAATCTGATACGGGCCACATTTAAAAGGTAATGTGAACAGCCATAAATAAAGCCAGAGATTCCTCATGTTGGAGGGATGAACAGCATTCTTCCAAAAGATTTTCCCTCATTTGGAAATTTTCATGATGGTGATGGAGAGCACCAACACTTCATTCCAAAGTGTCCCGTTGGTGTCCAACTGGGTTGAAACCTGGTGACATGTATGGAAGTATCTGCATTTATTAGGTTGCTCACTCATGTATTCGGGTGTTTGCATTAATTTGCTCAATATCATACAAAGAGTAATAGTATTTTAGACGCATTTAATCATCGGAGTAAATCCTGTGTTTGTTAGGGTGTGGCCACAGGCTGTTCCTATATGAATCATTTGATCATATTGGCAGTTTTGTTTGATACTGATAATTACTCTGTGACCAGTACATCAGTACTTTTCCTTCCACTGGACTTGTTTTAGAAGATCTGCTCTGAATATTGATCACTGTCGTGTCTCAGTAGTTGGTAAGCCCGTCATGCGTCGGTGATTTGATGACACCTTCAGGCAAGAGTGCCAGTATGTTTGCTGTGATTATGCACTGACATGTGTCAGATCAGCGTGCAGAACTAAACTTTGTCCCTTTGATAGATGGAGAGATTGGTTTATAAACGTGAAGCGCTGCTCTGTCTGGCTGTCAAATCAAGCATGCACGATGCAAATCTGCAAATCAAAATGCCATCTCTGACAGGCAGGTAGTTCAAGAACACTGTGTTGGTGTATGAGAGTAGAAACACGCTCTGCATACATCATCTGGGCACTTGAAGCACAGTATCCTCCACTTGGGAGCCATGTGATTGACAGTCATCCATTTTCCCTAACCTGTCATTACGTTAGCATCATGTGAGCAGATTCCTCCACACCATGTTGCTTTCATGTCTACCTTTCTCGAGGAGTATCTCCAAGCTCTCAGACATGAAAGGGTCGTCCAGCCAAATTAACTTCTGTAGTGCATTGATTGGTCGACCTTTGTATCGATCTGTATGACCCTTTCCCACAGACATACCAGACGGGTGTTCCCTTCCACCTCTCCCTCAGGAGAATCTTATCTTGTATCTCCCAGGATAAGCAGGCTTTGATAATGAAGGGAAAGCCCAGAGGAATCACAGCTTTTCCACCAAAACAAACATCACAGCACCGCAGAGGTGTCGGAGCAGGCGTATTTAATCTTGCTCTCTGTCAATGTTAAGGCCACGCATGCAGAATGTGCTTCTCACAGGCAGGCTCACTCATGCTATATGCACTCAGTGACACACAAAATCAAATAGTGGTGTGACAGCAGCATTGACTCCTGTATCTAGTGTCATGCTGTTACTCAAACAAACATCCCAGCCTGAGTCTGATCTGCTGTGCCAAGCAATCCCCTTATCAGCACCTGGCACACCACACTGCCTTATGCCAGTAAGGACCACAGTGCCAGGACTGTCAGCCTATGACTGAGGCTCAGACACACTTCTTGTCCCTCCGTTTGCCTCATGGATTTATTATAAAACCACTTAGCTTGCCCCATCATCAAACAGCTAAAAATCTGTGGATGTGCACACTTCCTGAAGTCAGGTTGAGTGGCCCCCTTGTAGTGCCACTGCCTGTCCAGATTTGGAGAATATTGTGTTTTTCTGAAGCTGCACTCTCATTTTAGCCCTTTAAAATAACCATAACCTCTCCTCCTTTGGGGAGGGGGAGTAGCTGGAGGAAAGGGTTGGGGGCAGGAGGAGGGGAGGAGGCTCCTTCACAGCTCAGTTTAATCCTGCTGGTCTCTCCAGCCCTCCGTCCTTTCTTCATGTGCTCTTACTCACCTCATCTTTCCCCTATTGTGGTGCTTCACCCAGTCAATCCGCCCAACCTGAAATGTATTGCAATCAGGCCTGGGTGCATTACCAGTGATTGCTCTGCATCCTCCTGTGTGCGATCCTCCATCGACAACACTGAAATCTCTACCTTGTACAGAGCAATCTAATCATTACCACTTTGGGGAATGGCAACCAGAACAATAGCTAAAAAAAGGCACACAATCCAACACAAATACAGATGTTATAAATTATACATAGGCCACCCCCACCTTCCCTGTGTGTTAAAATGAATATTTCATAAATTCAGGCTCAGCCATCCACATCACATTAACTGTCTGCGCTTGTCAGCGGAGCAACGATGACGAGAAGAGACTCCCCCCTCGTGTATTCTGAACCACCGCCTTAATTGCTTTCCAAAGCTTTACATAGTCTCTGTGTAGCAGTAGGTTTATCAGACTTGGCGAGTGTTATGTCTTGGGTAGTCAGCCCAGCCATGGGGAGGGGGTTTATCTGAGCAGGAGCTAAATGAAAACGTCTAAAAAGGATAAGAAGTCCTGTTTTTATTAATTTGTATTGTTTATTGGTGGATGACTCACGTCTTGAGGCAATAAATTGTAAAGCAATAAATAAATAAAATCTTACTGGAGGAAAGGGTTGGAGAATCTTACTGATGTGAAAAGGGAGTAATCTGTGGATAGCTCTGTGCAGCCCTCTTGAGAATAACAGGCTACTTAGTGCAAGGCTAGCACTGCCTCTTCTCTGCTTAACTGTCCAGAACTGATCTGTCTCCTGCTAGACCTCAGCAGAAACATGATCTCTAATCCTCTGATCCCCTCTGAACCTGCAAAGTGTTTTAGATATCATCCAAGGCTATCACCTCCACAAAAACCTCAATGGTTGAGAACACAGCGGATCAAAGGAGGGTGGTTTAACTTTTTTGTTACAATCATACAGTTGGATTTTGAAGAGAGGAAATGTCCTTCTTCTGTCCTCAGGAAAGTAGTGATTTGGAAAGTCGATACATTTTCTTCTATCTTTTACTTAATCCCAATTATCCTTTGTTATATTGTGTTACCATTCATTCTGTGACCTAAGTGCTATTTTCTTATAATACAAGACACGTGACTGTTCTTGTGAACGAAGCTTAATTTGTTTGTATTAAGTGCGGATTATACTGATCGTTCAGCTGTCCTTGTAATGTTATCAGTTTTCAAAGAAAAGCCTAATTTCAGAACATTTGTATGAAGGCTACAGAATCGACTGAATTTGTGCTTTCTTTCAATGCGGTAAGCCTAAAAATATCCCACGGTTCATGACACCTTTTGGCAAGTATAAAAACTGTAACCACGGGCCTCTCTCCATGGCAACTGACATGAGGTTCGCTGCCAAAGTTTACTGATTTCTTTTTTAGATTTTAGCCTCCAAATCCTCCCAAAACCCTTTTTATTTTCAGTTTTCATTCTGAGTAACAGTTACAACAGAAACAGGCGCCCTTGTGCTCTAAGGTTTTAGGATGCTGACCCCCATCTCCATAGTCCTTGTCACTCACTGTTTCCTGTCTAACAAAGGCTAAACAATTACCAAAATACTTTATATTAATAATATTAATAATATTATTGGCCATTTTTCATAGCAGATGAAAATAAATTGATTTTATAAAATTACTAAAATAAAACCTCACCTATATACTGTAAATAACTGGATGCTTATAGAAACCCACACAAAGTAATAAAGAAATGATAAAGAAAAACATTGACTGACAATGATTATTTTCACGATCAATAAATCTGCTCATTATTTTCTCAATTAATTGGGGAAAATAATAAAAAATAACAAATTTACAATGCTTGATTTGTTAACAGTCAAACTTATTATTTACTTTACTACCATAGAAGCTGAAGAAATCTGCAAATTTTCACATTTTAGGAGCTGAAACCTCTGAAGTCATTGCATTTTGCTTTAAAAAAATTACTGAAAACTGTTTATAAAAATATGAGTTTTGGACCACTAGTAGAGCTATGGAGGAATAAACATAATTGACTTTATCAGCAGTTTCAGCTCTCACCAGCTCTAACTATAGATATTTAAGATTCTTAGTTATTAAGAAAAGGGGAACACCCATTGAAGCCCATTGTGTATATATTGTGTTGTATAGCACTAATGATAAATACAAACCGTCTCTGCTGATTATAGATAACCTGTGTACAATGTGATGCTGTAAAGTCTAGCTTTCTTTTACATACTGGCATACTGGTTTTAGTGGATGCATAGTATACTATATTACTGCTTTGTCACTTCGGTAAGCTGATTTTATTGCTTGTCCTTCAAACTCTGGAATGATGTGTGTTACTTTAAGCGTATACTGCTGACCATTGGCAATATTCTTCCAATCTATTTAGTCCAGTCCCATCTAATTGATGGATGGGCCACCCAGAGTCATTCAATTTAATCTTCAATACTGTCCCTTCTGATCAGACCTTATTCAAGATCAGCTTGAACACTTTCACATCATAAGCCCGGAGCTAAAAATGTAAAATAACCAAATGCTGGGAGTCACGATTGAAGGAATGAGAATCAGTGTCAGTATAGTGGTCTTAGTGTTACTGGTGGGTGTGTGCTGCTCACCCGAGCACTTTATTGATTTATGATAATGACTGTTGGCCTGTGCCTTGGCCCGATGGCTCCCTGTGACAGCCTGTGGTCCGAGCACGTTGCAGCCTCACTAAATTGTGTCACACACTCTTGATTCCGCCCCCCTCCGCCCAACGTGTGCATCGAGCATGTCACTGGAAAACCAGCTCAATATCCCCAGAGGATGTGGAAACTCAGGCGTTCAGCAGTGGGTTGCAGTCAAGTGTGTCAATGGTGCAGACCGGCCTATCTGTCTTTCCATGTCGGAATTCGGACATGCTTTTTCCCCCTCTAGATGACAACGAGGTGGAGGGTTGTTTGTGTGTTTTTATATTGAGCTTTTTAAATTGCCAACACTGCAGTTCAGTTAATGGCCTTTTAGTAGAGCCCCAATACTTGATTAAAGACATTCAGTGGCCAGTAAAAATCTGTGTCCTGCTCATGTTCAACATCTGAACCGAAACCCTCCAGCTCTCACCAGTTGCCCTGGCACATGTGATTTGTGAATGCTTTTACCCAGTGTGCATTTCAAACCCAAATAAAACCCCAGCAATCTGTCCCGCTTTGTTGCGACGAAAGATCCCCAATCTGGCTTTGATGAGCTCGTAAATCCCAGGCCCGGGAACGTGGTGAGGGCAGCCTCCATGATGGCAGAGTCTCTAAAAGGATGATCAGATGGCTTTATTGGCCAGGAGAGTAAGGGGCAGACCGTCAGGGGCCTTGTTATTGGCCTGATTTATCCACATTCCCCCGAGTGTCATCTTCATCAGCTCACCAGCGTCATCACAGCCAGTCTGCTTCGATGTTGGAGAAGCAGAAAATGTGTTTATGGTGTTTCGTGCCTGCGAGGGAGCGGCTGGATGGCCCCATCGTAATTCTAACCTCTCGCCGCTTTCCACCTGTCACACACCTTAATGAGGCTCCGAAGACAGTGGAGACATTTTATGTCTGCCGTTATTTGATTCATTGTTCCTTTATGGCCTTTTTTCCTCCTGCTTTGCTTCTCACCTCCAGCCCCAGTCGTTTACAATTTAATTAGTGATTTGTAGCTTAGATAAACACAGTTGTTGATCTGGCATAGGCCCGTGCACCATGTGGATATTATGCAGGCAACATCTTAACTGAGCTCTCACTGAAAATCCAATTTGGCCACTTTTTTCTTTGTTACTCAGTATATCATGTGAGCACATATGGGCTGGGACACTGTGTCTGTATGGGGGAGGGGGAGTCACAGTAGTGGTTTATATGCTGACTAATTTAATTTAGATTGAACTAAATTTAGTAAATTCTAGAGTTTCACTGGTTCGGATATAATTAGATGAATGTTTAATACTGTATGTATGACAGATTTTCACTGATAAGATCTTTGTACAATTCCCACACTGTCAGCACTGAGTTTATTAGAGCTACAACATTTTGCTCATGGACAAAATTCACAACATGAAACAACATCACTGGATACAACTACCAATCAATAATTGATTAAAAAAGATATATATATATATATATGGGGTTTTTTTTAAAGGGAAATGCGTCTACTAATAATGAATAAATATCTTAATATTACACTAAATATCAAGTTAACACTTCGAGTGAAAACGTTCAGGTAAATTGTCTAATGTTAAACAACTTCTGGCCAATATTTTAATGCACTAATGAAGAAAAGTGTAAATGCAAATAAACAAGTAGAAATCTAATTCTTATTAGACAATTCTTAAAAGTAGAACTTAAAAAAAAGAAGAAATTGTAAAAAAAAAAAAAAACTAGATCACAAACTGCATTTATTAATGCCCACTAACAGGTTGCAGCAAAGACATAAAACATCTGTCTGTCTGTCTGTCTGTCTGTCTGTCTTACTGAGCTGAAATGCACCTTTTCAAAACTGTAACTACAGGTAGGGGTCAGGTGGGGATGGGCAGATCAATACTTAGAGTATTAATACTACCAATACTAATTATGGTTTTTAGTAGCAATACTAGTGTCAGGCGGGTCACCACCAATAATAAACATGGTTTTGTCTTCTGTTAGATCACACTCTGAGCACACAAACACTCTCTGCTGCCGCTGTGTGCAGCATTCACCGCATTGATTAATAGAATTCACGCAGTGAAGATTAATGTTAATTCTCCTTTCATATCTGTCTTGTGTTTTGACATAATTAACATAGTGGTATAATGAATACATTGTAATGTTCAGCAATCAGCATCATTTGGCAGCAGTGGAAATGTATTCAGAAACACATTGGCGGCTTGAAATAATAAAAAGTTTAAGTATCAGTATTGATATTGGTATTACTACCACCCTAAGGGGGGCTACGTCTGCAACAGAAATGCCACAGGCAAGAACTGTACAAGTTTCTGTAGCAGAAGGAGATTTGTGATAGCGAAGACAACCTTAAGCAAGTTGAAGAAAAGCACTGTAATAATTCTTTCAGTAACACACAGTTAGGAATGTATCTGCAACCATCTGCTCACCTCAACCTCTGCTTTATGTCACAGTGAATGAAAGAATGCTATTGATTGCACAGCAATAGTCTCATACAGTATTCAGCGGTGAAACGAGGCTAACCTCCATATCACTGTTGTATATCACAGAGTGAATGAGCGAATGTGTAATTATAGCACTGTAAAGCCAGATAATGTAATATCTGTCTGTTATTGTGCTACATCAATTTGTACCACCACAATAATAGTCGACCTTAAGCCCTCTAACACCTACAAGGATCCTGTTCATCCTCAGCAGCTTAAAGCCACTATCCATATATTTAAATCACTGCTAAACATAGTGCAAATAACGTTTTCTTCTGTTTTCTTTTTTCTGGTAATAACTGACTTTTCCACACAAATGACTTTTTTGTAGTGAAGGTATGCTATGTAGTTGTTTTGTTTATATGAAATGATACTGTGTGGGTTAGCCACCTTTTTTCTGAGTCATGGCATAAACAGGAAATAATATTTTCAACAAGTATGTGAGTAAAATCCTGGCAGAGATTAGAACGAAACACTTAATAGAAAATGGATGAATGAAGAATTGCATAAAATAGTGTTATGAAACATGAAAAAGAGTGCCATGCACTGTCCACTCAGAACATATTGGTATATTCCCACATATTTTTGTATTGACTAACTTCAAAAGGCTCAAATTCTAATTTAAATCCACTCATAGTCTACCTTTTACACCGGGGCCATTTTGACAGCAGTGTTTGACCCATTGCCTGCTCTTAAAACTCTGTCTCATTTACTGTAACACTCAGAATACATTCTGAATATAAATGAAGGTAACTTTTAACCTTGTTCACAGAGACAACTACGCCCGCTGCAGTCGGGGCAGGCAGTAAAAACCCCTTCATTCCACCCACCGCTGT
Organism: Dicentrarchus labrax; assembly: GCF_905237075.1. Classification (NCBI taxonomy): domain Eukaryota; kingdom Metazoa; phylum Chordata; class Actinopteri; family Moronidae; genus Dicentrarchus; species Dicentrarchus labrax. The sequence goes on along the minus strand of NW_026136712.1, from coordinate 20,200,603 downwards.
CACCCTGAGCCTGTGGAAGAGTCATCTCAGGGGTCGATTAGTGATGAATATGTAGTCGCTCCTCTTTTCTCACTCTCATCCATTATGTATTAGAGACAGTGCGGCATGGAAGGAAGAGGTCGTCAACTGCCATTTTGCCAGAGAAGCACCATTTGAGACTTACAGTAACACAGCATTAGAGGAGCTATTTTTATACCTGGGTAGATGTTTGTCGCGTTGCATAAACATAGATAAATCACGGAGTATATACAGTATTTAGACATAAATACAACAACAAATAGACATTAATACAAGCTTTTTATGAGCTAAGAAAAACAGCCCTGTTTTCAGATGTAAGATTAATTAATGTTTCAGGTTTTTGATTAGTAATTTAGCTGTAGAAGTGTGTGAATTGAACCCTAACTCTGGATAGCAGCAACAGACGTGTTACAAAGACTTGGACAAAGGATAAGGGAAGGAGTCTGTGCTTTCTGATCTGATATGTAATTTCTGTGAAAGTGAACATTATATTTGTAATAATTAACAGAAACCATTGAAGAATCTGAGATTTTATGCACAAAAACTGGGCCAGTGGGCTTTAGTTTATATCAGTTGACATCCTAGGGGACAGATTTGTCAGTTTTTTAGTCCGATAGGGCTTATCTAATATTACTGGACATATAACACATGATTACATAAACTTTAGGGCTTAAAAAGGTCCAAAATAAATCTTACTTTTCTGAGAAACACAGTGCAACCCAGCTGGCTTGGTGATTTAGATGGCTGACTGGCCTTCTTTTATTGATTTCAGTGTGATTCAGCCTCTTCAGAAGGCCACCCTCTTTCCAGTCTCCAGAGGAGGTGGCTCCATGCTATATTCCTGTTGTCAGAAAGTGACACTTCACTTAAAATACTTTACTTGAAATAATGTTAAAGTACATTTTAAACGTATATGCAGCTGATGTGGTTATATCAGCTTGAAACGACATGAATGAATCTGCTGCTTCCATATTCCAGTGGTGCATGACTTATCTTCTTCCCTGTAAATCATTACACCACGGCCTCCTCCACAGTTTTAATATGCAAAAGCAGGAAATCCTTTTCTTTGCCTTCGGGCCACCCCCACACTTTGAAAGATTAAATTGATCTCCATGATTACTTTGCATCACAGTTAGACGATATCCAGAAGTGAGCCTGCAGCGCACTGTGCAGTATTTTCCTTTAATTTGTGACTCTTCAGTCTGTGACACTAAATACGCTCCATTACTGATTATTTAGGATTATTTTGGTACAACATAGTCCAATAAATGTGTAAATAATTGAGAAGTTGTGTGTAAGAAAGGGAGAGAATACAGTAAAAGGGGAGCATATGGTGGTGATTTTAGTGAGGGCGGATCAGGAGTTATGATTCCCTGGGGTCCCACTTACATCTATTATTCATGTTTTAGAGGGTCTGATAGCCACTCAACCTATGTATAGTTACAGGCAGGCTTGGGGGTCCTTAATTAAGCCCTCATTCTAGTCCATGTTATTCAAACATTACAAGTACTTATGTATAACAAACAAATATGTAGCAATGTGAATTCTAATGATGAGTAATGAAAAAACTCTTTGTATAATTGTAAATGAGGAAAATCAGCAGTGTGACACATTGAAATACACATTTATATATGAGCTATTATAGCAACATTCAGCTGTATTTATAGTTATAAATATATTCATCGCTCGATATTTTATGATTTCCATGCAGAGGTCATACCACTGGTGCATGAGACCTTAAAAATAGCCCAGTTAGTGATGGATATCCCACTAAATAAGTAAAAGAAATCTAGATACAGCAGCTCTAAATATCCCCTCATCCCTTCTGCTTTAGTAAAGTTCCCCCAGTACTTTATGCTTACACACATAAAGATCAGTTTTCTCTCAGTTCTTCGTAACCAAGATGCAACCCAACACTTGAGTCAGACTAGGTCCAAATGTTCTGGTACAGTACGGTTCTGTTTTATTGCCCTGTGTCTCTGGGTTTTTGTGGTAATATGTCTCTTACCTGAGTACATCCAAGTGGACTCTAATTATGCGGTCCATTATCATCACCACAAGAGAAAGATGTGGTTTTTGAGGTGAGAGAAACAGTGTGTGCTGTGAAAATGACGTGCTGTTGTTCTTCGCCCACAGCTGCTCGTCATGCTGCTGTCGATGTTCGTGTTCTCTGTCTCTGTTTGGCTCTGTTCGGGTCTACTGCATTTTGGACCGGGTCTGATATGGATCGGTTCCTGGGTGGGGCAGCCGTGTCTCAGGAGGTAGAGCGGGTCGTCCACTAATCACAGGGTTGACACACATGTCGAAATGTCCTTGAGCAAGACACTGAATCCCAATGGTCATGCCAGCACCTTGCATGGTAGCTTCCTGCCATGTGTGTGTCTGTGTGTGTGTGTGTGTGTGTGTGTGTGTGTGAATGGATAAATGGCTAATCGTAAAGTGATTTGGATAAAATCCCTTTATAAATGAGCCATTTATTTACCATTTTTGGTTCAGGTGTCTTTTTAAAATGTTCAGGTAGCTTTTGTTCAGGTATTTTTTGGATTAAAAAAAATGTATTGTGTAATGTCCTGTGTGGCTCTGGAGGAGCTTTGTCAAGTTTGAGGAAATAACCCCTGATGTTGTCATCATGTTATCACAAAGCCTGAGCTTGTAGACCAATTTTTAGCCCCGCTAGCGGCGCGGCTGAAAGGATGGCAATGACGCTCAATTTGTCTATTACTTTGGTCCACATAAAATATCTCAACAACTGTTAGATGGATTTCTATAACCTTTTGTACAAAGATTTACAGTGACCCAGAGGATGAATTCTAGCAACTTTGGTGATCCCCTGACTTTTCTTCTATTAACAACAGGGCGAATATTTAGTTTTTTCAGTGAAATATCTACAAGATGGGTGGCACAAAACTTTGTCTAAACCTTTATGAATCCAAGTTTATGTATCCAAATGACTTTAACGCCAGAGTGAAATTGATTACAATGCAATTTGGTGCATACATTCATGGTCTTTTTGACCTTTGGTGATCTCCTGACTGCTATCATCAGGTCAAAATGTCAATCTGTCCATTATTTTGGTTCATCTATCTCTACAGTTTCTATACAATGACCATTGTAGCCTCACAAAGCAGCTTGGTGACTGTAGACAGTAATGTAGCTTCTCAGTTAACAAGACAAAGAAGAGTAGGGTAGCATGCAAGTGTACAGTAGAAGACATAGGATCTAATGAAAATATGCCATAATTTGTATCATGGGAAACGAAGGATTCAGCCTTGCAAGAGCTTGAATGCTAAAGGAGATTGAAAAGTCAGGATACCTCAGCCTGTGCTGCTTCAATTTGAACCATTCCTTTTTATAATCTGACTTCCCAGATGTTAATGTGACCAGTACAGAACGTGTTGTTCAAGAACCCCGCGTTGCAGCAGTTGTGTTCCCAGCGTGTGACAATACAGAATGCGTTATCTACAGTAGCTTTATCACTTACAGATACCTACATTTTCATTTTGTTGTCCTGTGTCTCCAGGTGTGGAGGGGCACCATAGCGAGAATGCGATACCGGCGGATGAGAGCGGCACTCGTCATCCTGCAGGCCTACCGACGCTACAAGGTCAAGTCCTACATCCGAGAAGTCAACCGCCGCTTCAAAAATGTCCGATCAATGAAGGATTACGGCAGGCATGTGAAGTGGCCCACGCCCCCCAAAGTCCTGCGCAAGTTTGAAGATGCACTCAGAAGCATCTATAACAGGTACTCAGGCAAAATAACTTTAAATGTGACTGCTGTCTACCTGCTGCAACTTCAAGATTCATAACAAAGGTTCTTGCTTCTCTTCAAATACACAAACACAACAAACTGCTGTGTTTGTGCTGTGGGGTCAATTATCTTCCATTTCAAACAATTCAAATATAAAGTAGTAATAGTGAAACTGCATTTAAAAGTTTAACAATGTGCCACACATTCTCAATTATGTATATAATTCAAAGCCTGTTGAAAGAAAATGCCTGTTGAAAGAAAATGTTTAAAATTGCTTTCTTTTGAAGAAAACCACTTTCCTAAATTGGCCGAACTAAAAGTGGATCTGACCCCAAACGCAGGAGAGAGCGCATGGCCTCAAGTGTTGTTTTACATCCAGATGAGTCCGTTTGAAGCAACTTACACATGTTTCCTTCTGCCTTGGGCTCACACTGGGCATTGATTTTTCTTCCTCCATCAAAGACTCATCACTAGCTTTCATCCCAACGTCTGTTTGTTTGCTTTTTTCTATTTGAAGCTGGGCACAGGAAGAAAATAGCCTTCCTAGAGAATGATGTTGGCTGTCAGGATGTGTGAGTGGAAGGTCAATAAGTACAGTACAGCTGGGGTCTCCTGCAGTTCCCGCTGACCTAACTATCAAGGCCTTGTGCAGTAACCATGATGAAGAAAAGTCGATTTCCTCTGTTCTTACTTTTCTCGTGTGTGTTGTGTGTGTGTGTGTGTGTGTGTGTGTGTGTGTGCGTGTGTGTTTACCTCCAGGTGGTGGGCTTGGACACTGATCAAAGGCCTCTCTCCAGAGGAGGCCCTGCAGGTGAGGGCCAAGGTAGCCAGCCTGGAGGCCCTGAAGGGCCAGAGGGCCGACTTGGGTCTACAGAGGGCCTGGGAAGGAAACTACCTGGTGAGTGGGTGGGGTACAGTAAAATGTGTGTCTTTATATATTGGAAGGAAAAAACAAACACAGCAACAGAGAAAACAAAGACATATTGTACAGATTACTGTCCCTGTGTGTCAGCTGGTTTTGTGTCTCTAAAATCTATATTAGAGCTGTATATTGAACATCAATACTTCTTTGTGATAACTGTGATAATCTTGTTTACTTACTCTTTGATCAGATAGTTCCTGATTGAAATCAAAATGTTGCCCATTTTAGACTCATTTGTTAGGCACTTTATTGTACGGCTACTTGTGTTTAGACATTTAACATTAGCTGGCTAATTTGTTTAAATGAAAAAGGGTTTTTATAGAAAAACGTTTTGTTGTATCAGAATTGAAGGTCATGTATTTTATCAGCAGTATCTAAAAATGTCAAATAATACCCACTGTAAATCTCTTTACCTCTATATTGTAATAAATTCCACATTTACTGCGATAGCTATAAGGGATACTACCAAAACTGTTGAACTTTAAATTATACTGGATTCAGAAAATGTATTAATTAAAATCTTTGGTTTATTAAATTCCTAGTATCATTAGTTTTCCAGATCTGGTTTATTTCCCTGCCCAATGATGAACAAATCATTATTTAAACAAGTTTTCTGGGGTTTTCTTGTGCACAACAGAAGCGAGACAGCCCTGACACAGCTTCATCCTTCACACTGGTCTCCAGCGAACTGCAGCGGAAAGACAAATTCATGAGAGTCTTGTTCTCATGCAACGTGCGAAAGGTAGGAGGTTTTTAGAGCATTTATCCACCGCTAACCACATGCACACACAGTCACAACATGTAACTGCCTGCACAAACAAACAAACCCAACTGCTCCTGGTTTGCTCAGTCGCCCTGCAGGGTGTTTACATGTGTGTGTGTCTGTGTGCACTTATCCTGTGGGGTAACTAATGAGGAGCTTTGTGTTTCCCAGATCAACCGTTTCCACAAGGCGGAGGACCGGGCTGTGCTCATCACTGACCGCCACCTGTACAAGATGGACCCCCTGAAGCAGTATAAACCTATGAAGAGCATCCCCCTCTACAACGTATGGCACTCCATTCCGTTAACAGCCTCCTTTATTACAAACACAGGGGGGTAAACAGAGGGCGGCTCATTAGACACAGGTGTTGTAGAATTTTAGTGCAGATTCCCAACAAGGCTACACATATTGGATTAAGAGAAGTAGAGATCTTCTAGATGCAGATCCATAAAACACTGTTTCATGTGTAGTTGATCAATGTGGGTCAGAATGAGAATGGTTTATGCAGAATTGCTTTTGATTTGAACTGAATTACATGTTACACACTTGGGTAACTTCAAAATGAAACGTCATAAATCATGTTACCTCAAGATCAGCTACTAAAAGCACAAGAGTTTTAGCTGTCGATTCAGCACAAGTATAGCCTGATTCATATATGAGGAAGATGAAGATGAATGTGAGGTGACCAAATGTAGCTTTTGACAGATTATGTTTCGCTGCCTCCATTAATCTTTTGTAAACAGAGACACTGAAAGAAACAACCATCTAATCATACTGATGCTTTAACATTTGACTGTTTTATTGGCAGCAAATTCAGGCAGTTATTCATACGCAAAGGGAAATGAAGGCGCTTTACATAAGTGGTTCACAAGTTGGACCCCCATAAGTTATCAGAAGTCAAGAAGGTTTTTTTTAGGGTTGGAAATAACAAAAAACTAAGTTTAAATACTCATATTGTGTTTATGTTTCCAACTTTGCTATAATTGAACAGCTCACAAGTCACCACTTCATTGCAGAAAGAATTTAAAACCTAAAAAGAGATAAATAATAATAAAACATTAAATCACAAAAAGGGGACTGAAACCATTTTAAAGTGAATTAAAAAGACAAAACTTTATAAATCAGTACACAATAAGTTAAAACATAAGTGCAAGTAGGAAACTTTGGGTTCAGTCAAAGGCAGTGGAGAACATAAAAACATTTGAAACTGTAAATGTAAAGGTTGTTGGATGGTAACTTAATGCTGCTTCTCCGTGGTTAGTTTGAATAATCAGCAGGTTCATCTGGTAAAAGAGATATTGAGAAATGTGGGGACGACCAGCAGTAATTTAAACTCTGTTCCAATTAACTGTTTGATATGGACCATACTACTTCTGGCCAAGTGTAATTACAATGGTTACCTCATTATACAGAGACCATGCAGTATATCAGATCTCTCACAGCCTACTCCAGTCGAATGTATGAATTGCCTCCTTTAATTATTGAAGACTTAGTGCATTAATGAGATTATATTTAACATTCTTCTCATACACCATGGTTTAAATTTATATAAATTAGTGCATATTGTAGAGTACTACATGTTGCTCAGGCTAATAGAAATTTTTAATTATATACCTCAGATTTGCAGTTTCAGGGAAGGGGTTGAACACAGGGTGGAATTACAGTGAGTTCATTTCCATCCTGCAAAAAATGGTTAGTAATTACAAAAAGTAAAAAGTAAAAGTTCCAGATACAAGCTTTCTCAAGACTATACATAATCAGTTGATTCATTGATTAGTCAAAATTCATCGTCATAACCAACTGACCATTAAAGTCATTTAGCAAGCGAATACAGTAAATGTTTGGTGGTTGCAGCTTCTTAAATGTTATCATCATTAATTATCTTGAAGTTTGATTCATCAAAAGATTATTTTGATTAATAGGAAAAATATTCATCAGATTCATCATTACTGACAATAATCATTAATCACCCAGCTTGATGCTTTTTATTAGAAATGTTAATGTTGTACAGTAAGACACCAGAACACAGGGAAGCTGTGCAGAGGTTACAGTATTATCTCTGATTTCCCACCAGCCCGTTATCATGTGGCAACAATGATATGCAAAATCTCATTGGGCTCTACAATTGGCTGGTTTAATTCATATTCACACAGTGATAGGCCCATTAAGGCTTCTTCACGCACACAGCATTGCACACAGCACATCAGGCTGTTTCCATGGCAAATGTGTGTGTTTGTGTGTGTTTGTCAGCTTTATGCTAATTGTTTTTTGTTTTTTTATACCAGCAAAAATCAGTTGCATTTGAGGTTGAATTTCTTTTTTAAATGTTCTCTTCTTTTCTTAAATCTTCTCTCACAAATTAGCAATTGATTCCTCATAAGAAGCTGTGGTTGTCATTTTTTTAAAACCTGGTTAGAGGAAGACATTTGATTATTGATTGGCGAAATGTGCTTATTTGCTCTCTTGCTGAGAGTTAGAAGATCAATACCAATCTCATAGGACTTCCTGGTCTCTTGTCGTCATCGCGAGGTTCCCAGGCAACTGGCAAAGACTACAGGAAGTCACCATAAAACCTTTTGTCTTAATTATTTGGTTTTGGTGTGGAACAACATAGATAAGTTGGCAGATTTTGTTTCCCCCTGTTTCCAGTCTTTATGCTAAGCTAAATTAACCCGTCTCCTGGCTGTAGCTTCATATTTAACAGACACTTTATGAACCTTTTTTTGAACAGGGAGTGCCGAGGAGAGCAGGCTCTCTTTTGTAAGGATGCCTTGATTACAGTACATAATGATAAATACATAAACAAAGAAAATCAACATGTGCATCAACAAGATTGTTTAACAAACAAAAATTATCCAACAGACAGTACAACAATCAGGCCAAGGACCTCCACATATAAATAAAAATCCAAAGAAAGCACATACATTCACTGCTCTATGCCAGCTACGGATTTAAATTAATTGACTGAATTGAAAAGACATATAATGTGTCAATCTGCTCGTCTAACTCTCTGTTAGCATCCGTAATGCAGTAAATTCTCATTTTAAAGCCAGCATTCAAATGATGGTCAATATTATAGTCATGGTGTGGCCAGTGATGAACAAATGAAGGCCGGTCGCCAATAAACACCAGGTAAAAAACATTTTTAAGGGGTAATTTGTTGTAGCCTAGTACAGCAGCTCATGTGGTTAATTTAGCATAATGCACATTTTCATTTCCAGCACTAATTCCTTCAGTAGAAACCACCACGCTGTTCTCACTTGTTTTCTTCTTTAAAGAGGTAGTTCCTTTTTCTTTTAAGTAGCATTTTATGAGGTACTTATTCATCACCAGTGCATTACCTGCATTAGATGCGTGGCGGTCAACACGCCCCCAATTTGGAGAAGCACCAGCACGGAAGCTAAGTATGCATTGTTGTGGATGGGGGCAGCAATAAAACGTTTTTTTAGCCACCTAAAAAAAATCAATGTTAGTTTAAGTGTACGCTAGCGTTAGAGCATTTTTACTGCCTTATCTTGCCGTCAAACAGCGCTTTCCACCTGGAAACTGAAGCATTTATATTGCTCTCAGAAATCACCACACTCCTTTGACAAAAAAAGGAATTTTACCTCGCAGCACACAGGATTTTCTGGTCTACCGCTGCCTCTGTAGCAACTAACGAAATGACATGTTAAAACACCAAAGTCACACAATAACACAAACAAACCAAGCAATCAAGGCGGCAGACCAGCAACTCCCTCGTTCTGCAAGGTAAAATTACTGTTCTTGTCAAAGGATTCTGGTGGCTTTGAAAAGAGCACAGATCGATACAGTAAGCCTATTTTCCAAAATGTTGAACTCTTTCTTCAACCGTCACAATTACACACCTGACCTCGTTCAAAGAGCGCACTCAAAACTAATTAATGCTGAAGGTGAATGGACTGCCAGTTCTCCCTTTTAAGAAAACAAAGCCAGAAGAGATAGCAGCGTTTTAATCAACAAACTATTGATGATATTTCTAGTCTAACCTTCTCTCCGATTACACGCCGCGATGACAAACATTGCTTACGCCGTTTATCCGCACCGCTGACCTTGGAGGTGAGGAAGAAATAAGACAGGAAGTGAAGGTGTAATGCATTAATCTCTGAGGCGGGTACGCCCCCGTCGTCTTGTGAAATGAGTGAGATATGAGGCTGGTGTGCAGTGACAACTGTGACAAGACACCCCAGTGTTCAATCTGACAAAGTGACAAGAGGGAATTAGAGAGCTTGGAGATGGACACCCAAAGCTTGTATCAGTGCATCTGGAAGTGAAATGGGGAGATGGAGTTGAGACAGATGGTGGCAGAGAGAGAGAGCAGCATGAGTTAAGGAGATTTTTAGTTATTGTTCATTCAGAGAGTGAGTCACTCACACACACACTCTGAGTTGATGGATGAGGCTCTGTCCTATACTCAAGGTACATGGGAAGCCATCAGTGTGGGAGGAGGATGGGGGGGCACATAGTGTTGTTTGCAGTTTTTGCACAATGACAGTGACACAAGATTAGTACAGCACATACAGAGATCTCCACACAGTATAACCAAAGATATAGTTGAGGGTAGAGACATTTACAGCTATTTTAACCCCCTTTTTAACTATGAAACATAAAAAATGGTGTCTTTTGCTTATCTAAACAATTAAGTATTTGTAACATTCTTAGAGTATATGTCTGGTAATACTCGATAGTTTGTTATTGTCAACCAATCTGATGAAAAGCCCCAAATCAAAAGGGACTTAAGTGTTGTCAGTATATCCAAAATATCTTATTCCTGCCATAGAGCTGCAAACTATTAACAACACATTAGTGAGCCAATGGGTGACATGTTCCTTTATTACCCCAAACACACACACTGTAGTTTATTTTGACTTAATCCAAGATACTCCAAAAGTATGCTGTAAATACACACTAGAACACCAAATGTGTATATATTCCTGTTTGAGTAACGTTTGCTGAGAACCCGTTTTAGTAAATCACTGAGCCTTTTTCTAATTTAAACAACGTATTTGTGAGCTTTTAAATAAGCTTTTAAAGAATTGCATCTTCAGGAGGAACCGAGCAGCTTGTCTAGCAGAGTGTAACAGACAAGGATAGGGACATCAGAAGGTATTAAAGGAAAGGTTCACAATTTTTCAAATGCTTTTGAAGAAATGCTTTTATAAAGTAATTTCAATGTAAGTGATGGAAGACAAAATCCACAGTCCTTGTTCTCTTTAAAATAGGATTGTAATGTTCAGCTGAAGCAAATATGAGTGGATATCTTCCAAACTCATATTAGTCGTGTCTGTCCCTCTGGCGTGGCTTGGCAAGGAAACACCGTCTGGGGAAACAGACTAAAAACATTGTAACTTTGGAAGTTACTTCACCCACTTTATTTATCTAGCTCGACAAATGAGACAGACTAACACATTTCATTTTGGTCTTTTGTTGAAAAAAAAGAGAATAATGCCAACTTTATAAGTAAGTACATGAACTGTATTTCTATAGCACCTTTCAAAGCCACAGTTACAAAGTGCTCATAAATATAAAATAACATTAAAGGGGAACTTGGCAACTCGAGCCATTTCTTCGCTGGTTTTCACTTTTGTCGTCGCATGTTTTCTCAACGAGTCCTGTCGTAAAAAAACTCACTTGCGGCACTCTCCTCCCCCTTTCTACCGCTGCTGATGTGCATTTGTTGCCGGGCAACTTTATTGTGTGGAGCAATGTCTACCGAGGTGGGTAATACATTATACACACAGTATCATAGAACATTGCGTTTATGTGGAATTGCCGTAAAGCAGTTTGTGTGTCTCGCTCGTTCTCGCTTCTCACAATACTTCCTATTTCCAACTTAACGGGACGGTAGTTAACACCGGAACAGGCCATTTAACCATCCAAATGATTTCTAAACGGGTTTATTAAGTTGAAATAGTTGCCAAATTCCCCTTTAAATACAGCAAAACAACGGAAGTATATTGTCAGCCATAGACAAAACAAAGTAAAATACCAACAACATAAAACCATTGGAATAATGAAGTATTATTATTCTGTAGGCTACAGCACAAATGTGCATAAGGATGTATGTTTTAGCTAGTTGCTGCAGCTGGCTGTCTGTGTAGAGGAGCTCATTCATGTTTTTAGTCACCGTCACATCCATGATAATAACCACTGCCCTGCTGTATCCATAACACCAGGCCTTCTTTCACACAGCAAATGTCAAGCTGAGTGGGTGAGTAAATTGGTTGAAAAAGCGCAAAGGCGGGTGAGAAGAAGTGTAGAAAGAAAGAGGGGTGAGGAGGCAGAGATAGAGATGTACTGTAGGCTGAGAGCCACAGCAGCGTGACGCGGAGCTATCGATTGGAGAAGGTCAAACAGAGGCGAGAGCAGTTAGCTCATTGTTGATTAGCACTGATAGGCTAATGCCACAGCATCCCCTCTGCTGCCCTGTACAGTGTATTTACTGCTGCTCCTGCAGGGCAACGGAGGGGGAACGGCCGAGCTGATAGATGGCTGGTACTAATACTGGGGAGCCAGCGAGTGTCCGCCAAAGGATTTACACACCAATTAATGCCTCTGCTGCAGAAGTGAGATCATTACACTGTATTTCTTGTTGAATAAAACAAATACTGTTAAAGAAATGGTGAAATATCCATTCTGCATCAGTGACTCATCTCCCTGCTTCTCACCATCTTTTCTTTCCACATTCCTTTTTTTCCTTCATTTTATTCTTGCCTCCTCCTCCTCCTCCTCCACCCATCCCCACCTTACCCCCATCCCCCCAACACCCTCTCCATATCTACTGCTGTCTTTTCCCCTCTCTCCTGTCTCTGCTGCCGCTTCTCTCCTCCCGTTGTTGTCATGCCAACTTCCCAGGAGACAGGGTTGTCATGGATACCGAGCGGCAGGGCAGATCAGCTGATGTCTGGTGTCGTTCAGGCATGTGCACAGATCGGTCTCCTGTATGTGCGCTCTTTTCCTCCCCTTTTCCCAACGAGGCTTATTTGTGATCCCTGCGGCTCTCGATCTCCTCACGCTCTCTCTCGCCTTGTTTATTTTTTTTTATTTTTCATTCACCCGTTGAACCCTTCACTTCAGTCCGTTTGTACTCAACCCACCAGCCCTACACAGCTGCAGTGTGACTATACAGACATTGTTTATGAACTCAGATGAATGATGTACATGTGCAGCTGTATCATGATATTCTTAACCGGGTTGTAGAAGTAACACCCAGAACAAAAGGCCGCTGTATAAGTAGCTCTCAAATTACATCAAGCTCAAGATGAGAAGGTGATGAAGCATAAATGATAATTGTGTAAATAAATTCATACACCTCAGAGGCAACTAGCAGGGGGTTGACTTTTTTTTGCCCTGTAAATATCACTGGTTAGCTCACTGGTTCCCTCACAGCTTCACAACATGAATGGCTGCACAGCTTAGCTCATTATATCCTTATATTTCATCATAGAGCACTCACCATTTGCTCTTGCAGCTTTTTTCCCCCCTTCTGTCTTTACAGGACTGTTGTGGGATGTGTTATATAAGCAGTAAGTTGTTCCCATTAGAATACACTGGAAGAACCTGCTGTTCAAATTATGTCCTTATAACAACTGCATCAGACCAGAGAGCACTTGACAAAAAGCACTGTGGTCCTGCCTGCACATGGACAAATGCACATTGTACAGGAGTTTTCTCACTAGTGCTTTCACCAAATATACACCCACTGGTGTTACTGTTTGGGAACATGGCATTTATAAATGCAAATTAGACATCAGCAAACAAGTTGTCCCTCACAAGTGGCGCAGTCCTCCTGGGTCCAACAGTAGCAAATATGGAAACCTGTTTGGACTTTAAATTATTGTCTCTTCCTTGAGCCAATCCGTGTGTTTTGTTTTCTATTTAGTTTTAATAGAGATAGTAATGGTAGCAGAGCTGGGAGATCCATATTTACACATTTTTTCGAACATATTTAGTTGTGTAAAAGGAAAAAAAGTGAGGAAATAATGTTGCATGGAGCATTTGCTTCAGAGTGGGACACGTGGACAGAAGCCCCTTATAACAGGGCAAATTTGTGTTGTCGATAAATGTTAACAATCGGGAAAATGCAAACCACCTATAATCTGGCTTCAAATGATCCAGAATACACTGGCTGATGCAATATTTTCAAAACTAATGAGGGACTCCTGCACACTGTCTCGCTTACTGCTTAAGAAATATTTATTTAAATAACAATGTTTCTATATGACCTTCTATATTGGCAGCATGACAACACTTCATATGTATATACACACACACACACACACACACACACACACACACACACACACACACACACAAGCGCCCTCCATCATTCAATTTTCCAATCAGAGGACTGTACTGTTTAGTTAACAGGTGATCACCTTGAGCCATTCCAAGCATTCACGTCATCGGTCAGACAATAGCACCAAAAAAAAACTAAAAATATACAAAATACAATAACAATCTTAAGCAACATCCAACAGCTCGAAATAAACAAGTCAATTTAGGAGCAAACATGAAACATCACAAATCTTACAGTGTTTTCAAACATTAAATCGTAAATACATTGTTCCCAAATGGCTATAAATACACGTTACAAGTCACAGTGTGAGCTGATATAGCATAATTGCCAATTCATCAGTACATTTCTACAATAACATCAGTATAACAGTCACATTCAGCACCATTTTTGATCTATATATTTTCATTTTCAAAACATGTGACCACAGGTGAATGGTATAAGTGGATAAGGCTGCAACTGATCTGCTGATTATTTCTCTATTAATAATTTGCTCCATGAAATGTTTTTTGCTTTTTGGTCCAACCAGCAGTCTATAACCCAAAGATATTCAGTTTATTATCACATAAGACAGAAGAAAAGCTAAAAAAAATCTTCACAATTGGGAAGCTGGAAACAGAAGGCGTCATTAGTTATCAACACAAATTAACACCAATAAGTTGGACTGCAGTAATGAAATGTATCATCATCCTCGAGTTTTGTTAGATTTGTGTGGGTCGGCGAGACGAAACAGATGGCTGGGCAGATAAATGCCTCTAACAGATTTCATACTCAGGATGAAACTGATTTGGTGAATTAAGACAAAAAAATTAGACAAGGAAACGAATCCGGGTGTATCATTACCCAGCTCATTAGAACGCTGACTGTCGTTCCAATCAATTAAGCCTTTAATATAAATGTAAATGTAATCGGCTCCATGTAATTAACTGCGGGTGGATTGCGAGACAGAGACGCATGGCTTTAGGCTTTATTCATGGTGAAGTGTTTGTTTCTGAAGTCACAGGCGTCATAATGGAGCTAAATAAGCTAGCTGGTGGTTTAGCTGCCGGTAGCAACCCGTCTTCCACTGATGGAGAATGTGTCCCATCATTGCAGTCTGCTGAGTGGATATTAATGTACCTGACTGGCTGCCCTGTGGCTGTTTCCTCAACATGCACCACTTCAGTTCAGCGTAGAAAGATACGTTTAGAGAGAAATAAATGTCTCAAAACGTAAGGGAGGGAGTAACAAAAGAGAGCTAGGCTAAAAGGAAGAGAGATAACCGTATAAAAGAGGATGAAAGAGGAAAGCATAGGGAGTTAATGAGCTCCTTTTCCCCCTGAGATGTGTTTACCTGTGAAGATATCGGTTTCTTCCTGTTGTTGTCTTCCTCCTGCAAAGCTAAACAATCCAACCGCAAACCTGGGATTCCCATTTTAGCCCGGCTGCTCTGTTGGTATGTCGTTTGGGGCCTCTGAGTGGAAGAATTCGATTGGGCCTTTGGGATTCTGATCAATAAATCTTTACTGCAAGTGCTGATTTAAGCTTTGAGTGGGAGACACCTGATACTGGCCCTTTTTTTTTTTTACAGAGGTATATGTTTTACAAGAAATTCAATATGAAAAGCTCTAAATGGTGTGCTGCTCATTTTACAGTACACTTCAAAATGTAGCATGCAAATTAAAATAAAAAATATCTTTAAAATAGATCCATGATGCAAACCAGTTTACATTACACTAAACTGAAACTCTATACATTACACATTTTGGCAATTAACTAATGGAAACTACTGAGTGACATCTATGTTTAGTGATAAGCATTTGAACTCTGTGAGAATATGAGGTGGCTGTATTCTGAATGTGATTTAGTGTTGTGCTCACTGTGGTTTGGCTCTTGGAATTTCAACTTTTGCACATTGAAAGGCTGTTGTGAAAATTAAGCCAAAGAAATCCAAAAGTACTCTAACTGAAGGCTTTTATAGCCTCCTCTCTAGTCCTCCAATCACTCACAAGTTCTGAAAGATACTTTGACATACAACTTTAACTCACAGCGGTTTGACCTATTAAAGTAGGAAAAGCAGCTGTTCTATTCATGTGTCCCAGTAAAGCTGGGTAGACGTTTTTTATTTAATCAACAATCTAGCTTTTCAGTGATTGGATGGATTTCTGGCATGTCAGAGATATTGATCTTGCAGTTTGAGCAGTTTCATGATTCAATTTTACACTGAAATTAGGTTGTTTTAATATTACTGCAGAGATATTTTACACATAGTGGCTAAAACTCTTGAGACGGCTGTAAGTTCAAACCTAACAGACACCATATTGTCCACATCTTCCAGTCGTCTGTGGCTCCATCTTATTTTTTGCCTTACTTTCTAGTAGAAATGCACAATGCTACTTTTCTCTCTTTCTCTCTCTCTCTTTCAGGCAATATGAGGACCCTAAAACTGAAGCAGCTAAATGGAATAATGTCATCATTAACTTTATTATTTACACCTGCTCATTTATATTTAATTCAGTAACGACAAATAACACAGCTGAAGTATTCATTGGCACAGCATGAGCACCAACACTTTATCTATTAAGGGACACAGAACCATTTTTAATTGTTAACTGAATTAGATGTCCTACTGTGTGTGAATAAAATAACATAACCTTTTTATTATTAAGGCTTTTATTTCCCCACTAAAACAGGAGATCTGCTGCATACACAGAAATTCCTCAGGTCTCCTCTCTTTACTTCCTGTGGAAGTTAAACATGATGAATTGTAGCCCAGTGCAGCAACCCCGGTGACTTCGTGTCCTTTGGGGTGTGCCAGCTCAAATTCCCCGATCAGCATCTGCGTCTGTATATGTTCTGTGTTTGTGTTTATCTACAGTACAGATGGTTATGTGATATGTTTCTCAACTAACATTCATGCCTTTACACATGTTTGTGTTTCTCTGTAGGCTCTATCCACATGTTTTATCTGTGTTTAATTGTGTGTCCTCTCTCTCTCTCTCTCTCTCTCTCTCTCTCTCTCTCTCTCTCTCTCTCTCTATCTCTATCTCTATCTCTATCGCTCTCGCTCTGTCCCAGGTGACCGGATTGAGCGTGTCCCCTGGGAAGGACCAGCTGGTTGTGTTCCACACCAAGGACAGCAGGGATCTCGTGGTGTGCCTGCAGGGCATGGTGCCTGCCAATGAGAGCCGCATTGGGGAGCTGGTTGGCACCTTACTTAGCCACTTCAAGAGGTGAGCGGTGTGGGGGAGGGAAGCGGGCAACAAGTGGTGGTAGAAGCTGTTGAAATGTCCTAAAATGCCTAAAATCATGGATTCTAGTTTGCTGATTGAAATGACCTGTAGTTGACACTGAAGTAAAGGCAGAGGCCACTTCTTTTTTTCTGTGTACTGCATAGAAATTATATTTTTGTAAAGGTGAAATAAACCTTCTCATCTGAATTTCTAAAACACCACATTAAATCCAATAGTATTGGCCAGATGTGCGGTATTGACCCGAGCAGGAGGATTATGAGGCAGATCGAGTGCACAGTCCCAGCTGTCCTAACTTGAACCGTAATGTTCATTTAATCTGAGCTCCCTTCAGGACAGGATACAGAGAAGATATTCAGATATAGATTAAATGAAATCCCTGAACCCTGCTGTCGCTTTTTCTTACCTTCCGATTCACCCAGGTTGACTTCAGGACTGTCTCTTCTCATATTGCTCTCCAAAACTACAATACAGGATTAGCATATAAAATTCATTCTATCACTTGAATACATATAGGAATACATAAGAACTTGTCCGTTCACACACAGCCTTCTAATACAGATGCTTAAGGATTTTGTTTACAAACTGGTAATCAGAATGCTGTGTGCAGAATATCCTGTTTTGCTTTGTTGATTGGTACAAGGTAAAACTTATGAATAGGGTATTGAAACACGAATATGAGGTAGTATCTCAGTATCTCTTCTTTGAGCACAATTTATTCCATTCCAGTTCACATGAGGTTAGTCTTACTGCAGTGGGTCTGCTTGTCTTTCCCACTTACCATCAGGAAGATCAAGAGCCCTCCCACTGCCGTTAACACAAAACTGTACTCGAGTTGTCCTCAATTCACTCTTTTTATGCAAGTTTTATAAAGACAGTTAAATTGACCCTCTAGTTTTCAAGAAAAAGGTTATTCTATTATATAATAAAGTAAGATACTGTCACGTACTATGAACTGTGTTGTATCACAATATTCAGCCAGTGTTAACGAGTGCTGTTTCCTTATCATTACAAGCAGCTTACACGTGGTTTAGCTACACATCAGCAGGAAGCTCTCGACTCCTTGAAGTGTTTATACTTATACCAACCTTCCAACAAATAATTTAATAAAGTAGCTCCAGGAAAAAGTGTGTGAATAAAGTGATTTCATTCATCCACTCTCATTCCACTTTCATCCTGTGTTTTAATCCCAGGGGAGGATGACTCTGTCGCCTTCGCTAACAGGAGCATATACACACACAGACACACAAAAGGAAATGAAGGCATGAGGGAAAAGGAAAGAAAAATGCTCAGAAAATAGAAAACCTGTTTTCCTAGCCTAGCTGGTGTATTGTAGAGTCTTTCAAGTCCTATATTAGTCCTTCGGGGTCATGTTTTCTGAAATGGCCTGCGTATGTTCAGATGGAGGTCACCTATCTTTCTTCTACTTTCTATGTTTAACTGCATAGAGAGAAAGCTCTCGTACTAAATGGACCTTTTGCCCCTACTTAAACCAGTTCACTTTATTTGGCTCATTGAAATGGATTTGTGAGTGAATGCAGCTGTACTGCTAAAACTAATTAGATGTACCCTTTGTCGGCATTTCGACTCAATCCAACGATTTGTTCTGTGGGCCTTACACGATTTTATTCAGACCTTGTGATTCTGTCCAGTCCATTGTGGGTGAGAAATGTGCTGTGGATCAGAAAACAAGCAAGCACACAACCTGTAGCTACGGATTGTGTTTGCAGCAAGCAGCATCCATACTTAGAATACTAAAGTAGAAGTGTCTTAAGCTGCAGCTCCTCTATAATGGCTGCTCGATGTAATTAGTTTTGCAGGTATTTAGTCAAAAAAAAGTGTGACAGATCAGAAATGTGAATATCTGTACCTGAATTTTGTCACAATCTATTCAATAGTTGTTATTCAAGACCACAAGTTTCACCCTCACGGTGCAGCTACAAGCGCAATCAGGGGATCACCAAAGTCATAGGTTACATCACAGTTGTTACAGACACATATGGTGTCTGCGGTCTGTAGTTTATATTGCACATTGTGCAGCAGTAGAAGAAAAAGCAAAATGAAATAGTCAACCTTGTAATAAAGTAAACTCGCTAATTGAGCTGTAAAAGGTTTCTGTCAAAACGATCAGATCAGGGAGTGAAAAACAAGAAGTAATTTGTGTTACTGTTTGACCTTTTCACATCATTTGATCTCTCTAAACTTCTGCCACTGTGATTACTGTTTTGATATTTTTAGATCACTGAAATCGCTCATCTGACTGATTATTGAATTGACTCCTCCACTGGAGTCTGGCACGTGTATCGATTAGTGTATTCATGTTTGTCTCTCTTTGTGTGTACGATTGTGTGTGCGTGAGAGAATTTGTGCATGCAGACAGATGTTGAATCTGTTTATCTTGGTGTGTGTGTGTGTGTGTGTGTGTGTGTGTGTGTGTGTGTGTGTGTGTGTGTGTGTGTGTGTGTGTGTGTGTGTGTGTGTGTGTGTGTGTGTGTGTGTGTGTGTAGGGGAAGTGTGCTTGATCGTTGCCATTCTGTGATGGTATCTCGTTCCATTGTGGAGCTCATTTCTCAGTAGATGTCGGGCTGAGAAAGGCCTCCACAGGGCCACATGTAATGACCCTCCATGTGCTTCGCATGCCGACTCATCCATCACTGTGAAACACAGACAGAACAAAGGGCACACCGGCATGCACGAGGATGTGTGTGTGTCTGTCTGTGTGTGTGTGTGTGTGTCTGACTGCATTAATGGGTATGCGTGTGTGTCTGCATGAGGAGGAATTCCTGAGAGGAAGTCTGCATGTGGCTGCATGCGTTTGTGCATCCGTGCCGTATGATCTTTTGCATGCAGCGTCCCACCACTGCAGCTCCCTGTAGATGTGGCTTTAACCTTTATCTCTCCTTCAGTATGCTGCACAGTGCACAATATGCACAATAGCGAGCAGGGAGAAGGGCAGCTTACAGCAGCAACAAAGCAACACTTTATCCTCCTCAAAGTGACAGCGAGGCCAAAGCAGAATGACATGCCGCTGGGAATAAACCCTCTTCTTGTCATAGCTTGTGTCAGGATACTTGAGTTTCCATGAGGCGCGGTTTGTTTTTGACAGTTTCCAAATCTGCTTGGCGTTAATCTGTTTTCTTTTTCATGTTATTAGGAATTTTGATTTTGCTGAGGACTGGAGTGGTTTTCATGTTGAGATGGTGTCAAGGCTGGCATGTTTCAGGGTGTATTTTTTTTTTTAAAGCAGAAACTTATCAATACCACACCAAGTTGCCTCAAACTGAAGTGATTCAGAGATTTCTGCAACGCACACATAAGACGATAACCCTCTTATCGACCATGACGCACCAGTTGTCTGGAGAATTTCAAAAATACTTCATTCTTATTTTGCATAAAAAAGGAGGGGGGGGATTAGATTCCCATGCCTCCTCCCTTTCTCCCTCCATCCTTCCTTTTTTCCCTCTCCCTCTTTCATGCCTTTTTTCGGCTTCCTATTTTTAACTATATCCCCTTTGTACTGATCTCAGTCTCTCATGAACCCCTTGCGGGCCCCCCCCTCCACCTCCTCTCTCTCTCTCTCTCTCTCTCTCTGCCTCTCTCCTAATCTTTCCCTTTTTTCTCCCCTGGCTCCCCCCAATCTTCATTTCTGGAGAGGAGGCAATGAAATATTTAAGGCTGTGCTGCTGTTGAGGCCTATATTTAGAAGAGACAGAGCCACCCCCCTTTCTCGCTGTCTCTCTCGTGTGTGTGTGTGTGTGTGTGTGTGTGTGCGCGTGTTGACATGCACCCCACGCAGCAACGACTGCAGCACTCCCACCGTCCGCTGGCAGGATAGCAGAGCAGACACTCCACATCTGTCACACTCAAACTCTGAAAAATCAATGAGACATTCAGGCGATCCAAAAGACCTCACTATACGTTCCACCCTCTCCTATTGATTACCGTGAATTCTCTAGTGAATGAGTTTGAGCTTATTTGAAATACTCTTATATTACAGACGGACCTTTATTCCCAATTTAGTGTATAAGTAGTTTTATCTAGTTTTGATAAGATGTCTCCCTGGTTTCAGATCTGTTTTTTTTTTTTTTTGCTGTTTTGCTGTCTGTCAAACTTAACTTTTCCAACTTGTTTGCCTATTGAATCAGAATCAGCTTTATTGGCCAATTATGCGCAAACACACAAGGCTCTGGTTTCACGTTGCTTTTTTAGAGGCCCTTTTATGTACTTAAATATAGTGCCAATGAAGAAAAACAGGGAAAAAAGTAAATTTCAGGAAAAATGATGTCTGAATGTCTCTACTACCACGGTTGTGCCCTTGAGCAAAACATTTTAACCCCACATCTATACTTATGTCACATTGTAACATTATACTGAATCTGTGAATTACTTTATTTATCATTTTTATTTCCTCTTGTTCAGTTTCCAATATTTCTAGCGGTTTGTGTCTCAGTCAGTGCTGTATCACGCTTCTACGCTGCTTCACACTATTCTCACAGAGATCTGGATGTAAAAATAGCTTGATGTTGAATTATTCATCCACATCCTCATTTCTCACAGGTGGTAAACTGCAGTTTGAAGATTAAGCTCCATCAAATCGCACACAAATGTTCTTGTTACTTATAAGCAAGAAAAGTGTTTGACAGGTTAAAGTGACGTTAGATTTGTTTAGAGCATTGTGCACAATGTGACGTTTACAGCTAGTTGGCACATTTTCTCTCTCTTACTCTCTCTGTATGTGTCAGTCACGACCTAATGACAAAAAGTTGCCCCATGACCGGCACTGGTAAATCCCTGGTTCACACATAATCTCCTCTGTCTTTCTGTCATTGTAGTTCCTGTGTTGTGTAAGCAGCTGGAATTGGTTTCTTAGAAAAGCACTGGGGATTGTTTCTGTAGCAACTGCTTGGTTATGGCTCCACCGACTGCTACCACCGCTGTCAGTGTCCACAGTGACTAATGAAAAACCCTGTGCAGTATATTGATTGTGTGTGTGTGTGTGTGTGTGTGTGTGTCATTTACAGGATTTTATTAACCCCGAACCTGCTGTCCTCTGCGTGCGTTTGGGTGCATCGAGTAGATTGATTATTTTAGTACTGAAATGATTAATTGATTAGCCGATGGAGAAGGTTTTATTTGATTTGATTTTTTTCGTTATTAGAGACAATACAATAGTACAGACAGTAAAAATATACTTTTTTCAGTACCTTACTATTAAATTATATGAACAATTTATTTTTCCGTTTAACATAAACAGATAAAGTGTTAAATGTTATCCAATCACAAGCAGATATACAAAACCTTTGCCTCAAGAAAAGGGTTGAAACTCTGGTACACTTGATTGATATTGTCAAAGAATAAGTAAAATGCTTTTACAGAACTACTTGGCAGATAACTGACACATTTTTTTCATTACCAATAACATTTTAAGCTTCAATACGCAGCCCTGATTCTTTTTAAAGTCCTTTACTAAGCAAAAGTGCCAAACATTTACTGAGCTTTTCAGGTTTTTAATTTGCTGCTTTTTTCAGTTTTATGTAAGATTATATAATATAATAATATTTGGATTGTTGGTGGGACAAAACAAGCAATTTAAAGAGTCACCTTGCACTGCGACTCCTCGTCACGAGTTGTATGATTTAGTTGTGAGCAGTACAATGAAAGACTGATTTTGCCTTCGGAATACTTTTTAGAGGGCTGAAAGAGTAAAACTATACAGTATTTTAAGAGCGAGTCTGCAACCATGTTAGCAGCCCTGTGAGGCTATATGCACTGTGGTGCTTTGAGCTAAATGCTAATGTCAGCATGCTACAGCTGAGGCTAATGAGAATGTCTTATACTTGTTGAGATGTTTCAGTTTGGACTAGTGGTGGACCAATGAACCAACCGACGGACGCCATCTCTAAAGTCATAAAAAGTCTGATTGAATGTGTGTAACAGCGATTATGAAATTACATGATATTTAATTGTTTCTTGCAGCTCTTGATATTTTATTCTAAAGCTTAAGGCCTTCAGTAAGCATGATGACATCCTTCTCAATCCCCCTCCCCTCCCACTGTGCACTGTCCTGATCTGTCTCTGTGACAGATGTTTACCTCCCTCATACTCTATCTGTCCTCCGGTATGGCTGCATCCATTCATACTTGCTCTTCCGCTTACTCTCCTCTAACCTCCTCCACCACCCTTTGTCCTTCTCTGCCTCCATCCCACTCACACTCAGTCTTTCTCTCCCTCTCCTTCACCCTCTTCTCACCCACCCCACAGTATGAGTCAGCAGTAGTGTGCAGTACACAGCCCTTCATTGATCTGTCAGAGTGATGTGGTCATATTCTGTTTTTGCCCTTGCTCCTGCCCCCTTCCCTGAAGACAGGAACGTTTAGCCTCCCCCTGTCTGCTTCCGACACTGCAGAAGGGATTTGGGGAGGGGGGGGTTGCTAAGCCAGACTGCTCAGGGAGGAAAAAACAGAGGAGGGAACACAGAAAGTGTTAGTGAAAGTGTGACAGGAATAGTGAGAAGAAAGAGGTGTGATTGAGGTAGAAGGGTGAGACTGCAAACAAAGCAAAATAAATCAAGTTAAAAATAAGCAGTGGAGAAAGAAATGTAGAAGATGTTGAGTATGAAAAAGAAGAACACGTATCGATCTGCTGATGTAAAATCTGATTCACTTGTGGTTCAGGTAACTGCAGACATGTTGGCGTCAGTGTGCTTCGTTCATTATTTTCCTCTCATTTTGTGTTTGACTAAGATGGATATTTTAGTAACACTGTCTGCGTAAGACTTAATCATCTCCCTCCTTTATGATTAAAATGAAGATTTTTAAAGAATCATACCAGTGTTTTTGCACATTTACAGCTCTTCAACTGAGCCTTCTGATGCTTCGTTTTGACACATGATCATATCAGCTGTCACTTTTCAACTCACACTTTCAACACTGTAGCTTAGCACTTTTTAAAGTTATTAAATGATCACTTTATCCTATCAGCTGATTCTGGTCCCAGTCAGCTGTATACTGGGCATTATGAAGGTATTTCGTTGCCCATTTCTACAAGAAAATCAAGTAGTAATTCGGTCCTGAAGCCACTTGTAGTACAAGAAAGTAAAAGCAGAACTCCTGACTGCCAGAGGCAATGGAAATCCAGGTATTGCATACCATGCCCAGCTGTCATCCAGAATTCATAGAACTGTAGTTACATAAGTTACTCTGACTTGCGAGTTGTAATGGATTGAAAAGAGATTATGAGATTGAGAGCATGCAGCTAAGAGCAGAAGTAACATTAGTAGTATTTTACAGTGTTAAACTAAAGTAGGGTTGGGTTTGAATGTGTTCTGTAAAAATGTGAAGAGTTAAGATGCCCTTTAAGCTGCATTACCACAATATTATCATGTAATTTGTTTCCATACTGCACAGAAATGAATGGAACCCAATGGATGCCAGGATCCAACATTTTCTCTTCTGATACCAGTTCAGATACCTCAACTCAGGGGGCTGTCTGTAATACCAAGTACTGAACCTATGAATCCTGTCCTAAAATCTATTTACCTCACTGCGTGGAGGAATTGTTGTGACATTAAACTCTGAGTATGCAACCTACTGTGACTGATACAATACAACATTTTATAAAGACGCTGACTCAGAAAATGTACTTAATGTAGATCGATCACATCTTTTCCAATACCTGTTCCCCTTAGAAATATTCAGTGTGTCGGATCGGCACATAAAAATACAACAAAATTACTAAAAAACAGTGGCATGGTTTTCCAAATGGTTAGCTGTGCTGTTAAGTACACAATGGGATAAAACAAGCAAAGTCACTAGTGTGATCCTTTTAATTAAAAAAAGGTCATCCACTCTTGTTGTTTTTCTTTTTGGAAGAATTATATCTGTTGTTGAGTGTTTTAGCTGCAGAGAGTAATAAATATTTTAGAACAAAACAGTAAAATAAATATGTCAGAGTGCATTTTCTCTTATATCTGGAGATGGCACTAACATCGTTTATAATTGTGCAACAAAAGGAGGATGAGAGAGGGTGGCAGAGAGAAGTGATAAGAAAAACAGAGGGAGGGAGAGAGAGAAAGCCAAGCTGCCTTTGTCTTCCTCACCAAGGTCACCCTTTCTGCTGAATCAAATATTTCAGACTGATAGAAGTGGGCTTCTCTCTTCTCCTCTTTCCCTCCATCCCTCCTTCTCTATTTCCTCTTTCTCCATTAATCACCCGCCCCACTGCTGCTCCTCCCCCTCTTGTTTTTCACTTCACATTCCACTTCTCCTCTTCTTCCTCCCTCCCTCTCTCTCTCTCTCTCCCTCCTTTCTGGGGCGCTGCGGATGCAGTTCCCATGGCAACCATTGGATCCATGTTTGTCTGATACGTATGTGATCCATTAATAACCCTGCTGGCTGGAGATAATAACGGCACATCTCGTTCCAGACCACAGACAGAGGAATAGAGACACATGCTAACAACACCAAATAGTATTGAACGGGAAAAATGTGAGCGGAATATGAAGATTAGAGAGAAAGAGAGAGGACGACAAAGGAGGATGGAGAGAAAATCAGCACAAGCTTTTATTTTAGCTTTACTCTTCAGACAATTAGGACACGATATCAGTCCGCAATATGTTTTTGGCACTTACTGCAGTGTTTACTTATTCTTTCTTCAGATTGTTCCTGATAAATCAAAATGTTTTATTTTGGCAAACCTCTTGTACAGCTTTTCAGAAATTATGAACTTGGTTTGTTTTGCTCCATGAAAAAGGGGCTTTGTCGAGTATTCATGCTTATATTTCTCAAAGTATCAAGAAAGTATTGTTTGATATCATATTTGTATTGGCACTAGAATAGACAGTAGTCATTGTCTTTGTGCACACCAAGGGGCCTTCAAGGATACTCTATCTGCATAGTCGTTATATAACTTCCAATTTGCAAAGTCAAATTGCATTCAAGTTCACAAATTCTCTCACACACATAAAAGAGGCTCCCGCACGCACACTCGGAGTCATTGTTATGTGGGCCAGTGGGGAGTCCTGCTTGTCTCATTGGCACTGTGCTGCAGCCTGGGGGAGGAGGCTGGCTGGGTGGAGTGATGGATGGCGGGTGGCCAGGCCAGAGTGTGTGTGTGTGTGTGTGTGTGTGTGTGTGTGTGTGTGTGTGTGTGTGTGTGTGTGTGTGTGTGTGTGTGTGTGTGTCTGCGTGTGTGTGTGTGTGTGTGTTGCGTGTGTGTGTGTGTCTGCGTGTGTGTGTGTCTGTGTGTGTGTGTGTCTGCGTGTGTGTGTCTGCGTGTGTGTCTGCGTGTGACTGCGTGTGTGTGTGTGCTGCGTGTGTCTGCGTGTGTGTGTCTGCGTGTGTGTGTCTGCGTGTGTTCTGCGTGTGACTGCGTGTGTGTGTGTGACTGCGTGCTTACTGTGTAAGTACACATTAGAGATAATATTTAAAGGAGTGAAAATACACAGTATGTGTCAGAGGGTGTGTATGAATGAAAGGAGTGTGAATGTGCGACTTGACCTACTTTCTTCACTGCAGACAACCCCTGATTAACTGCCAAACAACCTTTCTCTTTTCCATTTCTTTCTCTCAGACGCAAGGACAAACACACTTCACTTTGAGTGTGTTACAGAGGTTTTAACCTTACTAATTGCACCATGTTGTGCTTTTATTATGTAGCATAAGCACAAACACTGGCACAAGCATACGTAACAGATGAGTGGGTCGAAAAGGCTATAAAATGTCTTTCTCCTTTCCTGTACTCAGATATTCTGTGTGTTAGGCGTGTCTATGTTGAAAAGACAAGCACATTTTAAGGTGGTTAAAAGATGAAAGTGACATATATATGTATAGTCAACAAGTGCTAACCAATCAGAGGCAGAGTAGGGTAGGTCATGACTTCACCACCCTGGGAAAAAAAATAAAAAGACGTTGAGACATTGAGCATTTGTTCAACATGTTTTACACTGAATCTTAATGTGTTTGCAGAAAACCTCTGATGTTGTATCGTCTTCCACAGCAGTCATCTATGCAGCTGACGGCTTTAAAGATCATTACATCCTCCAACAACTGCAATGATGCATGAAATCTCATGATACATGTGAACAAAATTGCACACTTGTAATTAGCCCTGACCCTTTGACAGATTCAGCACTCGGGGACAGATTTATTAAGCCTCATTTCAAATGCATTCTAATGGGAAGAGATAAAAGTGTTGCTGGATTTGCTAAAGTCCACACTCTTTGCAAGGATCAGTTTTGCATTGGAAATGCTCTGCCTCTGAAGTTTAATTGCGGCCTCTGTCATTATTTGGAATGCTGTTACTTCATTAATGAGCATTTCTATTTCAGGATCACAGAGACGATTTTGGCTTGTTGATCTCAGACAAATCCCAGCTCTGAACTTTTACCTTTTTAGATTCCCCCTCAAATGCAAAATTAATTTAAACACAGTCCCAGTAGTTGATTGCATAATTAGTTTCTGTCTTAGTAAATCAGATTCTAATTACAAACAGATTGCGAGTGCAAATTGAATGAAAGGCTGAATTTGCCTCATGCTTTCATGTCATAAATTAGGCCATCGTTGTTTTTATAACACTTACTTTTATTCTTTGTTTTAAAATGTATTTTGTGTAAATAGCTAAAAATATGGCAAGTACAGTAAATGATTGTATATTTGTATACAAATTGATGTATTTGCAGTATTTTGAATTATTGGGGCAATAGTTTAAGTTGTTATTTAGTCTCTTACATTCTCACGTGTCAAAATATTTACAGACAAATAAATCTCTGTAGAGAAAGTGTCTGCATGGGGGGCCAGTACTCACCAGTGCAGAGTAAAGGACTTAGAGCTCAAACAATCAGCCAATTAATGGATTAGTGAATCCACAGCAAATTAATCTGCAAATATTTTGATAACCTAGTAATTATTTAAGTAACTTTTCAAGCAAAAATGCCAAAAATTCTCAGATTCCAGCTTGTTAATTGTGTGAATTAACTGATTTTCTTTGTTTTATGTGTCACTAAACTGAATATTTTTGGCTTTTAGAAGTGTGATGACCATTTTTATCTATTTTACTCTACAAACAATCAATTAGTAGACAAAATCACCACCATTAGTTGCAGCCCTAATTAGGAATTTTAACTTAGTGTTGTTACTTACTGTATGACTTGGTACATCCATTTTTTATGACTGTAAATACTCGTGGTGTGGTTATTGTCGATGTTGGACAAAATAGGCCCCTGTCCAACTCAAACAAGCTTCCAGAAGAGGTAAATATGTGTAAATATGCGGTCTACTTTGGTTGTAACTCAAACATCCTATGTCCATAAATGGTCTGTAAGAGCCCAGCATTAATCAGAGGGCTGTATTTTCTGATCATCTTTTAACACAAATTACTATTATCCTATTACAAATGAGTCATTCATACCTTCAGATTCATAATTCCCATGATCAACTTCATGAATGCTGCTAGCTGCATGCTATGTAAGCTGCTGATTTATGGTACTGGCACTGTTTTTATTCCAGTTCAACCTCTGTATAAAGTACGTACTGTATATGTGTACTCATATATAGTAGTCAGAATGGAAAAGGGACTTGCATCTGTTGGTGTGAGCTACATTAAATCCTCTCATGGCCGCTCACTAGCAGAGTAGCTGTCTGTGGCTTCCCATTGGAGCTTTCCTCCTCACACTGAATGTATGTAATGCATGCACTTACTGTAGTCTCCCATCTTACTTTCACTTTGGATAAAAGCATCAGTTAAGTGCTACAGTTAAGATGATACAGTAGGAGCCTTGATATTTTATAGACTCTATCTCCTCAGTGACCTCTACATTTACACCATAATCCCCCCCCCAAACACACATGTTCCACCCAGCAACAGCACCACACCATCTCCCACTGTCAGGCCAATTATGATTAGCCTCAGCACACTCCCTCCTCCCTCCGCTGGGCTCCTTCACCTCCTCTTTTCCTTTCCTCCTTCCTGCTTGATCAGGTCTTCTATCCTTCCTTCCATCTCACAGTCTACTTCCTTTCTTCATTTCCCACCTGCCATTAATCTCCTCCACCTAACACCTTTTCATCATGCTTATTTTTTCTGCTTCCCACTTCCATCTTTGCTTCCCTCCCCTCCCTTCATCTTATCCTCCCTTTGCTCCCATACTTTAATCTCCTACACATAACTCATTCATTACACCTCCATCAATCCTTTGTTCCACCTCGCCATGCATTCTCTCTATATCCTTCCATTTCATCTATTCATTTTTGCTTTTTTATCCTACCTTATGTAAGGTCCAGCTTTCGGCTAATCAACTTAACTGACCTGGGGCTGCTTGCACAAAGACATACTCTGACTATGACTTTGATTTAACAAATAGTAAAACGTCTACATCAGATAAAGCGCAAAGGACTTCACGGATTGACTTTAGGGGCAGTTCAGGTTTTCAAAAGCCTGAAGAACCTCAAATATATTCAGTCCTTTCAGAAGTCTCTAACAGTGATATTTAAAATATGATAACAAAAACAAGATAAATGTCAACGTTAATAAGTTGCACAAAGCTGTCTAATTCCAGAACAAAGCAGAACTAAATCACTGTGTGTTCTGGGTAAAATAATACCCTTTTCAAACTATAAAACATGGCCAAAAGAGCTAATAGTAAAATAACAAACCGTACAAGGACCTTTTACTGGGCCAATTGAGTGCATGAATAATAGAAACTGAAAAAAATATTTACAAGGCCCTGGAACCGGTCCGTTCCTCCCATTCTCATGACCACAATATATCTCAGGGACGCTTCAAGAGAATTTCTTTAAAATTTGGCATATGTGTCCACTTCACTGCAACATCAAAATGTTCTGAAAAAACACTTCTCTGGTGTAACCGTAACTTGGGAACAGAAGACCGTAAGTTCACATCTGGTCGGGTACTGAATTGGTGACAATAATCATAGCCCACCTTGAAACTGAGGTGCTTGGATAGATCTGCCAGGTTGAAGATGTGTGTGAAGCATAGTAGTGCACCTCAAGCTCACTGGTTTTGATATTTAGCTTAAGGCGATTGTCATTGCACCACGTGACGGAGCTCTCTCTCAGTCCTCTGTACTTCTCTAAGTGAAGCCAGCACGTTTCCCATTGGAAAGTATTCACTAGAATCATGAGTGCCAATATAGTGATAACTTAATACAATATATTAAATTGCTTCAAAGTCACTACATACATTATGAGCTTGGATAGACGTGGATGTAAAGTGAAGATGCATGTCATTGATGGTGATTCATTCTGGGAATTCAAACCTTCCTACCACTGAAAAGAAAACAGTAACCTGTCAGTAGATGGAACAGATGAACCTTTGATTGATGTATTGATTGCCTTTAATGAACAGAATTGGCAGCGTAGCCACTTGAGAAGTGAGCGGTCTTCCTTCAGTAATGAGCAACTAATTGAGGTTTTTCGGTTTTGACTCACTGTGTGCCAGCTCATTGATTTACCTAATGTGTTTTTAAGCCAACTCGGTCAGCCTTGAGATGGCCGAGAGTCCTTCTGAAAGGCCAAAGACGCACCTGATCAGTGAGTAAGATTTAGCTCACTGGTTTTTAACAGTATATAGAGAGAAGAACAATGAGAGTTGACCTCCTACACGTGAACACAGGCTTGTTTAACCCTCCTGCTGTGTGGCTATTATGGCTCTGCAGTGTGAGATAGCCTCCACCATCTGTGGCGCAACTACAGTATCCCCCAGAGACAGAGGCCTTTGCTTTGTACATTTCCGGTTGCGTTTCATCTCCCACTGATCTCTTAAACACAGAGATGTAGAGGTGAGAAGTGTGTCCTTTTGTTTAACCAGGGCATCTGTGAGCGCTGGACTCGAACAGCTTGCATGAGTAGCTGTTATTGATAGCAGTCATTCACCTGCTGTCCTGTGGGAGTTCAGATGCCATGTGGACAACGTACTAGTGGTCAGCCCACATGTTGCCGTCCACTCCATCTTCTGTTCTCCTCAGGGGTAGCGCAAGGAATTATGGGCTCTGGCCACAGGAGGTTTGTCTCAGTGATTTTGCCGTAGTGGCCACACGCTGTATTGGAGAATTACATAAAACACTTTTTTCACTTACACAGTCATTACCAAAGGAACAGCTTTAAAACTATGAGTCACAAACACCCCACAATGACTTTTTGTATTGTCAGAATTTGAACATAAAATTTGAAAAGATTCAAAGAATCATAGCAATACATTATTTTATCCCATTTGTGTTAGGCTCAGCTAAAAGGAAGCCTCTAATGTGCATACTCTCAGCTTGAAGCCTGAAAAACATTTTTATTTTATGCGCCCAGTGAGCATCTTTATATATTAATATATTGACATAATCTAGATAGGGGGTCTAATGTATTACATTAGTTTCCAAAAGGGAACCACACAGACTAGCCAAAATGTGTGTGATTTGGTTTAAGGGATAGTTCAGAGATATAGTAGTTTTGGGGAATTGTACTGTTTTCTCACTTTCCCAATCAGAAACTAATAAATTCCTGAGGATAGGTTTATTTTATGTGTTTGGTGTTGTCAAACAGCAATATTAGGATCTCTTGGCTCCACTGTTGAGTGTCTCTGGGATAAAAAAACATAATCACGATCCTATAGGCATCCAGGAATTGAGCGAAACTGAGCAAGTCAAATAAGGGCTGTTTTTCCAAGCTTTGTCTGAGGGGAGGCCCACAGTCTCAGAGTTTTAAATATATATTATTTTTACTTTAGTAAAATATGATAAACAAAATAATTGGATCTAGGAAGAATATCCTTGTCCACACATTCAGTTATAGGATAATAACTCAGTCTTTAAATCATAGGTTTGGGGCATTTGCCTGATATAGCTATTTAGCTGCGGTGGCCAATTCTTCGCATCAGTAGTCTTCTGTTCAGAATCTATGTTATGTCTTTGTATAAAGGGTGGAGATAAAAAGCAGAGACAAACTGTGCAGCCGCATGTTACAGTTTACATCAGATAACACAGCAGCTGCAGCATATTTGTTTTAAAGTTAAAGAGATTTCAACCAGAACCAGAGAACTGGGGAAAACATGTATAAAATATGAGGATGACAAAAGGCATTTTATTCAAGACACCTCAGGGGCCCTTGATAGTCGACGCCTCTATTCCCCCACTGCAGCACCCCAGATCTCGCTTACTGTGCATAAAGCAGCAGAAATACTAGTTTAGCATATTAACAAGAAGACGCCTTTTAGCTTGTGTTTACTGTTCATGTGTGATCCAGCTGCAAGTGGAGCCTCATGGGAGTTTCGGAGACTCATAACATTGTAAAGTCAAATGTGCCTCATGGGACGGCATCTCTCATGTTTGAGAATTTTGATGAACATGTAGGTTCACAGTGTCCTCCAGTGCATGCTTACCCATAGCTGCTGACCTTTCTCCTCTGTGTCGGTCTCGTGCAGAGGCCTGCAGCAGCTCTGACGCTCAGTCTTTGATGTAAGCCTCATTCTGGCAGCTCTGCGTCTTCGTGTACACTAAAGATTGACCTCTCTTTTCTTATTCTTCCTTCCATTCTTTCTTTCCTTTCGCCTCTATACACATTTGAATCAATACCATTTCTGCTGTCAGTGCATTTTCACCCCGTTTGTTAAATGACCTACTTAGTAATCTTTCCCGTGGTGAGTGCAGCTCTTTTTTTTTTTTTTTTATCTGTAGCAAGGAGAAAAGATAACAGCTGAGAACGGGAACGCACAATTAGCAGTCAAAAAGACATAAAAGGAGGTATCCATACTCATATTTGCAGTCCTTTCACAGCTTAGTAAACACTGCGAGCAAAGGCTGCTTTTATATTTCATATAATTTGATGCACTAAACCTGCTGAAATAACCCAAGAAGGTTCCTGCAGAAGGTTTTCAGTGCTGCATTTGATCTGGTCTTCGGGGGATTTTCTTTGCCTCGTACTCTCTGTAGTTTGCAGCTGTGTTGTCAAGTCGAGTACAAACCTTTTGTCCACCTGGAAGTGAAATATGAAGATTGTAAATCTTTGGTAAATTATTTATAAGAAAGGTTTAAAGAAAAAGAGTGAAAAGTCTGAATAATATGTTGAGGGCAACACTACCTGATCTACAGGCCAAACTTGTCCTGATCTGATGTCTGCACTCTTGAGATATCCCTCCAGCCTTCTTTTTATACTGAGCTAAAGCATATGTATCATCAACACACTCACCATGTCATGAGTTCTGCCTCTCCCTCTGCATTTTCTCTATTATTCATACACCACATCTGCAGTTGCTGTACTAGCAAAAACTGAGTAACTTGGGCGTAGTGATGCTAATTAAAGAACGGCACTCAGAAAGCCTCCTAGGCAGTTTTTACACTTTGAACCAGTCCAAACCCAGGCCACTTTAAACTGGGGCAGATACAGCCATTACAGTTTCATTCATCCAGACTGATGAAACTGCCTCATATCAAATTCTCTCTTTGTGATGCTCGTCCAGGACAATATAAATTTCCTCCTGTTAGAAGCCTTTTCAGATTTAGTTTCAGTCTGATGCAGGTGTGTGTGTCTTGTGTGTTTGTGCTGCTCTGTGTGTATCTTTCCGTTTCCTTTTCCAGTGTGAACGTAGCACACAGGAGCACGTGAGACGTGTGATGCAGCCATGTGAGACAGAGTAAGGGTGTGACAGTGAGAGGAAGAGAGATGCTGTGTCAGGTCTGGTGTTAAATGCAAATCCATGTATTTAAGTGGGATGTGAGAAAACCCAGAAAAAGAGTGAGGGGACACAGACATGTGGCCCATCTGTTCACCAGTGCCGCAGTGTAGGTACATTTACTCAAGTACTGTACTTTAAGGTACTTGTATTACTTTATACTTCTACTTCATTACATATCAGAGGCAAATATTGTACTCTTTATTTATTTGACAGCTTTAGTTCTGAGTTACTTTGCAGATTCAGATTGTTCATATGGAATAAAATCAATTGATAAATAATAATACTGTATTATTATTGATTAAGCTACCTGGCAGTATATAAAGTAGCTAAAATTAGCCCCAATCTGTATCAGCTGTAGTATCAGTGATTCTTACACATTAATGCATCACTAATATATATATTTTATATATATATATATACACTATGTGCTACGTATGTACTTTTTTTGTAAGTAAGGTTTTGAATGCAAGGCTTTTATTTGTAACAGAGTATTTTTACATTTTGGTATTACTATTTTTACTTAAGTAAAAGATCTGACTACTTCTTCCACCCCTGCTGTACCCAAATATAAAAACATATCTTAATTTTTCCTTTAGTGCCGCCACTACATTGTGGTGACTGCATTAGTTTGAAATTGAAACGTAGTTCATATAAACCATGTTAACCTCAGGTTGGAGCAACTTTGGTGATCCTCTGACTTTTCTCATCTTGTGTCAGAATTCAAATTTGAAAACATTCTCACATGCACTCTGTGTTTAGAGCTGATTAGCAAACAAATGTTAGAAAGTGAACACATTAAACTAAGAGATATTGGATCTGTTTAACCATCAGCGTGTTCCCATTGCCAGCATGCTGACAGTGTCATTTAGCATTTAGTTCAGTACAGAGCTGCTAGCATGGCTGCAGACTTGTTAAGCATATAAATATAACTATATGTGACATGGGGCATCCAGTGACCCAGTGATCTAAGTGCATACCCAGTTCAAATTGCATGTAATGTTGTTTCCTGTCTGTCTCTACTGTCAACAATAGAATAAAGGAAAACATGACCAAAAAAACAATACCTGAGCATAATCATTTGTTAATAAATCTGTTCAAATGAGCATAAAATAGCCATGAGCTATTTGTAGCCATATAATCTCAACCAGAGTGGATGCTGAACAGAATGAAAATAAAGAGAAACTCAGCAAGCAGGGAGCATTCCTGTAATGTATAAACGTAATAGCGCTCTCCGTACTGTTAATCACCCACCTATGTATAGTTTTTAAAAGATTGTGTCTGACCCTGCTGCGCACAAGGAGTCTGGAGAGGTTGTCCATCAATCATAAAGGCAGCATGGCTCCGTCTGCAGTGTGAGCTCCCTCAGTCTTGCCCTACTGTGGCTGACCTTCTCACACACACACACACACACACTTTCAGGAAAACGCATACAGTATACATGTTTGTATGCTTTCTCCTCACTCCTTGCTTTTTCTTTCATGATCCCAGTGTGGTCTCGCAGACTGAAATATTGATGTGAGGAGACTGTAGTTGGTAAAAAAAGAAAGTGGCATCATCATTTGGTGTGTGTGTGTGTGTGTGTGTGTGTGTGTGTGTGTGTGTGTGTGTGTGTGTGTGTGTGTGTGTGTGTGTGTGTGTGTGTGTGTGTGTGTGTGTGTGTGTGTGTGTGTGTGTGTGTGTGTGTGCAGACACTGAGCACATCAACAATGTGGGTTCATCCCCCATGCATTTGCATGTGGGTGTTTATTGTGTATCCATTAACCATTCCTTCGGATTGGAAGGTATATTTGTTGTGTTCCTTCAAACTCTTGGCACAGAATCTGCACTATTCATAGTCTTTGCTTTCATATTTTCACACTGTCTCTGTCATTTCCCGTGCTTAATAAACAAGAATCTCCTTTTGCCACTCAAATATTTGCCTCCTACATTAGCGTCTCCTTCATAATCAATTAAATAGGATTATGCCAAGAATAGCATTATAATACAGAGAGCGTTGGACACCGAAGTGCTTTTTTATGCATATTTGAAGAGCAAAATAGGATAAATTCATGTTTTCGAGCTTGAGTTAGTTTGAAATGCGTCAATTGGAAACCAGATTCTTCAGTGTTTCAGCTCCTTCACTTGCTGGCGTAATGTGCTATGATTTCCTTTTCATTCTGAAATGGCTCCGTCATCACACTCAGAAGTGATCCAACTTTGATCCGCTCCTCCAAGTCCTGAGTCTCTATAGCAAGTCAGCTTTGCAGAGTGCCCCTCCTCCCCCCTCCTCCCCCTCCACCCCACCTGCAGCGCTCATATATTTTTCAGCAGCAGAGAGCTTGGGGGAGAGCCAGGTACACTATTAGAGGGATGACTCAGAAGTGGGACTGGATGGCTTCACAGACTGGAGGTAATCCTGGCTCCTCGACCTGAAAATAGCCTGGATCGTCCTTTCCCACTTCTCTTTCCCCCGTTCTCATCTTGCAGCACTTTTCTTCGCTCCGATACCTTTCAGCACCCATTTTTTTACTTTGTACTTTCTCTTCGCTATGCTTTCCTAGAAATCATTTTCACTTTGCACCATACTTAAATTCTTCCTTGAGCCTCCAAAATGTTGTTTTATTTTCATTTCTCCATTTCATCCTCTTCCACCTCTTCCCCCATCTCCTCCTATCCTCCAAGTAAAGGGGAGATACTTTTTGGAGCAAGTGAGCCTGGACTCACATGGCATGAAGGGCGAAGACACTCAAAGGGATCGGGGGGTGGGGGAAAAGGAAGAATTGATTTTCCAGTCGGAGAGAGGCCATCCAGCGAAGGACTAAGTCTGCCCTCGGGGCTCTGACAGGCTCAGGCCAGCTCCTGATGGGAAAGGCCAGCCAGTGACCTTAAGACTCATCTGATCATGTTTTTCTATTCAGAGATGAAGTGTTCTATTGTTTTTTTATTGGAATGCCAGAATATTCATTTAGAGGCAAGCTTTGGATCGGAGCAAAAAGGTGTCAAAGACCTGTTTGGTGTACCCAGTGGAAGCTGTGTGTGTGTCTCTCTCTCTCTCTCTCTCTCTCTCTCTCTCTCTCTCTCTCTCTCTCTCTCTCTCTCTCTCTCTCTCTCTCTCTCTCCCCGGGCGGGTATATTTCTGTGAATGTGAGCCTAACCCTGTTTGCCCTTCACGAGGAGAAGCTTCCCCTCTGGCATTTCAGTGAGATGGAGAAGTAACAGGATGAGAGATGAACAGAGAAAGAGACATATCATAACACACACACACAGACACACACACACAGTACCATTGGCTGGCTGGCAGCCATGACAGATGGGGGAGTTCAGTTCACAGGGGTTGCCATGGAAACCAGCATCAGCGCTACCCTGAGCTTCTCCACTCTGCATAAGCCGAGATAGAGAGAGGCACACGCTCTGCAGAGGAGTGCAGCGTGGGCAGCAGAAGCCTTTTGCTGGTTGTTTATGACTTATTGTTGTTGCGCAACAAGTCGGTGTCATCAGGTCCTCGACTCGTTTGCCAAGTTTAGATTTGAAGGACAGAGATTGGCGGCTGTGCGTGAATCCAGCACTAATTGCATTTAATAGATTTGTTTATGAATGACACGGGCAACCATGATCGGTATCTGTGCCAATGAGAAAGTGTGTCACGACGAGCACTTGACCGGCAGGAAGAGACGACATCACCCCTCCTCTCTGAGCCACTTTACATTAAATTACGTCTTCCCATCGCTCGCTATCAGCCGGAGAACAATTACCACACAGTCATCTTCTCATTCACACTTACATTTACATCACATTACATATTCCTCTCGCAGCCTCACAATTTACGCCTTTTTTCTTCTCACTCTTTGATTCCCATCATCGATCCTGTTTAAGAGCAAACGAGGCAAAGCACCCGTTCACCCAGAAAGGGTCTAACTAGATGTGACAGGCACTAAAAGCCAGTCCGCCGCTGCTGCTCCAGCCCAACAACGCCATATGGATCATTACTTCAACAGCACTCCTGCATGATTTCTTCTGTGTACACGGAGTGTGCTGAAACATCCGTACACAGTCTCTCCTGTATAAGAGGATACAGCAGCATAATCCTCCACATACATTCCTTATTCTCTCCCACACACACTCCCGTACCCTCTGACCCTCTGTCGTACACAGCATCGTACTCTCCCACAGTGTCACAAAACCTAGAACTAAACTCTCACATTATA
Source organism: Dicentrarchus labrax (assembly GCF_905237075.1). NCBI lineage: Eukaryota > Metazoa > Chordata > Actinopteri > Moronidae > Dicentrarchus > Dicentrarchus labrax. Next base: position 20,162,748 of record NW_026136712.1, on the reverse strand, counting down.
GTATATGTGAGTCAAGAGGTGTACCTAGAGTGTTTCTATCTGTGCCACTGAGCAGCTACAAGGCTGTAAACCAGTCAGGGTTACTGCTACAGCACCTTCCTGTGCAATGAATCTAGTCATTTTAAAGGAATAGTTCCACTTTTTGAGAAAATATGCTTACCATTGGGTTTTTTGCAGCTACAGCCAGAAGTTAGCTTAGCTTATCAGAAAGACTGGCGGAAACAGCTAGCTTCTCTGTCGAGTCAAGTCAAATTGTATTTCTGTAGCCCAATTGTACAATCCGTACAACATTCAACACCCTCTGTCCTTAGACCCTCGATTCAGGTAAGGGAAAAACTCCCCAAAAAACCCTTTTTATTTTTTTATCCCTCTCCAAGGATGGACAGACATACAATAAATGTCACATGTAGAGAATAAATTGTGGATCCCGGGGGAAGTTGAAACCCCTTCAGATGTCTCCGAGTGAGTGGATCTGTGCAGTGGATCATGTGTGTCACTGTGTGTTTTTGTAGTCCAACAACAACAACAACAACAGATCAGTGAGTCTTCCCTAGTGAAACGGGCAGCTGGTAACGTCATGTCAATTTGAGTAGTCAGAGTTAAATCATTCACTCAACTTAATAGTTAGAAGAAATGAGGTGTGTAAAAGTAAAATAAGTACACTACAGCTGTTATTTAAGTGTGTCAGATGCATATTCAGTCAACATTTAAACAACCACTGTGCACTTGGACAGGTGTTTTCACTTCTGTAGGCCTGATTAGACCTCTCCTGAGGTCTCTGTGGGCAGGTACAGGCCAGGTTTGATTGACAGCTCACTTCACTCTCCGTTACTGTCACTACACCTGTTAGGGCAGGAGAACATACCGCTTGAGTCAACAGAACACCACATGGACCAACAGCACTGTGAACAACATAGTCTAATAAACATATTTCACTTGGCTTCTCTCTGCCGGCGCTTTTGCAGCGACCTAACGAGCGGCACACGCTAAACACTGAACAAGCTGCCATTGTTGTTGCTGAGTAAGTGAAAACACCTGTGTGGGCCTTTTTATATGCTGCTCATCTCAGTTTCAAGCAAAATAAGTCATGTACAGAGTCATGAGTCTGACAGTGCGGTTACAAAGGGTATAACAGTATGTGTGTAAGAGAGTGATTGTATGTGTGAGTGAGTTTCTGCAAAAGTACTGTGTGTGTGTGTGTGTGTGTGTGAGAGAGAGAGAGTATGACTGCATATAAAATGTATACAGTAGTCATGTGTGTGTGTGTGTGGAGTATGACTCTGCATATAAAAATGTTACGTGTGGGGGGGGGGGGGGGGGGGGGGGGGGTGGTGTTTTGGTTTAATGTTTGTAAGAGTGTGCAAGTGATTTATGGGCCTCATATTTTTGCTCACACACACACACAGGTTACTAATGGATCTGCATGTTTTACTCCTTTGCATTAAGCTACGACTGAATGTAATGTGAAGTCACTGAGGCAGGCTGCCAATGCATTATGGGTACAGTAATAAGAGTCCTTCCTCTGTGTGCAACCTTACACCTGCCAGTATCCAGGAACGTCTCTCTTTCACTCTCTCATGCTTTTCTTTCTTTCTTTCTCTTTTATTTATCTGCAGTGAGAAGAGGAAGCTGCAGGTCAACATCGCGAGCCCCATCCAGTGCAGCATGAACGGGAGGAAGTGCACGGTCATCGTGGAGCCCAAGATCAACCAATCGCAGCCAGACTTCACTAAGAGCCGATCTGGCTACATCCTGGCTGTTCCTGGCAATTAAACCGGGCTAAAGCAAACAACAACAGTGACAGCTGACATCAAACCAGGCCGAGGAGATGATGATGATGATGATGATTCACTTCTGATTCACCTCTCGTGTTTATTCTTTTGCAGAGCTGCTGATAATGTGACGATTTAGATAGCAGCTCTCTAGGAGGATCGGGTTAATTGAATCCTCAGAATGAAAAGCCATGCCAAATTTGACCTGTTTTGTAGATTTACATGCAACGCTACTATAAACAGGAAGTGTACAATACGCCTACACGCAACATGTTATTAGCGGAACAGGTTTTTAAAAAAATGCACTACAGGATAATCCACCAAAGGGGTGTTCTCTTTTTTTTTTTTTTAAATCCAAATTTCAAATGATTAGCTTTGTGCAATATTTAGTTTTATTGTAGATGGAATATTGTGGTAGTCAAGGTGAGAGGAGACTATGCGAACTGTTCTCTGAACCACTGATGTTGCATAATTGAGGGGATAAAAATCCCTGCAGCTCCCTGCGCAGGAGCCAGATCAAAAGTGAAACCCTGAAAAATGAAGTACGGTGATATTTATGTATGACTCTGATTTTGACTTTATCTGCTCTAAAATAGAAGATGATTTATATCCTAAGGAATAATACTGTTAATGACCTTAATCGAAAGAATGAACGGAAACACAGCGTCCACTTTTAGTGCAGTTAATGTCTACAATCACATATGGGAACAGCGAGTGCGAGAATGTGATTCAGCGGTTCTGTCGGCGTCTGAGGCACAAATTCCAAATTCATTGTCAGTTTGTTCGTCACAGGATGTGTTGAGCATATCCTGAACATCACAACCTGTTAAAATCTATTAATTTAAATCCTGCTTCTTATACTCTCTACTGCAATGTTTGTACTTTTATAATATTCCAATATTGCTTGTATATTAAAGGTTAGAATATACTTTATTCAGATATGCGTATGCACAGAACTTATACTGCGTTTAGTATAAAAAAAGGGATGCTATAACTAAAACTGACTAACAGGAGGCAAATATGAAGACTATAATCAAAGCATTACTTTCTTCCCAGATGTATTCTGAGTTCATATTCTCTTAAATTGTAAGACTTAATGCTCTATTTTAGCAGCAGAGGCCAGTACTGTATAATCCCACGTGAACTCCAGCCCCAGAACATAGTCTCATTTGCTGTCTTTGTGCTGAGTGAATAGCCTAATGACTTGTAGTGGCCCATAGTCCTTTAGAATAGACTTCCATTTGACAAATATCCCCTTGATCCGAGAGAAAGACAGTGTGGGAGCGTGTGTACTGTATGTGTGTTGATTAGCTCTTTCAGGTCTCCTCCTCTTGGCTCTGAGACTGAGAGTCTGGCTAGTGGCCACAGTGAAGGAGTGAAGACAGACTGTAATCAGACTGCTGGCCTACTTTACCTCCCCATCTACCGATGGGAGGGACTTTTTGTATGAACAGTGGACTTTTCGGTGAATTGATGTTCATCCGATGCTGCTGCTAATCTCCCTTCGCTTTTTCCTCATCACACAAATCAAATCATCGGCAGCCGAACACTCAGAGTTTGGTTTGTTCTGTTCTCACAAGCTGTCGGCTGTGTTGAGTGAGTGTGTTCACTCTGTGTTTTCAGCCGTTGGTAAGTGTTAGTACATTACAATATGTTCTTTTTCAGTGCGTTGCGAAAATTGTGGCAGCACAGAAGCTCACAAGATGGAGGTGTCTGGTTTTATGTTTAATATTAATATTCATTCAGGATTTGCAGTTTGTAAACAGTGAACGTTTGCACATCAGAGTTCACCAAAGTCGAACTCAACTCGCCCCCACGAGCTGATTTCGATTTTATCATCAAGCCAGGTTTAGTAGTTGAAAAAAAGTTTGAACGTCTACACTTCAATGACAAATAACTTGATGTGCTGATGAAGATCATGTGATGTGATTGAAACGCTCTAGAACAGCTTCTAAATGGACCTGGTGGTGAGATTGGTTCATCAACTGCTGTTTACCAGCTCAAGAATAAACTCTGAAGCTCAGCTTTAAAAGCCAAAGTGGAGAAGAAGTCCTTAGTGCTCAGAAAAAAATGTTTTACTGTTCAAATGTCCATGCATAGGACATCCTCATTGTTGAATTTGAAAGGAACGGATATAAAGATGGATGTTCACTAAATGCTAAAATGTCAGTTATCATACATCTGACAAGAATTGAGCTATTCCAACCCTAACCCATTTTAAGGTTGTCATGGTGCCGTGACAGTAAATGTCACAAATTCTTTGGACGAGAGGAATCATCCCTGTACCCACAGAGGCTTAGAGCTGGATTGTCTCTGTGTAAAGGCTAAGTAAAGAATACCGACTGTGGGCTGAAGAACGACAGCCCAAGGTTATGAATCGGAGCTCCCTCGGTGTCTGGCCTAGTTGAAGAGGCAGAGGCACTCCTCTCCACTTCACTCCAGCATGGAGGAAAACCTGCTAGCAGTCATATTAGCCTCAGTAGCACGGCCCTTTAATTGTGTTGTCTGAACACAAGTCGTTTATCTTAATTAGTTTGGGAGCGCCCCTGTCATTTGAAGAAGCGCGTTTCCTTTCTACCTCGCGGCTCTGCGGCGGCTGACCTCGTCCTGCTGCTTGATAACGCACTTTGATGCAGAAAGGAGTTGTTTGGGGAAACTCGCATTCTTAGTTTGGATTAAGGAAGTGACACTGGTAGCTTTAATAGGCAGATTTCAAAGGAGCTCAGGAGCTGCCTGTGATGAGTTTAGTGTGTGTGTGTGTGTGTGTGTGTGCGTGTGCGTGTGTGTGTGTGGACTATAACACTGCAGCTCTCCATATCCTTCAGCATGGTAATCTCCCACAGGGCCTCTGCTCCGCTCTGCTCTGCTCTGCTCTGCTATTCACCGCTCATCATTAGGATGGACTCCGTGTCACTTCTCACTTCAGCGCTTCTCTCTCGGCTTTCTTAAGGCAAAAGAGGGGGTTGCTGAACAAAGCCTCGCTTGGCCTCATCTTCTTCTCTACTCCCTCTGCTTTCTTCTTCCACCCTCCCTCCTTTTCCACTTTTCCTTCCTCTGTCAAATCACCTCGCTCCTCGCCCACTTGGGCCGACTGTACCGTCCTGCAGGGCAGTGAAGGTTTTCCTATTTTTCTGTTGTTTTTTTTTGTTTTTTTCCTTCAGCCGTCCTGTGCCTGGGAGGCATGGAAATAAAAAAAAGGGAAAATACACCAGCAACTAGACGCGCCGAACAGTAGAGTATCATGCAGTAACAAAAACTTTAAAAAAGGAGACAGAGCTGAGTCTGTTAACCTGAAATGTAAATACTGTGGATCCAAACGATACTCATTAGTAGGATCATTGTTGGTTTTGGTCTTTTCATAGTATTTGTTGACAGTAACAAAGCTATGGAATATCACCAGATTTATCCTTTAATGATTAGTCTTTGGTGTGCAGACCCAATCAGTCTAGATTACTTTTCCATTCCGCTGATTATCAGCTTTGCCTCAAGTGTAAAAAAAATAACAGACATTTTCTAATTACCCCTTTCTAAATGGGCATAAAGGAATGTCAGATATGAATGTTAACACTACGAGACTTGTGCCATTGTGTTCTTCCCTCTACTGCTCTCTTCAGTGGGATCTTAGTTTTCAGTGTTTTTGTTCCAGAATCATTTTGACTCTTATTACCGAGCCCGTCCACGTTAGCCAAAGGGTAACAAATTCCATCTCCATAATTTATTCCATATTCTGTTGCTTTAAGCAAATGTATACACCATTCATCCAGTATGTGCCTAATTTTATATCAAGTCTATACTTTGCATATTTGTGATTACAGACCATAAATATACTGTAATATCCTGAGTTAAGGGAACGTCCCTGTTGTGATACTATGTTTGTGCAAATGTATTCTGTATAAATGCAGACTAGGCATTCCACCATGTTCCATAATGAAAAATATATGTCATTAATCACTTTATTAATAAATTTATTTGCTTCAGGAGCCGCTGCTTTTAGTCATTATCTGAGCTTGTTTACGTGTGTGTGTGTGTGTGTGTGTGTGTGTGTGTGTGTGTGTGTGTGTGTGTGTGTGTGTGTGTGTGTGTGTGTGTGTGTGTGTGTGTCTCATTAGTGTTGATATCATGCAAAGACTGATGTTATGTAGACTAATGTTTCCCGAGGCCAGCCGTAGTCTGTGATGTGGTAATAGCTGGGTAGAGCCCAGCGTTAATCCACCCACTAACAGCTGTTTCACCCGGTGACGTCGAGACGGCTGAAACCCCTGCAGTCGGCATGACAACGCCGCTTCCCACTGCCAATGTGTCAGCCATCACCAGCTACCTCAGCAGGGGTTTCTAATCCACTCGCTGATGGATGACTATCTGCAGCAAAGAGTGGGATGACTTTTTCTTTCCCAAGGGCAGCGACTGAGTAAGACCGGGCTGCTGACCAGGTGGTTAAATAAATTGGAATTAATGGACGGAGAGTGAAATGTGATGAGTGACCTGACCCAAACTAATCTGTGTATGTGGGGGGGCTCGCAGTATATTTGGAGATGCAGCACTGATTCCCCACTATGTGTAGCCCAGGAGATACGACTACTGCAGCTGCCAGAGGGTTTATTATCCACATATATCTGTGTTTAAGAGGAACGTAAACACATATAGGAATACAGATTTAACACATTTATGCTCATAATAACCTAAGAGCTATGATAAGGCCAACTACACAGGATAAGCCTCCCACTGACCTGAGTCATCTGGGAGCAGTGAACACCACGTGCTGTGATTTAGAAAGCAGAGAAGTCTAAAAAGATAGATATTCTTTTTAATAGCAGAAATAGAGACTTAATGGAATGGATGAATGGGTTTTTTTCCGCCTTCAGCTTCGACCACGCTCAAGAGTTGGAACGAATGGAAACAAATCTACTGGAAGAAAATAGGGCTGTGGGGGCTCTTCAGACTAAAAGGGTCGGGAACCACTGAAACACAGTTCAGAGTCACAGATCAACAACTCTAGGAACATTTAAGATGGTGGTCCTACTCTGTCTACTCTGTACATTGAATATCTATCCCTCCTCTGTTGACGCTGCAATTTTCTTTCCCCGTTAAGGCTTTTTCTGGGGGCTTTTTCCGTATCCAATTTGAGGCTCTAATGATACAGGGTGTCATGTACTGTACAGTGATTTTGTGTGTGATTTTTCTGGTCTCAGCACTGTGCCATCAAAAGCACTGTATAAGGCACCAGAGCAGCTGGCTTCAATCAGAGAGGAAACACTAACTACTGAAACACTGTTGAGACTTTTTTACATCCAGTGCAGCTTAGATTTTTCCCACAGACACACAGTTTAGGACCAATTTTGGGTTCAGTGTTGTTGCTCAATGACACCTCGATATGTGGGGGGATCGAACCGCCATCTGTTCAATTAATAGCCTACATTTAGAATTACAACCGCCCCATACGTGAAGTACCATTAAATTCAAATTCATTGATTCAATCCCCAGACTTGTACACACACTGCCAGTAAATCTGGGTGGGGAAAGAGCAACACTTGCCCCTCCCTAATTACTGTTACCAAGGTTCTCTTTGAGCAAGGACCTTAACCCACAGATCAGACTGTGGTTGTGTGCAGCTTCCAGGTGTGAATCTGGATGGATGTTCCTGTTCCTGTGTTGTTTTTTTTTGCAGTTTTAGGCTGAACGAGTGAACTTCAGTCCACAGATGGAGGCACAAAAGACAAGTGGCCGCCTTGAACGATCAGTGCATTTTATTTTTCCATCACAGTACAAAAATAAATTAAAATAAGCAGAAACTAACTGAAAAAGGTTTCAATTACAGCAACAGCTTTTTTGTCTTTTTCAAAAAAGAACATTTTTATTGGAACAGCATCAACACCCCCCTCCCTCACCCCCCTGCCAAGTCCTGGTACCGGCGTGGTTGGTGTATGCTCCGTGTCCATAAGAAAACAACATGTCACACATTCTTCTGTACAAATAAAACGCTGTCATTCGCACACACACACGCACACACATCCGCGCACACATGCAGCCATCAAATGCCCGTCTCTCTCTCTCTTTTCCAAGTTCCTAACCACTGTTTCGTTTTTTTTATTATCTACAAAGTACGCAACAAGATACAGAAAAGAATTTGACAGAAATCTTTAACTATCACTTGAGTCTTTTTTCATATTTTATAAGCTTTTGAAAGTATTTTCTCAAACAACTACTCAATGATGCAAAGTGGAGAAAAAAATGGCACATTTCAAGTGAGTCGGGGCAAGTGGACAGAGAGAAAAAAAGATTCAGGCTCTCCTTTTTTTTTGAGGGCCTTCACCCCGATGCCCTGCTTTATTCTGCCAGAGTCCCCCTATTGTGCCAGTACAAACACTCCAAATGAACTTTCTCTCACTGATCTAACTCCATATGGCTGCCACAATCCCACAGCAGAGGAGGTCACAGGTCGTGACCGTCAGAGCTGCTCATTTTCTCTGATTCACACTAACAAGGCAGCGGAGAAGCCTTCCATCCTCTGGGAACAACTTTAAAACATGACAGAAGCCTTTAGTTGGCACAACCAGCCCATTATGCTTTTCTGAACACTGCTAAAGAAAGAGAGTATGCACGATTCGTCTATATTGAGATGAGATGTGGAAACCAGTAAAAACATTTCTCATACAATTCTGGATGGAAATACTGTAGCTTCTCCAGTGATTGCAGTCATTACACAGACGGCAGATAGCTGCAGTGAAGTAGCTTCAACTATTCTCCCGTGAAACAGAAATTGTTCTGCATGCTTTCTGTTTTTGGTTGTCATGTCGCTGCCATCGCACTCTGCAGCGTGTCGTTTCAGTCAAGTGGTCTCTATGATTGAAAATGTGATTATTCCCCCATGGAGGTCACCTCATATTCCTGCAGCCCCTAGATGGATGTGAGGTCGCCTCACATTTGATTTACACAGAGGTGATGCTGATGGATTATCCTCAAGGTAAGCTGTGCTTTTCTGCAGCGATGCCGAACGACCGAGCGTCATTGAAGTGATCTATTCCCCTGGAGAAACGTGTGTGCTTTCTCTTTCTGATATGTGGGTTGGGTTAGCTCCTCACTCAGGCCAGAGGTGCAGGACAAAAATATGTTTTTTTGGGGGGGCATTTTCTTAAGTATAAGGTCAGTGATGTGTTGTTCGGGGAAGGTGTCCTTGATGATATCACTTTGGTGATGGTCAGATTTGACATTGGTTTTGACCTCAGGGCTTTTTAATTAGACACTGATCAATAAATTCCTTCAACGCTTGTTTGTATAAACCAGATCAATCTTCATTCCCACCAAAGATAAGCACACCTGCTCTACCAGCAAAACCCCTCTCCATGCCCTTCCCTTTTCAAAGTCTCTCATCTAATCTTTCATTTACATTAAATGTGCCTAAATAAATACATAAATGGCAATAAATTAGGTGTCAGTAAGTAGTTATTAGGAGATGAAAATCCACCCCATCATTCAACAGCTGGACAAACAGTACAGTATTTCCGACCTGTGGGATTTTCATGAAAGATATGGCACTGTTTTAACATTTTCTATGCTGAATAATAAGCACAAAATTAAACATCATTCCAAAGTGGTTGCAACACAACCTATCGACAAAAGTACAAAAAGAATTTCCCTGGTAAACAAATAGCCTATTTTAGCAAGCATAGCTAAAAAAACTAGTGTCACTTTGTTCACAGCATTCTCTAATGCAGATGCAGTTGGTTTACAAATCAAGTAAAAAGAAGAAACTATGCTCCTGCCCTCCTGGAAACTGTAAAATTGCATGGCACACGTGCAAAACATTACATTTCTAAGTAAAAAAAGAAAGAAATCAAAGAAAACTTGTTCCAGAAAAGCAATAAATAAGCCTCCATAGGTGTAAGCCTCTGGGGAGTAAAACATCCATTAACTTGTTCTTTTATTTTTTTCTAGATGAAAATAAAGTAGGTGTTTCTGAACACACACACCGTATGACCACTCATCGCTGGCCACACGTCCCCAGGCTGTTGTCTTCTTATCAAAAGTCCCACAATGCAGTGTTTGCTTATTGTCCATCCAGTCTTACCATGTACAGTATAAGTCCTGCTGTAGAGCCACAAACAGAAACCCACAAAAAAGTATGGATCCAGCACTGAAAGCCCCTGCGGTTCCCTCAGATATGCATCGCAGCAAAAAGAAAAAGTCCTGTCGTATCCGTATTAATGGAGGGGACGTGGTGTTGGCATTCCAAAGAGCCAGGGTTTGCAGCCGGGGGATGCCTGTTCATCCGTGATGCATGAAGAAAGCCAGTCAGGCGATGGCCCTCACCCTCCTGCAGTAGGCAGTGCACATCACATCGTCAAACAGTCAGCAGGTCACTGGTAGGCTGCTGCAGCCTCAGTCCTGTCCACATTCATTGCTGTAGATGTATGCTTCCTTTTCTAATGTTTTTTTGTTTTTTTCGTGTGTGTGTGTGTGTCTTTTTGTCTGAATTGTTTTTTTTATATAGATATATATATCTGTACGTTAGCAAAGGATTTACCCAAGTCTGGCATTTTTTTTGTTTTTGTTTATATATCATTGTCAAAAAAGCTTTCATTCTCAAGTTTACAGGAAATCCGCCCTTTGCTCGTTTGAAAATAGAATCTGGCCTCGATGATTACATGTATTCAAGAAGAGGCAGATTAGTGCTCTTGCTTTTTAAACACTGTGCCCCATTTTTAGGTGACTGTTGCAACTGTTATCTGTCAGATGCAATAACTGAGCCCCGCTGCCGAGCTGTAGATTCTCTTACCAGATACAAAGGTGTTGTAAATGTCAAATACTTCCTAATTAGCCTCCTCCCACCGCAGTTTGGACAATAATAAATAAACTGCATCACAAATAATCTTCCAAACTTGTCAAAATGCCAGACTGGAGTACCCCCCTCCTCCTCTGACCCCTCTCCTCCCCCCCAGCATCCCCTCACCGGTCCAGGCCGATGAGCAGGCGGCTCCTCTCCTCCTCCTTCTGGCTCTCATTCTTCAGGTCGGCGAACACCTGAGTGAAGTAGTGTGGGTCGGAGTTGATCTGGAGCATCTTCGCGCTCATCAGGTTGATGATGGACAGGCAGCGGTCCCAGAAGGTCTCCTTGGAGCTCTCCACCAAGAAGGGCTTGAGAGGGTAGGAGATCTCGTTGCCCATGTAGGAGTATGACAGGTACAGGCAGGTAAGCAGCACGGCCTGCAGCTCGTGCTCTGTGGCCACCTCGGAGGAGACCACGTCACGGCACAGCATGTAGACAAAGACCACGTTTGCAGGGGTGATGAAGCCCTGGTCCTGCCAGCCTTGGAGCAGCAGGGAGCGGTCCACGCTGCGCAGCCACAGCACTGGGTCAGTGGGTGACAGGTGTTTCAGCCGGTAGCAACGCCGGCACAGAAACTCCCCGAGGCAGCGCAGCAGCTCACTGGTGGAGGCCTGGACAATCACTCTCTTAGGGGTCCCGGGGGCCACGTTGGAGTTGGCCAGAGGGGCCTTCTTGACGGACGATACTGTTGTGTTGGAGCTCTTGGTGAGAGCCGGAGTGCTCTGATCCTGGGTGAAGGAGGACAGGTTGGCGCATGACTGCGACTTCTTCAGGTTTTCATTGTTCAGGTGGGTGACATTGTTCTGGTAGTTGCCGTTGGGCTGCACCTTCTTGGAGCCTTTCTTCTTGGCTGACACTGCTACAATCCGCTTCCACGGGAGCACATTGATGAGCGAGTGGCGCTTCAGGTTCTTGTCTTTGGCGTTCTTGCTGTTCTGGACAGCTGTGTAGTGGCCCACAGTGGCCGGTCCATCCTCGAAGAGAGCCGCCTTTCGGTAGCTAGGTGACAAAGACAGCACGGTTCCCATGGTGACTGCGGGGAGGCGTCCAGGGGCTGTAGCCGCACTGGGTCAGAAGAGCGTCTGCCAGGGGAGATCCTGGGGGTCTCAAAGCCTCAATGCTTCGGGGAGCTGGGAGTCCCGGGCTACAGGCTGCCGCTGGGCATCTAAAGCCTAGGAGGAAATAGTCCCGTGGGCAGCTCTCTGAGGGGATAACGATCACCTCGACTGAAACAGTCTCTGTTGTATTTCAGCTCTCTGTCTGCGTCTCCGGATTGCCACTGCTGCAAGCACAAAAGATCAATAATCAGAAAAATAATTGTTGAAGGATCAATTACCTTAAATTATCCACTGATTTTCACAAAAAGCAAACCAAATGTGTTTGATCTCACATTAGATCTATAATTATTCAGCTTGCATCAGATAATGTCATGGGTATCTGAAATGTCCTCATGAATGTGAGGCTGAGTGGTTTATCTGACAGTACCTCAGGCTTATTAGCAGCATTGATTTGACTCAGTAAGTGGTGGAATGGATCAGCCTATGCTTATACTAATTAATTCAATCAGCAGGCTATAGATCCCTCCTTGCTGCAAATGATCAATGCAATAAGGCAGCACATCATCCTAACGTTATCAGCATTTCAGTGTGAAATTGTGCGAATGGTTATATTCATCTGCAGTAAATTATAGAGCAGATATATAAGAATATGAGAGATTTGGCATCAGCTATTAAAATGCATTCTACTCCATATGATTGAAATGCATCCTGTATGGTAAATTCATAAACATTTAATGACGAGAGATCCATATTTTATGGGCAATGGCCGACGAGTGAACCACGCGCCACCCCCTCTCACTAAAATGGAAGACAGAAACGTAAACACCTTAATAACAGGTGAAGGTCGCGGTTGATGCATATAGGATTCAGCACATGGAAGCACAAATCCAAGGTCATAGAATCTGCCGCCGTTAAAACGAGATAAACAAAGAGATATGAGATTCTTTCTGTGCTCGACGCGGTTTAATCCCCCACTGCAGTACTCTACCTATGCATACGAAACACATCCGATGGATCGACTTCGCTCACTTTGCGCAGAATCCGAGCTGCTCGATGCCTCATTCCATCACCCTGTTATCAATCTGATTCGGGTCAGTTGTGGAGAAATTCCCAAACAGCCGCTTTTAAAGGGACTTGGCTGGGCTGGGGATGAGAGGATGCGCCGGGCTGCTGGCGGGGATGCGGAGCTGTGTACATCGGGTGCTCTCCGTGGTGCTGAAGCTGAGCGTCTGCGTCGAAGTGAAAATGCTGGCTGTAATAGGCGGTGGCTTAAAAATGAAGAAAATCTTCATCTTTCCACCCCGCTATCCGTTGCTATCTCACAATATGTCTGTGGATGTGGCTGCCTATAACTCCACAACCCCATTTCTGCCCATTTATGGCCATATTTTCTTAATGCGCATCACCTGTTTTCACATATGATGGATCCATAAATCTGTACAGTCTGAAAGGCTACACGAATATGTTCCAAAAATCAACGCAAACTTACCAGATCTCCTGCTCACCGAGAATAGGATTGCGCTGTAACGATGTTGCTCCTCGTCCCAAGTCTGTTTTTTTTTCCTCACAAAACGAGATTAAAAACATAAAACCATCTCGGAGAATATAAATTGCAACAAAGAAAATAATCCGAGCCGATGCGAAAAACAAAATAGCAAGCGTTGGATGAAGGCGCCTGGTGTCCGGCGGTGCGCAGACGGTGGTGGGCAGTTGTGGAATGGATGCTTAGATGAAGATGTGCTCCTGGTCCTCCTGGCCGTGAGATGCGGATGCTGCGAGGGGCTGATGTTGTGTTGTGTCACTGGCTGTGTGAGGATGGTTGACGCAAAGGCGGTGGTGGGGCGCCGCTCTGCGCTCTGTGCGCGCTGCTGTCTCTCTGCCGGGAAACAACTCCGCCTATAGCCACACACAGCAGAGAGCTCATGCAAACTGAACCCAGTGAACTCCCAGTATGTTTTTCTTCATAACACCATTAGCACCAACGTAATGCCATCCTATTGCAGCATGCATGTATGAGCACCTGCGCATGAGGTGAGTTGGTGGGCAGGTTCTAGGTCATTCTTAAGGTAAGCCTTCATGAGTATAGGGCCTTTGTATTTGGCTGCATTATCATATTTTAATCTCCGCATATGCTTTTAAAGTAATCTCTACTGGTCCATAACATGCCTATAGTCTTCTAGTGGGGGCTTTCATTATTATGTATGATCAGACCAATGTATCATTTTGTCATTTGGGCAGATATTGCTGTTTTATTCAGTGTTGGATATCAGCCAGTCATCTATTACCAATGTGATGGAGAGTCCCTTTAGACCACGGAGCTATACAAACACAATAAATCTATTTTTTGACAATATTTTTTTCCCCATTTAATTGTTTAAGTATTATTTTGTACATTTTTTTATTAAAAAAGTCGATCAGACTCTTGCACAAAAAATGGTGCGAAAAAAATAACTATTAATATTATATATGATCATATTATTCATACATACTGGGTTCTCTTTAATTAGAATAAATCTAATATAATACAGATTAAAATGTATTTACAATCCTTAAAATGAAAGACCACTGATACATATGATCAAATAATTAAACGCGAAGGGAAAAAGGACTTTACGACCCTTTTCTTTGATATGACTACATTTCCCATGTTTCCAAAAAAAAAAAAAAAAAAAAAAAATCCCAACATGCAAAGTCACACGCTGACGTCACCTACGCTAGGTAACGTAGTCCGCGCACGTAACTTTCATTCAAGCAGCATTTTGAATAAGGAAGATGGCGGCTGCAGCAGTGGTTGAGTTCCAGAGAGCCCAGTCTCTCATTAGCACGGACCGCAACGCCTCTATCGACATCCTGCATTCAATAGGTAGGTGTTCCGCGGAGGGTTTTTTGTTGTTGTTGTTGTGGATGGACGCCGTTGCTCTGACTATTTCTTTTAGGTTAGCGGGGGGGGGAGTTAGCATGCGAGCTAGTGGCAAGAGCCGGCGGTGTGCCGTGCTGACTCACTGTTGAACGGCTAGTGGACGTTAGCTCGTTAGCCGCTCTGCTAACTGCGGGCCTGGGCGTGAAAAATGTGCAGTAGTTCCCAGCTGATGTTGTGTTTTTTTTTTTAAAAACTGTGTGTGTTTGTGTTGTGGTGTCGTTGAGCACAGTCCCCCCTCCCCCCAGCTATAAGCAACGTTAGCTCTGATTGAGACTGTCAGTGTTTGTTTGTGGGGTTGCTGTTGTGGCTAACGTCATTAGCTTGTTGTCAAAAGCCTTTTAACTCACGTCGTTCAGCTTTCTGACAACAAGAGGGGATACAACTGTTTTTAATGAGACATTTGTGAGTGATTGGCCCTCGGTTTGTTTTTGTGTTAGTGGTTGCGTTAACACGAAAAGCTAATTTTACATTGAATTACCATATTGTGTAAACAGTTCTTGTGTTTCACTGGACTCAAATTGCCATGTCACTACAGCTCTCTAACTTGGTTGTCAAAAGCGAAACGTCTCAGTAGTGGGATTAATTAATTGATTTTAAGCATTTTGACATTTATCAAGCTATCAAAAAGCTCAACAGCCTCTGATTTCACCTTAATTATGACGTTTTGTTGCTTTTCTCTAATTGTAAATGAGATATATTTTGGTTTTGGACTGTTGCTCAGACATAGGAACATTGTGATCTGTGTTTTCACAATATCTGGCTAAACAGTTTGTACATAAAACTAATTGGTAGTTGTATCCTTTGTTGTCAGATTGGTGTGCGGGCTGAGATAATGTTACCATGAAACAGGACTGTCAGCTTCCAAAGTCCATCAAAAGTGCCTCAACTGGGGTTTAATTAAATAACCTGGTTTCTGATGTAAAGCTGTTGCCTTTGTTTGACAGTGAGGAGAGATGTTCAGGAGAACGATGAGGAAGCTGTCCGGGTTAAAGAACAGAGCATCCTGGAGCTGGGGACACTCCTGGCCAAGACCGGACAGGCTGCAGGTAAACAAGTCAAACTTTAATGTTCATTCTGTACCTGTTTTTTTTTTTTTTTTTTTTTTCAACTAAGCCTACAAATAATCTAATGGAACTAATTCTATGTCATGTTTCCATTTTTTCTTTTTCTGTCTCCAGAACTAGGGGGTCTGCTGAAATTTGTGAGGCCTTTCCTGATTTCCATCAGCAAGGCCAAGGCGGCCCGGCTGGTCCGCTCCCTGCTGGACCTCTTTCTTGACATGGAGGCAGCAACGGGACAGGAGGTTGAGCTGTGTCTCGAATGCATTGAGTGGGCCAAGGCCGAGAAGAGAACCTTCTTACGACAGGCTCTGGAGGTAAGGAGATCTAGAATAAGCTTGTGGGTGCTATCGAACGGCATAAATGTAACTTAATCCTCACCGTATGTACCGTTATGTAAGTGTTGTCTGAGAAAAACATTGCAATATCAGCATACTTTACTGCTAGAATCCGGCAATTTTTTCCTACTGGCTCGCTTATGCGTAACGTAGAGGAGAGATGCAGTATGTAACAGGATATCACTGAGATACAGCATCTTCAAATGGAACATAAACCCCTGTGATATCTTTTGGAGCGCCACAGTAGAGAGCTGCAGATGAGGAGTTTGATACTTAGTTTGATGACTTTGTGAAGGCAAATGTTATCAGCTTTTCCAACAACTTATAGTGCACCAATTATGCTGTTAGAGGATCATTATTTGCATTGTGGGTGACACCCTGACTGCTGATGAGGATATAAAGTTGCTTATTTTGTTTTTTTTTTTTGAATAGGCCATGCCATAGATGTACCCTATCACCAACAGCTGATGTATTCATCCTCTTCCCCAACCCTAGTTAGCACTGACATGCAATACCGTTTATGATTAATGATACTGAAAACAAACGTGATATCACCAAACACAATCAGCTGCTGTGGGAGGGATGGAAATTTAACATGTTGTGACTCATGGAGTGGGAGACGCTTTGATTTCAGACAGATTAATGCTGCTGAATTTTGCTGGTGGATATGCAGCAAACGCCAGTGTGGCATTACTTTGGGATGAAATCAAGTGAAAACAGGAAACTTGACAAATGTGTTGAAAACAAAAATGCAAACACTGCCTGAAGAAAGTGACAACGAGAGATGCTAATATATCTACTACACGCTGCCATCCACGATGACATCACCCTGCTATAGCAGCCAAAATGGACTTCTTGGCCAAGTGACTGCCAGCAGGTTCACACTCACAGCCAGGAATATCTGGAGCTTTTGGCTGAATTACAAAGTACAGGATCAACAACATTTTGCATCCGTACTGTTTATTATGTGGCATGTATGCAGAGGGACGTTTTTCAGACGTGTCCCGATTTGCCTCAGGCCACAAATTCTGAATAATGTGATTGGGGACACGCTAAAATGTGTCTATTCCTTCAGATGTCCCCATTTTATCAGATCGTAAGGAATCTTAACAGTTTCAGGTAGAGAGCTATGTGTACCAAAATGATTAAATCTTTTCGTGTGTGAAGAGCACGACTGGAACAAAACACCACCTCCAGGCACCAGGATTTTTGTTTGTATCTACCTGCCAAGACTTTGCAGATGGAAATTAGTTGGGAGCTGAATCTGGTACATATTTTCTCTTTGTATGAGATTCATGTTTTGTTTTTTTTGTACACGATCCCTGGCAGTTAAATGTAATAAACTAAAGTTTTTGTGAACCTTACAATCTTGATTTCTATCAAATGTTTTTATGTGTGGGTATAAATAGGAGAACAATTTGTGGCCCACAGGGCTGTACTTTTTAGAGCTGAAAAATATTCTGCAAAGATCTATAATGGGAATTGGGAAATGTGTCTTTTGTTTTTTGTTACAACTGAAGTTTTTTTATGTCTTGTATACGTGTTGCAGCTTTTCTACAAGGCGATATATTGGCTTCTCTCTGCATGTCTAATAGGACACTCTCTCTTCCTTCAGGCACGACTGATCTCACTCTATTTTGACACCAAACGATACCAGGAGGCCTTGGCGCTCGGTGAGTGTTTAGAGACGGGACATTTTTATCTTTTGGTTAATGGCAACGTCTGTCTTCAGAGACCTTACATTTGCTATTGTCCCTGACATCCTAATCAACCACACATACAGCACAAGATGTATGCTAGTCCACCATGAAACACCAAAACTGTCAAAAGACATCTTTTATTGTTGCAACCTTATTTCCACCTATAAAAAGTTGCTTTTTATTTTATTTGTGGCCCTTGTTAGCAAATATGTGCCCAACTGACTAAGGAAGCAAGGTAAAAACAAAGGTTTTGTAAAGCAGTTAGACATGCTTTACTTGCAAAGGAAGGAGAAAGAGCAGCATATAACAGGACTGTAATTGTACATTTACCCTCTAGCTGTTTACTACAGGAAGCGCTGTACTTTACAAAGTTATTGCAACAGTTAAATTTGCATGACATTAACTCTTACTCATTCATTCCCCTTCCCCTCAGGCTCCCAGTTGCTCCAGGAGCTGAAAAAGATGGATGACAAAGCTCTCCTGGTAGAGGTTCAGCTGCTTGAAAGTAAGACGTATCACGCTCTCAGCAACCTGCCCAAGGCCCGCGCAGCCCTCACTTCAGCCAGGACCACCGCCAACGCCATTTACTGCCCTCCAAAGCTCCAGGCAGCTCTGGACATGCAGTCAGGTCAGATGTGTTCACTATTCCCACTTTCAAAGCTTAGCCTAGCTTTGCACTGATTTTATACTGTTTGACAGCTTTACCATCTGCTACCTTAGTACCCAACTACAAGATGCATTTGGTAATAGCATTTTAAAAGACCCTTTTTTATGCTGACTTGTCATAGCGGGGGAAGTACAGATGTAGGGACCATTAAGTGTCTCAGTCAGTCTCAGTCCCAGTTGTTACTGATTTTATTAATTACACCTGTGCTTGTACCGCTAGGTCGTGTCAACTGTAAAAAAACAACAAAAAAAACTTTATTGGGTTTGTTGTACAGTTAGACTAAGTGGGGCATTCCCAGTTTATAGGCCAGGGAAGAAGCCTTGCATAGCCAAACTACACCACATCACAAGCTCAGTTTGGGAGTCTTAAACATTTATTAAGGTGTGCATTCAGCTAGTCAGATGCATACTTAAGACTTAACTCTGATACAAACAATTAATGAAACAGACATATAACAGCCCGAAGAGTGGTGTGTTCATCCACTCAGGTGTAGCAAGGAATCAGTTTGATGTCTGAGTTAATTAGAGAACTGTTTATCTGTTGTGAAGCCTACTTGAAATTACAGTATGTCCGCCTCAAGAGAGTTAATCCATAGCTTTGCTGGACCACAAATGAGTAAAGCCAAAAATGTGGGACATAGCAGTAAGCAGATTATTCTGATTGCTTCTTAGAAAGAGGAGAATAATCTCTACCACATTTTCTCTTTTTGATTCTACCACTGGGGGGCGCCAGGCAAGACTGAAATATGTGTGCAGAATTCAAACTACTAACTACAGACAAACTACAGTGTCTCATTAGATGATGGTACCACACACTAGATAATGCTTTAAGAAAGTGTGACAGTGTTGCCTTATAAATTAGTGGAATGTTTGATTAATCTCATTGTCGTGACGATCATTGATTTCATGGTTGTATTGGTGACAATTTTGTGGTCATTGTGTGATACATTGCTGCATCATCATATAGTCCTTTACACAAAGGATTAAAAATGGATTAATAAATTATTATAAATATTAATGATAATAAAAAGCTGTACCAACCCTGTTGAAATGACTTAAACTGTACATGAAGCAACTTTTCTCAGAAGCTTGAAAAGGGTGTATTTGGTGACTCTGCTCATTATATACTGATAACCATCTCAAAGTCACCGTTTGTGTTTACCAGTGTGAAGGCAGAAGCAGGGAGGTATGACACTTTCCATGACTTTACAACAGTGTGGACTAGAAAAAAACTTCTGTAACTACCAACATTATGATTAAGTAGTCCGCGTTAGGCAACACCCAGTGAAACTCAACCCAACTTTCACAAGCATTTCACATTTCCCAGTGACTGGGCGGAGTTTGTTTTGGCCATAAATAGTAATCACGTTGCGTCCTCTCTGTTGCAGGGATCATCCACGCAGCCGAGGAGAAGGACTGGAAGACGGCCTACTCCTACTTCTTTGAGGCCTTTGAGGGCTACGACTCCATCGACAGCCCCCGAGCCATCACAGCACTCAAATACATGCTTCTGTGCAAAATCGTTCTCAACTTGTGAGTAGAGCTTAAAACTCAATGTACAATGTTTTACTGATTGAACTTACTCACATCCATATGGTGCTATGTTCTGGCATCTATATGTGATTATTCATTCCTCTGTTATTAACTTTTAGACCAGAGGAGGTCCAAGCCCTGATCAGTGGTAAACTGGGTCTGCGACATGCCGGCCGACAGGCAAGTACCAGTTCTTTTCTACTCATAGCAGAGTAGGCAAAGCAAATTAGTAACGCTAATTTTCACTTCTTGTCAACACTGAAAATGTTCTGTTTCTTTGTTGGATTTTGTAATGTAGCTCACAATATTTCAGTTTTTTTTTCTGTCTTGATCATTCTTAAAGTAAATGACCTTTCACTGTACTGAGTAGGCACCTCAGTTTTGTTCAGGTAAACAATTTTGTTATGCTTGTTTCTGTAGAATTACATTTCGATTTTCTCCTTTGTCTTTATCCATCTAGACAGACGCACTGAAATGTGTCGCCCAGGCCAGCAAGAACAGATCATTAGCAGACTTTGAAAAGGTAAGAATCCTTTAGTCCTGTCAAATCTGTCTCAGACAAACTTCCATTTAGCCTTTTTGGTCTTCTTTTCTCTTTTGCTACAGCTCCTTTTACCTATTGAGTGATCTGTGCAGCACTCAGGAATCTACTTTTTTAAACCTGCTGATGATATAAAGTGTTGCTCAATATATAATGCATTTAAATGAAGTCTTTGTTGTATACTTCCACACTCATCATCATTTTAATTTAAAATTGTGCGTCCTGCAGGCCCTAACAGAGTACAGAGCAGAGCTGAGGGATGACCCCATCATCAATACTCACCTGGCCACGCTGTATGACAACCTGCTGGAACAAAACCTCATCCGAGTCATTGAACCTTTTTCCAGAGTACAGGTAAGGACACGCTAAGCCTTTTTTTTTCTGTTACTGTAGCTTTGTACAATGAAGACTTGCTACATTTATTGCCAGGTCCTAAATCTTTACATTTTCTTGTACGTCAGCATTGTCTTGTTCTCTTATAACTTTGTACAAAGACTGTCTTACGCTCTGTTCAGACACTTTCCTAAGAGTTGTCTCTTACCTCCTGGTAAATGCCCAGCGATAATCTTTGTATTTTCCTGATTCTTTCTCTAGTGCTTATACTTGGACATTCCTTCCGTAATCTAGGCTGACATGACAGTGCGACTGTACTGGTCCTCAACATTTAAACAAAGAAAATAATGCTTCTTAAGTCCTGTATTTCATTTTCTTCTCTTTCTGTTTTCAGATAGAACACATATCAGTTCTAATCAAACTGTCAAAGGTATGTTTCTTTGCAGTTAATCATTCTTTTGTGAGCATTAAAATCATCATTTATATCTCTAAAAATGTGGGCTTTATTATTCATTTCTTTGTCTTTTATAGGGTGATGTTGAAAGGAAATTATCACAGATGATTCTGGACAAAAAGTTTCACGGTAATTAGATTAATCTGTTCCTATAAACACAGTTGTCAGACATTTCACCCTTCACAGGCAGAGTGAGATACCTCAGTGTACTGAAATATATATTTTTCTGACACTGCTGCAGGAATCCTTGACCAAGGCGAAGGCGTCTTGATCATATTTGATGAGCCCCCAGTGGACAAAACCTACGAAGCAGCCTTGGAAACAATTCAGAACATGAGCAAAGTTGTGGATTCACTTTACAACAAAGCCAAGAAGCTGACATAGGTAAATACATATTTCAGTAAGAGAAGAAGCATGGCTTTGGTGCTCTTTCTTTCGCTCTCTAATAAATGTTTTCTCTTCCACCTCCAGAGCAGATTGCCACGGCAGTGCGATGGAGGAACTGTGTGTGTTTGACCAGCGTGTGTAACATTTTAAGAAGGGGACAAGGGAGAGCAACGAAAAAGTCCCACAAACTGCAACAAACAGGATTCCCCCATCAAACTCCCCCCTCCTCTCCCTCAACGGACAATTTCATCACTTCTCTTGTTTTTTTGGTTTTTTTTCCTCTTTAATTTTGATATCTCTTCAGGATTCTGTGTAACACTCAGCGGCCAAATCAGGCCATCAGGGAATATTGTACAACCACAATAAAAAGATTAAAAGGTTTAAAAATACATATATGTTTATATCTGCTATAAGGCTGGGCTTACCAAGCCTTAAGCTGACTCCACTGCAACCTCAAAGGTGCAACATTGACCTCTGCAGCCTCTGACTCTGCTACTAACTGCGTATGCAGAAATGAGGCTTTCTCCTTTCTTCTTGTCCATATCTTTCAGAAGCACACTGTTCAGTTTTTGGAAGGTTGGGATACTCCTTGGGATTCTGAATTTTGGTCAAAGAGCTCCCTCTAGTTTTTTTTGTTGTTTTTTTTCCTCACCATATCAATGCCAACAGTTAAGTACCCACTGTATTTCAGATATGTATTAAACTCACTTTATTTGTTTTTGGTTTTGTGTTTTTGTTTAAAAAAAGAAAAGAAAAAAGAAAATCAGAAGGTTGCCACATGTCTGCCCGCCCTGCTAATGTAAGTTTATAGAACAGACAGGATGCCATTTCACCACCAGTGCCACTTTTTCGGCGCTTTCTGTTTGCCTCAGTGTTTGGGTGCAATATGAAATCGGAGGGCAGAGGTGGAGATGTATTCATCGCCTCTGTGAGTTATCCCTAAGTGAGCAATTCTCCATTGTTAGTTCCTAGCACTAGTGTGGTATGCTAGTAACCAAACAATTTGTATGGTTTTGATTTGGTTTTGATTTTTTTTGTTTTGTTTTTCTCTTATAAAGACATTTTCAAAATAAATATTTTGTATTTTAAGGATTTTGTCTTGTCTCTTGCAAAAACAGAATGCAAATGGTGATTTGGTGTGGTAACTTTGATTGGCCGCTCGGTTATAATATTTGTTTTTAAAGTTTAAAGGTGAGAAGAAGACTGCAAAGTGTCTTTGAATTGCACTTAAGAATGGGAGCAAGTGATTCAGAAAATGTACACAGTAGTTAAGTAAAGTATGTCTGTTAAAGAACAAGTCAAAGGTATCTAAGCAGTCAGAAACAATTCTTAAAATGACTCCAGGGGAGTACAGATGTTGATACTAAAATACAGAATCTCTTCCTGCTGCTATATTTGTCACACCTCACATCAAAGGGCATTAAATCAGTTCAATGGACAGCTTTGGATTGTCTTTTATTTTGTTTTTTTTTTTTACACAAACTGCCATGTTTACTCCAACCCACGTTGTCAAACCTGGGTAAACCTGTAACACGTTTTCTGGCCAAATTCATCACAAGAAATTGTAACTAAAGTGGCATCAAAAGGCTTCGTTCTACAACCTTTTCCTCTTTTTTAAGGATAGATTTAACTTTTCTGAATACCACAGTATTCAAACAAGTGCCACAAATGTTTCCTCTCCAGACTAAGAAGCACAATCTTGTCATTTTAACTGTAGTTGTCAAGCCCATGCAGAAGAATGCTACTTTCAAGCCTTAAATATTTCATTTTAGACTTGATGTCCTTCAGTATTTGTTTGCAAAGGCACAGCCTTTCACTGTGACCCTTTTAACATCCAGAATAAAGATTTTACTTCGCCTCTCTAATTCTAATTCAAAACACATTTTTTCTATTCTAATGTTACATTTTACAGATGTCTCGGCCCTCCACAGGCTTCATTCTTTAAGAACCAACAAAGTGAAGTATTTACTAGTTTCCGATACAGATCAATATCACATATACAAGTGGTTCTTAATTTCAGACATTTTTAAACGATGATGTTCAGATGAGTTCAAATGAATCATTTTTATCCATTGTATTCATTCTGGGTTTGTCAGACGAACAAAACACAGACACAGAAAAGATTTTAAAAGTTATTTATGACTTAAATATTTCTAAAAATAATAATTGAGATTATTAATGTGAATATGTTTAATATTTTTAATGTTAATATTTTAGTCTCCTCTCTTTATTTTTATGCATGAAACATGGAACATCGGTGACAGAACCAGGACATGCATTGCATCATTGTTATATTTTCCTTAATAAACTACTTAATATTATTAAATAAATACTGAACATACCAATATATTTTTAAAAGACAAAAAACAGGCAAAAAGCATTGTAATCTCACTAAAATATCTTGGATTTGTTATACTTTTATTATTTTAAGAGAATCAATGTTATTTCCAAATGAATAAATAATACCAATAATTAATAATTAAAACAAAAATGTAATACTTTGTCTTATGGATGTGAAATATATAAACAAATATCCTAAAATAAATGCTTTGTTTTATGTTCATTTTTAAAGTAAAAAAAAAAAAAAAAAAATAAATCTTTATTTGCAAACATAAACAATGCATGAGCAGAGAATGCCAGACAGAAATCATAAATTAGATAAATAAATTATACAGGGTAAATACACGTAAACTCTTATTTTTACAGTATGGGAGTAGTTTAATGTATTGTTTGGCTTCACCTACAACATTTTTTGATTTATGTATGAGAAATTTTGCAAGCAGAAGGATCAAATTGAGGATATTATACTGATTTCTTTTGGTTCAGGGGTAAGAAAAAAAAGCCAAACAATACATTCACATACAAAAGGATGAAATCAGAAACAATAAACTGGGAATTAAATACACAAATATCTTTCCAAAAAGAACAAGACAAACAAACAAATGACATAAATCTTCTGGAGCACGTTACATCAATGTCCTTCCAATAATTTCAATGGATAAAAGCAATAAATAATTTTTTTTACAAGACACTTCTTTGGCCTTATTTAAAATAAAATATTTTACATGGTGCACTTCCTCCTCTCACTTTTTATTTATTTATTTTTTTTTTTAAACAGCTTTATTTATCACTTATTTCCAAAATATACATAGTAGCAGTGCAGTAATGATAGAAACAACAGGGTAAACATTATAATAGCAATAATTGAAAAACAAATAAATGATACAGAAAATAAATACATAAATAAAAAGAAATAAAAACATGCCAGGGATCACCAGCAAAGAAAAATTTAATTGAATTAAAGATATCAAAGTGGGAGCACAGTCTCACAGTTTTGAAAGCTTTCTTGACTTGAAATACAACTCCAGTTCTTTCATAAAAACACAAAAAAGAGGTTTCACTTTGGCAAATTTACATTTGTGGATGTAAAACTTTGCAAGAATTATAATGAGATTAATTAAACAAAATTATTGACTCTCTCTAAAAAACCAAAAAGCACATTCTGCAAGAGGAGCTTAAAGTCACAGAAATTATCATCTAAAATAAATAAATAAATATCTTACTTTACGACGTGTGTGCGTGATGACGTCACGGCGCGTCAGGACAATCCCGCCCCCCTCTCAGCACGTCACTTTCTCTCAGTAGTGCCGTTGCTCTGTCAGCGGAACGCTCCTGGTGAACTGCACTTGAACACGGGAGGAAACAAAAAAACACATAAAGATGACCTCTCGGGTGAGTTTATTTGAAGCGAATATTCAAGAATTTAAAACACAAGTACGCCACGAACGGGGAAAAAAAACCCAAAAAACCCACTGAACACTAAAGCTTAACTTAAAGGGCTGGGGGCCATTGTACACGTAAAGTGAGCCAGCGCGGCACTAGCCTGTGTGGCGGAGTCAGATGTCATTCACAACTTCGTAAGCAGCCCGGAAGAGGAATGGGGTATCTCATGACCAGTCCAACTGCTGCTGGCTTGTTAGTCCAACTGTTGGACTTTCTGTAAAGTAAAATGTGCAACAGCTTGAGCTGCTCAGTTGTAATGTCGATGGTGTTATTGACATGGATATGTGCTAAAATGCTAAAGCAGTGAAGGCTCTTCAAGGTGGAATGAAGGAAGTGTGGCAGACTGAGGAAGAGCCCGATGAACTGGACTGATGTGTAATGTTCAGTCTTTATGGATCTGAGGCCATTTTCCACACAGCTTGTTTATGTGCGTCAGTGTGTTCAACTGAGGAGGCCTTTGCAGCTGTTTCATGATGGGCACTTGTCAGTTTATTGCCTCTGTGTAGATAGTTAAAAGTGAAAGTGTGGTCAGTCTTTCCCTGCAGTGAATGCTTCCTTCATGCAGGTCATTATGGCTGCAGTTCACTTCATTTCATTATTCATTCATTTGCTGTTTGTCAGTCTGAAATCCCCCCCAGAATAATCACTTTCATATCACAGAAGGCTCAGAAATACAGTAAAAGTAAATTCTTGCAAATCTTACTTAAAAAAAAAGGACTGAAAGGATTAATTGATGATTAAAACAGTCACTTATTGATGAGAAGTGGAGGAGGGATTGTGCACTCAGATGATGATGATGATGATGGTAAGTGGACGTTTAAGGTTAAAAATGACCTGTCATGCACTGCAGTGTTTAGCAATGACAGCAGTCTAAATATGTTTAACTCAATGCAGTCAACAACGCCATAAACGTCTCTAAGACAGCAATAACCGTCCATTGAAAGCATTATTGCACGGCTGTTGTATTACGCTTCTACCTAGGTGTACCTAGTAAATAGTTAGGTTTCATCGAACTCTCTGTAATGAATTCTGAAGCAACACTATAATGAGAGAGTCACCCTGATCGTATGGTCTTTAAGATACTGGGACATTTCTGTCGCTCATTAACACTTCACATTTGAGCTGATTACATGGGAACAATGTAAGGAATGCCCTCTGCACAGTGTATAGGACAGACTTTAGAGTTTCTATGCTATAAGACTTTGGCTAATAGAGGCACAATTCATGGGTCATATTTTCAAGTGACAAAGTTAATGTTTATTTTATTGTCATTCAGCAAATTGACTGCAGTTTAATCTTCATTTGGTGCAACTCTAGATTTCTGTATTTTGCTGTCAGGTTGTGTTGTCAACCCACATTCCTTCAGCAGGCGGTGTTATCTGTACCGTCCTAAAAATGATCGCTTGAGAGATGTGACCTTGGCACGTCAACAGTCTGTTCAATGTGAAGCTGTGAGATTATCAGGATGTCTAAGGGGCCGTGGTTAGCCTGGATGCTGAAGTTTAATGGTTTTGAGATGTAGGTCGGATATTAATTAGGTTATTGGAATGAGAGCAGTCTTTTTCTTAGAAGGGGCTAATAAGACTGGGCTGTATTATAACTTGAAATGACTGGTTGACAGTATCCAAGAAAATACTCCTGTTGAATTGAGTTCTGTGACGCTACGTAGCTCACTCCTACACACTGGTCCTTTTTAATTCCCGATATATTTGGTAAGCGTACTTGAGCGCATTTACCCATCAACTTAAATCTATTGCTAATTGTAACTGGAGAGCAGGTTGACACTGAATACGTATGGATATTTGGGTGTTACAAATACTGCATCTACATAGAGTTGGTACTTTTAATTGGTCTGCATTGTAATTGTTGAAGCCACATTAAAATGAGGCTATGCTTAACTTAACCTTTAGTTGATATTTCATCACAGCGGATCATGTTGATGCTGAATCACCCAGCTGGTTACTGTAGACTTGAGTAAGTCAGTGTGAGGCAATGTCCTTCACTCCCGGTGTTTCGGAGAAGATGCATTTCAGTTAAGAGCAGTGGTAGACGAGCTGCGGCTGTAATGACGTTTGAGCTTTAAACGTCCAGTCTCCTGCTTTAATCTCCTCTTAAGGAGCTCTGAGGTTGTTAAAACCACCTTTTTTCCGCTCTGTTTGACAGTGGCATATATATTCTGTGCATGAATCTTTTATGGCTGCACCATTCCCTCAAATGGAAGCATTGTGCTTTATTTTACACACGGTATCCCAAAATTCAGCCAAAAGCATTTGGTATCTTTGGAAACTTTAGGTGCTGCACCAGAATTTAAAATAAGGTTCTTCTGAGTTTTTAGAAAGGATTTTGTAATGACTGACTGACTTAAAAAAGGTCACAAAATAGGAGGATCTTGCTGAACCTGAGCCGAAGATCCTGAGACATTAGTGGGCATAAACATAGAAAAATAATTTCCCTTAAGTTAGTGAAGCTAAGCAGAGCTACCTCCTGCATGTGCAGCACATAATGACACCATGCTTAATGTCTCAGATCCTGTTGATCTGCACAATATGAACAACCGGTGTAATCCTTAATGAGTATCCTAATGAGTGTTTGAGAGACTTGACATTTAGTATTCGAGGCCTAGCAGGAAGCTTCATGGTGGAACATGTTGTACAGCTAGTCTAGAGAGGCTTTATCAGAGATCACCATAGCAACATGCATGTCATGGTGGTTTTGTGAGAGTGAGCTCTATGCTGATGGGGAAAGGGAGCAAAGCCTCAAGAGTGCTAAACCTACATGATCTGCCTTTCTCCATGCAGAGTGCGAACGCTGTAAATTATTATCAGTAACAGTCCACAATACTGGCTTTCACAGTATTTCAGCACGAGCACCATCTTTTGCCTCCTTTTCACCATAAATCATAGCATTGGCTGTAAGTTGAAAAAATCCCTTAGAGGACTAAAACAGAACCTTGCATGCAAGCGTGAAGTAGAAACTACATTGTCTAAATAAACTATTCATATTATTTCCTCAGCGGAGTCACTGTTTGCATTTTTCTCTGCTCACCTTTCAGATTATGCAAGCGGCTCGATGCCCAACAGACGAACTGTCGTTGACCAACTGTGCCGTCATCAATGAGAAGGAGCAACAGTTTGAACAGTGAGTGGGCTTTCCTCTGGTACATGTACCTGTGCATCATACTACAGTAATAGTAGTGGGTTGTTTGTTGAATGGGTGGGTGTTTGCGTCAGTTTAGTGATCAGCAGACCCCTTCAGCATGTTTCTTTTTTTTTTTTACATCCTTGAATATTTATCTATCTATTTATCTAGTAAAAGAAGAACAGTAACATCTGGATTGACACCTGTTCTGTTCTTTCTTCTCTCTCTTAATTGTTCATCTCAATGCAGACATGTGACTGTGCGCAACTCAGCCCACAAGTATGTGTTCACCTTGAAGAAGCATCCCAGTGTTAACTCTGGGACCATTGCCTTCAGCCTGCCACAGGTAAATGTCCCCCTGCCACACGTTCCCGATGATTGTGTCGCCTGATGGCAGCTGTGCATTGCTGTTGTACTGTTTTCCTGCAGATGTCATAAAGAGTGATTGATTTCGCAAGATAAAATGAATTTTTTGGCACCATTGTTTTTGAGTCTTGATGTTCCTAATAAGATGAAATACCGTCATGCCTTTATTTTCTGCCTAAGTAATACATTTATTTAACAGGTGATGTCCACAGTTTTTCATAACGAAGCACAGATGAACACTTTCATACTGTCGAGGGCAGCAAACAATCATCAGTTTTTTCTGCTAACATCGTATTGTTTTTTTAAACCTTGATAGCAGTTTGTGACCTGATGTTCCCTAAGTCAGGATGTTCTCTCAGAAAAGTTATGCTTTAGCTTGCGTGGTCTGTCTGTGGGCTCTTTGCATGGACCTCTTTGTTTGTCTCAATCTGTCTGTTACTGCTTTTTCCTTTTCTGCCTGTCTCTGCCTGCTCTTCCTCCGTCTGTAAACTTGGCAGCCGCAACGGCACACAGGTACTACTGTAACCTCCTCAAGGCGGTCTTATTTTACGACAAGAATGCATCAAATAGTTTCTGTCGATTGATCGGCTCATGTTTGGTATGGTAGCCATCATTGGCCGCCATCTTAAAAACATAGCTCATGTATAACCATTAAAGATTTTTAGCGTATAGAACTGTTGTGAAATAAGACCATGCTGCAGAGGAACGTTGCACTTATGTCTCGCGTAGTGTTGTTCATATGAAGTATAAGCTTCTGGAAAATGTAATTCCCGTATTGTTGGCTAAATGGTTCCATGGCAGTATTGAATCCTAATACAAAAGGAAATGACGAGACATGGAACTAAAGCAATCTCTTGCTTTTTTTCTTTACAGAGAAAATGGGCTGGTCTATCAATTGGACAAGAAGTTGAAGGTAAGCTTCATGTATATAGCAAAAGATCTATATGTGTGTGTATATACCTTTTTATATATAAGCCCAAAACCAATAATGAATTGACCTTTATGCACAATTATTGTACGTCTTTATGTAACCATCACACCTGAAGACATTTCTTACAAGTTATATCATTCTGGGGCGCCATGCAGCAGCTATGGGTTCAAATCCGACTTGTGGCCCTTTGCTGCGTGTCATCCCCTCTCTTTCTCCCCATTTCCTGTCCATCTTCAGCTGTCCTATCCAATAAAGGCCTAAAAAAATATATTCAAAATAGTATCATTCTGTGTCACTGGTGTAAGGTACATCAATGTGGCAAATAAAGATAGCCACGCAATTTAAAAGCAACATCTGCTGCACTTTTAGACGAGCAGTGAACTACACCGAAGAAACATCTGTCACAGTCAGCAGAATATAAAATATTAAGATTTGTAACCTTTCATTTAGCATTTGGCCCCTAATTGCTAACTGACAGGCTAGCAGTGCCTCACATGTATCTACAGGCCGCACAGACAGATTGTGCTTTCAGCCTTTTGTGACGACTGCCATTCAATTTCCTATCTATTGATTAGCAGTGCTTGACAGTCTTTCTCTCTTATCTCTGAATGCCTTTTGAGTCACAGACACCACCACCAGCAGAAACATAATAGCCTTTGACATCAAATCTAACCTTGGGACATTGAAGGATTCATCAAACTGTACATGTGACTGACTTTAAAGGCTGCAGTCTTCCTCTCTTCCAGATGTCACTGTGCTGACATCTGATGGTCGACTGATGGTATCCTGCAGATTCCGAATTATATGAGGGGTTAGGGGGTTTAGCTATTATTTAGATGTCATGAGGGGTGGAGGGAACATGATTTACCCAGCACAGGGAGAGACAGGATAACAATATGGGTGGGTGGTGTCACCGCACATCTGTTTCAGAGGTTGGCCAGCATCCAGAGAAGGAGTAGGCCTGTTCTTTGATGAAAGATTTCGCTCAGCTCCCTCAGGCCAAGTGATGCCCAATATGATGGGTGCTATTATGATACTGTCTGCATATCAGGAGTGAAAAGGAGGAAGGAAAGTATAATCCACTGAGTGAAAGAATGAATAGGCCTCATGATACTTTAATCTTTCTTGACATCGTCTTGGAAAAAAAACAGACGAGCCGTGGCTCTTTTTTATAATTTGATCAAAGGAATATTCTCTCTTTTTTTCCTTTCTGTTTAAACCAACCATATCAGGATAATTGAACATTCAGTTAATCTCCATAATGGATGTAATGTTTTAATAGTGTCTCCTGCTAACTGTGATATGAATAATGTAGCAGTATTGCAGGTGTAATTACCTGGCAGCAGTGGAAATCCACAAGACAGATATATCATTTTCATAATGAGACATTACCAACAGTTTGAACAGTAAAACCACAAATCATATCAGATTCAGGAACTTCCTGTTGTGCTGCTGATTCTGTTCTCACATTAAAGGATAAACGGTTGATTGCCTGCTAATAAGGCAATCATTGATTTGATAACCACTCCAAATGAGCTTAGACCCTGCTGTTTACTACATGTTTAATTGAACATAATCACACCATAAATATCAGAGATATTAGTAGACATGCCACAGAGCCGTGTGTGATATTTAGTAGCGATAGGGGGAAACAAAGCTTTCTGAAGCACTAAATCACTTCGAGTGAGTTAAAAATGGTTCCCCGTTTCGAAGCATTTGATTCAGTCAAAAATGGCGACATCTGCTGGACAAGCCCTTTATTGGATTTGTATGGTTGGATCATAATGAAATAGCTCTGTTTTTAAATACAGACTGACAAGAACATCCAGTATTCAAAACTAGTGCCGCATTAAAAACCTCCTTCTGCAATACTTCTGCTATGAAAGGTCAATATTAAGACAAGTAGTCTGCTTTGATCGTAACACTAGTATTCAGTTGTTATGGAGCATTCCAGCTATTTAAGGTGAAGAAAAAATTATAATTTATTGAAAATGGCACTGTTGTAGGTTTTGGACAATGAGTGTGCTCAAGATCATATGCATACTAATTATCTAAAGCCATATTTAAACGTATTTCATTTGATAAATAAATTCACATTTAAAGCTACAGTAATCAATATTTTTACAGTTACAAAGGATCAGATGTCAACCAAGTCTTCCATTTCCTCTAGCTCCACGAAGAGTTTTAGCCTCTTTTAGCTCATTGTTTCTGGCTCTCTCAGTCTCCTCTCATCAACCTGTTTCCAGCAGAAACCCTCTGTATAGTGCCTGCCCAGCAGCAAACAGCACACAGACAGAGTTAGCAACTAGCTAAATCTAAAGAGCCAGATACTTACTCAGGTTGGTAAAGAGAGAAAAAGAAAGAATATTGGACTCCAAATGAATCCTACTCTTCCTCTGTGTCTGTTGCATGTGTAAATCAGCAGCTCATATTATGTCAGATGTTGTGTTCCAGCTTGTCCCCCCCCCCCAAGTGGCCACAAAATCAATTAATACAGCTTTAATTTCAATTAAACAGTGCTACAAAGTGAAACTTAAGACACACTCTAATGAGGGCCGGCAGGAAACACAGTGTGATTGGACCAATATACGGGCCACTCGGCTCTGAGGAGAACAAACTCTCCAAATAAAAAGTAATCCAGGTCAATGAAAGATGCTGTCGTCTAGACTATGAACCTTACCACCTATTGTTTTCCTCTCCTTATAGTAACAAACTACAACTTTGACAAGTCCAAACAGTGTGTAAGCAGCATGACAGTGGAAATTGACTTCCTGCAGAAGAAGAATGTGGACAGCAACCCCTACGACTCGGACCACATGGCCACCGAGTTCATCCAGCACTTCAACAACCAGGCCTTCAGCATCGGCCAGCAGGTGGGGTTAAAAAGCACTGGACGAGCTCTGAGTTTATTGTAGAATTTAGTGGAATTCGGGTTTGTAGCTGTGAGGGAGATTCATTCATACAGTGAAAGCACAAACATGCATTATGAGACTAGTTGTTCTATTAATTATATCCTTATTTATTTTAATGTCTCCCTTCGTTAGTAGAACTATTTTCTGTTCGTTTGGAGTAATTAAACATTTCTCTGACATATATTGTGCTTTGCTCCCTGTTGTTTTTTTTCTAGCTGGTGTTTAGTTTCTGTGATAAGCTGTTTGGCTTGCTGATAAAGGATATTGAGGCCATGGACCCCAGCATCCTAAAGGGAGAAAATACCTCTGGCAAGAAACCTAAGGTACCTGGAGAACAATTTGTCGCTGTCCCCTGATGTACTTCTGTACCACTAGAGGCTTTTATAAATAGCGTGGAAGTTATTCATTTTAATTAACATCATTCATTTAAACCCCATGTGGTTGAAGTTGTCGGTATCATATATACAGAACTGCTGATTGTACCGTGTCCTGAGTATCATCTTTGTTTTTTTCCTCAGATTGTGATCGGTTTGTTGCTGGGAAACAGTCAGGTGATTTTTGAGAAGTCAGAGACCTCATCCATGACTCTGATTGGTAAGTGTCAACAATACACAACTTTTTTCACCTTCTGAAAAACAAGTGGATTTCTTGATATGGTTTTAGTTGTGTGTTTTTGCATCCACTGTCTGTAGGACGATTCTCTATAAAACCACAAGGGGGCACACTCCACACATGTTGCTCGGCTTTCCTTTTAACATTGTGTTGGCAGTGGCTCAGTCCAGCTGTGCCAGTAGCCACCTGGCGGGCACTTTACCTTCATAACAAGGTTTAAATGTAATAAACTCTGGTTGTATGAATATTGCAATAATTTATTTAACACCAGTCAGCAACAAAATCTTGAATTGACCTTTATGTAAAAGATAATTTAAGTGCTCAGACCGAGCTTGTGCTATGCACCAGATTGATTTTTGGGAGTCAAAATAACTCATGCAAGTCTCATAACTGTCAATACAAAGCACAAGAAAAGATTTCTCTCTCAGTAATTAATCAAATACATTAGGCCCTTCTTTTAAGCACAACATTTAAGCATCTTGTTTTTGTCTGAACCCTCCAGGGAAAGCCAAGACCCGAGAGTCTCGCCAGTCCCTCATCAGCCCAGACTGGAACTTTGAGAGGATGGGTATCGGCGGCCTTGACAAGGAGTTTTCTGACATCTTCCGTAGAGCCTTCGCCTCCCGAGTCTTCCCTCCAGACATAGTAGAACAAATGGGTGAGTTTCCCTTTCTTTTTCTTTATCCCACCACCACTTAGTCATTGTGCCTTTTTCAGTCAGACGAGGATTTCATAAGATTGTCTGTGTGTTAAGAACGTTTTCTAATGATTTTTATCTGTTGCTTTTCCTGAAAGTCTTGCTTAAGCTACATTCAGCATAGAGGAGTAAAGTGCACAGATGTTTCAGCAGTGCCTTCCTCAGTGTGCAATAATTACTCAACTGAGTCATTTTAACCTTTCACCAACAATGACTGTCAATAAACTCATATACAGGTGCACCTAGTGGCTTCCTATGGTGAGATAGATGTCAACAGAAATGCCTCACTGAAAAGTCCATTGGGCCACTTCCCCAAATCCATCAACTGATTCAAAAATACACATACAAGAGTCTGCTTTTCAATTTAAATTGATATGAGGATATGTAAGTCCCTCCTCAACATGCTAAATGGTAAAAGCAATGAGGAGAAAAAACACAAATATATTGTGAGAAACACTATTGTCTCTTTCAGACTTGGTAAAGTTTTTTTTCAGCACTCATTGGGTCAAAACAGATTAATACTACCTGCCAAATATAATCACTGTTTTCAGTTATTATAGCCAGCTTGTGTTTAATCCCTGAACCAACATTATGGCAAACGAAACTTTGAATAATTCCTTTGAGAAATGTATCATTGCCTGAATCACTGAAACCAACAATCAACCATTAGCAGGCAAAGCAGCGTCCTCCTGCGCTGCCTCGACCATGACTAAAAACCCCGTCATCCCCTGACAGTGATCCCTGCGCACACTCATTAATAGCCCTTTGACAGCTTTGTCAGATTACTATGATGATTCACTTTGCAAAAGGACAGCAGCTCATTGTAATAAAAGTCATCAGGTAGTCCTCTTTGTGACTCATACAAAAAACCCCTGCTATCCCACACACGTGCATACATACACATCAGTCCTAATCCTTGCTCCCAGACCTGGAAGTCTTGTGAAAACCTGTTGTAAAGACCTCTGAGGTTGGCAAATACACACCTTACTTAAATCTGCTACGCACAGACACTCCATACCCGCGGTGCTCAGCGCCTGTGGCAGCGTCCAGCAGTGTGTGAGCTGACCTTTAGCCGGGTGGTTGTGTGCAGGAGTCGGCCTTTGGCTGTGGCCAGCTGGCTGCTGTAATGAGATGGCATGCCCTGATAGAGCATCCCGCTAAAGGTGAAGCTGTAATTGGCAGGCGTGGGGAGCAGGGAGAGCAGGTGCTGACAGAGAGGCGGTGTGCATGTGTACCTTACACATTATGTGTGTGCGTCGGACCAAAAGTCTGAAAGTTTCACCTTGTCTCCCCTTTGCTCCCTGAGAGGTGAGGCAGGCAGACAGACAGAAGCTTCAGAGCATTCTCTCCCAAATACAACACAACCACATAACTTTTCCCCGTCTTCTCTCCCCCCCGCCCCCCAACCTGTCATTCTGGCTGCTTTTCCTTCAGCAGGCCCAAATGGCAGCTCAGATGGTTATCAGGGGCCTCTCAATTAGTCTGGGCTAAATGTCATTAAGCAGGTGCAAAAGGCCATTAAAAGATCCACACTGTAAACTCGCAGCCTCCACACTTTTATCTAAATTTTAAGGGAATAAAACAAAGGAAATCATTGGTGTGTAAACGTACAGCTGGAGTAACTGTCCAGATCATTCAGTTCAGTTCAATTTTATTGTCATTTAAAACAATGTGCAGACACATATGTAAATGTAAAGGAGGTTTACGGATTCACCAATACAGTGCAAATAAAAGAAAAAAGAAAAAAGGGGGCATGGGGACATGCATGACATGAGATAAATACAGATAAATATAACAATAAAGTAACAAAAATACAACAATGTAGATAACATAGACACAAATAGCTATGCAAATGGCATTGCAAACATGTGCAAGAGGAAAGCTGTGCAGATAATAAATGAGAGTAGTGCATTATACCGCCACAGTCTTCTGTTGCCATGGTTTTTTTATTTGTAATAAATTCACAGTTAAGTCTCAAGACTGAAATCTCCCAATGCGAAAAGTGTTCATTATCAGCACAAACAACTGAGTAACATTTCGAGCACACTGCAGCATGTGAACATTTTTATTATGAAGGCATACTTGTCCTGTCTCAAAAGCCAGTCACTGAGTTATAAGTCACTGAACTCTCATTCAATGCCATAAACAACCTGTTATTTTTATGTTCTTTGCATTTCAGAGTTACAGTCTCAAAGCTGAGCTTACTTCGCTTCGGGGATCACAACTGTACCTTATTGTACTTGATATTACAAACTACTAATAGATAACCAATGGGCTATGGAAAAGGAAGGGGAAAAAGCCAATAATGCCTTAAATGTTGCAGGGTTTCCACAGGGTCTTAAATAATCTAATAATCAGAATTGAATCCTTTAAGGGTCTTAAAAATCGATTGGATTAATGAAGTTAACAGTACTTGTATTAAGTTGCATTTTAAATGTGTTTAGGGGGAAGAACTTGTATTGATTGTGCTGTAACAACTACAAAAAGAAACCGACATGGAACCAATACTGATTTTCCTTCATATCCTTTGTACTTTTTCATGCCAGTATGGACGTGAAATAGGTCGTAAATTTCTTACATATGGTCTTAAAAAGGTCTTGCAAAGTCTTTAATTGAACCTGTTGAAACCTGCAGAAACCCTGTGTTGGCTGGGGGACAGAACTCCACACTGCTCCATTAACATGTTTTGAGATGTCTGATTAAAAGTCCTCTGTTTTGGCTTTACCATACAAAGATATGAGCTTTATAACTACTAGAAACATTTGCTGTGTATAAGTTTCTTGTGAAAATAAAAGAACAGCCTGTGCTCAGTTTGACTTCTATTCCTCTGTCCCCGGTTGCGTGTCTGTCTCCAGGCTGTAAGCATGTGAAGGGAATCCTGCTGTACGGACCCCCAGGCTGCGGTAAAACCCTGATGGCACGACAGATTGGCAAGATGCTCAATGCCCGGGAGCCAAAGATCGTCAACGGCCCCGAGATTCTCAACAAGTACGTCGGAGAGTCTGAAGCCAACATCAGGAAGCTGTTTGCAGACGCAGAGGAAGAACAGAAGAGGGTGAGCGGAGGACACATTACAGTATATACGCACATGCACAAGGGGGGTAATGCTGTTTTATAAGACAACCACACATAGTGGTGTTGATAAACGAGTCTTGTTTTATTACAACTTTACCTGTAGTGCTACAACTTTGTTGAAGTTATTATCGACACATCAGATAAAGTCTGTTCTCGGGGATCGGTATTCTCCCATTTCAAAACCCAGATAATCATTTCATCTATCTAAACAGAAAAAAACTAATTTCTCCAGGAGAGGAGAGATCTGCCCTTTAGCCAGACATAGCTGTAATAACTTTGGTAAAGTTAAAGTGTGTGTGTGTGTGTGTGTGTGTGTGTGTGTGTGTGTGTGTGGGGGGGGCAGTTATGCATTGAAACCCAGCGGGGATGGTTGGTTTGGATGGGGAGACACTTGCATCGAGCCTCACTCTTCACTACCTAATGAGGGGCTGGGCTCTCTTTGACCTCCTATTAGACCTCCCTATATACACACACACACACACACACACACACCATCCAGTGTGTAATAAGGACAGCTCCACACCTGCTTTAAATGCTAGGGCTGAGACTGACAGGTCTGTAGATGGACGGATAACCCCCCACCCTGCCGCTCTCTCACTTTTTCCATCTGTCTCTCTGCTGAGGGAAAAGCATCAGCAGCGTCTTTGTCGTCTTTTTGCGTTTATGTCTCAGAAAGAAAGAAAAAACTTTATTCAGTTTGTGACCTTGGGTCCAAACCAAATCATTGGAAAAGGAATTAAATGTAAAAAAAATACAAACCAGTACATGGTTTCAATGAAAAAGGTTGTTGTGCTTCCTCTTCTTATCTCTGAGTAAAAATACTAAACTATTTATTCAATAGCCTTATAGTTTTTGCAAGTCACTGCATTGTGTGCTGATACAGGAGTAATATTCACTTTTAACTTCACAAGGCCATGAGTAATGCCTGAGGCCCTATTTACTTGAGTTTTAGCTGCCAAATTGTCTAGTAATGCATCTATTGGCATGCAACCAGTCAGGATACTGCATATTAAACTCCCAGACTCTCAGATCTTCTAAAAAACTTCATTTAAGGATGCAAAATGTAAAAAGAAAATTTCTTCAGAGAATAATTCAACAGACTTTCAGGCTTTGTGTCCTTCCTTACCCCAAAACAACCCAATTATTATACATTAAGACCTTGGAAAGCTAGCAAAAGTCCTTTAACTTGATGCCCAAGTACATTTGTGAAACACTGAAAGAACACATATCCTAGATGTTTAAGCAAAACACTATATAATACATGTACATTTTTTGTTTTTAAGTAAATAACTTGTACATCATCAAATGTGTCCAACAGTCAACAACAAATCCAACACTGTACATCTAAAGAAATCAGTTAGTATCGTATAAGACAAGAGGAACTCATTTCTAGTGTAAACAGCTGATATGAGCATATGAATTCTTTCTGTAATGTCATTTTCCTCCTCATCCCTCTGCTGAACAGCTTGGCGCCAACAGCGGCCTTCACATCATCATATTTGATGAGATTGATGCCATCTGTAAGCAGCGTGGCAGCATGGCAGGCAGCACAGGAGTCCACGACACTGTGGTCAACCAGCTGCTGTCCAAGATAGACGGCGTGGAGCAGCTCAACAACATCCTGGTCATAGGTGCTCGCACACAAAGAAACACCCCCTTTTTTCACTCAGTTTGCAAGCTCACAGGCTCTTCAGTGTCATCCCTGAACATCTGCACTAACTCTCTCATTCATCCTTTTCTTGTGCTGTCTCTCCTTTTCACTATCTGTCCATCTGTCCCTCCCTCAGGTATGACCAACAGGCCTGACCTGATAGATGAGGCCTTGTTGAGGCCGGGAAGACTGGAGGTCAAGATGGAGATTGGTAAGAAGTGAAGAACGTACTGATAAGGTTTCACTCTGGTGTTAACTCCTTGCAGTTTGTCTCAGTAGACTGGAAACGGAATTAAAACCCTATTAGTGACTTTTTCTTCGAACTAGTGACCATTTAAAAGTTAAGGTAATACCTCTGAGTGGACTGGAAGTTGCTGGTTTACCAGTGTAATCCATTATTTATATTTACTTTGCTAATCATTTTGGTTAGTCTGACCTATCAAATGCTAAAGTAACAGTGTCTTTAAGGAGTTCACTTCAGCCATTTAAGACCATTAGTCCTTGTGAGGTAGTTTAATGGTAATTTGACTGCTCCCTGCTGTCAAAAAGAGCCGTACAGCAGCAGGACATCTTTACACAGTTAACATATCTTATCTGCTCGACAGTGAGTTAAAGACATAGTGACTGTTTTTTGAGGAAAGCTCCCTTATCTCCCTTCTCTTTTTCCAGGGTTACCGGATGAAAGGGGGCGAGTTCAGATCCTCCACATCCACACGGCAAAGATGCGTCAGTATGAGCTGCTGTCCGGTGACGTAGACATCAAGGAGCTGGCCGTGGAGACGAAGAACTACAGTGGTGCTGAGCTGGAGGGCCTGGTCAGGGCTGCACAGTCAACTGCCATGAACAGACATATCAAGGTCAGAGTCCTCAAGGGACATTTGGCATATTTCTGCCAGGGTTGGGTCAGATTGCTTTGAAATGTTGTCATTAACTAAAACATGAAATCACATGGCAATTTTTGTAAACAGTAATGCAATCTATTGACAAATCTAATCTGAATACTTTTGGATTACTTCAAAATCACACACTCTCACACAGTAAGAATACTGCACCTTATACTAAAATAAATGGGCTCAAATCGAAGGGATTGCTATATTTCCATGAATAAAATGCTGTTGTGTTTGAAGCTTCATCTCCTTTCAACACATTTTTTTTCTCTCCCTAGACCTGCCACAAAGTGGATAACTTGTCTAAGAAACCCCATATGACAGACCACTCTGAGTTAAGAGCATTGGTTATCATGAGAAAAACATACTCTCTCTGTATTTTTTTTTCATTTATTCTATGAAAATATCCATCACAATCTTTCAATATGTGGTCTTGAATTTGTTCA
This sequence comes from Dicentrarchus labrax, assembly GCF_905237075.1. Taxonomy (NCBI): domain Eukaryota; kingdom Metazoa; phylum Chordata; class Actinopteri; family Moronidae; genus Dicentrarchus; species Dicentrarchus labrax. Next base: position 20,122,666 of record NW_026136712.1, on the reverse strand, counting down.
TATTTTGACCAACTTATATCAAAGATATTTAAATAACAGTGATATAAAACCATCACATCTTAACATTTGAAAAGCCACAGTCAGTCAATGTGTGAATTTTTGCTTGCCTTTGAGTTTTTTTTGCTCTGGGTCTGGCCTCTGAGGCTACAGTACAGGTTGCCCTATCTTATTTCTGGAACATAAGTACCTGCAGACACTATTCAGCGCTTAAAACATTCTTGCCAACTACATTTTTAGCATTATAAAGATAATTTAATCTATTTTAATTTATAGTTAATATTACCCTGAAACCAAACCTAAATCAAAATTAAATTAGTAACTGAAATCTCAAATATTTCATCTCGGATTGAGCTTTAATATAAGCACTCACTGGAAAATGTCTCGTGCTGCTAAGTTTAAGGAGGTGCAGGTCACACACCTGGCGGGCATGGTGGCCAGTTTAACTAGCCACCACCGAGGAAGGATTGGGTAAAGAACCCAGGTGTGTGTGCCCTCACTTAAGTGTTTTATCAGGTGCATAGGCTCAAATCTACACAGCTCAGTGGGACACGCAGATAAGGTGAAGTTCTCATCTGTTAAGTGTTCTGCCCCCACAGACACGCATTGGAGCAGCAGATATTGGAGGGTGATGATAAATGACAGACAAGGGGCCTTACACATTTCTGATGGCTGTGACGTTTTTCTTCACTCCTCTGAACACTTATTCTTCCCTCCCTCCTCCTCTCGGTCTGACCTTTCTGCTCTGAGGGAGCACACTGTCTCCTGACACATTGTGCAAATCTAAATGTGCAATACTTCACGTGATGGATTTCATTAGCAGGGGGCATGGAGTTCATCCAGGAACCAAAGTAACTCATTATTTGCTGTCGCTCAACTTGCATTTGTGTGTGTGTGTGTGTGTGTGTGTGTTTTGTGCTTGTCGTAGGCCAGTAACACGGTGGAGGTAAACATTGAGACGGCAGAGAAGCTGCAGGTCAGCAGGCTTGACTTCATGGCCTCGCTGAACAACGACATCAAACCTGTAAGTTGCTTTACGTCACTCTCTCTGTCTCTTCTTTGTGTCTTCTGTGTTAAATATGTTGGATTAAGAAAAATAAAGAATACATTAAATGAATTAAGCTTTTATAATGCAGATTACCCAAAGTTCAAAACAGTCAACCATCCCCATCTTCTCCCACCCTCCCACTGTCCTAAGCCAACTTTAAAATAAAAAACATACATTACAACAACCATTATCTGATAGACATATTATTTATAAAGCCTCTAGGTAACTTAAGAGAAGCTGTCGGATATTATCAGCCCGCTCAAGTCTATCCTTTATCTACCTTTTCATGGTGTTGGTAAATTCATAATTCCAATAACTGGACAGTGGAAACTTCCCATTGTGTGCAGGTTAAAGTCTGTGATACCTTTTGCCAGTGTTACTTTTTGTTTTGTTTCTTTTCCCTGCTACTGTTATTATTGGTTGTTTGGTCCAGCCTGGCATATATTTAAGATTATACTGAACTTTTGGGCAGCCCTTACTCGTTGAAGGAGAGCAGCGGTGAATGAGTTAGCTAAATTGAATGTATTCGGGGGGTTAATGGATGTACAGTAGCCCCTGATTACTGTAGTAAGCAATTTAGATATAAACAAGGAATATATCCCAAACAATTTCTTTTCTTCCTGTTTATTTATTCCTGTCCAGGCGTTTGGTACCAATCAGGAGGACTACGCCAGCTACATCATGAACGGGATAATCCGATGGGGTGACCCGGTGTCAGCGGTCCTAGAGGACGGGGAGCTGCTGGTGCAGCAGACGAAGAACAGCGACCGCACACCGTTGGTTTCTGTGTTACTGGAGGGTAAGACTCACACACGCTAAACTCATGTAACTGGAGTTACAGTCAGCATACACACAGTTGAACACTCAATACACCTTTAAAAATGTTGCAACCAGCTGATTAGTGTTTGATCCTCTCCCTCAGGCCCGCCTAACAGTGGGAAAACTGCGCTGGCTGCTAAGATCTCTGAAGACTCCCAGTTCCCCTTTATCAAGATTTGCTCTCCCGACAAGATGATCGGCTTCTCGGAGATCGCCAAATGCCAAGCCATCAAAAAGGTATCACTCACCACTTGACAATTTTAAAAATCTTTACATGCGAGTTTAAAGCCTTGGAATAAAGGAAAAAAAATGAGTCATGTGTCAGTGTCTATGTCTACAAAGGACTGGGATTTGTACAGAAAGTATTTAAAGGTGTGAGAGTTCCTCACCAGTACTGATCCATGTAAGATGGCAAATGTAATGAGGTTTAAGCCATACTGTTGTCTCTCATCTTGTGGACTTTAATAGCTTTATTGCCTGGCCGCTTTGATTTAACACATGTGACTTAAATTGAACTTAAGTACAAATACTGAACAAATATATGGAAGACATTTTTTAATTGAACATCATTTTTAACTGACTGACCCTAAGAAAGAAATAACTAGCTTTGGCTGTGCGCCTATTTCTGATCTGGACCTGTTTACACTTTTATTCCCTGTGATAGATATTTGAAGATGCCTACAAGTCCCAGCTGAGCTGTGTGGTTGTGGATGACATTGAACGTCTGTTAGGTAAGAACCCCAGTCGTCCCTTTTTAGAGAGTCAAAGTACTACAAGGTAGCTAAAAATAAAAAGCATTTTGTGTTCGGCTGCTGATGAGTTAAATGCACTGGACGGATATTAAATCATGAATCAATCTTTGTGTGAAATGGGGAATGAGGAAAATTGCTAATAACAAATGATCTGTTTCATCAGACTACGTCCCGATTGGCCCTCGTTTCTCCAACCTGGTGTTACAAGCTTTACTGGTGCTGCTGAAGAAAACTCCTCCAAAGGTAACAAACTCTTTGTTGTGGTATTTATTTGTAGCACGCTCACTGTGGGACTGTTAGTCCTTTGGTGGCAGAAAGAGGGCAGCAGATCTTATGGATGCCAGCGCAACGTCTTGTGAGGAATTGTTGGAGGTCTTTGGCTGCAACTGGCATGTGTGAGCGGCTGTGTGTGAGTGTATGGTTATTAGCGAGTGTTTGGGTCCAGGCCTGTTGTGCTCACCGTGAATGGTGGAGGTAGAGACCCATTTCTCATAGTTTCTTTGGTTGTAGTTTGTGTGTGTGTGTCTGTTGTTGATGGGTTTGTGAATGAGAGTATAGCCCCACTATATGGCTGCATGTGCATGAGAAGTGGCGCGGGGCCTGGTGTTGAATGCCTGGCTGCAGTGCTCCTCTGGGGTTGTAAAGCGCTGGGCCCAGCGGGGTGCCTGGGGCCGGGGGAGGCCAGGGGGACAGGGAGGAGAATGGGCTCTGTGAGAGAGCCAGGACCTGGCAGCACCGCCGCCTGTGTGGCACCTCATCTGCATGCAGCATCACAACCCCCCACGCCATGGGGGGGCAGCCGGCAGCCATAATCCCCCTGTCTACTCGCCACTCCTCTGCCTCTCCTCCTTCGTCTTCTTCTCCTGGTCCTTCTCCAACTTGTCGGCTTAGCGGAGCTACATTTCTTTTGCTTCTCTTCTTTCTTCTCTGCTCATGTTTGTCTTCTCTGCTGTTGTGTTCTGTTGTTTTCTCTTCTGTTCTGCTCTGTTCTGTAGTCCTCTCTTCTCCTGTCTCATGTTATTTTCTATTCTTTGCGTTCTTGTTGTGACTTACGGCCCCTATACGCCATCAAACCTTCATCACTGACTGCCTAAAATCGCGCAATCATGAGAAGAACGTGGTGAAATATTTGGTCGTCAGTCCAATAGTGTGGTCCTAGATCTCACGGTGAGACACGCCCACCAATGGCAGATAAGAGCTGTGGCGATCGCAGATACAGCCGGCAACGAAATTCTGACAGTCTCATAAATTTAAGACCAAATTCTCAGAATGTGACACAACGATGCAGAAAACTTATGGTGACGCAAGATTATGAGTATTGTTGAGTAAAGGGGGAAAAAACTAACAGGCTAAAGGTTGTTTTTTTGTTTGGCTTCCTTTTCAAAACATTATAGTGACATAAATGGAATGAAACCAGGGTCCTTGTGATCACAGTATATGACAGGGACCTGTTACAGTGATTGACCCAGCATTCATCGCACATGCCTCAAAACTAATATCGTATCACATTGGTTGAATTAACAAATTAAAGTCTGAAATCATATCTGCTTCTCTTACAGGGTCGTAAGTTACTGATCATCGGCACCACAAGTCGTAGAGACGTCCTCCAGGAAATGGAGATGTTGGACGCTTTCAGCACCACCATCCACATTCCCAACATCTCGAGTGGAGAGCAGCTGGTCGAGGCCCTGGAGGTAACATCGCACATACGCACTCAAAAACAGCAACGCACACCTGCACATGTGCAGCAGCACCTTTAAACCCAAAGCTACTTAATACACTTGACATACAATTATCCATCCTCTCCCTCACAGACGCACACACACACATACCATTACACACAGATTATTCCAAAGTAGTCTATGTCCATTTTAGTACTTAAATACAGGTTTAAAACAGATTTTCAATCACTGTTTTTAAGAGTGACATTTACTTTGTCAGCTCAGGTGTTAAAGATGTTTTATTCAGAACCCGAACCCTGAGTTCTCTCCTTCCTTCTCCTCGCAGCTGCTGGGCAGTTTTCAGGAAGTGGAGCGGGCCAGCATAGCTAAAGCTGTGAAGGGCCAAAATCTGTGGATCGGCATTAAAAAGCTGCTCATGCTGATTGAAATGTCCGTGCAGGTAAGAAGGCGATACTCATTTGCATTTTCAACCACGCTAGCAGGATGTCAGCCTGTCAGTCGGTCAACCACTCTGGTCCAGACCGAAATGTCCCAGCAGCTATCGGATCGATTACGATGACATTTTGTACAGACATTCTTGGTTCCTGATCCTAATGAATTTGGTCATCCCTGACTTTTCCTATGGCGCCACTGGTGAGGTTGACTTCTGTGGTTTTGAGTGAAATATGGTGACAACTATTGAATGGATTGCAATGTTTAGTAAATATGTTCTTGTCACCATAACCACAGTTATTGATCCAGTATTTTGGTGTATGACCAAATACTTGCCTCGCTGATATCAGTCCCATTTTCATTAACTTGTTTAAGCTTTTTTTTTGCAGCTATTTAGTAAATATCCTCACAGAGCCACTAGTGTGTCTGCAGACTCTTAGTCCTATTTCCCTCACCATCAAAAATATTCACATTTTTACTGGCTATTAGATAGTAAATGTGATTTCTGATGCATCTACATGTGCACTGTTGGTATTAGGTGATAGAAAGGTCAAGTAGACACGAGTGAAGGAAACATCACTTCACATTTTTTATTTATTTAAAATTGGCTCAGCCTGTGTATTATGTTTTTCTAATAGTGCGGTCTGAGCTCGAGCACCCTGTCCCTCCTCTTCCTCGACATCTGGCCGGCATTCTCAACAGTCAACAGAATCTGTCTCCGTCACAAAAAACTGTCATCTATTAGCTGGAATGAAAAACTGTGTGGCTTTCCTGATGATTTGTTGAGCAGAAGGATCCAGTACATTTCTAGTTTGCAAACCATTCTCCGAACGGTTGAAACCCAGTACATTCATAGTTATGAAACCATGTTCTATGCAGCTTTCCAAGTTACGTTCACATGTTCTGAATCAGAGGGAAGCTGCAGTCATCAAACAATCATACACACTTCGTGGTTGTGGTTGTACCTACAATTTAGAGCAAATTCAATTATCAGTCGTCATAGGGGCCAACACATATGGCAGGTTAAAAAAAAACCCCATGTATATGTACATTAAACCCATCCAACTGTAGAAACAAAAATGAAAACATAGATCACCAACTCACAGCAGATTCTTGGCTTCCTTTCAACACACCAGCTGTATGTATGTAGATAAGTACAGTTGGTATAAAGTCTACTCACCTTTTTAAAGATGCCTTTAGGGGCTTTGTGGTTTTGGCCCAGGAGTTATGTTTTTTTGCATTTTTCCCTGTTGAAGGTGGTGTAGTTATTTCTGTTTGTCCTGCACCAAAATGATTTATTTGTAAAGCCTTGTTAGGGGCCCTGACCCTGTCAGAGCACCAGGATTATCAATTATACTGATTCTTCGAAAAGAAAATGTGTCATACATCACTCCCAGAGATCCAGTGTTCCTGTTTAGTAAAGCTTAGTGATTTGGACTCATAACAACCAGTGGAAGCTTTAATTTGATCCATTTTTTACATACTTTCCATCAAATAAATGTTGTCTTTCATTATTCAACCACACACACACGCTCAACAAGCTTGTAGCTTGCATCCTGTTAGTTCCCACATGTTAAATAACAAGACAGCACAGTGCAAAAGGAGAGGAGATCCTGGTGGGATTCAGTTGGAACACATCACTTCAGACTACAGCACTATCTCTGGGCATGGTCTGTAAATTAAGACTGTCATCTTTATACTTAGGACCAGATCTCGTGGTTTTGTCAACTTGGGGAGTTTGGTTGGGTTGGGGGATAAAGATCCTGTTACTGTTGATTCACCATTAGCATATTATCATTAGAATTTAGTCAAGTTTGGACATAAACGGGCCATCCATCAGTTTTCCAAACTCTGCTTTACTGGTCCAGGGAGTCCTCTGAAAACACAGTTAAGGCCCAGTCTCATCAGAAAATACAGCCTTGCAAAACAGACTTGAGAGTGCTGGAAACAGATTAGAATCAGAATCAGAAATACTTTATTGATCCCGGGGGTGGGGGGGAATTTGTTAACAAAAGCATTTTTAGAGAGGACACAGCTTAAATAAAGTACTGGTAAACAAAAAAATCAAAAAAGTAAAACAAAGCTAAAGTTAGAAAAAGTAAGACGACGACGATCATTTCATTCAGTTACGAGTTATTGAAGGGATGAATAAAACCTTGTAGGCAGACTCGCTCGCTAGCTGAATCGTTAGTTAACACAGTTTATTCAACACGACATCGGTGGTATTCAGCTCTCTGTTGACTTTTGCTGCGAAATGTAGCTGACGTTAAGATGTAGAACGCCTTTTGGTGGCTCCTAAACAGCGTTTGTCAAATCTGTGAAAATGACCCTGATGATGTCATAGTTATGTCATAAAGGTTATCTCTGTGTTTGAAAGACGTTTACTGGCAGTGAGGGTCTGAATACAATAAGAGTTTGAATTATGGGGATTGTTGGATCTGGTGATTTTAGAGCTCGAACCACATCAGGGACCAAAATTCAGTTTCTTGCAGATCCTCCATCTTCATGGAAGTGCACTACTACATTTCTGTAGCCCTCTTTAAGGCTTAACTTGTCGGATATGAATTGAGTTTCCACAAGACATTTTTCAGTTAGATCTTGACTCAGGCACGAACATTTAAACCTGAGCCAGTTACAGTAGATTCCAACTGTACTGTCGGATTCAGAGATGCTTTGTTTCACAGCGGCGGCGTCTTCAGCGCTCCTCTCAGATAAAGCTTCTCTATCTGCAGTTATAAGAACTGATCTGACTGTTGGCTGGTGTTAATTTCTCCCCCTGACTGTGTGTCTGTGGTATGTTGATGATGTGTACTGCCTGTTTGTTGAGGCTGGATGCTGTGTAATTGCTGTGGTATGCACAAATGCAGCCATGTTCTGCACCCTGCACCGCCTCCCCCCCCCCCCCCACACACCCCATTCTGAAGAAGTATGAACCTGTGTTTGCCGAGACATGCTGCAAACAGCCGCACAGCTACACACACATACACACATTCGTACTTCTCTTTATCTTTTTTCCTCTCATTCCAATGTTTCTGACTGCTCTCATGTCTTCACTCTAGTAGCTACAGGCAATTCCAGACATACTGTAAGTTATTGCATAGGTTGCCATTAATTTTACTTCCTCTCTCCCTCCCCTTCTGCACAATCCTGTTTGTACAAACGGCAGCGTGAACTCCAGGACCTGCCACTATTTCAAATTGCTCTGATGTTTCAACACCTTGCTTCTGAATTATAAATGAAACAGATGCCTGTTCAAAAAAGAAAATAAGACCTGCTTGAATATGAGGTTTTTACCCTGTATGCATGTGCACTAAAAAGTAATGTGCATGTCTTTTTTAGATGGATCCTGGCTACAGAGTTAGCAAGTTCCTGACTCTACTGAAGGATGAAGGAGCGTAAGTATTCTTTTCCTGTTTCTGACCCGACTCCTTTAAGCGCAGCGGGATCGTCGGTGACACTGAACACACACACACACACACACACACACACACGCACACATCTGTCACTTTTACCAGTCTTCATTTTCAAATGTCGCAGAAGAGGAGAAAACTTAATGTTTACATTTTCATCATTGTATCAAGTGTGATTAATAATAAACATTTTGTCCCCGCAGACTGGGTTCTGATAAGTTTGTGGCAATCTAGACTCAGTGGAGCCACATAGTGAAAAAGAGGCATCCTTCAACGGTAAGACTGCAGCGTCTGCATCAGGCTACACATGTGCAGGATGAGGGGAGCTAATGTAGAAATCTGTAAACTGTTAGTTCAGTTCAGTAAGTCGTACCCTTAAAGGATCATTTCTTCCACCAAATGAATGATACACAAGTGGTGTTAGCCAAATTAAAACGTGTTTAACTAGTTAAAATAGAAGCTGCCACTAAAATGTATGGGTAACTAACCTCTACTTAGAAGTTTATTTTTAGAAAAGGTTTCCAATCTTTATGCTAAGCTAAGGCAAGAGTTAGCAGCCAGTCACTATCTATGTTGCACTATTCCTTTAAGTTGTGTTATTGTGTTACATAGTCTCCAGTAAAGATTTTTCCAGGGTATGGTTACTTGCATTACTACATAAAACCGTCCAATCAGTCTTGAAGGTGTTGGGATCAGACAGCTCTTCAGATAATTGTGAAATGATTGTCCTGTGTCCCAGTTTTTCTGATCTGAATCTGTGAAACGATGAATTAATATTCATTCTCACATGTTGATTGATGATGTCAAAGTTTCAGAAAATATTTCTCTTTTTAAAGTTATCTAGCTAACTTGCTAATCCTGCTTTGTGAAACGCGCCCCTTGAGGAGAGGCTGCCCAGGGTGATGAACAACAAAAGCTTGAACAGCTTTTCAACTCGCAGCCAGAGCTTTGCTTCACATCACTGCCTCAGAGACTTATGGTATAGTTAGCGCACGGCGTGCCTAAAAATAGGTCGACTAGACAGGTGCTCTCTTGTGGCAACACGTCTCCTTTGCCTGCCTGTCTCTTCTCACTTTTATTTGTCTCTCTTCACTCAGTTGCTGAGAAACGGAAGCCTGAAAGAGGCTGGCAGGAGGAAGCAAGCGAGAGATAGTTTCCATCTCCCTCTCTGCATCCTTCCCATCCCTGAAGCTCGGTGTGCTTCTCTCCGCACTGCAGCAGCAAACCAGCAAGGCAACCTCCTCCTCTTCAGCACTATGTGAACATGTAAAATAAGAGAAATATGCAGTGTTTGTTGTATCTGTGTATATTGCATTGCATTTCCTGAAGACTAGTGCTTTAATATCTGTGTGATGCCCCTAGCACTCCACTGGGATTCTATATACAAGAGTCAATGCAAAAGATACCTTTTGGTGGCAAGTAGATGTGCATGCACAAACACTAATCGTAACACAGTTTGTTTATAAAGGCCTTATCGGTATGCACAGATTTGTAATCTGATCATTCCAGGACATTTTGTCTCCATAACTTTAAGATCTTACTTTGTTCTTATCATGTTGTGTACTTGCCTGTGTCTGACCTTTTTATTGTATGAATAAATTAATTCTAATACTAACAAGGAACTCTCTTGATGATGAAATTAATGAAGTTATGTCACGCCAGGGGGCTCAAACTGCTTTAAAGATGTGTTTCCATGCAGAAGTTTGGATGTACGGTTAGTGTCCTCAGAGGAAAATGTACGTAGGTCTCTGTTTATAACAGTCCCTATAGGAAAAACAACCCAGCAGTTGTTTTCATTATCAAGTGTTCCCCTCATAATTATAGCATGTTGGATTCATAAGGAGCTACCTTATAATTATGATACAGCGTAATTATCTCATAATTATGAGAAATTTGGCATCTCATAATGAGCTGAATCTGCTCAGATATTCGCGGTTAACCTCCACAGCATCTGTGTTGGGCAATCTCAACAAGAAAACATAGTCAGCCATTTACTAAGTAGCTACTGCAGCAAGTGTGTGGGCTGCAGAGAAAGTTAAACCCATTGGATGTAGACTTCTCGATGCACTCCTTCTGGACTGTGGACACAAACCAGCAAAAATATTGTTTCAGGTTATCAGTAACTCCTTCCTCATGGCCATGCTTCCACAATGCGGGGTCTTCTCTTTCTTTGTATACAAGTGAAATTAAATAAGAATGAAGCTGTAACCATTTCTTTTCTATTTGTAATAATGAATAATGATGAATGTTCACCTCTTTGTAAACATATTGCAAGTTATTGCAATAAAACAATAAAAGCTCTAAACAAAAGCATATATATCATAATTCTACATTCTGCTTTTTGATTATTAATCATGTGTCCTATTAAACTGAACTGCTGTATATTACAAATTAACAGCCAATTCTTCAATAATATTTCATATTCACACTGAATTGTATGCCAGACCTTTCTTTAGGCAAAGGCTGGTCTTTCTTATTGGCAACAAATTCCATGAAAAGACCAAAACCAGCAATATATGAATATAAACTTTCATTGGGTACAAAGGCTCAGTCATTTCCTAAAGCAGTCAGGCACTGTATTTTTAATTAAACATGACCTCGGTTAGAGTAAATACTCAAGTCACATGACCTGGACTTTAGTCAGTCTAGACAAAATCAAATACTTTGACTTGGACTTTAACACCAATGACAATTAAAACCTTCCCATAAGCCCCAAGATTAAAAAATGTGCCACAAATGATTTAATTTTCCTTTATTTCCTAAATCAACGCCATTTATTCCCAGCAAGTTGACCCTTAATTCCCAAGATCCTCTTTGTTTAAATTGATCCGATATCATCAGGTGAGGTTGCAGGAATGAACCATGAAGAACATTGTTACTGAGCGCTAGTAGTTGATAGAACTATGCCAAAGATAATCACTTAGTTTGTTCTGTTGATTAAATGGCTTTACATTTGGCAAAGAGTGCATTATGACTTTAGGACTTGAGAATTACTTGTGACTTGCAATCGACTGACTTGGTCCCCCCTTTGGGAAATGTGCATGCATCTGTTGAGGACTATTTCCCGCAGCAGGACAGTGTGAGATCGACTGAGAATAAACTACAATGTGTGTGTGTGTGTGTGTGTGTGTGTGTGTGTGTGTGTGTGTGTATGTGTGTGTGTGTGCTCATAGTGATGAAGGAACTTGTCCCTCAGTGCAACATGTGGCTCAGTGATGTGTTTTTAATTGTTTTTGGAAAACAATGAAGCTCTATGACACGCAGGAATAAAATATATCACTGTCGGTTTTGGTCTTTTCATGAGAACTGTTGACAATAAGAAAATGTTCTTTAAACGCCTCATTTTAAAATGGAAGTTCTGATTGTTTATGTACAATATGTAATCCAGCTATAGCACTAACTGTGTATAGGGACGAGATATCTGATCATGCTATCTGTTATGCAAGGAGAAGTTTAGAAGTGCGGTTATTAATGTGTGCGTGTACCTCTGGGCATAAAAACAAAAAGCATGAGACAGTTTTGTTCTTCAAATATATAATCTTAGTTCAGTCATACAGATATATACATTGTATAATAAATAATATTTATAAAAACATAACATTTACGATTATAAAATAAAAAGGGAATTATTCACTTTAAAACATTTGTACAAAACTTTGGATATAGCGGGGGGGAGATGGAGGTGGAGAGGGAAAGGTGAGGGGGTTGGGGGGGTTGGAGGGAACTGAACACAGAAAGGTAGGCCCAGGTAGGGAGGGGCTGTGTAGAAGATGACACAAATGCTAAGCTATGTCACAAAGAGAGGACAGCCTATACACTACTGGGTAACGTGTGTTTTTGCTGTTGAATATAATTAATAGGAAGCAGGTGGGACTGTCAGAACATGTTGGGTGGAAACCTCTCTCAGTTTGTTCCACCATTGTGAAGAGCCAGCCTGCCATCCATCCATCCATCCATCCATCCTTTTTTCCACTTTACTTCTGTTTGTCACTGGCAACTATCACGCACACACACACACACACACATCCACATCTTGCACACATAAATCATCGGGCTCCTGATGAAGTTTCCCAACCTCTTTCTGCTCAATGTTCTCAGGATAAGAACTCGAGAATCTACATGAACTGGAAGTCTTCTCTGTCCACCCAGAAATCACAGCTATTTTTCCTCAATGATCTGAAAATCATTTCCTTTTGTTAAAAATTACAAGTCAGCGTCAACTGGGCAGTCATCCATGCCTCTGAAAAAAATATTTGGAGTAAATTACAGTATATTGTTCTTCCAATATCTCCAAAACCAGAAGAGCTAGGCAGTTTTGGGGTGTACTGACAAGAGTACAAGTTCATAAATCAGGGTTCTTAAAAACCTCAACTGTCCAACTCAGGGGAAAATATAGAGAGAAGGAAGGGAGGATGTGAAAGCCAATCAGAACCTACTTTGAATCTGTCCACATCCACATGTCGTCACATGTCCCCCTTTTTTTTCTTTCTTTTCTTTTTTTTTTTTTTTTACAGTGATAAAAGAAAGATTTGCTTCAGACAAAATTCTGTAAGATGGACCGGATGAACGCTTGAAGTGTTTGCTAAAACGAGCTCCCAATAATCCCTTTGCTCATGAGACCAGAATTGTTATTAAACATGCTTAAGCTTCCAGTTTGATGCATAAATGATCTCCTACTCACATAATTTGAGCGCTATCTTTCCCTGGCTGTTGTTCACCACAACGCTCCTTATATTGAATAATGTATGACCGTGTTGCATCACACTTTGTGGAAATCATGAGCAATTTACAGGTTGATGGTGCCCGAATGCAGAACAAAGTCGTCATTCATAAGAGCCGATAGCTCGCAACCAAGAAGAATTTGCTCGCATAAACAACGCTCAAATTTTTACCACCTGGAGTAATGTGTAACTGAATAGTGCATACATATACATGTGTAGGGTTATTAGTTAGTGGAATGAGCATGCTTGTTCACACACATGCTGCATACCTCCAGTCCCAGCCCAATGGTAATATTTCAGAAATGCAGGGCTATAAAATCAGGCTGTAGCATATATCTTCCAGGCTCCCCGGTCGACTGGTGCAGTAGAGTCAGTCAGCAGGGGAGTAGCAACACTGAGGATTTCATCAGCTCAGTAGTTAACAAAAGACAGGACTGTGGCACTTCCAACACCTGCCTGCTGTTTTCAGTTCAGTTCAGTAGTTACAAAGTGATGGTTTCCTGGGGCTGCCGACGTGTTCAGTATCACTTACGACTAAGTGACAGTGTAGAGGTTGGTTTAGTTTAAAAAAAAAAAAAAAAAAGGTAAACCGGCCAGACCGGCCAGAGAAGTGAGGTGTTAGTTAGAAGATGCTTTTTATTCAAAAGCAAAGAGAGTCTGAAAGTTTTTTTTTTTTTTTTTTTTACTGCATTAATCTCACAGGTAAAAAGTGTTACTGTACATGCCACAGACGTTGTGTTGGCATGGAGGGGGGAAATAAATAAAGACAAGGGGGAGGGGAGGGGAGGGGGCCCAATGCTGCAAGGGAAAGAAAGGCGCGGGATGGGGGGGGGGCACAACTCTAGCTTCTTCCCATGAGAGCGGACTAGACTATCAGTCAGGTCAACACAGGACACTCTCTGGTCAGATATTATGGAAATGTAGTGGTTTGGAAGACGGATTCTAGAGCAGGGTTTTCATTAAAAAACAAAAAAGTATCCATTACTGATGTGCCATTACCCATTAGGGCCTGAGTGTGTGTGTGCTGATGAATATGTTTTTTTGTATGGGATGCAGAGTGTGCAAGTCTGTGTCTTGAGGGAGGGTGGGGAAGCAGGGAGGTCGTGCAGGATTTGGGGGAGTTGGAGGGCGGGTGGGCAGCACTTGTAGTCCAGCAGTCAGTTTGTCTGAAAGCACAGGCCTCTCTCACTTACATGTGTGAACGTCATAGACGCGCACACACTCCTGGCAGCTGACGTAGCAGCACCAGTGGAAGATGCAGTGGCACTTCTCTTTGCGTTTCTCAGTCCGGGTGTTGTGTCCGCGGCCGCAGCACAGCAGGTCGCAGCCCTCGATGCCATGCGAGGACACGTTGCAGGCCCGGTCGCGTGTCCCAAAGGAGCCGGTCTCCGGGTTGGGCTCGCAGAAGTTGGGTGAGCCCTCATAGTAGACCAGGTCACGCTCAGTGGGGTGCTTAAAGAAGTTGTACTTGACTCGCAGTGTCTCCACCCAGCCTCGTGACTCGCGGTGCTTCTCCACCACCATCTCCGAGGCGCTGTCGTACTTGTCCTTCAGGTAGTCGCCCAGCATGCGGAAGTCTGGCTGAGCCCACCAACATGTCTTCACCTCGCAGCTCCCTGACAGGCCGTGGCATTTACAGCGCAGGTGCATGTGGTCAAGGATGGTCTGAGGAACACAGAAGACACTTTTATGTTCACTTTGTAGGAATGTTTGACCAATGTCGGTCCTAAACATGGTTGCTTTAAAAGTGGGGTCTCACTCCCTGCTCATCAAATACCGACACTTTGGCAACTAAAAGCGTTGGTATTCGACGAACTCTACATGTTGTGTTGTGTGGCTCACTCCAAGCCACTTTGTCTGTTTCTCATTTACCATAACCCAAAGCCTCGGTATTTGATGACCTGGAAACAAGATTCAATAATCAGCTTTCTACAGAATGACTATTTCTTGTCTTAAAAGAATCAGATTCAATACCCATAAATACAACTTAATATAGACTAAAAAGCAGCTATTTATCAGCCTGGCAAACATCCATGTTTTTAAGCTTTCGTAACCCATTTTTCCTGATGCATTAAAGCAAAACTCCACTGAAAACTGTATATTTTGATAGTAGAAAGTCACTGCCTGTAGGCTGTAAAAAGGTGGCTATGAAGCTTGATCCATCAGCTTGGATTCAAAGAACAGATTTCAGTCCAGAGTCATGGCAAAACGTGTCAAAATATCTGTAGAAACCTCTTAAACACAGAGGATCTGTATGTTCTGTATGTGTTCCCTTAGCCTAAAAGCCCCTAAACACACTTCTTGTGGTCGAGTTTTGGAGCTTGAGGTGGTGAGAAGTTGATGATGGATGTTTTGACTTGTTTTTAGTTGTGTCTCTGAGCTGCCGCTGGAATCCACTCGAACTGCTGTGATTTCCAGCTGACTGCGTCTGCCATCCTCTGGGAAGAGTCAAACTGTAAAACTCCACAGAGCCACCTTTCGACAGGGCCGACAGGTGGTGAGAATTTGATCCTGACAAGGTAGATCCTTTTAAAGCGTAATTAACTAAAATGCGCTGGTCTTAATTTAATGACTCAGCGCTTATGGGGCAGTCAAGTCACTCACCGCCAAGCAAGATCTATCGGAATTTTACGGTCAAATTTACAGGAAATTCAGTAATGCAGACTAACAAAACCACAAAAGACTCGCAGAGCTGGCCAAGAAAAACAATATGCCACTGGCTGCAATTTATTTAAGTGTCATGCAGCTGTGAAGTACAGAGGCTCTGTGCTGCTGCTAATTCTCTCTGAAGTCACTGGCTCACATCATGAGTGTGCTGCCGCGGGGCATATTTCACCTTTGTGTTTTGATTTTGTTGTGCTTTAATTCAACAGCTATATTTAGCTGCAGAATTCCCCCAGCTGGGGCGGAAGGCAGGTGGCTGGGGCACCTCTGGGTGAGGAAGGGGAGAGTAGGGGAGGGGGGGCAGATGTAGGGGTGGATGGACTAGTGACATCACACTGTGAAGCTTGTCATGCCAACATCAAGTCTCAGAGGCCCTGGGGGCTAAATAATGGAGCGTGAGAGGGCCAGGTGGAGAGGAGAGGAGACTCCTGACAGTACTGCTGTTCAGCTAGCTCCTGTGGTCGCCCCGGCTGCTCATGTGTGCTCTGATCAAAGGGCTGTCTTGTTGCCGTGTGGTCCCACCATTTGCCCCTCAGCAAGCAGCCGGAGAGTCTATTTTCTCCAAGCGGCGACAGCAGCCAGTGATGTTTTAAGTCGGAGTTGATTTCCTTCTTTTCCCCCTCAACTCACTCAGGTTATTTGACTGGCAGGGAATTTTTCATTGGGATGCAAGGCATGAAAGGCGAGGTGTGGGGGCAAGACGGGAGAGAGGGTGTTGCTTAGATGAGTAATTAACCAGTCATTCAAAGTCAAGTGCTCATTTTCAAGTGGAAACTCAGAAATGTGCGGACAAGTCAAATACCAAAACCCCTAGCCGTCACATAAACAATTAGTAATCCCAAACTGTAATGGTTCTTGTTTAAAGCCACTCCTTCTGCAAGATAGTCAGATCATTGTTCATTGTTTACTGCATCTCGGTTTCCCCCTTTTGCTCTAATTTATAGTACAATGTGTGCTGAGGTTATTAAATTATGTGAGCACTTTCATCCTTCAGTACAAAGTGTGCTCAACAATGGAACCTGCTTCTATCTTGCAGAGTCAGTCCTACAGATATCCAGTAGTAACTAGCCTACTTGTGGTACTCAATTTGTTCACTGTCTGGCCAAAGGTATGTGGATTCCCCTGTCCACCTCTGTTTTTCATGGTTTGTGCAAGGCCCCTTAGTTCCGATGAAGTGAAATCTTAATGCCGTAACATACAGTGAGACAGTGAACCTTTCCTGTTTTAACATGAGCAGCCAGGCCAGGTCCATAAATAAATGGTTTTCACAGTTTTATGTGGAGGAACTTGACAAACCCTGACCTCAACCCCATCCAACACATTTGGGATTAACTGGAACACAGACTGCGAGCCAGACCTTATCTAAGGCACAACATCAGTGTTGGACCTCACTAATGCTTTTGTGTCTGAATGGGAGCGAATCCCTGCTGCCAGGTTCCAAACTCTTGTGGGAATCCTTCCCAGAAGACTAGAGGCTGTTATAGCAGCAGATTAATGCCCATGGTTTTGGAGTTCAACAATCACATGTGGGTGTAATGTTCAGGTGTCCACATACTGTTGACCAGGTAGTGTATTTCAGTTTGGAAAAATTGAAACCTAACAGCACATCCCTGCACACTTTCCTCAAGTGTCTAAATGTGTTTACCGTGCGTCCTGCCTCGTTGTTGTGTCGGTTCATCGCAGAGCGAGCGTCTGGCCGGTTCTCTCTGGCGTCTGCGAACTCCCTGGATACCAGCACCCCAAACTCTGCATCCTCACTGCAGCCGCCCCATTTCCAGCCCTCCCCGGGGGGTCCCTTGTGGTGGGAATCACAGCCGCACATGGTGGATGTGCCCTCAGCACAGGAGCGCGTCACTGCAAACGCCACGCCTGCTGAAGCTATAGCATGGACAAACGCTGACTCTCTGGTTGCTGAAAGAGACGGATGAAGACAGACAGAAAGACAGAGAGAAGGAAAAAAAGGGATAGAGGGTGTCAATCTTGTGTTAAACATTGACAAGGCAGTCTTTACTACTGCCAACATCCAGACAGAGGTACTGAAAGGGATACCTCTAGGCAATAACCTTTTAACACAACATTTCATCTTTGAGAAGGCACATTTATTTACCGGTATTTGCCACTGTGAAAAACAAGAACCCTATAGAAAAAAAAATGGTTCACAGTGTTTACCATATGATCATCATCAGCGATGAGGAAGCACATACAACATGGAGACAGTGAAGGAGCCTAAAAACAGAGTCCCTGCAGTGACATCAGCCCATTGTGGTTGTGTCAGGAGGGCCTAACGCTCAGCGGGATCTCAGTGACCTCCTGTCATCCCTGAGGTGTGCTGCTTTGCATCTGGATAGTGTTTCAGGAATGTTGTCACCCCCTCCCCTCCTACCAGTCCCTGCTCAGAGCCCAAGGCCTTCTGGTGAAACCTAGCAGTGTGTCGGCCTGTTTCTTTTTTGCACTGAGGGATGGAGTTACGCCTCCTTTGAAGGCAACAGCTTATTATGTAACCAGACACCATTGTTTCACAATCACAGCACACTTACCGTGGCTCACCCATTACACTCCGCTAGCTCTGTAACAGACATAGAAAAACACACACAGAGGTATGGCGAGGTACCCTTAAGCAGTGGCTCGACTTTTCAAGAGCAATGAGCGGTCTGATATGCACAATTGTGTGATTTGAGTTTTGAAATTTGTATGAACACGACCAGAGGATAAAACCTGTATTTTGCAGACCACAGTAGTTACTAAAGC
Organism: Dicentrarchus labrax; assembly: GCF_905237075.1. Taxonomy (NCBI): domain Eukaryota; kingdom Metazoa; phylum Chordata; class Actinopteri; family Moronidae; genus Dicentrarchus; species Dicentrarchus labrax. The sequence continues at coordinate 20,104,393 of NW_026136712.1, read as the reverse complement.
CAGAAATTCCTCAGCAATTCAACTGCCAATGAAGCTTTCAGGACCCAATCAGACTACTTTATAACCCACAAACAAAGTGTACTGATGTTTGGCTGGAGGCTAGTCATATGTTCCTACTCTGAAAGTGTCTGCAAGCAAAGTTACGAGACAAAAATATCGTTTTATTTATGGTGTTTGATGCCACAGGGGTCAATATCTGTGCTGTTTTAAATTTTTTAATATCACTTGAGTCATTTTTTTGCTGATCATCTATATTTCTGGCATTTCTGAGAGTAAGCATGCATTTAATTTACAGGGTGGAAGGTCGGATGGATCATCTGAGCTGGTATTTTGTTGTGAAACGTAATACAAACTGTTCTTTTTAGATGTATCTTATTAAATATAAACAATGAAATACCAACTAGACTTTTGTGTGTCTAGAAATACTGTATTTTTACCCTTCATTCTCACAGTTTTGGTCTAAATTCCCAGTGAATCCTTGCACGACTGGATGACACACAGTCCTCAGGTTCGGCATCCCTGCTCACCCTGGCAAGCCTAGCTGGGCCCTCCACAACAGGGGCCTGTGAGCCCTGGGCCCCTGGAGCTCTGGCTGTTAGCCAAGGCTAGCGCTGCTCCTGCTACCTGCTGGGCCCATCAATCCGCCTTTGTTTCCCTTGTGTCACACTGTATTATCCACACAAAGAGCCCAGCGACTCGCGCCCCCACAGCCCCGCTCTGCCCGGAGCTGGCATTCCCTAAACTCCCTAACCCCCCCCACGACCCTCTTCTCTCTCTCTCTCTCTCTCTCTCTCTCTCTCTCCAGCCACCCCTCTGCCAACACCCTGAGCTGAAATCCCATACACCACCACCCACCACAGGACCTCAACCCCCCACTTCCTCCAGGCATCCACCAACGGCACCACCATGGCCAACGCGCAGCTTAAGGTGGCTGGGGCTGGTGGTAGCTCTCCCTTCCCTAACTCAAACTTTTCCATTCATCACTCCCAAAGTGAGACGCTGTCCTTCCTTCCCTCCTTCCCTCCTTCCTTCCTTCTCTTGCTTCCCTATCCCAAAGTGCACACCCGGGCTGGGTTGGGAGAGATCCCCTTTCAGCCTGTTTTCATGACAGAGTCAAAAGGGCGTGTGAATGGGGCGTCCGTGGGAGCTGGACTGTGTGAGGCGCGCACTGGTCTTCATGCACAGTAGGGGTTGAGCGGAGCCCCCCGGCCCTTTTCTATTGCCTGTAATCTCATTTGGCCTCCCCTCTCCCTTTTATTTGACTGAGGAGCTTGGACTGCTCACACTGCCCATTTCTGCCCAGATTCCTTCCCCTCTGACATACAGGGTAATTCATTTCCAATCAGCAGCCTCGCTCGCAACACTCAAACTTCTACCTTTAAATTTAGGGACTGCGAGGCCTTCAGCGGGACACCTGTGCCTATTGTTTCCCACTGTCACAGCTTTCGTGGGATTGTTTAAAGCACACAGTTAGTGGTGAGGTATCTTACAATTAGTATTCTGCGTGTGAAGCGCCTGATGGATGTCTCCAGTATATCAGCTGTACTTGTCAGGTTTCGCTGATAGATTTACCACGCTGACCCTCTTTCATGTAAGAGAGTGTAAACACGGTTGGGACAACCGAAAAGAAGCCACTGACTCTGAAGACTAATGCGATATTGAAGGTAAAGATAGATGGAAGTTGAATAATGTGTCGGTGCTTGTACCTGCACTCATTTCTCACAGCAGCCAGGAAAGGTGTATATTATTGTAATTGCCCTAGTTAGTCGTTTGTCAGCAAAAGCCCAGAGAACAGGCAGTGCTGAGCCTTAGGCTGGAAACTGTTAAATGTTATGTTTTGTAGCAGCTTGCAATAGCCTCAGATATATAACCTATTTTTTAAAGTGGTGTTGTTTGGCAGAGATAATTTAGATCATTACTTTTATACTGTGAGCCTCAGATACAAATGTACATCAATAAAAAGCAATAAAGATTCAGGCGTTTTTCTTAGCAAGCACTTGTAAATAATTTACCTTTATCTAGCACAGGGCCGAAGATGGCCAGGTTGTCCTTGATGGTGGTACAGTTCCACCGGCGGCCCCTAAACTGGTGCTGGCATTCCTGGATCCCCAGCTTGACACCTTCAGCAACGCTGGGCATGATCTCTATGTAGTTGCGACAGAAACGCAGCTGCTTGGGCACCAGGCCGGGGATAGAGCCACACAGGATGGGTTGGGAGCCCAGAGACGAGTACTGCTGCCCAAGGGCCAGGGACCTGTGGCACACAGAGAGGGGAAGCATCATTAAGCGAGATGTGCTGGGCATGAAAACACCTCCGTCTGTGTTCAGCACTCTGGGGGATTAGGACTAAAAAGAACTGCAGCATGATTAAAATAGGTTTATCACCACAACCAAACACCAGATCCTAACAGGCCATCACTGCAAATACAAATGAGCTCCATTAAGGTTGGACTGAATATAGGATTATCTTCTATGAGTTTATATTGAACCGCAATGCTTTTTTGCTACTGGCTAAAGTGTCTGTAGATACTGATTTAAAGCAACATTTTGCCAATTTTGGACTATTTTAATTTAAAGTATTGTACTGCTGTTTGTGTTTAGACAATATTTAACATTTGAGAACTTTGTCTCATTCTCTCAGAGGTATCAGAAAAGTAAACTTGCATCTGCACTGCTATAGAAACATTTCAAATGATACCCAACCCTAGCGCTTTTACCCATTTTAAAGGATTAAGGAAGTGAAATTGCCTCCCTCACAGTACAAGTCTGTGGCCCCCCTGAACTCAGCCCCACAATAGCACAATAAATGATGGTGACCTGAGTCGTCCGTGAAAGGCAACCTGCTCTACAAGGGAGTCTGTATTCATTATTAATCTCAGATTTAACTGTAAGCGTAGCTGTGTGACTGCACAGTGATTCATACTTGATTGTTTTATCGACTTATCTGTGTAATGTAGTTTATACTTAGAGATCTTCTGTTTATTTTGTAATTTTTTTCCCACTAGGAGGGGTTAGGCTAATAGGCCCACTTCAGGGCAGGGATACAAGCTATTAGTACTGACTTTTCAAAGTGTTCCCACTTGTTAGCATACACAGATCTGCTGATCTAACAGATAACGCACAAGAACCTGTCTGCTTAGTTTGGGAAAAGCCCCCTTACACTATTTCAAATATATGAAAACACCTGCCTCTGCAGTTCCATCATTCATTTGCGGTTATCCTCTGTAGCTTATTTTTTTAAGAATGACAGCGTACACAGCTGAGCTTGTTGGTGATGGATGAAAACAGCATATCTGAAGGTACGTGCCTCACCAGAAGGCCCGTGCAGATGTGCCTAAGCAGGGATTAATCACCACAACGAGACAGCCAAGATCAGCTTGTGATGCCAGAAACCATTATAGTTTCATTCAGGTAATTAATTTTAATTGCTTTTTATTTCTCTTGAAATAAAAGAGAGAGAAAAAACATGTTTTCCATGCCCATGTTTTAACATGCTTTTTGTGATGACAAGCTGGAACAAAACTGTAAGGTTTCACCCAGAAGGTCATGCAAATACTGTAGGATGTCAGACTAAAATTTCTTGTTTATTTATTTCTGGCCATTAATATATATACCAGCTGAAGAAACACATATTCCTGTACATGTCCGCATTCTTAAGAGATGGATGCTTTACAATAGATGTGTGTGAGCTGGGTGTACAGGGTTAGGGATGTGAAGATGTGCTGCCAAATCCTAGCTCTAAGAGGAGAGCTTTACCGGTGTCGAGCACACTCTCCAGCACTTGGTTGAGTCTGGGCCGACATCGTGGCGCTGGAGGCCATGAGAGGATCATGGGGGAACAATTGACGCTGATCAGATCAGAGCGCCACTCAGGATGACCTCAGGACCCCCGCAGGGCGCAACCCAATCATAGCAGCCACTGACTCTGACAGATGAGTGCGGCGCAGTGCCCCACCCCAACACAAAAGTCAAGCCATTGAAGTCACAGGGAAAAAAATCCCCCCTCAGATAGGTTCACAGCTCATGTGCGCTTTTGCTTTCTACATATGGCTAAACCCTGCCCCCACCTCCCGACACCCTTCGCCCCTCCCATACACTGTTTTTGATCTCAGGTGAGCATTGTTACAGCAGGATCCCAGGTATCAATGTTTGCCAGGGGAGCTTACACACTGAGCCATGAGAGTTGTTTTGCTTTTACAGCTGGTCTACTGGAATATATGATGATCACATAACCAGCCACTTGTGTTGTTGGCATGAGCCCTCTGACTGACACTGATACACAACAAACAATTCTTATGTTTCAGTATGAAACCCTGTCTGATCACAGTTCCTCCAGGATAGTACAGTTACATAAACTATTCAAAACTTTCAAACACTTCTCTGCAGGAGGAAAAATACTTCTCATCTCTTTCATTTCCAACTTAAATGCTGTTTTGCCCAATTTGATGTTCTGATGAAGAGTTAGTAATTTGATAGTGCTCATCAATCTCCATTCATGTTCTTGCTTTGGGTGTACCCAAGCGACGGCAGCCACATTAGCTCATCTGCCAGTCCCAATCCCACCAACATCACTGAGTTCAAGTGTTGCTGACTTCACTCTGTCTGGTGACTGAGTGACTAAGGACCTTAATTACACTGTCTGCTAGCTTGGTTACTGCCCATTAATCTCTCCGTCATGGGATGGACCCGAGTGGATGATGCTCTGCACAGAGCTTTGGTTTGAACTCTGGTGTCACACGCTCCCAAACAACATCAGTCAATGCAAAGGAAAATCTCTCCTGCCCAAGTGAGATATCTCTGTATATAGACAACTGTGCCAACCTCTGCTACATTTCGGGTTCTATTCAGGACAGCTAAACAACTTGCCCACCACTATGACATAGTGGCTTAGCCAGTAAATCTGGGATTTCTGATGGAATCAATTAGCTAACCGCATGGGACTCTGTGGTGGACATAGCATGTTTAGACTACAGGCTGTGGATCTGCCAGCCTATTTGTCTTTGTTTGCAAAGGATGTGCCTCCCTTGATCCGTATGGACAGATGAGATGAAAGGGATATCTTTTTGGCTAGGTGCTAATGAGAGTCTTAACCCTGAGGGGTTATGAGGCGTATCGTGCAAACAGACACACACGCAGACTCATGCATGCAGACCACATGTGTGCCATGCTGATCCTGCCTGCTTTGCCTCACTTCTCGGAAGCCACGAGCAACGTGTCTCAACCGAGTGAGGGAGCAGCAGACGCAGAGACCTCCACAGAGGCAGAATGCCGGGGGAATCTGCTGCAGGGGACGAGACAAGCAGCAGAGCAGCAGCGAACGGCAGGGCTTGGCAGGTGCATGCCCAGGCAGGTCCGGATGGGGCCTCTACTGCCCCGGGGGGTTTACGGCTCGGTTGGGGGTTTTCTCAGTATCTAAACTGGCTGATGTGAAAGTATGACGGGCGGCTGGAAACCACAGAAATGAAGCAGAGGAAACAAAGGGATTCCACCACACACCTTGCTGAAGAGTGGAAATTCACGCAATCAAGACTTTAACACTGTCAACAAAAACTTCTGACTCAACCACTCCCAGTGTAATAAAATCACTACTACAATCTCTGCTGCTTGGTTAGAAACGTAGAGTGCCAGGAGTTACTCTACTGCATCTCTCAGTTTTTATTTTGTCTGGGAGAAGCTCAGCTTTAAGCTCAAGAGGTGAGTCAAGGACTCTTGTACTGTCAGAAATATGTTGCAGCTGCTATTGTGGGAGGTCTACATTACAGGGGTCAGTGTGTAGCACATGTCTGTGCACAGATGAGCTCCCTTTGTGTGACAACCTCCTATGTCCAGAGGCACAAAAAGTACCAGGTGACCCCCTGAACCTGTTGAGAAGAACACGACATCTGACCTCAATGCCTTTAGCCTGATGGTCTCAGAAACAGTTTGAAGTTCATGATCAGTATGCAAGTTTCTAAGATCAGGTGCCTGCTCAAACTCAGATTCTCTCTAGTGTGTACGTGTGATCAAACACATTTATCTTTAATTGAGGAAAATAAAATAAGTACATTTATTCGGGACCTTGGTATTACACATTTTGGATACTGAAAAACTTGCTTAAATTGCACAAGCATGACATGGTAAAACTTCCACACATGAGCATGCACAAATACAGACAACTCTGCTGCAACACTCCAAGGTACATTGTACCTGTGATGGTCAAATGAGCTTTCATAGTACTTTAAGGAATAATTTCATGCATTTTCACTTATAAATATAGATATAGCTTGGCATCAGTGTGCCCCTCATATTTACATTTGAGACTTTTGCATTGATGATTGCATTAAAGTCCCATTGATAAACTCTCACCTTGTATGCAGGGGTAGATCTAGAGAAGTATTCATGGGGTGGCAAGAGGGTGGGAATGACGATATTTTAACTCAAAAACATTATATTATTGTGGCACATTAGTAAAAGTATCTAAACTTGGTAAGAAAAATCAATACATTGTTTTATTTTAAAGGTTTAAAATGTGGCCTTAAAAGGTCATAACACAAATTATTAGAATTGTTTCGCGATTATTTCTTGTGTTGCACAAAATAACCAATTGGATAACACTCGAAGGATCTTTGAGGAATCTTAAAATGTCTTCAAAATAGTGTTACGTGTTCTCAAACTACCTGCTGAAGAATCTTTCAAAATTGTAAATCTAATAATTAGCATAAATGTATGTATTGTACTTGGCTCATAGCGTTCTCAACCTTTTCCTTAAGGGACCCATTTTTTGTATTTAATAAACTGAAGACCCCTGACTGAGTGACATATTTTATGGATATTTCATATCATATGCAAAACTGTACAGTGAACACAAATAGTGAACTCAGTAAAGAAGTTTGTGTAAAACGAATGATTGGATTTATTTCGAGCAGATTATTTCCTGTAGCTTTTCCACAATCATACAGACTCAATGGGCTTCTTTTTTTTTGACAAATTCAGTGTTTTCATGTCTCTGGCATTTGGTCATTGTTTGATTACACAATTTCCTTTACATTTACTTTTCTTTACAGAAGTGGACCAAATGCTGAGATATAGGCCTGCTGTGTATACTTTTAAAGTTTTCTTACAAGCCTTAAAATCAAGAGGACCCTTCAACTCCCCATGAAGCTTTGGTGACCCCCAGGTTGGGCCCCACTGTGTTATATCATACCATTGGATTGGATATTATTAATAGATGAACGTGTATGCAGCATCCTGATGTTGAAACTAGCTGGTTGAGGTGAAGCTTATCGTACTGTGGGGTACATTGATTAATAAAAATGCATGTTTTATTAGCTTATCACATGCTTTGTGTGTATCTGAACCTGCAATAGGAATAGTAACTATAATTATTAACATATCACCTGCTGCTTACAATATCGCAACATATTGAATCGTAACCCCTGTATCGTCCTATATCCTGTATCCTACTATATATCAGAATGTACTGAATTGTAACCCCTCGTATCGTCATACAAATCGTATCGCCAGATTCTTGCTCCAGTATGTAATCCCTGGTGGATTGCACAAGTTAAGTCAACGTTTTTAGTGGTTTGTAGTTCCGAACAAATTGGAATGTTTAAGTGGCAACCAAAGTATGAGAGTGAAGCAGAAAGGAAAAGAGAGGGATTAGAGAGCCTGTCACAATCCATCCCTCCATGCATTATTCCTTAGGCACTGTTCAAAGACTCATGGAAACCTGCGTGCATGTGTGAAGGCAGACTGAACTACACGGCTGTGTTGCTACTTGTAAGTTCCGACTTCCAACGCGGTTATCACTAAGATGATGGCGAGGGATGGTATTCCTCGATCGTATTACCCATTCGGTTTTAATTTGCTCGTATTACCCATTTAATTGGCTTGCGCCCTTGTTGCAGGGCATGCTGAAAACTTTTTTTTTTCATTTTTTCAATTTTCCATTCCGTTTCATCACAAGCTGGGACACTCTCCAGACTACTGCTTTCAGGTCAGAGGATGATGTATTTAACTACACCTCCTTTGTGCAGAGACATAATTAGAGTTGCAGTTTTTCAACTCTGACACTCTAATGAATCTCCTTCATTGTATTAGTAAAGAGCAGTATACAAAACTTATAGGTTAGTTCTTCAATTCGAACTTTATTATATTTTCTGTTTCTAAATAAGTCAATAAGTATTTTAAAAGCATTCATCCTTTATAAACTGATTTGATCCTGGCTTCAGATTTGATAAAATGCTATTGTTTTCCAGGGTATTTGCTACAGTGGTTATTGATAATGGGTGCCAGTCGTTCTTAGCCATGTCTGAACAAGTTAACTTATTTCATTAAAGAGAAATTAATGTTAGCTTATGCTGGGTTTGTGCCTGAAGCGCTGAGTCCTGAGTGTGTTCTGTCACTTCCTCTGTGAGAACCAGGCTTCTGAAAAGGCCTCTGCAGCGACAGACTGCAAGAATATTGTTTGCATTAAACTCTAATCTACCTCTAATTTACCTCTATATGTTGACGCCGCAGCTCAACTTGTCAGATTTGCCCGGAGGACATCGTGTTGCTAAATGAGGCCCTAGCAGAGCAGTCTGAGACGTGCACTGAAAACATTGCCACCAGTATTTCATTTATAAATCCCACAACAGAGTCCGCAGAGAGATAAAGACACTCGAAAGAGAGTAAGTGGGCCAAGGAAAGTTGCCGGCTTTGCCCGAGGATGGGACTTTTCCTGGTGGAGGCTGGAATGCAAAGCTCCTGTCTGTGTTTTGTTGTCTTCTCTTTTTCTTTGGCACACTTTTGATTTGTAGTCCAACAGCTCCTGGCTGATCAGATAAAAAATGACAGGACCCCTGAAAAATGTTCCAACCTGTTCTTTCTTTCTACCTCCTTCTTGCCTCCCCTCTTTTCCCCTCTCTGCAGACTGTTGCAGAGAGTGTGGAGTTGGGACAAGGAGCCCCTGCAGTCACATGTATGGAGACGTGAAGAGGGAAACTGAACAGGGTGTAAACTTGTGAACCTGCCTGTCAGGAAGTGAATGAGAGCAGCAGTAGCTCTGCACAGAAGTGCACCAGAGAGTACAAGGCACTGACAAATGCACATCTGACCGCATGGCTTGGTGTCTTGGTCTGTCTGTAGGTGGACACAACAGAGTCTGAGCTGCTGTCTTGAAAGGACAGAGCTTGTTTGAATGAGAGTCTTGAGGGACTGTGTGAATGAACCGCAGCTCAAACGGCGCATTGTTCCCTGCCTCTGCTCATTAGGGCCAGCTTGTTGGCACTGCTGCTTGAACTGTCAGCAGTAATGCATCCTATGCAAATCATAACTCGTAACGGATTGTCTGGAATCTTCCGTTGTATGTCTGGAATTTTTCGGTGGAAGTTTCAAACACCACACAGTGTCTTTAACAGTAATTAAAACCTTAATTGCTGTTGACTTTCTCATGCTTGGTTGATTTTAAAAAACTGGAATGTGAAACTTCATCGTGGGGGATAAACCTGGTTAACAAAGCTTGTGCACAGATATTTCACTCTCAGGCAGTCCACACTTTTCCACTGATCTGTAGGTCCCTATCTTTATGAAACCAACTGTCATGCATGTTTTTACCTCTCCCTTTTACCTTTGTACCTTTTGTGGTTGTCGTACTTTTTCGGTGCAGGCTGAAAGGTACCAAACGCAGCAAAAACTGGCATCAAACATCTTTGACAGTATAGCAGTCTTATTCACATATTCTTTGATATGATCAAATTATTTTTATTTTTATAAAAAAAATTATTATTGTTTAGCTGCTTCTGTTGTTGGATTAAATATATATATTTCTAAATTTTTAAGCAAAAAAAGGTATAATTTTAATGTCAGTACCCAAACTCTGCTATCATATCTCTAATGTTGTAAAACTTCAGAATCAAATGTGTGCAACATTATGTCATTATGTGATTGGAGATGACATTTGTTGCAAAGACATGACCCCTTCTACTGGAAATTATTGATAGCACCACTGTGTTAACTGGATCCTTTGTAATTTAGATATACTGAATGACATTCCTCTCTTCCTTTGCACATTGCATCTGTTGGTTGTTTGGTTGACCTGGTCAGTGACCTGAGGGCTTTGACTGAATATAGGCTGTACAGGTGTGAACAGTACATCTCTGTCACTGACCCTGTGTGTCAGAGAAATTGCTTTCTGCTAATAATTAACCTCTGTAACAAGCCATACAGGTGAGATCAGCCATGTAATGAAGACTTTAAATATTGTGTGTTTGTGCCTCCACACGTGTCCCTTAATGATCCCTTTGCCCCCGGCCGTGGCCGTTTTCCCTTTGAGGAACTGTCCTGGCCTGTGTTTTAGTGCAGCTAATAGCCGTGCACTGGGGGACTTTGTCATTTCCTACAAGAGCACATTGCATGTCCTTTGATGGTGGGTGAAGATTAGGACTCGCCTTCGCTGCTTTGAAATACCACTCTCCTTTGAACCTCTCACCTAGCTTGGGTTTGACTGGATAATGTCATCCCACAGGCCAGAGTGTTCACTGAAAACAGTCTTATAATGTTGTGTGAAGAAATGTGTTGGATCAGCGCATGAAGGCTACCCTCACTGACAGTCAGTACAAGTCCAGTTAAAGACCGGTGCATTTTTTTCCGGCCATTGTGATAAACAAAATTTTTTAATTGAATAAAAAAAACACTAAAATGTCACAAGATGTTCAAATCAAAGTGTTTTAATCAACTCCTTGAGCAATATTTCCTCATTTTGACCTCAGCAGTGGCAATACACCTGCTTAGGGCTAAGGTCTTGATCATTTTAGACCATATATCCATACGTTACATAGTCATACATGTTGTTAAAAAATGTGTTCCTTTCATATCCTGTATCCCTGTGGATATCACTCACTCTCTAGGGCTTTAGCCCAAAATTGCCATTGACCCTGGCCCTATGGCAGCCCTCAGCCATTCATAATGGAACCCCAAAGTTTCTTATGAATGACATTCTTCTAGACTTTCCTGCTCTTTTCTCTACCTTCCACTGCACTGTTGAGAATAATACCCAAACATCCTTGATCTTTTCACACAAGGCGGCAGACGGGAGGATTTTCCCGCAGCAAGAATCATTTAAGTGATCCCTTTGCCAACGGTAGGGGTTTTGGGGTTGAAGATTGGATTGAAGATTGGAGGTGGGGGGTGTCACAGTCAGATAATGACATTCCTGAGACCCAGAGATGGACTCTAGAGCCCCATTTAAGCCGCTCAGGTTGAACTGGAAAGGTCTGTGTGTAGCCTGGCTGGTTTGGTAAACCTAGATAGCTTTGCGTGAGATCTTTCGAGAGGTATGCCGCTGACATTACTGAGGCCCCGGCGGTTCCCAAAACTTCCACAAGTAGTGCTTCAAACAGCAAACACAATTTTAGTCAGGAAGCCGTATTTAGGCTTGTATGCGCTCCAAAGTTTAATTAAAGGATGTGGAATCACAGAAAGCTTTAAAAAGGCACAGATCTTAATTATAGAATAGTATTTATATGTGCACTGTTGACAAATGGCATCTTATTTTTGCTCTGATGATACAGAGTTGTTTAACTGTTATAACCTGTTTGTTGCAGTGACTGAATATCAGACATTGCAACAATCTTTCACCTGAGAGGAAGTTAAGTAATTTTAACTTGTAGCCTACTAATTGCTCATTAAAATGTATGCTGAAACAGATTTGTTGTCTGCAGCAGTTAACTCTCACTCTTTCTCTCAGTTTCCTCTCTCCCTACCCATTGCTCTCTGTTCGATTCTCATAACCACAACAGTATAAGTCCCAAGCAATCTAAAACACAAAAAAAATATCCACAATGATCCGGAATCCCTATGAGATGGCCCCACTTGAAATTACAATGAGCGCCGAGGAAATTTACATCAAGTGTACAACCTGTCATGCAGATTTAACAGCAGTGATGATAACAGAGGATTAAGAGAATAACAGTTATTGGATTTAAACATCTCATGGCTGTGCAGTGTGATATGACGGAGTTAAACCGGTAATCACTGCTGATGCTCGATGGCTGGTATTGGCATACATTCAGCTGAGGTAATTCCTTGCTGAAAGTGACTGTCATCATTCTCTTACAACCGCCGCTGTTTACGCAAGGAACGCAAACACACTTTCTGGCTGACAGGGTGGCTTAAGCTCTTCTGAAAATAGATGATGAGTTAAGCCACAAAGGCTTAATACAATATAGCGGTGACTCTTATTAACAACCTTGGTGTTTAATAAGAGCAGAATATTATGTCATAGCCCTTCAAGTTGTTATATTATTAAGTTTATTGTTATTGATTATTAAGTTACGTAGGTTAAAAGGTGAAACCAAAACACAACAATAAATCCAAGAACAGATATTTTTTCATTTTTCAAACCACACAGAAAGCATGGCGTTGTCAGATAATTGGACAGAGACACTGCAGGACCTGTGGATTATGTGTGGTCACAACATAGCTTTAAGCTGTCATGAATTCTCTCAAACCTTGTTTTTGAATGTTTTGTACAAAACTAGTGTTTCCCAAACATTCTTGCATTTCAAGAAGGCAATTTACTGCTCTGTCTCGCCTTTCCAAACCCACCTCATTAGTTTGCTATGCCTTTTCTTTCTTCTACACCTCATCTTCATCCATGCATATGTGCATATCACCGGAGTTATTTATGCTCTGTTTTGTTTTCAACACCTCGTCTTGTAAAAGCAAGGCTGCCAGGCATAAAGCAGTCAAAACTCCTCTTCCCTGCAACCCGTCCCACCTTGGCTGGAGAATTTATGGCCAAGTCATCGCCCCTGAGACAGAAGCTGAGAGGAGCCTGACTGGGCCCTTGCTGAAACTCGGCACCCTCTTGTTTGACGCACCACCTCATTTTGTCTCCTTTTGGACATGTTCGACACCGCGGGGTGATGCCACTGACAGCGCTGTTTGACACCCATTCCTCAGCACCTGCCCAGTCACCTGGAGCTACGGCTCGGCTTTTCATCTTTCCACCTTCCCAGTAACCCCTCACCCAGCCTACACTTCAAAATTTGTTACCCAAATCAAAGGTGGTGCGCATTGTTAAGGTTCGAACATTATACCAGTGTCATGTAAGCTCCTTGAACAGAACAGCTGCAGGTAATTCACAGAGAGAGAAAGCCAGGCTCTTTGTCACTGTTGTCTGATGATTCTTGCTGAAGCCAGGAGTGGGTGTAAAGTCCTCTTTGCCATTAACACTTCAGCCCTGTGGCCTGTGTGCTTGGCAGCTGCCTGCTCTGTAAATGAAACCAGAAGATGCTTGCGGTTTGGACAGCACTATGGTGGGACCACATGCTAGTTGGGCTACTAAAAGTGCAGTAGCTCTGACAAGTATTGTGTTGTGAGCCAAAAGAGCTTTGTCATACGCCTACGCAAATATCTCCAAAATAGAAGCTTTATGTTACAAAAGAAGACCAGGAGCCATGAGGTCAGCTGCATGTAGCTGAATTTGTAATGAGATAAACCTCTAAATTTCAGTTGCTGGTGCCAAAAGCGATCTGGGATAATTTAACAAAGAATAAAACCCTGCGGCACCTAAACACATTGTCTCCTGACAAATCCGTAGTGGAGGGGGTGAATTGTGGTACAATTGAAAAGCAAAATGATATGCTTAACTGTTTTACCAAAAAAAAAAAAAAATAAAGATTCATTTAATTACAGCTGATGGCCTACTGCAGACCACAAATTTGTAATATTTTTAAAAATTATGTACAACTTTGTCAGTGGCTGAGATTTTATGTTCTGTGCATGTCATACATCTACCAAAAAAAAAGCCCAAAACAATTCAGATTCAATTCACGGCATGTTTAGGGGGCCGGCGGCCTGAATGTAGAACAGTGACACACAATAGGAAACAAAACAAAATGACGCTGATCTTGTAAGTCATGATTGTTGTACTTCCTAGGGCACTCCTAAAATTATATGGTTGTATTTCAAGCAAAGAAACTGATCATGGTTTAGAAACAGGAGCCTCTTCTGAGGCTTTGTTGAGTTTTCATGAGCAACATCAGTGTTGTCATTGTCCTTGAGCGGTATCTTCAATTTATGTAATAATGAATGATCTTACTGACTTACACTGTTGTGTGGAAAAGTCCTTAGAGAGCTGTTGACAATTCATATCAACATGGCAACCACTCGCTATGTATTTTTTTCTTAAATAAAAAAAAAGAACCCTTTTAATCATTTAATGGTTCCCAAACTAAAAAAATCATCCTCTTAGCATCACAACATACTCCAATATGATAAATGGACCTGAGTGTAGAAGGGAAAAGAACGGCGAGCCTTTTCCGTTACACTAGTATTTGAGGTTAAGATTCTTTGGACTGGGCCGGAGAACATTTTTCCACGCAGTCAACTGAAAGTGCACATTCTGCCCTCTCAGAAAATTATCATTTGACCAAAAAGACTCTCTCTCTTTATGCGGCTATAGGGTCTGATGCTGAAACTGTGGATTTGTACTCACCACCAGATGGGATAGCCTCCAAGCACCCGTGAGCTGGACAACCACACACACATCAAATATCCAATCAGATACAAATCCATGAGGTAAGCCTTGTAGTGTGTGAGAGGGTAAATGGATCAATACATAGAACTTCCAGCAGGCAATGAAGAAGAGTTTCCAGGAAGAGAAGCTTTAGGGCAGCTTGATTGTTGAATGAGGGGAAGATTAAAATGATATTGAAAAAAAAAATCTTCCTCCTGTTTTCCCCCCTTCTTTGAGTCGGGCCAGGAAAGTGTGTCTGTCTCCTAGTAGTTAAGAGAATAAGTGTCTCTTACACACATGCACACACGCTCCTACCCGTCCTCTCCTTCCCTCCCTCTCTCTGAGGTTCTTCCCTAAGGTAGATATCTTTTTCTCTCTCTCTCTACTTTTTTCTCCCTCAGGATGCCTCATCCACAGGCCCAATATTAAAGGGGGGGTAGAGGCGGGGGGAATGAGGTTTGGAGATGTCAGCTGGCAAGCCAATCACAGAAGATGGCCTTAGGTTACGAAAAAAAAATTATTATTCGTTCCCATCTGTCAATCACACGCCACCCCCTGGTAATGTGGAAAAGAAAGGAAAGAGTGAAAAGAGGGAGGGAGGGAAATGAGAGAGGGAGGTATAGGGAGGGACACATGAAAAAGGTAGAGTAGAGTTGTTACTCAACTTGTTTCATCTGTGATCATTGAGAAAAAAATGATTCCCCAAAGTGTCTAGAGGTAGGTGAAGGGATGTAGGCCAGCTCCTGCGCAGAAGTCTCAGGGTTCACAGACGCTGACGTACATGTTGACACATTGATTTTTAGGGGTTGTGCCCTGACTAATTGATCCGGATATATGTGCATACAGTGCACACACACACACACACACACACACACACACAAACACGCACGTCAACACACGCATAATCTCTGTCCCACTCACGGAGACATTTACAGTGAATTTTCTAAATTGTTGTCCGCCCACCCCAACAGGGGAGGACATAAAAGGGGACACAATAAAGCCATAAACTGTGGTGGTGGCTGGGCCAGGCATGCAGGGGTTATATGCTTCAGCGGCCCAAAGGCGACACATTTTACATCAATACTATTGTCATTCTGATGGGCTGTGGGGCGAGCAGCCGTGGGACAGGGGGAGGAGGGAGAGAGAGAGAGAGAGAGAGAGAGAGAGAGAGAGAGAGAGAGAGAGAGATAGATAGAGAGTGAAGGAGGAGGGTGGGACACTTGTGATGGACTTAGCCTGAAGTAAGCACGCATTTGATTCACACACAAGGAAACTGATCGGGACAAATGCAAACAAGATACCCGGCAGAGATCAAACAAACCGAGTTGTAGTGATGACAATCTGGTTGAGGGTTTTGTCTCAACGGATTATCAGTCGGTCATCGTGGAAAGAATGACCACCAAAGACGTGACCACTGCAGAAAGCACTAATGAAAGGGTTCATCAGTATAAATTTCATCCTTGACTTTACGGAACATAACTTTGAGTAGAAGTGAGGCTTTCTACTGACCAGTTTTCTGCTAAATTTGTGCCCCATTGCCCTTTAAAGACTAATGCTGTCAGTGCTAACATGTTATCAAAGAAGTCTGTGTTTAAAATTGTAGTTTCTTTGTAGTTGAATTTCACTCTTTTCTGACCCGTTTAATAGTCAAAATACTCAAAATTAAGTTAACTAAATAAGCACAAAAAGGATCCTTCCTAGCTGAACTAGTGAACTAGATTTGAAGGCTTTTTCTGAACATATAATTTAGCACTCCACAATGAATCGAGTGCGATATCCAAATGCTGC
The DNA here is from genome assembly GCF_905237075.1 of Dicentrarchus labrax. Taxonomy (NCBI): domain Eukaryota; kingdom Metazoa; phylum Chordata; class Actinopteri; family Moronidae; genus Dicentrarchus; species Dicentrarchus labrax. The sequence continues at coordinate 20,088,120 of NW_026136712.1, read as the reverse complement.
AGAAGCTGCAATGTTTTTGATAAAGAATTTGTGACAAAACAGTATTATAAATTAAACATTTTAACACTTATTAAAAATATATTCATTAGACCAGATGGATTACATGATAGATTTCACAACAGATTGAGTGTGTGGAGCCATATGGAAACCAGCCTTTGGGAGATCTGTTTCCAAGTAAGAAAGGTCATAATAGGTTCAATGACACCGTAAGAGATGTTTTATTGATTTCAACCTGATTTAATATTGCAGCAACAAATAAAAATGAATGAAAATAAGTTTAGTGGACATTGAAGATGAAATGTCACCCATGAACAATTACAGAAATATACATTTGACACGTGTGCCATTTTATAGATTAGACCTGCTAATATGGCAGGTGACTCAAATGTCACACTTTGACTTTAAATACAAAGTTTGTCATAGACATGTGGCTCTATGGGGAATCATTTTAACACAAATATTGTTATTCTTAAGTGATTTTAAATGTGCTAGCAGGATTTATATTTGAGCAACATATCTCAGTTGTCTCTCCCTCTGATGTGTGTTGCCTGGGGGGGCCGTGGTCTTTCTGCTGAGGACCTCCAGGGCATGAGTGAGCTCGGTGGACTTAGGGGGCTGGAAGGTCGCTCAGCAGGGGCTGGGAGCGTGCACTCTGCAGAGAGGAGGCTGAGTGCCCACCGCAGAGAGAGAGCGCAGTGACCACAGTCTGGAGGTCAGCAGTGGAGTGCCCCCCTTCAACCGCCCCTTCTGTTTTATTCCTCTATAACAAAGAAGATTGGGAAACAGGCAGTGACTGAGCAGCACTCGACCTACCGCCCTGCTTGAGAGGGGGGGGGGTCCCTCCGAGTCTCTAAATGTGACAATAATTGATAGATATCTTTGTGAAACTTGTATGAGGCCTGCTCTCCAGCCAGTCGTGGTGGGGAGTCTACTATATTCTACCAATAAAGATGACTTTTCAATGCCTCAAGTCAAGATGCGGTATGTCATAGCGGTGCTGACAATGAGGCAGGTCTGTTTTCGATCACGAACATTGTTGTGTGTTACGGCATCGCCAGAAATGTGCCTAGCTCAGCTCTGGGATTTGGATGACAGTTGCTCTCTAGGAGCTATAGACGGTGTGTAGGGCCAGGGATGGATGGGGGGAATGTGACAGTGGTCTAATTTATGAGTGCAGGCAAAGGAATCAGTCTGCGGTCTGCATCTGAACAACATTGAAACCACGTTTCCCAGGTTGAGGCCACAAGTGCAACGCAAACTGTCTGAAAAGGCAGCAGTGATTAAGGTCAAGAACATTGGAGCCTGATCTTGAAATGAACTGTGACTCAACAACACTTTTGAGCCGTGGTGTTTTGTAGAAAACCTCTGCAAAGGAAGGCCTTGGTTTGCGTGTCTGCATCAGTAGGTGCACAGGAGGGGGAGGCACACACAGAGGTCCCCTACCGGGCTGGTTTCTACGGTGACCTGAGAAAGGCCGTAACCAGGTCCGGCTCTTTCTCAGGCCTAATCAGCGTATTACCACAAAGAAGGACATGTGTTCGGCCCCCCCACCTCTCTACCCTCCCTACTCAATCCGACCAGCATGGCTGGACACAGGCAGCCAATAAAACCAGGATTAGGAGGGTATCTACACACACTGGGCTGTAGCGAAAAAGTTTCTGAACACGCCCAATCCCGCCCTGCTCCCTTCACAAACCTCTTTTCATCATTCTTCTCTGTCTCTCATTCCTTCCATCTTTCACTTTATTTCGCTTGCTCCCATGTTTATATCCTTCTTTTGCCTCTTCCTTTCAGAGCCCTCACCCTGTAAGCTCTTCACACAATGGGGCATCCAGAAATTACTCATTTTGCCAGAGCAGTTCAGCAAATTCCCAATGCCTCTTGCCCACCTCCCCCTTTATACTCCGGATCCTGTGCTGTTTGCTGTTATGATAATGAAATGTGCTCCATCACAATGACAAAGCTGTGCATGTGTTTGGCTGTGTATGTGAATGATGGATGGATTTATGTGAATTCACGCTCCTTTACATATTTTTGCATGAATTCACGCTACTCTACATGACGTGCAAAAAGGAAATCTCCCATTCAGATTTCAAGAGCACGAACCAGATTCTCTTTTGCCTCCATGTGAAGCAATTGCGTGATTAATTAATACCACATAGTAATAATAAAGTGTCCCAGTGTGCAGTAAGTTCTGTCTGTACAGGAAGTACATCATGTTTACTGTCATGATTTGTCTGGAGAAATTTGGAAGTCGTGTGCCTCTTGGTTCTTGGAGGCCGCTGCCTCACCTCAGAGTCCTCGCTAATGTGTCCTGGAAATGGGAGAGTGTTAAAGATAATATCAGCGCCTTTGTCAGGACTTTTTAAGACAGGGGACAAAGACCGCAAGAACTCTTCCCCCAAATAAACCTTTTTCATTAGAGCAGCAAACACTTCATCCATCGGCTGTGTGAGCGAAGCTCTATTGGTGTGTGCGAGCTGCTCAGTAAGGTCCCACAGGGAAGAGCCTAAACCCTCAGCGGTCTTCAGCCGGACACTGAGGCGGCCTAATTAAAGGGCACTTAAGCCCCACAATGTGCGGCGGTGCAGGTTGGAGTTGGTGGGGGTCCCCGCCGAGAGGAACAGAATTCATGGCACTCGTAAACAAGGGAGTCCAGGACAGAGGGACAGAAGAGGGCTATGTGCCAGAGACTTTGTTCACACAAGATGAAGAGTCAACAGCCTCCCCATCCCTCACCCCTCCTTAGCCATCCCCCCTAATAACCACCTTCTTCAGAGGAGCTGCAAACACAATGCCGTCCCACTCCCCTCCTCTTGCTCTCAATCACTGTTGGGACAATGAGGGGAACCCCCCCCCACCCCCCCCACCCCACCTCCACCACCATCCTTCTGCCCCTCCCCGACCCCCAAACAGACACTTCTTTTATTGAAATTCTTTGGTGTTCTAATCCTCAGCTTCCTCCAGGGGCAATAATGGACTCCCTGCGTCAGCCTTTTCCAGCGAGGCTATCATCCAAGCCTGCCTGGGTCACAAGTCCACCTCTCCTATTGGAGAAAACTGCCCCAGCAGTGTCATTCCTGTCACATCCAGCCCATCTACAGGCCATACAAGCCCCGATGCTATTGACCTGAAGAGCACATTTGTATTAATATTTTCAGAACGTTTTCTAAACAAATGGGAGGTAATGGGAACCATTACACATCCATTCAAAAATAATCTGATGCCTTACTCTTAAGATTTACAGAACGACTTGGGAATCTTTTTTATTTTCCTTTTTTAATGGTATTTATCAGCTCTGATGAATTTGAACAAATCCTCATTTTGGCTTCACTTTTGAATTCACTCAGCAAATTTGCCGGGAAGGGAAGTGTGTAAAGTGCTGGAAATACAAGATACTGGTTACAATTAGATGTCAGCAAATTTCACAAATAGAATGACAAGAAGCACAATGATTGCTGAGTACAGATTATACTGTATATTTTAAATATGTAGTGAGATTGTCTAAGCCTTTTTTAATAGAGGATCCTCGTTGACATGGATGGGGTTGAAGACAGACCTCTCAGTATAAAGCAACACAGCTACAAACTACAGACTACAAAATTAAAAAAAGTTGTGTAAAAAGACATTTTCACATTTAAACTTAACTCATGAAGGTGGGAGTGATTGAATAAGTATTGAATCAGATTGACTTTAACCATGTAACGATAACTGTGCACTGTATATACATGAGGAAAAAAGCATTCAGCAAGAGTTATTCAGACTACAACCATACCATTTAATTTTAATTCATCATTATTTTATATGCATGTATGAAAAGACACTGTCACATCATTCACATTTACCTTACAGTAGTTGTGTAGATACATGCACTTATTGAAAAGATGCAAAGAAAATGAGCTTGGCTTTAATTGTTATATAGATTTAATCTTCACTGCACCACTGTGGTTGTGTTAAACTTACTGGACTTAAGGTGTATGGCAGTACAGGATCCAGGATGGCAGCAACCAGTTCAAAGTGTGTTGATGGTGACATCTGCTGGTCACACACAATCAGATTGATTGTCAAGAACATACATGAAATGTCTTGCAAGCATGAAGCCTGAAATGTGCCATAAGAACCAGAGGTGCAGCTAACAATTATTATTTTTTGATGTATCAGTCAATAAAATGTCCAATACTGTGACAAAGGCTCATCATCATTTTTCAGAATCCAAAGTGATGTCTTATGAGTGAATGTTGTGCACTTTACTGTATAACAACTGTAATTTACTTTTAGGTAAAGTTGTTGAACAAGCAGACAGCTTTTTCTTTGATGGGTTTGGCTAATGGTATTAAACTACTTCACTGACAGAATTGCAACAGCACTGCAATCTGTGGTGCACCAAGGGATGCAACACCAAATTCCTTGGCCAAGAACATTGCAATATTGCACTCTCTGCTACAACACAATTCAAACAGCTTTTTAAAAATATTTCTCCTAAAGCTGGCTGTTTTTATGACTAATGCAAGCCGCATTATCAGGAGAGTAAAGTGAATAATTTCTCTCCAACAATCTTTCAGTGCCAAATTAATATAAAGACTATAGAAGCTTCAATAACTAGTAAACCATTAGGTATGACAAAGGGAAGACCTATAATACTGGCTCTTTTAAGCAGTATTCAAAAAAACTGGTAACAACACAAAATAACATAAACATAATTTTACAACAGGAAAAAAGTACACTATAATAATCTTATAGACACGTTTTTGTAACAGTTCAGTCACAAATTGTGCATAAAAGTATTAAGGTCAAATCTCAGCCCGGGTCCTTTTTGTGCTTAATTTATTTGCACATTCTCCCCAAAATACATAGTGTTATGATTTAAATTCATACCTGACAATTAGATACAGGTTTATGAATTGCCTTAGGGAAAAAAAAACAACATCATGACATATAAAGAATTACACTAGATACACAGATAAAGACACCCAATGATGCCAGAACAAAATGCAACATGAAATGCATCTCATCATTAAAAGCCTTTATTACTGGCACGAGTCCATACTAATGGAATCACATTACGTCTGAAGGGCTCAGCCAGATGACCTGTGGGCATCAGCCAAAGTGTAGAGAAATGTAGTCTACAGTAGAACATATCTAAACATCTATTAAATATGTGGTTGTACAGAAATGCAGGACTTTGAAGCTTTGATTTTGATCGTCGTCAGAGTTTTCTTGCGGCGAAGATCTGACACCTGATGTGTTTCAGATGTGTTCTGTACAATAAAACATAAAAGCAACACCATGTGGATTAAGGAACTTATATAAATGAATCATTTTAAAATAACTAAAACAGACATCCTAATTTTATTTCATTACCTAGAATTTAGGTGTAGATCTGAACACCATCATTGTGCAGCAAGGGAGGACTCGCACACAGACAACAAAACACAGATTCATTCTGGATTTTAGATGTTCATGTTGGACTTTTCTCTGCAAAATGACTGGGGCATGCATGACGTCAGTCACCCTATATATGGGTTACTATACATGCATGAAGCCATTCGCCAGCAGGTCAAGTAATTACAAATACATTAGAATAATATAATTCCATTGCATTGATACATTCTCATACACATACTGGTATATATACATACAGATGGTAGCTCGTACACTGGAAATTGGACCCACTTGTATAGAAAGACAACAGTCACAGGACACAGGTCATATCTTTTTGTGGATTCCTTTTTAAGCATTTGGGGAAAAGATATATCTACATTTCTTGTAAATTACAAGAAAAAACAGTCATTTGAAGTGTATGGTATTTATGTTACTGAAAGGACTCGAAAAAAGTTTACCGTCTCCCTTAAAATCTCCTTTGTGTGTCTTGATGTCAAATATATCCAGATGACGACTCAGTAGGCGTCATCATTTTCTCCCCCATCCTGAGGTCTGTTTTATCAGTGACATGTATTTGGCCATTGTTCCAGTGCCAGCCATGATCTCATGGTACTGTCATCCATAGTTCGCATTTGAACAGAGCTCTAGGTTTACATAGCTAACACAGCTATAGCACCCAAGGCTATGAGCACATGAGAGAGTTCACTGTCAGTCGGCCAAACCTGTTTCTTGCCACTCATCACAGGGGTACCCTTACAAACAGTGGGTGTCGCGTAACATTGCATGCAAGTAGAACACAGTTGACCCCTTTGGCCTCGGGCTACTGTGGGCCTAAATTAGTATTAGGGCCGATCTCGGGAACTAGAACATGACACTGTTGATCTTTGATTTTGGGACCAGAGTATCAGCTCCGTCACTCATTTTTTGTTGCCTCTAGCAAGGACTCCTCTCACCTTGGGTACATAAGTAGTCAAGGGCCTCCTTTTGTACTTTGGTATCAAGAGCGAAGCAGAGAGGCGACAGAGCCAGAGGCTGTTCCAATTAAATAAAAAGTTACTGTTAATGAAGTTTGAAAGTTTAAATTGTGACTTAAGAACCATGATACACACACCTAGCCTTATCTCAAGTGTTTTTCGTCCCTGTTTAATATCTGTTTAATAGCTGTAAGAGCTACTTTATTTTTAGCCATGCGCTGGCCTGTTGCGCAACCTGAGGGGGCCGTTCAGGGTGGACTGTAAGAACTGATGTCTCACTTTTCCTCTCGCACCACCATCAATTATATTGTTTTTTTAAATGTATCCAATAGTTTGCCTCAGAAGCATTCCCATCAGCTTAAGCTGTAGTTTGTGTTTAGTAAGCGGGGTTATTCCCTGAAAACTGAGTGTGCCAGTGTGAAACAAGGGCTAAAGTAAACAGAATGTAAACACAAATTAACATCAGTCGCATATTCCAACGCACATTTAACACAGGGCGAATAGGTTAACCCTGGGTTAAAAGTGCATGTGTGAAAAAGTGCTAAATTATTCCAAGGTCAACTCAGTTTTAGCCCTGGGCTAATATGCAGTGTGAAAAATTAGTCTGGACCTTTTTCCTACTTTAATTAGATTTCTTACATTCTTACAATATTATATACACTTTCTTTAAAAAGAAAAGAAAAAAATATATGAAATACATCTGTAACAGCTACTTTTTCTCAAAGCTTTTTTCTGTTGTCACATGTAGAAATGTTTAAAAAAAAAAAACACTCTGCCAAAAGCAAAGTGAAAATATTCTTCAGTATTTTCTTTAAAATGATTTAATGTCACAAATGAATAATAATGTCCTCCGTTATCAATTTGCAAGAAGTCAATCGAGCCCATTTCCTCTGGTCCCTCCTTCGCCGTGACGCAGAGGGGGCGTGTCCCACGCTCTTTCATCGCATTAAACGGCGATTGGTCCATCGCGATCACATGACACGAAGCGACCAATCGCGGCAGAATGCGAGGAGGCCCGTGGAAACGAATAGCGGTGACGTTACATCATGAACTGTGCTGTGTTGTCACCAGCTGTTGTCTGGAAGACGGAGGAGAAGTGGATGCGTCTCGGTTGACCGTGTGCCACGAGCAGACCGCGGCACGTAGCACCACGTTTGGAGCCGGAGGATGGTACCGGATGACTGATCGACACACCGGAGCCCCGCCGGTCTCCCGGTGACAGTATCAATTACATAACTGAAGGCATCGATAAGACACAAACTGTGATAACGGACTAGTGCCAGCACAGGTCGGAGTTGAAGCCATTTTTCTCTGCAGTGAGTGTAATGATTTATTTACTCAGTTATAACTGACATATAGGAGTTTACTTTGAACCCCCCCCGTGGTGCACCGGGGGGGTCCGGGTATGTGTGGCTGTGTTAGGGGTGAATATGCAGCCTGTTAGACTTTAGGTTAGCAGCATGCTGGAATGAGCCAGAGCTTGTTTCAGTGTTTACTCTTGTCAATCAGTTACTGTGGACCAGGCACACTCTGAGTGCTCAGCTCAGCTCTTTGTGGGGTTTTTTTTTTTTTTACTTTAACCTTAAACTGGCCTTAGTTTGTGATTGGCTGGCAGGTGTCCGTTAAAATGTGCATTGATTGTGCTTTATGGCACAATATCTGAAGCTGAGTAAGTAAAGTCACTTTGGGGATTGGATTGGGGCCACATGGTTAAAATCAATACCACTATTGTAATTGTTATTTTACATTCATATATCATGATATGCAGAATCATATAGAATATGATTGTATGTATGTTAAGTGGCATCCACAGTTGTCAATAATGTCACAAAAAAACTCCTCATATGTGTGAATCAAAAACTTTAATAACTCTATTTCTGATTTTTAATTAATTCAGACATTAAAATTCATCAAAAACATGATATAATAGTATATTTTATAGGCTAATGTTCACTGAAATACATTTTGTGGACCTTATGAGGAGTAGCTGTTGTTATACAGTAGCTAACATAGGTATAAATAAGCAACAAGCTCAAAGCTGGTAAGTGATCGCCCAACCCTATAATTCTTAGAAATCATTATTTGAATTGTACAACTCGAGATAGGAGCTAGCAACACATTTAATTAAAATGTGACGGTATAAACTGTTCAGAGTCTTAATAACCGTCCAGATGATAATTTACCACATAACCTTTTGCTCAAGCGTCTCTCTGTTTATCTTCCAGCAGACGGATAACCACGGCAGCTGGGTTCACCTGAGATCATTTAACGTCTGCACATCGAGTGCCTGGAAGCGGCACCACCGCCATCATGAATGTGGGCACGGCGCACAGCGAGGTGAACCCCAACACCCGAGTGATGAACAGCAGAGGAATGTGGCTCTCTTACATCCTGGGCATCGGCCTCTTGCACGTCATCCTGCTCAGCATTCCCTTCGCCAGCGTACCTGTGGTCTGGACGCTCACCAACCTCATTCACAATCTGGTCAGTGGAGCAGAAGCAGCGCCACAATTTCCTTTAACGTTTGTTGAAACAGTCAAGTCAGTGAAGGACACCCACGGCGCAGGCCTGGTGAAAAGACTGGAATGTGGTGAATGAAAGTAACTTTACAGAAAGGAGTCGGGGGATAATAAATCTCTTTATGAAAGGTTTTTGTGAGGAGACTGGAAAGATCTACTTACTACTTCACCGCTCTTAGTCATGTTCTTTGTTAAAATAAGTTGCTGGCAGTAATGATTCAACCAGCATTTCATTCTCAGGGCTGAGGTATACCTCAGACTTGCATGATGGGCGTCTGGTTTCCGAGAAAAAGCACAATGTTAACAACAATTTAATGTTGTTACAGTCGTGTATTTAATAGTTTGGGTTTGAGGCGTTTTATCATGCAGTTTAAACGTGCTCCTTACACCAGGAATCCTGACACATCCACTCGCTGCTTGTGGGCTTCCTGCTGTGTTTTGGGGTCTATAACCTCTTATTCACTAACTTCCTGGGCAATTTTGTTGTAGACCATGGGGTTTTAAAAGTCTGAGACGGTGGGCCTCTCCTGAGACAATACTCCCCCCCCCATAAGTTTACTTGCTTATGTTCGTTCAAGTCCTGAATGCCTATGGGGCCGTGATTTTGTTATTTGATCCCATGAGCCAAACGTAGAGTAATATTTGATCTTTGACGTCATTTCGAACCACACCCAAACATAAAAAAGGTCTGTGCTAAGGCATTTATTAGTTCCTGACTACTAAAAACAGTGAAATCCCCCCAAACTACTGTATCTCTCTAACAAAAGCACACACATTTAGGCTGTTCTATGTTATCTCCTTTTGATAATAATGTAATATTTTTTCACCGCCATCCAATGAGCCTTCTTTTTTGTCTCTGACTATGTGTCTCTTTGTCTGTTGCAGTGCATGTACCTCCTACTTCATACAGTCAAAGGTACGCCCTTTGAGACCCCAGATCAGGGCAAGGCTCGCCTCCTCACACACTGGGAGCAGATGGACTATGGTGTGCAGTTTACTGCCTCGCGCAAGTTCCTCACCATCACACCCATCGTCCTGTAAGTGGCCCTCAAAACCTAAAGCTCGGCCTACCAGCTGTGTAACAGTTGGAGGGAACAGTTGATCATAAAAAACTCAAGTAGAGCAGAACTGTACCTTTATAGAGTACCAAAGCTTGAATTGGTAAGGCGTAGACAGAGGAAGAAGAGGGTGTAGACAGACCGAGCAGAATCACTCCCTAGTGTTCAGACAAGGACATAATCCCTCACTGGCTTCCCACCCATATCACCAGTTGTGTTTCGGGGTCTCTATGGAAGTGGGTGAGTGCGTTAATCAGCGCTACCTCTACTGAATTCTTTCCCTTTAGTTCAGACTGAAGCCGTACAAGGGATTTACTTTGTCCTCTTCTACCTTTTTTATTTTTGAGCTTGTACTCACAAAGAGATGATTGATTAGCATCCCTGCTGCTACCACATTAGCCAAGCTCACGCGTTATTAAGAGGCCTAGTATTTGAAGCAGTGCCCCTTGCTGCTTTCATGCTGCTTTCTGTCCTTATTAACCAGCAGAGTTCAGTTTACAGGAAGCTCTCTGGCTCCCCGGGGTTGATTTGCCAGCTCAGCCTGAACATTGTAGGGATAGCAGTTTTTGCAGGTGCACACTTTTACACACTGGCTTTAAAGGCCACTTAGTCATTTTGTTTTCGTGACCAGCGCCAGCAGGAAGAGACAAGTGGTCAGTCTCCCGGCTCCACATGGAAAAGCTACACATCTGCAGAAGTCTCTTGAGAGCCTTTTATTACATGTCCTCACTTGTTTTCAGCAGAGAACAGGATGTGCAGTTCCTCATTCTAGCCTCACACAAACCTCATACTGGTGTGTGCAGTTACATCTAACAATGCTGTTTGCATCAAATCGGCGCAGTTTCTTGTTGTGTCTTACCAGGAATACCACATCTGTGCATCATCTGTCAGCACGTAGCCAGTCAGGGTTCACATAGGAAGCGCCGGGAACTCGCTTCAGAGGCATTTCTAAATGTTCGTTGAGTGGTTCTTCTGTAGTGATGAGATTTATAGATGTGTAGATTAGCATTGTAGCATCATATGCACATGCTTTGACTTTTAACTGATAATAAGTGATGTTGCAATTCTGTAGTTCAGCGTGTTGAAACAGTCACAGGTTGAAGTGTTGGCACTGTGTTCAGGAAACATCTTAAATGAGAGGTTATTACATACTTAAGGTGAGGTTTTGACAGTTTGATTTTTAATCAAAGTTTTTCTTTACTAAAGACTTTGTTGTGTTCCTTAGGCATTTTTTAAAGTTTATTTAAAGTTCTATCTACTAATTTCTACCCTTGTAATCATAACTTATTCTTCTCTTCTCTATCTCTGCTTTAGGTATATACTGACCAGCTTCTACACCAAATACGACCGGGTCCATTTTGTGGTCAATACAGTTTCCTTGCTCACTGTACTCATCCCCAAGCTGCCCCAGCTGCACGGTGTGAGGATCTTTGGGATTAATAAGTACTGACAAGGCGGAAGAGGACACCTCCTTCCCTGAGTCTCCATGGACTGCTGAGAGCACAAAAGAGTATCAGGCCTCTGATTTGGCTGCAGATCCACGAGGATCCGTGGCTCTCGACTCTGCTGAGCGGCACTCTAAATGAAGCCTGCTGGGGATACTGCCATGGCACCAAACCCCAGTAAAGAGACACAATACACTTTACACAGAGGACAAAGGGAAAGTGTATTGTAGTGACTGTTTGTGGCTCTCCTTTGAGTCGCTTAAAAGTGTTTGTAAAAAGGGAGTATTATGTCCATTTCTGTAGAAATGACAATGTTCTGATGAGACAGGTGTCAGGGGGAGAGGACAATGTAGTTGCACAAATAATGTGCCATTTTACACTCATTGGCACTCTGAGGCAGTAATCAAAGTTATTTTGTATGTAATGATACACTGCTGTATTTATTCAGCTTCACTCCCACAAAGAGCTTCCTCTTTCTTGAGGTTTCTGGGCTTAGAGGGGAGTAACAATACTTTAATGAAATGCTAAGGGACCTGTGAACTGCTGCAGAGGCGAGACACGAGAAACCGCAAGGTTTTATATTTAGCCCTTGCTGTTCCGCTTGGGGCCAAGATTGGGAAGTTAAGCAATCCTTATTTTTATCTGACCATTTCCATATTTGGACTCCTCTTGTCCTGGTTTGTGTCACAGAAAGCCTCCTGTCTGTAAAATCGTCTGGCCTGTGTGCAGAAAGTATGTGCAAGAGCTCTCTGCTGATACGACATAACCGAAAGGTCTGCAGTATGAGTGAGGAGAGAAGTATTTCTGTCCTTACTTATTTTAAAGTTACACTACATATGGGGACAAAAGCTTGTTACTCATCTATAAAAGTGCTCAGGACGCTCCATTGCATTAGCATGTAATGTCTGCATAGTCTAGAATCTGGAGGCGAATAACACACTGAGTTACCACTTTGTTAGGTACGCCTGTGCAGTCCAATACAGTAGCTGTGCAGTATATCCTGAAATACCCAAAAGTGTTTCTAATGTTCAACCCTATTTACGTACATGAAAGGGGCAGAATGTTAGAAACACCTCTCAGCAACATTTTGGGGAACCAAACAATCTTTAAATGCAACACTGCATTTTATTGCCTAATAAGTTTTTATGGCGAATACACTCGCCAGAATTGCTTGTTTACATTTCCAGAAGACTCTGAGCAACATTAGCATTCATTGGGAGTTGTGTTTTTGGCCACCTGATGAATGAAAGTCCAATGCTCACTCTCCGTTTAGTGCTGTTTATATCTATCTTTAGCTGCTAAAGGCTCCACTTTAGTCACCAGCAAGCCGCCGCTTTGTCTGAGCAGGTTGTGTACAGTGGGAGTTTGGAGCTTTTGGCTGAAAACAGCTTCCTGCTGGTTGATCGGATTGGAGTTTGTTTCGATGCTAAGCAGACCGAGGGGAACTTAAATAAGTGCCGACCTCTGTGGTTTTATCACTTCTCACACTGCAGTCCGTCATTCATTTATAAAATACTGAGAGTGCAGCTGTAAGATTGATTCTCTTTCCGAACAAAACATTTGGAAAGAGATATTGGTGATTTTTAGAGTTGCTGTGTCCACAAAAGGTCCAAAATCCAGATATTTAAAGATCATTACGTGTCCTCTTCACCCTGTCAAAACCCTTTTTAGGATCCAAGGAGTTATTCTGTAGTATGTGCTAAAGGGATTCCTAAAAAAAAAGGTGTTAGAGTAAGAATGTCTACAAGGTAAGATGTCACTGTTCATTTCAAAGTATTAGGGAATATTTTAGTTTTAGAGTTTTACATATTGCTAGTCTAGTGCATGTGTATGTGTTTTTTTGTCATTGCACTTGCCAGTGGGAGACTGAAGTGTCCATGAACCATTTCACCATGACAGTTCCCACTGAATTAATTGTTTAATGTGAAGTAATAAGTAATAATATTAAATTATAGGGTTGTGAATCGCTACCGTAGCAGTGATTCAGTCTGATTCCCCAACGTGGGGATTTTTGTTCTCGATTCAACTTCAGAAACCAACAATTTGATTTAGTAATAATGAGCCAAAACTGTATGTATAGTCATTAAATAAACATTTAAATTCTCCTACAATGGTGAAAAATAGGTAATTATAGAATGCACCGTAATAACATAATACTTTACAATATTATGCTGCAACAGTGTTGGCCTGCAGTGCTAATAGCAGTAGCCATAGTAGCATAAATATTAATATTACTCACAGTTGCAGCAGTTGTAATAGTAGTAGAGACAATAACAGTTTCGTCTTTTAAGATAGACGATTTGATTAAATTCAATTATTGTAATTCATGCTGTTTCATATGAATTATAGCTGACCTCAAAGCAGCTGTGTTTGAGCAGATCGATGTATTTAATTGGCAGACTTTAGAAGTGATGCATTGAGCCAACCAGTGACAACCGTGGACCAAAGAGCCAAAGAATTGTGGATTTGTAAATACTAATGGATCTGCTGCAGCTTCCATTTCTTCATTATGATGTTTCTGAGATATTGTCACCTTAAAGGGCTTTCCTTCGAGGACATGCTATGATATTTCATAGCACAAAGTGATCATGCATTTTTCTTGTTTTTTTTTTTGTTTTTCTTTTTTTCACGAAGACAACAGTTTTTGAAAGAAGGTTGAATTGAATGTTGATTACATGTGAAACAGTGGGGCCGTTCTGTTGATCAGTGTATTTGCTTTATGAAGGAAATGTTAATGTGATCTTCTGTAAGAGTGCTTCACCCAAAATACAGTATTTTTCAAGTATCATCTCAATTTCTTATCGCTGATCTGTTTCTTACATGTTGGTTCATCATAACATGATAATGATGAGTCTGTCGAGGGCTTCAAACCCGGTGGGATCATCCTGCCTTTTGTGGCTTTAATTATTAATTAGTCAGGAAGGTTGATAATTAAATCTAAATATAGCTTTAAAGATCAGATGGATTACTGTTAATCTAAACTTCCAGACTTTATTGAGGACACAGAAACACTGTTTTCTCTTTCCATTGAATATATTTGCATGCTTCCAGTCATTGTCATCTTTTTGACTGGAAGCATTTGTTAGTAAGAGTTAAATTCAAAAGTTCAGATTACTGTTTTACATCTCAGGATAGTTAAGCTTGGTTTTAATATTTACAGTACAGAGTACAGTTTACCTATTAAAAGTAGGCTCCTCTTTCAGGATCTGTCCACAGTGATGGTGTGTTTTTTTTTGTTGTTGTTGCTAGCACCAGTGGGTTTTCCATTTGAAAAATGAGTTTTATTTGATACGTGTTCACAAAGCATGCCGACTGCCCTGCAGAGGCAATAGTTGGTTAGCTGCAGTACACCAGACTAACAAAATGACATGATTGTCCTACACCCGGAGGCTTAAACCTCGTTGCTTTTGCGGTCTGTCAGTTCCACCCTGGTGCTTCAAATCAAAAATTTAATCCATGGTCTTTATTTCAACATGGCAAGCTGATACAGGTGCTGTACAGTGCTCGCTCTGTTACACAACACCGGAGGCTTGTTAAACATTGATTAAGTGAAAGTGATAATGAGGTATTGGAGTGAATATAAAGGGTATCATGTTGGATTAATTGCTGTGAGACACAAGGATTTGGCAAAACACCCAATGTTTGAGGAGAGAAGTCTTTTTATTTTGTATGACACTGAAGCAAATAGGTTTAATAACATTTTTATATTTCATTTTAGTGTCTTTTTTTATGGTGACATGATTCAGTATTGACATGATATCCCAGTTCTACAATATCACATATGGAAATGCAGACTGAGTTTATAGTTGTTATTTTGTGTTGTACACTGCAGGGAGTGTTTTTCAAGATCATTGTTTATCCTGAAATGAAAAAGAACAATCCATCAGTGTTACAATCTCCTCTGGGCTTGGCACAGTACATTAGTACCCCTCTCAATCTCCATAATTAGGTAAGTATTAGATATTGCGGCTGTTAGACAAGCAGCAATTACTTCAAAAGGTCAACATTTCAAGAATGAAAAGAGCCATACCTAACATAACATACTGTACACATGTTTGTGTAATTATCTAGAGGAAGTTCTGCCTCTTTTTCTAACATTACGAAATGTTTCTGTTTATAAGGCATCTAGGATTAATTGTAACTTCATTTAATTCAGTTTCATATATTTTAAACCTTATTAACCTTCCCCTCGAGATGCTTGTGCACGAGTCAAGTTAAGTCAATTTTATTTTAATAGCCTAATATCACAAACTGCCTCAAGGGGCTTCACAATCTGTAGAGCATACAACACCCTCTATCCTTAGACCCTTGCATTTTCATCTTATTTTCTATTTTTATGAGCTTTAAGAGACCATTGCCTGGGGTGAATGTGGGATGTAATTTGTAAATTCATGGTACAATTAACTGAATTACATCCTGTGCCATGTGGTGCCAAGAGTTGAGCCATATAGTGCACAATAAAGTATGCACAATATACTGTGACAACTCGTCAATATTCTTGATAAAAGTGAAATATAAGTTTGGCACTTTGGGTTGCAGCTGAGCACAGTTACACGTCTATGAAAATATGTTTTTTATATAGAATTGGATAAGATAAAGTGTGAGCAAAAAGTGCACAGGTGCAAGGTAACAATGAGCTTTTGTGCAAGTTAAGCATGCGTATTGCACTGGCAGGGACAAAGGAAATGTGAAGTCTATTGCACTTTTACCTGGGAACCCTGTGCCTCTGATCTGTAGGGAGAAGATCAAATGCCTCAAAGAGAGGATGGTCTGAGCTCCCTCAAACTGATCCCGCCTTCCTGAGGATGTCTGACAAAGAAGACTTACTGTTTCCCGATGATCTTACGGGCAACCATCCAAGAGAAAAGATTAAAACTGACTTAATAAAAGCTCTGTAAAATAGCACCATTAATTTACGGTCAACATCATAGACATTAAGCCTCTTTAGGTTTATGTGTTAAAGGATCTGGAGCAGGTAAGAAAATGCTGTCTCTCTCCAGCAGAGGGCAGCAAATGGCTGTCACTGACCTTAATCTGAAGCGACATTCTACCCCTATAAATAGGAACACCACAAGGGAGAGATTATTGGTCTTTTCCTCTTGTCTTTTAGTCTAGAGGTTTTTACTTCTCTGCTCATTCACTTATTCATGCACATCCAGATTTACAGTCCCATGAAAATATGATGATTTATTCTCCCTTTTCTTTTTTAAACCCTGTTCTCACTGAAATAGTCCGATTTTTTTTCCTGCTGAAAACACATCAGCCAAGATTCATATGAAAATAGGAATCTATGTGTCAAAATGAAAACATGGTTTAACATAGGTTGCATGTGTTCTGTCCACTCTTAAGCAGACTATTGGTTCAGACATACACTACCATTCAAAAGTTTGGGGTCACTTAGAAATGTCCTTATTTGTGAAAGAAAAGCACTGTTTTTTTCAATGAAGATAACATTAAATTGATCAGAAATACAGTCTAGACATTATTAATGTGGTAAATGACTATTCTAGCTGGAAACGACTGATTTTTAATGGAATATCTACATAGGTGTACAGAGGCCCATTTCCAGCAACCATCACTCCTGTGTTATAATGGTACAGTGTGTTAGCTAATCGTGTTAAAAGGCTAATTGATGATTACAAAACCCTTGTGCAATTATGTTAGCACAGCTGAAAACTGTTTAGCTGATTAGAGAAGCTATAAAACTGGCCTTCCTTTGAGCTAGTTGAGTATCTGGAGCATCAGCATTTGTGGGTTTGAGTATACTCTCAAACTGGCCTGAAAAAGAGAACTTTCTTCTGAAACTCGACAGTCTATTCTTGTTCTGAGAAATGAAGGCTAAGAAATTGCCAAGACACTGAAGATTTCCTACAACGATGTGTACTACTTCCTTCAGAGAACAGCACAAACAGGCTCTAACCAGAGTAGAATGAGAAGTGGGAGGCCCCGGTGCACAACTAAACAAGAGGACAAGTACATTAGAGTCTCTAGTTTGAGAAATAGACGCCTCACAGGTCCTCAACTGGCAGCTTCATTAAATGTAACCCACAAAACGCCAGTCTCAACGTCCACAGTGAAGAGGCGACCCCGGGATGCTGGCCTTCTAGGCAGAGTGGCAAAGAAAAAGCCATATCTGAGACTGGCCAATAAAAGGAAAAGATTAAGATGGGCAAAAGAACACAGACATTGGACAGAGGACGACTGGAAAAAAAGTGTTATGGACAGACGAATCTAAGTTTGAGGTGTTTGGATCACACAGAAGAACATTTGTGAGACGCAGAACAAGTGAACAGATGCTGAAGGAGTGCCTGACGCGATCTATCAAGCATGGTGGAGGTAATGTGATGGTCTGGGGCTGCTTTGGTGCTGGTAAAGTGGGAGATTTGTACAAGGTAAAAGGGATTTTGAATAAGGAAGGTTATCACTCCATTTTGCAACGCCATGCCATACCCTGTGGACAGCGCTTGATTGGAGCCAATTTCCTCCTACAACAGGACAATGACCCAAAGCACACCTCCAAACTATGCAAGAACTATTTAGAGAAGAAGCAGTCAGCTGGTATTCTGTCTGTAATGGAGTGGCCAGCGCAGTCACCAGATCTCAACCCTATTGAGCTGTTGTGGGAGCAGCTTGACCGTATGGTACGTAAGAAGTGCCCATCAAGCCAATCCAACTTGTGGGAGGTGCTTCAGGAAGCGTGGGGTTAAATTTCTTCAGATTACCTCAACAAATTGACAGCTAGAATGCCAAAGGTCTGCAAGGCTGTAATTGCTGCAAATGGAAAATTCTTTGACGAAAGCAAAGTTTGAAGGACAAAATTATTATTTTTATGTCTTGACTATATTTTCTATTCATTTTGCAACTCATTTGATGAATAAAAGTGAGTTTTCATGGAAAACATGAAATTGTCTGGGTGACCCCAAACATTTGAACGGTAGTGTATATACAGCAGGAACATATGCAGGATAAGTGTTGGATCTATCAGTATGATTGCAAATATATAGATATGAATAAATATATTCACATCTGCATTCAGTCCAACAGTGTAATGACATTTTTATTTTTGATACTCATTACAATGTTACCCTCTTTGACATGATCTCTATATCTTTGTGATGCTGATGCAGACTCATCTACTGTAATTGCAGTCCATAATTACATCAGGATTAAACATACACAAAGAGGCGTATATGTTAACTCATCCAATAATAATCCAATGACCTTTTAATAATTTGTCTTTCAAGAGTCAAGAAAATGAGTACAAATGTGTGTAGGAGAACTTTGGACCCCTCTGCAGAACGGGTAGTTTTAATTTGATTCTTCAAGTCTATTTTGCTGATAGTATTTCAGTATTTTTACTTAGGGTAGGGTTTTGAATGACTGTTGTTGGTGGTAGTGGAGTAGCCTAGTTTCACACTGTTGTATTGGTACTTTTATCTATTGGCAGAAATAGAATATAATATTCAAGGTATGTTTCTATCCCTGAAAATAAGAATGGTTGCTTTACTTTCTCCGACATGCTTGAAAAGCTGAGCTGTATTCAGATGATTGCAATCTGCAACTCCACTGCTGGATGTCACTAAATCCTACACACTGGTCCTTTGAGAACATGATCTTATCACTTCCTCCACCACTGTCTCACAGCTGTCATTAGGACTCTGCGTGTTAGAACTGCATATGTTTAATCAAAGGAGTCAGAGAGAATTTAATAATCCTGACACCCTCTTGTTCCTGCCTCTGCTTTGTTGTCCTGCTGCAGAAACTTCAGAAGATGAAAGCAAAATAATGAAAATAAATCAAAAATACAGACTAAACCTAATTCTGATTGAATATTTAATTTTTTCTTTCATCGTGACTCATACTGTAACATCATAAAAAGTTTGTGCTGACCCTGAGCTGGCAGCATCTGCTTTCTTCTTGGAGCAAAACAAAGTCACATGGCCGCCACACAACCAAAAACATCATTCAATATGGATGACAACCTCGCCAGAGAGGCAGCGCCCCCCCATCAAGCCCTTAGCAACCATGAGTGCACGTGGCAATGCCATCTACTCCAACTCAGCATTTGAAATATGCATGCCCCATGCTGTGAGGCTCCCACAGCGTGTGCTCTGTTTTTCTGTGGATGTGACAGGAACAGGGAAGAGATAAAACATGAAAAACCATAGATTCGCTTCTCAGTAACCCTGCTGTGACATTGACACAGTTCAACCTGATAATAATCTGCCTGATTATAAGTGTTGTGTAGGAGTGAAGAAGCAAGTGTTACTGTACAGAAGCGAAACTATAAATAGAATCAAACAAGAATTGGATCAATTAGTTATGAGCTCTGGATGCCCCCGGGGTCTTTGAACTAAGTGAGAAAGTGAGAAAGCCAAGAGCGACAGGAGGCATTGTCCCCTTGAAGCTCATGTGCTGTCACTGAAATGCACTGTGGGGCTCTCAGAGTGTACAGAGAGTAGTACTGGTACACTTTCTTAAGGTCAGTCTGGCTGTTCTGCCAATCACAGCAAAATCATATGTGCTGTATAAAAGTCATAAAGTAGAAATAGATGCGGTATGTTGATTACATGTTTGTCCACTGCATGGTATTGATGGAAATATGCACAGTCAATCTTTACTCTGCACTGCTCCAAATACACAACAAACACACTACAAGTAGTGTTTGAATGTGTGTTTTTTGTAATTCTGTTGCTGAAATGATCTCTGTCTGGAAGATCAGGCCTTTGTTTTAGAGAGGATGTAGGTTTGATTGTAGAAGTCGGGACAGTAGGGGAACAACGGCGGGGGTTCTTCAACTGAACTAAACAAAAAAAGCTGATATACATGACACAAATAACACATTTTGCTTTCTATAGTCAAACAAAAAAACCCAACAAATGCTATAAATCATTGAGTTTCATAGAGAAATACTTGGATTGGGTCACAGCAGCATTTGTATAGTGTAATAGTTTGTGTAATAATAAATCAGTGATTTTAGAACTTAAGAACTTTTAAAATGTTGCAAAGTCTTTAGTAATATGTAAACTGGTTGGAAACATTTGTAGCGCCGTCCAATCAAACACAATCAACTATGTAAGTAGAAAACTGGTTAAACCATCAAGCCCTGGGCCATAATCCTGTATTTCTTTCCCCCGTTCCATCCTACTGCATATGGGTAACAAACTGTGCCTTTAGGGAGGGTAGATTGTTGGATCTAGATGATCATACAACTGAAGACGTCCAGTCAGTGATATATCCCTGGGTAACCTCCCAGCAATATAATTTCAAATCATGAGAAAGCCTTCAACCATAGCTTGGTTCCATATGTTTATGTAAAGATGCTTTGGTTTAAAACCTGGTTTCAAATCTCTTTTTTGTTGTTGTAATTTTTGTTCCAGTGGAGCACAGAGGCACACAATTGAACAGACAGGTCACCAGGGGCAATACAACACAAAATCAAATGTTATTAGTACAGCAGTCAGCTTTGTGTTAAGGGTTACTTGCCAATAGTTCCATAGTCTCAAGATGAAAGAGAGGCACACAAAAACAACACCAACAGGGCATTAAGTGAGTTTGACCTCCAGTCCATATCAGTCTAATCCTCAGAGTCCTCATTAAAATGACTGCTGTCTTATGACATTTATCTAGCAAATACACATCCAGGCCCACTGTGGAAAAAAGGAAAAAGGATTAGGAAAGACTAGTAGACCACATACATAAAGGTAAAAAAAAGAGGAGAGGGGAAAATAACTTCACAATGCAAGGTTTTCCTTTCTTTCTATTCTATTCTTCCTATAATTTATCGATACAAAGTCTTGGAGAAAAGGTCAGCTTCTTCATTTTATACATTTCCCTTATTATTGCTATCCACTCTTCTTTTGTTGGTGGTTCCTTGTGTAGCCATTTCTTAGTTATTGCTTTTGTGTGAGCTAGAAGTGACAAGCTACTTGTTAGTTGAGTGTTAGTTATTATTTTAAGTTTAAGAGCCAAAAAATCATCAGGACTGTAGGGGTTTGTTCGTAGATGTAAATAAGCAAACAACCACACAATCATCAGATTTTGATATAAATGTCACAAAAATCTAAAATCTTTTTTCCAGAGAAGCCCTGCTCTCTTCATGCTGAAATCTCTAATGTATAATAACCGAAACTATTCGAACCTTGGCAGAAAACTGAGTCCATATAGGATCCCATCACTCATAGTAAGACGTTGATTGATATAATTGGTTTTCAGGGTCTTTAAAGCAGCATCAGTGTTCCCAAGACATTGTCTGCAGGCCACAGTGGCTATTCCATCCCAAAAAAAAAATCAGCTCGAGAGGCAAGAGCAAGCAGCAAAAACAGAAATGGACCTATATCTGAGTGTTGGCTGATGTTCATTTCTCCATGACCGTGTGTCCGTGGTCGATTCAAGCAAAATTACACCAAATTACTGGTGTACCCCTTTAATAAAATAGAGCAAACTATTGAAAAAATTTATAAAGCTGTGATAACAGTGTCAGATCCAGATTTTTGCAAGAGTCCCACAGAACCCAAGCTGTTTGGCTCGGGACTGAAAGCCACTTTAGTGCTTTTACAGATGAGAAGGTCCACGGTGACGGCTTCAAATGATGAATAGCTTTTACGAATGAGCTGTCTGCCCAAGGCGGAGCTATAAGCCAACTCATAACGACTTACCCAGATCTATCATAAGAACTATGAATATTCATAAACTGTTCTTGTTTTACATTATTAACAGACTCATTCCACCCAATAATAAGATTTATGAATGCTCTGTGACATCCAGAGTTTTAAACCAGCGGTGAAAAATTTGCCGGTCACCATGGTAGTGCCGCATAAATTGAGAAAACGTTCCAGAAATGCAGTCATAAATAAAACACATCACGATTTAAGAGACAGGCCTAATTAGCTTTCACTTCGCTGCAATTTAGCACTGCACTGCTGGGTATTAAGCCATGACTAAATCTGAACATTCTTAATTAATTACCTAGGGCTTACTGAGTATTTTGTGCTGGATTTGTGTTATTTTTTGTTTTATTTTCCCTCTTCAAGGACAGTCAGGCCTGTTTTTTTCCCCCAACAATGCTTGTCTATCTGTCTGTCTGTGTGTGTGTGGGTGGGTAGGTTGTGTAAGTTTCTGAGGTGTTTTATTATCTCACTTTGTGTGAGTGCAGGGGGGAGAAGGGGAGGAAGAAGGAGCACAGGGAGGAGAAGATGCTGAGAAGAAGAGAGGGGAAAGGTGTGTGCAAATCAGGGCTGTAGTTAAGACCGCTTAACTGGAGTTTGAGAGAGGTCCGAGTCTGTGCAGGTTTGAGAACAAGAGGGTCAGGACTGGAAGACCCCCCCCTCCCAAAAAAACAGTGCCAAATAAGCATGTTTTGCATGTCCATACTCCGTCAACTGCTCCTTTGAATTTAGACTGCCTAGATGTTTTATTATTTGCCAAAATCACAAGAGAAACAAAATACACTTGCACAATATTCTTTTTACACATTTGTACATAAAACTACATGACTAAAATTTGAATGCTTGATTGTTACATGGCAAAGACACACTAAATGAGCATGCAATGCACTTGTAAATGACGTTGTATTAAAGAATATAGTGTTTCCATGGGGAAATGACAGCTGACTGAAAGGACCTTGTTCGAGTCCAAAGGCTAATAGGCAGGACTGGTGACCGAGACTGAGACATATCTGAGACAGGGCTGTACCTACACTGAGGTCCTCATTATCATGTCTGGGAATCTGGGGGTTTAATGACCTTAAGAAAGATTTTGTTCCAAAAGTTTGCTGAACCCCTCGCCCAAACAGTGATTGTCCAATTATTGCTTAGCAACTGTAACTGCATGCCTGTCAAGCTGCTTTGTACACATGTGGAAAGTGCAATAGTTGGTATCTAAAGAGTTCAAAGGATCTTTCTTTTGCTTTTCCAAAACCAAAAGCTCGAGAGCAAAAGTGTAAGGAATGGATTGAACAGTGTTTATCTACTCTAACATATCTGGAGGCTTGGCTTGTCCCTTCTAGGCCACTGTGGAAACATGGTGGATTCCCGTGGCATCTACATGTGAGAATGCTGTATCTATTTTGGCACAATGGGGGTGATGATAATCCCATTGACAGTCCCTGCACAGACACACACACAGGTTTTGATGGCTGATTCTGATATATCTTTACATTTTATTGTTTGTTTTAGACAAAAAGTTACTTTTTTTTGGTTATTTCTCCCCCTAGAATTACATTAACACTGTGGGAGTGCAGTAATATAATATTTGGGATGCTCAAATGTACAGAAAATATGATGGAAAAGTTAAATGAATTTAGAAAATGGAAAAAAAAGTTTATAAATTCAGTTTTCTGGTGACTAGTTAAAAATTTCTTTGAGGGTTGGGGTGGCACTGGTGAATTTGCATTAATGCCATCAGTACTTCTTCATACAGCCCTGCAATGTGTGCGTCGTTCAAACTCCTGAGCGTTCCCCTTGCCATCACCGTGCACTCTCATCCTTCTGAAGGGTGTCGTAATTTTATCAACTGTACCACAATTACATTCCTCACAAACCACTGTGAGCTCGCTTTGAAGATGAAAGCCTCTTCAGGCATTTCCAGACGTAAGACGTATGACACACTGGTGTTACGTATGTCTCTCTTACTAACATGCTTGTATCCTCCTGACCTTAGTTTCTTTTTAATCTCCTTAAAGGTCCAGGCTGAGCTCCTGGAGGAACAAAACATCTGACAAATCACCCCCAGCATGGTGGGACTCACTGCCAGTGCACATCATAGTCTAGAACTGAAGTCTTACTGATCATACGGATTCTATATTTTACAGGGATATAACGTTTCTCTTTCTAAAGTTATCCGACCATGTCAACATGCAGCTGCACCTGCATGAATGTGGATTCTGCTCAGTTCAAAGGGGAGTGCAAAGTTTAAAGAGTTGTTTAAAACTTACTCAGTCCACTATGATCATTTACAGTAATTACTGATTAGCATTTTTATGATAAAACTGTGTACGTCTGCCTTTGATCACCATACTGCACTGGATCTGAATCTTATGCTTGGAAGGCATTACTGCAGGTCTACCCACAGAGGTTCACTATATCTTATCACTGCACCGTATTTCAGTGTGTGGTCCAATGGGTGGGATATATCCTCTAAAGAATAGACGAGACTGTGGTCTTGAATGTAAATCATTTAACTTAAATTATACTTAATAATGCGCTATGAATTGAAGCAATTACTATTTCTATGCATGTTAATCTCCTTTTGTATTCTGTGACAAAAGTTCAAAAATTCACTGGTATAATAAGCCTCTCCAATGCTTAATTGCGTTGAATATTAATAATTGAATCTATAGGATACTTTTAAAATAAAACCACTGAAGCTTTCTATCCATTCATCATCACATTTAATGCTTCTTTCCCTTGTGTTATTACCAAGTCTCATTGACAGCTGCTGCCTGAGGCCATGTTAGTTCTAAAGAATAATTAGATGGGATGATTCTACTTTGAACTTTGGACAGTTGTTGCAGTCAGAAAAACTTTTTAAAGAGGTTCCAGACGGGAAGCTGAGCTTTTAGTATAAATATTTTTTGTTCTTTTTTTAGCGTGATCATGAGAACAAGCGATCTCTCTTCCTCTGAGCGAAATAACATACAGTACTAAAAATTATAATTTTTTTTCCCCTTTTGTGCTGCAGACTTCTGGGAAAACTATATATTCAGTCACGAATCTCTGGTGAAGAAAAGGTCCGTCTGAGTAGTTTATACATTGAATGTCAAGAAGGACAGTCTTTTACTGAAGGTTCTTTGGAGATGTTGTTATGCAGGGGAAATAAATATAATAAGGGTGGAGAGTCTTTCACAGTGTAGTAAACATTACTTTTATTAAACAACTCTGTCCTTCATTGAGCAGTATTTGAATCAGTCAAAGAAACTATTCACTTCATTATAGACCGTATATTAAGTCAGACATTTAACATGTAATAGCAAGAACAGCAGTGTAATTAATAACATTGGACTGCAGTCCTCAGCAGTTACACATGCTTTCCCCGCTGTCTTCTGTAAAAACTATTGTAAAATATTCTGGGATCCATTTGCATTAAATTATTTTTCCCATCTAGCATACAGGAAATAAACATGCTTTACAGTAAGAGGGAATGATACAACACTGATACAAACACAGAAACCACACTTTGCTTGTCTTAACCTCTTATTTTCATTAAAGCCTTGGGACGGGTGTTACAAATAAGCATCCTCTATAATACTTGCAACAGATAGCTGTTCAGTCTGTCTCTGTTAACTGTATCTGTCCCTATCAAATAAACCATAAATAAA
Organism: Dicentrarchus labrax; assembly: GCF_905237075.1. NCBI lineage: Eukaryota > Metazoa > Chordata > Actinopteri > Moronidae > Dicentrarchus > Dicentrarchus labrax. Next base: position 20,062,425 of record NW_026136712.1, on the reverse strand, counting down.
TAATAAATATTGTTTTTTTTAAAATGTGTTTGTTTGTTGTTTGTAGGAAGTTGGAGCTGTTTCACCACCATCCACAACCAGTTGATTACCTAGTTATTATTAATTAGGAAAAGAGAGAAAACAGTTAATAAAAAATTTGGATGAGAGTTCTTGTCTAATAGGGGGTTTTCAAGTACTTCATCTGTATGTAAACAGAATTATTTACAATATAATATTAGTTTTTCTCAACCATGAATAATCCAGGTTTAACAGACACCGTTGCAGTCAGTCAGTGCAACAATAACCTGTAAAGAGAAATTAATTAAAAGCAGATTTTTTCCAGGTACATCAACAGCACAGTCAAAAATCAAGCGGTTTTAGTTTGCATGCTGATCTGCTACACTCACAGGTGACACACAGGCCCCGCCCACTCATTGGCTCCTGGTGTGTCAGCAGCTGCAGTAACTGACCTCTGTGCTGCTTGTGTAGCATCTCATTACGAAACCTCCCTGAAATCTGATATGGCTACGTTGCTTCAGGACATATTTGTGGAGAAAGGAATCATGTTTTCACAACAGGCTGATGCCTCCATCAATTATCCACCTGAAATGCGTGGTCTTTTTCCAAAGTGACGGATTAGGAGGAAATATAGTGGCTGTTCAGGTAAACTAGCTGAGACCTTTCAAAAAAAAAAAGCAAAAACCTAAAGTAAAGATATTTAACTTTTTAGTTGATTGTCAACTGCTGGGGCCTAAATAACAAAATAAGAGTGAATTTGTGCATTGTAATAGTTGTGTATTCTTAATGGGGTGAATTATATGTAGAATTAATATTGAAATTGTTTTGCCAAATTGACCGTGATCCACATTAACATGTGTGTCAGGATTGCAATCTAGTGCTATGCCAATCATCGTAACACTCCTTCCAAAAGTCCCCTGTCAACTGCACCACAAAATCTGGTGTGCAGTTACTGGAAGGGAGCCAGAATTGTTTGTGGTTTTTGCATTGATTTAAATAAATGAATGTTTTACACAAAGTTGAACACAGCCCACAAAGTAACACAGCAGTGCACAGCTATAAGACTGTAATCAAGGGGGGAAACTGAAAAAGAGAGACAGAGAGATGGGACACGTGGCCAGAATATTACAGTTAATAAAATGAGAATAAAATATAGCCCCACTCTGCCAAACCTCAAGGCTTTAGCAGCCACTAATGTTTCACACCTGGATCTAGTTTATAATAACGACCTCCTGTATAACCATATCTTTTAATGAAATGTACTATATATGGCCTACAGTATAAGTCATCACAGCATGGCGGCAGCAAATATAGAACAATGCTAACAATACCTTATGTGGACTGTTTGGGCTCCAGTTGTAGCTAGATTTCAGGCTGGATAGAACTCCTGCCTGCTGGGATGATCGTGGTGGAAACTGACTCAGAGCCAGTAGTCTTTTTATTATCATTTTGATTCAGTGGGACACGTAGAAAACTCAAACACCTCTAAAAACATGAGCATGTGCAGTAGGAAAACTCCAGAATAAAAACAATATATATAAATGACTCTGTTGAGGCTGCTCTGGCTTAATATTTCTAGTTATACCATACCACACAATACATATAAATATTTTTTATAATATTTTGGAGATACCCTATTTCAGGTTTCTAGGCATACTGAACCTTTGCCGTGATTTAAATGCTAATTTAATCATGTATTTACTGTTATGGACAGATGAATGGAAGCTGCTCTGGGCCAGCAATGTGGATCACAAAGTCATTACTGCCAATAAGACACAGACACCGTTACGGTAAGACCATAACTGTTACACCAGAGTTAATTATGTCACAGTTTCCATAGAGATGATGTGTACTCCTTTTGACACATTAATTATATGCAAACGGATACCAGAAGCAGGAGCATGTTCAATGAACTGTGCTCTTTTTAGCGCGTTCATGCGCAAGACCAAATACTCCTCTTTCTCTGTTTCTCTGCAGCATGCCGTTGACATACCTGGGAGGGCCTGCCCAACTCTATGTGTGGAAAACAGTGGCGCAGCTTTCCTGTGCAATAAAATAAATGCACCATCTGATTGGCCTTTATAGAAAACACCAATCAAGCTTTATTTAGAGTCCATATGACGATTGGTGGAGGATCAATCGGTGCGCCTTTAATAACAGATAAAGCCTCATCTTTTGTGTTTTTTCTTTTAATTTTGAATTTTGAGCGATGCAACATGGTGACCTGCTGTTACATTTATATTTTTGCGGATATCTGCCAGTAAGAAAAGTAAAGATTGGTTAATTATATTTTTCTTCTTGATTTTCTTTCTTGATTAGAGAGATCAGTGATGAAGGAATCTCTGTGAACTAGCCAACACAACAAGACAACTGAGGCAGGATCTGTAATGATGAGATCTGGAGCAGACTGTTATAGTAGGAGCCTAATTGCTGCACCTTATTAAAACGCTCCTGCCATATAACTGTGCTCTCTGTGTTATTTTCCTGCTCATCAAGCCTTGATCTCTCCAGATTCTAGAAAGATCAAAGATCATATGAAGATATTTTTAGCCATATTGCCCATCTCTAGTTTGGTGTAATGAACATTGGACTAAGAGTCTTATACTAAGTTATACCTGGGCCAGAATCACAAATGTAATGCTTTTTTATTATTATTGCGCATTCAGCCATCAGTGATGTGTGTGTTTTCTCTGAACTAACAAGGTGATCGGCCACAGAGAAGCTAAGGGATCAAACATCACACTATTACACACTACTATACTATGACAATGCTTTGCTTCAAGGTGCAAAATTAAGTTTTTTGTCCACTGGCCATGGCTTTTGGCCAATGGTTAAAGCAAACCAGCCAGTTGCTGACGGGCTGGTGTTAATTTTGTGCCGTGCTTTTTTTGCCAAGAGTTACAACAAACATACAAGAGACAGACAGATCACATTTTTTTGTATCTGTCCTATTGATGCTAGAATTGATACTCCAAACAAGACTCAGTTGTATCGATGCTGTAGGTATAGATTCCCCCATCCCTGCCATAGACTTAATATGCACACAGGCGCTGTGGGCTTCGATGGTTTCCTGCTACTTGTGTCACACGCTGCACTTCTTTTCCACTAAGTTGTTATTCTGTTTTTTTCCTGGAGACATGTTGCATCTCATGCAAAATTTAACAAATGAATAATATAAGAAACATTTTCACTCGCTACAATTCACTACAGTATGTTTATTCAGGGTGTAGCTTCTTGTCACTGACCTCTAAGTCAATGTTTCCCTTCGGGGAGTTCGCCCCTGTACTTTATGGATCATCAGACCCACAACTCATTATTTTAATAATTCATAGGCGATAGCATGTAAATGATGAGCGATGTAAGTCACCCTGAATGAATGTGGCGCTGCGATGAATAATGTAGACTGCAGCAGGATCCCAGTACCCCGGACACAGCACTCCCTGCGTCCCCCCTCCCCCCTTTCATGTTCAGTCCTCCTTTCATCCATCCCTCCTTTTTACTCTGACTTTATGTGTCATCACGTTTCTTCTCCTCTTTCTCTTCATCTCCAGTTCTTGTTTGTTCCCTGGCTCACTATCATCCATCTCAACTTTTCGCTATGTCTCAGTCCTCCTCCTGCTCTAGCTTTTTCTTTCCCCTTCTCGCTCCCTGACCCTTTTCTTTCACCCTCCCTTTTTGTTCGTCTGTGAAAGGCATTAAGAAATTATTCACAGTGATTTTTCCCCTGCCTGGGCTTGAGCTGAGTGCTTGGCTGATTCGTGAGGAGCACCAAGGTCAGCTGCAGTGGCTGCTGCTGGGAGTACATCTCCCTATTTCCTCCTACATACATCCATGAAGGAAGATTGCTTGCCTCCATGGCCTGGAGAAAGGACGCTGCAACACAGTCGCATGTGTGGCTGTTAAACCCATTTCACTTGTTTGCTTGTTGTCATTGCTACTTGGATTCATTCTCTGTTTGCTAGTGTTAGCACAACTTTAGCTCCCACTCCTTTGTAAATATGTAAGGGGTTAGTTACAGGCATTAGTCAAGTTTCCATCCAAATGTAACATAGTAACATTTCCAGAAAATTATAGTAGAAGTTGGGTGCATCGAGGTAAACAGTTGATGTTAACGGTTATATATATATATATATATATATATATATATATATATATATATATGAGATTTAAAACTATATATATATGAGATTTAAAACTTTAATATAGCAGCAAACAACTATTTGCTATATAAAGATATAAAGTGGAGTCCTGAGCAGAGTTGATGTCACACTCCCTCTGCCTGTGTTGCTCTCACAGCCTCTCTGTGGTTTGTTTCCATAGCTGGTCTGCTCTGTGTGCGGCTGAGCAGAGCGACTGAAACAGCTGTTTTTATCATCTACGTTGCTGAATTAGCGATTTATTTCAACCGAAGCAGAGTTGGTCAATGTTGGAACAGTGGAAAGACTAACAAAGTCTGTGTTTCTGTATACTTGGAATCAAGTTTTGTTGTTTCAGTGCAAGGTAAAATGACCTCTGTTTGTTGTCTGTGGTGTATGTCTAGTGATAGCGATATTATGGCTGTTTCTGTTTAAACAGAAAGTCTATCTCTGTCTCCTTTTTTTTCATGTTTTCACACTTACAATAAGAATCTGAGCCTGTCACTTTTAGGGGACGTACTTTGACGGACGAATATGTCCCCATGGATTAGTTTACGTTATGGCCACAGCAGCCCTCTTCAGGAATATTTTTGCATCTAACTCTGTGAATTAAAGTTTTATTTGAAACAAATGTTGGTGATTGTTGCAAAGACTAATAAAGATGGTTTTGGTGAATTTTATGTTATGTTTGTCTCATTGTTTTAGTGTGAGATGCTGGTGCTCTAGTGTGACTTCCAGTAGAAAGTGAATTTTCGTGTATATTTGGTATCATTAAACCATTACAGAAGAAGAGGGCGCAATGAGATGATGTAGTTGAAAGAGAAAGTTGTTTGGAACTTGCCTTGGTTATCTCATAGTGCCACTGAACAAACAGCATAGCAATAAAAGCATCTAAAACTCATCTAAAACTACACTACAAATTAATGTATGGATTACGCATATCACTTTTCTAAGATATGGGATATTTAAGTGTCTCAAGTGAGTTAAAGGTTGCTTCTGCTTGTGTTTGTAGATGACACTTTCTGAGTCAGCGAGAATGAATTCTTGCCTGCCAGTTGCAAGATCAATAACTCCAATTTGACATTCAAATAATTTCATTACACTACAGGGTGCAACTGAATTCTTATTTTTTTTTACTGCCTTTACAGCAGTGTACTACTATCAACACCATCTCACCTCCACCTACTGAGCTCAGAGCTGCTAGACCTTGTGCTCTGTCTAGCAAACTCTCTCTCCATCAGTTGCAATGGTTTGTGTATATTTTGTGTGTCTTTGCATCCTATTAGGTCACTCAATCTACTTTTAATTCCCCATGAAGCTATTTTCATGAGTCCTGTTAGATTAATAATGTAATTATGTGTGTGCCCTCTTCGCCGCCTCCAGTTTCCTGTGGACTCTTTTCTTGTCTCAGATTCCCGACTACATTCAGTTTTTGGCTACGACAAAATTAAGCATGTTTAGTAGCGTCTGGGGCAGCATAAGTTGAAGACATGTCCCTAAACTGCTTGAACTAGAGGACAAGAGTTCTGATTCTGTGCCGACAGAATGTTTTAGTCTCAGATAAAAGACATTTCATGGCAAAAGTTTAAGTAATTGACGAAATCTCTCTTTGGTTAATCAGCAGTTAGTTTCAGTTATGTAACTGGTGACAATGGCTCACAAGTAGACATTGCTTTGTTTTAAGGGGTCACAAGCCAATTAGGTTGGGAACTACTTGTAACCGTAATAAGTCAGTATGGGGTTTTTTAAAAGTGTTCAGTTCTGGTACTGTTACAATACCTTTACTACTACCTTACCCTAGTTAACGAAACAGAAACTAAAATGACTTTAAAGTAAAAAAAGATTATGAATCTGCCAACCTTTAATGCTTCAATACTGCTATGCTATAGACACACTGATGATTCATAGTTTGTTTTTTTTTTTACAATGACTTAAAGCCCACTTTATTACGTTGTTTTACTTTAATAACTCAACTTTAATATAGGTTCTCTGATTTAATCCCGAGATTAACTGACTTGGGTTTGTGTACTGGGAAAGACATATTGCCCTTCAGAATGATTGATTGGGCTGATCTTATCAGCCACCTTTTCAATATTGTGGAAAGATATGATCAGTAGACTGAATGAGAAGGGCTCTTCTCTTTGGTTACTTTTTATATAATTACTTGAACTGAGTCAAATATTGCCTTGACTATGGAAGTCAATAAATTCAGAAAGCCTGGCTAAATGCAGATAATCTATAATTGTGGGCAGCGTGTGCCTGAATACCAGGGCAGGCTGTGACAGCTATATCATTGCCCCTCTGTCCCTGATACCCTCCTGAAAATTGCATAACCATCCGCCACTGTGGCCCAACACTTGTGGTATGCAGCTCGTGTCTTGAAGCCATATGTACTGGAGATAGTCTCATAAAGTTACCGTCATTGGCAGGCTACTCAGCTAGCTCATTTTAGCCAGACAAACAGGTGTATCCTAAAATATGCTGACTACTACCCAGAATGCAATTTGCCAATGCAGTTTGCCTATTCTTTGTTGGTAAAATGCCCTCTAGTGGACAGAACGTGTAACAACCAAATGCTAATAGTGGCGTTGTCAATGTTATACAGTGTATAGGTACGTAATCATTTTCTTCATCACAAATATTTCTCTAGAAGTGTTTGTGTTTATTAAAAAGGAATTAATGCTTTTAGATATTGATTCTTCGATTTAAATAAAAAACTGGCCAAGTGGTCTTTCCCCTAAAATGACAAAATACCAGGCCTCCTGAATACGACTCGTGGCCCTGTAGACCAAAGGGACATTACCTTTGATTATAAATGTATGTGCATCACCACAACTGCGACACTTAGCCATAACTGCACAGCACTCACCCTGTCCCCTATGGGAAGGTGGATGGAGTGAGACAGAGTGTAGAGGAGTGAGGGGTAAAATATATGTATGTATGTATGTATGACATTGATTTAGAGCAGGGTGGGGGTTGGACGTGAGAGTGGAAGAAGGGGCCTGCCGGCTATTAGCCATGGGCCGACCTCGACACGAGCCATGGCTGAGAGGCGATTAGCTGACAATGAGAAGATGAGTGGCCTGTACATCTGCCTGGCATACATCATGTGGACAGGCCTGGGCCCCTACTGCTTGCATTTGTGGCCCCATTAGGGAATCAGCCCTCAGTCATATTTCTTAGATCCGCTCTGAGCTGATCAATGAAATGAGATGGACTTGCTGCCAGCCGGCCACTTGTGTTTGAGTGGGGCCATCACATCTCTCCTTGTCCATTGTGGAGCGGTCTCGTGGAGAGCGTTGCCTCAGCACTTTGCTATGGGGCGAGGAGATGAGCGCACTGGTGATGAGTCACTTCCACAAGTTGTTTATTGATCGGCTGTGGGGCATTATATCTCAGGGCTCGTTAAGTGTGCTGTCTACCCGTCTGCTCTGCTTATTTGTATGGAAATGATTATCTTTGAGAATGACAGAGTGTTGCTGCAGTTCAATTGGTTATCATGGTGTCAGAATGAAGAAATGAAGCATATAACAAGAGATCAGAAGTTTCATCTTCTGTCAATTGGGCAGGTACATCATTTGTTCTATTCCAAATTGGTTTTGGTTCGCTGGAGATAACATTTTCTTCTTGCTGACGTGGGAAAGTGAATCATCTTCAGGCGGAGCATAGAGAGATTTTGTTCTAAGAAATATGTGTGAGCATACAGAATTGCATGCTGCCTATTAAAATTCCACATGAACAGTTGCACACTGCACCACTCTCACAGTCTGCTCGGCTTCACTTTGTGGCATTTCCTCATTTTCAAATGAGGAAATATCCAATAAAAAAATAATGAAACAAGACAAAGTATATGACCCGACAATGACTGCCAGCTTTCAGCACTGACAGTTGTAGTACACACTTTTCTTGGTATCCAAAAAGTGCAACAGGTAACACAGGCTAAAACGCTCTCTCACATATATACTTAAAAGACTATTTATCTTCATTCTGCCTTTGACTCCCGAAGCGAACAAGGTTTAGGTCATAGTAAGGCTGGCAGGCAGTGGGTAATGTTCAGTCATCTGCACCAGGGTGCAGCGTCGCAACACGTGCCCTCTTTTTAACGCTTCGCTGCCCACTGATCTTTGCCTTGAGTCATTTCTGTAGACTTTGTATGATGTGAGATTTCTCGGAGGAACACATACAACATCAACAGCTACATAATGTGACTGAAGTGGCAGGTGAATGTGACTGTGGGTTGGCAGTGCATGTATCCTGGAGCTTAATGACACTGGGATCCAATTTGTTATATTCCAACATAAATACAGCAAAGACTAGGAGATAACATGTACCAGAGCTCATATGAGGGTTACAGTGTAAATAGAAAACTGTATATTTAATGAATAATGCCAAAATATCTACCTAGACTCCCCTGTGAAAGTCATATAGCTTAGACACTCTTAGGTCTGATTTAGAGCCAGTTTCACCGTTTACTGTTTATGTCCATCTGAAATGGACAAATGGAGTGATAAGAACCGAATGGACCGATGTATTAAAGTGTTGGCTGGCAAGGTGGTGCTGCTATGCCAAGTGTTATTATCTTTACCACAGTATTAAATGTTTTATTGGCCGTATAAGTCGAGACAGCGTGTTCCCGGGAATGTCTGAAATCCTCCTTTGCTGGCGCCATTTCGGAGAAGACTTTGAATTGTAGCGTTATGTTCTATTTTCCAGTCGAGGTTGATACATACACACAAATGTGCTATCGCCCTTAGCGAAGTAATCTCTAACACTGCTTTCAGTGATTCATGTCAGGTTAATTAAGCATTAGTACAAGTTCTGAACTAGAATGTTTGGCTGAATAAAATATCAGTTTCAGCACCAAGAAGCAGCATAAGAGGAAGAAATAAGGCCAAGAGACAGACTGGAGGTAAACAGGGGGGGCAAGGAACCATCTATATGTGCGTGTGGATGTGGAAGAAAGAGAAGGAGAGAATATAAATCCTAATTGCACGTGACCTGTTGTATCGTCTAGACAAAGTCAGCAGTGATACGTGATGTGTGAATGTGTAAACAACAGCCGTGGACTCGAGCCAGCCTCTCCTCTCCGTCAGTCGACAGAAAATGAATCAAAAACAATTTCAGCAAACGATCTTTCATCAAACAAAAATGTCAAATATTCTCTGGTTCCAGTTTTTATATCACTGTATCACTAGAGTTTCTTTCAGTTTTGGAATTTTGCTCAAACAAAACAATCACCTTGGCCTCTGGGAAAGTATAGTAGCTATTTTTTTTTACTATTTTATAAAGGTTTGTAGCACTTTACAATACAGCCCATTTATAGTATGAATAAGGTAGTGTTCACTCAATGGTAGTATAAAAAATAAGGTTTTTGTAAATACTGGGTACCTACAGGGTACAGTACTCGCTCTAGAAAGGACTGAAAATGACTTTTGGAAAATCTCTTAACACTATTTCTTCTTCTACTTCACATTTTAGTGAAGAACATAAAATATACGGGTTACACTCCCACAATGCTGATGTACAACAATGTAGCTTTGGCATAGAGAGCTCAAGGAATAATGACTTGTCAGTTATTTATTGATTACAGCGGTGTATTTATAGGGGACCTAACAGGTTGAACACAAGCCCACTGCGTCGGCAATTTAGCCAGTTTAAAGTCTTTGGATTTACAGTACAATCAAAACAAATGCTTTTGCCCTTAGTTAATGGCAGTTATGTATGACTTTACAGGTTCCGCAGAATATCAGTGTTGACCACAATCGACAATCTTTGGTTTATTGTACCCAGTATATTCAAACATAATTTCTTTCCTCTAAAATGCCCTACTGTTACTGCCTTTTCCCCCATTGTCTTATCTTCCACTGTACCAGTAGGAACTATTTTATTTGTACCTTAAGTCACAGTGTAAACTGCAGGCTGTATAATTATATTGTTACCACATTTTATTTTTTAAAGGCCAACTCCACCACATAAAGGTCAGTTCACTTGTCATGGGGGGGTAATTACAGAGCATGTGAAAACAGTTTTCTGATATATTCTGTGGCTGTGGAAGAGCTTGGAGAGAAGAGAGTTATTTGCGTTCTGGGCACTGTAGGATCAAGTGTTTTTGGAGTTTGACCATAAAGGTGAGTTCTAAAAGTGAGGATTTAATTAATTGTTTTTCTCTCACGAGCCCCCAACTTTATTAAAGTGCAGTGCCGAATCGCCTGAGTACCCCTTTAATCAAAAGATAATAATCAAGAGATTAATTGATAGTGAAAATGATCATTAGTTGCAGCCCTACTGGATAAATAGCTTTTTTTCCATCCCATATTCCCCTTACTCTCCTTTTCCTCCCATCCATACTTTCTCCATCCAGCTTTTTCTCTCTTTCCTCCATCTCCTGTCATCCTGCCCTCTCAGGTCTATAATGTTATTTTTTCATGTGCCGCTGTAGTCGCCATCTTTCATATTAAAAGCTTTTAACCCAGAGCACTGACACTAACAGAGATGAAGCCTGGCAGCTTGGTGGATCCAAGCCCACACACCTTTTAACCATGCTCCTAGCTCTGTGTGCATGTGAGTTCTGAATGTCTGACCTTGTGTTAATGAAAGTATGATTTAGTGTGGATATGTGTCTGGATGAGGTAAATGTGTGGTCAGACGTACAGTATTGGAGTTTATGTGCATGTAGGAGTTGGTGAATGCACCACAGACTATGTATACACTCCACTTACGTCAGGCAAAATATATAAATAAATAATATGTGTGTCCTGTACAGCATGAAAAAAAACATGTCACTGTATTTTATGTCATAAAATATGCGTATGACCTTGACTATGTGTCCATGCCTTGAGCAGAATTGGTAGCCTCTGAAATGTTTGGAGATATTAAATGAGATTATTGTGAAATTGTAGTGTGTTGCTTTGTTATAGGACAGCATCTTCTTGATTTATGAATATTCAGAACTGTCGGCGGAAGACTGAAATAGCAAAGTATAAATGGTCCATTCACACTCAGCTATAATAACCCAGAGAAGTGAAGAGCTGGAGAATATTTAAAAGGACATAGTTATCACAAGAAGGGCTGCAACAACCATCTTTAACCGTAAAATGTCCAAAAAAAAAAAAAAAAAAGTGCATGTTGGTCACAAAATGTTTAGATATTTGATGTTATATATTAAATATTCATGTTAAAAACAGAAATATTAATATTTCAAATCAATATTCCAGCATCAGTTATTTTCTATTTTGGTCTATAAAGTCCCTTTATAGCCCTTTGCTGCATGTCATGCCCTTTCACCCCTCAGTTTCCTGTCTATCTTTAAGTTGGTTGTGTATGATGATTAACTAACTAAGCTTTCTCACCTATCAGCAACATCCATGCCTGGGGTTTCAAAATGTACATCTCACACTGCTGTTCATGTGACCTTTTTGCTTCCCCCACTGCCAACATCCTCCCAGTTAATTAATATACAGTAGCTGAGATGATTTCTCTTGGCTCCTTACTTGAAATTCTGTATATTTTATGTGACTTTCTGCCGGCTTTGTTCGGTTCCCTGCTGAATTTTCAGTATAATGCATACAGCTCACAGCAGCACAGAGACCTGAGCAGCACCTGTGCCACCACATTCAACTGTATAAAAATGCCTTTGACTTCAGAGCTAGTGTTTCTAACTGAAGTCAGATTCAAGTGAGGCCAAAGCCCACCAGCGAGGCAGCCAATTAGTCCGGTTTTATCGCTTATCAACTCGTGGTTACTTTCTTACAGCACAAATTGCTGGTTTTAGATTGAACCTTGAAAAAGGTCCATACATGAATAGTGAAGGTTTTCAAGGAGTGCAAATTTATATGCAGACAGTTAGCTTCTGCTACCCAATTAGACCTTGATTTCAATATTTCCAATCATTAAAGTTGCTCTGCAGCAGGTCCCACACTATAATCGGAAATGTCCAATATGTTCAGTGTTCAAAACGTTCAAATCCAACTGAAATTAAACATCATGTTTCTTTTCCTGTTTCCCACAGCATACACGTATATCTGCTCTGTAAATCATGTCCTGTGCTCTCCTTTGAGAAAAAAAATAGGTACCCAAAAGAGGGGAAGTCAGATTGTTTCCCTTCAAGTAATGTCACAGACGTATGGACATATAGTCAGACAAATTGGCAGCTAAACAGCAGCCTGAACAACAACCCATTAGCTTTCCTGTTAAAGTCTCATTCTTATCTAACTTAAAAACAAAGACACACGTCTCGTTCTGCACCAAAGAATGAGCGATATGACAGACACACTGGAAGACCTTTTGGTTAGTTTAGATGCTGATGTTTCAAAACCACTGCAAATACCATTTGCCCATGGCCTGTAAGCTACAGTTACCAGCACAAAATTAGTTTACTTTGTCTGTGTTCATCTGCAGGGTCTCACGGCTGTCACACATGGACACTGACTCACCTCCAAAAAAAGAAAAGATTTCCTGTTTTTAAAATTATTATTAACATTACATTTAAAAAACACAATATTTCTGACTACAAAAAGCAATGAATAATTTTGATTTCAGTCGGTCTAATTGTGACTTATTTGTCAGTCAGCTTGTTTACAATCCGCTGTTAATATTATTAAGGGTAATTGATAGCCGACACACATTATAATATAGATATTTGCTAATGAGACTTTATGAAGCTCATTTGAACATCAAATTTCAACTCAGTGACTCAAAGTCAGTGCTCCATTTACTGTCACTGAAGCAGCTGCAGAATAAACACTGCTCTGAGGTTGCAGACTGTAGTTTGCTTTTCCTCTTGTTTCTGACCTTTTCTGCCTGAGTTGTTTGTGTTCACAGACACTGTACAGATTGTTCTCATCCACAGTAACAAACAAAACACTGAATTTCTGTGAATCTCACCGCAGCATTGTATATATCAACTCTATGACACATACGCTGTCTTTATACTAGAGCACTCAAAACTGAACCCGAATGTAAACTGTCTTGTGTTGCATTTTTAGTGTGAACTCTGTATTAGTTTAGGGAAGATTGTCTTCGACGGGAAATTAATTCTACACTGTTAAACTGTCTTCAGATGCACCACTTAGATACATTACTCATATATTAAAATATTCCATAATTTAAGTTATAAGGTACAGTAATGGGAACAATAAACAGATGATGGTTAAACATAGAAACACAGAAGATAGAAGTTAAACATAAACATACATCCCCTGTCAGAGGAAAATATGTTTTGAGGAAATTGTAAAAGCAAAGCATTTTTTTCCTAAGAATGGGAAGAGCTTTTAATAATCGAAACCCAGAGGGTTTACATCAAGGCCAGAGAAGAAAGTAGCTTTTCGGAGTCAGAAAAAATGCTTCAGTGAGAGCCAGCTGCATCTTCATATGGATTCAGAGTAGAGCTCTTTGATGGGGTTTGCATTTTTTAAGATGTTCTCAATCAAGAGGGCTTCTGAATTCATCCCAAGGTTTTAGTTTGCTGCTGTATAAAATATTAGCTCCAAAGAGTTGGCCAAGAGTTTCACAGGAACATTTTCTTTAAAGTTAAAGGGGGGGAATATATACGTGGAAACGCACACACACATCTGCACAGACAGCGTTGATGGCATGCTCCTCCTCCATTACGTAGCTTGCATTTCTCATTCCCTTTCCTGCGGCTGTCCTTATGTATCTCTGCCTGGCCTTTTCCTCCAGCTGTTGCTTTGATATTAGCTTCATGAAATCTGTGTGAACACCATAGACGTCAGTAATCTGCCCCACTGCAAGGGCTCGTTCAGATAGTCTCTCTCATTCTCTTCTCATCTTCTCACAGTCTTTAATCCTCCCACCCTCAACAGAATACAAGAACTGTCAGTTGTCGCTCTTTTTTCTTTCTTTTTTTTTTTCATGACTTGGAGCAAGTAGGGTGAAAGGATGTAATGTTTTTCATCATTTTCTGTGGACATCTGACTGTGTTGCCTTGATAAGGTTTCCTCCAGGTGTCCTGATAGGCAGGTTCAATGTTTTGTCCTCTGCTCACCCATTTTGTACCTGAAGCAAGCTGTTAGGGACAAAAACTGCATGGAGTGCCATAATAAGCATCATCAGCCAGAAGGATCCCGAACTGACCTTGAGCAAATCAGTGTTAAATCAAAATATTATATTAACTTAAATAATTTTCAGTAAATCAGCCCAAGGGCATGTGTTCCGCACCCAAATTTAATCTAGTTTACCCTCTGGTTTCTTGTAAGTTTAATACAACATTTTGAATCAATTAATAATTAGGTGTGCTCTGGAAATTGGTGTCCCGGCACACTTAAGTCTGGGTTTTGAATGCCAATACCTTTCTGAGAAGTGTGCCCATAGCATCAAATGTCAGATTGGTTAACTTGTTTCCTTTGATCAGATGTTTCCTCAAGTGTTTCCTATTCCATTTTCAGACTGTGTTTTACTTAGGCAAAGTCTTTGTGTAAATCTTGTAAGTATCACTTTGGTAGCAGTACACAAACTCTGATTGCATCAGCACCGTTATCAAAAAATGTGAAACGGTGCCCAGCCCTGATAATGTGATATGTAAACTGCTGTACAGCTTTAATGCTTGTATTATAGTTCTAAGCCAGTTTCTTTTCCCTTTTGTTATCCAGTGATTTGTTACAGATAAAGTTGAACAAAGATTTTTTTTGTCCACATTAATATAAATACTAGTCTCACACTCAGTTATTGACATTAAAACATACACCAATATGTTTCAAGCACCACAGCAATGCTAGCAGCTCTGTGGAGCTCTATAGATAGAGCAGTGCTTCAAACTAAATGCTACCATCAGCAATCAATTTTATCACGCAGATCTGTAGCAGGTAAAGTGTTTACTAGCACCTTAGTGTAGTGTGTTAGTATGCTAATATTTTTTTATTTTTGCCAAACCAAAAGAACAAAAAAGAACAGCTAAGATAAATGGTAAAAGTCAGCCATGCAAGGTGCCAACTGCTCATTAGAAACTACTGCTCATGCGCTCATGCACCGATGCCATCAGGAGCAATTTGTGGTTCAGTATCTTGCACAAGGACACTTTGACAAACAGACTGGAGGAGCTGGGGATCGAATTGCCAATCTTAGTGGACAGTCCGCTCTACCTCTAAGCCATAGCCACCCATGGGAATGTTATTTGTTTTGCAGTTTTACAAGTGTTGGTCAAAGCCAACATTTGGTGTCCAGACCAAAGTCTGTATTCAGAATTCATCCTGTGGGAATGTGCGTACCTAATTTAATGGCAATCCATCCAACAGTTGAGGCATTTTGCTCAAAACAACCAACGTCCACCTCACTAAGCTTCATCCTCTGGGGACCATGAATTTTGGACATTGGCATACTTGTAGTTGCTAACGTGATTAGAAACAAATCCCAACTGGTTGTTTTAGTAAAAGGGGAGATAATGTAATCAGTGTTGATTGTATAGCTTAATGGTTGTTGATCTGATGTTCAGCCAAACAACTTGTGCAGAAGTGGTATTGATTTAATGGTAAACACTGTAAGCCTGTGCCAGAGCGCCTCCCCATTCAAGACCCAATAAAACCTCTAACAAGGCTGTTTACAAATGGAAAACCCCTCACTGGTCAAAAGACTTTTCTTAGAGGTGTCAGAATCAAAATATTGATGTTTTCCATTGATGGCCGGGTGCAACTACTTTCAGTTTCGCGCGTTAAATGCGATAATGAATGGGATGCTTCAGACCTCATTATGGTATTGAACATGACTCAGGAGTCTGTTCTGCCCTGCTGGAAAGAGATGATGAAACGAAGCTCATGCTGTTCTTCACTCAGTAAGCTGAGGCAAATAGAGCACGTTAACAGAGTCTTTAGGGACTGCAGATCATTGTCATTGATTTGGTCTTGTCTGCTTATGGTGTCCAATTAATTTCAATTCGTTTAACTCAAGATGTGAATGAAAACTACTGTCGATTTAATAATAGAGCTTTCGTTTTTGTTGATTGGATGACCTTGACTGTGCAGACTATCAGGTTTTGAATTAAGAATTTCAAACTGCTGATGTGATGAGATGAAAGTGAACTGATTTAAAACCCAGACAGACACTGTGACTAGACAAACATTTAATTTAAGACTTTGCAGAGACCTAAGCAAACACGTTCTCAATTTACATGCACGGGAAAAAATCTGATTAAAGTTGAGAAGTCGCAGTGACATCCACCTTAAAGATAAAATGTATAGTAGTTGCCCGAGAGGGAGGCATTTTCACATTAAAAAAATATTGTATGCTCAGCATTTAGAGGCGATATTTCTAAAATGTCATTAATCCAAAGGGATGAGTAACATTTTTCCTGTGGATATATTGAATGAGTCTGTCAGCAAAACCAGCAAAAAGGATCATCTAGCTGTCAAGGATGATTACTGGCTATCATCAATATTAACATAATTAAAATTAGTCGTTATCATCAGCATGAAAATTAGATTTTCTGTTTTAGAAGATCTGCTCCAGCCAAAAAATATATAGTCATTTTCTATGTTGTCCTGCAAAAACTACTGAAAGCATTTATTTCTTTAGTAGAACGCTGTCAAGAAGACAAACTAAAACGCTGGATTAGTCTTCCTCTGGTTAAAATACAAACATTTGTCTCTTTCAGAAGTAGTATATCTATTACTGCTGCTTTGCTAAAATATACCCCCCAAAAAATCCAGGACACCAAATAACTCAGAATCACTCATTTCATTATAGTTTAGAAATAAAGATTAAGCTGAGGTACTCTTTATTAGGCTAAATACAACTGTACATATTAGTGGGGTTGATGCAAACTCTAACACAATATTTACAATATCTTAAAATAAAATAAAAACTTTTCTCCATGATGAGGCAGTTATGTAATGTTATACAATAGAAATACATATTCATCAACAAACTTTAGTCTCAAGTCAGGCAGCTCAAGCAGAATAGGTTATTATGTGAGTACAGAATACTGTGTTCTGACCTTGTCGCTACCTGCAAGGAAACACCGAGCTCAGCACAGCAGGGAGCGGGGTGCGAGGGTTACACATACTCTAACAGACTGTGTACCGCACACTGCGTCTGCCATTGCAGATTAAAATATACTCAACCAAGTCTTCTGCGCATCACGGCTGTATCCTTGACGACATTATCGCTTCGAGCTTCCACAAATGTAAATCAACATTACTTATCTCCTGCTTCACATTCACTCACCATCATTCTTAATTAAATTATCCAACCGGTGCCAATCTGTCTCTCAGTCTGTGATTGGACAGTCTGAGGCATTGCATTCTGGGGCGGTTGAGTATGTTCAGCAAGCTCACACTGCACTCTGGCAATTCTCACTAATCTAGTGTACATCCAGGCGTCACTCGCATACACGAAACTCGCATACTATTCAGTTGAAACGCACTAAATATGACACAGGCTGTCAGGTCTGACGGATTGAGTACACTGTCTTGATAAAAATGATGCGCAATATGCATTTAGTTCCAGTGAGAGGTATATGCCAGGTTGGTACAGCAGTGACAAGGGTATGAGTGTAGCTGCACGCTCACATTGACTCCTGGAACTGGTTTGCAGGATTTGCTTCATTTAGTTGATGTTCAAAGGTGGTACAGCAACATACTAGTTTTGACTTGCAAGACTTACAGCATTGTATACCTTTGTTGCCTTTATAGATAGATCTGGCAGCTGATTTATGTGTCGTTCCCTCAAGCATTATCGCCATTACAGTGAAGACAGAGTGGAACTGAACACATTTACATCTGCACAGTGGGAGCAGAGATATTTTTCATAGTCGCCACCTCCGACAGATGTAGGCAATCTGTGTGGATGTGGTTATTCAAAGCACTTGTCTGAAATTGGTTATGATAAAGGCTTTGGGAAAAAAATAACAATGTACCAATTATGTCTAATGTGAAAGTGCTGCGTGGAGTTGATTAAACCATCAAGCAAAGCCAGCAAAAATGACTATGCTAGCTTGTGATTTAAATAATCACATAATAACATTAATAATAATAATAATCAAACTAATATTTAAACTCCATGATTGCTTGCATTGCAATCAGAAGAAAGGTATCATTTAATACCAATCAAAAACACATTATTATATATTGTAAAAGTGGAATATCTACTAGAAAACGTAACAAACCAGCAAAGATATGCAGAGTGGAGGCTCATCATTAGCTGTGTGAAGGCAGACTTTAGATTTAGATTTAACGGAGATTTATAAAACCAAAATTGATTTCAGTAGAGGCTTGTGGCTCCAATTATTCCCAAAGTCTTAGTTTATTAAAATAGCTGATAAAACACAGCTCAGAAGTGGTGTTTAAATATAAATACTAAATTTACATATTATACATTACATTATCATTACACATGAGTTTACAAGTAAGGTGCCACCACAGTGATATGGATATGTCTATAACTTTCAGCGGTCCCTATGTATTTATGGTGTTGTAAGTACAGCAAGAGTAAAAATATCCAGTCATCCTAGGTTACTGTAACACAGAGTTTGTTTTCTTCATACAGCATCTTAACTCATTAACTGCACTGCCTGCATAGCACTGAGATTAAAAGAAGCTATTTGAATTGAAATTGGGTGCAAATAAAATAATGGTATAGGACTGCAGTTATGATAAGAAGGCGAGCTCCAGTTGTCACTTTGACTATACATATATCAGACAAAGAATCTGCTGCTGACATGTTGCAGGGTGAGTTAAAAAAAGTCATCCAAGCTGAAATTGGACTCGGTGTCGCCTTTTCAGCTGGAGTCATTCTGATAGAGTGATGCATGAAGGGAAAAATGCAGTTTCCAATATTAGATTGATAAAGATAATTACAAAATCATTTTCAGAATTATTTTACTACTTGTAAAAAAAGCAACAAGATGTTTCTATGAGTGAAAACCAACCTCCTTGTTCACTTTTATATTTATTTAAGACAATTTACAGATTAATCACGTCTTGCATGAGGCTGAGTGTATCTGTCTGTCTTGAGCTGCTTCTAATGCCAAAAATGACCCAAGACACACGTGTCCAAAAGCACTGGTTTTCTCTTTGAAGCTGGTTGAGCTTTCCCCTGGCTGCTTTCATCTCTTTGCATTCATGTGCTTTCGGTTCTTTTACTGTGTTCCTATCCACACTGTATGTCCTCACATGTACCAACAGTCAGCATTTGATGTCAGAATTTCCTGTGATTTATGAAGTCTTCTGTAGAAGCGCAGCTCAGATTAAAAGAGCATGTTGTTTGTAGGTGGTTGTGTGGAGGGGGAGGGCACAAGGCTCTGAAGACCAAAGTGTACAGTTGAAGTAGATCAGAGTCAGACAGGCAGTTTTTTAACTGTTTTTAAACCAAATCAGACTGGAAATGTCTTCCAGGAAATTGCACTAAAACAGAAGACAAAGCGGTAAATACCAACGGGCAAGTTCCATTACTTTCATGTTAACGAATTGTGATGTTTCATTTCAACAGCATCCTCAACTGGCAAACAATGTACCAGATAAACATAGTTGAGCAGGTCAACCATGTAGACAGTGCACCTCCATATAGCATTAACGTTTCTGCTTTAATGTTTGTAAATGTTGCACCATGTCCAGGAACTAACTGCGAAATCTCTGGCTTCCATCATTGATACCACTGGATTTTACTTTGGTCCAGTTTGTGTCATATTTTTGCTAAATATATTGACTTATTTGACTCTGTCGTTCTCAATATACAATACAGTGCAGAGAACAAATTTACAGGACGATACAGACATCAGCTGAACAAAAACAACAAGCTACATTTTTTTTTAATTTAGTTATTATGAACAGGTAAGACAATTAATGATCTATACACAGCTCATGTAGTGTATGCAGAGGGTTGAGAAACAGAACACAGAATGTTGGAATTAATACTGTATGAATAATAAGTGGTGTGTCTTAGATTTCTTAAGTAGTCCCTGTAAAAACTCCCAGTGAAGCCTGTCGATTATGCAGAGTAACAGGGCCATTGTTCTCAAAGGGATGCTGCTGTTGAATGTGAGTACCATTCCTTTCACCTTGTCTGTATTGGCAGCTTAAAACCTGGAGAAATATAAAAATAAGTATATTGATTTGTGTGAACCGACTGACCCTTCAGTGCCAGCACATTGCCGTTGTTCCTCGAGATTAAGGTATTCTGTGAAATTATACTTGCAAAATACTGTCGATGCTCCCTCATATGACAGCACGCATTGAGAGTAGCTTCTTTAACAACGTGTGGCTCGTTCTCCTGCTCTTGCTCCATCTGTGGAAACACTTCAGTCACTGGCTTTGGAGCTCAGGGCTCTGCTGGTTAGTAGCTACCAAATCAGATGCTGATTTACACCTGGAATGCCAGTGGAAAACCTATAATTAGATAGCAGAGTAGAAACGCAGCAGCAGTCTGGGTCAATTACCTAACACTTAACCCACTCTTGCAACTCATCAGTCTCTAAGATGAAGGACAGTGTGGATGATTCACAGGTCAATTGGGTCCAGGTAAACGTTGCTGTCCCGATGGACCTCTGCTGACGCTCTCTGCATGTTGATTGACACCTGATGTTGCTGCTACCTTTCATACCTGTTTGCATACATACTGCTGTATGTCAAATAGTGCAAGTCTTCATGTGGATGTGTATTCATTTTTACCTTGACCTTTGCTCGCTGTCATGTGCTGCACTGTGGCACGATGCCAAGCTCTCCGACATGCACAGGGACCCTACTACACTGCAAAGGACACATTGTACGCCTCTGTATAAGCAATGACTAAAAGACAAAGCTATATCCTCGCCCCTATACCCCATACATACTGAGGTATGTTTTCTTTGTTTTAATCTGTTCAAGGTTGTTTTTTCTACCTACTGTGGTCAATAATGATACTCCATTCTTATTCTTATTCTTATTCTTATTCTTATTCTTATTCTTATTATTATTATTATTATTACCACAGTAGCCACAGGTGTCACCAAATAAGCCAAGACTAAAATCAAGGACTGTAATTATTTTTCAACAACACTGATGTTTATTAGTTGCCTAAATACTTAATGTGTGTGTGTGTGTGTGTGTGTGTGTGTGTGTATATATATATATATATATATAGATAGATAGATAGTATATGATGCTGTGTGTGTGTGTGTGTGTGTGTGTGTGTGTGTGTGTGTGTGTGTGTGTGTGTGTGTGTGTGTCTCGGGCTAATCATAGAACTGCGACAGTCTCTATTTCTCTCAGCAGCTTGTAAAGAGACAAAGTGGTTTGTATATTAGGCTTCAACGGTAATCACTTCAAACAGGGTGATGTGGTCCTACAGTGATTTCTCTTTTTACTTCCATATCAGAGGAGTAGCTTCGCAGTAGCATTCAAGCTGTGGTGTGTGTTATTTTCTCGTATAGGATATAAATAGAAATGGTACTGATGATGGAGATAGGAGAGGAAAACGCAATGCAGTGCGCAAAATCAGCGACATCTGAGATAGCTGGTAATGAGCAGCTGTCCGTCAGTTAATTTCAGAGCAGAAATGATTGCTCAGACCATCACGCAAGGGAAGATTATAGGGAAAGGATGGTCCAGAGTTTAACAAAACATTCACGTTAATTCAAGGAAAGTCAGTACTGCTCAGCGCCATCACCAAGGGATTAATATCCATTGTCGAATAAGTCATTAAATACCAAACCCTACAGGTGGCTGTTTTAAGAGGAGATGGAAATGATGTTTTCATCTAAAGGGCGTGTGTCAGGTCATTTGTTTTCAGATGTTCTCCAACTCTTGAATTTCAATCTTCCCTCCCTGTTTGGTTTTCTAAGAGTAAATGATTAATGAAAAATAGATAGTGAGAATGCCAATAAAGCCTTTTGAACTTCACAAAGGAAAGGGTTCAAACTGAATCACACCAAGCCAGCAGCTCGTAGGTGCGATATATACATTTATATGTGGGATCACATTTAGCTTTGAGCTGTTAAATGTTTTGAGGCCAAGTAAAACCAGGATGCATATTTTAATTTTGCAGCCCTTTTAGTAAAAAGCTGTGTACATCACAGAGATGTACAGAATGTTGCTCATTAGTCAGTGCCTCTAATCGATTAATAGCCAACTCCAACCCTGTTTACATCTTTCATTAACAAGCATGCTAGGTTATCATATTTTAATTAGTGCTAAACCACATTAAATCTAAATGTCAAGATCTAATCTTGCACATCTCCTCCACTGGTGGTCAGAGAGACATTAGAGTTGGGTTATTAACATCAAAATATAAAAGAGCCGAGGACACTTCTGTATCTTTTAGCTGTGCTGCCCCATCACCTTTTAATAATGTCTTTTGAATAAACTGTATGAACTCATTGTCACAAGCTAACAAGCTTGCTGACTGACCATTAACATGTACAATCTTGAGAGCTAAGTGACAGGGAGGAGTAAACTACCCAGTACAGAAAAGATGGAAAGAAGCTTAGAGAGCTATTGTGACTACTAGTGTGACCCTGTTCACAGTTAGGAACATTAGTTCACCAATTAGCCCTGTGAGTCACTGCATCACCGAGCTTCTAGAGCCAAATATTTTGCAAAGACGCGTGGATTCATTTCACTATTCCACTTTCTTTGATCCCATATAAGGCAGTGAGTCATATTTCTTATCTGGTGTTCTTTAGAGATTTAGAGAGTCTTGATCAAGTTTTTTCCGCCCCTGATCCCTATCCGAGGCTTTTAATATTAAGTTATATTCCTAATATTAATCTGCCAATACCGAGTCCCAATCAAATACTTTACATGCATTGCATTAAGAAAAAAGCTCTTCATTATTGTTTCTTTTATTTTGTTTTTAAAATAAATAAATTAGGCTATAAAATAGCCTAACAAATCCTCTCTGTAATCTTTTTTGGTCTTGTCGCTGTCTCGAGGGAATTCCGCTCTTTAGAAGTGTCCTGCAGTGTTTGTTGCTTCAGCATTGGCCTGAGTTACCTGAATAAACTGTATTCTGTTGAGTGCTTATTTTTGTCGTCTGTACATCTTTTGCACAGATTACATTAATACATTACTCTTATTGGCAATTATTTTTGTTTGCTGCGCTTCTGTTGCACTTACAGTGCATGGTGAGTGTGTGGCCTCCTCTGAGCAGTAGTGGAGGAAAGACGGGGAGAGATGACGACGGGGGAGAGATGGCGACGGCAGCATTGTGGAAGCTTTCTGAATAAAAACAAAGGATTGGATCGGACTGTAGCCGATGCGGATCTTTGAGATCGCAGTGGGACAGCCTTCATTAATCTCCCACATAAACGATTTGGGTGACATATACAAACCAATTTACCCAACCTTTAATAAAATCATACACACAATCAACAATGGATATGAGATATGCACATTTGTAAATGTTATATGGGCATGTAATGAGACTTATGATGCTAAAACTATCATGGCTTTAAATTAAATGTCACCCAAATCCTCGGTTAGATGTTAACAGAGGATGTTAATCTCCTTTCTGTCTCATATGTGAAAATTCCCATATTGTCGCAGTTTCTCTGTGCAGTGTGGCACATGCATTATTTTTGTGCACATGTGGCTCCAGAGCATTGTGAGAAGTTATCCCATAGCACAACACATAACGTAATTATAGCCTGACCTAAAAAAAAAAAAAAATCTTCCACCTTCCTTCTTCACAACTGTGATCTCAGCCAGCCCATGACTCAAAGCTATGAGTCATCGCCGAGGGGCCAGGGATCAGAGCATGAGAGCTCTTACTTCCTAGTGAGCAATCATTTTGGTCATTAACTGCAGTAAAAATAATCTGAATGCAAACCTCCATTTTCTGACGTTAAAAAAGTATTTTACAGCCACGTATTTCTTTTGTACTGGTTGATCCTGTCACCCCTGGTGACATAACTTTTGTGGTAATTGTTGTAGTGTACTTACAGTAGGAGCCGGTGTATAATTCATTATTCCCATGGGTTTTTGGGGATGTGGTTTGTCTGAGTGCAATTGTAGAGTAGTAGGAGGAAAGGGTTTGTGTGTGTGTGTGTGTGTGTGTGTGTGTGTGTGTGTGTGTGTGTGTGTGTGTGTGTGTGTGTGTCAGTGCCGAATATATTCCTGGTGCTGCCTATGCTGGAGGTTGACATGCCGCAAGGTCAAGGTTCAACAACCATATGCGTGAAACTCACCTTGTATTATTATCATAGCAGAGGTTATCTATCTTTTGTGTTGTTGTTGTTGTTGTGTTGAATGTCTAAATATAAAGATATGCAGAAGGTTTGGTCAATAGGTGGCATGGAAATTATTATTATGGAGGTCAGCTGTTGTCGGAACATTATGTGGCATACAGCTCAAGGAAAAAGTGCTAAGTTGGTCAAAAACTTTTCATTGTAACGCTGCTTTATCAACATCATGAAGAAAGTATACAATTCAGTATTGGCAAAGTAAATGTTTTGTCCACTTCTAGTATGATTAATGTTTTATGGTTACACTCAAAACAACTTGGTTAATGTTAGGAAAGATCACCATCTTGGTTACATTATGAGAAACACTGACTTAAGGAAGGAGATGGAACATGTTTCCTTCTAAAATATTTAACCAAATCTTCAATCTTTTCCCAAATATAACAAAGTATTTAAAAGTATAAAACCTACCCTGACTAACAGAGCTGGATGCAGAGCCCAACCTCTGTTGTCAATTCTTAATGTTTCAATCAATTTTAGCCTCTTGATCTAATAATTATTGTTTACTTATCATTACTCACAGCTGGGGCATTCTGCAGTCAGGCTTTTGAATAAATGTTCTCTGATTCTTTGACTTCTTGCAGTGTGCAGTAGTTATAGGAATCTGTATGATGATGCAGGAAGATTTCTGATTACAGTTCTACCATTATTTCCCTTTTGTCTCTTTCTAATCTTCTGACAGTGTGATGTTTTATATTTATATATTTAAGAAAATATTCCTTTTGTTCTTTACCTAATTCAAACCACTTCACCAACTGACCTGATCTGTGTAGTCCGTACCTGGCATACGTATGGAACTATTACTTGTTTATATATTTGATCAAAGTCACCAAGGCTGAAATTGCATATACAAATATACCAGCAGTGAACAAGACAGTTTGCAGGAGATTTTCAATTCTAAAACCTTAATCCAAGCAGCTGTCACAACTTTGTCTTTGGCCAAGCAAATTAGCAGATACAGTTGGTGTGTTTTAGTGGTATGAAATATTTAATATCTGTAAAACAGCTTTAAACCTGTTGAGCTGTATATCTGGAAATGTGCCTCTTTGTATCAGTTAGACTTCACCAGGTTGCACTTTCTAACTGGGTCTCCAGTCTCCTTTTAATAGTTGTAAACATTCACCACCCACAACCTGACAACCTGCTCTATTTCATAGAGCCACAAGTCAACAGGACTTCAGAAGCCTGTGTAAACGGATGCCGTGCAAGGCAGACTAAAAATATAACCGCCTTTGATTTTAGACGGATCTCCAACTATATATTATTAATTGTGCGAAGAAAAGCAGCAAAGACATGACCCTGTATACCTCCAACTCCCTCTCCCCATTACTGCCTGATGAGAGCTGAAACATCCCTTCAGGGCTTAGGCAATGCACTAATAGCTGCTGTCTGGTGACTTAGAGGTCTGGTGAAGAGCGCAGTCACCCGTAGCATGCTGAGCTCTAACCACTCATTCATTCAGCCAGAACAGATTGACCCCACTTGCAGCAGCACCTCCCTTCAGCACAAGTGGTTGTTATGCAGTAAAATAAGAAATGTATAATCATATATACTTTAGCATAAAAAGGCATAAATGGTGTAGCCGATGGATTAGCTCGCTTGTTTGCTGCCTACATCTTCCTGAGGAATAAAGAACATGTTCAGAATTTCTCACAGAGTGTTGTGTGTTACAGTACAGTAGTATAGTATACAGTAGACTCACATTAAAAACACTGGGCCTCACTCAAGAAATTTGTTCATAAAAATGTGATTACAGAAAAATACGGCCAGTACGTAGAGGCTCTGCAGGTCCACACATTTGTGATCAACAAACATCCAACTTTTTATACTTTTACCTTCATTTGACCTAATTTATTTGTTTATAAGACGATCAACATTTCTGTAAATTAACCAATTTTAGCCATTAACTACTGCAGTCCTATGGCCAAATGTTCTAAAACCAATAAAGGGTTTTCTTATTTTATTGTGTGATAGGGATAATTTACCTCTTCAGGCTACTCAACATCTTTAACATGTAATATTGTCAGAAAGAAACATAAAATCTTGGTTGAACAGCCTGTAACTCATAGACCTGTGATAAGGGGTTGCAGGCTTTGTGTTATTCTAAAGGTTTAAAGTATAAAAACGTTGCATACAAATAATCCAGCTTCTCTTCCCCTGTTTCTGTCACTCTCTCTTTCTCAAACTCAAGTGCATCCAGCTGAGCTCCAAGTGCTTTGATATCCAGTGTGGTAAAATCCAGGTCTCTTTCTTTTCTACTCATTGCAGCCAAGCACTAGACTATAAAACAGCAGACTACTAAGATATTTTTAACGTCTCGATTTAGTTTATCAAAGCATTTCTGCCTAACAGCTCCCTGTTGCCACTGGAAATTGTGTTGATGAGGGAGTTGAGAGAAACACTTTGCTGAGGGGAACTGCAGAGTCAAGTGGCAGTTGTCTATGGATTCATCACTACAAGTGACTCCTTTCATCTTACACATAGTCATCTGAACCACAGTTAGATATTTGAATCAACAATACATGTTACTTTTGCTGGCATACACATGTAGTGGAGTAGAAACTACAGTATTTTCTTTTGAAATGTAGTAGAGGAGAAGTAGAAAGTAATAAAACAAGTACCCAAAAATAGCATTTTTTGTAATTACAGTGCTTGTACGGTAAAGTAACTTAGTTGTAATTCACCACCAGTGCACTCGACACAGTCCTGAGAGGTGTTGTACATCAGTACTTTACTAAACTATGATTTATTGCAGGATTTCTACCGGATTGTGTTCAATTGTCCAGGTGTAGCCTACCTAATAAACCAGTAACTCAGTGTATGTTTATCTTCGTATCTGCTATGTTGACAGCCTTGGAATAGTACAATATGATTCAGCGGCTACTGTGTAGATATATAGGGAGCTACATACAGGCAGAATGATCGTTATAGTCATAATTTAACTGTGAGTGTGGCTGAGAATACAGATCATATTAATTAATACAGATTCAATGAACATGTCAGTTAGGTGTGACTTGGATTGCTTGTTGAGGCATGTTGAGAGATTAGTGAGATACATTCATTTGTTGATTGCTTCACACTCATTTTTTGTTTTTCGTAGATTAAAATGTTACATTTTTAATCGTTGCCCCAGTTGCTGAAAACAGAGTCTATTTTCTTTGGTTTTCTCATTCCTACCATTTCTTATCATGTTTATTCAGCCATACAACATGCTGATAGCAGAGAGAACAGCTGCCAAGTTCCCACAATGCAATGTGTCATCTGGGCTATATGTTTTTCTGCATTTGTTGACACGGCAAATAAATGGCGCTTATTTCCAAGTAATCATTTCCTGATATTTACTTTGCCTCTGTGAAAGGAACAGAGAGCTTTAGATTTACAGTGGCTCTTTGTTGCCTCATGTAATGGGAACATTGAGGAAAAGAGTTATATGTTGTTAATGTTGGACCTAAACAGAAGCTTGTGTCTCCACAGCTTTCTATTACAGTATTGTTTCATTGTTTCTGTCATTCACCTTGCTCCTCTACAGAACATTAAGACATGTCTTCAGTCCTTAATGGAGGCAAACCTCCTAATATCCTGATCATGCAAGGAGGAGATATGAAATGAGACAAATAAGATGCACTGATTAGGTGGGTAACTTAAGAGAGGCTGGGTCCATGCCAAGAAGGGGTGTCCTTTGGAGGAAGCTGAGGCTTGCCTAGCTTATCTGGAGAACCTCAAAGAGAAAGAAATTGATGGCAAATGCAGATTGTCAAGTGAAAACATTTCCAAGTTGACTATCTAAATGTCTAAAAAGCATTAGGCGGTGATAAATATTGTTATCAGACTGGTCACCTTTCAGTACAAATTGCAAGAGGCTGCTCAACCAAACATTTAGATAATTGGTTGGTGATATAAATTGAGGTCAAACCTTTTATTTTAGAATAAATATATATTAGAAAATAACCGGGAATTGTAACAAAAACTGCAGTTCCTCAAACGGCCACTTGAGTCTGGCTACAGAAGTGAGTCGGCCACCAAGTTTACAGTCTGATAAAAACAGTTTTGGTCTCGTTAGCTAAATTCCTCATTCATGACAACTTAATGAGGGTTATGCATAATCAATGCATGCCTGCTTTGAGTGACAGGTGGGTGCCGTCACAGGCGGCTGTTTTCAGTACCCAGGCTTCACTCAGCCCTCCTCAGCTCCACCGACTCCCCACGTCGGAGTACTACCAAGATGGCAAGAGCCAGAGCCAACCACACAGCTTCACAGCAGCTCTTTAGACACCTATGGGTGACGTCACTGAGACCACGTCCGTTTTTAATTCTACAGTCAAGTGTGTCAATACAGCTGTGCCTTTTTGTTTTCTATGTAAAATCTCTCACACCAGCTGTGTAGTGAGGCACGTCAGCTCTCCATGGGGGGTTGTGAGGCCTTCTTTATTTTAAACGTAATGAAAATATAGACAGTAGACCTATATCCCAACACTTAGTTCCTTTCTGTAAAGAAATGTAAATGTAAAGTAAAAAAAAAAAAGTTAAGTAATAGAATAATGGCCAAGCACCAGGGACAAGAAAACACTGAATTTGTTGAATGTATGTTCCCTAAACAGGAAATAATCTGCCTAAAATTCATCCAAATCACTCGTTTTACACAAACTTCTTGCACTTACTCAGTTCACTATTTGGGTTAATTGTACAATTTTGAATATAATATGAAATATCCATAAAATATTTCACTTTAACATGCACCGTCAGTTCACTAAATGAAAGAAAAGGGGTCCCTTAAGTAAAAAGGTTGGGAACCTCTGCCCTAATCCACACACCCTGGCTGTGCAATGTGCTCAGTGTGTGTTGCACTAAAAGGATGGAATTTTTTATCAATCATGTACAGCAGAGAGAAACGGACTCCTGAATGTGTGACAGGTGCAACAGACGGCATCAGAACCAGAATATAGTGGAAAAAAACACCTGCAACCTCCTCGCTGGTTTCAGCCTACACAGCCCTTATTTACACTGAACATAAATAATTAATACCATATGATTTTCCAGCCGTAATTCAAGGGCCCGTGTTGTAACTGGTTAATCATAAATACGGTTTCCTTTATTTTCATCTTGCAATGGATACTTTTACAAGCATGAGATTGTGTTACTGTATGTATTTGTTTACCAGTGACTGATGACCCATGGGAAGCAAATACCCAGGAAACACGATGTGCTTTACAAATTGACGAGGACATTGTTTAAAATTTCACCAGACTGACTGATGCTGCATTCAGGGGAGCCGTTGAAATGAGAATGGCCTTGCATGGTTGTTATACAACTGGAATGCAGCAGTTCTGTCCTGAGGTTAGAGAATATTTTATTACCCCGATAGAATAATAAAAAAAAAAACTGCTCAGTGGTGGTTAATTGGAATATAGAGTCATGTACTTTGTGTTCGCTGTCTCTCAACAAAGACACCCACACACAGGTGTTAGCGCAGGCACAGATGAACACACACGGTTGAAGGCAAATCTCTTGATACACAGCCTATTTTACAAAAAGAAGCAACATAACATTGCAAAGCTCACATACAGTAGGTAGCTGCTGGAAAGAGTCCAATTACTGCAGCCTAGTTTCAACATCCAGAAACTGGTACATTTCCATGACACATACATTCAGATAAAAGCACAAAAACCCTCTCTGGGTATTTAAGCATAGAAGAAAATTGAAGGCTTTTATTTTGCTCTTATTTTGTTAGTTCATGCCATTATTCCCATAATAGCCATAATTGGCAGAGATAGAATATTTTTCGTTTCGTTCGAATCAGCCGAGGGAGCGGGTCCTCTTCTACCATGTTGAACTGCCATGTTGAACACCGTTGTTTCTGCTACATGTTTGGAAGGTGAGCGGTATTCTGTTGGTTGCAATCTGCAACTTCACTGCTATTCAGTTCAATTCAATTCAATTCAATTTTATTTGTATAGTGCCAATTCATAGCAAAAGTTATCTCAGGACACTTTTCAAATAGAGCAGGTCTAGACTGAACTCCTTATAACATTATTAACAGAGATCCAACAGTACCACCATGAGCAAGCACTTGGTGACAAGGGCAAGGAAAAACTGCCTGTTAAAAGGCAGAAACCTAGGACAGACCCTTCGGCTCTAGGTGGGTGGTCGTCTGCTTCGACCAGTTGGGGTGAGAGAGAGAGAGAGAGAGACACAGAAAGAGAGAGAGAGAGAGAGAGAGAGAGAGAGAGAGACAGACAGACAGACAGACAGACAGACAGACAGACAGGTGCACAGCAACAACAGTATTGGCAATGGCAGTCAAGCAGGACCATGACAGGAGGCTCCACCAGGATCGATGAGAACTAGTGCTAGATGCCACTAAATCCTACACTGTTCCATTCAAATACATTATATTATGGCATTTTGTCTTTATTTTATAGTGACAATAAGGTACAGACAGAAATTGATTCTGGTTGTATAATATGCATCTCAACCACAAGGCCACCTTGAAGCCCCGATCAGACAGGTTGCCAACAAAATTTAACAGTAAAACTATTACTCAAACTGTCAATCTGGTTCAACTTTGACATACTGTACTTGGTAGAAAGAAATAATGAATATACATAGAAATATATAGTTAGAAATGATGGCCAAAGCCACAAAATTATGACCCAAGTTGTAATATACCCTTATTATATATAAAAACTGCACTATTACGTTATTATATTCATATAAATGTTATACCTCACATATGGTAATATTTGCTGTATGATCATATCTGATCAATGTTTGCATGCACCTGCAAAATGTACTTTTAGTGAGTACATTTCTAAACATTTCAAATATAGATTTTGACGTTTTAATAATTGTGTGAGAGTCTTGTTTTTAAAAGCAGGATTTTCTTCCAGCCAGCGCTGCCTCTTTGTTGGGCCCAGCATTCTTCAGCACAGGTTAATTGAAATGTTTAAAAGAGTGGCTGCATCGTAACAATCAATACACCTGGGCTAGACAATTATTTTGATTAGTGTAATTATACACTGGGCCGATTACCGCCAAGTTGTGCCGTGGCTTCATCAGCGACTCGCTTTTACAATTTAGGAACCTACTGTGGAAATAAATGAGCCTAAATGTAATCATGACACTTAGTCGATGCACATTTCTTAAATCCGATTAAACTCTTTTTTACAGTTAATTGTAGTATCACTGGGCCTATGAAAGTGTCCCAGCAAAATGGAGCAGGGACAGTAAATATCAGACACAGACACAAGGTGTAATTGTAACAGTGCAATGAGTGTCAGATTCTTCATTATGATAGTGTAAATTGGGTCTAGAGAAATATTTTGCATACATTACAATGTAAATTAGCCTTCAATGCCGGTGGTCACTCACAATTTATGGCAGTTTGGGTTTGTTCTGCATAAACATACCACCAAACCGAGGCACATTTGTATGCATTACTGTTGTAGCGATTCACAAATTATTAATGTGAAGACTGCATGTGTGGCATCTTAATCAGCTGTTATGTTGAGACGTTTGTCCGAATCTCCTCCACAAAGTCTTCCTACTTTTGGTAATGGTTTTCGTGCTGTTTGGGATTGGGTCCATGTTTGTTTTCAGGAATCTAAGCCATTATCTGTGTGACCTTTTTAGATGCTAAATTGCAGACTGAGTAGGCGGACATAAATGATGCACCACATAAGTATACATCAGCCATATACATCAATCGATGCACGCTCAGAATGCTGCACACAGTGTTTAGTCCGAGGCTCTGGCTGTAAAACTGTTGAGGGATTTCCCTCCCACTTTAATGTGATATTAGATATTCATGAGAAACCGATGCATCTAATGACACATTAAAATGGACATCTACAAACAGGAAACTATAGGGAACAGAAATTATAGCTATTCCTGAAGATTCCCCGAATGAGCACGATCACAGCCTGACAGGCAATTCAACATGTCTGATATGCAGACAGTGTTATTTGTGTAATAATTCCTATGGGTTAAAAGATGCCATGAATTCTCCGTATCGGCCTCAGTGAGTTGATCAAATGAGCATTTTTAAAGCGAGCACTGACACAATAAACTATCTGCTACCTAACACAGGAATGATGGATTATATTGATCTGACATTGGCTGCTTGATCTATTGTTCATTCCTGTAATTTGTCCACATTTTTGTCCTCAGTTGACAATAATGTGGATGGATGTTTAATATTTAATAAGCGGGAGGGAGGTAATGTAGCCGCCGGCCCCCCAGAGCCAAACCTCTTTCCTCTTCCTGTGCTGCTGCTGACTTGGCAGGATGTCCTCAGCCACTTAGCCACTCAATTACCACTGAACAGCTACCGAGGCCCATTTCTCTCAAAGGATACACACAAACACATTGGTCAAGTTCACATACATACATTTAAAATTGGACAGATAGGAAGATAGGAACACATTGGTGCAACGCTTCACACATAAACACTTTCAATTTATCCAATTCAGCCTCGCGCAACTCCACACACTAAAATACTCCTTAAGTGATAAACAGTTATTGATGTGATGTTTTTTGACCCCACAGCCTTTCCTTGGCAATAGAGTTGCAAAGGAAGAGGAGTCATTTCAAGCATGCAGTGTTAAAGTAAAAGTCCCATTTCATTTTCTGCTTAGACAATGTTAGACGACTGGAAATTGGATGCACATGAAACTCTACTGGTTGAATTATCAGTACAAAAGATGAGCAACACACAGCAGCGCTTTTTACAGCCTAGAGCAGGGGTCTTAAACTGAAATTTTCTTGGGGCCACTGCTTGGTATTGTCATCTCATAGGAGGACCACTTCAAGATTCAAGTAGCACAAGAAAACGCAATATTCTGAAAATATTCCCATTACATTATGCTTAACAGAAAAATGCATGAAGCAGCTTTATACATTTTTATATTGTCATTCTGTATCGTCTTTGTTGTTCACAGCCAGACAACAAATAAATGCTCTCTTTTATTAACCCTTTGCGCGCATACGCAGGCACCTTTTAACATTACTTTACGGGAAACAAAATACAATTTTAAATATAGAATTGTGTTTTCTTTTTTAGTTATATGAAGGAGTAGTTTAAATTGATATAAAGGGGCTGGAAATGGCCCCCGAGCCAGCAGTTTGAGTTGTTGTCACACATGGCATGCTTCATGCAGATTAATTTGCTGTTCCTCTGAAGAGTTGACGTGCATTGACGCTAGGAAACAGGACAATAACATATCCTCTGATGAGCTGTCAACCTGCGATGACGTGCCCTAAGATGCCGCCGGTGCAGATGCTCAACTGATTCGCTCCTGCTCACTGTATTCTTCACCATAGCAGCAGTGGCTGAGGCTCACGGGTATCATTTAGAGCCATGCGTAATAACAGATTGAAGGAAAACAGAGAAACAAATAAAGGAAATAATTAACACTGACAGCCATAACATAAACTTGTTCCATTTATACAGGAGATTCCTGTGTTTCTATGTTGTGGAACATTAAGTATATAATTTAAAGAAAACTTTATGGTGTTAGATTGTATACTGGGAATTTATTTATTTATGTATTTACAAAAACATCTTAACAAAAATAAAAGATCTGTATTCTTTTCCAGTCCTTTCTGTTGCTCTGCTTCTTTCTGAGATCCTTCCTCGCAGCCTTTACACACACACACACACACACACACACACACACAGAATACCTGTAGACATAAGCTGACCTTGATATCTGACAAGGGTCACTGTAATATTAGGAAATAAAAAAACCAAAGGCCTCTGTGTGGAACTACAGATCAGTGAAGCTTTGATTTTCTCACGTTGCCCTCTCTGGAATCATCCGTA
The DNA here is from genome assembly GCF_905237075.1 of Dicentrarchus labrax. NCBI lineage: Eukaryota > Metazoa > Chordata > Actinopteri > Moronidae > Dicentrarchus > Dicentrarchus labrax. The sequence continues at coordinate 20,028,311 of NW_026136712.1, read as the reverse complement.
GAGCCTGTAGTGCCAACAAAACCAATAAAAGGCAGCTGGAAATATCAGTGTGGGCTTTGCTCAGGAAAGAAGAGATATTGAAGACAGAGGACGAGGAGAATAACACCGGTTTTAATTAATTGTCAGATTTTTTCCTTCTGAAGTAGCAGCAGTGAAGCTTAGGAGTAAAATGTGTTTGATAGTGGACCAGCTTGCATTTTAGGGTTGCTGGTATTTGATGTGTGAGGGGCTTTATTTTCAGGCACTAGCTACAAACACACAAAAAACACATGCACAGACTTGCTTTTCATTTGTGAGAACAGACTCACACACCGAAATCTGTCTACCAGGAAGCCACTGCTAAAACTAGGGGAATATTTACCGTTCATGCAGACTAACATTTGCTCATTAGCACTTACTGTACACAAAGCACAGAAGAGGCTGATGGAAATGTTTGCTTGTACACTAGATTAATTCAAATAACCACAGACTGATGTATCATTGACCTGTGGCACAGGAAACTCCGGCCTAATTGGCCTGTCACGACAATTACGTTATCAACCTATCGTACAATATATACGATTCATAATCAACCCATTACGTTATTGACTTATCGGACATGACCTGGATCGTTTTTGCTGACCTTGATATTGCCTGATATGTTTACATGCATGTTTGTTTACATAGAAATGATGCCAGAATAAACAGCAGGGTTTTCCCTAACATTACTATATTGCCCTATAAGGCACGAATGACTATAGCCTAACCCTGTGCCAAATGTTTAATATTTATTTAAGTGCAGTCTTTTTATCGATGTTATTTATCATTTTTGTTTTGTTGTTTATTTTATTTATTTAGGATATTTGAATATTTTTTCACGTTTCAATTCCAATGTCTGAATATTCTTAAGAATTAAAAGCTCATTGCTCTTATGCTTATCATTGTATCAGTAGCATAAAATGGTCTTAAAATGACAATATCATTAATTGCAATTATTTCTGGGACAGTATATCGTCAAACAAAAGTAGCTATCATGACAGGCCTAGTGTGGAATTTAAAAAGCACACTTTTGATATGTACTTTTCCTGATGATTGATAGTTTGCAATTTTTAATTCACTCACTGATCTTTTTGTTGTGTTCCCACATACAGTAGCCTTCCAGTTCTAGTCCGAAACTCATCTTTCTCTTTGAGCCATATTCCAATATTTCACATTTAGCAGGAGAGAATACATTATGTGGCATGCCATTGTTTTCCAGGCATAAACAACACGACTTTAACAGCCTATCAGGTCTTATGTCACTGCACTTCATGCAAATCAGATGAACTGCTGCAGGCTTATTTACATGCCGTAGTGTCAGTACGCACACAGTTAAACTGAAAAGAGCGGTGATGCAAAGTTTTGCGCCTCTGATGGTAATCAAACCTGCAGTCAATATCTACCTTAGTGTCTTCTTATTCCTAACCATGCACCCTCATCTCCTTCTTTCTGTTTGACCTTCTCTCTCCCTCAGTTTCTTTCTCTCTCTTGTTCTCTTTCTCCTCAAGATGATTTACACTTGGACATTAGTCAGCCACAGGGATGCTCTCAGTCCCTGCTCTAATCACTTACTGGACCTGCTCCAGAGCAATGGGCCTGCATACTACCAGCCTTTTTAAATGTCTGCATTGCAGGAAAGACGGGAAGCTGGTGAAAGAGAGAAATGGAGAGATGTGAGGGAGGTGAATTTACAGTATGTGTGGGGGGAAATTGGCTTTTTTTTTTTCCTTTGGCAGACTGACATTTCATTGGTGTGATTGGAGAGGGATGCAGAAGGGTTAGGATACGCGCCAAGAATGGAAGCTTTAGACAATGTGTGATGGGAGGCTCAAGCTGTGCCAAGAGTCTGCAGCAGTGCTGGTAAAGAGACTGCATATATATATTCCTCTGTAATGGAAACAGAGTGGAAAACATCCTACCCGAGGTTTTGTGGTTGGGCCATATCATGATGTATACAAGAGAAATTGGCGATGTTAGCAATCCTTTTAATGTCTCTGGTTTTATTAGGCTATTGTGGTCAATTTTACAATTAATTAGCTGGACTGCTTTATTGGAATTACATGCAGTGCTGCAATTGTTCAGGCACTTAATTCACTGGATTAGACCAAAAAAGACATTCCTTCTTCCTCCATATTGTATCTATAAAGTTTAATTTTCCACATTTTATCTGATATATGTCAATATTATGACATATAATAACCCACACCATGAAAGAGATTTTATCCATATTTCCCACCTCTACTAAAGTTTATAATCCAAAATAATTAGATTATTTCTCCCAGAACCACCTTTCTTTTTTTTTTTTTTAAAATACAAAATGTCCTATTTTAGAAACACAAAATGAAATCGGAAATGCTACACAGTATATCAAAGATTTAAAATGAGACATTTTATTTTGGAGGAGAAAAAAGTGAGAAAGAGCAGGGCAAGAAGGAGAAGTAAGTGCGTTGTGGGTTTCAGATAAGTGAGTAAAAAAAAAAGAAGAGAGAGCGCTTGAGTGAGCAAAAGGGGGTTAGAGCACAACTGGACCTGACTGTGCCACACTGTGCACAGGCACGACCTGTTAACACACTGAGTCCACTATCTGCTCTGAGTCGCTGATCCTTTATTTCTCGAGGTAGTGCGCTCCAGGGGTAGTCCTCGGAGGACAATTCAATGTCATAAAATCCAGAAATGTCAGTGAAGACAATATACTGTACTGTCTGGACTTTCCCTACTTTCTAAGCATGCATACCGCACAAAACAAACTGGGATTTAATCAGTGCAGCAACAATTTGATGCCTAATTTACTCCCTGTGGTTTCTCTAATAACCAATGTGCCAGGTAACAATCATGTGCAAATATAGCAACAATCAGCCATATTAGAAGCTGCTCTGTTGTCTTCATACTGTGTACATTCTGGCAGGCATAAAAGCAAGTCTGTCTACCACCCCCCCCTCATATTTGATGCTTTTGTCGTGTAGTGTTCTTGCGTTTGGCATTCGCTCCACTATATGTTTATTTTCTCCCAAAGTCTTCATTACATGGTATATTTGATCATAATAAATGAAATATCAGTTGGAATCGCTGAGAGCTAAACAAGGGAACACTTCCCAACAACAAAGACATTTGGTTTGGCAGCAGCACACATGAGAAATTAGAACTCGCACTCTTCCTGCTCACATACCTCTACAGCTTTCCTCCTCTGCTTTCAGTGTCTTGTTTTCTCAGGCTTGTGTGGAATAAGAGACATCTGGGGAGAAATGGGTGCACGGCAGACCTAGTGATGGAGCGGCAGAGGCTGTGTTTACCTTGGATTCAGGTCGCAGATGAGGTTTATGACAGCTGTGCTTCCAGGCATGCGACATGATAAGGCAATCTATGAGTTTACAGACTGTAGGATGAATGGCAAACGAATTTAAGAGAATGAGGAGGGGGATGAGACGGTAACCTTTATTTGCATGGTCTTAGATGTGTTGTATGTTTGAAGCGGGATCACAGACTTTGTTTCGTCACATCTCCCGACTTTATTCAGAGATAATAATGTGAAATTATTGACACAGGTGGGATTTGTGTCTTTACCTGAGGATGATCTGTGGTCGACAGAATGTCAGTTCATGTAAAATAAAATAACTGGTACAGCAGGTATGCAGGTATGTTTTGCTTTTGATAAGGTCCCACTTGTCTATGTGCACACTAGAGAATCTGCAGTGTAATTGCTTGACTGCCTGTCAACATTGATAGATGCATTACACTTTGTACCAAAAGAGGAATAATGCTTTCAGCTGCAGAGAACACTTTTCAATCAAGGCCACTCCAGTATAAACTAAACTATCTCTCCCAGGGCTCTTTTATGTCCAACTCACAGGCCCTCAGCAATCACCAAGCCAGCAGATCTTCCATTATCCCAGACACAAAGGCCCGTTGAGGTCTCAGTGAGTGAGAGACAGCCATCAAAGTAACACAACAGCTTCATCAATTTATTGAGAGCTCAGGCTTTCTCTGAGAAATAACGTGATTATGTTGTGTGGTTTTCAAATGTGTTTGTGGTGGGGGGGGAGGTTAATAGCACTGATGTTTAAAGCGCACAGCAGAGATCTCTCTCTTGTCAGGTAATTTAAGGTGAAAAGGGTAAAAGATTACTAAGAAGGGTAGCTGTAGATCAGCGAGTAGAGCAAGGCGGCCATTTAGTCCAAGGCTGGTTGGTCGATCCTCATGTTGGAGTGTCCTTGAGAAAAACACTGAGCCCCAGATTGCTCCAAATTCATGTTTATGCTAAAAATTTAATTCATTTTGGATATAAGCGTCTGCCAAATAAATATAATCCAATGTATCATGTTGGGCATAGTTCCTTGGCTAAACTCCAGCACTCTGACTATAATGAGAGTCCATAACAGGCAGGAATTATTGCAGGGTGACCCTTGTTTTCACCCGCTACCGACACACCTGCGCACAGTGTGAAAATGGCTTTCTAAATAACCTGTGTGTAGTAGAAAATGTGCTTGTATTCATGTCTGTTCCTAAAGTTCCCCCTACTCTGCCTTTATGTATATTAACATTTTTTAGTTTTTTAGAATTGTTGTGCAGTGTTCAGTTTTGTTAGATTGTTGGCTTTATTGGGGACCATTTTTGTTCTGTTCTGTTGAAGTGGATGCTGTAAATACGAAACAGAAACCGAAGTCAACAGAGACACTGTTTATTATTAGTGATGGGTCGCTATGAAATCATGACAGTTTTGATCAAGGACACATTTTTATGAAGTTAATCATGTTCTCTATTAGTTGCAAAGCACTCGGAGTTAAGCTGAAAGCAGAATAATTATTAACCCAAATGACAAAATACACCCTGACACAGGAGTAGATATTTAATGGAAATGAAAATGAAAACATTGTCCTGGTCAATCACCCTGTTTCCTTTTAAATGTAAAACCATACGCTCAATTGTAATGGGTTTCCCCCCCAAGCAGCTGTCTCTAAAGCAGTTATGTAGAAATTATTTTGGCAATACGTTCTGTTGGGGGAAACATCTGGTTCCACTTTGTATGTTAAGTTCTTCCAAATGAATCTGTTTGTCACAGCAACATTTCAACAGTTCATCATTCATATTTGTTTATTGCTACTACAGAGTTATGCTGTACTGAACTAGTACATATTCTCAATACTGTACTGCAGTTACTTATATTTGATTATTTTCCCATTTTATGCCACAAATTACATAATGCTCCCTTTTTCTTCAGAGCAGAATATAAATACTTCCTAATAATATTATCACTTCATAGTTGTAATATTAAGACTTTTTTTTGCTCTTTTAGCCCAACATGAACCCTAATACTCCACTGTAGCATGTAGCATGTAGCATGTTAGGTGCAAACCGAGCCATTATTATTAGCAGAAGTTGCGACTTGTCATCCTTAGAAATCCTCAACAACTTTGCCTAATGAGATTTTTAAAAGTCATAAAGACAAACATCTTAAGGATTCAAACAGCCCCCCTGCTGGAGTGAACCCATTGGCCTGTAGTGCATAAACATGAGCACCAGGGCGGCTTAGGACTAGAATAGGAGGATTTTTTTCTGATTCATTTCCGAGCTGCTGTGAACATGGATGCTGGAAGTCTTTTTTGGAGGACGTGTACTCATTTTGTTCTCCTTCGCCATGAATATTGAGCAGGTCTTATTGGCCTCCTTGCTGTGGTAAATCCTCTTCACCTGCAGCGCCAGTCTCCCAGAGACTGTGGTTGAGCAGCGCTTTGATCCTCTATGCTGTCAAATCAGTGCAGCTAGCGACCTTGTTTTTAGTATTGGTGTGAAAATGATGAGTGATTTACATTTACTGCATAGACTGTGTATGTGAGGGGGCATTTTTTGTCACGGTGTACCATCTGTGCTCTGAATATGTAAACAGTAAACACTCACCACAGAGCTGTAGGCTTAAACGTGTATTATAGAGCGCTGGCTGTTCTTACAAACTTTATACATGACGACTGGATGTGTGTGGTTATAGAGAAATCATAAGCAGGTGTGTTGGGACAGTTAAGGCCTTGTCTGTTCTAGTGCTGCGACAATTGCTCACAGAGCCCAAGGTGATGTCTTAAAAAGTCCAAATCCAAAGATATATGCAGCTTATAGTGATGTTCTAAAGAGAAGAGCATCAAATTCTCACATTTGAGGAGCTTACAGCAGAGGATATGCTACATTTTCCATTGATAAATGAGTTAAATGAGTTGTTCTGAAAGTGTGGGTTGAGCCCTCCGGCAGGGAGCAGAGCTTGAGCAAACGGGAAATTAAATAATAAGATTCATGTGGGAACAACAAACAAACGGGTGCTTTTACACTAGCAAGGTGTAAGATTTAGATTATCAATATTAATTCAGACAGCAAAAACACTGCGTATAAGATGGACACTTTTGGCAGGTTATTCTCATTGTAAGTAACTCAACTGAAATACTTTTAGACTTTTAGATCTTCTAGGGTTCACTTTCATTGTGATGGAAGAGTCTTGTGTCTAAAGACTAAATGCAGCTTGGGCAAAGTTTAACCTTTAGCATTTAGCTCAAGTATGGCCTCACAGAGCTGACTCTGAGAGAAACCTTCTATAAAGTTGTTGTTTTTTAAAAATGAACTGCAGGACAACAGGATTCAATTTTTTCTTCTTCCAAAGAAGAAAAGGAAAATAAGAAAAAAAAATTGAGAACCACTGGCTCAGTTATTAAAATTGACTAATTGTTTAATCACTCGTGAGTTGCACTACATATGGCCTGTGCTTGTACACCTTCAAACAGTAGAGAAAAATGCTGTGTCTGTGTGTGTCAGTGCATATCTGTATGTTTCCCTTGTGGGCTCAGCACAGCTACAGAGCGAAGTGATCTCCCTACAGCACACCACCGCTTCTATCTCTCACACACACAAATACACACTCACACACACACTCACACACACACACACTCGCATGGACCAGAAATATTCGGAATTTTCTTCAGATCCATGCCAGCTCCCAGGCAGAACGGCTGGCATGTGTTTGAGGCACGTTTTTGCAGAACATACAGGCCTTGTAAGTGCTGCCAGGAGCTCGGTTTGCATGTGGAATCCTGACGCAGTGCAGAAGGACACCAGTCTTGGACATGCCTCTGTGCTCACACATACACACACAAACACACACACACACACACACACCTACACACACACAAACACACATTTACACAGACATGCATTCTTATGATTATCTTTTATGCGCTATCCCCACTTGTCACTCATGCACTCAGCCCCAGTATTAGATGGCGCCCTGCTTGGCAGAAGAAGAAAGGTGATAGCTGAGGGAATCTGGAGGCTGTACGTTCTATCAAACAGCAGCATTAGTATGCAGAGGAGCCCAGGAGCCCAAACACAGGCGACCAAGACGCTTCTATAGCAGCTTGAAAAGAGATGAGGACCACTTAAAGGTATGATGGGATACAACCCCAAGTGTCCTTTGGGTTTGAAAAGGCTATTTAGTACATTTACATATGACATTTGAACATCCCCCACATGCAGAGTACCCAACTGTGATACAGATTAATCTTAAGACATATTTTTAACCCTAGTATGTAGCCGTGCAGATGGGTTATCATATAAATATTAGAGAGAGATTCCGGCTGCCTTCTTGAGATATTGGTGGTGAAATTGAAATTGAATTTATGATGACACATGGAAGAATATAATTGGAAAAATTCTATAACAATGTGTCCAGAAATGTCAACTTATTGTCCATAACAGTGCTTCATCACTCATTTTCTGATTTAAAACCAGTGAGAGATTCTTTACCATATACTCTGAATTAACAGGATTACAAAAGTACTAAGTGGGTGCTCAAACAAACTATTGGTTTAGGTGGCCTTGATAATTCAGTCTGTATTGTCAGTAAACAGAATGCACATTATTCTTTACTGACTTTCAGTGGAACCGCATTGCAATGATGTGATCATTTTACTTAATGTACCTGTCCAAAATGAGTTATTTAAAGTATAAATTATACATTCTTGTTTTGTTTGTATGGAAGTTTTTTCATTGTTTAATTGTTCAATCAATATCAAAAAGATATTCTTATTAACATTGTGATAGTGATTCCGATTAGATTGCATGTATTTAAAGCAGTGGATTGGGCTGTGTATCAACTCTGTTTCATTGCAACTTCTTCCTGTCAATCAAAGGAACAGTCCCTATGGAAACAGTCGCCTGAAAGACCTGTAGAGGATCTACAGTAACAGGGACTATTTCTGCAAAGACACACTGTTATAGAGCTCTTCAAATATTATTTTATCGCCTACCACAGGACTCGGGTTTTTTTATATTTTAGGTTGAACTGATCCTTTAAATTGGAGTGCTATCTGCATGTTCAGACCATAGACTGTATAAAATAAAATGGATGTGGACTCCTCTCGGCTCTGGCCATCACTATCTTCGTAGTCCTGACTCACGACTGGGTAAAGACGTGGACTGGGTGGTGCTGAGGTGGAAAGGGCCAAATGAAGCCTGGTTGCTGAAACCAGCCTCCTGTAATGGCACCCGCCCATTGCTCACAGCGGCCACACTCTTCATATATCTACTATACATGGGGTTGAATCGGGGAAATTAACTATAGAGACCACAACTCTTTTTGGTACCAGGCTGTAAACATGTTTATTTCTGTTGTAAAGTTGGGCATTTTAATGTGGGGACTTATGGAGACGATGACGATGACATGCTCTTTTAGACCGCCTCTATTGGAACTGCGGTTTTTGGCACAGAGGTCATTTTCTGACTTTTTTCTTTTGTTGTAATTATGGGAGACTGGCTCTTTAAATTGTTGTGAGTTCAAACATAACTGATAGTTGCTGCACACAGCCAAGGTTGAACAGTGCTGCAATCACAGAACGGTAGTAAATAAATAGTAGATTCACTGTGGTGCAGTGAATTACAGAAAGAAGGCACTCACACAAACAATGGCTCAATTTTAATTCTGTGAAGTTTTCACTGTTATCGTCTGTCCTCTGGCCTTCAACACATAAACAAGGTCTGCAGTGTTTCTGATTGTTTCCTCGCTCTGTTTGCCATGATCTCTGTCACCATGGACACATAAGCACATTGTGCACATACACTGACAAACACTATGGATGCCCCCTCACAGTTCATAGCTCTCGGAGTGTGTGATTGCAGCACAGGGCATCACACAGCGCCACACACGTTGGGGTCACTTGATCTTATGATTAAGAGGCTTTAAAGAAGCTTTGAATGAAGTGTTTCTGGAAACATTTTCCACAATTCAAATATGAGAATATGTATTTTTGGTGTTTTGAGATGGTAACCTTAAATGTTCTTCGTACTCACGCAAGAAGTGAGTTTCTACAGTCCCAAAGAAGTCCTACTGAGAAAATAAATAACAAAGAACCCCCTGACTGTATTCTTCAAATATATTTCCACATGAGCCGTCATGCTCAACAGAGGAGAAATTGTATAGATTTCAACAGAGTGACAATATATCAAAATAACTCAACTGTCACTGTCGGTGCCAACTCATTCATCAACTTTTGAAAAAGAAACTTTTACCAATAACTGCTCCCTCTGTTCCACAAATCAGTATGTGTGTATCTTCTTACTGGCAGCATTATGCTCCCCAAGAGAGTCCAGGAGATGACGGGGGTAACAATAATAAAGAAACCCAAGGAAAAAGAAAAGCAAAGGAAACCGAAGTATATGCACAAACAATTTATTGACAAATTGACTAAATTAAATTCCTTCTTTCAAAAGCCCACTAAAAGAGAAGCAAAAAACTAGGTTTCCTTAATCAGAGGACTAACGAGAATCACATATCAGGGCTCCAACTAATGATCACTCTGCTGTGCACGACTGCGTCGCTCTGTGGCTGCAACGTACAGCTGATCGCCGACGCTCTGGACAATGCTTATGATTCCACCAGGAGCACTGCAGCACGTTTCCGAAGTGAGCTCTCGGCTCTGCTTCGTGGAAAATACACAGTTGGTTTATAGCGGCATCAACACAGCAGATTGAGCCGGACAGGAAGTCAGACACAGAACTGCATAGAGAAATAAAAAAATATTTAAGGAAATAATTTAACTAGCCCACTTGCCCATGGTGGAAGCACATAAATCAAGGAAAATTTACCAAATGAATTACGTACACGAGCCGTGCCCGGGGCAGTTCAAGTTATTCATTGCAGCTCTGTCGCACATACAATCTTAATAAGAACTGGAGCTAAAGAATCTCGGTATTAGCAACATTAAGCCTGAAACCTCCTGAATGGCCCACCGCCAGGTCTGCGTCCCTTCCCCAGGTCTTTAAGCTCCAGGCCCTGATGACCGATTGAAGACAGCTGAAACCAATCACTCACTGCAGGAGGGGAGACACACAGACAGACACACACACACACACACACACACACACACACACACACACACACACACACACACACACACACACACACACACAGAAGGGAGCAGAAAGAACATAAAAGAAACTCCTGTGTGTAACATGCTGTTATCTCCAAATGTTGTGCAGAGGGACCCTCTCAGTTTATGTGTTGTGTTATGTGAAACTTTCTCAGAAGAACTTCTTACCAACGTGTTGGAAAAAATTGCTATGCTTTTATTCTAAAGTGTTTATTGTAACTCCGGTGTCCAAGAATGGCTTTCGACCTTCTCCCTCAAGAATGGAAACATGTTTACATCTGGTGTGGAGGTTTTATCAAGTGATTGATTCTTCAAAGAATTGTGCACTCTGTGTCTGTGTGCTTGTGTAATCTGACTTGCTCCTCAGTAGGGTGAGGATAAATGATGGTCTGGCTATTACAGTTGTTATTTGTATGCATAGCTTCACATGACTGCATCACTAAATGTAGGGAATAAACAATGCAGCATGCAGTGCAGAAGTCACAACAGCCTTTTTTCTGCAGCCTCTATTATCAGGCTATTATCTTTGCTCCTGCCATTCAATCAGGGTGTCAGTCTTTCTCTCAGATAGGTATCTTGATTATAGACAGATGCCAACTGAAATATTATCCTCAGAGCTGCAATTCTCTTCTACTTTTCAATTATGGTTCCATTACCAGCTCTGTGTCAACACATGAATTACTACTATTGCACTATGGGAGGTTGTACAGTAGAACCATGTTCAAGAATTATGGAGCATACTGGTGTGCAGTAGTGTTGTACAGTTCAGGCCCCAGGTCTGCAATTAGAGTTATCACACTTCACACTGCAGTTACAATTTTGTGGTGAAATATGTTTTTTTATTTGTGAAGCCTGCCATTTAAAATAATGCATGAAACCATAATATAGTTTTTCAAGCAGGTAACAGAAAATAAGTCAGCTCAATGTTGATTTCTGTCACTTCACTTTATAATCAAACACAAAATTTCACACAAAACACAAACTTTAAATGAACAAGATTATAGGAAGAAATAAAACCTTATATTATCTGCCCCCTTCTCAAATAATGGCACAGACACAGGTGTGTCAGTACGTTCAACAGCCTAGTCTACAGCCATGCAGCTCTGTGAAGATGTACTAAATGTTACCATTTGATGCATTGTTCCTGAGTAAGGATGTTCGGTTACAAACTTGACTACCTTTTAGCAGATGTTTCGGTTTGACTTTAAAGCTACTGATAGAACTAAAACTCTTTATGTCGTCTAGAATAGTGTTTGGGAGAGTTGTGGCTTTCTCAGAGAAAGAAAGCTGCCCAAAGGCTGTGTGACAAAAGAGAAAAGGGAAACATTGTTTGTACGATCATAAGGCAAGCAGCCACAATAAAAATATATAAAGTATATGTGCACACACACTTATCATCAGAGCTCAATGTTTGTGACAAATCTTCAGGTTATTGTAAACGGACTATAGCTAATCTTTTCTTTCTCCTTTCTCCTCCTTCTCTCTTCCTCTTGTGTCCACTGCTGGATACAGTGAGAATTATTAAAAAACAATTCAACAGTTATTATCTCCAGCATATATTCAGGCAAACACTCTGTCATCTGTTCTGCTCCACAGAAATGTAGAACACTGTAAAAGCTATTCTAGTAATCACTAGACAGCCGCGTCCACCTACAGAAACAATGCATGCTCATGCATTATTGCAGTGCTTATTTCCAGAGGGAAAGCTGAATAAAAGGTTCAAAAGCCACTCTTCTCAGGCCAGGAACAATTTGTCTTAAATCTTGCCTTAAAACCACTGCACTCAGCTTTCACATGTAAGTTTCAACAATGGCGACTCCTCTTTGCTCTGGGCTAGTAATACAGAAATCACAAATTCATAAACCAAAACTGTACTGTAACTATAGTAATAATATACAGTATGGATGACAATCTATTTAGCAGCAGCATGCAATGCCTTAACATATTTATCCTCCACCCTGAGGCTCTTTTTATTGTACAAAAAACTGATTACTGTTTAGGAATATCAAGTAAATGCACAGACACAGATGGCTGTTCAGTATCAATGCCAAAAACAGTTTGAAATATAGCTTTACTTTTGCAACACAAAGCTGTACCAGATCTTCTCTGTGTGCTTTTAGTTGATCCCCACAAGTCCTTTCATTCTTTTGTTAGTGATTATTTTTCCATAAGCCTCCTCCACTCTGTTTAGTCGTTTCTACACGTCTTTCTCTCACTCTTCATCTACCTCGAGTTGCTGCAAGCGTTGTCTCAATATAAGTGCATTGCCATGTGGCCTTGGTACACAAGTTGACGTTGCTTACTGAAAACCACCACAGACAGATCCTCCGCACAAACGATCCTGTCAGTCTGAACGAACGGGGTCGATCCACACTGGGAACGTGTCCAGACCAGAATCAGATGTAAACTTGATGCTGCACAATAGATGGAAAAGGGGCATGTGATGCACGCACCCTTAGTCTCAGTGTTTGTATGAAAAGCGAGAAGGAGTGCACACATAAATGGATATTCTTGCAGGAGAGGGTTCAAGGAGGAATGGGGGAAAGTGTGGAGGAAGCCTCGTACAGTATTTTGTAGCCATTAGAGCTCAGCTACACATTTTTGAGACGTGATGATGAACATGCCTCTCCCCTTGACCCTGATTTGTATTGTATCCTTGCCATTAAAATGGCAGCACTGAATAAATGTTTGTTTTCCTAACTGTAAATCTCTGCACAAGCCAGGCTCAGAAGGCCCAGAGAAGCAGCTTGACTGCATCTCCAAATCCTGTGGTCCAACCACACTCAATCTCCTCATGTATACGCATCCGCAAGTTGGCTGTTTTAAAAACACTGATGTTCACGCTTGGTGGATTTTCCTGACATTTAATAAGCTGAACTTCATGGGTGAGAAGAGGGTTTGGCAGCTGGGTGGACATAAACACACTGTACAAACATTTGAGCACAAATAGATTTTCCTGCCATTGTCAGATCCAACATTTGGAAGAGAGTTATCTCTGCAATCATTTCTCTATTCAATACACACGGTGTAATTACCGCTGCTGTCAGAGGCAAGCTGATTGTTGTTAATAATGGGCTGATGGATGAAAATTGAATGTAATGATATTTGGTTTATATACTGGTATATGATTTTACCACCAAGCTTCATTTAATTAGATTTAAGTGAAAATATGCAGGTTAATTATTCATCGACCCTATCTACAGTCCTACAGTCCTATTTCTATAGTAATGTTTTTGTTTTTTTGTTCACCTCAGGACTCAAAATCTGGGGCCATTCTCACAAAGTATTTTACCACTGGGAGTCCTCCTAAATGCCACTTTAAGTTCCTAGCTAAGTGTTTCCTCTTAACATCCACAAAGAGTGGTGAGACTGAAGTTCCGGGCCAAAACGTTTTCCTGAAAGCACAGGGGAACTTACACGAAAACCCTGTGAACAACCCTGTTCACATCACACATAGTCATTTTATTCCATTGTCAAAATAAAACTGTTGATTATAGCCTTTACAGTTCTAGTCCTAGGGTTGGGTGTGTTAAAATTGTTAGAATCTTTCAACCGGCTACCGTCAGTCCAACGGTCGGCGATTGCCAATATATTCACGCGTGAGTGTGTTGTGCCGACTCCATCTAATCACCTCCCCAGTAATTTCAGCTGGGGGGTGAGCAGTGAGTTCACCAAGTCCAATAAGCTCTAACAGCTTTAATAAACAAAGTAACCTCATCAAATGCCAAGAAAGAAAAAAAAAACAGAAAAATACAACCGTATACCTTCTAAATTCAAGTTTCTCTCTTATAGCGAACTAAGACCTTGTTACGCAATCTTAAAACACACTTCATTCGAACTCGACAGAAACAAAATAAAACTCCCCAAAACGTTTTTATTAGTCTTTCCACCGTTCCAACAATCACAAACTCTGGTGTCTGCCCCCGACCTCCCTCACTCCTCAAACTGCTTCATTCCTCTGAATTCGTCCGATCGCCAACCCTGTTGGGTGATGCCATCCATTAGAAAGCAGGGTGACTGTGTGGAGATTATGCTCCTTGATGTGTCCATCTGCGTTTGCATGTGTTGTGGAACTGATTTTAACTTCTACATCTCCTTGTCACACTGAGTCTTGCTAATCGCCGCTAAACAAGGTACGCCTCCATGATGGAATGAGGCTCTCGGCACTGTGCATTTCAAAGGGTTCCCCTCGTGACCGGCCATATCCATTTGGATTTTGCTCCACAGGGATTTTGCCTCCCTCATTTCCTCCCCGCCACTGCAAAACCAAAGGAAATCAGTCTTTGCCGGTGCTGAGCCCCAGCCATAATGAGATTTGAGGGACATCAAAGTGCCTCTCCTTTGAGAAGGAAAAATAGATCGGATGAAAAATAGGCCTGAAATGCAAATGTCCCACTGCGATGATGAACATGAGTCAGCCTCCTCAGGAGCATGGCACAAAGGGATGAAACAAGTTTGGACCGTTGAGAAGTTTGGAAAATGAGTTGGTGGATATGTTTCAAAGATAAGCTGTTTGTGTCTAAATCCAGATATAAATCATGTTGTGATGAAAATGCAGCAGGGGGGCTCCAGTCGGAGAAGTGACACTCAAGTACTACCATCAAACTGACATAATATCAAACACAGTAAAACCAGCTGCATAAAACAAATGAGTTCAGTCATTCATCCTATTTAAGAGCACGAATGGCTTTTGATTTGATTTCTGATCACTGACCTCACTTTTTCATCCAACAGGATTAAAGGGTTCGTCATAAAACTATGAGGTCAACCCTCGAGTTGACCTCCGTTGCCATGGTGACAAGGGGAATATCAGTGGGGCTTACTGTTGACTTACTAAATAAAAATAGTGGCTGTAGTTTAGTGAGCACAAGAAATGCTAATCACCAAGATAATATTTATTATATCAGATATATGATAGATATTTGCACTCAATGAGGGTTCCCTGTGAAGTTCGTGATCCATAGTAGCGCCGTCGTGCTGTTTTTCTATGAGCCCATCTTGTCTCAAGCAGTGCGCACTCCCACCAATGGTTTCCCTAATTTCAATAATCCAAAGGCGGCGGTAACATTCAGCAATGCGCCAAGAAAGGCAGGGAAAAGGAAGCCTCCAAGCTAGTAGAGATGGATGTAAACAATGCTTGGTTTAAAATACTTAAAAAATTGGCTTGTCAAATGTTTTATGACAAGAAAATGCCAAAGGGCACCTTTAAAAAAACACCTGTGTTTATATACACCAATGACTGAACAAAGATCTTTTCACAGATTTCACAGCTGAACTCCCACTTCTCAACACATCTAAGTGAGGCCGACTTTGGGAATCATTTTTGAGGGGAAAAAAACACTGTCACACAATTGTTCATCTGTGATTTACCTGCTCAGTTGCTCATACTGACTTAATGAAAGCTACCTGACACCAGATGCATGAAACTCTGTGTACGCACAAAGACACAAACATGCATCAGATCTCTAAAGTTGTGTGTGATACATGATTCTGTTTTCTAAATCTTAATCACTGTCAATCTGCTTTCTACTCCCACAGTTGGCCAACAGAACAGCGAAAAAGAAGTGTCTTGACTTTTTATAGACTGCTAAATAATTAAACAATCACTGAAATTACCTAAACAAACAATGCTTCTTATTTTTTAATCTCCATCTTATATCACCCTCAGTTCATATATGTACACGCTGGCCTGAAGCGTGTGTGAGATGCAAACATTCCCACTATGCATTATGCTTTTATCAGCACCAGTTTATGTTTGGGAAATGACGCTTGCATGTGCATGCATTTCTTATACATCTGACCCCAGGCCCTGATGTTCCTGCCACTGATCTCTCAGTACTCCTCCCGTTGATTAACAAGCCAACAACACCCTGCAGCATCTTTAAATAGTATGAAAAAAACTTTTTTCTGTTTCTCTCATAATTAAGTAAAATGCCATGCTTTCAGTATGCGTACACTGTGCTCCCGGTAGTACTAATTTGACTTTATCTCAGTTTGCTTTCAACTAAACTTTCATGAACTGATGGCTTTATTATGCCAGATTTTTGGGGGTGCTTCAGCCCCTTCCGCACCCTTACTTCCCATGCCCTTGACACACGCATTTCAATCACCTGAATAGCACCATTAAAGATTGCACTGACTGTATGAGTGATATGGGTCATTTCCACATAGCAGTTTGAATGAAGCTTGACTGCTCTCACTGTTATTATAAGCCAAGCTTTTATGGGAACATTATGAAAGCATTTGTGCAGTAAAGGTTGCTGGAAAATGTTCATATGCCATAAATTGTATCATATCATAAACTGTGGTTCAAGCCTCTTATCCAAAAAATTTGTTTTGGTCCAACAAGCCGACAAGTCACTAGGATGTCACTTGTGGTGCTGCCTATATTCGGAATTTAATTTACAAGTCAGTATTCATCTTACACAAGCTGAATATTGTCATTTTGGCAATTAGTATAGAATTGGATTAGAATTAGATAGATAGTTTTAGTGATACAAAACCACTGGCTAGGCAACAGGCAGAGAAAGTGTGAGTATCATATTGTATGAGGAAATACTGCCTGGAGCCTCCAGGTAGTTCTAGAGAGTTGGTCGAGGTTAAATATTATGTCCTCCTTTACACCACTGGACTCCAAAAGACTCTTTTTCTCTTTCCTGGAAGCTCTCACTTTGTTGTTTACTGCAGCAAAGTGAAGGAAAGAGAATATTTCGTTTTTTTCCCCGCTCAAACCACCAAATACAACATTAATAAAGAAAGGGCACATAAATAATAACTGATTTTGTCAGTGAGATGAAACTCCCAAGGGGCTGGTAAAAACAAAACATTCTCTGGATGACAGCGGAGATGACGAACATTAATGCTGTACAGCTGATTCAAACCAGCTCAAAGCAAGAGTAGTTGTAACCAAAACCTATTGATGTAGAGCCTATGAGAGAGAGACAATGACACCAGGTTGTTAGTTATTGGCGCTTTCTCTATTTTGTGCCACCTCGTCTCTCCTCCTGCCTGTGACCCGGAAATCAATCTCAGCACGTTATCTTCAAGGATGTCTAATTTCTTAAAATGCAGAGGAGCCTTGCCAGAGGACCTATGAACAAGGATGCTCAGGTTTTTCGACACCCATGACATATAAAAGAGGCCACAGGTTATACGTTATTGACGTTGCTTTCAAATGTTGGCTCTAAAGCAAGGATGTCTTATTTTTTTTAATGCCTGTTGCCTTAACTCCTTGCCTCCTCCACTCACATCTCAGGTGGAGGGACTAAGAGGAGGCGAGGAAAGGAATTGAGGATGTACAAACTGATATGTGAGAGGAGGGGAATATCAGGTTGGTTTGAATATTGTTACACAGCAAGAAACATAGTAACATAGACATGACACACTTAACTATTAACTAATAAAGTTTGAAAAAAAACAGTAGTCATACAATTTTTTTACATCCTCCAATTGATAAAGGTTGGTTCAGAGCGTTTACAAGAAGTCTATTGTTCTTCTTATTATTATTATTATTTCCTCCAGCGTTATTACTTTATAAATTATGTTAAAAAAAAAAACAAGCTACCCTGCAATGTGTGTGCATAAACATCTGAAATCACTGCTGGGAGAATAAATAGAACCTTAAATAAGAAATTATTTTAAAGGAACACATTGTGCTGCTTGTGCTCACACCACCACTGAAATCAGTGGATATATTTACCTGTTTTAATGAGCCCTGTGTGTTGTCTAATCAGAAACCCTCACAGATTTGTTGTAGTGAGTACAATTAAATACTTTATGCTCATCATGAGATCTCATAAATATTATCTGTGTTAAACTCAATCTGAAATTAACAAATTGACAAACATAATTTCCTTCTTCAGACATTTTGAAGCTGCAATATTAAAAGGTTATATAAATGAGAGTTTGAACATTAATATAGCAGCAAACAACATATGCAATTTAAAAATGTAGTGGAGTCATGGCATCATGAGCAGAGAATCACGTCACATTTCCTTTGTATAGCACTTTTCAAAACACAAAGTGCTTCACAGGACAAAATAAAGTAGCGCACACTGTCATTTAAGGATTTATTTTGACCAAAATGTAGTTGGTCTGGTCATTGTTGGACAAGTGAAAAGACTAACAAAGACATTTTTGGTGAGTTTTACTTTGTTTCTGTTGTTGAGTTTAAATGAAGTATGTTTTATGATGATCTGCAAGGTAAAATATTTTAATGGTTTTGCCAGTGGAGTCTGGAGGTGAGCAGAAAGGATATTCTAGTTACACAAAAAGGATCTTACTCTTTAATTAAAAGATCTATCTCTGTATGGATTCTTTCCATAATGTTGTCGTGATTGATGGAACAGTGGAAAGACCAACAGACCGTTTGGTGAGCTTTAATTTGTTTCTGTCGTGTGGAAGTGAATGTTGAAAATGGAACCTTTTAAAGTTTCAGTCCTGGTTGATTTGGCGACACCAGTGGTAACTGCTTCACAATAAAAGCCACTTTTGTGTTTTGTCAGTTGAATGCTTTTAATGTGAAGTAGCAGCAGTACCTTAAAAGTGATATGTTTGTAGGAGAATGAACAGTAAACAGTGAGGCTGATATCACTGCGATAAAATAAAAAACAGTAACGCTGGATTACATGCTGCATCGTTTCTTTTGTGTTTGTGACGGCAACTTGAATCTAGCTCGGCACTGGCTGACTCCGCCACAAACCATAATGGAGACAATTGCAGATTTTAAATACATTTAATAGCAATCCCTTAAAAAAATAAAAAAATTCATAAATAATATCAAAACAGTGTTTGTTTTCATGGAAATCTTACCCTGCAAAACATCCATCTTAACAAGTTATTATATTAATTAAATCATTATTTGACTTGTTCTTATTGCAGTTTCCCTTGTTTTAAGAACTTTCTGAAGTTTCCGTCTTGAAATGAGAAAAATATAAAGCAAATGAGTGCACTTACAAAAATGACACTTATATTATACTCAATCATCTATGTATCTTAATTTTAATTAATGACTGTTTTACCAAGACAAGATCACTAAAGGTCTGTCTTGACAACTACAAAAAAAAAACAATTTCCTAAGTCACAGTTAATTTAGCAGTCAATTAATAATGAATGGACACACAACCTTTAACACACTGGTGTCTGTATAAACGAGAGAACAACATGTTAACTTCAATCAACAGAGAACTTTATCATGGGCTAGATTAGGTACTGGTGCCATTAAGGCAGAGGACAAGCTGCAGATGGAGTGATCCATTATTCAGAGCAGAGCCTCTCCAGTATCAGGCTTTGACAACCATTTGTTAGATTAACTCTCACTTGTTTGCATTTGGACAAAAGAGTTGTCATGCTGAAAAACGTATGGGCTACTTAGAAAGTGTCACATCTCAACTCGTACATCTACAGAGCTCTTTTGGAGATTTGGTTCAAATGGTGGATGCTGCTAGGGTTCTACATTCATATTCAAAAAGGCTTAGAGTACTCATTTGCAGTTGTAGTTTTTCATTGGGAGGATCTGCTGGCAAATGTCACAGGTGCAGCCATCCATTATGTTCGTGTTCTCCTTTTGTTGTTTTCCCAACAGAGCAGACAATCAGTGGAAGGGTCAAGAATACAAGTGCAAAGGAGCAGGAAATTAAAGTAAATTGGGTGGAGAAGTATGACCAGTGTCACTAATGACCACGCTAAACCACTTGTTTTTCGACTTTATGTCCTCTCAAGAGTGAAGATTTCAGGCTTGAACCAGGGATTGAACTACAGTTCAGTTACTAGTTTTCTGAGTTCTCTCTTTTATGCATTTACTTATTTATGAGCTGGATTTCTGATTTGGAAATTGTAATAAAAATTATAATGAATCAAGACGCACTCATCTTACACACCTCAAAAAAAAAAACACTCACCAAAAGGGGAGCACTTGAAATATATAATTTATTATTGCACATATTGTGGGAAAATACCCTTCCTGAGTGTGCAAACCAACAAATACCTACGATGTTTGGAAATCAAGAATACATTTGTTTTTCTCTCCTAAGCAAGGAAATTGATTACATCTATTCAACAGCTTATGGCGTTGATATTTACATTATTTTCGCCATTTTGAGTACAGAACCGTTAGCAGATGGACTGCAAAAATGCTATTTAGTTTTAGCTAAACGGAGACTGTCCTCCCGAGAAGCACAAGTATGCCCCGAAATGACTGTTAACATTCAACTGACAAAAGGCGGCTGTTGTAATTAAGACAAGAACAAATGAGGAAGTCAGTGATGTTATTATAGAGAGACAAAGTCTGCGTCGGCCACAGTGGAGTGATGGGTAAACAAACATTGGATTTTAACACGAGAGACCACTGTTTTCCTTTTTTCCAACCACTAGTCAATGTTGTTGTTTGTGAACCTTCACCTGAACCTTATTATCAGAACCGTGACAACCAAGGTCCTCAACAGAGGAGTTATTTTGACCTGAACCATGATCTTTCCTAATCCTAACCAAGTTGTGTTTGTGCCTGAAACATAGCATTGTCACAAAACTGATTTATTTTCCATCAGTGATTTGCAACGGTTTTGAAAAGCACAAACCAACGATGTCTCCCTGCAGATAGGGCTCTGGAGGTCATGGACAAACAACGTATTTTACCATTTAATTTGGACGACTTGTTGAATAAACGGTACCAACACTTCTACTCTTTAGTGGGCTATCGTAAAGACCCATTTAAACTTAGACAATGACAGCAAATTGCATTTAAACACACTGCTTTGAATTGTTGCAATTTTTATGTGATGACAAAGTGAATTTTATCTTTACTCATCAGACTGATCAGTGCTGTAATGACGTTCTTTAAATGATGAGTAACAACAACTGAGAATTGTCTTGCATCTCACTTTGGCCCATCTGTGTAATTTACACGTTTACCTATGCTATGAAAAGGTTCATGATCTAATAAATAATGCATAATCTGAAGATAATCTAAACTGATGATGCACACTACTGTGGATACAATAAAAGAGGCTATGCAAGAATTAATTCCCTGACAGTGTGTGCAGTGTGAGCTAACAGACAAAATACACTGCAGTGCAGTGCTATTAGGGCTAAAGCTGTAGAAAATGCCACGGCTGTTTTATAAAATTTAACAAACCAAAAGTGGATTTACATGTAAATGGTATTATTATATTAAAGGTTTAAAGCATGGCATGTGTGTCTGTATGTGTTAGTGAGTTCATGAATGCTTGTGGTTGAGTGTTTTGGCCTGATTTGAGTGTGTTTATGAATGTTTTTACAGTCAGACAATGATTTATAACCCTGGCAATAGAGCAAAAGTGTTTTTTTTATACAAGACATTTAATTCCAAGAATAATACACAATTCTTCAGAGAAAAGCAAAGATCATTAAAAGTATATACACATGCACACATGGTTCACTAACAAAAAATGCAAACGATCAAATGCAATTAAACTACAATGCTACAAGACTAAAAACTCACAGAAGGAAATAAATCTTTGTTTATCTATGCATTTATTAGCATAGCTGTTTTAGCACGTTTCTCGCAGACAGCCAGTAAAAAATAAAAATGGATAACAAATCAAAAAATCACAATACAATGACACTGGGGATATATTTGACTGTTAATATTCCCCCCTGACCAAATTTGAATTTTGAGACTTCAGTAATGGCGGTGAATTGTAAACCCAAATCAGGTCCCAGATGCTACGTCCATATTTTTCTGCAGCCTGCAGTGGGAATAGGTTCATATAGACGGGCTATTATCCATCTGTCCATCCTTGCACTCATTCATCCATTCTTGAGGCCAGATGTCCTTTCCATGGCAACGTCCTCCAGCTCCCTCACAGCCCAATCTCTCTAGAAATAACGTTCACTTGGCCAGTTCTGCTGTTTACGACTTGCGTCCTTTGCCAATTCTCAGCGCCAATGTGGGAATTAGAGTGACATTTATAAAACGCAGCCAACACTAAGGTTGGGGTGTTGGATGGGCATTTAATTAATATGCTTGTTTAGACACACTATTTGCAGCACCAGTGTTGGATTTTTAATATGTAACTATGAAGATGCCCTTGTCCTCACCAAGTTTTGAGTTTTAGTAACATTTAGTTAGTTTAGTTTCAGATTTTTAGTCACACTGTGGCACTGTTAGTCAAAGGTCACCACTTTGGTCCAGACTGAATTACCTTGACAAACTGCAGATGGATTACTGGGAAATACATGGTTTCAAGACAATGTATTCCGATGACTTCCTCGACTTTTTCTCTTGATGGAGAGTGAAATGTCTTTATAACTATCGGATGGGTTACCATGAAATGTTAAAGCATAACCTGCTTTATCATCTATTGTACTCTAAATGGGACTATCATTTTCAAAATTAACATAATGCTGTATTGAAAAAGACTTGAAACTAGTGACTGAGACCATAAACTTATTAGGAAAATGTTTACTAGGGTAATAAATCAAGAGAGTAAGATAACTTTTTCTCCTAAGCTTACATTCAATCTGACTTATTTCTTAAACCAATGGACTTGGCCCCTGCTGGTCATTAGAAAGAATGCAGGTTTCAGGAACTTCCGCATTAGCTTCACTCTTCAGATCTGGAAGCTATGTCCACTATTTCTATGGACTATGTCTATGGCTGTACTTTGTGTTTAGCACTGATTAGCAAATGTAGGCATGATAACATGGTAAATTAAGCTGCTGACCATGACAAACAACATATCTGTTAACATTCTGCACACATCCGCTCTCTGGACTCCACTGACTCTTTCAAGTCTCAACTCAAAACACACCTTTTTAAAAAGTCTTACTTGCTATAAATACTCTGGCCCCCAACTGTTTTACTCTTTGCATTCATTTATTTAGCTACACTGTATTTTCTTTGTAATTTTATATGTATTTTATATGTATTTACTGTGCTGTGTATTTTATGCCTATTTCTGCAGTTGTTTTTTTACCTGTAAGGTGACCTTGGGTGTTGTGAAAGGCGCCAACAAATAAAATGTATTATTATTATTATTATTATTGTGTGAACATGTTAGCATGCTGAGGTTAAAGCTGCTAGCAGAGTGATTCCTTCTTAGTGTGACTGCACTGATAAAGATGAGTTTGCCAAGTCAAGAGGGTATCTTCTTGGCAATCATGCATTTTTTTACATTTTAGTTTTGTCCCCCTACTTTTCAGTATAAGGACATATTCCTCCACCATGGCTCAGCAAGAAAACACTCGCTGGAAACATAAAGGAGGAATTTCATACTAAGACCTTTGAAAGATACCAACTTGTTTTGGCTTAAGAATGCAATCACAGAATGAGGACTGTGGATTTTGGAGTTGTGCTAGTAGTGGATCGCTTTAAAGCCAGTATGGACAGAAGGAGTGATTACTGCAAGCAAGAACTCTTTCAACCGACATATGGTATGTCAGTATTAACATAAATCCAACCATATTCTTTTAACATGATCATTACCTAACCTCATAGTTTTAGTTCCTTACGTTCAACCTTAACCACACTGTAGTTTCCATACAGACAGATTTTAGCAGTTAACATTCAAAAACATATTGATCATAATCTGGGGTTTTGCAGAAACCTCCAATATCATTTACTGTTAGCTGAGTCACACCTGCATGCTGACCTGTCCTGAATCTGACCTGACATCTCCTCTGATGTCTGACAAGCTGTGGGGAATCTGGTCAGCGATGTCCTGCAGTAACTGGTTGTCACAGCAACTCAAACAGATGACATTTTCACTCCAAACTAGACGCAACCCTCTGAATTATGCACACAATGCAATGGCCACATTAAAGGGAGCCAAAAACCAACACGATCAAATACAGAATTTATTCATTAGCATGTGGGAGTTCTCAACATGTCCCTTGTTTTGATTAGACTGTCAGCGGTGGACCTTATTTGGTTGATCTACTTTATTCTAGACAAGAGACCGTTCCTGGAACTGGAAGGGGAAATTAAGCAGTGCCACGAACTACACCAGCATGTAATCAAATATCCACTTGTATCAAGATATTTTATACACTTCCACATAAAACGTCCAAGTCTTGCACAGGCATGTGGACACTCACACACACACACACACACACACACACACACACACACACACACACACACACACACACACACACACACTCTTACACAGCCACAGATAGTGGTTTCAGTGGATGTGTGCTGCTGCAGCATTTGCACTTAAAATAAACCTTTATTCTCTTCCACCTCCTCCACTTCTCTGCAATTGAAAACCATCAAATGTAAATGTCACACTTCGGGCTATTCAGCGCTACACGATTGTGTTACTCCCAGCTGGTGACTTCCTGCATATTTGTCTGTTAGATTAGTGACAGAAATAGCTAACTGTTTGGAGGCTTCAGTCAGCATACATTTGCTCAGCACCAAATTTCTTCTGAGACTGAGGAGAGGAAGGAGAAATCTTTTGACTCAGAGCTGAAGCCATCCCATTGAACATTAGTTCCTAAACCCTGCCTGCAGTACGTGGGATTGTATGAATAAAAAAAGCTCTCACATTGCCATATGTTGAAAGATTGCATGGCTACATTGACGTCAGGATCCTATGTTTTCAGGATGGTGTCGTCAGCGCGCGGCCTAATTGAAGTAATGAGGGTAATTTTGTAGCGGGAACGAAGGTTCTGTTTATGCTGCCGTTATTTTAAACAAGTGTATTATCTCCTTCCGTCTAGGCATCTATCTGTCTTACCGTCTGTACATTCATAGATTTGTTGGTGGCCATTAGATAAGTGGAATTATGTACAGCAACCCAGGGATTGTTGCTAAATCGAAGAGTGAGCGCCGATCCACTCTGCTTGTCTTTATTCTGTGATAACAACCACCATGCTGCAAAGTATTGCTCACAAATTACATTCAGAATCAATACAATATGCTAAATGTCACCAGTTCAATTTTGTTTCTAATTCGATTCACTGTTTAAGGCAATGATTAAGCAAAAATGCCAAGCATTTGCTGGTTCTAGCTTCTCAAATGTAATGATTCTCTGCTTTCCTCAGATGTACACCACAATGTCAACGATTCTTCAGAAATAATTGTCAAATTAATTGCTAATAAAAATAATAGTTAGTTGCAGCCATACTACAAATGACTTTTCTCCAACCATAACTTCAAAACCCAAAGATATAAATTAAATTTACAATGATGAATAAAACAATGCAAAGCAGTAAATCCTCACATTTGAGAAGCTAGAACAAGACAATGTTTGGTATTTTTGCTTGACGAATAACTTAAGTGATAAACCAATAATCAAATTTGCTGATGTGTTAGAAGCAGGAAAAATGGGCAAGAGTGAGGATTTGAGCGACTTTGACAAGAGCCAGATTGTGCTGGTTAGACGACTGGGTCAGAGCATCTCCGAACCTGCAGCTTTGTGGGGTGTGGCCGGTCTGCAGTGGTCAGTAGCTATCAAAGGTAGGCCAAGGCTCATTGATGCATGTGGGGAGTGAAGGCTGGCCCATGTGGTCCGATCCAGGGAAGCCCAGGTGGTCATAATGTTCTGGCTGGTCGATGATTATCTGCAATTAATTCAGACCACTACTGTGCAGCCCTATGGAAACATGGACTCTAGCGTTCCCCCATTTAGATGGAGTGCACACTATGATAAGGAAACTGACAATTAATTGTGAGGCTCAGGTCTGGATTAAGGATTAATGACTTGATTAATAGATCAATGAAAATAATTCTAATTGCGTGTTTACTCCTTGAAAATATAAAATGTACACTGATAAAAAAAACACATTTGAGAAGTTGGAATCAAAAAATGTTTGGCATTTTTGCTTGATAAATGACTCAAAAACTGTAATTGGGTTATTATTACAGCACTAATCAATGGTATTACCACTCCAATCATGAGTGATTACATTCTAATTATATATGGTTTATTATGTGTGTATATTGTATATTTTATGTGGATTATTCTCTTAAGAAACACCTATATCAGTGCCATAGACAACTAAAACATTTAACAATTAGGGGACAATGCTTCACCAAATCCTTCCTGCCAGGTGGACTAATCTCACCTTCCAAAGGGAGGAGGAGGAGGGAGGAAGGAGCGCTGTGATGCGCAGTGATGAAGTCAATAAATAAGGAGAGGCGACTCAAGACAGGGAGGTGGGGGCCGATGTTCCGCATTTCACATCCGAAAGCCTCAACATGTGTTTGTGTGTACAGTGTGTGCTTTACAGTGGTGGTCCTGTAGAGAGCGGTAGATAGTTTTAATAAGTGGCCACACAGCCGAGCGCTCGCTTTACTGTACTGTACATCAGCGGAGGGAGGAGCGAGCGAACCGTGTAGTATTTCTTTTTGGTTCTTTCCCTCCAGTCGTTGCAACCCGTCCAATCGCTCCTGGGAGGTAGCAGAGGAAAAAAAAAAAAAAAAAAAAACTCACACAAGGAAGGTGTGTGGGGGGAAACAAACTACTTATTTCCACGAGAAAAGCGTTTGTCGGAAGGAGGTCCGGGGAGCTGCGAGGAAGGAGGCTGATTATTTGACAGTACGAGGCGGAGCAGCGGGGCTCGGAGTGAGGGGGACGTGGACGCCACTCAGCGCTTGCCGCTACCCTTGTGCAGGAACCGGAGGAGAGAGACCCGCTGACTTTTTCTCCCGCTTCATTTCCGCCTAACGTCCCAGTATCCAACCCGAACTGGTGCCCGGACCGCGTGGGGGCGGGGGGGGGGGAGAGGAAGAAAACAAAAACCCCCGACGGTAAGTGTCGTTATTAGGCTTTAACCCGACGACAACACGGTGCGGTTGTGCATGCAGTTGTTTGTTTGGCGGTGCTAGCTTCTGCAGCCCCGGGGGTTGCGTTTGACAGATGAGATGAGCAGCCAAGGTACACACGGTGTATCGTTACTGTACAGTAGGCAGGGTCTAACCTCGCTGGTCTGCAGCCATTCCGCCACAATTGTTGACTGTTCCCCCCCCCCAACCCTCCCTCCACCTCTGGTTAGTAGTTGTTGTAAACGAGTGCACTGCCGGATATAAGTGCACAGCGGTAATGGAAGCATTTACAACGTATCATGCTTGCACCGAGTGCTTGCACACAGGCCCGAACTTGGGTTTATGCTTGCTGCACTCTGGCGCGCGCATGGTCCGGTATCACGCATGCACACGTGCACTCAAACGGAGGCTTGATAATGCTGATCGATAAAGCTCAGCAAGCTAGAATGCAGCCTCGGTAGTCCGACAGGGAGCGTTTCTGTTCACCTACTTCAGCCACAGTCGGGTTTCCCCATTTTCTCCTTGAGGTGTCATTCTAATATCAGTATTATCAGCAATATTATCGTGTTTATCACAGTGCTATTGATCCACAATAAGTCTGTGATCAAAGGGAAACCCACCCTAAGTAAGCTTGCATCTCCTTATCTTTGTATATGAAATCCAGCATGTGACGATTGGATCATTTAATCCATGCATCTCTGCAAAATATACTTTATTATTGTGCATTTTCTATTACTGAGTGCAGCCCATATGATCACTGTCTGATCCTGTCAAGTTGATATGTATCAGAACTTGGCAGTTTTCAGAACAGACTGTTCTAGAGAGCCACAATGTGCATTTCATTAGAACTGTCAGAGTCCGTCTTAAATTACCATAGATTCTGTGACTCAGTTGTACACACACACACACACACACACACACACACACACACACAAAAAAGCCGTGTTTTAGGAAAACATGCCCACAAAATGCAGTTCAACTCAAATACAATGGGGTGTACTTTTTGCTCAAAGACAGCGTTGGCCAGGAAGTTGCGTAGACATGAATGCACTGATTCTAAAAGGCATTAAAATGTTGCCAAGAAACACTTTAATAATATAGCCTGGTGTCCCTGCCATAGCCCCGACTGACTGCTGACAGGCAGTTCGGACACTTTATCATTCACTCGGACCATGTGAAAATCTCCCCAGTGAAAATAATCTCTGTGCACGATTGAGCGCAGCAGATCATTAATATATCGGTGACAGTTTATTTAATGCGTTTGCAGCTGTTTGTGTGTGAAGGCCTTCATCGCCACATTACAGCACTGTAATAATTAAATCACTCACTGTAACCACTCTGCTCAGAGCCTTTTCAGGGTCCCGATTCTCAGTCGCATTCATTTTCACAGTAGTATCTTGCACTGTGCTGATAGAAAGTGACAGTCTAAAAGCTGTGTGCTCTCGCAGTTGAATCTATCAGGCTGGCAACAGAAGCATTTCCTCTGGCACTGAAGCTTATTTTAAAAGGCACAGCGTATGAATCAACACGGTAACCAGTGAACATTTTGAGTAATTGTGATGCCTTATGTCTAAATTATTACACTTTAGATGTCTTTGCGAACTTTTGAAATGTTGTAGTCTAATTTTACAGTCGGAATACAGAAGATTAGGCACAAAACATATTTCTCACAGCCTGTCTTACTGTGACATCTCATAGAAATAAAATTAGAAACACCAGATGAAGTTATGTTGTTGTTTTTTAAGTTAAGGGATGAGATTATAGGCTTATTAATTCTTCCAAAAGTTCATACACCTTTATTAATAACTAATGGGTCTGCCATTATTATGTAACTGTATGTGGTGCTAAACCACTGTAGAGTCTTAGGGTTTTAAACAGAAACGGGCTTAAACAAAGCTAATTTATGTAAGATCAGCCGGTATGGCCCCAGATGCCCACTGTTCATTAATCATTAGCCATCAGTTTAAATCGCAGTGTTCTCTCCCTCGGTTGATTATTAGCCCCGGACAAATGCGCCATTCAAGTATAAACATTTTCTCTAAGGATAAGTTTTTTGAATACTGTAGACCCAGTGTGGGCTAGAAGAAGGCAAAAATCAGTTCAAAGCAGCTCAGAGGAGTTTTCCACCACAAACAAAGTCCTAAAAAACTCTTAGCTGATGATTTCTCACACGCTGGAACTCTAATTTTTCCCTTTATTGTAAATAGTTTTTTTTCCATGCATAGGAGGAAAGCAAATAGGATTGGCATCAGTCCCACGGAGTGATGTAACAGTGTTGTACATGAGAGAACACACAGAAGGTGGATGGGTGTAGCCCCATGTGACCTGGTCTATATCTTCTCTTCTCGTCTCTTCCTGTTGGCTGGGGCTCCTTTAGGGGGCCAGAGGTGACCTTCTTCAGTGTCTCCCAGCAGCAAGCACCCCAGTGGGGCCTCTCTTTTTATGACCCTGTTTCTGTCTGTCTCTCTCCCTGGCCTCCTTGCTCCTTTTCCTTCTCTTACCCTCTCCTCTCTCTCTCTCTCTCTCTCTCTCTGTCTCCCTCTCCTTGCCTACTCCCATCCTCCTCTTATTCCCCATGGTGGGGCAGCAGTGCTTAATGCTTAGAAACATAGCTCGTTCACTTATATAACCTTGGCTGTGCAGCTGATGCCTGGTCTGTATCTGCTGTATAATGATGTCAGAGCTGTCTAGAGAGGCAGAGGGCATGCTGGGTAGGCCAGTATGTTATATGTTGCTATTCCTGAACTGAGCGTGGTGAGTGGGGTAAACCCAGGATTTGCCTCCCATTTCTCCCCCTTTTTTTTTTTCTCAGGCAGGATGACTCTGGAAGTCATGTGGAGGATAATGGAGTTACAGTTGATTAGGTGTTTGTTTTGTTTCTCAGTTTTAATGAAACGTGTGAAAGATGCCTCTCAGTGTAAGGAATGTCCCCGACGTGGCAGTAATTGTCCTGGGGGGAGCAGCTACATCGTTTGCCCATATGTCAAGCCGAATATCTCAGCGACCCTGATTTAGATTTTTCTGCCGTTTTTCGAGCATACTTACTCCACATCGGGGGACGTTACAACTACAGGTCAGCAAAGAGGACATATTTGTAGCTGATTAACAGAGGTTAGCGTCATATGTGACTAATGTAGTGCATGTTCCTTTATAAATGCACATCTTAGACTACAGTAGAAGGACATGCATGTTATTATTTTGCCTTTACTTTTTGCTTGACCTCAGCTGACTGTTGCTCATCCTATAGAATCCACAGCCCTGTACCACATTGCCAGTGTTTTTCACTATGACTAATTAGATTATAGCACCCATCTGCTATAGACTTGTATTTCGGTAGGATGTATTCAGCCAGGGCGAATGCAGCCAACCACAAAATGTCATCTGATCATCACGGGTTTCTGCACTGGAAGTGGGCTAATAGATTTTGTGGCGGTGTATAGTATAGCTTGTGTTTACCAACATAATGAATTTAGCTGCATTATCAGAGTACTAGTATAGAAATGTTGATTCCGTTTAATTCCATTTGAGCGAAGAAATCGGCCTCTATATGCATGAAAGGATTGCTCACAATCAGGGTTTTCCTGAAGGATATGGAGTAGCCAGCTAGACTGTAAAAAACCCAAATCTGGTGGCCTCTGGCACATCCCATCATATACACGCATCTTAATAAAGAGTTTGCCTACTTGACTGTAATAGTGAATTAATGGAAAGGAGAATTAGGCTTCTTGTGCGTTGTAGCCCAGTCTGTAAGTAGCTATTAACGTGTGAATATTTTAATTTTGTTAGAAACAAAACAGGAGAAAATTACTCCGTGACAGGATAAACAAAAATGCAAATGTGGAAAATAATAAATATATATTACTGCAGGCAGTCCCATTACATCATATTTTATTTTTTAAACAGTATTTGGGGCATTAGTTGGTCACTGGCAAAAAAATACAGAAGCATTTTTTACACTGTAAGATTACACGGTGAGGCTGAGACATGGCCTACATTTTACTCATATAACACATGACAACAGTGCCTCTTATTGTGTTTGTTTACAATGCTTCTTAGAGCTGCCTCTGCTCTAATAAGAGCAATGTAAATAAAGATAATTAATTCATTTGTTCATTCATTAAACCCACAAACGTCTGTGCTGCGTATACGGAAAGTGCAGTCCTCTCAGTGGACTTTTTAATGCCAACTGTGCAATCGTCGAGCTGCTGCCACCGGTGTCTTCCAAAGTAGAACGTCTAATGAGGATGTCCCGTCTGTCCAATCAATGCAATTCTTAAAGTGTTTTGTCATTAATTATTTTGTTAATATTTGTCAAACACTGAAGACAGCTCACCCGTCTCTACTCGGCAGGACACAACCTCTCAGCTGAGCGCATACATGCATTCATATGGAGCATGTGGGGGCAGGACTGATACAGACAGACACACGTTTCTCCATCATCACGCTCACATTGTTTTGAGGCTACTGACGTAAAATGTGCAGGTATAGCGAATTGAATATAGCTTCTTAATCACAACCGTTCTATTAGAATCAAGAATTAATTTAATAAAGTAGCCTGCGGGGCTTAAATAAGTAGTCGGCTGTTCGGCCGGCAGCCGGCGCTTATGGAGAGCTCTGTCAGATGACACTCATTAAGCCGTCTTTGTCTGTATATGCATATAACTCATTATGCATACTTATTAATAGAGCGCCAGCACAAACAAAATCGTGTCCTGCTTGTTTGGTCGGGTTAGTCACTGCCTCAGAGACATCTACTTCTCACAAACTTCCTCTTGTTCCACCAAATCCAGTTCTGATCAACAAACAAAGTAACAAGAAACAGCAGCACAGAAATTCCAAACAAAGTGACAGTTAAGTGTCCCCATTATATAGTTTGTTCACCAGACAGCACTGATAAGTTGAGTGTGTTTGTGAAGACCAACACGATGCTGAATATTAAATTCTCAATCAAATCTGAATAATCTGCCACAAATTCAGTTCTGTCATCAAAATATAAAGTAAAAATCATTGTTTGACCTTTGTAATTATATAGCAAAGAGGCGTGATATGTGACATTGTAAGAAGGTTACAACAACAGGTCCCATAATAGTAATACCTTTTGTGGTTTTAATCTTTTAAGCCAAACGAACTTGCTGTACAGCAAAGCTAGAACCTTTGGTATTAATCAATCAAAAAATGTTTTTGAATAATATCTGCCAGTTAATCAACGCATCATTTCAGCTGTCATGTGCAATCACATGAAATCTATTGTGAAGTTTTTACATTCTTCAAAAAGTAGGCCAAGTCTGCTCATATCAAAAGCAATGTGTACATCCTCTGTCCTCGCTGCCATAAAGGAAATTCCATGCCATTTCCTGCTGTAATATCTGGCACGCAGCGTAATGAGTGTGTCCTCGTCGGCAATTCAAACCTCATTAGCTGAGAAGAATGAGGCTAACCTTTCAGTGTGATGTCGTGGCTGGTTTGTGTTGCAGTGAGAGGCCCGTGAAGCTCCACTGCTGATAAGCATGCTGTCGTGGTGAACACGACAAGAGATTATCAGCGCGCTCTGCACCGGTCCTCACACAGACCACTGGGGGTCCTGCTGTCTTCGAGATACTGTAACATCTCATCCCCTAACACACAAACACAGACATCAGATGGCAGCTAACGTGCTCCAAGTTTGTGGCTTTTGCTCAGTGTTCTTTTTTGCCCCTCCCTTTCGTCTTCTCTTAAGAGGTTAGGTTTCGTTTTATTCTTTAGTGGGGTTTTTCAGTTGTTTCTGTTGAGCAGGAGTTTCCATGCAGATGGTTACCAGAGGCTCCCCATTGTCTTTTTTTTTTTCTTCCTCGTACCATTGAACCATTGTTACTCTCTGCTGCTCTCTGTCTCTCTGTGGTCGTCTCAGCCAGCTGATGTTTCAGCAGCTTCCAAATCAGCGGGGAAAATAATAATTTGTAAAATGGCCTTTATTGGCCAGAGTGAGTAACAAGGCTGTTTTACACAGCCGCACTTCTCACTTATTAACACCAGTCAGCTTGGCTCTGTCCGGGTACAACTGGGGCCACTCACAACTGGCTTTTCATCAACGGGAATACTTGGCACCGAGGCGTGTGAGGTTTATTTTTGCCAGGGTGTAGTGGAGCACTTTACGAGGAGGAGTCCATCCCACATTTGCTGGCGCTGAACTGCTTTCAGTCGCTCTCTGTGAGAACTGCCTCAGTTTATGCAGTGGGATAGAAATAAAGTCACTACGCATTCGCAGACATATTAAACAACCAGTTCCCAAGACAATAAAGTGGCTTTTTTTTCTATTGTGTCATAAACACTGAGGCGTTGTGGCATACAGAGGGATTCCCTTCATGTAGATTTGAGATTAAACTAGCAATAACAACTTAAGTATCTCTGTCCCCGGGGCAGAAGATAATCAGTTTATAATCAGAGTTCCCGAGAGGAATTAATGTGTGTGAATATGAGTCAGTTTGTGTGTTGGCTTTAGAGAAGGGAACTGGAAATGAAAGTAGTTTAAAGATCATAGATTTTTAATTGATAACTATTTTGCTTCGTCAGACGCAGTGTTGTATTACTTATGCTGTAACTACATACGGTAAGGATGTCACAATATCCCCAAAATATATGATTGATATCACTATCAATAAAAAAACTAAATCAAAACAATAAATCCCATGTACTTTACATACACTGCTTTAATAAACGTTTACATTAGAACGTTACAAACAACCAACAGTGGCCCTTTTATTATTTACATAATTCCCTACTGAACTCACAAACTCTACGGTACTGTGGAAAAACCAGTATTGTAATATAGTATATATAACACATTGACAAATGTCTATACATATGTACTAGGGCTTTAACTTATGATTATTTTCATTACTTATTAATCTGTGTGTGTTCATTCCTCAAGTAATTGATTAATGGTAGATAAAATGTCAGAAAGTTCCCAGAGCCACATCTTCAAATGGGTCCAAAACCACCAAACATTCAATTTACAATGAAATAAAACAGATTAAAACAACAAATCATCAGAATTGAAAAAATGACAGATGAAATTTAATAAACTATTTAAATAATTGTTCCAGCTCTAGTATTCATTGCACAATAGTATATATTAGCATTACAGTATACATTTGTACTATGTGTATATACAATACACAAGTCTTTATACGACAGTCAACCGCCTCCCGGTGGTAGAGGACAGCGTGGTTGATGGCTTTAATGATTAAGATAATAGTGATAATATGCATGTGATGAGAGGCAAAAGAACAAATCTGTCATAGCGCTTCCGCTTGGAAATTTTCCATGCTTCAACATATTATCTGCTGAGGTAATGAATAACTCTAAGCAAAGAGATGCTTATAAAACCCCACAATTAGAATTTTGGCCGAGACCCAAGTCCTACTATGGCTACTCTGCTCTTCCAACATGCACTGCATATAGGTCAGCATTTCATTAATGTCGGGGGAAAAAAGCCCTGAGTACAGAACAGTTTGACCTTTTTCTGATATCCCATCAGTGTGAGTTTAATGCGCTTTCCTTCATGCTTTTGCAAATAAAAGCAGGATTTCATGTTTTGGTAAACAAGGGTAGGAGATGATTTTGAATGTTTCTTACCAAGCCTCCACTGCTTGGATTCCTCTTGAATACCCCTGAATTAGGAGCTGGGGTAAGTGATTGGAAAGGCTGGAGTTTTATTGCTCCCTGTTTTGTAATCTGTCATGCTTGAGGAGATTTGGATGGACCAACGCCTGATAGTTTGGCAAGCTTCACCTCTTGATCAGTGTATTTTTCTTATTGGGATTGGGGGCCACCACATATGCCAGACGACTACAGTACTTTTGCTATAAAATAGCTGCATAATTACAAGACCAATATAAAGACCTCCAGTTATACAGTTGGTCTTCAGAAGAGAAACATGTAGGTTTTCATTAGGGCCATGACTTTTCACTCCAGACAGTGTGGAATTACAAGTGTCAGGAATGAATGAGGCTATTAAACTTGTTCTACAGCAGCAACCCTTTTCTGTCACATGTACCCCCGTCGTATTCATAATGTGTTCAGTTGAATATATTTCAAATGGGACATTATTTAACTATTAATAATATATAAGTGAATATAGTAGCTTTTTTTTTTTCATACAGTTTATTAATGTATAGGTTGGTTTGGTTAAGTCTCCATATTACCAGATGGATGTTCCAGCCATTTATCCATAACCTTTCGCAAAATATTTAAATCATTTTTTATCCATTACTTTTACGATTTAAATCATGTATCTATTAGTTTAGCTAATTTACTTTTAGCTATTTCTATATTTATCAGTTTCTTCTAGCTTGCTATTTCAGCATGCGTAACAGACTGTATGGTTTTCACACACTTTCAATTGCAACATTATTCAGGCAATATTTTTCATTAATCAATTAGTAAATTCTGTTGTATAACATAAAGCCCAGTGATAAACTATTGATCTTGCCCAATGTCAGCTGATATCTGACAGATATCCCCCCCCTCACCTCCAAAGGATAACCTGTAAATGAGCTCAAGTTCCCCTTTAGAGTACCCCAGGTTGTGAATCACTGTTCTACAGTTTCCATACAGAGTACAAATATGTCTTAATAAGCTTGTTCTGTACAGGTAATATATTTTATCACTAGGCATTAAAGGAGATTGTGCTTTGAAGCCTTATTAAGGTTTTAATATGTTCAGCTATGGCAGTTTGCTTCTTTCTAGCTGTTACTGCACACAGCTCTCTTATTAATTCTACAGCAAGCTGCTTCCTCAGTTGGTGAATGCCCTAGGTTTTGGTCACATGTCTAGCTTTCACAGTGGTCGAGTCACAGCACTGTCTGACTGGGGCAACAGGAGTGTATGTGTGTGTAAGATATTCCTCTGGCTGAAGAGTTAGACTTTGGTTTATGTTATGACTGTCTGTGAGGTTAAAGATCACTTCAGAGTTTAGTTGGGCGTCTTTGAAGTGTGACTGACAGCGACCCGCTCTCAGCTGGGCCTCTCCTTTACTGCCCACCAAGCAATTTTCTGTTTGGGGAAACTTTTCTTTTGCAGTAATGTCATCCAAACCTTTTCTGAAGCTGGAATTGTTTTCCCCGCCAATGGCCAATTTTTTTCTTCCTCCGATTATTTTAAGTGCTTCAGAAAGAAAGTTAAGTCGGCCACTTGTTGAGTCAGGTCAGTGGATTTGCTGAAGGAATCACATATACAGTGCCTTCCTGTAGTTTGGCAGTGGCTTTGTGAATAATAACTGAATCGAATCATTGAACAATGATGGTGGCGGAAATTATGTGCCATTAACGCGTATTACAGCTTACAGCTGCAGGTGGGTATGCTTTAGTGAGTGGAGGGCCATGCTGGTAACAGGAAATACAAGCGTGTCACCTTTTCAACAGTTGTTTTGATGTTCGATGCCAAAGCGAATTCTTTCTCTTGATTATTATCTCAAGTTCCTGCACAGTCACACACACTCGCACTCTTGTTGTTTGAAACTGTGCCTGTTTTCTTGTTTAGTGAGAGATGATCGTTTGTGATTTTCAATACTTAATTAATGTTTTAATATATGTGAAGATGTTGCTGTGATTAAAAAAAAGACAATTATTTTGTCCATTCTCTCTCAGTCCTTGTTGCTTTATGGACTGAATTTGTCAGATGCAGCAACACCATCAGCGGTAGCACTTTAGAGGCATGGTTCACCTGGAAAGTCTTTCTAAAAAGGGGCAAAGTGACCTTTTTTAATCCAAAGCAACCCTGCAGGCTCCACTTGCTGATGCTTGCAGGCTTGGCTTGCTGATGCTCGCTCTACATATGGATTTAACCTTTTAAACCTTTTATCGCAAACTCATGCTGTGCAGCCAAGCACGGCTCAAACCCAGATGTGAGGATTTGATTTTTAATAAAATTCTTTTTTTAGTCATAATGGACAGTGAACTGAATATCTTTGCAGTTTGGACTGTTTGGATGTTTGAAATCATAACAAACTGTTTTAAAATATTTGAAATGATTATATGAGGAATGTGGGAAAGGATGATTTTTTCACCCTCAAAGCTACTGAAATGGAAGATAAAATGGGAAGACTAAGAAGGAAAGTGCCACTGTTTGTTTGTGCTGCTTCATGTTAACTCTGTATTATAAAGTATTATTGACAAAAATGCATGTAACTCAAATGTAAATAGATTTTTTTTAATACCAGGCTTCTCAGTTGTTCATCATCCTCATTTGAATGCTTGCTTTGGAGTGATTTTAATGTGTTCCGGGTAAGATTCGAGTGAAAGAAAAAGGATATTTGTTCAGCTCTAGGTGTGAAACTTGCAAATAATTAAACAAAAGATGGAGCAACTGCTCTTGTGCTGGCAGCCAGCCCTTAATAAACACAATCAGACCTAATTGAATCCTCATCCAGAAGGCTGCTGCACAAGGGCCCTCTGCTGTTTATTAACACTCTGAAATTAAGCCTTTATAAAACTTAATGTGGGGCATGAACACTTAAAGATCACCAAGTTCCCTTCACACAACCTAGACATTTTTCAATTTGAATGCACCACTAATCCAGAGATTTGCCAGGCATTTTACCTGAGCCAGGGAGCGTGTTTCATCTCTACCTGTTCGGGTTGTTAGCCAAGAAGAGGGATGGAGAGATACGCACTGGGAGGTCCAGAATGCCAACTTAATGCCAAGTGCCCTGAGGCTGTGTGTGTTGTGTGTGTGTGTGTGTGTGTGTGTGTGTGTGTGTGTGTGTGTGCGCGCGTGTGTGCGCGTGCGTTTTGCTTTGTAAAAGCATTAAGAGAGTTGCTGATCTGGCAGGCGTGCACATTCCTCATCGGAGATGTTTCAACTGCAGCCAATCGTCAAAATCTGGCATATAGTATGCACTGGAATAACTTGATTCAGTTTCTTGCTGATATTGACAGTAACACTTCTTCTTTTTTGCGTGTGCACTTGTTGGCATTTGTTTTATGTTAATGCTCGCTATGTGTGTGGGTATATTCAAGGCGGCTCCCGTGTGAGCACTGTATTTCTGCAGCGTCTCCATGTGTTTGGTGTTGAGGACAGACTCTTGTTTCCTTCGACATAACTGGTCCGGATAGCAGGAAACTCAATAGGCAAAGTGTGAGGCAGTCACTCTGTGATTAGTGTATATACTACCGTCTTGCAGTAGCTTTGGCGCATCCACACTGGACACAGAAGTTCAGGGAGATTGCATGCAAGCGCTGCATACTTGCACAGCCACTCATATGCATGCATGTAGAAACAAGTATTCACACTAGCGGAGGTGCATCTGACGACTACACACATGCAGGCAGCTATTCTTAGTTGAAATGTTATCACTCAAGCTTTTACAGATGACCACACTGTGAAGAACACATGTTGCATTAGATACTCAGTGTTTGGTCAGTACTGTACATAGTGATATACACAAAGGCACTTACAGTTAATTTTTCACTCAGCCTGATCCCTGTTTGTACAGCTATGTCTAAACTGTCTCCAGTGAGTGTTCAGAGCGGTGCCCAATAACAACTGTTGAACTTTGTTTAATGCAAGATGACACTGAGTGGAGCAGTAAGCTGCCAAGGGCCTGTATCACTGGAACAACTTCCTGTATCGAAGCAATTGGGTGTCAAGTTTATTAATTCATTACTACGACATATTTTTATTTGATTTTGACTTTGATTTTTACATGTGCAATTTGTGTATTTTGATGTTATGTCTTTAGTAATTTAATGGATTTGATAGGACTATAAAATTAAACCCTTCTGTCAGACAACTAAGAATATGAATACATTTTACAAAGGTGTGAAAATGAACAGTGAAAATAATCAAATTGGGCTCACGGAGCATTCATAGATTTGGATCTGGATAGAGTCCCAGGGTGACTGACGAGGGTGACGAGGGTGACGAGCAGGCCGGGCCCTGAGAGGAGGCTCCAAATGCTGCCTGTGTTCTCTCAGTTGTGTCCCTGACCTTTGTCCAGGTTGGACGGGCTCCAGCTGGTCCCCAGAGCGAGCTCTCCCTACTTTCACATCTGTAGTCCTCTTCTGTGCCAAGACAGGCAGCGCTGACCCTGCTGGTGTGTTTGTGTACGAGAGAGAGAGAGAGCGAGAGAGCTATTAGCAGTTAACATTAGAGTGAGGAGCTAGCATAAAGGGAGAGGCAGTACACAGATCATGTGGACTTTGAGTTAATGTATTCTGTGTGTGCCTATTTGTGTGGGTATCATGTGAAAGTAAATCGTTTACAGTCCATTGCATCCCCTTGTTATTCCTGTGTGTACGTGTGTGTGTGTGTGTGTGTGTGTGCGCGTGTATGTGTTGGCAGACCCTTATCTGACACAGGGGGATTAGTTGACCGAAGGCGACCCCTGGTCTCCTCTGCCCTCTGCCTGTCGTAGTCCTTCCCCTTGTTTTTCCACAGATTGTAATTTAAGCATGTGTGCTCTGCTACTGTAAAACCAGACTCCGTAGTAGCTTCTGTACGTTAACTAAAGGACCATCAGGATCGATTAAAGGACCACACTGCTTGTTTTGCATGGCTTACTCCATTAAATACAAATTATGCATTCTTGACACTCCTGTTAATAATTTCCTTAAGCATACCATACCATTTTATAATGATTTCCAAGCTTCCAGGCAGCCATTGGTCTCATTCGATTTGTATTTCAGTATGCTATTAGATGGTCACTTCACCCATATTACAAAGAAAACACTGACAGTGCTGTGCAGTTTTGGTTTATTTGTCCACATTTTTCAATTTTTTGTCATTAAAGTCATAATCCTTTTTTTAAGTAATAGCCATTCAGTGTACTTACATTCTTTGAATACCCCCCAGATAGTAGTTTTCATTGTTAGTGGCGGGGTCAGCCATTCCTGC
Source organism: Dicentrarchus labrax (assembly GCF_905237075.1). NCBI lineage: Eukaryota > Metazoa > Chordata > Actinopteri > Moronidae > Dicentrarchus > Dicentrarchus labrax. Next base: position 19,988,273 of record NW_026136712.1, on the reverse strand, counting down.
GCAGGATTCATATTTCCTTCTCACGCATGAGGGATTCACAAGGAACGTTCCAGCATATAATCCAACTGTAACTTTATCTCATTGATATCGGCCTCACCGTTTACTGTTCACTCTCCTGCAGCTGTATCAGAGCTGCAAGGTCCTGCAAATATAAACCTCAACATCTCCCACTGCTGCTGCTTCACATCAAAGTGTTGCTAGCGAAACATGATGTAGCTTTTATTGTGAAGCACAGCCTCAGTGTAGTAGTATAGAGCTGTAGTATTAAACTGCACTTGCTGTTGCAACAGTAACTCTGGTTATGTTGCCAAATCATCCGGGACTCAAATCTTACAGGATTATAATTTATTTTGATGCAGTAACCTGTGGCACTCATTTACAACACAGGTTAAGTACGGTGACTGTATGAGACCACTCATTCAGAAGGACTTTTGAGACTTCCGCTTCAACCCTACAACAGTGAAGGTGAAGGAAATGTTTCTTGAAAATGTCACCTGGAAAATGTGTTTCTTTTGAAATTTCAGTGAACCGCTGCTTTAAAATTCAAACCTAAAAGCAGACCTATAACTGAAGATGTAGTTAAAACATGCAGATACACAGTTTGCTGTAACCACTCTGTACTCTTCATGTGCTCACATATAGAAAGCCAAAGATTATGATGTGAAAATGCACCAATTCTACCAGGAGAAATGTCCCCTCATTATTTTATGTACAACTGTACGTACAACTTTATCCGTCATCATGGCCTAATGGGCCTCAGTTTCATTCTTTGGAAATGCAATAAATGCATATTCATGTCTTTGCATCTAAATCTAACAGTGGTGGCAAATGATTTTATTATTAGAAATGAGCTCCAGTATGTTTCCAGCAAGTGAATAATTGATTATTGAACTGTTGCTGCTGGAACACAGGCCTATATGCATATACTGTTGAGCACATGCAACACATGCGCCTGCCCCACACAAGGGTATACGCTCACAAACATGCACACAAATTCCCATAGAAGCCCACAGCAGAGAATGTGATATTGCTGTTGTTGCTGTTTTCTAGTTCCACTTTTTGCTGTGCCGTACTGTAGATCGGGCTGGGTATGTGGACGTTTCAGCGTGCAGGTTTGGGTCCTGGTGCACTGCAATTCAATGAACCTGAGTCAGACGGCTTCTTTACTGTAGATTAGAGGAAGGAAGGAAATAAGTGAGAAAGGAGGAGAGAGCGAGAGCAGAAAATGGGTCAGACATCTGAGAGCCAGGCATTCCTTTTTCTGCGATGGGTGTCAAGACATTATCCAATTGCACCTCTTTTTTTCCTTCTTTTTCCCTTCTTGCTTTCTCTTTCTCTCATGCATGTTTTTTTCTCTCCCCACTTTCCCTGGCCAAGGAAAAGTACAAAGAGAGGAGAGAGTTATTATGCTTGGCATGTCTGCAGCGGACAGGCTTTAATTTGGACATGGCCCAGCTGATCAATCTCCACATTGGCTCAGTTACAGCACTGTGTGTGTGTGTGTGTGTGTGTGTGTGTGTGTGTGTGTGTGTGTGTGTGTGTGTGTGAAAGAAAGAGACCACATGTAACAGCTAAGCTTTTAAAGTATGCAAACCAGCAGATTGCTCTAAAAGTAAAGCATACTGGATTAATCCTGTGTGGAAATGACTTATTCTATACACAGAGCCGTGGAGGAACAATGAATTGGATTAGAGCTGAAATGAGCATTAATGGAATACATGCTGCACTCATCTTTAACAAAGTAAAAATAGAGGAAATCAAGTTTATTCTGGGCAAGAAGGTTTGGATAGGCGCATCAGCTGAATGCCTGAAATGGAAATACGGAGTGCTGTCAGTGGCACATCTGACATGAGTGATGTTAATGTGCCACGGAGATTGTGAGCTGATTTGGAAAGGGGCTCTCTCACACGCAGACGAACACACATTTCCTCCGATTTACACTTAAGTAACTCAGGGTGATTTGCATAATATGCAAACAGATGGATGTGATTCAGCGGGTGGTTTGGCAAAGTGTCAGTGAGCCTGCAACATTTCCTGTTTGAGGCCTTTCTCTGGCATCGAGAGCACTTAGCCCACTTCTATTAGTCCTAGTTGTAGTTGTGTGACAGCAGCTCTCAGAAACAGACTGCAGGCAGGATCCCCGCAGAATACAGCTTATTCATACTTTTTGCTGTGAAGAGACTAGGGCTGATTATTTTCTCAATTAATCGTTTGTGAAGTAGTTTCTTCCCGCAGCCCTAGGTGACGTCCTCAAATGTCTTGTATTATCCAACCAATGTACCTTTTTTACAGCAGCCACTTAGTAGGGTAATCACAGGTGTTATAATTGGTACTACTTAAGGTGTTAAGATGTTTGCTCACTGGAAAGGCTCTGCTACACTAAATAGAACGTAGCTTAATTAGTAATCATTCATAACACCTGTGTTTATCCTACTGTTTCAGGTCAAAAAAGTTGCTGTGAAAAAGAGAAAAAAACTAAAAATCCTTACATTTGAGAAGCTGAAATCATTTTTTTTTTACATTTTTGCTTAAGAAATGATTGTTCAGTGATCAAAATAGGTGCTGATTAATTACCAGTTGCTCTATTGCTGTACAAGAGAAGAACATACTAAAAGTATAGGTGGACTAAAAGTTTCTTCCTCGATATTTGGCCCAGTTTCATTTTAAAATGAAAAAGCTTGATGTTGTTTGTAATATGAAAACAGCTCTGTCCCAAACGTCAGATTTGTCTGAAAATATTAACAATGGCTGCAGTCTAGTTTTGGGAGATGCTGTCATCTTACAAGAGAGATTTTTTTCATTGTGAAGATTAAGCATCACAGTCTGCCTACAAACGTTGGTGTGCAGGATGGGCACACCAATGTGTTATAAAGAAAGGGACAATACTTTAAGTATGAAACAGCTTTGCATGAAAACATAGAAGGTGACATTTTCTTATTATTGCCTTGATAAAATGAGAAGACCCGTATTTAAATTATTCTTTTTATGAACAATCCTCCAGGAAATATGCCATCTCTCAGTATTAAGAGGATGATTGCAGAGCAGACGAGCAGGCTTAAATAAATACTGTACTGGCCTGAATATAAGACCTTCCTTTATTATAAGATGTTCCTTGTTGTAGACCTGAAAATAAGCTGTATATCGATATAACAAGGTGAAAAATGTATTGTCAACTTACAATGAAATGCAGTACAGGAAAGCAAACTGTAGGTCTAGTGGTTTGAGATCTTAGTCCTCATCCTTGAAGTGTTTTCTCTTGTAAAAATGAAACGTGGTTATTTCCAGCATGAATCTCTCCTTTTGTGAAGCTTTTCCAAGAGATTTTCCAGTAATACTTGAGGCATTCCTTCATTCTATTTTTCAGTTACGCACTCTTGTTGTACACACACTGTGCAGCAGGGATGGGTACTGCTAATCGATCTGGTACTTTAACAAACAATGTAATGTGAATTCTCCATCGGTCTGGACTAGGTGTCCAGAGAATGCTCTGAATGAACCTAAACTGGGAATTTGTGCAGTCCATATAATGGTCTGACCATTTCAAGTTGAATTAATGGACGTACCCATATTTATAGCTAAACAATCAGCTGGCTAATGGTTACTTTTAATCATTAAGTCATGTATAATTTAGTTTACTCCATGTGGGCCCTAGGCTGATGGGGCCAACGAGAGATGAGCTACGAGCTAGGCAGCTTAAAACTGTGTATTTTTCCGCCTGTATGTTGATGTTGAGGATCACTCCTGTATCCGCCCTTACAGGCAAAAGACTTGTTCCAACGGGCATCGTCCGCATTGACTCTAGTGAAGTGTAACCGGACTCTTCAGTGTTTATTTCTCTCCGCTATTGTCGCAGAAAAAAATATGAGAAAAATATGTATACCAATACCTAAAGCTTACTAACTAAATTGATGTAGTTCATTGTTTTTTTTACCCGTACACAAACAGAAATAATTAGAATATGTAACTTCCCTACATTGTTGCTTTGTAGTTCTGTCTAGCCAGGGACTGCAGATGGAAAGTAGCCAGTAGCTAAATCTGGTACAAAGCATTTCATCACATTCTCTTTGTTCGAGATCCTTGACAAATAGATTAGAAAAAGAAAAATCTGTAGATTAAAGCTACAACAGGGACTTTTTAACCCATTATGAAACAATCTAAATGAACAAAACCATAATGGACAAAAAGATTGGCTATTTCTAAATAGTTATTCTTAATGCCTGCCACCGGGTCGGATTACCATGAATCACTTGAACCAATTGGTGGTGGAAACACTACCTCTTTTGTCCACAGGGGGTGCCAGAATCAACACAAGTTCCTTATAGGGGCTGTAAAGGAACAAGACACAGTGCTGGTGAGCCTTATTTTATCACTTTGGATAGAGCCAGGCTCGCTGTTTCTGCATGCTTTCTAGTTTTTATACTAAGCTAGGCTAACTACAGTATCCTAACTCTAGCTGTACTTCACACACAGACATGACATTGTTTGCAGTGATCAACATGTTTGGAAGGACAGCAAATGAGCGTATGGCGTGTGAAAAATGTGGCATATTATTCATTGTTTGTAGCCTTAGTGTAGCATGATTCTGTCAGCAGACACTAACTGAGGACATTTCAAATGAGTAGACAGTCATAAGGTATCTCTCTCAAAAGAAGGCAAGTGTGTTCTCCCTATTTAAGTAACCGCCTCAGCATGTAACTTAATTTGAAGGAAAATCTGGGTTTCTGGGATTTTCCCCTCTTATGTTCAGAATGTGGTCAGTGGTCACAGTTGTCGATGGGCTTCAAGGAACAAGTAATATTCTATAATGCCTTTAAAACCCTGCGGTCGGGCCCATACCTTAATCTGTCGTGGCCATCTGCTGAACCTCGAAATCATGTGTCAACCTATTGCCGTCGCTGCTTGTTGTTTTGCACCAAAGCATGTCACAAGACTGGAGCTCATCTGTAGGCGTTTTATGTTGTAGACAAAATAATTCAGTCTCTCTCTTCCGGGGCACCAGAGTGCAAAGTGGAGCAAGAGCAATGTTTTTAATGGTTTTCTGCTCCTCCTCCTATCCATCTGTCCATTTTTTCTGTATTTTCTAGTGACTGTCAGTGATCGCATCATCATTGCTCAAAGGCAGGAATATTAATGAAAGTGGCTCAATTTCTTGGTTTTCTCTGAGTTATATGATCTTAAATATAGTCAAGCAGCATGACAGGAACTTGTCTAACTGAATACAAAACAAAATCAGTAAAGAACATTTTGAATCTGTCCAGACATCCAATGGCAGTTTGTTGGTCCTCAACAAGTTTCCAGATGTTGCTTCTGAACAGCACTGAATCATTACTGTGTTTCCTCTTTGCAATACTAACCTGCATCTCTCTCTCTGTCTGGTTAAAATAAAACAGAGCATATAGTGTAGATGCGCTTGAGTGCTGTCAGGTTTAACCCTGCCTCCAAGCAGCTGGCCTTCTTATCTGTCCCGCCTGTACCGATGCATATTTATCCCTCCCTGAGTGGCTGAGAGCTGGTTTAGCATACGGATTAGCTGTAGAATCAGATGCAGACCCACACTGGCCTTGAAAACCAACTAGTGGTGTTGCTTTAAGAAACGTTCACCTGAGTACTTGAGATCTGACTTATGGAAGAGGTCAGTTGTGGAGTTGTGTGTCTCAGTCTCCCAGTCAAACACAAAACCTTTGACAAATCATACAGGTCCCACCGGAGGAGTGGATTTAAAATGAAACATCTTTATGGAAGTGAGTGTTGAAGTCCTTTGACCTCCTCAGTGAATTCTGTTAAAAAATAAAAGCCCTTAGGCTTCACTGCCTTAACAAATGTGAGGGAGCATACACTTTGGATATTATCACAGTTAAGTGGTTACTGTCACAGAGGTGAGGTGTGCAATATTTGTAGTATTTATATGTCAAATATAGATATTCATTAATAGTATACTAAATACAGTAAATTGGCCATATTGCCCATCAGTAAACAGTTTAGTGTAAACTCTGATTTCAATACTTACCTATATTTTTGCACTAAAGAAAGCTACACCTAGGGGGAATAGAAAAGGATATGAGTTGAGTGTTAGCAACTTAACTCAGAATGAGTAAAACTAAGGCTGAGTAATATGGACATCTCAGATTTTTTCTTAAAAACAAATGTTAATATTAACACTTTTCATATAAATGTCATGATGTAAAGTAGTCCATGTCAGCATTGACTGTGCCAGGTTACACAGTACAGTCATATAATTTAGTTTACAGCTCAAAACAATGTATAAATGTGGAGTACCTCTTTAAATCTAGATTTTTGCTGTTTAATCAATCGATCGATAACCCAGCTCTAATCTCGGCTGTTTTCCTTTCAGCTTTTCTGAGCCTCAAAAGATTATCAAAAGATTGTTTCTTTAAGGCTACAGGGAATTTGTTTGGATGCAACCGAAGCATACCATGAGCTCATTCAATGTACCTTTTAAACATCTAATATATTTCTGCTTACAAGGAACTGCATCTAGCAGTGAATGCTTTCGTTGTTTTCACTTCAAAACATTTAATGAAATCACAGACTATTAAAGTCTTAAAATAAAAGTTTAAAATCCTGACAACACATCACTCACACGGCTTCAATGTACTGACTTTGATTTGTGAGACAATAGCAAAAGGCCACCAATCCCCTCCCGTGTTTCTTTTGAGAATGCCGCCAACAAGCAGACACAATTACTATGTGCCTCCAAGAATTACTTCATTATCTTTTCAGTGCAAGATAGGAGTTGTCTTATTTTGTCCGCCTGCCAAGTCAGGTGGAAAGGTGAGAATGTCGTGGTGCTACTTGGCTGAATGTCATCAGATAATGATGATAGTCTGACAAAGACACTGACGATAATACTATATTGTATATATCAATGGATATGTGTTTTTTTGGTCTCAATCAGAGCTGGAACTAGTTAATTTAATACATTTTTAAAAACGTTTTAGGCTTGCCTTTACTCATCACACATGTACATACAACTACATGTACATTAAAGCTGTGTATCTATACGTCTAGATGTCCAAGGTCAGATACTAAAAGTATACATTTGTAATGATATGATGTGCTTTGATTTGAAAGATAATTCCATGTGATTAGATAATTATAATAATAATTATTATTAGTAGTAGTAATTATTTCCTTATTAAATATGAATATTTCTAATACAACAATACAAATGCCACAGAAAATGATGTCATCTGCCTCAGAAACATGCTGCAGAATGGGTATTGTTTACCGCTGCTCCTGAGTCAGTGTCATCTTTCATAATTTGGTACTTTCAGTTTCTGACAGCGCTGTACACAGTAGTCGGATTTTCTTTCATTGTGGGAATGTTATTGGAGATCTGAAGCAGGTTTATGACCGGGGAACACAGTGAGCCTGCAGGAGAGTACCGATACGCTAAATCGATTCATTCAAGTTTACATTATAAAACGATGCAGACGGGGTTTCACATTGCCAGAAATATGGTGTCTTTTGTAGTTTGTTTCAATAAAAATGAAAACAATTATCACAAAACGACTGTGATGTGAAAAATTCTGAGATTTTACTTTTAGGCCGTATCGCCCCAGACCTAACCAACAAACAGTCATTTTAGAAAGATTGTTTTTTGACACTTGTATTGATTTATTTCCTAATTTCATGCTGTAGTTAGTCTTACATCGCTGAATCTGAATCTCTCACTGTTGTGTTGGATTGTCTTTACGCTCCTAATTTCATGATTAATTAACTAATTAAAAAAAAAAAAAAACCTTGAAAATAATGAAAATCATTTTGGCCGCAGTCCTAATGTCAGTGTTTTTGTGTTTGTTGATACATATGTTTTCATGTTAATGGGTGTGTATAGCATGTCTGTGTACTGGTGTGTTTATCTGACTGTGTGTGTGTGTGAGAAGCCACAGATGGGAAGCATTATTCAATTTGTTGCTGCCAGTCACTTTATTTGATCCAATGCAAAGAGGCAGATTTTGGTCCTGTTCAGTGTAAGATGATTGAATGAGATGTAAAACGTAATATCATTTACTTCAACAGTCATACATCAAGGACATCGTTATAATGGTCGTAGCCTTTTAAAAGAGGTTTCTGCACAGGTATACTGAGCATGAATGCTGTTGCAATGATCTACTTACAGTTATGCAGATTCATACGTTCACAACTCTCATCGTCACCTTGAGGATATTTGTTGAGGCGTGACTGCTAATAATTCACTTTTGCTGCCAGGATTGTGACATCTTAAGCCGAAGTGTGTGTGTGTTTGTGCGTGTGATAGTCAACCTGTCTCATTAATGTTGCCTGAAAGCCTTGTATTGTAGTACTACGTCAGGTATAAATAAAAGGCCTTGTTGCCTGAAAAGTGGCTGCAGGGATGATTAAGGGAATACCTGTACCGTGGAGAAATGCCCTTCCATCAATGCATTCCTGAACAGATAGTGTACTCCTGGCCTTTTGAAAGTCTAGCAAGGTCCATACTATAAACTCCCTTTGATTCCTCTGGCCAGCCTAAGCCTTAAGTTAGACACTTCATTTGGCTAAAGGATTAGACTACTAAGCCTTTTAGTGGTAAGCTGGTCACATGAAAATCTAACATCGGTTTGCTTAGACAAGAAAACCTTGCACCTCCTTCGGGGATTTTCCTCTCTTGAACTCAGAGACTCCTCCCATGTCATCCCTGACTTGGCAGTACACACATGCATGAGTGGCCATGTGGATTTCCTTTTGCAGAGCTGTGGCTATCTGCAGGATTTGGCTAACTCCTGTCTCGCAGGATCCCTCTGTAAGCCTTTTCACTCTCCAGAGTGTTTGGCCTGGTGGATGTTTTTCTTTTGTTGGCAAAGGTATGAAGGAATCACCGATTTTCTGTTCTGATTACAGAGTTCCATGAGACCTGCTTTTGGATAACGGCTGGAATCAAATGTAAAGAAACAACACTGGAGTGAAAACAACTAACAACCAAGGTAAGAACTGTTTTCATAGCTTTGTGTACACCTCCAGAGGATGACATATTCGCTGCTAAGTCACTCAATATTCCTGTTTTTGCACATACTTAATTAACTGTGACCCTACGTCAGTGGGGTCTGTGAGTGTATAGTTACCTCGGTAGTGTCACAAAGTCAAAAGACTGGTGGGGTTGGTTGGTTGGTTTTATTTTTCCATGCTGGAACACAGTATCTAATTTCCACAGGTGCAAATATCAGATTTGGTTTTCGGAGGGGGGAGGGAAGGGTCCTGTATGTACAGTACATCTGTGCTATATAGCACGTATGTACAGCTCACTGACATGTTTGTCCCCATGCTTTTTGCCTGTCAAGACTGCACAGTAAATTGGAAAGTGATCAAACATGCAGCGTGGATTAATGCAGTATACACCAGAAGGCTGCAGCTTTCTCTCCTGAGAGCGTTTCCTCTCCTTTCCAGATGAGATTTATAGGCACAACTTTCTCTCTCTGCCACCTTAACAGCATGAGGGTGACATATGTGGACATCAGGTCTGTGTGTTGCACCAGCCTTCATTTACTAGTCAAATTGGATGTCACAAAACTTTGCATCATCTCATACGCAGTGATTCTAGGCATAATCACATATCTCTCCTAGACATATGTTTGAAAATGGATTATCAGACCAATTACACACTAAATATAATGTGAAATAACAGTAAGTTTAGACTTTGTGTTATGTCCTTCACTTTTGTGCCACAGGAATAAACATGTCCACATCCCTGCATGTCATGTGGAGGACTGAGAAATCACTCTGAATAGACAGTAAATGGACATTGAAATTAGCCTGGTGCAGCTCCCAAAGAGCATCATCTTGCACAGTGTTGAACTTGCACTTTTTCCCTTTTGTCCTTGCCACTAATCCCAGAATAATGTGGTTCCTCACTGAAAGGTTGCGCCTTTGTTTTACAGCAGTGTTCACGTTGACTGATGATCCTTTTAATAGTTTATATGTGCACTCAAGGTCGAGCACTGCACTGTGCATCGAGAGATGTGCGGCGGGATGCGGCAGTTGTTGTTAGGGTCGGGGTTTGGTGGCAGTTTATTGAATCTGAATGCACTACTGAATCCACTATACATATAAACTATAAAAGATACAATTGAGAACTACAGTCAACTTTTTTTGGCTGAGAAAGCAGAACCTGCTTTGAGTGGCAGCCTAACAAATTTTCACAAGCTGTATCTAAAACCTGAAAGTGAGAACAGCATATGATATGTTGATGAAATATGTATCTGATGTATTAACATAACAGCTGTAGACACATTGGTGCGACAGGTGTCGCCAAGTGAACCTTGTTTTTAGGAGCTACTTGCTGCATACGCTTGAGGCCCCAATTAAGAAGCTTAACTTGATAATGATATGTATGAATGAAAGTTTAACTGGGAGATTGCGTCAAAAGAACATTAATATGCTGTTTGAATTATTGAGGTTCAAAAACGTGTTGGCCTTTGGCAGGTTACTTACATGTTACATGTTTATCCAGGCTTCCCAGATGCAAATGTGCAAGAGTGTTTGTAGACATTGGTGTGGATGTTTTTTTTTTTACATAAACTTTACATTGGTACATCCTTTACTTTGTAAGGGGCTAGTACATGAATCAAAACAAAGTGGCTTCTGTCGGAGGGACGGGAGGTGAGCATGGACGCTGCACAGACACACACATCCCGCCCTTGTGCTTCTCAGGTGGCAGAGACAACGAGCTGAGCCACTCCCTGCACAGCTGTCAAGCCCATCAGGGGAATCACTTTCCCGCTCTGGCACACACACCACACACACACACACACACACACACACACACACACACACACACACACACACACACACTGTCACAATCACAAATGAGTACACACACCCCCACCTGGGCCCACTTTCACCGACGCATATACAAACATGCACACACACATAATCAAATATGTACAAACATGCACAAAGACAGGCACAGACAAATACAAACACACAATCTCACACATTTGAATTCATACATAGATCATCTGAGCTCTGACTGTGGATCTGTAAAGTAGGACTGGCAAACTGTGAGTGGGCTTGGAGCCAGCGGATGAATTACTTTTATTCTCTGACAGTTTGACTCACCACCTGGCTGGGTAATCCCAGCGCACGCTTTTGGACAGCTCCTGTACTAAACCTCAATTTCAATGTGAGTGAATTGAATTTCTCAGATGGCCATTCAGGCTCTGCTTGGCACTAACCGGAAGAAGTAAGCTTTATGACCGTTAATGCTGTGCAGAAGAGAGACACAGTGACATTTAAAATGAAACCATTACAGTCAGACAGATGTGCGTGCAAGCTGTCCCTGTATTAATGCTGTCTCCTTTTCTGTTTGTGACATTTGAGTAAGCATTTTTCTTGCTAATCAATAAACAAACTTAATAACCAGCCTTGAGGCTCTTGAAAGTCTAGACAGAACAGAGGACAGGCAATTTTGTTTTACTCTGCAAAGAAGCGAGGGATTAATTAGTATGCTGCTAAATGATATTTCCAGGAACTGAAGGAACAATAACGAATCATGATGGTGAGTAATCCCAGGTTGAATTGTCTTTGTGCAGCTTAATTTGTGGTTGTCTTAATACTGCGATAGGTTGCGTTGCAGCCAGGAGGCTTGGCTGGGTCGTAGTGCAGCGGTGGAGGCGTGACGCTGTAATGTATTGGGCTTTATGTTTTGAAGAGTAAGAGGCTCTCTGCTTTCTAGCATATGGTTTTATTGCAGTGCAGGATAAACAAGGTGCAGCTGTAATGTTAGGTTGCAGCATCATAGAGATAGAGTGGGTGGTATTTTATGAAACTGCGGTTTCTTGGACAGCTCTTTCATTCACTGAAAGGAAGTGGTTTTTGCCTCCTCTTAGCAAAACACAAAATGTTCCTCTTTTGCAGCTCTCTGTTGATACTCTGTTATTTCATTCATTCTCATGCAATCAGATCAACATGTGCATTAAAGACAGGCTCTGTTTGGGGTCAAAAGGAAGGCTCAAGCGGAGAAGCAAACCACAGAGAGTTGAAAGTGTTTGCGGTGTAATGTTGGGTAAAATTGTTTCTGGTTATGATTACTTACCTCTGAGAGCTGTGTTTTTGTTTGAACTAGAGCTGATTGGTGCTGCAGATTGCAAAGATTAAGCTAAAGTCCAAGTTTGGGATGTTTCCAAAGGCTGGAAGTGTTGAGCTTCCAGCAGCTGTTGAGTTCGTCTGTTTGTTGCATTCTTTTAAATCGCATTTGTATGATTCCTTGTTTGTGCTGTGAGTAATCATGCATATATTTGACATTGTTGCTTAAAAGATAATTAAAGCATTTAATCTGAATGGTTATTGATACATTTTCTGTCCAACTAATTGATTAATCGACTAAAGTTCATGTGCATTCTTGTGTATTTGAAGAATACAACATACAAAAACTTCTGAAAGTTGCTCCATTCTGCCACCTGTGGTAGGACTAGTACTGCAGTTTTGAAGCTGATGCTTTATCAATATTTGATAAGAGGATCAGGAAAATCAGCTGTTTATTATTTTGATTATTTGGATATATTTAACTCTAGTTGGACAGGTGGACAAACTATGTAAAGGCAACATTACTCAAACATATGACTGGCTCATCTGTACTGAAAGTTCTTGTTTCTTGACACGCCAGTTCTGATATATCTTTTCTGATCTACAATCGTCTGATAATATCAGCCATGTCAGTGTAACAGTCTGGCTCCAAAGCTCCCACGGAACCTTTAAGTCAGTTTAAAAGATTGATGTGTTCAACCTTCAAACAAGCCATCAGAAATTCATGCCCGAGTCTCAGAACACAACAAAATAAGATGTCATGTTTCTTTTTCAACTCTGACATTCATTTAAAATCTCCAGCAGCTCAAAGGACAGGCTAAACTGTGTTATTGCTAGTCTACAGAGCTGACGTTCTTCTTTTAAAGAATATAGTACATGCTGTGAGAGCACTTTGTTTCATCACTCGGATGTAACTGTGGATTGTAGGCCGTGACAGAAGAGGAGACAGGATTGACATATTGATTACAGTGAGTAGTGTGATGACAGCTGAAAGGTTTGCAAGAAAGCTATCTGAGTGGCTCGACCCTTTGACCCCTGCCTGGTAACCTGTGATCATAGCTTAGACAAGTTACATGCGTGTTGCATATCGCTGAGGTCTTCACCAGGCAGCCTAAATTGCCTGCCACTGCAGCGGCTCCTGTCAGACAGCCAACTAGATATCATGGTGTGAAACAGATATGATTGTATCAAGTGTTATCTAGTGTTTCCAATGCACAATGAATGACTTCTTTTAGCAAAGCAGACAAGGCACATTGTCCTAAGTTCACAAGTTTCACTGGGAGCTCCAGTAACAGCTAGTCTGACAGGAATACAAATTTCTGGAGCTTCGGCATTTTAATATATTTACATACTGAGAAATGCGTGAACATTTCCTACAGCCCTGTAGCTTTGTCATTGTGTATACAGACAAAATGCTTAATATATTCTATTTTCTTAGCTGCACTACAGCTTGAGATCGCAGGATGTTTGCATAGACTGACAGTACGAATAAAAGCCAAACAGACGTTAAACCGCTACCTACCCCTGGAGTCAGCAGTGCTCTGAACCTTTGATGGCAGTTACATGTTGATAAGGTCTAAGGGGAATGTGTAACATACCGATTTCTAATTACAGAGCATGATAGGACATCTGATATAGAGGATAATGAAGCATGGTCGAAGGGAGTATGAATTAAACCGCTGTGTGCAGGACCTCCGTGGTGATCACATCACGGCGAACGGTCTCGGGCAGCGCCTGCGGTGAACTCTTCAGGTGTCTTTTAAGGTAGTCCGTTTCAGTTTTTAACCATCAGTTTTTATTAGTAATTGATGAACTATTAGTACAAAGTTGCAATAATTATTCATGTAATTGATTAGTTGACTGAGAGAAATGTTTCTGCAACCATTTTGATAATTGATTTATAATTTAAGTCATATGTAGAGTAAGAATGCCCAAAGTTTGACGGTTCCAGTTTCTCCATTGTGAGAGTCAGTTGAATATCTTCAGTTAGCTTTTGGACCGTTTTCTGATCCAGCAATTCATTAAAAGGATGAATAAAAAATAAAAATAATTGTTTACACCATGTGTCAAGTAACATTTCCAAACATTTGCTGGTTCCAGCTTCTAAATGTGAGAATTCTTCAATTTATGCAGTTTATTTTCTGTTTTTACATTTGTGAGTGGCATAACTTTGGATCTCATTGGGCTTTCAAAACTTGTGATGTGCATTTCACTACTTTTCTTGAACTATCAATCAGTTGACAGAAACAGATTAATCAATAGGAATAGTTAGCTGCAATTTCGACCACAATCCAAGATTTATTCAGTATATATAAACACTGTCATTGATGTCTTGTGCCTGTTGGGTCTGTATAATTTACAGTTCAACAAGTTCCAGAACAACACTGTTTGTCAGTAAACTGCTGGACGGCGCTGTGGGAAAAACCGAGAAAAAGATCATAGTCATGTTTTTTTTTGTGTGTGTGTGTTATATTTTCTTACAAATACATGTACAAACAAATAATAAGCCACTCACACTTATGCACAGTTTAGTAACACTCAGTTTCTGACACAATATGTCCAAATAAAAATAAACATATACGTGCATAAGCAAACAGATAATGTCAACAAATATATTTCAGAGTTTCTCTCCTTCTAAAAACTCATGATCATAGTCAAAGGTAAAACAAACTAGAACTGACTGTTGGGAGTAGATGGAACGTAATTAGCGTGCTCCCAGCCAGATGCTTTTTTGTTTGAAGTATTTGAACAGTCTCCTCTTTGTTGTGACTGTAATTACCATATACTAAAGGGCTGAAGCAGGTTAGTGCTTTCATCAAACACACCTAACTGTTTAAGCACATCGTTTCTGACACATCCTCCTATACGGGATTATTAAACATTCATCTGCAGATGACAAAGAATCAATAAATGCAAAACAAATATTGAACTTTGGTTTTTTTCCAGCAACTATAGCTGTGCACAAACTGTTCCTATAATGAGTCATTTTATGTGGCTGGTCATGTGAACAGGCCAGTCCCGCTGATGTCACAGATCTGCTGTAAATAACAGCAAAGGAGCAGTTTCTGTGAATGTTGATTACATCTGTGTTCATGCTCAACATGTACGGGTTTTTAATGGTTGACGGTCCCATTTCATCCCGCTTTCCCACCCTGTGTGTCTCCTCCCCCTCCCGCTTCATCTCTCCCCAAGGCAATGTCAGTTGAGGCGTAGAACAGGTGCAGCAGAGAGTGATATGAACACAAGTTCCTGCTCAAACAGTTGGTCCCCCCACCGCCCCCGCCACATTACATATGCAGCATACAGTCCAGTGTGCCACTGCGCCGCCATCCACGTGGAAAGAGAAAACAGGTTCAAAGTACTCAACCCCGCGCCGGGCGCCTTTTCTTGTTTAATGCTGTGTTTGCTCTCACTTTCGCCCAGTCTGGGTTCAGCTGTATGGGATTATAGATAAAGACAGCATGTAGGGCGCATACTAAGACATCAGAGTATCTTGTACCTCCGGCTGAGGACAAAAAAGCTGAACATCTGCTGGTTTACAAGTTTAATGAGTAACACATCAGCGCAGATAAGTAGGGCTGTACAGTATATCTTGGTTGGGGAGAAAGTGGGTCATTTTGTTGCACGTTCTCTGAGGCAGTACATGTAAGAACATGCTTGCTCATATGGTTCTATACTGGGGGAGTGCATATAGTGTTCTGTACGTATCTGCGTTGAATAGGATCTGATAGTGTGTACTCTGCCAAGTGATAGGTACCCAGAGGTGCGGGTGTGAAGAGTCGGTGTTACTTTCAAAGCTCCCTTCTGCTCAAGAAAGGCTGCCTTTGTGGCCACGGGCACCTCACTGAGACTCAAAACAAAAGCCACTATATCTGTAGTCAGCATGTTTATTATGTCCAAATTGCTGTAAACATGGTTCCAAAGCTCTGGAAACAGCGAACATTTCCATAATCAAGACCAGACTGCTGTTCCTAGAAGGACAAAGACACAGAAAAATAGAGAAAACCCCCACAAAGAACACAACCATTTGAAAAAGAGGGCAGAAATGGCTTGAGAGTGGTGGGCAGCATTAACCAGTTTAGAGACGGACATTCCAGCTCTTTTGTTGTCAGGCCACAAATATTCTAGTCTTCCCTGCTCACTCCTACTCTTTTGCCACACAAATGAAGTGAACTTTGGAGGACTCCAATAAAGGCGGGGAAGAGGGAAGACTATTAAATGCCTGGGGTTAGGAACGTTGGCTCAGTACACGCAGTGGACACTCCTGTATCTCTCCACGTGGTCTCAACTCCTGCAACACTTAGCTCAGTCTGGTTTGAGTTTTACGCAGGCATGTGAGAGAGTTACGAAAGGGGGTTCAATCACTTTACGCTATCAAAGACAGACGAGGGACGAACCAAGTTATCTAAAATAGTGGATTTATTCCCGCGTGCACAAACATGTACACTATATTTGAATGAATGTTTTCTCTTTCCAGCAGGTACAGAAGGGGTTGGGCACAGGAATGCGTCAGCGTACTTTTTGTGCTGTATTTGGATGAGTTCCAGATCAGTGAACCGTATTCAGCACCTTTTAATTAAAGGCACAATTCTATAAGCTATTGGACTGGTTTCAACATGCCATGACTGGTTGAAGCCATACTGGGACAATTTCCCTCCACCGCTTTGGACTAGTAGACTTTTATACGTCATAATAAAGTCAGATCAAATTCACACCTCTTTCTTATTTCACTGGACGGTTGGTGGAACATTAACTTAGCTTAGGTTTCAGTCTCTGCCATGAGGGATATCATTAATAATATCAGAGCGACACAGAAGCCAGCACTGAGGCCAGACATATGACTCATATTATCATACATATTAGACCCAAATGAATCTCATTTTAATGCTTCTTCTCGGCGGTTGTATTGTTGCTTTGTGCCTTGATGTCATTTTCTTTTCTTTTTCCGTTTGTTTGATCTGGCTCTACGCTGCCAGCTGAGGTGTTATCTCTATTACATAAATTGCCCACGTGCCTTTTGGCAAAGCATCTTGTGTAGAGAACCTCAGCCAAGTCTGTCAAGGTTAGTTTAGCTGAAATTGTGCCAGTGTGGTTTGACACACCGTGTGTGTGTGTGTGTGTGTGTGTGTGTGTGTGTGTGTGTGTGTTTATATGTGTGGTAGGGTGCTGTTGTTCAGTATCTGGCCGTTTGTCAGATAGACCTGCACAACACAAATACCCTCTTTTTTTCCAGTCTTTGAACGCTTTTAAGCTGTTGAACGTTGTACATTCCTGTGAAATTCCTGGATTTAGATAAACTGAACTTACACGTGTGGTGTTGTTGGACAAAGTTTCTTTAGAAGGGCTTGTGCTGTCTTTTTTTTTGTTGCTGGAAATCAAGAGTCACAGTATGCTGTAGTGTTGTCAGAAGACCTGCAGTGTCAGCCTTGACCTTTGACCTCTCCATACATGTCCTCAGTCTGAGCAAGGCTGCTGAGATCATATCAATCACTTGCCATGTTTGCAATGCTCCTGACCTGCTCCTGCTCCTTGACACTTCTTTGTCTGTGGTTGGAAACGAAAGAAGAGACTTTCCTTACGTATAATGTATGCCCTGCTACCGACTGCTGATTATCTTCTCTATTAAGCGACTAATCATTTAGTTTATAAAATGTCCAAAGAAAAGAATATGGCAAAAGTTCTCAGCGCCTGAGAGTATGTCTTCAGATTGATTGTTTTGTCCAACAGTCAAATAGTCGAAGATATTCAGTTTGCCGTCATAGAGGGTTGCAAGAGTACAAACGTTCATCTTTGAGCAGCTGGAACCAGTGAATCTTGGGCAACTTCAATATAGTTGCTGATTTATAGACGAATTCAACCAGTTGTTTCAGCTCCAGTCAGGAATTTTATGTAGAAATGTATCAAAACAATGCACAATAAGACAGAGTGGATAAGTGCTTGTTTGTATATTGACTTAACAAGATAATGACAAAATCACTGGAGTACTGCAATTTTCCTCCCAAATGTAATAGTCTTTTTTATAAATCTTTGCCTTTGTGTGTCCCTTTTTATACCAATCTGTGTGTAAGTGTTCCAGCCTGTGTGTCCATGCGTGTATCACTTGCTATATTTAACTCTACATGTGTGTCCTTGTATGTTCGTAGCCCTAATTGGCTTGTGTGTCCTTGTGTGGTGTCTCTGAATGTGTCTCTCTGTGTGTTTGCGACTGTATGTGTGTCCCTGTATCTTAGTGCGTGTGCCCAAGGCTGTGTGTGTATCCATTTATGTGGCTGTGTGTGTCATTTGTGTGTGTGTGTGTGTGTGTGTGTGTGTGTGTGTGTGTGTGTGTGTGTGTGTGTGTGTCTCCTCCCGTCCAGATAATTCCAGCACTCTCCGTATGCTCATGCATACAGCAGTGGGAGACGGCTTCAGAGGCATGCCTTGGGATGTGGTCAGGAGAGGCCTATGTTTTATGGTACATACTGTACTAAGCTGTACTGCTGCAGTAAAGGTGCTATAAATAGAAGCTGCTGATAAAGAGGGAGGGAAAAAAAAACGGGGCTCGGTGTGAAACAGACTCACCATGCAGGCTCCTGTGTGAACACTCAGCCAGGGGCCACTCAAGGATCACTGCAAGTCCGGGCTGAGCTAAAACCAACACTGAGGTACATAAGAGCATATAAGCCGGGACAAAATTGAAGGACCAGCGTTCTTCAAATTTATGTGTTTATATTACAGGTTACGGTTTGGGTTTCAAGACTGTATGTATTTATGATTTTCATTAGGGAAGTAACATACAGTCATGTACTTTAAGTGTGCCACACTGCAACCACATCAGACACCATCATGGAGGTCTACTAGAGAATCGTCCGTCTGCAAATATAGCTAATGTTGATCAGTGCGTCTAGAAAAACAGGGATACATGTTCAAGAATGTCGGTGTAATATTCATTAGTGTTAAAACTTGTAAAAGATAGGTTTGATGAGGTTTGTTATTTCCACATTTAGGTGACTGTAGCACGGTGTAAAATCCTAGCCTTGGCTTGCACCTGTGGTAAAAACCTACCCAAACCCAACAGACATAAATTAAATGTTCAATAACAGGACTGGTCCCAGGAAAGTCGCAGAAGCAGCAGCCGTTGAAAAGAAAAGAAAGATGTCGGGGTTTTTTTCGTGTACTTTGTAGTTCACACTCTCCGTCTCGCCTCTAAAAAGTTATTGTTAGTTAGTTGTCTTTGTTATATGCCTAAGGGGATTTTTGTTTAGATAATATAATATAATTTAGCTTTATTGTGCTTCAGCTGTGATCGTTGACTGAACACCCCGGTGGGTTTCTGAGGTGGATATGCAAGTGCAAGTACATCAAGATTGATTTCACAAACAATATATTTTGCAGTAAATCGCTTACAGGTTTTCAGGAGATTTTTGCACGATAAACCTTTTTAAAATGCAACCTCTGTAGCTGCCGAGAGATTGAAGGAGGCAGTCTGGTGAAGTTTTATGGTGGCTGAGCAAAAGAAATAGAGGAGTCTTAACCCCACGGTTGGTGACTCATTCTCAGGAAGAGGAGTTTTGTAGGTTCTCAAACAAATTGTTTGCCCTCTGATCCAGCAGGCTATAATGGGGCTTACATGGATGGATGAAGGCAGGGAACAGTGTTTGCTCAGCCTTAGATGAAGGTGAAATGCATATGGATGGAAGACGAGAAGTGTAGCTCTCTCAATGGAAAACCTGCAACTTTCCTCTTGTTATTACAGCATGAGATTTTAGGCCTTCGGTGCAGTATGTCACAAAGAAAACCTGGATTTCCTTTAAAGGTGTAAAAGTGCCTTTTGACTGTAATTTGCCTGTTAAACAGCGTGCACTCCTCCAAGGTGCTAATAAGTATTAAAGAGATTTAGCCCCGAGGTTGCACCACATCAATTTGTAAAACATGAATGAAAAGCTGGTGTCATTGGCAGTTTTTCTGTAACAACCTCCTCCAAGGAATCTCATTTAGAAAAATTTGCATGAAATGACAACCTGGCTGTGCGGAGCGGTTTTTGTTTAATTTCATCTGTGAGTGTGCAACAACACCAAGACCTTGCATGTGCACTTTCCCAATGCTGCGCATGTGTCTTCCAAACGTCGGCAAACTCAGGACACGAAGAGACTAAATCCTCAGCTGACACCCAGCCCTCATAAATGGCACTGTAACCGGTTTTATGACCTTGTTTTCCTTTTTTTCCCCCCACTCTTCTGTCTTCTCACTTTTGCCTGCTTCGCTCTCACACTCATCCTTGACCCCGATCTCCCCTCTTTATTTCTTTTTATGCTGTGCTTCACTTCTTTAAATATCCTTTATGCTTCTACACTAACACGCAGTGATACACACACACACACACACACACACACACACACACACACACACACACACACACACACGCATATGCACATGTGAACCATTGGATATGTGTTTGGCTCCATGCACACACTGCACCCCCAATGTTCCCATTTGGAAATCTCCCATTCCCCTGTTCCCAGAATCTTGTTTCACCATAGCAACACCAGCATGTCTGCGCTCTCACTCACACATACGCACAGCTATTTCATATTCCCCACATTCCCTTTTTTCCCTCTCCTTTTTCTTTTTATACCCCAGTTCAGGGCTGGTTTTTAATGGCGCCCCCCTCCCTGCTTACTGTGTTCCTTCAGGAATTTTGGCCCACGTTCAAAAATCCTAAATCAAATACAGGCTGCTACAGCACCCAGGGCCCCATCGCTCCACGTCTGTCACCCCGCATGTTGACCCCAGGGAGTGTTTGTGGATGTGGGAAGGGGGGGCTGACAGCCAACCTGTCCCGAGAAGGTTTTGCTGACTGTTATGTCGTTTTTTTCCCCCCTATCTCTTTCCTCCTCTCTTTCTCTCATTCCTCACGCGATCACTTCCTGTTTGTCTTCTTTTTGTCACTACCTGATAAATTGTCCAACAGCGTTTAACTAACCTTTGCGACCCACATCACTCTTAATCTCCTTCAGTGATGGCTGATTTTGTAGCCCCTTGTAAAAAAAAGAAACTCTTCCTACTTTATAATTTACAAGCTTCTGTATATCAGAGACCTACACTTATATGTGATAATACAAAAAAGAAATCATACTATAAAATTAAATTATGGTTCTTAGCCCTCTGGATAAATTAATGGTAGAAAATAAACATAAGATACAACAAGAGAGGGGAAAAAAGACAACCCAACATAAATTACGGTTATCCTATTCCCTAATAAAATACAATCAAAGCATCTTCATGTTCCCTCTGCGCTCTCAGATACCCCAGATTCTGATATTGTACAAGGAGAAATTTTTAGAAAGTGTGCCAAATTGTCTAAAAGTAATCACACTTATTTTGTGTAAAGTATTTGAGCTTTTCTAAAGCAAGGGCACTAAAAGATTCCACAACCTGTGTTTGGGCTATACACACATACATATATTTTTGCTTTCAAGAGGCAAAAATTAAGCAAAAATATTTAATATTTTGACATCATAAAACCCTCTGAAAGGGCTTTGAAAATGTGGTTTGTATGTACATGCACCTCACTCTAGTTTTGTCTCTGAGTCCATCCCCGCGCTGCCTTCTACTTTGTGTAAGAGAAGAAAAAAATTAGAGTGGAAGGAAATTAGTTTTACAGATGTTGTCTATCCTGGAGCGCAAAGCATAGTCATTTCTTTCTCTCCCTCCCCGTCCTCTCTTCATCTGAGTCCCCTCCTGACTCCTCTGCCTTCCCGCTACCTCTGCATGACCCTCTTGTCTCATGCGCTCATCGTTTGTCTCTACAATACATCATATCCTATTGGAATGTACATGCTGATTAGCAAACTGCCTTTATTTGATTCACTGCACTGGCGTTGTGTAAAGCTAAGATCTGCTAAGCTCTGTCAACACAGGAGTCCCTCTGCTCTGCTTTTATGTGGGTTCATATACATGAGACCTAGCGTGTATAGAGCTGCTCAAGACAGCTTTAAAGTGTTTTTTTGTGCATGTGTGAGATGCTCAGATGACAAGCCTGCTGCGCATTAGTCCAGTGATTTAGTGAGTTCGACTGCGGCGCCAGCCTCAGCCCCTCCTGCCTCGACTCTCTTGCTCGTTCATCCTCTATAGCCTTAGCCTTTGGTTGTCCATTGTGTTTGGTCTGGTTCAAATTCCCAGTTTGGTGGCTCCTCTGAAAGAGGCGGAACACATGTGCAGAGCCGATGTGTTGTCTTGCATATTCGCAGCAGAGCCAGCTCCCTCCCAGCTCACCAGCTCTCACTGTCATGTTGAAAACTAGATTTTTCATGCCTATTGTGTGTTATGTCACTGCAGAATGGCCCTCACCGGTACCTGTAAACACTTATAGTACAGTCTAGTGATTACTCTTCTCATCCGCATTTAAAAATAACATCAGAAATAATCCCTAGCTGCGTGAATGAAGTCAAAAAAGACAAAAAGCATGATGCTTATGATTAACATATTTTCAATGGGGACTCCTGGTAATACACGTGGCTTTTAATGGCTGCGCATTAATTCAGCCTTTCACAAAGGCATCAAACATATTGAAGCTGCGAGGGATTGAAAAGTGTTTTTGGAAGAGTGTTTGTGGCTTGAAGGGCTTTGGACATCACAAGTTTTCAGTAAAGGCACATCCTTTGCTACAATGAAGGGATCCTGGTTTCTGTTTTCAACTGGTAAAGCTGTCGTAATCCATCAATCCAGCCCCCTCTGTTCCCAGTCAACCTACAGTGAATGTAAACTATAGTGTGTTTATCCCATCTAAGCCCGTTGTGGTCTATCTTGAAAGCCAAATATGGGTAACAGACCTTTTCTAACTTGTTTAGGAATCACATTTTTTCCCTCATTATTACATTAGAGGTTGTCCTGTTTGATCTGCTGTCCCTCAGTTGCCCTACAGAGCTGCTTTTAGCAGTGTGTTGATTTCTGGATCTCTGAACTGGTGTTGTGCTCACAGACTTTTGCCCAGTTAGATAAACAGTTCAATCACAGCTTTGCAGATGGGATTAAAAATAGAGACATCATCTTTCCTACAAAGCTCGCTGCCTAGCTACATGCATGAAAAATGGTGACCATAAAATGGAGACAAGTGTGGATGAGATCGGCACAGCTGTACAGGTTGTTTTCAGATTAATTCGGTTTACATGAACACGTCAGGCTGAATGAAATAAATGAAACAAAATGGCAATTTAGTTAGATTTTTGTGCTTGGTCATACCAGAAAAAAGAAAAGCAAAGTTCACTTAGTGACTTTGGCACATGACTGTAGCTGGCGATCAGCTACATTGACACAGCTGTAATAGTTCGTTTGTGGAACTACAGAAATAGATATTAAACTGGCATGTTTCCTCTTCACTTGGTACTGATTGGTAAGAGCCAAACCAAACAAATATAAACCCTCTTTAAAGTTAAAGTGGCTAATATGGACAAAATGTCAGACGGAATGAGTAAAATGAAACAAAATGGCAGTTCCGCCTTATCATCAGGCACCAGAAAGGCCCCTTACACTGCAGTGGAAGCTGTTGCATCAGGCAGTTAGAAGTCTTTCAGCTGTTCTCCGACCTTACATTTCAGCAGTAATGTATTCATGCCAACTACCACAGAATGTCCTCCAGGGCTGTTGTTGTTGTTGACTTATGTCTTTGAATAACAGCCTGTGTTTTAACATTTTGAATTCTCTGGAAGAAATTACAGGCCTGTCTCGCTTTAACATTGTTCAGCTGGAAACGACATAATTATTTGATATTCTCAAATGAATATACAGTACGTCAGCTATTTATTGTACCTGTAGAAAGATTGTCAGGAACCTTTTTGCAGATGTCAGTCTGTATGTCCATTTTATCACAGGTCATATAACTGTCACATCTCCAGTTCTCTTCAGCACAAAGAGACGCATACAGTTACTCCACAAGGAGTGTCCCCCTGTTTGAGATACCGGATCCAGCCAAAACATAGTAGCTCAAATGTTGAGCCATCAATTATGTACAGTACTTTGTCAAAGGCATCACGTTTTTGTGTAAAGGGTTCCACAGTCATGGTAGAGCTTTTTCTATTTCCATTTTGGCTCCGACTTAATGCACAGTGGTTATTCTCTAGTTGATGTCAAACAGTGTGTCATGTGATCCACTGGCTCTACAGAGCACAACTGTAAAACATTATACGTCATTTACTCTGCTGTTACTAAGGAAACCAAATCAAAAGGGACCCTTCACGGTGGAGTTCCCTGCAATATTAACTGCATAATAGTAAAGAAAATCTTTTCCCAAGACAACAGGATGACATTAATCCATACGCTCATGGGAAAATTTGAGTTTTCTCTGCTGTGGCTCCCGCAGGTTAAAGACTGAAAGAATGCAGATATACAGTAGGGAGTGTTAGATCTCTACAGGAAGTTGTTGGTTAGCCGCTGTTCTACCTTTCCCCATGCATGACACAGTACAGTATCTGTGCTACGGCTGACAGCGTTGTTGTTGTTCTGCTTTTAAAAAAAAGCAACAGCGGCACATGTACACAGTCAGAAATGTTGGCACGGCGGTCAGTCACAGTGCAAGGCTGCCAGTATTGATGCTTTTTCTTGCTGCCTGTCAGACGCCCGTCTGTTCCCCCGCCAGACCTCTTCTCCAGTGTTGTTGTGCTCATCTGGCGAGGAGAAAGGAGAGGAGGGAGGTGGGAATTGGGCTGAACTTGTGACAAAGTCAAAGTTAGTTCAGATCAGCTGGGAAAATGTGGCTGCTGTGCAATCATAAAGCTGCAATGTCATCCAGCATCTTTAGCCGTTGGGAAACTGCAAACAAATACCGCTGTGTATTTACTACAGAGTTTATTTACTGTACTTGTGTTTGTTTTGATTCCTTCCAGCATTGATTTTTCAGGGTATTTAAAACGAATTCCAAGACTGCTGTTGGAAATGTAACAGGAAATGCTCCAGAATCTGACTGTATTTCTCATCGTCAACAACCCGTGATTCACATGCTTCTACCTGTTTCTAACAACAATAATTTCATGTTTGGCACAGTTCGGGCTTGAAATGTATTCCAAGAACATGCACCGCTGTGTTACATGAGTTTGGGTAAAGATACTTTTCTTTATTACCTTACTCTGAGGATTAAAAATATTTTTCCTAAAAAAGCCAAAGTTCTCAGATTTTAAATGTTGTCTAAACACTAGCAGCCAAACAAGAACTTTGTCTGAATAAAACAGTTTAACATGGGCAGAATTTGACCAAGAAATAAAAAACAAATATGACAATTAATTTGATGCCAGTGGATTTTGTCCCCCATCAGAATTCATATAAGAAGGGATCTCTTTGCATCCATTAAGGATTGGAGGAACAAAATGACTAACAGAGCTCTCAGTGCACTGTACACATGGGCTTGTGAGTATTGTTTTGTCATCCTTAGCCAAGTTTAGCACAAAGACTGAAAGGCATGGGAATCAGCATGTCTGGCTCTGTCCAATGTGAAAAAAAATGCACGCAAATACCTCTAAAATTGACATGTTTTATCTTGTTTGTTAATCCCCTAAATGAAGTGTGATCACTATTTCAGCGATGAAAAAATATGATAATATCCTAGCCAAGCCAGTTTAAACTAATACAATACTAAAAGATTTTGCTTTGCGTGGTGCAAAATAATGGCAAAGGACAAAAGTGCCTGCAAATGCATGCAAGAGTAAAGAAAACTGCTCTTTGCATTTCAGAATATTGCACTTTAGTACTTGAGCACTGAAGTGGCCCTTCTATGAGGTAACAATACCAGCAGTGGCCCCAAGCCAATTTGAGTTTGAGACCCCTGTATTAAAGGATTGTGACCAGACCAAGATATTCTGTATATACTTCATATAAACATCAGTGCTCTCTGTTGACACTATTTCTATTTTTTTTCTATTTGAATCAAACATGGTTTCTTATCGCCCAACATACAGCATACGCCGAATCTATGATAAGCTAACATATGAGATCTAGTCAAAAGCTCCTCCGGTTATCTTCAGTCAGTTAAGAGTCAGTTGTAAGTCGGGCTCTAGTAAAGAGATAGATATTGATCTTCTAATCTCACTCTCAGCAAGAAACCAAGTTATTGTATTCCTCAAAATGTTGAACTTGTTGACGTTTCCTTCCTTGCTGTTCTTCTGGAAACCTTTCCCACAAGACTGTCTTCTCGTCTTTATTTTATGTGAGTGTTTGCCATCCTTCAAATAACCCCCAGCCACCACCTTTATTGTATTGTTAGACCTACTAAAAGGCTGCAGCAGGCTGCATCACCATCTGATATGCAGTCAGCTGTAGCACAGAGCTGTGCTTGTCGGTTCACTCGATGAAGATCTCCCTGTGTTAGGTATAGCTCCACTGGTGTCGCCTCCCCAGACGGGACAATGAACTCTCACATCAGTGTCCACAGACGAATGGGCTGCGAGGTAGACACTTTTCTTATCTATGTCCTGGGTCTGAGACAGAGAAGACAGGATTATTAAGCCTGGGCCTGTATCGCAGTGCAATGTCATGGTTAAGTACCCAATGTACTATACATTACACACTCTGCACTGTGGACAGCATATCAGCATTAAAAGCTGGAGGTAAGCAGCTAGAGCAAACAAGGGTGTGTCTGCATAAGTCCTGCTATAGAATTCAGCTTAAATGACGTGTCTGTGAAATGAAAGGCTTTATCGTTTTCTTTAGAATAAAGAAAACGATAAAGCCTATGGACTGAGACATGGACTGAGACATGGTGTCAACCCATATGCAGAGTGTTATGTAAGATTCTTAAGGTGGAATGACTCTGTTAAGATGCAGATACAGCATGGCCTCTCACTCTTGGCTGATTTATAATTTTATGCAGTGTAGCTGCAGGGCCACAGGGCATTATCAATTCATCTTTGGATGAACTGTTTATTTGTTTGGTCAATGTAATGTCAGAAATGTGATGTCTTTATATTGTTTATCTTGTTTAAACAACAGTCAAATCTCAAACATATTAAATTAAAATGATATAAAACAAAGAAAAGAAGGAAATTGTTTGATAATTGTGTTTGCTTAATAAATGACTTTAGCAATTTACTGATTACCAGAAAATGTTCTCATGATCAACTAATAGTTTCAGCATTACAGCGTACTGCACTGCAAAAAAATTTACTTGTTAAGAAGCAACAAAAACAAATTTCATAGTTTCGTAAAACATGAAAAGGATGCCAGACTTATCTCACGCCTTTGGCAGTTTTCGGAAATTTCTAAGAATGAACATCACCCTCTCAAAACAAGACCGGTTGCGGCTTATTGCCGCAAACTTCTGAAGCAGAAGGTATTTGTATTGGCAGGAGGTTAAAATGATCTCAACCCATTGGCAGAATAACTTCTCTAAAGGCTACACACAAAGGCCAATGAGTCTTTACAGACACCACAGTGACTGTGATTGGTTTATTTAGGTCTCTTTGTGTTTCCCTGCACACCTTCCCTGTGCCACTGCTCTGCTTCTGTTTGACAGTGAATGTGAGAGTAGGCTGTAGGCAATGGGTCTCGGTGCACCTATAGAACCGAGGTGAAACCAGAACTTACAGATTAGTTTACAGAAGTAAGAAAACCTCATTCAAAATTACATTTGCAATAATGCAAATTATTACGAAATCAGCCCTGCTAGTTAACCGAGCTCTGCAGATGAAGCCATTTGTCTAGACATTGATGGGAAATTTCCTTCATTGTAAAACAGTGTAATATCTGTGTTCATTTCATATTCCAGTTATTAGACATTTTGGGAACTTTCTTGCCGAGAGAACAGTATGAATATCAATACCACTCTCATATTTGTCCATTAAATATGAAACTCCTGCCTGAAAACAATTAGCTTAGCATAAACTGGAAAACACAAGGTGACCGAGAGGTTGCAGGTTGTCAACCAGCAGAGACACCCCCACCCCCCTATGAAACCAGAACTTGTTTTTACATTTCATTGTGTAAGGTTTAAACAAATGAGATGCTAATTAGTGAACTTTAGAGGTGCTAGTAAACAGAGCCAGGCTCGCTGTACTTTTAGCTCTAACACCATCAGTACAGGGTCCCCTTATGGTCTGAGTGATTTCAGTCATGAAAGGGTGTACGTGTAGGCTACGTGCGGACATCCGTGTACCGCCAATTTGTTGTCACCGCACGGCCACTGCACTGTGGGGAACGCAGACTCCAGGAAATAAACACAACTACTACGTGGCTGTGGTGTCCACAACTGTCATGTGTGACCGGATGTCGTGGACAAAGATTAAGCAACAGATAAGCTGATGAAGCGTTCACGTTTTGAAAAAAAGACAAATGACAGAAATCTTCCCTTTAACCCAGTCAGCTTTCTATCCCGCTCTGTTGCACTTTCTCGTTTTTACTGTCTCTCCCGTCATCACCCTTTCTTACTCAAACTACACCAGCTCACTCTGTCATGCTGTTGCCCTTTGACAGTCTAAATTCAGTCTCTCTCTTTCCTGTCTCACCTTAGTTGTATCTGTGGAGGCCACATAACAAAGCTAGCACATGCAGAACCTGACAAAGAGAGAAACCTCACAGGGCTTACATTACATGGCACTGCTGTGCACTTTCATGCAGTGAAAATGGAAAATCCACAGAGGAAAGCAGTGAATCATAAGGGCCTAGAAAAACACATATAAAGACACATAGGCATACAAGTAGTTGGAGGCTTGAAAGGGCTTTGCAAACTCTCTCTCTCTCTCTCTCTCTCTCTCTCTCTCTGTGTGTCTGTGTGTGTGGTGCCTGTGACAGTGTGTTATGTGTATCAGCCTACTGCGAACGTATTGATTTTCTGTGAAATTAAGGCTTTTTGTGTGTTAAAAGTTTTCTGTGAATCGAATGGTTTTCTTGCAATGTCTCCCACATTTTCCACTTACTTGTTGGCCTTCCTGTCAGATAATAACATTTCTGTTTATAGCATGTCTTGATGGGCTGAAGGATGGCTTTTTTGAATGCCTTACTTTTTTATAAAATCCTTTATTTTTCATTTTATATAAGATGCTGAAGTTGTCGGATGTTGAAATTTGATCCAAACACAAGCAGCAGGACAAGAACTTTGACTAAATAAAGTAGTATAAATGGGGAAAAGTATGATTTGCATAAAGAGTCCACAGTCGATGGTTTTATGAATTATTAATATGTATAAATATAAAGCAATTTTAAAACCCACAGCCAAAATGTAGCACAAATTCAATAATTAATCAGTACTTAGTAATGCAAAGATATTAAGAAGTCCCCATATTTTTTGGTCTCTCAGAATTATATTAGACCTACAGAAGTAGCGTGCGGTGGACCATGAACCCGCTGTAACGTAACATAAGACATATGTGTAAGATATACACATATTTTAGTCTCAAAACACAGAAAATCAAGACGGCAATGTAATGTGTGTAAGAATTAGTTGCATCAGCATCGGCAGATAATTAAATTCAGGGATCAGATCGGTTGCATCTCGAATACCCTGTCTATGTAAAAAATGAATAATGTAACACTTTCATTTCAAATTGAAAAAAAATATTCTTTGTCTCTGCAAGTTCAATCTTAGGGTAAAGTTAACATGAGGCTCTCGACGACAGTCCAAAGAGGCATGTGACACTTTTTTGTCAAGAATTTGCATTGGCCTCATGAGATTAACTGTAACCGATATTTCCAACAACTTCTGGCTGTAGTAACAATGTGTCTGTATTACGGTTCTGCCTGGTCCTGCAAGTGGTAATAACATGTGAACCTGTGAAAGATCCTCGGCTCCCTTCCTCCTGTGAGTTTGGCGTCATCACGGAGATCTAAGAATGAAGGTGTTGCAACTCTTGGTGTGTTTGTTCATGTGTGTATGGGTGGGACAACTAATAAATATTTCCTCTTGCAATACTTTCCCAATACATTAAAAGCACAATATGTTCTGTTGCGATACTGAAGCGAGGGATTTTCTTCTTTTGTTACAGACATTTTACTCCTAACTGTTCTCTTCCCGTCTCTCTTTCTAATGGCTGCTTGACATTTAAATCATGGCGAGTGTGTGCTCATATTGCTTTGTGTGTTTTAAGGCTTAGTCTGTGTGTGTTTTGGATTACCGATTCATCGTCCTTTTTATCTATGAACTTCTGTTAAACCCAGAGCTCTTCATTACGCAGTAAATTAAAACAATATACAGTGTAATTGGTTCTTGCTTTTACAATTATTTTGCCATTTTAAAGTATGTTTATCTTCAGCTGCACACATATTGCAGATAGCTGGAGAATGAGCTGTGTTGGGATATCCTCACGACCAAAAAATGTTACTGTATTATTGTATAGAGTTAACAGTTTGATTCCTAGCCCTAAACGCATGCTTTGAACCCAGATGGAGGCACACATGACTTCTGCTGTAGTGAGTTATGTTACATGGTGTCAATGTCAGTTCCATGTGCATGTGTGTGTTGTTTATTTGTGCAGCGGAAAAGAGGAAAGCTTCAATTTAAAATTAAAGTAGAGATTGGGCAGCAAAAGTGGTTACAGATGGGCCAGAGATGGATACAGAGTCATAGATAACATACCCATAGCCACATGTGACATCATGTGGTGAGTCACATGGGCAGTATGTGGCAGTCTGTGTGGATGATCTCAACCACTAACTCCTAAATGTCTCTGATTGTGTCACACAGCAGTTATAATGGGGAGTTGCTGAGCAGACAGTGTGTGTTTGTACGTGCATTCAAGTTGCATGCTAATTTGGACTGGTTTATTCATGAACATGCATGTGATTGCTGCGATGACTGTTTTTATGGTGATCATTCAAATTTGATTTCCTGTGTATGTGTGTCTGCCTGTTGCCAATCTCGCATACTACTTGACCCATCAGCCTCATATTTTTTGTGCACATTTATGACTGTATGCTCAAGGACCTCTTGTGGTTGTGGTGATTCACAATGTTTGAAAAAGCTATTGTATTGGCTGCTATGTTTTATACCGCTAATGACTGTTGACTTAGGTTATGAGGCATTTCCGCCAGTCGGCTAGGCTGAAGACAGGGCTTACCTAGGCTGTTGCGGGCCACATTTTGGCCCTTGGTGTGGCTCTAAAACTGATTTGATGATGAGTTTGGTCTCATCTGAGCTGGAGTATCTGCAAATCAATAGATTACCCAATAATTACCCGGTATGTTTTGATCCACTAAAGTTGTTAGGGCAATGATACATGTTGTTTCTTTCCCAGTGGCATTCTGCGAAGACCTGTCCCTACCCTGGCTCTGATTGGCTAGTGTTGGTTTGGTTAGGGTTAGCCAATCAGAGGCAGAGTACGGGTGGGTCTTTGCAGATTACGGGTGGGAAAAAACATAACCTGGGGTGATCGTCTCCTAGTCTTTACTTGGGATAATGGATTTGTTTAAATCAATGTGTGCTGAGGGCAAATGTACGTTTCAAAGGTTAATTAGACTCATGAAATTACAGTCGTTAAAGTTTTGAATGTTAAACTCATCGTGTGGTAGAATCTGCAGCATCAGACGGCTCCTTGTGTCTTACAGCCTCTCATCACGTATGTTCTGAAGGCACTAACTTTAGAACTCACCCATGGCCTCTGCCTGCAGTGTGCTGGGTTATGTTAATGACATGGCTGCACAAAGGAACTGTCTGCTTAAATTATGGAAGAGTGTTGGGCTCATGCCTCCTGCTCCCCTTTCTTTTTCTTTGATATTTCTTCCTCTTCTTCCACGCAGTTCCTTCCTTTTTTCACTGCTCCCCTAATGTGGGCCCTTTGATTTCCCCTCCTCTGCACCATGAGGAGAGGTGGACTAATCCTCTGAATCAAATGTGTCACCTACTCTAAGCAGGAATGAATAGACCCTAGATTACCACTGGACACTAATCGCATTTAACCTCCACGATGATAGCTTCTGTTCTGGGCTGGGCTGTGAGTCTGTGGCCGGGGTGATTTAATGCATGTCCTCAGCTTTGGTGGGACCCAGCTGTTGTCATGCACCTGTTGAGCTTCTTCCTTCCTTTTCCTTCCTGGATCCTGTGGAGGGAAGCTCATTGTGGGATCATGAACATATTTATGGATTGCAAAGACAGAGAGGAGTCAAGTTTGCTTAAAAATCACATAGAATCAGCCACTTACCTCGAGAGAAACAACAATAACATATCTGTGGATCTGGACTATAACTCAGAAATACCAAAACTTCCTATTTGTTACCACTTGGATTTTATTTCCATAGCACATTCTAATTACATTCTCACCAATAATGTGCTATCCTTTAAGCTTTTACATAAACTATAGAACATCTAGCACAAACAGAAACATCATCTTTGGATTTGTGATTCTTCTGCTCTAAGTCAGTTAATGTCTAACAGAAGTTTGTGTAATTGCTTGTGGGTCGTGTAAAAAAGGCTACAGGAGTTACAGCTCTAATTCAGAACATAACGGAACTGGCATCTTCATCAAAAAGATGGGGAAGACCCATCTTGGACAAACAGCAACAAAGAATGTCCTGTTCCTTCAGTTCTTTCAATGAATGAATACTCTCCAGTTCTGATATAACTGCCCACCCCTGTAGCTGCCAGTACATCCCCAAAGGACACTGTGTGATAGATGCAAATATTGGAGGTATGTCCAATGTACCCAGAAGAAAAACTGTGTATTTACAATCTCTCTCCATCTCATGGCCATAGACAGTGAATGATTCCTAGAGCTTATTCCTTTCCTCACCCTCTGTGTCCCTTTCTGTCTTTCTCAACACATATTTCATGCAAATACAGTGTTGAGGGCATGGAGCAAAGCTATTTGCAGCCTGACCCAACAGTAAATTTTCATTTTGACAAGCCCCGTTGCATTGTCGTCTCCCTGTTAGCCATGGCCTTCCCACTCCCCCTCCTCCTTCTGTCTCCTTGAACCGTCTACTGTGCAGCCCCTCATCAACAAGGCCTTGTGTCCCTCGGTCTTTCAGCCTCCGTGTTTGTCTATCTCCTTATTGCTATCCCCCTCCTCATCTCTCTTTTGTCATCTTCTCTCTGAGTGCTGTGCATTTTATGACTGCCTGTACAGTGAACCCAGTCTTTCACCGGGACAAAACGACCGCCCTTGGAGTGACACCATGAACATTCAGTTGCCCCCTCCGGCCCCCCTTCCTTCCCTTGCTCAACCTGGAGAGATTGACGCAGTTGGCCTGAAGGCTATTTACTGTAGTTTGTGTGTGTGAGGGTTTGGGCATGCACATCCATGTTTGTGCGAATAAATGGTTTTATCCACTGTTACCCTCATGGCACATGGCTTGAGAATTGATTCCTGATGTTACAGGCCGTATCTAAATTAGTATAGGCAGAGCGAAAGAATGCATTCAAACCCAAAACATGTTCTTGTTTTGAACTACATGAAACTGCTAAAATAGCATAAATGAAACATTTTGCCCCTAACTTAAATCAATTCCAGATGGGCAATACAGATTCCATAAAAGAAGTGTTTACGTGCGTGTGCTGCTGTCATGCAATTCCCAGAATGTTGCGGTTCTACCATGATGATGCCTTTACTGACTCGCATTGTGGATCACATACACATGACATAGTGGGCTGTCACTGAAGGCAGCAGCTACCTTTCATTCCATAAAGTTGATGTAGGTGTCTCCCAGTTTGGTGAAACAACAAGGTCCAGTTTGACAGTAGTGCATATATTGTACAGAAATGTTAATCTTGTACAAAAGCCAGTTTGATATTTTACTACCCCCTAAACATTTTTTTTAGAAGTTTGATTTTTTTTCGATAGTTTCAAGTAGTGTAAATTCCTCCTATTAGTTAAATAGAAAGGTTCAGTTATCCATTCTTTAAAACTAAGTTTCATCACAAATATGATGTTTGTAGGTTTATATACATTCATTTATTATTTCTCATGTATAATTCGTAAGAAGGATACATCATTTCCCCTTTTAGATAACAGTAAAACTCAGTTTAATCTGCAAATAATTCAAAGATTGCTATCAGCTCTTTATAATTTAAAGTATACTTGGGTTCATTAGTGGTGCACTGTGGTGCTTACAGTATTTGTGTTTTTTCCCCATTTTTCTCTTCTCTCATTTGAATCTTAACTGGAAATTGATGTGGTTAGAGTCTTCTTACATGCTGCAAAAGCAGCATGTCAGCAGCTTCAGTCCTCTGTCACTGTCTACACTGAAAACATTCAACCACACTACTGCTGTGGGCTTGGATGTTTTTCAGCCCAATGCAAAATAAATGTAGTTCAACATGCATAATACCCTCATACACATGCACATAGGCAAACTCCTGACACAGATTGCACACCACTCTCTCAAAGCCAGAAAGACATTTGTGAAACAGTAGACAATAATAACTTTTCTCTCTTGTTATCTGGCTTGCGCTTTCTTGCCAGACAAGTTTCTGATCCCTCAGGCTGCTGGCATTGATGCCTATAAATTACTGCAATTGTTTCACAATACTTTTTCATCTTGTCATTGGTATATGCGGGTTGGCTGTGTTCTGCCTTCTTCCAAAGACCAAAAGGAGCTTTGGATGGTAGAGCTTATTTACTACTTATTTTGACAAAGTGAGTTTGGTCAAAGTTAAGTGCAGTAGACGCAGGAGATAGTGTGCAGGTGGTAATGAGCTGGATTAGGATCCCACTAAGGATCCCAGTTTTCATGTGAACTCAGCAAAGCCATTGACAGGACATCTGCTTTATACCAAGCCACTACGGATTGGTTTTGAGCCCTTTCCCACAGAGAAGTCACAAGAATATCCATGATGCGGACTGGAATCTTGGCTGGAATTTCTGCTGAAGTTACACAAGTTCCCTCCACCCAACCCAGATAACCAGTTGATCAAAACCATTGCAGTACACACTTCTCTTTTAACTTCTTCTGCTTTGACTTCCCCCTTTAAAATATTGAGTTGTTAAGAAAGCACCTCAAAGTATTTCTGGAGGCAGCTGGTGTGTCTAAAACTGCCTTGTTTTTAGGTGTAATTGGGGCTTTTGTACGTTAAGATGACACTTTGTAGCCTCAGAGCTCTCTATGACTTGCACGGCCTGCATTGTCAGATGATCGTCTCCCCGAAGGCACAACAGCGAAGCAGGAACTGATTTTTCCCATCCGCCATCACTCATAGCCCTGACAGGCCAGTGAATTCCCCACACCCCTTCCAGCCTGTAGTTCAAAGCCTTACATTTGCCACCAGAGAGGGGGTGCAGTGGTGAACTTGGGGCCCACTGACAGAATTTACCCTCAAGATGTTTTCAGTTGAATGTCCTCTGAAGTGGGAGGATTTTTTCTGCTTCTGTTTTAGACGTCCTCAAGTCCACTGTGGGTATTTTATGTGGTGAGATCATATTGGTGGTGCTTTCACTTTGGCATCTTTTAGACACTCGGAGGAAGTACAAGAAGCACATATCCTACAAAACAACGCTTTCTTGCAGTGTGCATCAAAGGCACTTCTGTGGCAATGTAGAACTTCTAAGTTGTAACTTCTAAGGGTTGTAAGTGCGACGCCTTTGCTGCAGTGTCAAGAAACAGCACTGCCTTTTGCTTTGTACCCACTTATGATTGTCGTCATCGTTGGATTGAAAAATAGTAGGAAGCAATACTCTCTGTTAATATTCCCCATAAATCTCTGACATACTTAAATGACAGTCCCATAACTTCCCTAAACGAGAGCTTGCGGTCAGATTGTTAAAACATCATAAACTGTATTTACAAGGCAGGTTTTACAGTCTCTCTGAAAATGTAAAGATGTGGTGGTGATTTCGGGATGTGGAGGGCCGACTCGGTCAGATAGATCAAACAACCAGTCACTGTGAGCACGGGACTCAGCCTTTTGATCAATTTTATCAAAGCCCCCCACTTCCAGACTGTTAAGGCTAATTTAGAACTATCAGATAATCAGATATCTCTTTTGGTTTTGCATTTTAATGGAACAAGGTCTCCATGTTTTTAAGTGCTCCTAAATCAACATAAGCAAAGATTAGCAATGCATTACCTTGCATATTTTCTTAAATAAACCATAGATCCATATTCTCTTGTTCAATGTTCTCTTTTCACCTTTGTATTCGTTTCCAGAGGTGTCATCTGCAGCACCGAAGATGCACTTTGCTATGCAATATTGATAATGAATCTTTGTGCATTGGCATGTGCAACCTCCCATCCTTGTGTTGTTTACTCGTAGCACCTGTGGTCGCTTTGTTAACAGGAAATAGGAAGTTGCTAACTTACATCTTGCTCTGCCATGACTTTATTGTTGATGCAACTGATGTAGCTGCCTCCTCAGACGTCTGACGTGACTTCTGGGCAACACACATATATATTATTCAGTGCAAAGAAAAGAGCAATCCATCATGAACGGTTTTGATCATATGTGCTGTATTACCCTTGCTACAGTTTAGTGATGGCCATACCTGTGGTTTAGACCAGCCTTATATGCTGTACAATATTATTTGACATTGCACCAGGATCAGCTTAGATACACTATATAAGATAGCTATCCAGTCAGTACAAATATAGCACAAGCATGTGATCACATGCCACACTAACGCTACTGAAATCCAACTTGACACAGGACCCCCATCAGCATGTGCAGAAGGCCAACATAGTTTCACACATACAGTACAGAACACACACACGAGACAACTGTATATTCATTTATAATTCTACAAGGCTAATGCATCACAGATCAGTCCGACTCAGTTTAGTATTGGACATCCATAAATGTGGGGGAATTGAAACAGCAGAGGCTGAGATATCCTGACATTTAGTTCTTAGCATGAGTCAGCTTTACAAACACTGGATCCTATATTTCTGCCTGTTAAATGCACTCATCTTTCAAACTTCATGCCCACAGTTATTAACACAGGTTTTCTCCCAGATATTCTGCCAAAGGTCTCAAGCCCATCTCATAATGACACCGGTGACATCACATTGATATCACCAGGGTTATTTTTATTCCCAATATTTTTTTTTTTGTTATTTTATCCCTATGTATCCCTTCATAGACACAGATTTTCTTCTTATGTGTCAAATCGGTGGAGTTCCCCTTTAAATTCTACCTGAACGTCACACTGTCAGCTGTTGACAGGCGGGATAGTTGTTACATTTTTGTAGGTCAGCCATTCTCCAACAATTCAATGTAAATACCAACAGGAGGATTCATATTCGGTTTTTGACAACCCAATGCTGGTTAACCACCTGTCAAATTCCTGCCTTGAAAACCAACACAGCATGGGGACCGAGAAATTCATTCTCCCACACACACTCTTTTTCCTCCCCTCTTTTCAGAACACTCAAATTATATCATTAGTTAGTTTTAGCACCAGCGGGAGGGCATCATATGACTGCTTCTCCATTCAGGCTCCTTGTTGTTTGCCCAGCTTTCCTCGCAGTGAGCTACCTCTCTGCCTCTGCCCCGTCTTTTTTGCCCATGCAGGTCTGCAGGGGAAGAGCCCTCGAGCTAATTAGAGGCTTGCCAGTGGAATTTCACTGCGACAAAGGGAGCTATTCATGTCGGCAGGATGGTGAAAAGGCCGCACTGGCAGCAGTGATAGCATTGCTCGGAGGGGTTAGCAAAATGAAGAGACTTGACTTCCAAAGACACCCAAGCTCTCAACTCAATGCACTACCCCCACTGCTCTTTGTTTCTGTTTTGCCATCTATCATCTTCTGTTGCTCTGCAGTGTGGATCGGGTAGATCTGAGTTGGCCCCTGTCACAGACCGTTGGCACAGGGGCTAAATAGTTGACCTCCCATCTGACCATCTTGTCCTCAGTGAGTTGATCTGGTGTCTGTGTGGCATGTGTGACCCATATTTCTTCAATGCACTTTTCATTCCAAACCGCCATACACTGCACAGACACAATCCATTTCACCGCCTCTCACTGTTAGTCCACTGCCACAGAGATCCTTTGTGTAAACTCAGTGTATAACCTTTAGCCTCATTTATTAGAAAAATTAGTGATGTTGCACTTCTGTTTTACTTCCATCCATCAAACTAACCATCCGTCTACCCATCCATCTCACCATCCTTTCCTCTCCGCATCATTTGTGTAGGAAAATAGATTCTTTATGTTCAGACAGAGGGGAAACCCCCTCCATGTACTATGCAACCCACCCATGTCTTTTTCATCACATTTTCCATGCATGCTATAATGGATCAAATTCTCTCCGACAGCGTATGTAATTTTAAATCCCTGTATCAACATATGTGGTGATGTAGTGCATTTTCTGGATTATAAATTTAGAGACTTAATTGTGAACATTCATTCTTGACCACAGTTGATAAAAAACAAAACTTTTGGAACTTTGACTGCATCTTGCAGTCTTCTTCAGTAGATGGAGTTTATTCACAAAAGCTAGTGATGGATTTAAGGAACTGTTGATAACATAAGCCGACAGAATTAGCTGTTTTTGTAAAAAACTAGTGAATAAAATACCAGAAAATTCAAGATTCACTTGATGGCTTTTTCCAAAGCTTTCAACCATGACCAATGGTAGACCTCAGCAGATGGGCTTTACTCAGAAAAAGTTAGTAAGGGGACTTTAAGTTGAGGACTTTTTTGTTTACAGTGTGTATAAAATAACCAGACAGGAAGGTCTGTTTTTGGATAAGCAAGCAAATTAAATTAATTAAATATGTGAAAAGTCAGTTAATTTCTTCACATTGATGCAAAATCAGCATCAACCAAAACTTGTTGATTTTTTAACAGCGCCTGCAATAGCCTAACATTGACAATTGATGAATTTATATCATCTCACAGTATACATGATGATTCCGTCCAACAATAGTGTTCACACATGTACTTGAAACTGTAACATACATAACCAGCATGTATTAGATGACATTATTACAGCAGGAGACACTGACTCTTTGATAGACACTTCCTAATTTCACAACACAAACATATCCACAAATAGAAAGTCAGACACACACACACATGCATTGCCTCTAGCACTTCCTGTCCCATGGGACCGTGAAGACATTAACAGCTTCCTCTTTCCCTTCCTGTGTCAAAGCACTTTCCAGGTTAGGTGGTTTTCTTACCTTCATCTTTCTCACAGATTTTCTCACATTTCTGGATATTTTCTCTTCATTCGGTCTCTCTTTTCCTCTCGTCATCTGTTTCTTTTTCATTCTCTCTAGCTCCCCTTTGTTGTTGTGTTGGTATTTTTGTGGAATTTTGTGCAGTTTCTATGGAGACACAAGGCATTATGAATTGTTGCAGGGATGAATTGTCTATAAATGCTGAGACATTTTGACATTGCATTTCGTTTTCCCCAGATATACATGTTAGTAAGGTACAGCTACAATCACATTTTCCCTTTGTGATTTATAGGAACTGCCAGATAGGAACTAAAGTCAAAGTCAGCGTAGCAGAACCTATCTGCCACTCAGCTGACCACTGCACTGAATCGCTGCTCTTTTGCATAAAGCTGAAGTCCGCTGAATTTTCTCCCGTTGCCAAGTCGTTAAAGTCTCGCAGTCGTCACCCCGCTCTGTCAGTTCTTGTTTTCACGCTTCAGACTTGAAATAAAAGACTTCTGTTCTACCTTTTGTTGGCACCTCTAGTACAAGTGTACAATTATTCATATTGCTGTAATTTTGTTATGTCACTGTCAGAAAGAATGGAAATAAGAACATTTCCCAGAATGCTGAACCGCTTCTTTAACCATATGGAAATTTGGCAGTTCGCAGCAGATAGCAGCAAGCTTGGCACACGAATGCCGCACCAACTTCTTCTCTGAGATGACGTCAAAGTTAGACTCTAAATGTAGCAGACGTCTGTAGTTATGAATGCTAACATCTGCCTGATGTCACTCTGTCAGTCTCTAGTTCCAATGCTGATATTAGAACCAGTAATGCTAGCTGTAGGAGGATGCTTCTGCACTTAATATAGCATGACTGTGACGCAGGCCCTTAGATACGCGTTTGGCTTTCATGTGAGGTAAACAGGCGGGGGCTTCTGAGGTCACAGTTCTGTTTTCTCCAGGGAAGCGAGGGGAAGAAAAAGATGGAGAGGAAGAAGGAGAAAGGCTGTGAAAAGAGAGTGAGAGAAAGAGGCAGACAAATAGGAACAGTTAAGGAAAGAGGGAACAAAGTCTTTAAGCTAAGAAGAAATAGAGGGGGGAGAAGGGATGAAGGGAAAGAAGTTAACAGAAAAAAGACAGACAGGGAAAGAGAGAAAAGTAAGCACGAGGACAAAGCAGGGATCACAGGGAGGAGGGTGGGTAGGGTGGGTGTCCATGCCGGCTGTATGGTCTTGTTTGTTTTCTATATACTATATCCCTCCCTTCCTCCTCCCCTCCACCCGCCGCCCTCTTTCTCAGCTGCTCACCCACCCTAACAATCCTCTTTTTATTTCTTCCAGGGCGGAGACAACACAGACCACACGACGCAGGAGGCCTGGGGAAATCATTAACCGCACACAAACACATACAATATGACTGGTAGGTTCTTCCCATCTCCCTCGTGTGTTTACTACATGTATGTTTACCATGTGTGTTCAAACATCACAGACTCAGACTGTTTTGATTCATTATCTGTATCTCTTCTACTGTCTTCATTCTCTTAATTGTGCACAGCGATTTGTCACATGTGCATTGTGTTCTCTCTCCAGTCGCACTCGCAGTTCTGTATCTTATAACAAGGAAGCTTCAGTGACACCCACTGATGAGTTGCCACAGGTATTATAAGGGGTGTGATTTCCACTGGATACGAGGGTGTCATGTTACCCTCACTTTCCAAAATCTGATGTTGAAACCTTTCAAGTTTCAGTTTGATTTACACAGTACAATCCCTTTAAACAGTGTTGTCTACAGTCCAGCTATCCCAGTTTAGATGACGTCATCTCAAGTTCATAAAAATGTTGACACGCTCATCTGAGTCACCTTGAGTCATTGCTGTGCGCTCACAGGAATATTAAGCTTCTTCAGAAGGAGTGAGTGCTTTGTCAATTATTATTTTTGTTTGACCTGTGTTTTGGCTGTCAGGTTCAATACAGGTATTTCAGTTTGGGTTTTTTTTTGTAAAGCCTTTTATGCCTTTTGCTGAGAATTGACAATAGAGAGATAAAGAGAAATCAGGGGGAATGACGTCGAGGCTACAGTCAATATTTTTACAACAATGTAGGTAATGACGGTGTGAAAAAAATGTGACAACATGAAAGGAGAAGCTCGTAGCAATGATTCATCCGAATCTGCTACTCACCTCAGCTTTAGAGAGCTTTATAGTGATTTTCAACTCAATGTTTAGCTGTCCACTCTAACCGCTCTCTTGGTGTCATTTCTAGCCGGAGCAGGCCGCGGTTTTCAGCAGAAAATCAATAGAAACCAATACACTACCTGCTCAGCACCAAACAGCACACGGACACAGTCAGTGACTAGCTGGTGGGCATAGTGGAGCGTTCAGCAGCTGAAGAGTCATTTCCTCAGGAGATAGTGGACGCCAAAAAGAGAGCTAAAAGAGAGTGACAGGTGGCTCAGAATAAAAAGATAATGTTGCTCTTTAACTGGTGGATGTGTAAATGAGCAACTGTTTGCTAACAGGTTCGCCCTAACTCTTTACATGATTTTCCATTTATCTTATTTATTCACTAGTTAGCGACGTAAATGGAACCATTGTCTTAGTCTCAGTTCTCTATCAATTCACCTAAATATATTTATTACAGCACAAATACAGACATTTTGGCTGTATGTTTAATTCTTCTGTTTGATCTGTGAATCAGAAAGTGCAGGCAGAGCATTTAAGTTTTCTTCATTTAGAAACTGTGTTTGAAGTAATTGGAATGCCTGAGGGAATGTATATATACATATATTTTACATGTTTAATCTACTGGTAAGCAGCTGAAGTAAAACTGATTCATTTCAATATTTATGTTTTTGGTCTTGTAGTATTTCCTCATTCAACTATTTGACATCATGAATATTTGACATCATTGCATCACACTTGTCATAATATCTTGCAAGGTTTTAATGGTTATTAATGACAAAACTTGCTATGAGTAAATGTTTTTTCCCTGAGGAACTCTGCAAGGCAGGAATTTGAAATAACCAAGACTTTTATTTAAATTATTTTTCCATGACTCTGCAAAAGCATCTTCAGCAGTCACCAGACTCTCCTCTCATCTCCTCTCCTCTCATCTCCTCTCCTCTCCTCTCCTCTCCTCTCCTCCTTCCCTCTCATCTCCTCTCCTCTCCTCTCCTCCTTCCCTCTCATCTCCTCTCATCTCCTCTCCTCCTTCCCTCTCCTCTCCTTGCATCCCCTCTCCTCTCCTCTCCTCTCCTCTCCTCTCCTCTCATCTCTTCTCATATCCTCTCTTCCTCTCCTCTCGTCTCCTCTCATCTCCTCTCCTCTCCTCTCCTCCTTCCCTCTCATCTCCTCTCCTCTCCTCTCATCTCTTCTCATATCCTCTCTTCCTCTCCTCTCATCTCCTCTCTTCTCCTGCCCTCCTTCCCTCTCCTCTCCTCTCCTCTCCTCTCCTCTCCTCTCTGCACAGCTGGAGAGAATGGGGAAGCGCATAATTGCAGTTTAATCCTGCACTAAGTCCCTGCTGCATTAGGGAAGCAGCAGTGAGAGATAATGCATAGCAGCTCAGGCAGAGTGAGACAGAATAACCCCAAGAGTTGTTTGGACAGATGTTTGGTGAGAAAGGCTTTAACGGTAGAGAGCTCATACTGGACCAAAGGGGACTGGTGTCAGTCACAGGTTGAAGTGCTACTTGAGGGAACCGGACACAGGTGATACAGAAGTGATTGCTGCTGTTCAAGGATAATAGCACAGGTTTGAAGCTGGAACTGATCAGTGTATCTCACTGTCCATGCACATATCGATAGTTTTATTCCTTTTCAAATAAAATGAAATAATAAAATCATTTTCCTGTGGCAGCCCCCTCATGTGCAGCATGTGCACATTAGGTTTGGTTGTGTCTGTCTGTCTTGCAGTGGGGGAAGAGGTTGTAAAGAAGTCACTTTTACTATTATAAGCATTTGACTGTGTCATAATTGGTTATGATACTGTTGTAAATAATTGACATCCAGGGTGTTGACCCCTGACCCCAAGTAAGAAAGGTTAATGACGTAGTTTGACTGGAGTTAAGGTTGCTTTGAGCAGCCTAAAGATTGTTGTTGCACAGTCAAATGGTATTTATAAGTTACGATGCTTTTGTGCGCTACATAAAAAGCCTCACATTTCATTGATTTGTTAGATTATTGATTCGACACCTTAAGAATTCATATAAAGGCATTTTGTACCTGGATTTTCTAGGCAAACCTAAATGAGTACATGTATATAAAACCTAAATGTGCACATGTATTTGATAAATAAGATTATATAAATAAATAAACACAAGCTTTCAGGTGCAAATTATTAAAACTTTCCTGAGCAGATCCAAAGAATTGGTATCGGGCATATTTTGGATCGATATCGGCTAAAATAAATACTGTACTATAGTCCGGTACTCTCCCATATTTGCAGCCAGCAGTGTACACAATATTCAGGTAATGCTCCTTAAGAAGCTCCGCAGCTTCTCGTTATTACAGCACCGACTGCCGCTTTCATCAGTTGAAATGACAAATATTGCATTAACATTAATTCAGTGAGAAACTTGATGGCAGGCCAAAAAAGCTGTTGCTGGTTCAGACAACTCTCTTCTGCTCTCTGCAAGCCGGTGCATTCCGAGACAAATCCCAGTGGGCCGCTGCATTAGTGGGCCATAAGAAAATCCATAAAGTTTTTACCGGCTGGCTCGACCCTGTCTGGCTCTTCACCAGCCCTGTGTGTGCCAGGATGCGCACGCTGCGTCACTGTCAACACACGCTTATGTCATAGGGTCCACACTACTGTTGAAGCCGTAAAATGGCGATAAACATTTGGGGTTGCAATTAAATACATTTACACTCATAGAGCCAAGTGCCCTCAATAACCCCCCTTCCTTCGGTCAAGGGAGGGCTGAATTTCTTTCCCAAGACACCCCAGACAGCAGCCTTCATGTCAATTTAAGGAGTCACATTGATCTCTTCATTGGAACGTCCATGTGTGCAAAAATATATACATATACATATGTGTTTATTGATTGCTTGAGCCCTAGAATATTTAACAGTTGCAAAGGAAAATGCAACTCTATACTTTCTGTCAGTAAAGAGAGCGTCTTCAATGTCAACCATTAAAAAGAGAAGCGCTGGTGATTCATGATGCTTGTAAAAGCTGTGAAATGTGCTCCCTACTCGCTGGCTGCAGCCGTGACCTTTCGAGCCACTTTCAAGCCGAGCTTTTCTATCAGAGTGGTCCCCATAGGACAGTATGTCCACGCTCTTTGGTTAGACGAAGGCCATGGAATATATGGGATTTCTCCACAGAAGGAGGAGAGTTTTCGTCAATGTGGAAAAAAAATCGTTAAGGAGGATATTTTAGAAGGTGTGTTTAGCTCCAGGAAGTGAGTCTTTCAGAGCGCGGATGGGGGTGGTGCAGACTTTAGACTCACACTTTTGGGTTCAGGGGTTGATGTGCATGTATGTGTGCAGGGGGGGGGGTTTACTGTTCGCATATATGCAGCCATGTGTCCATGTGAATGTGTGTCTGTTAGTGCTTGTGTGTGTCTTTAAGTAGGAGCCAGGCGGGGTGTTAGGCCGGGGCGCAGGCAGGCGAGGAGGTGGGATCAGTCTGCCATCAGTGGACTGGAGGCAAGCATTCTTAACACCTCGTAAATCTCACCTGGTGCTACAGGACCACTGCTGACATAGCTGCTG
Source organism: Dicentrarchus labrax (assembly GCF_905237075.1). Classification (NCBI taxonomy): domain Eukaryota; kingdom Metazoa; phylum Chordata; class Actinopteri; family Moronidae; genus Dicentrarchus; species Dicentrarchus labrax. The sequence goes on along the minus strand of NW_026136712.1, from coordinate 19,943,507 downwards.
CAGTGCACACTCACACACATGCATACACACACCTCATACACACATGTACAAACTGTGTAGCATGCTCATTTTTTAGTGGGTGCATGCTGTATCCAGCCATGTGTATATATAGTAAGTGTTACTGCCACACCACACACACACACACACACACACACACACACACACACACACACACAGGGTAAAGTCAGAGCCAGAGAGTCAGTCATGTCAGCAGCAGCAGTGAAACTGGAAAACTGTAGTGATGTATAATCTGTCTGTATAATGTATCACATTTCATCCGTCCACTCTTTTGACATACACAAGAGCAAAGTAAAGTTCATTTTGGCAGAATTGTAGATGCACTGAATCACAACCATTGAATTAATCCGTCTTCCATTTGTCCTGGTCCTCATCACAATCCAGTGAGTCTCACGTTAGTGCTCATTGATTGGGTTCTTTTGGTAACATTAGTTGTCACTCACTGTCCAGACTCAGGCTGGGTCTGTTTTTCAGTGTATTTTAATATCTGTCAACTTTTTGTGACTCTAAGCCAGTTGGTGGTGTAGCCTAAAACAGGAGTCTATTGTTTATGGTCCCATTGTGTTTTAGTGGTTTTGATTTGATGGACAGTGATGGTAATGTTTAGCTTATTTGTGTCTTAATTATCTGTAATTGTAGATTGTAGTTGCGATTTTAGGTTTTTTTTTAGCCATTAAGAAAATCCTTCATCTGTAGACAAATGACCTTTACTGTTTTGGTTGTGTAAGTTTCTGTATATACAGCCCAGGGGCTGTGCACAGCACTAAAACAACACATTTTACGCTTGAGTTAAAAAAAAAAAAAAAAATGGACTCTGCTTTTGGGAAATTGCACTTCATCACTATTGTGCTTTTTTAATTTATTTATTTCTTTAAAAAGCCAGATGTACTATCGCTGACATTTAGGCAAATTACCCAAATCACCCCTACACATGCATAGATAATTGCTGGTATAAGTGCAGTCAGAAGACAACAATTACTTGCATTGACATTAGGGCTTGGTTTGTTGTCTCTGCTGTTGTTGAGAATGTGTGCACTCAGTGAACTGCTGTATAGGGAGGAATGCAGTATACAGCCAGAGCCCATTATATATTCCCTGAAGTTGTGTACCCGTATCTACTGTTGGCAGCTCCACAGGTACCTTAATGCAGGTGTGAACTTACACACTGTAGATTCTACTGACCTTATATGTTCTTTGTGTGTGTGCTTTGCCCTGAAAGCCTTAGTGAAGGATTCAAGGTTAAGGAAAGATTTGGTCATCTAGTGCATCTGACTGCAGAAGTTAACGTCTCCTCAGGTGTAAACACTTGGTAAAACACAGCAGGCAAGAATCCAGTGATGCGATATGTGTGTCAAATTTTAGGAAAAGTGTCATAGTATAGAGAATACACCACCATATGTATACAATCTGAGTAAAACAAGTTTACTTTTGCAACCAGACCATTGGGAATCTGCATTTGTATGTATTTGTCCCTGTAGCGTCCAACATCATAGACCTCACTTCACATTTTCAAAACTGCTATCTGGCTGTTAAAAATCTATTTCTATATATGTTTTTGAGAATCAATACAATATCACAAAACAGAATATTCTTACACCCCCACCTGGATAGTAGTTTTGGAAACTTACTTTCTGTCTGAAAAGGGTCACACTGTGCACCTGTTCTGTCTTTTAAATCCAAGAAAATTGATGATGACTGATGTGCCCACTCAGCACACACAGTCACACACACACAGACTTTAATGAGCGCAGAGCCAGGTTTACTGGAACTTGTTTTTGGAAAAAGTATGACAGGTAGGCTCCATTCAAGGTAAAATCTAATCTGTATGCCTGAGGCATCCTGCGAACAGCCTAGCATTCTTCCAATTTAGCTCAACCAGCTCACCCCTGACAGGGACTCTGTTTATTAACTGAAAAAGACACGACTCTCCTCAGTATGTGATGCCATTGTTTCTACAGTTTCTTCTACAGGCGTCTCCTATGTTTTTAATAGGTGACCATTAATCATAATTAGTGTTTTGGCTAATGTCACATCAGCGGAAGACATTTACGTTTTTTTTTTCACACTCACCAGAGAAGTGTTGAGGGACAATAAATGTGTTATTGCCACTCTCCTCTCTGTCCTCTTTTTCACATGGCTGTGCAGAACACACACATGCCTGTGAAAGCCTGTGCAGTAAATGGCCACTGTATAGCACACACCCCCTACAGACATACATAACTATAACTTAATAAATAATAATTTTATTTACTTACTGTAATACCGATTTACCCAGCTAACACTGACAGTAGCATGACACTACTCTAAACACAGAGCACAGCCTTTTACGTTTGAAGGAGCTGGTTGAATCAGTAATATTGGATTCTTCTACAATAAGGAAGACATTGATCTCAAATGCTCCTTCAATATATTACAGCTTCAGCTAATGTTTTTTCATCACTGATTAATCTGTCTGAAGATTTTTGCTTGATAAATGATAGAAACAGTTAATCGAGTATCACATTTTTCTCAGTTGAATAATAGGCTAATTGTTTTTTCCTAACTTGGGAGAATTCTGAAGAAGATGAATAATGGGATAAATGAATGATGAATGCCGTATGCAACTTTAGTGTGACTTAACACTCACAAAAACACTTCAAAATGGCTAAAAATAAAAATGTTATGCCTTGCCAAAATTAACAATGACTTACAGAAAGACTCAAACTTACACTCACACAGGTTGGTGGGCACACACCCTTGAGAAACCCACCTAAACACAGACGGGGGGGTGTCTCCAACAGCAGCAGCACAGTGTGTACTGTCGTGTGTGTGAACCATCACTCCTCCGGCTTGTAGCTACCACAGAGAGATACAGAGGGGATCTCGGCTTCATGAGGGTGAATGTGTCTTTGCTGCTCTCTGTCAGACCATTATCAACTGAACTAACTAGCTGTGTGCTGCCAGCCTGTCCACAGCTCATTGATCACTGGCTCCCCCTGCTCAGGGGCTATTTGCTAGCAGCTCAGAGGGAATGGTTTCCTGGCAAACAGAGTGGGTCCGGGAAAGGAAAGAGTGTGTTCTGTGTGGCCGACCTGCATGCTCACTCACCGAAGTGAGCAATTTTTTTTTTTTTCCTTACTCTGACAGGCTTTAGCTTAACGAGAGATCGAATACATTAGCCCAGAAAGTACACAGTGCCGACCCCGCAGCTGACCACCGCACTCCACTGCTGCTGCTGATGTTTTTGAGTGAGTGTGGTTATTTGCAGCTGTCATACACAAGTGAGTTTTGTGGTAGTTGAAGACCAGACTCATTTATTTTCCTGTGGCAGTTCGATTTGTATTTGTGGATGTCAGCATCGCCAGCCCCGCCCCGACTTTCACATGCTTTTTTTGGGTCTTTTTGCTTTCTATTTCAAGACCTGGTACGCATTAATGAGCTGTTATGTTAGCCACTAACAGTGGTGCCTCAGCCACATCGTTGCTCTCTCTGGCATCATATCAACATATATACGGTAAATGCAGCCAGGCTCAAAGTCCAATGTTTTATGAGCTTGCTGGCTGCTTGCGGCAGTGCTATTATATACTGTACATGGTCCCTGACAAATCAGTGTAATAAACTAAACTAGACTGTTGCACTGTGTGCAAAAATAAATCTACACATAAGCAGCATCAAGCAGGACTTTTGCACTGACGGCTATGGGAGACAACTATTAAATCCAGCCTGGTGATGTTCTTTAGTTTTTATTATCAACAAATCTATCTCTCAATACTTTCCAATTTCTGTACCCTGTCTGTGGTTACTATGGAGGGGATGTTCTAATAATGAGTCAAAGTTTATACAGTTTAACTTATTTATTTAGTTGAACTTATCTTCTAATAAAATGTGTGTGGGCCATATAGTTTGTAAATGGAAATACTGTTTTTGTTGGGGACTATTTTCAGCCACAGATTAATACACATGTTGTGCTCCAGTGAGTATTTACAGCAGCAGGACGGTGTCTGTGGGATTGACTCAAAATAAACTCCAGTGTGTGTGTTCATGTTAATGAAGGAACATGTCTCCCGGTGCAACAGTGTGGCTCATTTATGTGTTTTTAATAGTTTTTGGACAACAATGGAGCTTTATGGTACAGAGGAATAAGATATATCAGGCTTTTCGATACACACATTATTGTTAGTAGAATCAATTAATTGTTGGATTTGTTGAAAATAAGAAAAATATAGAATATCGAGATATGCATAGTGCATCGCTCCAGTGCAGCATGCCTGAAGAGCATGCATACCTTTCTCTGTCTACTAGTATCCTCCTTGATCATTTATGTTGCAGTAATTATTGTTTGATTTGTTTTGCTTTTTCATACAAAATCCCTTTGAGGTCAGAGGCTCAGGCTGTCATCAGAAATTACACTGTGCGAGTGCAATCACATCAGATAATGAACTGGAACAAATAAGCCTCCCTCTTCCTCCTCTCTCCCTCTCCCCTGCTGTGGCAGTGTCGAGTGTAATGACTCGTCCACATCCTTTAACATCCTTTCCCTGCTTATCTTTCGGCTCGTGTCGCTCCTCCTCACATGCCCACCATCATCTCAGTTGACTGACATAAACACACTGGTGCTGTTCAGCAGGAGCGCCTGCTTATTAGGAGCAGCACACTTGGAGGGGACCCAAAAAAGTGACTGTTGGCGTTGTGTGTGTGTGTGTGTGTGTGTGTGTGTGTGTGTGTGTGTGTTTTTGCAGCCTCCTAAATGTGCTTATGTGCAAGTGTTTTTAGCATGTGTGTGTGTGTGTGTTTCTTCTACGAATTTACAATCCCCTAGGACAACTATGACAGAATGTAAATATTCACACACAGTATTTTATCCCAAATTGGCATCTGCATCGTCAGGAACAAACATTGTGTGTTTCAAAGCTTATATTTAGTGTAAGGGCATAAAGAAATCCTTGTTGCGCTGCCAAATCATGTTGCAGGTCTTTCTCCTTCTATTAGTCCTGGGAGCGAAGATTTTTCACACATGTCAACATGTATTTTCCCCCTGTGTATACAGTATTTCATCGGGCCCTGGGCACCACTGATGACATCAGAGCACGTACAGGGCGGGTCTTTGCCGATCAAACAACCCCGCAGGAACACAAACGGCAGCCTGGCCATTGTCCCATCAGCTCGTAAATGTCATTAGGAGGATGTGGGACGTGGCAGCTTTGGGACTGATGAAACATGTTGAGAGGACTTTTATCCCGCTCAGTGGGATACAGTTGGAGGTTGGACGTTATATAAGTTAGAGCCTGGTTTCTTTAACTAGCAGTTAGGGCCTAATTTGGTTTGCAGGCCTGCGTCTGGTCAGTCCCCACATGACGAGTATATTCAAGTGTTACCCTGGATTCCACGCTTAGAAATTGGATATCCGCATTATAAAGTTCTGACACAATAATGTAATAAAACTGGCAATAGTTGGAGACTCGGTGGTTATTTAACTTATTTATGAAAATAAACAGTGCTTTATATGGCTAAGTCAAAAGTGCCATTAGTCCTGTTTCTATTACAAATGTAGGCCAGTGTATGAGGAGTTGTGTTTTCCAATGATTCTGACTATTGGATCAGTCATCACAAACATTGTTCAAACCTTCAGAAGTTTATCTTAAATCCTATCTGTTTAAGATAACAACCCCTTCACCTCACCCACCCGTTCCAAGCATGTAGGAGAAAGTACAGTGGCCACGCAAATAACGTGAGAGACTTTATCTAGAGCCAGAGTGTGGTTGGTCCATTCTGGGCTACCGTAGAAACATGGCGGCTCAACATGGCGTTGGAGAGAACTCGGTTTTCTAGGACTCATTCCAAGATAACGAAAACAATTCTTACTTTCAGGAGATTATACGCTCATGAAAACACACCTATGAATATTATATTCCATTTCTGCCAATAGATCCTCCCAAATGTTACACACTGCACCTTTAATTTCTTTTACCTTAAGGCTGTACCTTGTAGTATTCTTATCGACCTTTGTGGTGATAGAGATGGGGATGGAATGAAACAAGGGGCTCCTGTCTGGACCCAAACCAGTGACATTGAGACCATGTACTCCTCGACAACTGTGCTCTTTTTTATCCTCTCTTTCTGGGGCTCTCTGGTGGAGTGGAGGCCCGCGATCGTAGTCAGAGACTGATTAGTGTAGTATCCACAATGGCAGGTTTCACAGACCAACTCTGCACATACTCAGACACTTCATACAATCAACATACTGTATAAAGCACATTCACTCATACTCATACCTAATGATCTGGTTTATTAGAGCCCACCAACAGCATGAGTCTGGTCCACTGTCTGCCTGTTTGATCAGCTAATTACCACCATTATGGGCACACGCACATACACACACACACACACACACTCACAGAGACACATTCACAGTCTACCCATGAGACTGATTTTCTGCAGGGAGCTTCTGGGCTTTAGCTCCCCCTCTCTCCCTCTTTTCTTTTCCTCACCCTCCCTCTTTTGCAATTTCTCTTTTTTTCTGCACTCCTGTCCTCAGAGCAGCCTTGGTAGCGTGTGAGTTATTAAAATAAAAGGTCTGAACAAAAGAATTAATGGATAAGTGGCCTTGAGACTTGTTAAATTGATATCATTCTTTCACACAACACTCCGAAAGATTGCCGTGCACGACCTGGCTGAAATGTGAAATGGAAGAATTTGAATGGGCAGAAATAGTGCATTTACAGCCGCTTAGTTTAAATGCTGTTACTTAAACATGCTTAGCTAAGTCCTACAGTATTTAGGCTTTGACCTTGATCCTGTTACACTGCTACTGGCCTCATGAGTTTTAACAACCAAACAATGATTTAGCAGTTGCCAGCTATGTGATATAATTTGTTAGTGTGCTAGCACCATGGCTTTAGGGATGGAAGTGGTCTGTTGGTTGGTCAGTCCACCAGACTGCAATATCTCAACAACTGCTGGATGGATTGCCATGAAATATTGTACAGACGTTCACGTTCCCCAAGATGAGATGGTGAACATTGTAGATGTTGACTTATCTTATCTAATCTTATCTTGACACCTGCTAAACACTTGTATTTTAGCATTGTAGCTGTGAGCAGAGTAGGCTTAGGCGGCAGGTCAAAGGTTTGTGTGCAAACTGGGAAACAAAAATGTGCAAAAAGATGAGGATTCCAAGATCTTCTGCCTGCCCACCTCTCCTTTTCATTTTAACTACCGTCTCTCCTTCTCACCTTCTTCTATCTTCCTTTCATTTACCTTTTTATGTTTTCATGTCACATCTGCCTTCTCTTTTTTTCCCCGTTCTCTCTTCTTCATTTCTCCTCTGTGCTGCGGCAGAAAGAATGAGCACATTTCCTCCCTGTTAATTACCATAATCGATGACGGCTCTGCCACTGTGTTACCCATACTGCTGCTTTCTGCTGTACTACCACCCATATGCTCTCCCTGGCTCGAGGGAAAACGCATTACCACCTCTGGAGCAGTTCCTGCTCGGAAAGATTAGGGTCATTACCTGGCAGCGGGGCCTGGAGATCTGCTTTGTGCATTAGAGCCTTAAACTTTAACCTATACCAAGTAACTCTAAAACAAACAAGCAGAGCCATTAGCAGCTTCTCTGGCTATTGTGTTCCTTACGATAGGGAGCCAGAAGGCTCTCGGAGCCAAAACATACGTTTAATACCTTTTTATCATCTTTTATGGCAGATTTCCTTTAGGCAGGTTCATTTATTTTATATACAGTTCATTTATTTTTCTCGGGATCGACTCCAAGGTTTATGTTGTTTGGTGTGTAAGGGTAGACAGCCAGAAAAGCAGAGCTGGAATTCCCCTTATGTGAGCAGTGTGCCGCTGCAGCCTTGTGTTTACTCATCATATAAAACTGCAGTTTTACATTTCATTTAATTTCAGCCGGTAAAAGACAGCTAAGCAGAACGAACTGGATCGCGTCTCCAAACCGCGCTGTTAGGTTTCTAATTTTAGCAGGTCATTAGGAAATATTTCTTTTACTATCTGCCCCTCTTTCTGGACCCACACAATCCTTCAATCTTACATCTACAGTCAGTGGCTAAGCGGTGTGTAGATGGAAGGCTTTTATAGGTGGTCTGTGTTAAAGTTCCCACTATGGCCTAAGTGTGTGGTTTAAAGGGCAGGCTCTTGGAAGAACCACAGAAAGTATAAAAATACTGCAAGAAAAACTTCTTTGACCCTCTTTTTTTCTAGATGTTCTGTACATCCACAGTCCCTTTCTGAATCACAGCGGCTGTCCCATCTCTGAAGCTTTTCTGCATTTAGCACTTCGCCCCATGAAGTATTTTACTGCGAGCCCATCAATGAAATAACAGCGGAGTAAAAACACAGTGAGTAGGTGTGAGCAATGTGTTTTGACACAGCTAGTCACTCTTGGCAGCTGTCCTTTGCAGCGCAGCCCAGGTCTGACGTTTGCTAATGCGCTGACTCTTGCACTTGTGTGTGTGTGTGTATGTGCGTATTTTTCTTGTCTATGGGAGGAGGGTGTGTGTGTGTGTGTGTGTGTGTGTGTGTGTGTGTGTGTGTGGGTGGGTGGGTGTACAGATGCATAATGTAACAGAGATGCAAACCTCTAATTGTCCAGGCAGAAAGGCCAGGAACTAGTGCCAGGAACCTCAGTAAGCATTTCAGAGTGGGTGTGTCGGGGGTATGTACCACTTTTAGCCAATCGGCTCGCGGCACCACCAGGAAGTTGTGGTTTGGAACACGTGTTGTTGCGGCAACAAGGGAACTGAAAGGATAACGAACGGGGAAGAGAAGAGAGGGAGCTGTTTATTGCCGGAGTGCAACCTCTGCAGCTAACCCGAGACTTTTCTTTCATTTCCAGATACGTGACATTATATGGGACAGATACTTTCACACACTTTTGTAATAATGGAAGTGGTGTGAGATAATGTTTGGGCTGTAGACATGCTTGCACACAAAAATACACATGGATGCACGCGCAGATAGATAGAAAGAAGGCCGAAACATATCTGCATGGGCGGGTGGTGAGAGATTTAGTCTCACCTTTCACAGCAGAGCTTTGTCACACACTGAACAAACGTCTCTCTGCTAATGTTCTCCCCACACTCTTCCATTGTCAGCTAATGGACCGGCACAGGATAAGGCCTATTCCCTACAGACACACACACACACATCCAAACACACAAAAGGCATCACAAGCCACCCAACATACCCAGTTATCCTCAGAGAAGATTGAATGACATAAGCCGTTATCACCCTGCACAAATAACGTCACACTATTACTGCAGGGGATGTACACTGCTGCAGTTGCATGGTGAAGTAACAGTTCAACAAAAGCATCACGAAACAACAGAATGTGCGAGGCGGCCTGGACGTTGCCTGGAGGGTACGTCATATACAGGCCATTCAAACGAGTTTCCCGACTGCCTCTGGGAACACACACCAAACTGACATTAACACCAGCTTTTGGAGAAAGTTTGTGTGAATAAATCCAGACTGGATTAATTAATAACAATCCCCTTCCACATTCTGACAAAATGTTGTAATACCTTAATTATAGTGTCTTTTTTACTGTTGTACGCTCTGTCAGACACTCAAATCAGATCAAAACAGTGGCTCGGTATCAAACAGGCGTCTGATTTGCTGCCAGTCACTCTAAACAAAGCGGTGAGCAAGAGTGAAACTCTCCTGTTGTTTCTCTACTCTCTGGCATCTTAGACTGCTGTTTCATCAAATATAACGTTGCTCTCTTGTGGCAAGCAAGCCCGTTTTAAATTGAAGCTCTACATCTGCTCTTCCTGCCTTTGTTGAATTTTTAATAACAGTATAACATTTTTACAAAAGATTTTTACTTCAGCGTACATCAACTTTTGTTCACATTAAAACCGGTTGTCGGTTCAAGTCCCCAGACTGGTGAGATGCATCTGGGTAGGGAAAGATAGCAGCACTTGCCCCTCCCACATTAACACCACTGAGGTGCCCTTGAGCAAGGCCCTTACCTCGACAGCTGCAGTGTGGCTGCTCTGTTTGCCTGATGAAAAAGAGAGCATTTCTCTCAGTGAAACTCCCCCCTGAATAAATAGAGGTGAATAAATACAACAAAACACAAACTCTACATGCATTAACATAATATATGTTGCAAAATTCACGCAGTCGATCCCCCTACCTGTCAGACTTGTCAGTATTGTATTAATTGGGTTATTGTATTAACCAGGTAAGCCTTATTCTCAGTAATGAGGTGTGTGACTTGCTGTAGAGTCTTGTACTGAGAAGTGTGGGTAAAGAAAGGGCGCTATAGATAGAATTAGTGAACAAAAGACTGAAAGAGGAGATCAGGCACCTTCCCCCAGCAGAGAAAAAAGGCATTTTATTAGATCAGATCTTCCGTTTATGCTCTGTGTGCAGGCACAATAGCTGCTTTTCCCTCGAGAAGCTTACTGGTTGGCATTTCCTGCTCTGGGATGGCCCTGTCCAGATTAGAGGAAATTGATTTAATGGCTCTGGTTTAATGGCTCAAAAGGCTACATCCAATGTGGATACTGCTTTTGGTCGTTTTCCCACTTTCACTTTTTTTCCTAGCTCATCCTGTTTCTTTATTTTCTGGGCAGCACGTATTGAGATGGAATCGGAGCTTTTATGCGGGTGTGTGTAAGTATGTGTCGATGCTCGTAGGAGAAGGTATAGCAGGCAGGGTCTAATAGAGAGGCAGACCTTGGATCAATAGCAGCGGTAAACCGACTCCAGGCCCAGCAGGGCGTTCAATTAACTGGAGCTGGTACACATCAACAGAACCGGGTGTCTCTGCTCGCCATCAGTGTTGCTCAACTGCATTAATACAGACGTCCAAACTTCCAGGTATGTGAGTGAAACGCTGCATGGGAGCACACAGTGGAAAAGTCAGTGATGCTTGACCAGTTTTGGAACAGCGGTGCTCCGATTTCCAGTATATCAGTGGTAGTCCAAAGAGAGTAGCGTTAGTCTTTTAGCAGGCTCACATTAGTTGATAGGTCTGGTTTGTTATAGTCCCGATGGGGTTAGCCAGAGTCCACATCCTCCATTAACTTCACTTGCTGTATAAGGGTCGATGCCTCGCTGATCCCGAGTGACCCAACTGCCTCCAGGGGAAAATCCTTAGGATGAACATGAGAAAAGAAGATTATAAATATTATAATACATCAAACTTGTTCCTGTAGGAGCAGGAGCAATGTCATGTTATAAGACAAATACCTCATAAGATACATGGTTTGTTTATTCGACATAAAACGGACAAATTCTGCCCCATGGAGGCCTTCATCAGGGGTTTAAGGTCCTGAAAACAAATTTTCTCAATCAGCTTCTTACTATGACCACAATATTTTCTGCCAACAGTTTGTTACTTCTTGATGGATTTCTGTGGGGGGGGTTTAGGTTTTGCCTGTGCTTGTTTCACTAGTTTGAAGTGGGCGGGACAAAGGTGATGTCATGTATCTCTGTGGCCAAACCAGGATTTAGCAAGCTTTTTTTATCAAAATGTGATGACAGTTGGTTGTGTGGTTATTGGCTCATGTTGCCGGCACTGTCAATCAGATCTGATCAAACTACACCAACACAGCACCCGAAAGCAACAGAAGACTTCTTCATGTGATAAATAAAAAACTGTAAACCAAAATACAATAAACAGTAGGGTAAGGGTTAGTAGACCTGTTGAAATAAATAAAACCACTTCAGATTGGAGGAGGCAGGAGTTGTTTGGTATATACAGTATCATGGTATCGTTACTATTTAAACCCCGTTTGCTACCAGGGCACAGGAACAAAGGTCACATTCACAATCCAGCTATGTTTAGGTTTATGATAAGTAAGATAAACAACAATCTGACTAAGACAACTGATTACAGTTTGGACTTTTTGTGTGGACACACCCAACATGTGTTTAAGTTGTGACACACCGTATATGTGGGGCTATATGAGGGTGTTTATCTACAGCATGTGAGGAATGTGTATGTGAGCATTACGTTTTATGGGACGCTCCTTCAGCACTGTCACAGCTCTACATAGATACATGACAGGTGGGAGTCATATTGTCAGCCTTCAGGTCAGGGGCCTTTCAAGGACGAAACGCAACCTCAAAATACCCCTGTGCACCGTCAACAACAATTTAAATATATAGGATGCTACTAATAATAGTTTTTATTATTGATTAAACTGACGATTATTTTCTTGTTCAATCGGTTGCTTGTTTGGTATTATATTGTCTGAAAGTCGTCAGAAATGATCATCATCATGATTTCCCAAAGCCAAGGTTGACATATAGAAATGTGTTTGTCCAATCAGTCCTAATACCCAAAGGTACTGAGGTTACTATCACACTGTACAGAAAACAAGAAAACAAGCAAATATTTACATTTAAGAACATTTTCTGGTGTGTTAGTTCACATTTTGTACATGCATATGCTCATAATAATTCACAATATGACCTTACAAAGGTACTGATAGAATGCATACACACAATATCATGACACTTGTAGGCTGAACATGTGGTCTCAGCAGTGAGCATGGGTAGACCAGCTAACGCATCACCTCACTGTAATAAACTGGTTTTGTCGTGACTTCTGTAACGTAACAAAACAACAATGGCCATTATGAACGACCTCATATTAATTATCGTGTGTGGCTATTAGGTGACAGGCTACAATGTTCACAAGCAGTGAACAGCCTTGGATGGCACCCATTCAACTAAGGGATTTAATTAATTAAAGATAGACACAACAAGGACATGTGCCCATTCTCCAAAACACCCTGTATGGCAGTTAATAAAGATAACCCTGGGGTTTTGAGCAATGAGCAAGGTAATTATATAGCCACATACAATGTGATTAGCTGTAGTGTATAGAGGTCGCTGAGGGGCACACACACACACACACACACACACACACACACACACACACACACACACACGTGATCCTTTCACCAGCGTTGCGGGACCGTTAGCGAGGGGAAGCAGCATGGCTCCAGTCCTCTTTCCCGGTCCCCTAAGGTCCCATGTTATTTTAATGTTTCCCATCTGACATCGGCCACGCATGTCTGGCTCTGTTAGTCAACGGCGCAGAGAAGCCAGCGTAGCCAGTCTGTCTCCTGTGTTACCTCGCGTGATTGTGTGCAGTGTGTGTTTGAGCATGACAGATGAGGAGATGCAGTGTGCTATGTAGGTTATCTGTTTAGACTGCCTGTGTAGTCGCAGAGAAGCCTCGAGGGTCCGTTAGTCTGAGTCACCACGTTTAGGTTTGAGTCTTCTTCTTCTCGTCCTGGTTTTTTGGTGCAAAATAAATAATTATATCCGTCGTGTTATCATTTATACATCGCATCGACCTGCAGGATTGCAAACAACCTTGAAACTTGTACATTTTGTACTTGTGATATTTTTCTACACACATATAAATATGTTTATGTTTATCAGCTGTGGTTGCCAGAGGGTTTTATGCACATTATGGCAACCGCAGAGAATGTGCCTAACATGGAATCTCTCATCTCCTAAATATGTTTTGTTGAGGGGATTAGGGGAATGTATACAGGATTTTGATTTCATAAATATATTGCAGTTGATTGCAGTTCAGTTATATAAAGTCACAGTTTACTGACTTTCCCTTTAAATCCTTGGATTAATACTAGTAATGGGCTATGATTCATTCCTTAGTCAATAGAGGTACCAAGAGGGTGCTGCCATCATTATAGCTACACACAAATAATGCATAGGTGTTCAAAAGCTCAGTAAATAACATCTCCATAGGGGTTCTGCATTCAAAGCGCTGGCTGAAACTTCAATGAGATCAAAAGCCACACATTTGCTTTATGGCCCAATTACACAGCAAAGATAAAAACTCTCCAATAAAAACTTTCCAAAGAAAAACATTTCTATGACAAGCAGCAAAACTATAGCAGATTGTGCTGATTTATGATTGGAGTGGTTTTCATGTCATCTGCTCGATCACTGAGCTTTTGCTGAAAAGGATTCTGCACCGGCTGCCAATACAGGTACTGGATTTTAAAAAGGGAAATAAGCTAAATATGTCATGTTGCTCCTGGCAGTTCATTAATAATTATTCAACACACTCTTTTCCTATCATTTATTCACTGTAGCGCTGCATATCCATTGAGACTTTAATATTTTACTCTTTCACAAGAAGTCTTGGGATGCAAAATAGGACTTGTGCAAACATAAAAGAGAATGTTTTAAAAAAAAGTTCAGTTAGACAAAGGGCCGCCTCATTTACTTGCTCAAACAATTTTTAGTTATACATATTTGCTTTAGGCTATCTAAAGGCTAACTCCACCTAAAACTTTCCTTTGCTCAGTCCTTATTGATGTTTTTTTAAGCCCCTGCTAATCTTCTCTTTTATCATGTTCTTATTTGTTTTTGCGCACTGTGCTCCACGATAGCAAGTTGTTTGATTTCATCAATTTTTATACAGTACAAAAATCAACATCTACAGGCTTGAATTTGCCCATGCTAGATAAATCACAACTTTGGGCATGAAGCTCTAAATTGGGTCTTGCAAAAGTTTGATTGATATTACTTTCTATATTTTCATATCCTTAGCTGCTCTCACCCCCAACCCACAGGAATAGGTCATTTTCACGATTCTTGATACCAGTTCGATACCACGGTATAAAAACAAAAACAAAACAATAAATCCCATGTACTTCAACATATACTGCTCTCTCTCTTCCTCACACACACACACACACACACACACACACACACACACACACACACACACCGGTACCAGTACCCTGCCTCTCTCTGTTTCTCTCTCTATGTTTGTGTCTCTGCTGACGTTCTTCAGCAGTAAGTTTCCCTGCAAATCCGTTTTAACAACAGCAGGGGTGACGAATGACACCAGCTCATGTGTTCACTGCTGTTCACTCTCGCTTTACCTGGTCCGTGCAGGTACGTCTGTCTCTGTGTCTCTCTGCAGATCATGTGCAACAGTCCAACGACTTTACAGGACGTGCTACAGTACTTAGGGTACACTGGACCTTTAAGATGAACACAGTACTTGGTTCAAATCTTACTTGGATTAAGCTGTACATCCCTTGATTAATACCCCTGTTGTCATGATAAGGTTATTTCTTATAGATGGGAGGGAAATGATAGCAATGTTAATGTTAATGTTTTTACTGACATTAAGATACACCCATGCAATTTGTGGGAGTTTGAGTTGGCACAGACATCATAACCCAAATTTAACAAATTAAACAATCTTCATCTCTAAATGTTGACTTGGCCCTGCTTTAAAACAACTCTTGTGATGCAACTGTCCCACGATTCAGTTCTTAGTCATGAGAACGTATGTGCTGCTCTGCATGCAGGTCTCTGAAATCAAAACCACTTCAGCTTGAGTAAAAAGGTGTCACGCTTCAAACTGGCTATCAGATGTCTCTCAGCATCAGTTGGAATCACACCTCATGCTTCTCCAGACGTCTTCAGACTGCTAAAAGATAAAACAAGCGCCCTGTGTGGTTTGTTACCTTGCTGTGGTGAACTAGATTTTGTCTGAGGTGTTGCTGTTGTTGTTAGTTCTTGTGGAGGATTTTAATCCCAATGCTGATGCTCAACCCGTGTGAAGAAACATGCCTGGTGTTGTTGTTCATCCTGTTACACTTACTGTCACATTTTTACCCTCTATCCTCTATAAGACTTCCAGTAAAGAGAGACATACAATAGATATAGACATACAATTACAGTATGGACAATCAGGATGACAAAATTAACAAAGAAACCTAGAAAAGGGACAGACTACACAAACACACGAGGCAAACCTTAAGCACACCTTTCAGATAGCATGCCACTGTAATACTTAACACCTAACAATGACATGAGATGGTGAGCGTAATTCTACTTAGCTGTGTCTTACACACCGGCTGCCACCACCACCTACGTGCAGAGCTAAGCATTCAACCAGTATAGGTTCATAGTGTTCAAGACCAAGATGATGTCTTTAAATTCCTTGTTTCGTCCACAACCCAAATATATTCAGTTTACTGGTATAGAGGAATAAAGAAAGCTGAAAATCTTCACATTTAAGAGAATTTGATATTTGGAATTTAATAGTTGACATCTGATCAAATAATCTTTATAGGATCCACCTACATAGGACATGTAATCTGTGACCTTCTAGCTGTGATATTTAATCCAACAGAAAGTGCCTGGTTAGGCTCTTGCACCCATACAAAAGCATATCTACATTAACTGGTGCAGCATGTCTGTTGAGTACAGTTTTTGGTGTGCAGTTGGCACCCAAATAGAGGTTTGGATTCTCATGATAACTATGAAAGCAGTCACTCACTACACATTTCTGGCACTTTGCTCTGCCAGTTACAGCTTTGAAACCTGTGTTGTTTAGAGATTGTGTCTGGATACAAGATAAAGGTTTGATGGTTTATAATGATTTACATTATAGAAACTGATGAGTGAAGTAGAGTACAGTATTTTGGGGTCTTCACAAGGTCACGAGTTGAGGTAAAACAGAGCGGAAATAACTGATGCTGTGTTAGTCAGGCATTATACAGGACTGTCATGGTGAAGAGGGGAGTTGGGCCTGAAGGCATAGCTCGCAACTCGGTTACGCTCCAAACTTCCATATGTTGTCTTGAGGTTTGGGCAGTGACCGAAAGAATAAGACCATAGACACAAGCGGCCGAAATGGTTGTCTTACACAGGTGGATTGGCCACTCCTCATTGGCACTTAAAGGAGACAGTTAAGGCGGCTCGAGCACATGATTGGGACTCCTCCTGGACACCTTGGGTACGATCAACTGGGACAGACCCAGAACACGTTGGAGGGATTATATACCCTATCTGGCCTGCTTAGTTCTTTAGCATGCTAACATTTGCTAACTCAAGTAAATACAGCTGAGGCTGATGGGAATGTCATTCGTTTTGCAAGTACCACACTCCTTTATCAGCAAAAACATGAACATTCACCATAATTCAATCATACTGAATGCACGATTTACCTAATATCCTCTCATGGTTCCAATTTTCTCAATAGGCAGAGATGGTATACGGTGCCACTTTGTAACCTGATGTAGGCCTGATAGGATCAAATTATATGGACTTAATAGAGGGTGCGTTATAGTTTATGGTATATCTGATTTGCCCTCCAGCAACATTCTTGTGTATATCTTGTTTCCATTTCTAAGCATCAGCGAGGACTGACATAGAAACATGACACAAAAGAGAAATTTAACGTTCTCTGTAAAAGAAAAGACAAAAATGCTTGCACCTGACCTGGATTGTCTCACTTTATCCATGAAGTGTAATCGTGGCTCATGGCAAAGGAAAAGTAAGACGGACTGTGAAAGAAAAGATCACAAATGAAAGGTAGAAGGCCACCAGCAGAAAAAAGCACGCCAGTCAATTATATTATTGATGGCTCTGCACTGACCTGTAGATCTCACAGATATGAGCTCTGCTGGCATGTTAACATTAATCGAGAGCCCATTAGTCTAATGATAGGTCACATGAGCCTCAGGCAGCTGGTATAGGCCTGCTGTTTGTGATAAGGCTGCTGAAGCGGCCTGTTTGTCTTTGGGTGCAGCTGTTAGAGGAGGGCTGTGGCCGCAGCATAATGGGCTCTTTTAGCATTAACATCTGAAGAGACGCAGGCGCAGCATGGTCCCGAACAACAGTGGCACGGCATTGACACAACTGGTTGTTTCAATGTATATTTTTAATTTTTTTTATTTTGGATACACCCTTTTTTATGGGGGCTTTGATAGCATTTCTAATAGTTGCAGACAAATAAAATAAAATGTTTAAACTGCCTTTTACTGAGAAAAAATACTCTAATGTAGTGCAAGGTTCTGCATGTCGATCAGACAGTGATCAGAATTTTAATAATGAAAATAAAAGTGCAGCAGAGAAAATTAATCAATCAAAGTCACAGGAAAATAGTTTTTAATTTAGATTTGAACGAGGCTAACGGGCTATTTTGCAATATCTAGAAGTACTAAATCAAACGAGGCAACTGGATTAAAGAATAAAACAGCAAATTAATTTGCCTTTGACTTAATATTTCTAAATATCCTACAGACAGAAAATCTTAATTGGTCATTTCACAACTTTAATTAAATGTGAAAAGTCAGGGTGCCCAAGGGGTTTAGGGCATGGACGGTGATTTTCTGTCATCTCTCAACTCAGCTACCTGATGAAAGGTAAAACGCTCAAGAAAATCATTTTTAAAAACTCCTAATTAATTGGTTAAAAAAAAAATAATGTTTTGGACAGTTCTGGTGATAATTGGTAGTTGACTGTAGAAACAAAGGGATGGACATTGTGTCACGTTGCATACTCGGTATCTGCCTTCGGCCTCTAGGTTACAGGGGGACCTTGTAAAGCCTTAGGTAACTTAGTCCACGAGACTCCACTATACAGGCAGTGTTCAAGTGATTTAATAGAGATACTGTAACTCTACCCCTTTTTACACATGCTGTACTTACTCAATACACACATCAAGTGTCTTTGTTTGTGTTACAGACTAGATGACCCAGAATGTCTTGCTCTTCCAGATCTGTTAAACAATTCTTCATGTACTGCAATGCAGTGTGAATAGGAAAATATGTTTACATTAACTGCTGTGTGCATAGCAGTACAAGATGTTTATGATTAAACCTCGAGATGGAACTAATGTTCGTAAAGACGTTGCCTTATATGTCCTTCTCCTTCCACAATCTGTCTGTAAATCTTTCCTTTGCCAGCTTCCCCTTTCTATCTTTTATCTCTGTCACTTAATTAGATGCTGAAGCAGCTGTTAGGGCTGCAGCAGCTCAGAAATAGATTCCTAGAGTGATACTGTAAATTATTTTTAGCATGTATTATGTATGTTTTAGGAGACAGGATGTGCACTACAAGTTAAGGTTTGCTGCTGTATCAATATTTTTTAAATATCCTATCATTGGGACATTGTCAAAGCTAAATATGCTGTTGGCTAAATGTTTAATTTGGCCTCGGACGCAATGTATACATGTAGATACTGTAATGCTCTTGTAACAGTTGGTCACATCTTGACATATTTGCAGTTGTTCGGGCCTGTGCGTTGCTACAAGTAAAAAAATGCCACAAACATTCAGAAATACCAAAATAGAAAATGCATGATTTTTTTGGCTACCATGTGCATAAGTCTTCTGTGTGCACGCGTCTCTCAGGAAATAATACAGACACGTATAGCTCCCCACCACTGTGCTCTGCACCCTGTCTGCCTGAGTCCCACTGCTGTCCTTCCTGCAGCAGCAATAAGCTTTATTTCAGAGATCACTGCAGGAAAATCTCCTATCTAACACAACCCTTTGCTCAGCTTAAGTAGAGCAAATCCTACCCACGCTGCTGTAGCTTTGTGTCCCATGGCAACATATCATCATCTCCTATTGCATCTTTGTCTATGAAGCTGTGCTAACACCACAGTTGAATCTAGATTATAGATCCCAGTAGCCCTATGTTCCACCGCTGGGCTTAATGGGGCTAGGCAGAACTTATTCACTATTTATGTCACTTGGGCTTTCCTGTAGCACAGTGAAGAATAATAGCCCTCTTCTGAACTTTATTCCCACAGATATGAGTTAACCGTTTCAATGAAAACACGTTTGATCTCAGGTTTTTTAAGTCTTTGGGTTTGCCCCAGTGTTGGCTGGGTCCCACTAGACTACTGAGAGCTGTGAGAGCGGCTGCTGGCTGTGCACTAGATACCGGATCTGCCATTACACACTGTGTGGCCTAGAATAAGCAGTTACAGTAGTTAATTGATTGTCTTTGAGTCGCAACAGCTTCTTTGTCTTTGATGTCTCGGTTGGGTCAAATTGATAAATGAAGGAATTATTTCAACAATAGCAGCATGTATATAATGGCAGAATTCCACTCACCCTTATGTTCTACATTCTGCATTGCTATCTTTGGGTAAAACACGCTTGGGAATCTGCTTTTGGTATGTTTGTAATGCGTGGTATGTTATTAATGCGTGTCAATGTTTTTCTTCCTTTCTTCCTCCTCCACAAGCGTTTTGTGTTGGTTTATGTACCTGGCATTTTGGCTAGGAAGATTTCAACAGACCATCCTTGTAAATTATAAGTGAGATATAGCTCAATCCAAAAAGATAGAGGAAATGTAGACAATCTTATCTTGTCACAATAATATATATATATATATATATATATATATATTATATACATGTCAGTTTGATTTTTTTTTTTTACTTCAAACTCCAGCACTGTCCCTTAATACATGTGCCTGGAACCCACACCCATAACCTTTAGGAACCTTTCCTTTGAGGTACAGTAAAAGTAGCTGCAGCTAACATCAAAGCTTGTTCAAAATGTTCTGCAAAGAAAAGGTGGCCAAAACTAAGGCTGGAAAGACGGTGTAGGAATGAGTTATCATTAGCACCTGTAAAATCAGACGTGATAGACAGCATTCCTTCTCTATTGTGCATGAGTGTGTCCGCCTGCATGCATGTACTGTATATCAAACGTATACAGATCATAGTGTGAAGTCAACCATGCATTCTTCGTCTCCTCCAGCCTCCTTTCTTCTCTGTTCCTTATTTTGCCGTCCTCTGTTGACTCTTTTGTTTAGAGCAGCCTGTGGGTTAGAGCATGCAGGGGTCAGCGGGCCAAATGAACACAGCGCTCAATAGTTGTTTTCTACGAGGGAGAAAGAGAGTGTGTGTGTATGTGTCGAGTGTGCTTGATTCTTTAGCGGCCGTAAACAGCCTGCAGTGGAGCAGTGAACTTAAGCGCACTGAACTCCTCCGACCTTTCCATGTGCATGCGTCCATACTGTACAGTATGTGTGGTCGTGTTTCTGGACGCATGTCTGTCTGTGCTTGATGTGTGTGTCGGTGCCAGCTCAATCCTCCGTATGTATGAGACGAGTGTTTGAAGGTATATTTGTGTCTTTTGAGCTATTTTGAACACAGATTCCGTGAAGTGTGACGGTGCCTCGCTGGGTTCCCAAACGGCTGTTCTGTATCTGGTCGAACGGGACCATCCTGCTGTAGTTCATCCTCATTCTTGTCCCCATCAAGCAGCACATATGCAGCGCTGGCTTCCCCTCCAGGGCGGTGCTCTGACAAGAACTAACTATGCGCGCGTAAGGTTCCATTTGTCCCAGAGGCTTTTCATCCATAATACAGTGCAGGTTAATTAGAGTACAAACCTGAGATTTGCCATCTTTGCAATTTTGTACCAGTTTTTCTTTTATCTCCAGACAATGTTAATATTTTACATTACTGCACATTTCCTTTTTATATTAATCCACATCTAATTACTTTTGATTAATGCTTTTTTGTTCATCAATTTTGACTTTCAGCTGAAATTTTTTCAAACTTTTGTAACATTGTTATGTGTAAAAGTAGTCACAAGTCAAAAGAGTCAGCAAACTCACTACGTAAAGTTTGTTATTCAACATCAAATGAACGTTTGCTCTCATTAGCTGTCAAAACTTACCAGTCGTACTAGACTAGCTATAGTAGTGAGCATATTAAATTAGACAGAGGTACAATTCATTGCTTATTAATTCAACTTTTATTTTGTTGGAGGAACATTGTGCTATTTCTTCTGTCAAAAGTAACACAGTCTCTCTTTAATTATTTACAGCAAGCTGTAATTAAAAGCTGTAACAATCTGTTAAACTTTTTGTTTTGCATGTGGAGCACAGTTCATCTCTCTGCTTTGGAAATCACTTTGATTATATTATATGTGATTTTTGCATTCATCTGCCATATTGTGATATCTAATTGATATCGGAAAGCAACCGTATCGCCCAACCTTCAAGAGGAAACAAACAGAGGAGAGTAAGAGAAAGCAAAGGCAAATTATAATTATAAAGAGGCAATGTGGGCTGTTTTTTTTTTTCTTCTTGTGATCTCTTTTATCATATTTGTGAATCAACTATTAATTGTTTCCACAACCTAGCTACTGTGTAGCCTTGCATTCTAATCATAGCCATGAATTAGCTAGATACCCATCTTGTTTAACCTTCAAAGTCCATTAAATGTTTTTGGTATTTTCAAACATCGCCTCAAAAGAAACAATAATGAGCAGGGGAGAAGGCCTTGGTGGATGTTAAAAGCTGGACCGGCACCCACACACAGTCGAGTGTTTGTCTGCTTCCACCTCAAGGACGGGTAGGAACCCATATTGGCCAAAGAACACACACGTGCTTCTTTGTTAAATCCCCCTTCCAGTCAAATATGACTTTTGCTTATTGTTGCTACATTTGGATGTTTGACTTTCACTGTGCAGAATGATGTATGCGCAGAGTTTGACACCTGAAGGCTGTTTTCACTTTCATCTGCTAAAGTTGGAAAGCTTCTCTGTGCTCACCTTTAATCCAGGCACGTGTCCATAGGAGCAGTGTGATGGGAACTTTAGTCCACATATACTGAGAACAGACTTTACAGTGAAGTAGTAGACATCTTGTGTCCAGTAGTTGGCATAGACATATTTGCATTTCCATGCAATCTCAGCTTTCTAACTAGTATTTTCATATCTTAAAACCTGTCTGTACTTTGTCCCTTACATATCCAACACTACAATCTACAGTACGGACATTCACAGGAATTCTACATATTCTAATCTGGATCTCAAGTGATCACAGAAACACACATACCGCACCAACCACAGATACCCTGCCATATAGCCCCAACACTTACTTTATAGAGCCTACCCGATCATTACGCAGATTCCAAACCTCCAAGGCAGAAACACAGAGCGGAGGTGACAGTGATGTGCTGCTGACAGCCTGCCCTGCCCTTTGCTCCTCCTCCCTCCGTCTAAGGATGCAGTGCGGCTCAGTTTCTTCAACCTTTGCCATGTGTAGTTTATTTCATCTTGACTTTGGAGTCGTGTGGCTGCACACACAGTTAGGAAAATAATATGTGCAAAGAGGGATGCACTGATACCACTGTACATGCACTTACATTTGAGTACAGTTCCAAGAATTACTGTTTTAACAATGATTATTTCATCAGATGTTCCTCACTTTTTTAATTATATTATGTCTTCTCTTCTGCCTGCCTGCTCAACCTAATATAATAATAAGATACTGGTATTGCTAGGATCCGCGCTGTCCTATGTGCAAGACTGAATGTGAGTTAAAAGAGTTTTTATGGAAGTGAGTCCTGGATTCTCTGTGTTTCAACATTTAACCCAAATGAAACACTTCTTAGGGCATTCAGTT
Organism: Dicentrarchus labrax; assembly: GCF_905237075.1. Lineage (NCBI taxonomy): Eukaryota > Metazoa > Chordata > Actinopteri > Moronidae > Dicentrarchus > Dicentrarchus labrax. Next base: position 19,920,305 of record NW_026136712.1, on the reverse strand, counting down.
TCTGAATTATGCTGTACAAGTAGTTAGTTTAAGGGAAATAACCACTGTGATGACAGGTAATTAATCATCACCATGCACCACCACATGCAGTAGACTCACACACGTAGACTCTTGAGGCGTTTTTAAGGCAGGTGGAACTGTGAACACACATTCTAAAAGAGTGCACTGTGCTCCCTTAACTGTTTTGCCCTTCACCCATAACTACTGACAAAGTCTTTCAGAGACTCAAAGACATGTTTAGGCAGCAGAAAATTCATCCTGACATCCAACCTCAAAAACATTTCTGTCTTCTTTTGCTGTTTCTTTTTTTAATCACATACACAACCTGGACGTGGATGTTTTTTATAGACCACCACATGGACACAATTTCCCTCAAGTTCTTCAGGAAAATACACACTGGCGGCAAACTCCGGATGAACTCACACAACAAAAAAACATCCCCCTCAAAGCACATCCAGTGCTGTGTCTGTCGCCTTAGGACTGATTCTGTATGTACTCTATCTTTGTGTGTGTGTGTGTGTGTGTGTGTGTGTGTGCATGTGTGAGGAATATCCATGAAAAGAAAACAAGGAGAAAGCATGGAAAAGATGAGATGATTGAGTAACTGTTTCGTTTTGTTCCTCAGGGATGTTTGCAGTGAAAAAGCTCTGACAGGCTTGGCTCGCGCCGCGTTCTTCCACTGCTTCTTTTTTGTCCCCTCCTTCTCTCTTTCCTCACCCTCTGCTTTTGTTCTGTTCCTTATCACCGTCTTGCATTTATGAGTCTGAAAACTGTAAACTGCCTGTCCCCGTGATCTATTCTGACATTGTTCAGATAACAAGTGAATCCCTGAACAGCGAGGAGTGTGTTTGCACTTTTGGACACGCGGCATGTGCACAGCATATGTACAGTGTCTGATTAGATGTGTGTGTGTGTGTGTGTGTGTGTGTGTGTGTGTGTGTGTGTGTGTGTGTGTGTGTGTGTGTGTGTGTGTGTGAAATGTATTTGTAAACGCTAGTTGGTGTTACTGTTCACATGTGGGCAGCTCTACCATGTGTGTGTCTGTTGTGTGGGGCTTGGTGCTAATCAGATCCAGGACCACACAGGGGGAATCAGGGCCCATGGCCCTCAGTACCCCAACCAAACTCTCTGCCAAGAAAATCACCTTCCAGCCTGTTGGCTCCGCATTTCGGACCCTCCTACTTTACCACCTTCTCCTATTTCATAGATTCTGCTGTATTCAGTCAGGGAAAGATTGAGATTATAGTGTGAGGGAGGTGTAGTTATGGCCCAGGGGCGCACAGGGGCCTCACCAAGCCTCGTAGGCTTCATTACACCCCTGGGTGGGAGGGATTGGTGGTGGGGGGCATGTATGAAATGACCACGTTGGTCCTTTGTGAGCGTATATGTGTGTGTCTGTGGTCTCTTTACAGTATGTGTTTTATTGCTCATTACAGAGGTGACAGGGATGTGGAGATGAATGGAAAGGCTTGAGGGGGGGGAGAGGTGACATGTAATATAGAGTGTGTGCAGGTTTGAGCACATATGTGTCTTAAAAAAACATCTGTACATTCAAGTACAGTATGGTTCTTGTACCGTTAAAGGATCCATTCACAGGGTCTGGTTCACATCAGACTCTGAATTCATTCATGATCCCCAAAAATTGATTCATTTCATATTTTCTCTCCTTACTAAATGCATCATGGAAGACGGACAGAATGGAAAAGATAGACAATTGTTGCTGTGAGCACAAAATGCAGTCATGGTTATCTGCTTACTATAATGCTGTGGGGGTAGACAAAAAAAAACTGGGGCCTGATTCTGATTTTATTATTTCAATTTTGTTTGAAAAATTCAGGAGAGATACAAAAGCTTTTAGGGCTTTTGCTGTCAGGCTCTTCCTGCTGTGGTTTTTGCAAAAATACAGGAAGAAATATGTAAGAAGATGCTGAATGTTTGTTTTAAAAGGTAAGATAATCATTTAAAACGTAATGGTGATCGTCTTCTGCAAAAAATTGTGTTTGTTAAAAATATTTTTTGTGGCATTTATCGCCTTTAATCGATAGTAACAACTGAAGGGTGACAGGAAAGGGGGGATGACACACAGCAAATGTCCAAAGGTCAGATTCAAACTCTGGGCTGCTGCAGCAAGGACTCAGCCCACAGGTACATGGGACCAGCTCTACCAGGTGAGCTCTCCGGGCACCCTGAAAAAATGGTGTTTAAATATCTTATAGAAACACCATGATTCTTCTACTTGAGCCTTGGGTCAAACCAGGCACTCTGGTGGATCATGATCAGTAAACAGTAAGACCCTAATGTGTACTCCCTTGCCTATACATCTGTACATCTGTCCTCTTTAACTGAGAGAAGCGTCTGACACGCACATGACCCGAATAACATGACACAGCTCGGTCCTCTGTGGGCGAGGTCTCCAATATGGTCGGAACGGCCTCGGTGTTGTCACTTGGTGTCATCTTATACATGACGACGGGAGGCCAGTTAGCATCATGAATATGTGTGGCAGGCACTGCTTGGACACGTATAGCATCTTGCAGAGCCTGGACCTGCTGTATGTAGGCCAGACAGCTGACCGTGTTGCCCCCATACTGAGCACAAGCTCAACAGCATCAAATAGAAAGTTTAACTCAAAGTTCAAGGAATTACTAGCTTGTTTTTTCTCTTGCCAGTGGCTATATTTGTACCCAAAAAAAAACCTTGTAGGACCCACCTGTATCCTGCACGTCCAGCCACTGCCAGCGCTGAAGTTGCACCCCTCTGCCACAATTTCGTAGATTTTTCCTGGCTGAAGTCTACAATCAACAAGTAATACAGACCTTGAGACCGAAGCACACAGACAGGCTTCAGTGCAGAAACCAGACGAGCTGTGGGCTGCATCTTTCTCTCCCCATGGAGCTCAGACTGGCTCCCCCTCAAACATAAACCCGTCTCAATTTGTTGAGGCTTTGCTATTTTGCCTGATACATTTGCACATATTTATTTATATAATTTTATTTGTGCCCTTGTTTATATGCCTGGTTTGTTTTTATTTGAGCTAAGGCTGGTGCCTGGATCTTAGCCCTGTTTGTAAACTCCAAGAAACAGACAAACACACACACACACACACACACACACACACAGAAACAATACTCTGCCAGGCTTGTATAATGCAACACTATATGCACGTGCACACACATGAAAACAATTGCTGTGGTTTCACTACCTCTTTGGGAGATGGGAATCCGTGAATCTGCTCCTGGATGTTCTTTTATGTGAAACAAACAATGTTCAACACATTTAAAAATCAATGCTCTTGTGTACTAATACATCGCAACAGCTAGTGACCTGATGTATTTATTCTGTTGAATATGAAGCGTAAAATAAAGAAAACATAAGAGAAAAGGAAATATGTGAGGAAAATATCAAATATGAAAAAGTCAGATGAAATGCGTTAAAATACAACGCTAATATTTATGCACATATATTACTTTTTTCAAACAGATACAGAAACAGGGGGGTTATTTTGCTGAATCTTCTCAAAGTCCTAAGGTTTTCTCTTTATTAAAAATGCTACTTTGTTCATTGAGAGACATCTTGATAGCTGTTTCCAAAACATAATACGTGTATGTTAAACCCCCCCAACATGTATCTTTGTCACTCATTCTGTAGGAAACATGTCAGTTTTTCATATATTTCTGACCTGTCCCTGCTGTGACCTTTTGGGGGGTTTTCCTGTTGCTCCATCTCTAATCCTGGAAAAGGAGACCTCTCCCCGGGCTGTTGGCATGGCAACAGCACCTGTATGGGTGCAGCAGAGGGATGAAGTGAGGGATGAAGCGAGGGAGGGCAGAGCAGAGCAATTGCCCATATTGCTGGCACAGTTAGACGAAGTTACCCATGCACATCACAGCCTGTGTGTGTGTGTGTGTGTGTGTGTGTGTGTGTGTGTGTGCGTGGTTGCGTGGTTGCTGCAGGTTAGGCTCAGGGCCCAGACACACCACACACACACACACACACACACACACAACTTTCCTCTTGCCTGCTCTGTTAGCACTGCCAGCTCAATCTGCCCATTGTTGGATACGCACGCAATTATACACTGACCCACACCCACATATACACACACACACACTGAAAATGGAATTCCCTACTCTGCTAGCCCATCTAATTATACCACCTGTACATGCTGACACACACTCACACCTTTCCTTCTTTCTTAGAGTGAAATTTGGCATGACTGCTGCCTCCAAACATTTGTACCCACACAGGGATTCAATCACCAATGCAACATAGGAAACTCTCTGACCTTTAAACCAGTTCAATCTTCAGCTTAAATCAACACTTTCTCACATGGATCCTGCACGTATTATTATAGGTGTTGCTTCCTTTTCATTTTTTTTTTAAATAGCCAGTATTGTTGAAGAGGTTGATGTAATGTAATGACAGCTTGTGTCATTGGGGGCTGTCTTCATATTGAAACTGTACAGACTCCTCCTTATTAGAGACCCTGTAACTTTTTATTTTCCAAAGCAATATAATAATAATAATAATAAAATCTCTCTTCACGTGTTGTCTTGTTACAATTAGACACTTTCATTAGCTGTGAGGAAATGAACAAGTGTGGGGAAGTGGACATCTCCGGGAAAACAATCGGGAAAGCACACATGCATACAGCCTCCAACAGTTTCACAAAGAGCGCAGTTTTTCTTAAGGTGGGCTGGCGAGGAAATGCAAGGCAGAGGGGAACAGCTGAATGTGTGTTTGGTTTGGTTTGGAAAGAGTGCAGGGTTAGCAGAGGTTGAAAAATACATATGGACCTGAACAAAGCGCAGACATCTGAAGGTAGTCGGATCTGTCAAGAAAAAAGCCCCAACTTCAGTCTTTGGAGGTCTCGGGCTCTGCAGCATTCACGGACCCACCTTAAGAAAAAAAAGAAGCAAAATTGCCAGTGGAGGAAAAGAGAAGAAGTGAAAAAAAGAGAAGTGAGCTGGATTTGTTTTCCCAAATGCAGTCACATTCTTGGCAGCACCTTAGCTTGTCCTTGCCAAAGGAGGGTGGGAAGAGGAGGGATGAGAGAGGTAGAGAGAGAAAGAGCAGATTGTTTTTCTTTTTTCCCCCTCTTTTTGCCCACTGTCTAGTAGATTAAAAGTTAATATGTTAACATTATCTATAGATGTACGTTAATCTTTGGCCTTGGCTCACATCGCTTATAAGCAGACACATGTCGGTTTATCTTTCTCTATGTACGTAGGGCTTGTAAAAGTATACATTGCCTCATTTAGCCCCTGCTGACAAAATGTACCATTTTATGTTTAGTCTCAACAATTACACAGACCAGTCACAGGATATCCATGGGTATTATTATTCCCACTGCCTTCAGCCCAGTTTTTCTGTCCTTATATAAGCCTTTAAAAATAAATCAGCGTACTTTTTGTTTTATATCACCATTAATGCACAGGGAAATTGCTGCTACTGACTTCAGTAGGTTTGTTTTTAAAATCCATAAATAACAGTTGTAAAAGACTGTAGAACATCACCATCTGATCAATCTGTAGTATATTGTACTGACCTCAGATGCATTTTGCATTTTAATACAAAAAATGTTTATTCATAACGACTGCATGTCATAGTGTTAGCTGTGCTACTGGTTGGTAAAACGGTAAAGTGACATCAAGTACAAATATAATTTACTGACAGCAATTTTGATTACTGCTTAATGGTTTCAGTATTTATTATGTAAAAATACCTAATAAATGTTGGTTGCAGCTACTGAAATGTAAAATTATTCTGCTCTTCTTAATGTATGTCAGTGTCAACTAAATATATTTGGCTTTTGGAGAGTTGGTTGAACAAAAGAAGCAATTTGAAGATGTCACCTTGGGCTCTGGGATTTGTGATGGACATTTTCTATCAGTTTGACATTTTAAAGTTTTAATTGACAAATAATATAATTAGTTTCAACCTTGTATTGTCTATACGCAGCCTGCATATAGACATGCAGCCTTAAAGGGTGAACAAAGGAAGATGAAATCGAGACAAAACAGAAAAAAGACACAAATGGGGCTCACAAAACATCTGTTGTATTTATCTCAGCCTCTCATGATGTTACTTGTTAACATTTACATGTTGTCTGTTGTAATGGGACAATAAAACGTTAAGACCAAGCAATGTTGTAATGCCAGGAGGAAGAAGGAGGCTGGCAGCATCATTAGTGAGTTAGTTGTGCCCTGCAAGTATGCAGATGTCATGTGTAGATTTATGTCTTCGACTGCTCATCGCTCCCAGTGCCAGGCGCCAGCCAGCTCTGCCCAGCTGTGCCACTGGCCTTCCCCTTAATCAGCTAATAGTGATGAGCAAGGCAGCTAACTCCTAACTCTGTGGTTCTGCTCATTGGCTGGTGTCAGAAAGCTGTGGTGTTACTGGGTAACTACTGGGTGTGAATGTCATTCAGTCTCTTCTGCATAAATAAAGGTTTAAAAAGAGTTCCAGGCTGCCTGTTTGTATGTCAACCAACTCATCTTTACATATCCAACTGGTTTTCTTCAGAATCTTCTGTACTTGCTTTCCTGTTTTAACTTCTTCGTCTCTGGCTGCCTCTGAGACAGGACAGACACTTGAGATGTCCCCAAACCCTCCTACGTAGGAGCAAGAGACGTAAAACGTGATTGAAGTCATTTTCTCTTTACAGTCGTTTTGTGTCTCTGTGTGGTCATTTTGCATTTCTTTGTATTTTTTGGCATCTTTTCGTAGCTGTTTGATTGATTTTTAACAAGAATTATTAGCAGTCACTTCAGGGGCTCTTCGCCCGGTAGGCTCGTTCAGTAAACGTTGCATATTTGCAGTGTTGATGTAGCACAAGCAATTTTGGCATGATGTTAATCGGGGAGCAAAGGTTACAGAGATCTCACAGATCTTTCCCAGGGGTTTTGTTTTACAACCCATATCGTCGTTATCATTGGTTTTGAAAGTGACACTAAGACAACCAAAGTGTCAAAGAGCGAGATGAAGCCAGTCGGAGAAGTGGTGACACAAACAGTTAAAAAACAGGGTTGAAAGAAAGATAAATGAGATGAGGAAAGAAAATAGGTGAAAGGAACAGATAAGGCAGAGCGATTGTTGGTGAAAGAAAAAATAATAAACCGCATTGGTGACAAAAACTTTAAATTGCAGTATCGTGCCATGGGGTCTTGTCTGCCCTGTATGTGTCCTTGGCTGGTGCAGACATATATATATGCACACATACAGTACATACAGAAAAAGAAACATACTGTTACCAGCAGAATCAGGTAGGACACAGTGTTCCCATTTTGAGCAAGGCAACACTGAGGGATTTAGTGTGTATACTATATAAAGGCTTATAGATACACAGTGCAATGGGGGCTCTTTGAGAAAATGTGTTGCAGTAACAAACACCCTGCTCTTCACAAGGAAAAGAAACACGTCAGAATTTTAAGGAACTATTGTTTGGTTGTTCAACATCTAAATTTGGGGATACATGAGACAAACTGAGTGCTGCTGATCACAGCTCGAAAGCTCAGTGTCGAAGTAGGTTAAAGTTCAAACAGTTTGAAACCAGAGATTCATGTCTTGGCATTTTTCTTGAGCAGCTTCCCTTGTCAAGCCTAGCGTGCTGCTGAGTCAGGTGTTGCTCTCACCATAATAAATAAACGGATGTATGAAGTTTCTAAGTAGTTTGTATTTCTGTTCTTTACTTGACAAGCACGAAACCCCAAATCGCCACTTGTGTATACACATGTAAGTTGAACATGAACATTTTTGTGTATGCAGACGTCTGTGTTTGTGCATACTTACAAGGTCACATTTTGAAAAACGTCCATACAGATAGTATTAGGTCACTTTGCTTTGACCTATTAGCACCTATTAATATTCCCCTGACAGTAATTAGCCTGGCGAGGGGGCGAGCAGAGACATAGCATGAAACATGATCTCTTTGCCTTTGACTGCTTGCGACCCTGGGGTACTAACACCCACGTCCCTCCTTTCCACCTCCGGTTCTTCCATGATCAGACTGCGTTCGCCCCATCAACAACTTGGCCCGGCCCTGTTCCATTACTTAACCACTAATTGCTCAGGCCACCCTTGGGAGTTGGGAGCACTGACCCCACGTCTGCTGTCATGGTGTGAATTTTAACAAGGGTTCTCCTCTGGAGCTTAAGGGCTGAACTTTGCCCACTGGAGCCGAGCATGTATGCACCTTCATCTTCTACTGCACCAGTGCCGAGGTTACATTATACCTGCATTCATGGGGAAAGACGTAGACATCTAAAGGTATGGTTTTGAGCTGTTATGTGGTTTATTTAGGTTCATTCTTGCTGTATTAAAATGGAATAAAAAGCTTGAAAGTCTGTTTCAGTGTAGTAAAAAAGTGAACACATCTAAGCTGACATGTGATCTGCTGCATGCCAGAACATGCCAGCAGCTGCAAGAAGCATGTAGTACCTTTTGGAATAGGCTGCCCCCTTAAAGTTGATGATTCAAATGATTGGTCAAAGAGCTCTGAATCAAAATACAGATTCTCAGTCAAAAGTAGTGACTGTATTTTTTTCCAACTTGGTGTGTCACTGTGACATTTAAATGGGCAGATATTTTAAAGGAGACATTCAGAGGGGGAAAAGGAGATGAAGTCAAAATGCCTCATGCCTGTCTCCAAAGTGTTTTTCATGTTCTGTCAATGCACCAAAAGCAATTTATAAATAGAAGAGAAGAGAAGTCTTTATGTTTTGTGTATTTTGCTTTTTAGACTTTTTGGGAAGTCAGCTACACACCTGTTGACAGGTTTGGCGACTGTGTCACTCTTCGTCTCTTATCATTTCCATCTCTTGATGAACTGGTTTTATAGCTGAGAAACTGCAGATAAACGATCAGGATTTTATAACCAAACACATTACTGTAGATCCCAACATCTAGATAACATTGACTTGGACAGGTGTGTTGTCACACAAACGCAACAGAATTGTCAGGGTGAGCTAATAGTTCAGTTGTTATGGAAATTGCTCTAACCGTCGCATTCATGTCATACACAATGGAGGGTAGAGATGGAAAAGGTGTCCATGTTCCGTGCCATTGATGGTTGTATAGTATGTGTATGTGTGAGGGGAAAAATACTATATAGACAATATAACACTATGCTCATAAAATTTGGGTTTAATTACCTTTAACAACAGACTTTGGCTAACATAATTTGGGACGTTGATGTGAATTTAGAAGTTGGTATCAGACATTAATCCAATATGACACATTCTAACATCGAAGCTGCCCAGTACAAGAGTCTCATCTTCTGGCTGCTGAGCAGCTCCACTGTAGCAGGTTTGGTCTAAGGGCCATGCTCAAGGGCACCTCAGTGGTGGCAATGAGGAAGGATTTGTGTTGCTGCTCTGGGGATTAAATGGCAACCTTGCAGTCAGCTAATGCAGTATCTCAATATGTACTGATAGCATAAAAAGGGTTATCCCAATAAGATGTCGAGTCGTGTGAAGGCCATGTTGATGCCTTTTTTGTGTGTATTTGTTGGATGTGTGTGTACGATATGTGTGTATGGGGGTAGAAACTTAAGGTGTCTGGACTTACCTTGTCCTTGATTCTTGAACTGTTGGAAGGGGAAGGCACTACTGCACGAGGGTTTTCAAACACCTCCTTCCAAACCTTGGATCAATTATGCAGCACGCATCCAAGGCTACAAATATGAAAAACTGCCCCTCCTAGGTGCTCTTCCTTCTCCATGCTCTTGCTGCAAATGGTGTCAGTACGATAGCTGACAACTTATCAAAGTGTTTCCACTCTCATGAGTTCCTAAATACTGATCTCAGTTCCTAAATATTGTTTCAGTGCCCCTTTTCTTTGATAATACTTTGAATTGATTTTTTTTTTCTCAAAACACAACATCCTTGAACTTAAAGATTTCTTCCCGCTGTAGAACTACATTTCACACTTGCCTGCTTTATACATTCATTCACCTTTTTTTTCTCCTCACTTTCTGAAGAACACAGGGACATGGATCTCTTTGGCCTGGAACAGAGGAGAAAGAGAGCAACTCATGTTGAATTAATTCAAAGCTTCTCCAGGCATCAACATGCATTCACTAGTTATTCTTTTGATGCATTTTAAAGGCTGTATTTCAGAGCATGCAATTAAAGGTGAACCCTGCTTCAGGGAAAATGCCAGTTTTTATCGGCTCAATTAAAATTTGGAAGCTGTCTTGGAAGGGAAGAGAATCAAGGTGCATGTGGCTGAGTTGCAGTGTGTGTGTGTGTGTGTGTGTGTGCGTGTGCGTGCATGTGAGTGCTCACTACAAAGACCTCTGAACTCGTGTTGGAATGATCACAGAAACTGTCATACTTTTCAAGTCAACATTTGATTGCAAATCACAAATTTGATCTACGCTCAGTGCATCTTTTTGAATGTGACACTTTTCAGATGTCTTATGCATCAGAAATACGGAATCTGTGCTATTAATCTGAACTATACATGCCTATAGTCCTCTCTTTCCATACCCATATATATGTGTGTTTGTTCAAGATTATATAAACTAAAAGCAAATCCTACAAGTTCCAAGGTGCTTTACTTAAATATGACCTTTAATAGTCTCTGTTTATATGCACATACATACTACACACTATACGGTGTGAGAGTGATTAGCTATGGTGACTGGTGCTGCTGTATTGAGTGTCGAGATGGACACTGAATGAAGTTTGACATTTTTATGGTATTTTGGGACATTGTAAGACTTTTTTTGGACAAAACGACCCAGAAGTCTCTGGCCCGACACAAAACCATTAAATCTTAATCCCTTCGCCAACAGGGCATGCCTTTTTTTTGCGTTGTTGACCATAGCTGATGTTTTCTGCCAATGAGGAAATTAAAAACTTTGTAGAGCACCTTTCAAGCATTAGTCACACTAGTGTCTCATACCCAAAAGATGGATTTTGGGGGCTTAATGGTGGTCGAGTGGTTTAAGGCTCGTACTGTATATCTGCACGCCAGGATGTCCTTATATAGACCCATTTTCACTTACAGACATTTTGACTTGTCAAAGCATGAAAAGCTCAGGTGTAAATATTAACATTAACAATAGCTCCATTCCATTAAGTGTCCCAGTAAGCCATGTCAGTGATTGAGCATGCACAAGGCCTGGAACTGGCTCACCTAAATGGAATGCAGCCATCATTAATGTTGTTAATTCCACCTGTGCTTTTCCTGCTTGACAAGTCAAAATGCCTGCTGTGAAATGGGTCTATTGAATCCAGCGGGGGGCCTTTGTTGCATGTCATCCCTCTCTATCCCACGTTTAGGAAACTTATTTTAGGTGGAGTGTATTAGCCTCCAGAGGAAGGTTACCCAAGAACATGTTCTCACCTATTTAAAATTAAGGAATCACATGTTATTACTTACTAAACTTCTTTGTTTCCTGACACACTCATAGCATTGAGTTGGATATTCCCATTTTACTGCTCATCGGTGTGCACAGACCATAGATGGTTGTATAATAAATCTGCAAGTGTAAAATCCCAGACATTTTATCTATATATGTACATTTGTGCACAAATCCAGCTGAACGCCCTAAATCTGCTTTTTGACACACCCCGTTCTCTTCCTGTTATTCGTCTTCTAGCTCTGATAAGTGAGTTTATTTTGTCTTCATTCCAACAGACACTTAAATCAGCTCTTTCTTTTACCTTTCATCAACTTTACCTCCATGTGCCCCAGCAGAAAGTACTGTACGTATGATCTCAATCTCACTTTATCTCGCTTTCTTTCTTTCTTACTTTCTTTCCTTCTTTGTTTCTCACTTTCCCCCCCTTATCTCTCTCATGCTCACTGTCCCAGACCACTTGACAAACTGTATTTTCATGCCCCGACCTTGGATAAAGCGGATATTAATATGAGCATAACATCCTGGGTGGGAGCAAGGGCGAACGAGTACATACAAGGACAGCGTAATTCAGAGGGCAACTATGGCAGAGAGGGGAGGGGGTTCTAACAGAGATTTGTAAGACTACTTTTGTTCTTTTCTGGTGTGCTGTGTGAATTTTGACAGTCTGGAAACCAACCGTGAGTGTGCGAGAGCTGCTGATGACTCAGCGGGTGTTAAAATAACAAGGGAAAGGTTGTTTTTCCCACTAATAGTCCCATGTTTCTTCAAATGAGGTATGACATTTCTTCATTTGTTTGCTGCTACATAGAATTAATTACAGTTGCTAATCAAACAATGGGCCCTTTTCTCATCTGTCCCAGTGAGATAAACAACCAGCTGTTTGTGCTACAAACACAAACAACAGCACTGAGGCTAGCGCCACTTGTAGCAACAGTCGATGTAATATAGAGAAAGCTGTTGATAAAGCACACTTAGTGATGAACCTCGGGCTTTACGTCATTACTTTCCTCTTCACCATGGCACCAAAATTGGCCCTGCTAGGTTCAGAGTGGCAGTAAACTCTGCCCCGGCCTTTTTCCATAACAATGAATGTGTGTGTGTGTGTGTGATTCACTGGAAGCAGCTTGTTTGTGATTGTGATTAGTGTGTAGTGCATGCTAGAGAAACCGTGTTTTGTTAGGAGGAATAAGGTTCTTTATTAACGTTCTTTTCATAATAAATGGGTATATGGTTGCAGAGATGGATGTTTATGATGTCTGAGATGGTAATGTTACAACGTGCAGCAACGAACGAGAGCCCTACTCATAAAGCAGAAAACTTCAGCCTCATCCGTGCTGTTCTTTTGCTGTGTGTCTTATCCTTACCTCTTCATGAGTCATAAATAAAAATGTTATGCCCTTTATAAGCTTATTAAAAGCGTTTTGACATTGTGAAGGTTGCAGCACTTCATAAACCTTACACCTTAAGTCAGCATGTTTTTACACTTGTAGATTCAGTCAAACAGAAGGTTCCAGCATTTATTCATAAATTCAACTAATAAAAAGATGTGTTAGTGCATTGAAGTCACTGATTTGAATGCAGTTTGTTTTATGAATTAAAAGGACCACTTTGCGTCAAACAGTGTCATGGTCTATTAGTCAATAAAGTATATTTTATTTCAGTGCTGCTACTAAGTTATTTTAATTATCAATTAACCCGTTGATTATTTTTTTATTAATTGGTTAGTCTATATATAAATATATATATATATGTATATAATGTCAGAAAACAGCACAAAAATAAATGAATTCTCATTACATCCCAGAGACTAATCTTTAATTTGCTTGTTTTGTCCCACCAACAGTCCTTATTTTTTGTGATAAATAAAGATTATGATTTAGAACACAGAGATTCATAATGTTATTAAACATAGAAAACCGAAACCAAATTACTAAAGCAAGAAATTCATAATCAAAACTACACACTTATTTCAAAATCATCATGTCACCAGCACCTGGCAATCTTGTATAATATGAGATGCCACCATAATCACTCTGAAGGTTTTGGGATGTGAATCAGTTGCCTTCTGCTATATGACGATTCCAAAATAACATGTATTTATGTGACAAAACCTGTTTTGAATATGGCCTATAATCTCTCTATTAGCAGTTAAAGCAATAATAATATCAGTCACGTCTAAGGACATTCTCATGCCCTATATCCCAGTGTTCCGGATTAGAAAGGCATTGAGTCAGGGATTAGCGGAGGGAAGAATAAAGGCTTCCTTGGACAACAGAGGAGGGAGGCAGGGGCTAATGGATCAAGACCCTCTGAGTACTTGCACACACACACAAACACAGTCTTTCATGCAGATTCAGACGCTCATCTTAAAGCTACTTAACCCTACATAAGAGGTGACATTCCGTAAACAGTTTTCCAAGAACTATCCAGTTGAAGCAGCAGCAGTTGAAGGTGACAGAATTTCCCCTCTGACCTCCAGGCGACCGTATGCAGTCTTAACTTGGTGTGTGACTCGGAGGAATTTCTCTTTTTCTCTCTTGCTGCGGCAGTTGTCTGCATCCATGCATGTCGTGTGTTATAATCAGATAAACAGTGTGTATCCAGTGCATTGCAGTAAAGGATGAAACAACAATTTGGGTGTCGGATCGGGTTGGGGTCTCAACTTTGGAGGTGCTATTCAGATTCATTGAGATTGGGTTCTTGGGGTCTCAGTTCCAGCTAGCGCTCTCTGTATCTTATCTCTAACCCCAACTGGTCGAGGCTGACGGCCACCCACCTAGAGCTGGGGTCTGTCCGAGGTTTCTGCATCTTGAAGGGGAGTTTTCCCTTGCCGCCATCGCCAAGTGCTTGCTCATGGTGGGAACTGTTGGGTCTCTGTAAATAATTTATAAGGAGTACAGCTAGACCTGCTCTATTAAGTGTCATGAGATAACTTTTGTTATGAATTGGCGCTATACAAATCAAACTGAATTGAATTGAATTGATGAATAGCTTGCCAGCTTCATCCCTAAAACCCTTTGAGAGAATGCATAAATCTTTAAGATATATTTCTAAGACTCTCATGAGGCGTTTTGTTGACAAGACCTAGATAAATTCTTTCCAAAAATGAAAGGAAGTGATAGCATGACTTTTTTATGATAGAGACAGCTAGGGCGGCAACGAGTGCCTTCTCAGTGCAAATATCTTGTTTTGTCCGGCCAACAGTCCCAACTGATATTCAGTTTACTATCATAGCGGACCAAGAAAACAAGGGAATATTCACATTTGAAAAGTCAGAACCAGTCACCAATGAAAAATCGACATAATCTTGAATTTTCTGCTGATAAACGAATGGTTTCGTCTGTAGAGACAGTGTAATCTAACTGTGTCCTTTTGTTCTCTTCCAGGCTGGATCCCACTCCACCCTCCGTGCCCTTGAGACTGACATCCACCGCCAGCCCCGGCCCTAGTGCCTGCAGATTTACACCAACAGGACCTCCAACAACCTTCCATATCCTGCAGTGTCACAGCAGCCTCGAAGGGGGGCGACTCCTTCTGGAGACCCCACTTCCTCCAGAAGCCCCAGGGACGGGACCATGTTTCACTGACTGACCCCTCCCGACCGGCGAATGACAAGTGTGCATCCGAGGGTGGGGCTTGCCTCAGTCTCTCATGATTGGCTGCTGGATGGAATTAAGGTGAATGGAACACGTTCCCGAGGAGCAGGACCCTAGCCCATCAGAGGGAGAAGAGAAACGGTGAGTTGGATATAGTTTTTCCCTCTTAGAGGCAATCCAATCCTCCACTGCTTCAATTTCAAAAGCCTTTTATCAGCTCCTCCTTTACATTGTCTTTCCTGATGTAAAAATATCCCCGAAGTGAAGCCGGCATGGCTGTTTTTGATGTGTAATGTTATGTATGGATGAGGTTTTTTGAGGACAACCAAAAGGGAATCTTTATTTTCCCGTCTCTCTTTTATCGTCTAAATCTTTCTCATTGTGCTCTCTGTTTTTAAGTCTCTGGGACTTTTTTTTTCCAGACAAGCTAAACAACGTGGCCTCTTTTTCCTCCCCGCCACTCTCTTCCTCTCGTCTGAATTGTTTTCAGAGAACTGGGCCTATAGCTACATCTGACCCCCGACGCTCCACCCCCTTCATTTCTTGAGAAGCAGAGCCAGTCAGACCGGCCCGAACACAAACAAACACAGCACTGTTTAAGCCCCTTCTCATTAATGAAAACATAATATTAGTGGAATGGAGCCTCTCTCATAGTGCTGTTGCTGGAGGAAGGGGGCCTCTGTGTGGAACAGGCCTCTGGGTAAAGGAAAAGGTTATCAGTCAATATCAATCTGCTTTGGTTTTGAGACAGGAATTCAGTTCATTTACAAAATTCTGTGATAATTTTAGGGGACCTTATTTCCTTCAAAGATAAATTATTAGGTTAACCTCTCTGTCTGGGAACACGTGAAGTTGTAATGCTGATGACTTGTCACCACCACACCATGTGTTTTGAAGTATAAATACAGGTCGGGTGTTTGTGTCTTCAGAAAATAAGTGTAGGAAATTCACAGAAGCTTCTGTTTAATCAGATTATGTTTTCATTTTGTATGTGAGGAAGTAACACTGCAGGCAGCATTTTTGCCAAACGTATATTTACATTACTGAAACAAATTTCCTTTTTGCTAATACAATTTTTAAAATAACAAGTGTTTGCATTATGGACAATCATGCAGTCAAAAGAGAAACATTTGAGCAGATTTATTGTCTGATTATTTAGTTAAAAAAACAAAGCACTTCAGTTTATGACATATAGTATTTAGCACTGTCAGGTGAAGAAGTAAGAGGATAAGAAGAGCACGTGAAGGCAGCACTACCCATAGGTTATTAATGTCATGTGTTTGAATGACTCCTGATCTCCAGAACCTTCCTGAACTTTTCCACTCTAAAATCTTTTTTAAAATGTCCCTACAATTAAACTTATATGCGATAACAGCAATATGAGTGTATGTTATTATGACCATGTGGAAGGACTAGCTTGCTGCCTAGAATGCAGCATCCGATTCCCCACCCTTGTGTCTCCATGTGGCACATTACAAACTTGTGTTAAGAAAGTCAAGCCAGCAGAGCCTGGATAGATTCCTCAGCACATGGACACCTGTCAGGAGATTAACAGCTCTGCTGCACTGGGTCAGGGGCAGTTGGCGTGGTCATGGATGTAGGAGCCAGTGCACAAGCGTTCCTCTTTCATTTGACATGTTCGGAGGTGTAAGCATTCTGTACATCTCTGCTTGTGTTGCAACACCTGCACAAAGTGCTGGCTGCAGCGCTTTGCACCTCACGGATAATTAAAAGCACAAGGAAGAAAGCTCTCTGGGCTTCAGACTGGAGCAGTTGCTACTTAGAGTAGATCATCAGTGGGGTGTTCGGCATGACAGTAGATTAAATCTCTGTCCCTCCCTTCTGCATGTTGCCATCCTGTTGTTTGGAACTGGTCGGGCTTTTTGAAGTGATGCTATGGTTACCAACATGCAGACAAAGAGTGGAACACCTGTACCTATGGATCGGAGATATGCACTCAACACATTTTCATTTGTTTTAAACATAAATGTGAAAGATTCTTTGACAATCAAACATTAAAATAATGTTATATATTTAACATATTGCATTTCATTTAGCGCAATCACTTCCTTTTTGATTTTTTTTAGCTGCTAAAACCAGAAAGGTTGATGCTATCTTGTGTGAATTTGCTTCATATTTAGGCTTGATAGCTCATTAGGATGCATACATTCTTTATGCTATGCTGGATTTAGTTCAGATGTTGATATTTAGTTGCAGCTTGCCTCACTTCTACTGGCATGTCACCACAGCTGATGCAAGGTCGCTTGCAATGTGTTGCATTAACAGAGCCAAAGACTTGCGCCATAGTGTTTCATTGTTTCTGCATCCATGAATCTTTGTTGTTCAGGAGGCCTGTTTTCAACCACTGATCTGAGACCCTCCAGTCAAGCAACTGTGAGACCGGAGCAGCTTTTCTTTCAGGACTATACAGATAAACTCAGTGACAATAAGTGATTCTACTGATTTAGTAGCATTTTTACATTATTTCTCTGTTGCTCCCACTTTCCTTTTTTTTTTACCATGTTAGACATGATATCAGTGCTCATTGGAATTTCTTTCACCACAGGTATGAGCTGTTTCACTCAGCTGTAAAAAGCGTGAGATGGGTGATAATCACTCTGAGTATCTGTATCAGGGAACAGACTCAAATTTGTTTGTGCACCCAGAGAGAGGAAAGATAAATCTACCATACATAAATTCACACATGTAGAGGGACAGAACTATCTAATAATTTGCATCTCGACACACTGGGAGAAAATATATTTTTCCAAGCCACATATGTATCTAAAATGTAACATTACTTTGTTCTCCAGTGACATAAAAGTCGGTCAGGCCTCGCTGTGTTTCCTTCCTTACAGATTACCACAGCCCTTGTCTCGGTGTTGATCAGATTCTTTCCCCTGCCATGCTACAGTGCATTATGTTTGTAGTAAACAAGATTCAGCTTTTCCTTCCCCTGGACGTGATGACAGGATGTCCTGTCATGCCTGAGTTTGACTCCTTGTTAATAGCACTCTTGCTATGGATTTTATGACTTGTTACATAACAGTTTTTTTGTCTGTTAGGTATTTATATACTCAACGAATGCCTTCAGGTTGAATAGAATGGGAGTTACTGTACATACCGGTATTTCTGTAAGTTGATGAAAGTGTATTGTTTAGTGTATGGGTGTGTCTGCACAGTATGTGTTAAGTGCATACATAAACCCATAACATGAATTGTTGTCCATTGTTGGAGATGGAACTGGTGATTATTTTCATACATTTTGATCCTTTAACCTCATCTTCACCTCACCTCAGATCACTGCAACCTTAGTTAACATGAAAGTGTACCTCTGGTTAAACCTGTTGAGCCTAAAAATCAACAATTTCCACTAATGTGAGAGAGAACAGCCGATTACTGGCAGGATTTTGTATGTGTGTCAGTGTCAGTCACCTAATCAGAGTAATTGACCGAAACGCTGCCAATTTCAGTGTTCTCCTGCAGGAATCTCAACGGCAGTCCTAACCGCTGTGGCAACATTAACTGAAAACTGTCAAACAAATTAAAGCTGATTTCTCCCCCGACCCTCTCCCTTTATAGATAAAAAGGACTCTTTCTAAGACAACAAAAACAAACCTTTTAATGGTTGTCCAGTTATAGAATAGAATGCAATTTATAGCAAAACGCACACAAGATTTGCATTGGGAATGTGAAACAAATGCAGCTAAATGCAGACTTAATGTAGTAATTTAGTCTATACAGTCCTATTTTTAAATTCTGTTGTACAGGATGTACCAAGCTGTATATATTTGCGGATTTTGCTCCATGTTTATTATTGGTCATGTGTGGGTTGCTGTGTACTTGGGTATTTGGACAGAGGGAGTTGTCTTGCTTTCACTTAGTGGCATGCGATATCCCCTTGTAGCTCAGCCTGTAATTTAGACAGTGGCGGGACACATGAGGGAACAAAGTGTCCATTAGCACTGGATGTATAGGACGGGACAGACCCAGCTATAGGCCTGTACCATGCATGTTAAACAATAGGCTACTGTGGCCCAGTAAACATAGGACAGGGGGCCTCATTCAGATGCTGTTATGGATATAATTCTCTCTCTGAGTGTCTTTGTATTGTCTAAGGAGGAAGAGTTTCAAAGCAGGTGCTTCTTAGTCTTCCATTAATGACCTAAAGGGTCAGTTCAGCCAGAAAACAATAAACATGTTTTCTCACTTACCTCAGTGAACTTGCCTTCAAGGGATAAGGCTAGCAATATTCCATATTTTTCAACAATTCCCATTAAAAGACCAAAACCAACTTGACCTACTAATCGACCCAGCTAACAAGTATAATATTGTGTGTGTATCAAAGCCTGATAAATCTTACAGTATTCTTCTGCACCAGAGCCCCATTGTTGTGCAAAAACATACTAAAAACACATCAGTGAGTCACTCTGAGTGACACGTTCCTTCATTACCATGAACACACACCGCATTATTTTGATTCAGTCCAACACACGTGTATTCAGTCACATCGGAATATTGTCCCCAATCAAGTAACTCTTTGAGTAAAGTTTGATATTAAATACACCGGCATGGCTGTTTTTGATGTGGACCAGCTGTAGCGGGAAATGACTGGGCCCTTTTTTTAAAATGAAAGTATATATTTGTGGACCTGGGACACCGCTAACCACCTCTACCAGGAAAACCCTTTTTATTATATTTTTATTGTATTGTATGTATGTTATAATGTGTGTTTTGCCCTTCTGTTTTGCTATGTCTCACTAAATATAAAAATAAAAGAATATAAAAAAAGGTTAAACACATGTTGGTTTCGATATTTTTATGGGATTTGTTGAGGAAACGTATTGTGTGCCAACTTAGGGCAAATGATCTGGTCTATTATCTCTTAATAGCGTATTGCTGGAGCGTTTATGAAACCTGCACCGTCTTCAAGTCATCAAGTGTGCTCAGTTAGCTGACAGCCCAGCAATTACCTGTTTGACACACCCCGCAGACAATGTCAAAGCCACAGGTGGAGACACTGGCTGTCCTCCAATCAGGGTAGGCTGGGTGGTACTACCAGCAGAGCAAGAAAGTCCCACAGATTGGAGAAGAGGGAGGGAGGGAGAGGCAGAATGCATTCGAGTGGGTCAGCAGGCTAAAGATAGCACAACTGGCAGAGACATCAGGGTGTAAGAGAGTGAGAAACACAGACAGACCAAGTCCATGCATGAGGGCTGTGTAGCAGCAAGTACACCTGCAACATCAACTAGAAGTACTCCTCTGCTGCGATGCATATTTTACAGTCCCACTGCGTCATCAGGTCAGCATTGTAAGTCTTTTTCATGTCATCTGTTTGGCTTATGTTGATTCTCCTATTCTTTATTTGTTTAGGCCTATGTGTGCATTTAGTTGTGCAACATTTGTACATGTTCCACATAGCCATTTGGCCATAGGAATCAAACGGTTGCTCCTAACACGTCAACTTAAGTTTCATACTGAGTGTGTGTGTGTGCTGGAGAGAAAGTACAGTGTGCATGTTTCTGTGGGGTTGGCTCAGGTTGCTGAGAGGCACAGTGTGAGGGACCTTGGATATTTAGAGGTGTGTTGCAATCCGTATCCAGTCAGAGTTTAGCAGTTGGAAACTGAAAAGCGTTCTGTGGTGTGCCTGTGCAGCACACAGCGTCATGCCCCGACCTGCAAAAACTTGCATTCCATCAAAAAATATTCTATCGTGCGCTACGTTTTTATCCGTTATCAACCGACACGATTGTGTTTGCGCACACGTTCACCAGCTGTGTGACACAATTTGGAATCCGGTCAGGCTGCCTGCTTATTTGCATAAGCCCCCAAATCAAATTTCCCTTTTGTTTGTTTGTTCTGATGTTTGTCTAGAGTAGTGCTTCAAACCTTCATGTTAGAGAAGTTAATTATTGTTTAAGATGCTTCCTCCTGCATTATATCTAACCAGATGGGCACTTTCACACTGGACTATATTTTCTCTAGTAAGTTTTTGTTTTCTTTCCTTTTTGCTTGCTTCTTAGAGCCACTTGACACCATTTCTCTCTAAATCTTTCCACTGAGAGCTCTTAGAGCAATGAAAAGCACTTCTGAGGCTCTGCCAAGAGTGCTAAGCTCTTTTTTTAGCTGCAAGGCCATGAATATTTTCATTGATGCTATTTTGGGATTGATCAGATCTTAATACAAGGTTAGAGCTGGAGATTATTCAGAGAGCATTGGTTTATATTATAATTCCGTTATTGTGTCACTGCTGTTAGTTAATCTCTGCTCAGCTGAAGACAAAGCTTAGCGTGTGGCAGGTTGTGGCATCTTAGGTTATGAGGGACCTGTTGTTGAGATGCAAGATCTCAGTGAGGAAAATGCAGAGAAGGCGAAGTTGTCATAGGAGTGAGAGAGACCTGAATAAAGAGTATCTGTTTATTCAGTTTGCCTATTTCCATCTTTACACAACATGATGCTACATGGGAGGACTGAACTGTCACATAGCTGACAGTTAGATGGTTGTCGCCTCCGGCAGCTGTATGTTGTGTCGTGGAAGCCGACTGGCACAAGGACCGACGCTTACGTTTGAGTGACACAAACCCTGCCTTGTCTTCCTGCTGCTGTGACAGCTTTAATTATGTTTCTCAGCTTACTGACACTTACCTTTGCCTACAAAGTGAATCAAAATCATTGGCCATGCTCAAAAGGTTCTCAGATTGCAACCTTTTGCTGTTGTTGTATGCCGTGAGGTGTCGCTTCACAGGTGGGCCTCCTCACTCCTCCAGCTTCTGGAGAGTTGTCTTGTCGGTTGTCCTCAATTCTCCTCCCACAGCCCACCGTGACAGGAACATAACATTTTTTAAGTTGGGTTAGTTTCTAATAAGATGCTACAGGAATAACAATCACAATAAATCAAGATGTAACTCAGTAGGCAATATAATAGCTTAATTGAATGCCCTGTTAAGCCATCTGATGTGTTCTGAAAAGGCTGAAGGGAGCCATAACTGAGAACAAGACGTTGCTATAATTGAGGCCAAGGTAAAATATGAAGGGTAGTTTAAGTTGGCATTTAGACTCAATTACAGCAACTCCTGATCTTAACAGGCATTTATATTGTTAGGTTTCCAAGGGGGCCAAACATTGTTAGCTGGTTTGAAATATAAAAACAAACTGGCTTATAAGAGAGGTTAGGCAATCTGCAATGGTCTATGGGACCCTTTTGATCATTTAGAGGGAACAGACAAGTCACTTTGCATAAAATCTCCTCATTAGAATCCATAGAAACAAAATATGTTTTCATGAGTGAGTCTGGTAAAGGCCTTTATTAGGTTGTGTCTCTACATGTAAGCAAATAACAGACTGAGAGGCTTCCTGATGAAAGTGAAAGTAATGTTGGAGAAGAAAAAAGTCTCATCACAAAGTGATGCCGTTTCCATCAAAATCCATCACTGCATCCCAGTTCCACATTACATATTCTAAAGTGACAAATCAGAATAAAATCACAGATGTCAGTGAGCATAAATACACCGAGAGTGAGTTTTCCCACCATGCAACAGAAATGAAGGAGCTAGGGTCATGTGTTTGCGGGTTGGTATGGCGTATCGTGGTTCGAGTGTGTATACCATCTTCTTAAAGACCCCGTTTTCCACGACACTGTATGGTCGTAGGTCCTTACATATGAAGACGGCCACAGACTGCGTTATCTTCTGTGCGCGGGCAGAGTTTGGCGGCGGTTTGCAAAGGAAGGATCTGTCGAGTTGCGTCTGCTTTGAATCCACAGGCTGGTTTAACACTGCTGCTACCTGCTTCGGTTGCCATGTTGTTGTTGTTGTGTGGTCGAGTGCGGCCTCCGTCCGTACAACGCAAATCACACACAGGTGTTGCTCACCGCACCCCCACTGGCCAGGGGCTTGAATCTATTCAGAGGATTTAATGAATCGATATTGAATTGGGAAAAAATATATTGCAATGCATTGATGAATCGATATTTTTACCCACCCCTACCAGCCACACACATCTTGTGTAATTACCTGTTCATAATAAAAATGACATGGAGTGGTGTGACAGCATAAAACAGCCTTGCACATTTATAAGCAATATTTCTTTAAGGAGGGAGATTTTCCACATCATTTATTTTGGTTTATATGTGTTTCATGTGAACACATCTTGTTTGTATTTATATACTTTTGAACAGAAACATTTTTATTTATTTATTGTTGCAGACAGGGAGCTTTGGAGGGAAGAATGATGAACAGTGGAGTTTGGAATGAGAGTTTGGATACAAGAGATTGAATTTACTGAACCTTTCTGTCACAATGTTGCTAATTGACATTTTCAATGAAGATATTATCTTGACATGTCGCCCCCCCTTTCTCTACCCCGTTTCCTGTCTATCCTCAGCTGTCCTATCTAATAAAGGAAAAAAGCCCCCCAGAAATAAAAAAAAAAAATGGCAAAGACCTTTAATATCATATGAATGAGAAATACTTGATTTATTGTATGATCTAAGTGCCATACATTATGGTCAGTACTTTATGGCATTTTATATATATTATAGTGTTCTAATTCAAGTACTTTATGAATATATATTGCCCAAACCCCAAAATAACCCTCTATCCATAGACCTTTGATTCAAGGAAAGAAAATTCTCCAAAAAACCCATTAATGAGACAAAAGCAGATAAAGAACATACTAAAGGACATACTGTAATACAACTCCTTCAGCGTGAATGTAACTGTAGGCTTGTGTATTGCATCTTAAGAGAGCGTGGACCCGCTTTTACTTATGATGCTAATGGAGTCCTGCTCCCTCTTCTGGAGCTGGTATTAAAGGGCCCTGGTGTGAGAGCGGGCCTGGAGGCTATCAGGAGTGTCTGAGAGCTGAGAGCTCGACTCTTGGGATTCTGAACACATCCAGCACTGACAAGGAGCACTCACTGACTCTCTCCCATACTCTCCTTTCAGAAATGTTTTTTTTCCCCCTCTACTTAATTCTCTCCCTCCTCCATATCTGCGCTTTCAGAATTCCCTTCAGAGCAGCCAGTTCCCATCTGTGCTTTACATGCCTTTCACATGTGTCAGCGTGGTTGCAGGTGTGTTTCTGAGTGCACATGCTTGTTGAGCGTGTTGTCTTGATCCACATGAGCGTTGCTGTCTTTGTGCTTCCTCCAGTACTGTGGGCCTTTCCCATGTGTTCTTTGATAATTAGAGTTGTTTTGGGGGATTAATTGTATTCCCCACAAAATTGTTTTCCTGCTGCTGGGATTTAGTGTGGGAGAACCCTGGAGTTTTTTCTGCCAAGTACAACCATTTGTTGCCACAAATGCTCCCTAGTCATAAGCACTATGTCACAGGAAACTGTACTAGTGCTTATGATTAAACCTTTCCTTATATACATTATACATAATACATAACATTACTCACCTGCCTCCCACAGTTTTATTACAGTTATATTGTATTCCTATATTTCAGTTGATGCATTATTGTATGTGCTAAACTCTAATGAGATTTTGTTCCATTACACATTCCTTCTTTTTACATATAAGAGAGTTTAAGAGCACCGTTAAAGGGAGCCCGAGAGCTTAGAATTTCATTGCAAGCAACTGCTTTCCTGTATTTGTGCAAATGGCAATAAAGAACTTGAACTTTACTTGTTAGTCTAAAGAGCTCAATTACTCCTCTGTTAGAAATTAAAGTGGCAAACTATGCTCCTCTTTTTAAACTAATTGGAGTACCAGATGGTTTGCTGGTACAAGGATACAGAATTTCAGTCTGTTTGGTTTCTTCATGAGCTTATGACTTCTAAGTTTGTACTGCTTCTTCATATTATTCCTTACTTACTATTTAGTTCATTGTTATGTGGCCTCATATACCCTATTTACATTTGATATTTACATTTGATTTTTACCTTGATACAATAACTGGAAAATGACATCTAATCACAGGCCTCTGATGGATGTCAACAAACATGCCTCCAAGGGAACCTCTACTGCTCTGTGGGATGTACTATGTTCTTTGCAGAGGAAGCATTTGTCTGGAGCTATTTGCTGGGCAATTTGAGATAGCAGGAAGAGGTGGAATTATTTGACCTTTCAACTTGTTGAGCAAATTTTTCTCTTTCAAATGTGGCCAAACTGTACAAACTACTTTCACACCTGACTGAGATCTGATCACAAGCTGGAACAATTCCAGCTGGACTCTGGCCAGTCCAGTTCGGATTGCAATGCATTCAAATATAGAAAGGTGTTGTATACTTACATGCACTTTTACTTAT
This sequence comes from Dicentrarchus labrax, assembly GCF_905237075.1. NCBI lineage: Eukaryota > Metazoa > Chordata > Actinopteri > Moronidae > Dicentrarchus > Dicentrarchus labrax. The sequence goes on along the minus strand of NW_026136712.1, from coordinate 19,895,084 downwards.
GTCTCTTTCTTTTTCTCTCTTCTTTCGCTTTTGTTAACTCTCAGGTGGCTCAATGGCCCGAAAAGGAAGAGGAAGAACAGCCAATGTTCGGTGAAGAGTATGACTGGTGAGTAACTCACAGTTGGTGTTATGATGGAGATAAAAAGAAGCTCTGAAGTGGGAAACAAACCTCCACCTGAATTTTTAAGTCTCTTCAAAAACACACCTCTCTCTTAGAGAATAAAAGCTCTCCAAATGCAGGAAACCAGCTATTTTGAAAATCACTTTCCCAGCATTTTGTTCAGCTCTGTTTGATACATTTTTGGATTCTTCTTTAGAAAAGGAAGATTGTAGCTGTCAGTCTCGCCGCAGTGAATACAGGCAGCTGACTGACTGCACAGAAGCTAGTGGTACATGATTCATTGCTGGCTTGTGCACATTACGCTTTCGATTTGTCACCTCCAAAGAAAAAGTACAACATCTTGGCAACTGTCATCAATAAACGAAAAGCCTTCTGCTTTGTCTTCTTTCTTGTCAGATATAGCACGATGTCTGACTGACAGCTTCAAATCCCCCGAGCCTAAAGAAAGGGAAGAGAGAGATATTGAATGAGATAGGCTGGGAGGAACACCAACATAAAAATCTGACTCTACAGGATAGTTGATTTGGCATTTGTAAAATCTAACTCCCAGGCCAGTACTTGCCACATGTTTTCCCTCCCAGCAGGCTTGTTGCCTGCCTATCTGCATCACTGCTGGAATCTTGTACCATATTCTACCTGCCATGGTCCATTTCAGATGAGCAAATATGACAATATGTCTGCCTGAGGGACATGGTTGTCTGAGATCGAATTACATACACTGTAATGATGTCAGCTTTTTCCTGTGGGAGAGTGGACCCTCAACCAGTCTTTTAGGACACTAAGGAGGATTTAATATAATAATAATAATAATAATAATAATAATAATAATAATAATAATAATAAGTTGTAGCCCTAGTCCATTTTCAGACACATTAGTACCTTGTGTGTAGAATTTAGTGGCAACTAACTGAACACCGCTGGCTTAGAATGAGAGTGTATGAGAATGAGAACGTGCTGTGAAGTGTGTAGGAGAAATTATGTTTGCCACGAAACTCAGGAAAAATGCAAGAGGCCCGATCTAGAGTCAGTGTTTGGTTTGTCCCTTTCTGGGCGACTGTAGAAACACGATAGAGTCCATTCTGTAGATAAAGCTCATTCTTAGGTAACGAAAGCACAGTTCTTATTTTCAGGTGGTCATACACTGATGAAAACATACCCATGAATATTATATTCCATTTCTGCCAATAGATCTCCTAATTGTTACGCACTGGACCTTTAACCTATTTATAGTAATAGATGAGCAAAGGGACAATAAGCACAACAGTAGTGACCACACAAGATTTCATATAACGGCTGTTGTTCCAACACCAGTGTATAGTTTCTTGTCTGCTGATGGCCTCACTGTTTACAGTCTCAAATTTCACCTCACTGTGCTGTTGTCATGTAAGGACCTCAGAGAAACAATCCTGAGACTCCTTCAGGGACCTGATTCATACCACCCTGATCCACACGCATTGATAAAACAAAATGGCAGATGTTATGTTGGGAAACTTGTGAAGACAAAATATTTATCTTGACTCGCCACACAAGAAAAACCTCCTTCCCTTTCCTGGGTTTTGTTGGTGGAGGTATTGCAGGGCCCATTATGGGAGGGGCGGGTAGCCAGAGCCAGAGAGCCGCAGCAGTATTGATTTTGGGCTTGGCTTCCAAACACAGCCACAGCAGGCTGGCTCGGGGATCCGGCTGCTGCTGCTCGCCCTGCCAATACTCTGGAGCTGACATTTTTCCTATATGATCATTCTCTAATGCCCTTGTTATCTTTCCTTTGGCTCGTTTCTCTTCTCCTTACTCTTACTCCCACTTTTCCATCGCTTCTCCTCTTACGTCCTCTTCCATTTAGTTTTTTATTATTTTATTGTTGTCTTCTGGATCCCTCTTTTTCTTTATCCCTCTCTGAAGGGTTGAGTTTCACTCTTTTACTACTTTTTATTAGAAAATGCACTTGTGCTCTTTGTCTCTCAATATTTCTTATACGTTTTCACTTGAGTGCTTTGCTTTTATCCCTCTATCTAAATTTGTATTTGGATTCCAAATGGATTTTTCTTATCAGCAAAAGAGTTTGAGCTCTTCAACAGTATATAAAAACCAATCTGGCCAAAATTCCACTCGTGTCCCTTTGGCACTCTCTCTAGTCTCTCCTTCTACTCTTCTTTTTTCTCTCCTTCCCACCATCCTCTTCTTGCCCCCCCCCACATCTGAAACAAAGCCAAAAGGCAGAGCCCAACTGACACTGCCAGTCACAGCTCTTACCACGCCTTGGTATACACACACACACACACACACACACACACACACACAAGCATACTGTATATGTCATGAGAACGTCACACACGTATGTGCAGAGTAAAAAGATCTGCCAGTGGGTGTTCAGACTTAAACATCCACATTTGTGTATTTATTTGTGACTTGCAGTGTACCATCTCCTCCCCTCCTGGTTTCTGAGCTATATATCATAAGAAATGTCTGGAAATCTGCTATTTCCTGTGTCTGTGTGCTCCCTCCTTTACTCTCACTGGTGTTGCCTGTATAGAAAAAGAACAAAGTGTCCTATTCCTGAGTTTAACGCAGACGAAAGGCTCCAGAGAGGAAGAAGAGTACAGAGAGAACACAAATACTGTAAATTTAGATCACCAACTTCTGTGTGCTTCTGCTTGCACGCTCGCTTGCCTTGAATTGCCCCTTGAGGGATGAGTATTTTGAATTGAATTGAATAAAGTTTATGTAACTTTCATACCTTATAACTGTAACAACTTCTGTTTGGTTAAAATCCACTTATAATAAAATTAAAACTGTAATGTAAAACCAGTCATAATTCAAAATATAGACTTCAGTTAAAGTTTACAAGAATAATATATTATCAACCTTTTACATTTAGTTGTAGTTTCAGTGTTAGTTGTCTATTAAAAGACATGCCAATCAATAGGAGAGTAATTAGAGAGGGTGGGTGTTGGGTGGATCACACATTCTACTTGTAAATGAATGTTACAGTAAAAGAGAGTGAGGCAGTTGCAGTGGTTGTCCTGTCTGGGACCAGAGCCATTGTGTGTGTCTGTGTGTGTGTGTGTGTGTGTGTGTGTGTGTGTGTGTGTGGTAGAATTTACTAAAGGTATCTGGAATATTCCTGAATCATCCTGTGTTGTAAAAGTTGATGAATCCATGCACCTTTAAAGATGCCCTGGGGAGGTTTCTAGTAAACAAACAAAAGCTGTTTACATTCAGTGCTTCCCACCAAAAAAGTAATTTTGTGTATCCTTGAGGATGGAGAAGTATGTTGAATGCATTTCCCTTTTTTAAATATTTAAAACCATGCATTGTTTACATCCAGGTTTGCTAGTGGTCTCCTTCTTCTTCACTGACTTTGCTGGTGCATTGCTGCATTTCTTGGCGCATTACTGCCACCAACTGTCTGCAGTGCATCATCAAAGTGCATCATGCGTCCATGTGCACCTGCAAGATAGAAACGAAATGGGGACCCATTTGTAAAGACATTGCGCTTCTACAGGATCCCTTTAACCTTATTACAAAAGTATTGATTGTGCTGCCCTGCAAGTCAGATGCTGCTGTACTGTTGCTGGACTCACTGTTGAGAACTGTTAATGTAATGTTCACAGTAACCGAAACAAGACGGGAACACCACCGGCGCTAACGTGGTGCTCCTTTCTTGCTCTCTGGGCTTTTAATTTCTTAGATGTCACATATTGTATGTTATGTGAAAAGCTTATCCTTGGCCAATAATGAAAATGCCTAGAGAGAGTCAGGAAGCTCATGATTCTAACTTCCATTGTGTTTATGGTACAGCATAAAAATAGTGGATGGCTACTGTTAAGTTTTTCCACAGTATAAGTGAATGAGCAGAAAGCAGCTGGGTTCGGTCTCCAACCTCGCTGCAGTGGTGATGAGTACAAGCAATGTGTAGGGGTGTATTGGATGGGGTGTGTCTGCTAGGTAAAGTACATATTCCGTCTGACTTTGTCTTTGCCTCTGCTTCTCTCTCAGGGTACATCCCCAGCTACCTCGAAAAGGATGAGCCATGTGTGGTGTGTGGTGACAAGGCCACAGGTTACCACTACCGCTGCATTACCTGCGAGGGCTGCAAGGTACACACACACACACACACACACACACACACACACACACACACACACACACACACAATCCCAGGTTTCAGACACACCAGATTCATAATACCTTCCATAAAACCTGATATGAGGCCTCTGAGGTCAACTGCTTCTACACACACAGCTACATATCTGACACACGCTCATGCACACACCCCCTTCTGAAACACTTACTTCAAAGTTAGCACATTGTGTTCAGCCACAGAAAGATGATGTATTGACATGTTTTTACAGAACCTGTCAGTCTGTCACGTCAGCTCTCAGTCTTGTATCATTTGTCTTCCTGGCTGTCAGCCGGTCGTATGATCAGTCTGCTTCTGTTCCTTCCCTTCATCTTTGTTCATCAATGACATGTGATATCTAAGGCACCACTGAAAGGATTGTGAATACGTTTTGTGGCCAATGATGCATTTGACGTATGATTGATCAGGCCTCCAATTAAAGACATCAGAGTCGTGCTAATTCTTGAACTTCTCAATCTATGTGCTGTCAATAATGCATGTATTTCTTCACTCAGCAAAATAATACTTTTAAGCTATTGATACAGTTGTAAAATTGAGGCTTATTTTATGTATATGAATACTTTTTTAGCTATGATTTGTTAGACTCACTCCTACGCTAATGCCTTACAGCACTTACAGTACTTGGATGTTAACATTTATAATAAATTGCCTCAGATTTGCAGAGTTATTAGAACAAGTTTTAGATTAAAGATTTAATTTGGGTATTAGTTTTATCCCACAGAAGAGGCAGCAGTGGTAGATAAAAATGTCCCTGTAACAAATGTGTTGCGGTAGACTGAACGCTTTCATTCCTTACTGTCAATCTTTTCTCTTTGTCTCCTGTCTTCAACTCTCATTCACCCTCTCGCTTTCACCTTGTCCTTTTTACCATCTCTGTATGTGCCTCTCTGTACATTCCTCTCCTTTGTCTACAAACCGACCGTCCATCCATCTCTCCCTCACTGTCTGTCTCCAGGGTTTCTTCCGTAGGACCATTCAAAAGAACCTCCACCCCTCCTACTCCTGTAAGTACGATGGCTGCTGCATCATCGACAAGATTACACGCAACCAGTGTCAGCTCTGCCGCTTCAAGAAGTGCATTGCAGTGGGCATGGCCATGGACTGTGAGTGTTACACCTACGTATTTATACACACAGACAAACTGAAAGATTGAAAGTGTAGGACAAAGAGAGCGTACATCCAGGGACCTACAGACGAAGCTGTGGTACAAAGTTTAATGTTTGAAGGTCACACTGGAGAGAAGATCTTTATGACTTTAAAATTACACATTTCATATTGTAAGTGTCAAGAAGATGTAGTGATGCAGGGGAGATAAATAATGTGTGGACTTTATATAGAAGGCTTTACATAGAATCTGCAGCTGTAGATGATTTGCAAACTTTATGCAACATGCAAACTAATTACATACCTTCTTTGTTGCTTTCTTTTGCTTGGCACTCTCTTTTTCCGCGGGTCTTTTTCCTCCTCCTCCTCCTCCTCCTCCTCCTCCTCCTCCTCCTCCTCCTCCTCCTCTACCATCTCCTCCCAGTGGTGCTGGATGACTCAAAGCGGGTGGCTAAACGGCGCCTGATCGAGGAGAACAGGGAGCGACGCAAGAAGGAGGAAATGGTCAAAACTCTCCAGAACCGTCCAGAACCCACCGGGGACGAGTGGGAGCTGATCCACCTGGTGACGGAAGCCCACCGACACACCAATGCTCAGGGCACACAGTGGAAACAGAAGCGCAAATTCCTGGTAATAACACATGGAGAAATAGGCAAAGTGATGTACTGACAGTTACCAACAATTACCCATTAAATCCAGAGTCAGTTAGTCAAAAAAGTTGAGTTGGAAAACTTTGAATGAAGTTAAGTTCTGACACACTGTTCAAGCAACTAATTCAGATTTTAATGGATAACTGCAGTTTATTGCGACCTAGGTCTTATTTTTATAGCTCATTGTTATTTTAATGAATTGCTGAGATCTGGAAATGAAGTCTGACGGCGCAAAAAATAGTGGTGAGGCGATCAGACACGTTGTAAAAAAGCTAACACTTAAGCCAGATATAAAATGTCATATCTCTCCTTGCATGGGAAAACACTCAACTATGGCAAGTACTCATGTTTACCACACATAGTTTCACCATCCATTTGGTTAACCTGGAGGTTGATTTAAAATCTGATTGTTTTACCACTTCTGTTTTTTGCCCTGTCTGACTTCTTTTATTATGGACTCCCCCAGATCTCAGTGTACACTGTTATTATACCAGACAGAAACACTGGCCAGAATGTAGAAAATAAGATCCAAGTTGTAAAAAACCGGAGTGATCCTTTGACATACAGCACTATGTAAAATGTATAAACAAAAAATACAGATCAGGAGAAAATATGTTTATGTTGCATGAGGTTTATTCTGCATGTCCCAGCAGTACAGCAGTAACAGTTTGTTCAAGCACTCAACATGGGTTGGGTTTGCACTAACATTAACCCCCGTTTTAAGTGCAAAAACACTCAACAAAGAACTGCCACGGGGGTAATTTCAAACTGTAAACTGCGCTTTAGTGTTTGTGCTTCCATCTTTCTGCTTTGAATCCCATCAGAACAGAACAACAGGACAATATGGATTATTTACTCACAAAAACATTCGTGCTAAAATAAAAAATTATAGGTTTTCATTTTATCTGGGGGAGCTGAGGCTCTTCACATGCCTGACTGTCAGCGTAGCTCTTTATGACTTTATCTCTCTGTATTCCCTGCTGTCAGTCTCTGTCTCTCTGCCTGTGTCTTTATTCCTAAATTCTCTCCAGCATTTTGGGGTTTATTCATCCTAATCCTTCTGGGTTCTTAACCAGACTTAATTCCCTTCATAGTTTTCATTCACACCTCGACTCTTTTTTTTTCGCTTTAATCTCTTTCCTGTCTTCATTTCTTTGTTTCCTCTCTCACTGTCCCTCGGTGTCTACCCTTACTTTACACACTATTTTTTCCTGTATGCTTTCTGTGAGCTCCCTCCTTATCTCAGCCAGCGCAAATCCTCAGTCATGAGCACTCATCTGCAAGTTGGCAGGGATGCTGGCAGTCAGAGTTTCTCCCTCTCAAACTGTCATCCTGCTTCACTAGAGCTCAGATTTATTCTGGACAGCCCTGGTATCAGTCTTCCCCTCTCTCAGACAAACACAGACTGATGCTGACCTCATGTTTTGGCCCAGGATTATCCAAGGTGCTGACTTCATTTTAAGTAGAGATGGATTTTTTTTTAACAGATATCTGATAATTAACTGTCTCTCATGGCTGATACCAATAAGATTTTTCACATTTTTGTATGTAGAAGTTAATAACCTGTATTTTATGCACACCTGAGGGTAAGAAAGGCTAAGTAGTGAGCAAAGATGAATGATTTCATATTCCATTTCTCTGATCTAACGAAATCTAACAACTGCTAACACAACAAAAACAGACAAAAGTTCAAATGTTCATGTATTTCTTCTAGTAAAGTTCATACTTTGGCTTTCATGGAACATAAAGCCATCAAACATTTTACACAAGAATTCAAAATTAATTATTATTTCCCATTATCTGCCGCTAATTTATTGGCTCACATATATCGTGCATCCCTGGGTTTAGGCACTCGTTAACAATTTCAGAGCAGCACTGGACCAGAGCTAATGGCCAAATCAGAGGGCTTTATTTAAAAATCAGGGACCTGTAGGTGTTTAATGTGAGAAACGTGGGGGTTCATCTGGAGAGGGGTAGAACAGCACTTGTGGTAGTGGCATGTATTGTGGAGGGAGTTGCTAAGCAACAAGTTCAGGGGAAGGGGGCCATGTGGGCATATGTAGGTGAGGAGGTGTGAAGCAGAAGTATAAGAATGTCCTTAAAGAGAAAAGATCAAATTTTAACACAGTTTGCAAATTATTTAGTTTTTTGTGTGAAGCAGGCTTATTATTATGATTATTCCACATGACTTGAGGATTAAAATTACATTGAGAAGGGAAAGGTTAGTACTAGAATTTAGGTTAAGAAATATTTTATGAACCTACAGTAAGTTGTAGAAAGTCTGTCTCTAGAGCAGGGCCTGCAATAACCAGGATTTAGAAGACTGATTAGCACAATATCCCATGCTACTGTGAAATTCAGTACGTAAGCCCTGAGCTCGGTTTATCTAAAAGGATAAACACTTCTATTTCACACTGGCTTCACCCACTAACGGGGCTCTGGAGGCTGTAGCCGCTGAACCCTGAATATACATTTACATGCTAAGCCGACCAGGATGAGCCCTTTCAGTCCTTTGGGGATGGCAGCTACAAAACGGCAGAAGTGACGCCGCTCCTCAAACGCCGTACGTTAGTTCGCAAGTGACTACTCACTCAGGGATGACTTTGTTGAATGGTCCACTGATTACAGTTAAGCTCTGTATCAGGTCAAGCTAAAAAAAAAAAACTGCTGTCTTTTGATTTAGGGAAGAAGAAGCAAGGGTCAAAGTGTTGTTTATGTTGATGAGGGGTTGCTGTATGTGTATCAGGCTTGAAAATATAGTAAAAATACTGCCAGTATTCTGCAAATTGATGTCTAAGGATATGCTCTAAGTTCTGAAAGTAAATATCTGGGGTGAGAGGATTTACATGACAGAAACATCTTCACCTGCACTTTGATCTAAATTCATCTATGGCAGAGGTTTTCAAAGTGGGAGGCAGGCTTCCCGAGGTGGGCTACATACAGTTTCAGGGAAGGCTCAGTGAATGGAAGTGAAAAAATATTACATTAGTTATTACATGAAATGTGTGTGATTCCGTTAAACAGAGATACAGTAGAAACCAACAAATGCCTTAGGACAGAGATTTTTTATGTGTTTGGTGTAGTCCAAAGTTATGTCAAACAGCAAATATAAGCCTATGTTAGCTCAATTGTTGAGTGTCATTGGCATCGAATAACATAAATTATTACATAATCATGATCTGATAGGCATCCAGGATTTGAGCGAAACCAAGCAAGTAAACTAAGAGGGCGGTAAGGGGGTTGTCTTTTTCCAAGTGTTGTGTGAAGGGAGGCCCACAGTCTCACACTTTGAAAACCCCCATATATCTTAAGTCAAATCTTTACTTGGTAGAAAACAGCAACGATTTCATTAGGCATGGATTCAACAAGACAAACATCACATCTTCAGTTTGATGGATTAGATCATTCTTATTTTTCAGGGCTAAATTCATAACACAAACATCACTCATCATAACTTGACGTAGATGTGGGCAGAGCATATGAGTCAGTTCACTGTCATGTTCTGGATGTATCCAATACAGCAACAGTTTAGGTAATAAAGAGCCCAGTGGTTTAGATTTTTCACAGCTGCTTAAACCGCAACAGCATCTCTTGCCCATTGTATTATTTGGCTGAATGCAACTAAGCCTCCAGATCTTTAAGCACACGCTGGTCTAAGTTACAGTTACACAGTGTTCTCTCTCGCACACTATGCGGTCAGGCATCTGGAAACAGCTTTTAAAAGAGGTTCAATTCATACAGCTGTGTGTATACGTGCATGTCTACACATCTGTCTAGACGTAGTCCTAATTATTTGAGAGCCATTTGTATTTAAAAAATGCAATTCTTGGTCATTAGCGTCTCTGTGATGCACCAACCCTCTCATTGACCGTATGTGACTAATATCAAAGTAATCATCAACTAAATTATAAAATGCATGGACATTTTTGTGTGTATCTGTCAGTATGGACATTAATGTGTTCTTGAATCCAGGCAAGAGGTCGTGTTGGGTCGCGTGTAGCCAAGATCAGCAATCCCATCTCAGATGCATAAAGAATTAGTATATTCAAAGTGCACATTTTGTCAGCGTGCAGGCATTTTTTTCTTTTGAGATACAACAACAATATGCATGTTCATACAAATAATCAATTATGAATGCAAAATTGTTAATTCAGTCATGTTTACTAATATGCAGGTTACTATCCATTAGTTCCTATTATCTTGCTAGTAAAGGTCAGTCCATACTTTATGCTCCAGGTCTTTTATTTAGTTTTCCAGGCCAAGCGAAGCATAAACCTTACTGGCATACTTTCAAATGACACAAATCTCATATTTCCAATAGTCTGTGAACCCATTAACTTTATCTATGGTCATTTGCTGTTGGTTTCAGGAACATTACGCAAATAGGACAGCTCAAACTGGCTGGTTTAAAATGTTCTGCTGAGCTACGTGTATGAAGGACATATGGTTTTGGTTGAACACAGACATTCAGAATTAGACGTTCAAAAACATCAGCATTTTTTCATCCACATACCTGCAGTCATAAAGTGATCTTATCACCTTGTCGTGCAGTGCAGTGTTCTGTACAATGTATTACAGCATATTATTACCAGTTGATTGATATCAATACATTGGGGGGGTGGGGGGGACCTGAGGTTCAGATGTCTATATTTCATTGATATTGAAAGTGTGTGGGGAGTTTTTGCACGAAATGTGAGTTTGGGAGTCAGATATTTTAGCGCCTTGCAAAGTGGCCATTTGGTATTAACAACTCCATCAATCCCTGTGATATCACTTTACAGTATATAAAGTTAAATGTTATGGGACAGTAAGAATCTTACTTTTCTAACATCATGAATTATCTATGAGGCAGTTTCTCAACTGCTTAACAATATTTCCTGCTAAAAACGCATAATACAGTTTATAGTTTAAAAATGTGTCTTTAACTCACAGTATGTCATTCCGGCCTCTAGGGGTCTCTCACGTCAAAACAACAACAAAAGACGTGAAGTAGCGCGGGATCGTGGAAGTTGTAGTCTTCATTGTTAAACAACCACCTCTGCTGATGAACATGACTCAGGCAGAACTAATGTTCACAGACGAGGTTATGTATTGAAATGTTATTCACGTCACGTTTAGTCATGTTCGCCAACTTCCTTCTTCACTTTCTGACGTATCTCGTGTTTCCACGGAAGTTATAGCAACTAGACAACAAGGTAAAAGGGGATATGCCGCCACTGACTGGCAACCAAATGAAAAGTTTCATTACTTTGAATAGAATTATGTATTTCTTTGGGTTTGAACATTGTTGAAAACAACACAACTCTACAAAATATTGAACATAAGTCAGACATTTTTAGACATTTTAATGCGAAAATGTTACATATTAAAGCTTTAATCACATAAAGCATGAACCAAGTGTACAGTTCATAGCACAGTGGTGAAACCATCCATCAGCCAGATTAAAACATATTGGACTTCATTTCTCTTCTCCAGCTCTACTGGAACAAACTTTCCAGCAATAATCCATCTAATAAAAGGTCAAGAGTTGAAGCTCAACACATAACTGATGAGACTGCAGTAAAAAAGTTTCCCCCCCTGTTCTCCCCTCGGTTTAGCCATTGCCAATTCCCAGTGTGTACCGGGATTCATGTCAATGTCGAAATATCTTGTGCCTCTTTTGGGACACATCACAAGCATTTTCTTTTCTTTTTTTCTCCCTATACATTACAGAAAAGAGTTTCTTATGAGAGCTGGCTCCACATTGAGCTTAGCTTCGTGCTATCTCACAATATTTAGTCTTCCTGACCAACCAGCCTGTGCAGCAGCAAAGACATAATTCCTCTCCAGCTCTGCGGGTATACTGCCGCCAAATGTTTCCCCTCAGTGTCACCCAGATGGCCATGCAGTTAATAAACAAACATTAACATTTGCAGGAACATCACATTGTTCTATATGAAAGCGCATATGAAGCCCCCACAGGCCTGAGATGTGGAAAACATTCACAAGCACAAATATATTCCCAGTATGGCGGCTCCAGTGCCACTGCCACGGCTTGTGTGTGTGTTTGTGTTGTTGTGTGTGTGTGTGTGTGTGTGTGTGTGTTGTCTTTCATTGTTGCTGGTTCCTTGTTGGGTGGAGCTAGAGGCCATTAAGGAATTGGAGACAGCTGGCCACTGTCTCCAGGTTACATAAGACCCAGCCCATCATGGTAGTCTGGAGGCTTCCTCTCCTCTGGCACCTCGTTATGTTATGATGGGGTTTTGATTTCCTGTATAGTTTATGTAGCATTATCTTGCTTTGTCTGGCAGCATGTTTCCCCTTCAGTCTCATTTGTTAGAATGGACATTTTTGTTACATTTGTTAAATTAATTTAAATACTTTTCTTTAAATGAATCCCTCACATGTGCTTCAAGCAACTGTATCAGAAGTATCAGAGCTCCAGCAACGCTTGAGATTAAAATTCTTATGAAATTACGTACAAAGTTGAAGGAAAGAAAACATTTTTTTTTATCAATGGTAGTAAAGTTAGTTGCAGCCCTAGCAGAACATTCGGTTAGCACAATCTTTGGCCAGGCTTGGAGATATCAGTCTCTGAGATTCCTGCTGCTGGTTTGTGCATTGAAAAATGACATTTAAAAATAAATTCAACAGCAACATCTGTTTCCAGAATCTATGCCCCCATTAATCTGGGTAATCCAGAGACTTCACTGTAAACTGCTTTTTAATGACTACATTCTACTGAAGAAATGGTCCCTATGAAACATGTGTGGACAATGAGTGCTGTGGATTATTGAGAGATTCTGGAAAGACATAATGCTGTTGCATTTTTTTTTAAACGCCATTTTTCAGTTCTGTCAGCACCTCTGTTGTATTGGGATCGATGCAGAAATCTTGAATATCTTAAAAACCTGTACAAATAAAACCAAAACATCTTCATGGCCCGATGCCACTGGAGGTAAGGGAGAAAATATGTTTCTCCAAAACTGTTTAAAAGCAACGCTGTTAACAGGTTTGAGTTAAACGCCATATTTATTTCATCTCAACTGTAACTCGTGACACGCAGCTGAACCTGCGCTGGCTTTGTCTTGTGGTTTGTTTCCAAGCTTCTCCACTTGACAGTGTGGCATGCATTCAGCAGTTCTGAACCTCAGCTGCTCTCTCTGTATCTCTCCGGAGAGCTATTTACTCAACACTGAAATGAAAAATGCCGCTGACCTCCACCAGAGAAACCAATGCTTTGTTTTGGCTCTCTAATGACAAGAGATTCAGTCCATCAACGTTATTATTATGATTATTTAAATTTTCCATAATTGCTCAGCTCTCGGTTTCACAGCAGAGGATTGGCTAGGTTCGCAACTGACTTACGCAATCCATCTCTCTCTGGATTATGATTGATGGTACCTTGTGCAAGGTGATTATTTCTATACTTTTATCTCATCCCATTTACTATTGAAGCCCAGCCTGAATAAATGACTTCGGTCTTGACACATGCTTTATTCAGTGGAGCGTGAGACAATATTTCTCATAGTCACAGCCTCGATTCGCCAACTCTGTAAACATATGTATTACTGATCTGCAGTTCCCCACTGCAGTCCTCCTCTAAGTAAGCATTATCTGTCTGGTGACATGTCCCATTCCTTTCCCAGAGCACAATCTGCCATCCTCATCTGATGAATTGGTTTTAATTTGTCTCCTAAGGCAAGTGAGTGGAAGTTAGAGAGGAATAAAAAGGCAATAAAACCGACACACAAATGTTGCATCCGGTCTTAATTAGTTAAAACTGTGTTGCTTCTGTTAAATTTTACTCTAATCCCTTACACCATTCTTATCCATTCTTCTTAAATCTTATTTTATTCTTTTGTGATCTTCAATTCTAAGAACACACCAATACTTTCAACTTTAACTTTTTCTAATATACTCTTTCGTCATCACATCATAATGCTCTACACTTTGTTCTCCTCAGCTCAATCATGCTCTCCTCTCCTGCTCTATCATGATATATGCACTTGGATTTAAACATTAAGTCTTTAAAAACAAATCTAGTTCTAGTTTCATTTGTAAAAAGGCCTCAGTAATCACCTCAAAGAAAGCTGGGCACTCTAGTTTTTCACAGACGTTACTCAAACAGGGGTAAATAGTGCATTAGTTGGGGAATTTCTGTGGATTGATACACATTTGGTGCTCTAGTGAGTATTTACAGCAGCAGGATGTGTGTATGTGGGGTTGACTCAAAATATACTACAGTGCCCTTATTCACTCTGATGAAAGAACATGTCAACCATTGCAACAGTGTGCCTCATTAATGCATTTTTTTAACTGTTTAACAGTGGAGCTCTATAACACACAGGAATAAGATATATCAGGCTTGGGCTACAGAGACAATATTTATTACGAGGATCAGTTCATTTTCGGTTTCTTGGGACATGCTGACAAAAATAAAAATGTTATACCCTTAACCTACTCCTCTATTCAAAGAGGCTCGTTTGCTGAAGTCTAATGTCACGTTCGACTGCGCTCTAATCAGACACCTATGCTTATCTTCCCATGTAGCCAGACAAAATCGGCCAATCCCCGGTTGCGCCCACGTCAGACGGAGACAAGGTGGACCTGGAGGCCTTCAGCGAGTTCACCAAGATCATCACTCCTGCCATCACCCGTGTCGTCGACTTTGCCAAAAAACTGCCCATGTTCTCTGAGGTGAGTGGTGGTTAATGGTCTTGAGGATCAGAGGGTGAGTGTGGGAGTCTGGACAGATAAAAAGAACTGTAACACACAGCAGACACAGCCAAGCTTCTGTCATCCTGTGAGTGTGCGTTCGTTGAGGAAATGTGTGATTTAGGAGGTGAATTTGTCTAACAGAATTAGCAGTTCCCCTACTAGAGGAGGACCACAACGGCATGCGGAACAAGAGTTATGACCAGTCTTACAACTTAACAGTAGACTGTGGAAAATTTCTAAATCTTCCCGTTGTTTAATAGAAAAATACAAGGCTGCAGATTAATATGCTGATCACTTACACTTTGCCGTAGCGCTCACAATGCGTGTCTGGCTTGGAAATTAAACCCCAAAGCAGCTTTTGTTGCTGGTGACAATCAGAGTTGCACTTCTGCTCCAGTCGGCCCCGCCTTAATTAGCAACATGTAATCATGTTTCTTGTCTCAGTAATGAGAGCTTGTGTGATTGGATAATTATCAGGGTAGCAGAGTTACTGTCTAGAGGGACAGATGCAGTGTGTGTGTGTGTGTGTGTGTGTGTGTGTGTGTGTGTGTGTGTGTGTGTGTGTGTGTGTGTTAGAAAAAAGGAATAGCTGTGTAAGTGGGAGTCTGTAATGAATTACAGGAGAGGAAAAGTTGTAACTGTAATCCATTACCGTTTTGGAAACATAAATCAGAGATACTTTTTTAATTAGCATATTTTAAAGTAAGATTATTCTTTCATTATACAATCTTTACTATTGTGATGAATACTACTATTCAAATGAGTGCGTAAACTAGAATAAATTCCTCAAACTGCTGCTGGATATTCTATTAATTTTAGAGATGAAGAAACTAAACAGTAGCAGATAAGGACACAGCCTTTTAGTATTCCAGACACTGACGCAGATAATCAGTCATGTTTAATATGTTATCTTTTAGTCACAGTGTAATAGATTATATTGTGAAATAAGCCTTTTTTAATCTGATAAAAGAAATGGAGAGAGAGAACCTGTTTAGCCCACATGAGGTCTGTTCACTGCAGTGAATTACTGATAAGAATACACAGAAACAAAGCCAGCACTCACCAAGCCACTAAAAATTAAGCATGCCCCCAGGTACAAATTTACAAGAGAAATCAAGCCAATGAATGCCAATTAATCTACTCAGCAGTCAGGAGCGAAATAAGAAACAAGCTTACATTAAGGTGAGATTTAATTCAGCACATCAGAGTCTGTAGATTTAATCAAATGGGTTTCAACCCAGAGATTCTAATATCCATGTAAATCAGGGTGTATTAGTCATAATCTGCGTGCATCAGTGAAAAAACATGTCTTCTCTCTCGCTCTTTTAAACCCGTCATCATGTTTCTCTCCCTGCCATCGCTTCCTCTGCACCCCTTTTATTCCTTCCTAACTTTTCTTCTGATCCTCTGAGATGTGAGAATATAGCAACACAACTAAAACAGAAGTACAATGTTCCAATAAACATGAGTGGGCCGATGAGCAGACTGGTTGCAAGAGCTGCTTTTGAATCTGAATTAGTTCCAAATATGTAAGACAGATCAGTTCCTGAGTTTTGGTTCTGCTCTTCTTCCATGAGCATGCATCGATGCATATGTATAATGTTTAGAATATGGGGAACTGGGGCGAGCGATCACAAGTGTCAAATGGCCCCTAGTCATCATACTTCAGTATCTGCTGATGCTAGACATCCATGTCAAGTAAAGTCATATTTACCAATATATACTTAATTATCTTTTAGAAATGACTGTTAAAAGAAGCCAAAATCAGCTGAAAATAAAAGCTTTCAACTTATTTTGGTGTCTGTATATACCTGATTATGCTCTGATAAATGTTTTAAATTGTTTCATCCTCAATATCTCTAAAATGGTAACTTTTATGATTAGATAAATGTGAAGTTTGGTGAAATTATCTTCCATAATTTCCTCCTACCTCTTTGTAAAGATCATTCTCTGGTCTTTACAGCCTTGATATGTTGAATTATATGCAATATGCTAATTATTTTGAGATAAGAATAACCTTGCATTAAATATTAAAAATCCTTTTTTCACTAGTTACCTTGTGAAGACCAGATCATCCTGTTGAAGGGCTGCTGCATGGAGATCATGTCACTGCGAGCCGCAATGCGCTACGACCCAGAGAGTGAGACACTGACGCTGAGTGGGGAGATGGCTGTGAAGCGTGAGCAGCTGAAGAACGGCGGGTTGGGCGTGGTGTCGGACGCCATCTTTCGATCTGGGCAAGAACCTGGCACAGTTCAACCTGGATGACACAGAGGTGGCGCTGTTGCAGGCCGTGCTGCTCATGAGCTCAGGTTGTTGTTGACTTTCAACTTCGTTTGTAAAGCTTCAAGCTGCATGCCAGTGCTTTTGCTCTGTGTTGCTCATAACATTGGTGGTCTAGCAGTTTGAGCTTAATGTAATGTAAATGTGAATGTTCAGTCCTCTGTGCCCTTAGAGACACAATTCCACCACAGTCCATATTCCTAGTCATTAGCCGCTGCTTTACACTGCATATAGTGTAGCCTATTGTGAATCAAAATGTAATTATGGCCTGAAGATAAAAGTCCACATACATATTCAGTGTTGAAAGGGGGATCTAAAACTCATCCTTAATGTGATTAAAAAGCCTTCACTCTTGGTTTGTTCATTGTAGAAACTCTCACACGTTCAGTTTTAGGACACATATCACATAATATGATCAACGTCAAGATGATGGATGTAAATAAATGGAGGATGTGCAATGTAATCATTCTCAGGGTATCCACAGATTTTCTCATTATGTATGAAAAAAGATTTGTTCGTGCCAATAATTTAATATTATTCTTTTAGTTGAGTTTTTCTTTTTATCTTAAAGCCCGGTCACATCTGTGAAATTTGGCAGAGAAATCTGTTCATTTGTTGAAATTGCTGTGATCACAGGATTCGCTCTCAAATCCAATCGATTTTTTTGTGCCTGCTTTGGTGAACATTCACTTCATTAACCAAAACCAAAACCTAATTATCTTAGCAGTGCTGAGGAAGTTATTGTAGCTTATTACCGGTGTTGCACCATTCACTTTCATTTAACTACTTATAAGCTGCTCCACAAAAGGGTGTGCGGACAGCAAGCTTGCTATTTCTGGGAGCTTTTTTCCTCTTTAGCAATAATTTATTGAACGAATGAAATAAAATGCCTACAGCTGACCATGTTCCCGGCTGGCTTTTGTGTTAGCATTTAGCTCGCCAGATACAGTATTTATCCAGCTAGCCCTGCGAGTACTCACTACGTCACCAAACTTCTAAAACCACATATATCTTGAAGATGTGCCATTCATTTCGTTGTGCTACTTTCTGGTGTGACTAGGCCTTTGTTACATCTCAGATCTACTATGTATGTTGTCATTGTGAACAATAATTCAGTTACCACTCAGAAATGTAGTATATTTCCCCTCACAGCTGTCAAATACTTATATCCGTTAAATCCTCCAGTTTTATCTCTATATTCAATGATTTATAACATTTGTTAAATTTGTTAATTAGAAATGATGAAAGCAAAATAGATTTGATAATGGGTTCAGACATGATAAGTGAATTTGAAGCTGCATCCTAGTGATGACAGTACAATTATATTAACTGTCCATAATAACACATGAAAGTGTTCACTGAGCTGACTGACGGTCACAGTTTCCTGCCACAATGTTTATTGTTGTTTATTCACTAATTTTTTCATCTTCCTTCCTTTCTTCCTCCCTCTCTTCTTCTTCTACCTTTCCTTCTGTCCTTTACTCATTCTCCATATATTTTTCCTCCCCCTCTTTTCTAAATGTGCCCGCTTACCTTTTCCCGTCTTTTCCCCCCCTTCCACTCTTCCTGTCACCAGACCGTTCTGGCCTGACCTCCATGGACAAGATCGAGAAGTGCCAGGAGACCTACCTGCTGGCGTTTGAGCACTACATCAACTACCGCAAGCACAACATTCCCCACTTCTGGCCGAAGCTCCTCATGAAGGTGACAGACCTGCGGATGATCGGGGCTTGCCACGCCAGCCGCTTCCTTCACATGAAGGTGGAGTGTCCCAACGAACTCTTCCCCCCGCTCTTCCTGGAGGTCTTCGAGGACCAGGAAGTGTGAAATACATTTGCCACCACGCAAAGGGATGAGGAAGTTGGGGCAAACCGGGAGATGGGAAGGGCCATCATTCTTATAGGGGAAGGATGGAGGGAGAGTCCTCTTGTCAGGAATCTGCATTTCTCCGACATCACATTTACAGTATGTGGTTTAAAAACTGGAACCAACAATAACAGAAACAACACACCAGCAACAGGAGAGTCACGCAAACTGAGGATTTTGTTTTTTAAACACCCTCTCCTCCACCTTTTTCTCCTCCTTTTCCTTACCCCTGTTTTAAAATCCGTGTGGGGGCCCTTCTGTCTGAGCATGATGTCTTATCTAGTAAGAGTTGTAGCCATTTGCCAAGACACATACACAGATACACACAACACACAACACACACACCGACACAGCCACAGCCTGTTCCACCTCAGTTCCTCAGAGCAGCGCTCTTTGCAGGGGTCCGTTCCCCCTCTCTGGTTCTTTTTAGCGGTCACAGATCTACACGTTTTGAAGCCCATGCTTCCAGCTTTCATGCTGGCCAGCACCTCTCAGTATTATTTTTGAATAACTGTTAAGGCAGTAATTTAGAAAATATGGACATTAGTGACATATTATTGCTCACATTCATGCAAACACACAATCAGCGAACACTGCACAGTGAAATTCAGCAGATGCTTTAAGCATTACTCTGGTATATAATAGCTGTAGTAAAGCAGAGATACCAGACCTAGCTCATTATCAATTCCTCAACTCAATCTGAGCCGTTACAGCATTTTTTGGAGCTTCTTCTTCTTAGATCCCAGTGAAACCGGTGCTATATTTATATAAGGCTACTCCAGTTTTATGAAATTGTGTTGTCTACCTTTGAAAAATGTGCAGACCATGGCTCCATATCTACCTTCATTTGTGTCATTGGACCGGCTCCTGTGACATACACACACACGCACACAGACACACATATGAGCAGATTTGCCTAGTCATTGCCCGTACTGCTTGTGCCAGCAGCTACCGTCTTATGAATGACAATTAAGCCCTTCTCTCTGAGGAGTTACTGCATTGAAGGAAAGAATGAAAGAAAGGAGGAGAGGAGGAAGAGAGTTACTTAGAAGCGAAGAGAAGGGAGGAGCGAGGAGAGAGAGAGAGGAAGCAAGATTTAATAGGTGGACTGTAGATTCAGAGCCAGGGGTCAGAAGTAAATCTCCCACAGGCAGCCTCTGAGGAGGTTTTGAATAGCAGCAACCACCAGCAAGACAGCAAAGCTCATCTTAGACACACACACACACACACACACACACACTTTCTCTCTCTCTCTCCCTCCCTCCCTCCCTCCCTCCCTCCCTCTCTCTCTCTCGCTCTCTCTCTCTCTCTCAGCCTCTCTCTATCTCTCTCTCCCTTACACACACACACACACACACACAAACATGAAAACACACATCACCTCAAAGTAACGTGAATGCCTCATTTTACTGTATGCACTGTGCGGCAGTGTTGATATACAGCCCTAACCTGCAGGGTTTGTACAGAGTCCTCTCCTCACGGACTCAGCTCAGTGTGGCCCCTCCAGGCTTCCATACACATTTGCCTTTTTTTTACCATGGGCGTCACTGAGAGCAGGCAAATGCCAAGAAGGCTACCATTTACCTCAAAGTGGACACACCCCCAGGCTGGGGCAGCAATACTGCCCCTGTGGTGTCAGGCACTACCTCACCTCTGTGGACACAGGGCAGCTGCCCACAGCCTACACACAGACATACACCATTCAAGTTGGCGCATGTGTAGATTAACACACAAGTGTGCATACTTTTTTGTAGGTGCACACTTGGATAGACAAAACACTCACAGCACACACACACACACTCTCAGTGCTATCACTTGGTTGAAATGAAATACCACTGAAGACAGGAGGGCCAGCCATCCCCCTGGAAGGTCGTACCGACTCCAGGGAATGGTACCCATTACATTCGGGTTATCTCTTTTTGTTATATGGGACCAAGTGTCATCTTTTGAGATTTGGATTTACCTTCTTTCTGTCAAAACAGAAATCGACTCACTGAAGTGACGAAGGACTGTGTGGATGTGCAGCACAGCTGACACCCATCTACGAAAGTAGCAAGAGGATAGATAACGGAGAGTAACTGAAAACCCGTGGTGGCCACATCCATTGAATTAGCATGCACAGAAAGGGCATCTTCTTTCTGCATCATGGCAATCTTCCACAGTACACTTATGATGCCTGCCATTGGATCTTGATCATAGAAATAAGCTTTTGTGTCATGCATGGACAGTGCATTAGACGTAAAGAGGTGGAATGTTCTCAAACAAAATAAAGAGGCAACTCAAAAGCTATTTTAGTGTCCTGCACTTTACCAATGCTCACCACTATAACAGTAATATCTCACTGCAGATGTCCATGGCAGATATCATAGCGTACTAGCCAAATGACCATTCAAGAATGTTGATTTGATTATAAAAGCCCACTCTGTTCATTCCAATTCTGGGGCCGAGCCAAGTTTAACTGGGTTTACCACTCTTACAGGAAGAGAATGGAAGAGAGACTAAGAAAATCTGTTTTATATTCGGAGCCAACCAGTAGTTCATACTGGGCACTTGTACAGGATGGGTAATCTGCACCCCTCAGAAGTACCTAAGCAAAGTAACTTGTGGCAGGAATCATGGGTAATCGTCACAGATGGTCATGCCTCACTTCTTCAATGTCTGGAGCAATGCTAGGAAGAGGGAGAACAGAGGACCTGGAATGCCACCTTTGGGCACAATGGGGGAGTCTGGTCCCAGAAGAACCCCCTCCACAGGCATCATTACCACTTTCTGAGAAACATCACCTACTCTGCCCTGTCCTTCTCTAGCCCCTGACAGTTCCCCCTTTAGGAGCCTAGGTCTGACAGACCATTATATTAGCCCCCACCCAGCCAGGCTGGTGTTGGAGTGGAGTTTTTGCACTACTGCAGCAGTCCTCACTTCGGTCCACTACTCATCAAAGTTTAATCTACACCTGTTGTTGGATTACCAATTAGTTTCCCTTCTGCTCTGTGTAAAACAGGTCAGTTTTGGAGTTTTGGCTGCTCTGTGTAACAGAGGCTGGCAGTCGCAGTGGGCTCAGTCCCAAACCTGTCCCGTTGTCAGTATTAGACCAACAGCACATGACCCTCAGCCCTCAATCGACCCAACCAGGGGTGGAGAGAGATACCTGCAAAGGAGGGGCTGTGTAGCACTTACTCATTCTCCCTGTAGTACAAATTTTCCATCATCCTTCCTATTGCAGTGTCAGCCCAGTGACGTTTCAAATTCAGAGCCCTCCTTCAAACAGCCTCCCTTCCATCATCATCCTCTCTCCCCCTCTCCTCTTCCCTAGGAACACTACCTATCGTTCCCACTCACTGTGGAGTAAGATTCCCCCAGTTTGGCCCAGAATCAATGACAAATCAAATGGGATCCAGGCCTCTGCCTTGTGAGACAAGGCTGGCCATAACTGCCCTTTAGAGTGGCGTCACCGGATGAATGTGAACTGCAGAGCATCAGCGATGGGAACGAGAGACTTGAACGCGAGAATGTGAAGATGTGAGAGAAGAAGAAAGCATGGGACAGGAAACAAAAAGCTGAGGGCCTCAACCCTCACTGCCATCATTGACATGGGTGAGAGAGGGTGATATGGCCGGTTGTACAGACAGATGTTAACAAACACTCGGAGGAAGGGGAGATGGCGATGTAGGAATATGTACGGTCTCCCCTTCAGTCCCCAACTAAAACAACCCCATATGAGTCCCCACTCCCATGCCAGCTGACAACCCCAAATGTCTCCCTTCAGCTCCCTCCAAAAGGATAACCTCCAACTTTCATATGGTGAGGATCGGAAAGGGATCCCACATTCCAGAGATGCAGGTTTGGAATTCCAACACATCTTTGTAAAAGAACTGAAAAAGAGAAAAAAAAAACCTATTGATGTCCTTTGTTCTCGTGAGCTGACTGGGTATGTGTGTGTGACAGAAGGGGTTATAATGCTGCTTTACCTTCTGAGTCTGATTTAGATTAAGAAAAAAAAGATATATGAAATGATTATAAATCCATAAAACAAAAATGAAAAGAGATGACTTTTTAAAAAAAAGACTCCTGAACAAAATGATTGGAGATTTTTTTCATTTTATCATTGTTTTCTTATTTTTCTGTTTGTTTTTTGACGCTTAAACTGCTCTGTGTAAAAATGGAAAAAAAACAAACAGCTGTAGTCACTTTTTGACCATGCGTGCAGTGTAACATAGAAAATATTTCACTTCTTTTTCACATCTATAGTTTGTGTTGATAAGCCAACTGATCTGTTTGTCTGTGTGTCTGTCCAGCTGTCCGTCCCCTTTTATCAGGAGGAATTTACAACCAACAAAACAGGAATTTCTTTTTTATATTTTGTTTCTTTTTTATGAAATACAACTTTGGAGAAAAAAAAATACCTAAACAGGAAAAATAATGCAACATAAACTGAAAATACAAAAAAAAAAAAAAAACTGAAACAATCTTGTCATACCTCACACAACACAAAACTCAAAGGAACTTGGGAGGAGTCATATTTTGCAGGCACATGTGAAAGTTCAGATGCATATATAGATTAAAAAAAAATGTATATGTTAAGATAATATGTGCTTGTGTGTACGCATCAGTAGAAGTTACAAAAGGACTCTTCCCTCAAGCTTTTGTGCTCTCTATCTTATTGATTTGGTTATCGGGTGACGGGAGATGCAACACAAACGTGAGAAAATGTTGTGAGACGTTAGAGATCATCTGCTAATGTGAGCACTTCTCCAACTTAAAGGCACAGTCTATAGACAGTAAACTCAAAATGTGAATGGCCCAGAGACTGAGGGATTATGACTTTTGTAATGGCTGAGTGTTTTATGGTATTGAATGTAGCTGACAGGAGGGGGCTGGACCTGAGCCCGGCACCCACAACCTAACTTCCACACACCAGCAGAAAGGATAGTGGTGTCACATAGACGTTACAAACAACCAACAAAACTGAGAATATATTGCCCATCTGCAAGGTGCAATACTATGTTATGTATTATTGTATGTTTTTCTGTTTTGATTTTATTTTTATTTCATTTACATTTTATTTTGGCCATAACCAAGGATGTAAATACAAAAACGTACAACACTCAAGATTTATTGCAACAAAGTTAACCGCTCCATCCCACTGTCATGTAAGAGAAAAAAAAAAAACAAATTAATGTGTAATTACATTTGTATGTGTGCACTCTCTCTCACATGTGCATGCTGATCCATATTCAGAAGTGCCCCGTGACATTAATCATAAACCCTGTGCCTCTTCTTGTTTGCAAAGAGATAGATTCGTACACCTCCATATTCTCACAACATCATGAGATGCCACACATGAATGCCTATAGTGTGTGTGTCCATCTATGGAATCATACTCAGTTATTCCAAACTGTTGACGTGAGTGTTGCCAGCAGCCACATTGGCTAAAGGTCAGGAGGGCTGTGAGCCTGTTTGGTTGGATAAAGTGGGAGGTGGGAGTGGGAGATGTAAATAGAACGTAAGCGAGTTATTATTTGGCATGAATGTCAGCTAACTTGGCTGCAACACACCCACGTCATAGTTGGAAAAGTCCATAATGGATTTCCCCCATTTGTCTGCCATCCCATTGCCTCCTAGAAGCCAGCCTAAAAATCCTGCAGGCTCAGTTGAGATAAGGTGGTCATGATTGAGCATAAACCTGGACCAGTTAACAACAGGGACCGGTAGAGACCCTGTTTACATTTGTCATTTCAAGTGTGATGTATGGCGGATAAAATCCAGATGCAATGTACGATACTTTCGTTTACACTAAGCCACATATGTGCGCCTCCATTGGCAAGATCCCAAAAGTTTGGAAACTGAACAGCAGCGTACCTTAAGACACTGTTATCACAGGGGACAAGCTATAGAGGTATAGATGGCTTCCACAGATAACATACTGATGAAGTTACACTTAAGAGGAGTAAATTACTTCTGGATTTACACCTTTTCAACATCTAGCTAGAATGCCAGAGCTGGTTTAAGCAATTAGACTTCAATCCATCTCGAATGCTTCTTGGACACATTTACACAACTTTTTTTTGTGATCCAATAGTTATCTCACACGCCTAAGACACATGACGTGTCAGTGAAGTGTAAATGGAGTCTTAGACGATGATGACAATTTGAACCGAGTACCAGATTTCTTTTCGGCTCTGTCTTGTTAAAGCTGAAAGTAATTTTGGTCTTTAATGACACCCCCAAGTCAAGCAAATTGCATCTGCCAGACCACAATGAGCAATGTGAGGGTTTCAAGGCTGGCTTTTATGCGGATTCCAAGCCCATCCCTCCTATATTATAATCCTGGTTTATTCTCACATGTTGACACATTGGACAAGGGTGGAGATTGTCTGTGATGTTTTTTTGGTTTTATGGTTGTGTTTGGTTCCCCCCCCCCCATGCCAAATGTAGAGTTTGTGAAGACATGCAAGTAGCAAGATGTCTATGCAATTTCCCTCCAGCTCCCTTCAAAAGACAGCTCAATGTTACAACAACGAGCCAGTCATGCTTCTGAAATCAAATTCGGCCTGGCTTGAATTCCAGATGTTCTTTGTGGCCTAAAGACCCTTGCCACTTTGTGTGGGCGAGGGTCAGGACTGCCCAGATGAGCTGGCCTTTAGCCCAGCCTACTGGCTGGTTTCGGTCTCAAAAAACAAGTAGGAGGGGTACTGGGGATGTTGTGGAGAATAAGGATTCTACGAGATGTGCTGTTTTTTGTAAACTGTTTAGAAAGTGGTGTGTGTGTGTGTGTATGTATCTGTGTGTTGTTTGGACATTTGGGTACTACTAATGTCTAATTGATGCGATGCTCTCATTGTTTGGTGGGTTGATCATTAAGGCTACAGAGCCTCAAATTCCAAAAGCCCCTAAATTCAAACCTTCTGCAATATGTGTGTGAAGCATTAATTCTTCTATCCTGCGACCAAGTAAATGTAACGTTAAAGAGTATTCCGGGTGGTTGATGTCAATCAGTGGGATGTACGTAGCATAAGCAAGTTTACTTAACCCATTACCTCTGCTTTTGTGACGTGAGCAAAAGATTTGAAAAATCTCACCCCACTGTAGATGAACGTCTACAACCTTCCCTGACCATTAGTTGTACTAGAGCACTTAACTAAAAAGCACTTTGAATTGCCCAACCCCCGAATCTTTGGTGGTAATAATTGTGACAAAAAAAAGACTATAAATTACACCCAAGCCAGTTGCCTTTTCCACAATTTAATGTTTTTTAAATTAGTTTAACCCGAAAATAAACTGTGTTGCAGCCTTTAGGCAAAGACAAATGACTAATTATAAAGTTTACAATTATTTTTAATGAAGTGCAATAAGTGAGTGAACCTTTTGTCGTATTTCTTGTCTCATCAGATCTTATTTGTACATTTGTGGGAAAATAATAATCTCTTGATTGCTTTTAAAATGCGCCCACCCGTGAGAGCATCCGCTCCAGACACACACGCTCACACGTACACACATAAACACAGACCACTTTTTGTGATTGGGTAAAGGAAGCTATTGAAGGATTCTCTCAGGTAAAAGAACATTTTCTAATAAATGATGATGAACCTTAGATGAAAAACCATTGTTAGCTCATCTTTTTTTTGTCCTCTCAATTTACAATCAGCAGTGTACCTTTTTTCTGTTCTGTGTTCCTTCCTGGTCAAGTGTCATATTTGAAAAGGTGTAGACGTCCAAGGATTTGGATCCTAAGTCTACTTCCGCCACAAAGAATCATGCCCCCGTTGCTTTCTTAATCCTAGATAAAAACCGATTTCTTCATGTGTGGAGGTGGAAGAGTGTTGTGTTTGTCTGTTGGGGATGTTTGGGAGTTGTGTTTGGCACTGTATGGAACCCCATTCCCACCAGGAAAAGTCAATATCACCAACCACAAATTTGCATCAAGGGGCTTTACAATCTTAGAGCCTCATTTCGGATAAGGAAAAAGGTGACATTGGCAGAGTTGTTTTAACTGATCGACACGTCCCTCTAGAAGAGACACCTCATATGTGAATGTGGAACAGTTAGCAAGACGGCCTTAGCGTGTGGGTGGTGAGAGGTTAAGCTTGTAGGCTAGGCTAGCCCCTAATGCCAAAATCGTTTTGAAAATAGAAAAGTATTTGGACTTACAGAACAGAGTAGAAAAGTAAAGATAAAGGAGAGTGATGAGATTAAAACAGGAAATTGACGAGGGAGAAAGAGTTGATCTCATAGAAATCCCCAAATCACATAATGTGGGTCACAGGAGGCAGTGTCTCAGCGTTGAAAATGAAATGTTAGGAATGACCCAAATAAAACATTCTCATGGTAAATTTGATACTTGTTTCCAAATTCGACTTATTACGACATAATTTTAACTTAATGTGTCAAAATGATCACATGCTATCTCTATATTTTATACTTAAAAAGCCAAACGTTTTACTATTATAATCCCTAACTCTGCATCTTTTTGTCCCCTGGTGGAAATGGGCTTCCATAGTACAATGAAAACACACAAGAATGTTTTTGTCTTTTTTTTATTATTCAGGTCAGCCTATTTTTATTTCAAAATCCTAAATTAATCGCATTCAAACTTTTCTCATAAACACGTACCAGAGTGTGCACCCCTTAGTGTCACTAATAGTCAAGTCTTTGCACTTTCTCCCTTTACGGTCAAAGTGCCAGGAGCAATATCCAGCCCTCCCTCACCCAGTTGGCTAATGGTGTAAATACAGCAGTACATGGCTCCCATCCAAGCCGGGCTCCATCCACCCTTTGGGGGGCAGAGGAACTGGCTGTGTTCCTCCGTCCACAGGCCTGTTCTATTTCAGTGGGCTTACTGTTTAACTTTGTGATGTGCTGAAAGATTGGCATGGCTAAAACCAAGGCTGTGCATGTATATAGGTGTGCATGTGATTGTCAGTGTCCATGTTCATGTGAGAGAACTGTTCTGTGTGTGCAAGTGTGTGAACGCTTTGCTATAATGATGATGATGGTCTGTGGTGCTGATATCTGATCAACCTGCTTTGTTTTCCCTCCCGAACCCTCAAAAGCACCTTTTTAGGCCGCGGTACATGACAGAAGTCTGTAAAACAGAGTCCTGCCATAGACTTGTATTATTTCCTTTGAAGAATGTAACTAATATTGTGTTCAGCAGGCTAACAGAGAGTTAAAAAAGCAGGGGGTCTTGGGAACCATTTATATGTGGGAGTGGTGAGCTTGTAGGAGATAAAGACTGAATTGCAAGAGTGGGTAATATTTCAAAAGAAAAGCTGCAACGATTCCCACAAACAGAAGCCAGACTGTTACTCGCAGAACAGAGCAGATTACTGCCACGGCTACAGTTCAAGGCTTTGCTATTTTGTTTCTCTTTTCCAAATGATGGCCTTATTGATTGCTTTTGTATCCCTCCTCCTCTGTGGTATTGTTCCACAGCATGTTTCATAGGGCACTAGAGGATTTATTATGAAGGCCTGCGTTTAGAAAATGCATGCTGCAGTCGAATCTCTGGTAAAGAGTGAATTAGTGTGCTGGTTGGTAGCAGTTGAGGACTCCCAAGAGTGATTTTTAGGTTATCGCAATGCACAATATTAAATGACTAAATCCAAGTAGAGATCCCCTTTTGGGGAACATTACCACAACAAAAGAATTAGTAGAGAATTTATCCGCCCATGAGCTGAACAATTGCCAAATCTGCTTACTGGGCATACCATCAACACTGTCTTCATCAAATCTTTGAAACATTTAGATACGTGTTTAGACTGTTTGATTTTTAAATTGTGACGGTTAACATACTGTTTCACACCCATCCCTCGTGTGTTAATGGAGTATAAATAGAGAGATGTATAAATCATGAGCTAACACTACACCACCTCACCCCGTCCCTTATCCGTTGGCACATGGAGCTCCATTCACTGCTCTGAACTACAATCTGGCCACTAGACTTTATGAATAGCTTTGATCGGACACTGTCCTGATTTGAGACCATTACCTAGTACACCAAATCCCGAGACAGAACTAAGAGCACTTATAGGTGGTATTGCGAGTTGTTTTGTGCTGCTCAGAAAGGAGATTTATAGTCATGGGGATATTTTTGTAAACGGGTGGGAAATCACATGCCTAGACAGCTAAGAATGTATGCAAATTTGCTCATCTATTTATAGTTTATCAATCAGAGATATAGATCAGAGATTGGATAAATTGTGCGAATTGTATGGTAGTTTGAGGAGATCTATGAGAAAAATATGCAATGTTTGTCAGGTTGAAAAAAAGGTTTTGAATTGGTTCAGAACTGCTCAGGTTTGATAAAGCGGCCTCAAAGGGTGCTTTCCGTCCTCTCTCTACCATCTGCTCTTGTCTCCCTTGTCCTGTGTTCTTTCAAACATCCTCCGAGCATATACACTCAGCTCTCTTGGCACATACCGTACAAAAGCCCACTGTTGTATGCAAAACCAGAGGAAATGCTCTCTACTCAGCTAACTTTGAAACCTAAAGAAAGGGATCAATTTATGAACCGTTTTCCAGTCTGTAGCAGGTCCAAGCCACTTTATACAGCACCAGCAAATCACCTACAAACTCCTCTTTAAGGCTTCATGTCCACTGGGAACATCTTTACTGTGCCACCTTTTTGCTCACATTGTTTACAACTGAAAGGACTCAGTGTTGCATGTACAGAAAGCTTAGCATGCTTAAAGTATGTTCTTCAAAACTTTTAGCAAAAACACACTATGCTTCAAAGTGGTGTCTTCAACAGCCGATGATTCGCTAAAAAGCAGATACCTGGTGGACGCAACAAGTTCTGTCTTGTATGCAGCAGTTGGTGCTGGTTGATGTTTCCATGTCAGATTTTATTTCTAGATGGGGCTATGTTGTACAAATGTCTATGAACTGTCTATGTGTCTGTATTCACTATTTTACAATCCACTGTCTTATTGAGATGAGATATATGGGAGGCTCAAAATGAAAAAGATTTTTTTTACACACCTGTATAGAAACAAAACAGGTGCATCGGAGAACATGATGGTAAATCAAGAAAAAGTCAACAGTGATGTGAGGGCAAAGAAACCTTTATTTGACCTTTATTATTAACAGAGTGCGAGCATTGACAGTGTGCAGGAGTTTACTTTGTCTTGATTTAACGTAACGGTGCCAGTTTTAATGCCTGAACTTTGCATTTAAACACTTTTAGATCCATCGCCAAGTTTGGCCAATAGAAGCATATTGAAGTCAACCTCAGAATCTGTGGAGGTCTCTCTGGGTTACGTTTTGACTTCTTGTTTCTTTTGAAATTTTTATTGTCAGTTTTTCTTGGATTCTCTCAAGGTTCCTGTTCAGCCTGCTCCATATATTTGTGACTATGGAAACACATATTATAACTTCATGACTTCAAACCAGCAGTAGATGTTTCACAAAACTTACAAAAAAATAATAAACATGCAAATGAGCTATAAACCACAAACAACAACAGCTAATACAACTACTTTTCTTACTTTTGTATCACTCCTTCAAGAGTTGCTTGCTTCACTGTGACTGCAGAGGCTGCTGGGAAAACTATGATGTGTTCTGCAGACACTCAGGGTCTGATCCTATCAGGGTCAGGGTTAGCCGGAAGGTGCCAAAGAGAGGATTTGAGGTGTTTTTGTTAGTTATGTTGAAAGCCTATCAACCTGTTGTCACAGCTCTCCATGCAAACTATAATCAAGGCAATTACATTATCTCTGGAGACATCTGGGAATGACAACGTGCAAGAGATTGAAGCAGAGTTTGTCACTAGACTTCATTGTAGGTAGCACGGTCCTGCAAGGGCATCTCCTGAAACCCGGACATTTCAGCCACTCAGTGCTTAATAAAATTATTTATGGGAAGAAAGCTAATCTTCTTATCTATGTTCAAATAATAAAAATAGAGAATTACTTTGACAGAGAAAAAAGGTCTTCTTTTGAAGTCAACACAAACAATGTAATATCGAGTGCTGCCCAGCAGCAGTAAGCTCAGTGCTGCCACTGGTCACAGAATGCATGTAAAGGAGAATACTGTTTAATGCAGTAGTATTGCTTTAATAGTTCCTCTGGCCACCAGCAGCAGCACTGTGCCATCTTTGGTTTTACATGCTTTGTATTGAATGTGGATGTAGACAGAGAACTGAATACAGTGCCACTGGCAGTATTGCAATGAAAAATCCCCCACAGCCCAACAAGCATTTCCCCCCATACAATTAATACTCGTTGTATTATGTTTTTTTCTTATAAAGCTTTCCAGAAAGGGTGTGACATCCCCAGGGGGCCAACTTAAAATTTTTGTTACTTTGCACTTACCAAACGCCATTTTATTAACCACCTTTTAAGTCACTGAGATGATTGCTTGCCATTCGGAGAGGTTGTATTTTAAACATTCTTCCTGTACTGAATTTTGTGAGCCAGTGAGTGACTACAATGTCTAGGTTTGTACATATCGTGGTCCGAGATCAGGACATGCTAAATGGAGATTTCTAGAGAGCATAAGAAGCCAAAGGGAATACAAATCCAGATGGGAATCTGTAGTAAAATAAGTCATTGTGCTTGCACTGTATAACAGAGTTTGCAGGTACATCCTAGGCTGAAGTCTCCTGCAGTGAACAGAGGACACAGTACACAGGGAAACACATGGCCATTCACTGTACTAAGTGTAGAGCTCTATCCAAAGGTGCCAGATAGTTATATATTTTCAGGGTAATACAAAGAGTAGTTTAAAGTATTTAAAAGTGTATTCAGTTTACTGACAACGTACAGGATACTATTAATTGCCCTGATACTACAAACCCCAGCATCCTGGTATCTGGTGCAGGTTGAACCAGACAGTAAGAAGTATCTGAAAATATTATTTTTATTCTAATTATTGTTATTGTTTAACTCTCAGTTGACGTCACTGTCACAGGCATGCAAAGCAAAGGAACAATATTTAGGATTCATTTCCACGAAGCACAGGGGCAAACAAACATGCAAGGACATACGATCAAGCTTTAGGCAGCGCTCTGGGCTAAATAAATACACACTGTCTTGTCTTTCAATAAACACACACATGCGCAGGAAACCTCCGAATATCTACTGTGATCTCCTCTCACACCACCCACACCTTCATCACACCGAACCTCTTCTCACCTGGACCTGTCCTCCCTGTGATTACCCATTACCCGGTTGTTCCCGAGCACCCACCACCCCCCTCTTTACCTCCTCCCAACATGAGTCCAGTGGGTGGTGTGATGTCAGGTTTTTGTGGTGGGCTGCTTTTGACAGGTCCAGACAATCAGCGTGTTTGTAAATGTCGATGTGTGATTTTCAAATCTTTGTTTATGGTCAGGGTTTTAAAGGAAGATATTTTTATGGTAATTGTCGCTGGTCTATTTTACTATATATTTATGTAATAAATATGTGACTAAATTTACATCTCACTGGCTCTTTTTGGCTCTCAGTTCTCCAGCCAACTACATCATGTGCTGGAGGGTTTTCATTAATGGACTAATAAATTAAACCCACAAAAACCTTTTCTTGTTATCACCTCATTGTCTCTCTTATATGCAGTTGTATATAGACTTTTGAGTCACTGTACATAGGAATAAATGTCATTTATTCTATCATGATGGTATCATATCTTAAAATTGAAGATTAGAGCTGGATATCTTAATATCTAATCCTGATTCCTGCAAGTGCATCATAGCGATTTGTACTGTCCTTACATGTTACTCTAAAAGATGAAAAGTATATTATCACTGCATCAGTACTTCACACAAATATACTCTGCACTTATAATAGATGAAAATGTAAATGTCCCTTTATACGTAATCCAAGATGAGCACTTAATCCTAGAAATATTTGCATAATTGCAAAACAATGTTATTAACAGTTGTATGCAGCAAAAGGATGTAGACTCAGTGGGCTGAAGTAATGGCTAAATGAGGAGTAAACAAGGTTTGTCTGGTCAAATCAGTGTCGGACTGGATAGGCACTGGCAGCACTGCTCAGTTCATCAGCACGTCACACCGTATCCCGTCTGACTTTTTTTGACAGATCAAATCAAATGTCTCTCAGAGTGCTGTGAGGTTTCCCAGTGAGAGACAGCTGGTCCTAGGGCTATGACGGCTAATTCTTCAACCCAGAGTGATTCTTCGTCACAGATGGGAGGGTTGTTGCCTGCACCCTTAGTTGCAAAAAGAAAATATTGCTTAATTCAGTGTATCTCTGTTGATGATGTTTTGCTGTCCTATAGTGAGCTCCAGCCTGTTCTGTGTTGCTGAAATGCAGAAAAAAAATCTAATTTTTACACCTTGTAAATCCTCATGTCATGGGTTTATGATACTTGCTTTTGCTGCAAGTTGAGGCAATTTGGATTAGGGTTAGCAACCCAGCAGCTCAGCAAATTGTGGAAAACCTGTCACCAGCTCCCTTGTGACACCTTAAACTCATACAGTACAAATATGAAGTAATATGTTTTTCCAAAAACCTTGAGGGGGAAAAAAAATGTTCCACATAAAATGGGATTTATGGTTGAAGAGTGTTCAGTTATTGCTGTCTTGTACAAACAAGGATCCAGGTTGGAGTCTGACCTGTGACAGAGGACAACATTAATGATGATATGGAGTAAAGGTCTGCAGGTCATAAAGGGTCACTTGAGGGTGACATATCCAGTCTGACAGAGTATCGCCATCTGGTGGTCAAATAATGAAAAAAATATTGTGTCCTGTGGGGGAAAAAAAAACATCTTCAAAATGTCAACTTTTATTAACTTCTAAGGAAAACAGCTTTGTTTAAGATAGATAAATGCATAAATGATCATTTAAAATTACATAAATACAAAAAACAATTCAAACATTGAATATAAATATTTTTGTTTAAAGCTTTATGAAAATTGTAAAGTGCAATATTCCCCCAATTTGCCAAAACACATTTTCTTATAGTTTTTTTTGCCACTTGCTGCATTAGCATTCATTGAAGTCTCTGTTTTTGCTCTTTACCAACTGCTGAGGGAAATATCTGTCTCTTTATCTGCTAAATTCTCCACTGTGTTCACCAACTGGCTTTTACTGATAACAGCTACCTACTGGTTTTGGAAATGAGGTTGATGACAGCCCTGAGTGTGAACCAAATCAGGAAAGTTGCAGGCCATAAAACAAAAACGACGAGCTAAAAGGCTCAACACAGCCCTGAGGGAAACTGCAGAGTCAGTCAATTGTGTTATGTTGTGCTGTGTACTATGAGTGACTCTTTTCACATGATATGTAGTCAACTGAGCCATTGCTAATACAAAATATTGATCAGTGCAGCTTTAAAGATAGTAACTAACAGAGATTCTTGATTGACGCTTAATGACTGAAATTAGTTTTAGTTATTTGTTTTGAAATCCAACTTTTCTATTGCATTTCTTAACTTCTAGAATAAAAGTTGTCTTATACCATTCTTGTCCCACGTTTTATGCCACAACAAGATCAGTATTGTAGGTGGCCTGCAAATCCATTGGATTTGTCATTGTACTCTCTTCACTTCTAATGGAGTAACTGCATGTGTGTAAAGGAAAGCTGTGATTCATGCTCCTGGATGCTGCGGTTCACTGGTGTCTATATTCTGACTCATCTGGAGAGGTGCGTAATTGGGTCTATTACTGTGTAGCAGGTGATGTGAATGACTTGAAGGCTGCACTTCCTAAGAACGCAGGGGTTTTTTATATTTGGTGTGGGCAGGGTGGATCTTTTCACATGAAGTCCGCCATGTGGGTGGAAGCTGTTGTGGGGGCTGTGATCTCACAAAGGCAGCTTTTCCGCCAACCAATCCCTCTCTAGTTGGTTGGACGATAGCCCAGCCCCCTCCTCTCTCTCCCTCTGCCTCTCCTTCTCTCTCTCTCTCCCTCATGCCTCGTGTGTGTCATGCACACACCCTCTCTCTCTCACACACATACACACACTTCATGCTCCGTCATAGCAGGAATTTTCCACTCAGCAGCAGGAGAACATTGCAGCCAGCTGCACTGTCAATTGCAGTATATGGTTGAATTTCAAAGACAGTTTGCAGACACCCCTTTTTCTTCCAAACCGCTTCTCCTGGCTTTTTCCTCACGTGTATAGCAACACAGATGCACACAACCGCAGCTACGTAAAGTACATGGTGTACTGTACGTGTTCCATGCTTGTAAGCCAGCAGCAAAAACTCTTCATTTTCATCTGTGTCTGTGCTCTATTCTTTGCAACACTGGCTGAAAAGAACACACAAACATGACCACGTGTTTACCAGGACACTGGAGCAGAAGAATGCAAGTTCAAGTATAAGGACCCAAGGGAGACAGGACGGCCTACTATTACCTCTCCCCCGTCTCCCCCTGTCTCTTTCAATGTCTTGTACACACTTCTAAAGAATCTTTCATGGACCAGCTCCAACAGTAGCTCTCTTTATTCTCTCCTCATCTCTATTTCTCACAGTCTCTCCCTCTTTTGTGTCACCACCATAAACTCTTGAGAAGATCAAGGACAGCTATGCACATGTAGCATGTGGTCTGTGTACATTAGGGGCCTCTTATGTAAGTGTGAGCTCACCCTCCTCCCCTTCCCGTCGCCCATATATTTCCCTGCTTCCTCTCAAATCAGGTCAGGTGAGGACGGCAGAGCTAGAGAACTGCCATGGTCAGGTTAGGATGGCATTGAAAATACAGACGTAATCTTGGAAACCTACACCACACGGGGAGGCTCACGGAAACATGGCGGGGTATTTGAGGAACATTTTTTATAAACATTGGCTTGACCTGGAGCCATGTGAATGGACAGAAAATAAATAGATTCTGTATTAATTTAAAGTAGCAGCACAGTGCCACCTGTTTCAACATTGCTCTTCTGCCGGTGTTGATTAGCCAATGTCATTTTAAAAATACTTTTTGTCTACTTCTATATACACTATATGGCCAAACTTATGTGAATACTCCTCCTCACTTTTGGTCTGGGGCAGTGATTTATGGTTTGGGCCGGGCCTCTTAAAGGTCCAGTGGTTAACATTTAGGAAGATCTATTGGCAGAAATGGAACATAAGAATTATAGGTATATTTTCATTTGTGTATAAGCAACTGAAAATAAAAGTCGTGTTTTCATCACCTTTAAATAAGCTGTTTTTTATCTATGTAGGAAGCAGTTGAACCGCCATGTTTCTGCAGTAGCCCAGAACAGTTCGCAGCCACAGTAGTTTCTCCCACATCCTTGAAAAGCGTTCAGCAGGTCATTCTGTAACTTCACCGCTAGAGGCCACTAAATCCTACAAACTGGTCCTTTAAAGGTGGAGACAGCGACTCTGGAGAAATCCTGTTAAATACCATAGTGCGAACAATGACACAGCAAGTATTGTACCTAATGTTAGCTGAGTTGTGGGTTTGCAAACTGCTGCAGAGAGGCTGCTACAATAACATCACAACAACGGCATGTGTTCACTGCTAAATATCTGAATGTATATTTACAGTACATTACTGGCTACTAGTTGCATTACTTTCACAGCAGATTACTCTATGTACATGTACAGTAAATTACTGGTAACTGGGTACATTACTTTTACATTAAGTTACTTTTATGTACTTTTTACGGTAAACCTTTGTGAAATAACAGTGGTAAGCTGTGACCTCACTGTAGTTGTGCAAGCATATTACTCCAATTTAGGAGTATGCTCCTGTAGAATTACTGTATTTACATGTAATTTCACAGTTAACGTCCACCACATTACTGTAATCTAGCAGTATGCTGTTACACCGTTACCTGACGCACAAATCCTGGATGGAATGGCCGGAATAGTGTTTTGTGGCTTGGTCCAGTCCACTTGGTTTGTTTCTCATTTACAGAGCTAGAGCTGTGAACAAACACCGGGTTTTGTTTCAGCCCACTCACAGAGTGTAAAGGTAGCGGACCGTGAGGAGATATTCACTGAATTTGAAAGGAAGTGTATTGGATTAGAATAGCTTACTTCACTTTTAAGGATATTCTTACAAAAAATACTTCAACATTTTAGAAATATGTGTAGTACTTGGGATTGGCTTAGTTTAGCAAAAATACACCTACTGTACCACCACCTCTAAGGTTGGATTTATAGTTGACAGAAGAGGTTGACCCACTCTATATATAGATTGTGGGCTACACACACTGTTTTAATGTCTTGTCCATGTCTTGGCTGGCCTGCACAGAGCCCCTCCTCAACCCTTTCCAACACCTTTGGGATGAACTGGAACACCGACCGAGAGACAGACCTTCACCCGAAATCCGTGTCTGACCTCTCTGATGCTCTTGTGGCTGAATGGAGTCAATTCCCTGCAGCCAGGTTCCAAAATTGAGACAGTTATAGCAGCACATTAAAGCCATGGTCTCTGTGAAATGTTCATCACACTTTTGGCAGTACTTTTATATTAATCTTAGCTGCAAAAGGATTGCATAAATGTGGGTTGTTTATTAATGCTAGAGCTCATGAATTATAGTAAAAATGTATTTTTCTTTACTCTTTACACTACCAAAAAAGGCAAACAGCTGAATAAATTCCAGATTTTATTTTTAACGGCACAAGGAGAAGAAATACTTGGAAAATAAAAAATGCATTGACTTGGAAAAAAATCATGTGGGGCTTCTGAGGAAAGCAACCTCCTGGGATGGAAGCTTTTCCGAGAGAATCCATTACAGCCTAAGTCAACATAAGAAGACATAAAAATGTAAAATGTACACTTCTGGAGAAGCGAGAGCAGGAGTGTGAGAAATGACAAGTGAAGCAAAAATAATTACCAAAGATTACAAAGATTACAGAGGTTCAGCACTCATCCAGTGTAATGTACTGTAGTGAGACACATGCAGACATAATCTCATAGGTTAACTCCTTCTTAAAATGATAAAATATCAGAGGTTGCGTGAACATCATGCAAGAATGTATGGAAGGTTCCTTGGTCAGGAATTAAGTAGTAGTTAAATAAGTGCTACGATTATGGAAAGGTAATGAGGATTAAATTTAATAAGGAGATTAGAGGTAGGGGGTCTGAGAGGACGGGGCCAACTAGACACTGACAGAGGACAGTGTGTGTATGGAAGGTTGCATAAGATCAGGTAGAGTTGAGGAGGTGTGTGGAGGGTTATCCCAGGACGAAGGGAGGAAGGCTGTCTCCCATGTCCTGCATACCAGCTTGTACTCCCAACATAAACACCATACACTGACCTTATATAATACATTATGATGATCCTGACAGCACATACAGACTGATACAATATGCAGTCTTGATTTACCGGTCCACACTTCTCCCCTCAATAAAACACTTCCAAGACACCAGGAGTCAAAAACCTGTTAGTGAGTGCAAAACCATGAATCATGTACTGCATGTAGTGACACTTTGTGTTCTGGCCAAGATAAAAAACTGAGATAAAGGCACAGTGGAAGCCTGAGCTAAGTGCTCGAGATTGCATAGAGTGATTAATTGCTATAAACTGTGCACAGTTTTTTTGCTCAACGATTGATAGACACTGCATGACTAGAAATGTAGACTCCTAAAACACTGTTGAATCTCTCATTCCGAAAACTTGTGCATTAATACAGTATGGTGCTATAGCCGCCTCCAAATTTCTCTAAAGATTTTATAGTCCAGTTTCAAAGATTTACTACCATAAGAGTATAAGTGAGGTCAGGAAAAATTGGTGTACAGTGCATCCAGAAGGTGTTGGGTGGGGTTGAGGTCAGGCCAGTCAAGCTAAGAAAATGTCTTTATTGACTCGTTTTCTCTATGAAGGCGTGTTGGAAACAAAGTTGGAAGCACACTGTCCTCTAAAATATAACTGTAAGATTTCCCTTAATTGGAAGTAGCCCAAACCACAAAAAACAGCACAAGACTCATGGTTCTACTGGTTCCCTTGGGTTACAGCTGAGCTAAATGGAATGAGTAACATGTTTTTTCTGCGTCTAAAATATCTTAAACCCATCAGACTGAATAAATTCTTCATTGCACTGTAACAAATTATTTAGGCAACAAGGCTACGCTAGACATAATGTAGTTCTCACAGCGCACCCCAAGGGCCAAAGCTAGATCTGTGGGCTGACAGAACATAAAACACAAACCATTAAATGAGTTAAGATGTGTTAAGATGTTTTTTTTGGACACAAGACGTTGCACACAGTAATATCTTTGCCAAAATCTGCTAAAATATGGATTAAACATTTACACAAGCCGTATACAAATCAAGGAAGGAAGAGGAGCCAAATAAGGAGAAAAAATAAAAATATATAGGATATAGTTTCTTTTTACTTTGTGTTTAACTGATATACCTGATTTGTACAGTCTGCTGCCAAAACTCAAATGACAAATTGATATTTCAAACCAAAAAAACTGCACATGTGGCGACATCACTGCTGTTGATGTTTTAAAAGTATTGGTAGGATTTTTAGCGCCATCGTGTGGGCACAACTGGCATCGCTTATATAGCGGCGGTGGTGACGCGGTGAAGGGATCAACCAATAGCGAAGCACGTTTGAGAGCGAAGGCGCGTACGAAATAGAAGCGGAAGTCGCTCACATCCAATATGTCTGCTGGCGTTTAGCTCTCCGCTCCACGAAAACAAGACGCGTGGAGAATGGCAGACGGCGGAGTTGACGAGCTATCGCAGCTTGAATATTTGTCTCTGGTGTCCAAGGTCTGCACGGAGCTTGACAACCATCTGGGAATAAGTGACAAAGATTTGGGTGTGTATTTTTGTGGCTGCTCTAAACGACAATTTGGGATTAGCTACCTAGCCTATGCTAACAAACAGTTGTGAGTTAACTCTAAACGGACATTGTATTCAGCATGTAAAGTGTTTTTTTTTTTTTTTTGCATTTTTTTCCATCCAAACGTAACGTTCACTTAACTTGTGGTCTTTTAGTAAGAGTTT
This sequence comes from Dicentrarchus labrax, assembly GCF_905237075.1. Taxonomy (NCBI): domain Eukaryota; kingdom Metazoa; phylum Chordata; class Actinopteri; family Moronidae; genus Dicentrarchus; species Dicentrarchus labrax. Next base: position 19,855,338 of record NW_026136712.1, on the reverse strand, counting down.
GGATCATCGTTAGTTAATACGAGTTAACTTATTCAACAGTTTGTTTTTGTTTTTTTTTGTCCGCTGTTAATTTGTTGTTGTCTCGCAGCTGAGTTTGTCATCGACCTTGCTGAGAAACAACCGACCTTTGATGGATTCAAAGCCCTTTTACTCCAAAATGGAGCCGAGTTCACAGTAAGTTCAACGCTAAACGTGGCTTTAACAGTCGTACAGTGGCGTGAACTAACATTAAAAGTGAGTCAACTCCGAGCAACTGATCCGTTTTCTTGTGTCCATTGTAGGATTCTCTCATCGGTAATTTGCTCAGGCTCATTCAGACTATGCGACCTCCATCCAAGGAGTCTACGAGTAAAGGTAAGTTCATTAAAGTCATGGACTTCCAAAGCATTCATTGAGGGCACCAGAAAGCATATACCTTGAGAGACATTTCCCCTATAAAAGCGGTGTGATATTTACTGTGTATGTACAATGTTATATGGTGTTTCCACATACATTTCTACCGTGGGAATTATCAAAACTACAGTTGATCCGTAACTGTCCATTTTCAGCCTCTGAGGCTTTGGTCAAGCCGAAGTCAGAAAAAGACAAGTTGAAGGAGTTGTTTCCTGCACTGTGCAGAGCAGATGATCCAGCACCGAAGGTACGTGGCTTTATCTGTGGGACCTGTAATGTTACCGTTAACGCAAGGCAAGATCTTTACTTATAGGCTAAAATACTCACCCTTTGACTTTCTCAGAGACTGCTAGACGAAGATGATGTGAAAGTAGCAGCTGATGCCATGAAAGAGCTGGAGATGTTTATGCCCAGTGTCAGTGGGACGGACTCCAAAAGCAGCAAGAGCAAGTAAGGCACTGGTCACATTTTTATTTGGCTTCTTGAAATTTCACCTGCAAGCGACGTATAATGTAATATCATTTAATATAGGAAACAGAAATGACCTGCCAATGGTGGCTTGTGATATTTGCTTTTATTTACTGTTTCAAATAATTTTTTGCAGGTCGGAAAAGAGCAGACGCCACAGCCGAAGTCGCAGCAGAAGCAGAGAAAAGGACCGACACAGGGACAGGGACAGGGACAGAGACAGAGATCGGGAAAAGGACAGGAAAAGAAGGCATCGTTCTCGTTCTCGCTCCAGGTCCAGGTCTCGCTCCAGAGACCGTGAGCGGCACAGAGATAGAGATAGAGATAGAGATAGAGATAGGGACAGGGACAGGGACAGAGACAGAGACAGAGATAGAGATCGCGGCAAAAGAAGAGACAAATCCTCCCGCTGGAGTGAGCGCTCGCCAAGCCCCAAAAAAGACCAGGACAGAGACTCTGACCGCTGGAAGGACAAACATGTGGACCGCCCTCCACCAGAGGAGCCTTCTGTTGGTGACATCTACAATGGCAAAGTCACCAGTATCATGCAGTTTGGATGCTTTGTTCAGCTGGAGGGCTTGAGGTCAGTGTAGAGTCACCAAAGTGATATTAACACGACTTTTTTTTATTTTTTTGTCACATCAAAAACACCAGTTCTGTAAATCCGATTGTCATGTTGTTGTTCTTTTGTATGTAGAAAACGCTGGGAGGGGTTGGTCCACATTTCCGAGCTGCGTCGAGAGGGTCGTGTGGCCAACGTGGCCGATGTTGTCAGCAAAGGCCAAAGAGTTAAGATCAAGGTGCTCTCATTCACTGGCTCCAAGACCAGCCTCAGTATGAAGGTAAGAAGAGTCTTATCGAACAGACTTCTGTGAAGAATAAATTCAGTGAAATTTATGTGCATGTAGAATTCAGAAGGAAGACTTTCAGATTTATTTGTTACCCAGGTTGAAAAATTGTGATCTTGATGGCAGCGTTTGTGCTTAATTAATTTGATTTAAAAGATTTTGTGTGTGGTGGGGGATTTATTCTGATGTTCTCCTCTTAAATCAGAGCTGGTATTGGTTTGTAGTAATTAAATCATTTAGATTTTCCCGTGAGAGATATTTGGAAATACTAGTTTATCGTCATGGGATCTGCTCTCAGGGTCGATTGTTATCCCTCGACTTGTCAGCACGACGTTCTTCTTATCTTTTCCCCCTGTCGTTGCCAGGATGTGGACCAGGAGACGGGAGAAGACCTGAACCCAAACCGGAGGAGGAACGTGGGCCCAGATGGAGGGGAGGAGATCTCCATGAGGAACCCCGACCGACCGAGCAACCTGAACCTGGGACACGCCCCGGAGCTGGAACAGGACGACACCCTGGAGCGCAAGAGGCTCACCAAAATCTCTGACCCTGAGAAGTGGGAAATCAAACAGGTGGGTCTATACAGCCTGTATTTCTGCACAAAGACTACTAAGGAAAACTCGGGATCCCTTTTGAAGGTCTATTTTATCAAATGCCAATACTCATTCTCTTTATCTGCCCCCCCAGATGATTGCTGCCAACGTCTTGTCCAAAGAAGAGTTCCCTGATTTTGACGATGAAACAGGGATCCTTCCTAAAGTTGATGATGAAGAGGGTAAGACAGTTTCTTTTTACTAGTGTGTAGTAAAACACACATACAGGGTTACTCATGTCTGTACAAGTTTGTAACGAATGATTGTCACTGTTTGATTCTTTTACAGTATTTGAGTCACTAAACAGAAAATACACTTTCTTATGAAAACTTTTATGTAATTTTAATTATTGTTACATTACATAACAGTGTTTTGCCGTTTCCAGTCCAGTGGAGCGCCTCTATCGATTGCATTGTTGTTCCGCCACTTTGGTCCAGACAGAAATATCTGAACGACTGAAAGGGTTTCCACAAAATCGTTTGTTACCCAAAGGGTGAACTGCAATAGCTTTACTTCACTTTCCATGTGGGGCCACCGTCAGGTCAAAATTTCCATTTGTCCAATACTTTGATTTATAACCACATTCTGCAAAACAAATGACCTTCCCATCAGCCTCAGCTGTACTTTTGCCTTTAGCTCTAATTATCAAATGTTCGAATGCTAATGAAGCTAGTGAAATAGCGAACATTAAACCTACTAAACATAAGCATGTTAGCATTGTTATTGTTATTGTGAGCTTGCTGGCATTAGTTCAAAGCACCACTGTACAGTCTCACACAGACACTAGCATGGCTGTAGACTCTTGCATTCCATTCTTATGAAATATGACTTAAGTTGCTTGCTAATTGATCTTGTTTTGCTGCCATTCAGATGAAGATTTGGAAATTGAGCTGGTTGAAGAGGAACCCCCATTCCTGAGGGGACACACCAAACAAAGCATGGACATGAGCCCGGTCAAGATTGTCAAGGTATGTCTGAACATCTAGCCAAAGACACAGAGGAGAGACTTCACAAGAACTCAATTGGAAAATACAGTTTAGTTTTTTTACAAGTTGGTGTGAACTGAAGGGAGGGCAGTTACTCGAAAGGAGTCGATTTGAAAAATATATTGTTTTTGATCAGCACACGGTATATACAACTTAATAAAATGTACACTTAAGTCACATGGTCCTGTGTTTTCCCCTTTGCCCGCAGAATCCAGATGGCTCTCTGTCCCAAGCGGCCATGATGCAGAGCGCTCTGGCGAAGGAGAGACGAGAGCTGAAGCAGGCGGCACGAGAGGCAGAGATGGACTCCATCCCCATGGGGCTGAATAAACACTGGGTCGACCCGCTGCCAGACGGTTAGAAATCCATTAGATGTGCACATTAAGTAATTTCCAAGTCACAGATGTTGATGCTGAAGTACGATTCATCAAAGCGGGGGACAGCCAGAAAAACATTTGCCAGCTTGAAATTTGCATACTGATCATCTTAACCTCTGTCTTCAGATTTTATTTAAATATATATTTCAGTTTAATTTTTGCTTTTGGCGCTTAGGTTTTGATTATTAGGATCCATTTTGGAATTAAATCTGTGTGTTTGTCCCCGCTTTATCAAAACCACATCCCAGTCTGAGTCATACAGGAGACTTGCTCCATGATGGCAGCAACCCCTCAGGCTTCCCAGCACTGGAGATAGTTATCTGGCTTCCTGCATCCACATATCTGGCCGGATGAAATAGTCTTACCATGGTTCAGTGTGCTTGAATGCCCTCCATGGCCCCAGGTGGTCTAGAAAGTTTCCAGTGGTTGGCATTATCCCGCCATAACCACACAGATCTGGCAGTGACGTAGCTATAAATGTGATGAGATTATAGTTGAAGTGTTAAAAATAGACTTCGTTTGTCTTCATTATCAAGCACACTTCTACTCCTCTTTTACAGCTGATGGTAGGCAGATTGCTGCCAACATGAGAGGCATTGGCATGATGCCTAATGACATCCCAGAGTGGAAGAAACATGCTTTTGGGGGCAACAAGGCCTCCTATGGAAAAAAGACCCAGCTCTCCATCCTGGAGCAGAGGGAGAGCCTGCCCATCTACAAGCTGAAGGAGCAGCTCATTCAGGTTTGTAAAAACATAAGTTAAAAAGAGAACCCAAAGGGAGACTTCACATAGATTTAGTTGGATGCTTCACATGGGAGTTTATAATAGATTCTCATTAGGTTCTTTTGAAAATGTGATTATCTTTTAACAAGCAGATGTTGATGCTTAAGTAGATTTATGCTTTAATATGCATTAAGCATCTGCTGGATGTAAAATTACAAGTATTTTTTGTTTTAATTTGCATTCCTTTGGTGCTGATGAAGTGTGATCAGGCAACTCCTTCAGAAATGTGTCTAAATAAAAAAGACAGTACCAGTGCCACAGTGCACTGGTTGCATTGTCTGTAGTAGTATTCTTCTGTTGATATTTCTTAAACTCATATTAGCCTTAAGGGAGACTGGCTACCATTCAAGTGCCAGTTTATAACATTTGCTCTCTTGTGTTTTTCTGTCACAGGCTGTTCATGACAACCAGATCCTGATTGTGATTGGGGAGACTGGCTCCGGGAAGACCACGCAGATCACTCAGTACCTGGCTGAGGCCGGTTACACCACCAGGGGGAAGATTGGCTGCACGCAGCCCCGTCGTGTGGCCGCCATGTCAGTGGCCAAGAGAGTCTCTGAGGAGTATGGTTGCTGTCTAGGACAAGAGGTGAGTGATTTATCTGTTACAAATATCACTATCATGAAATGGGAACACAGTAATAGATTTGTTTAATCTCAAGAAGGCTAATCTAAATATTTTTTGTTCCAGGTGGGTTACACCATCCGTTTTGAGGACTGCACCAGCCCTGAGACTGTGATCAAGTACATGACAGACGGTATGCTGTTGAGAGAGTGCCTGATCGACTCTGAATTGGGCCAGTACGCCATTATCATGTTGGACGAAGCTCACGAGAGGACAATCCACACTGATGTTCTGTTTGGTTTGCTGAAGAAGGTAAGACAGATGAGGAGACGCTTCTTTATTCAGACATTCAGGGGAAGAACAGTTGAGTGACGGGTAGGTAAAAAAAGATACTGAGTGTTTTTTTTTTTTTGTCTATCTCAGACGGTTCAGAAACGCACAGACATGAAGCTGATTGTAACATCTGCTACACTGGACGCCGTGAAGTTCTCTCAGTATTTCTATGAAGCGCCCATCTTCACCATCCCAGGAAGAACGTACCCAGTGGAGGTTCTCTACACCAAAGAACCTGAGACAGACTACCTGGATGCCAGTCTCATCACAGTCATGCAGATTCATCTGACCGAACCTCCAGGTATGATTTTAAAATCCTAAAAAAACACAAATGGTGATCTTGTTATCTGTACACCCCAAAAATGGTCCATCTCCAAATCCGTCTTGTCCTTTGTCCAGGTGACATCCTGGTGTTTCTCACCGGACAGGAAGAGATCGACACCGCCTGTGAGATCTTGTATGAGAGAATGAAGTCACTGGGGCCGGATGTTCCTGAACTGATCATTCTGCCAGTTTATTCTGCCCTACCCAGTGAGATGCAGACCAGGATCTTCGACCCTGCACCCCCAGGCAGCAGGAAGGTAATAACATGCCCCAGATAGGATTAAAAGCTTGAGTTGTTTTGTATTTTTTAGAAAGCCAACATGCCTACATTCAACAGTAATCTTTCAAACACATGGTAATATATGTATCTCATAAGATTGCAACGCTGCACTCTACCTAAAATGTCTGTTTGATGCATGTTAGTCCAAAAATATTCTACTTCTGGGAAAGATTTATTGTTCTCTTGGTTATCTTTCTTCACTTCTTATATTAATGGTCTGTTTTGTATGAAATGCCCTACAAAATATTCATGAATTCATTCAGTCCATAGTCTTGATGTATGGCTTGTAATTTTTGCCCCACTATATCTTCAGCTGGCCTCTTGTAGTAGTTTTATTTATTTATTTGTATTATTTATTACAGTACCATTTCTAAAATGATTTAGGTAAACAAGGGAAGTCCTTGGTTTAATGGGCAATGATGGCACAAAAAAGGTAATTTTATGTTTGACATTTGTTTGGAGTTAATGTGGAATAATCTTTGTTTTTTTCCTTCAGGTTGTCATTGCCACAAACATTGCAGAGACATCTCTGACCATTGATGGAATCTATTATGTGGTGGATCCTGGCTTCGTCAAGCAAAAAGTGTACAACTCTAAGACAGGCATTGACCAGCTGGTGGTGACTCCCATCTCACAGGTACAGTATTGGTATAATGTGCTTGATATTGCAGCAGAAGAATACCAAATGTTTCCTGATATATCTGCATATGTAACTGAAGCAGCTGGCTATCTTACTGAGTTGTTTTTAAAATGTCTGTTTGTTGTTTCAGGCCCAGGCCAAGCAGAGGGCAGGCAGAGCCGGCAGAACAGGCCCGGGGAAGTGTTACAGGCTCTACACTGAGAGAGCCTACAGAGACGAGATGCTGACGACCAACGTGCCTGAGATCCAGAGAACCAACTTGGCCAGCACTGTGCTGTCTCTGAAGGTAAACACTCTGCAACAAACTAATCATGCTTACTTATCTTACACAGAATGGGATGTTTTGCTGTTTACGGCGAGTATAAGCTAGAAACGTAGCTAAGATAACATAGTAATGGAGTAGGTTTGTATTTGGAGACCACAGAGGAGTTTCTTTGGCAGATTATCTCCTTCTGTCCCATAACTGACCCTGCTATGTGCAATATTTGCAACAGTTTTAAGTTTCTACTATATTGCCACTTTGTCAGTCAAATAAAATGACTTTGTGTCACATTTATTGAAACAGTGTCACACCTAATTTAAACATCATACTTATTTTTTCTCATACCCATTATTTGTCCAAGTAATCATAGTTTGAGGATTGTTTGACTTTAAGAAGTAATTTGTTAATCAAAGTGAATTCACACCGCTTGTAAACAGGTTTACTATTGAGTAGCATTTGAGTATTTTTATTTTTAATTTTTTTTAAAGGCCAAAAGTTGTAGCCTTTTTGAGTAAAACCATTAACGTTGGTATGCTTTATTCATGTTTCCTCCACCAGGCAATGGGCATCAATGACCTCCTGTCTTTTGACTTCATGGACGCTCCTCCCATGGAGACTCTGATCACAGCCATGGAGCAGCTCTACACTCTGGGAGCTCTGGATGACGAGGGCTTACTCACACGGTTGGGAAGAAGGGTGAGGAATGCTTTTACTTGGTGGTTTGTCTCAGCTGCAAGGACGAGGAGATTAAATCAAATCACATTAATGCACTTTGTAGTTGGATTAAACTAATGGTCAGTGTGTGGTTGCTTCGTTTTTTCTTTTGTCCTTCACTTCCCTCTTATCTCCTACTTTTTTAACATTGCTCCAATTATTTTCTGTCTGCTAGATGGCTGAGTTTCCTCTGGAACCCATGTTGTGTAAGATGTTGATCATGTCCGTCCATCTGGGCTGCAGTGAAGAGATGCTCACCATCGTGTCAATGCTGTCTGTGCAGAACGTCTTCTACAGGCCCAAGGTATGCCCATGACTTCACTTTATATTCAATGACAGAAAATCTTTCTGAGTGGCCATGTTTCTAATATAATTGAAGACCTGGGTAAAATACATGATGATCATGGGAAGTGTTTTTATTCTTCATGATTAGGGATAGAACATAGCTGTGCTGTTACTTGGAAGCTAGTAAAATAAACGGCTTGAAGTCTATTATATAATACTATATAGACAGTTTAGCCTGTTTGTTTTGTTTGTGGATCATTAAAAAAAAAAAAAATAACTGTCCTGTTTTCTGTGTAAAGATCCAATCATACAGTGCTTTAAATGTAATTTTTTTTTTTCTTCATTGTTTGTTTATTTTTCTTGTGTTAAAGGACAAGCAGGCCTTGGCTGACCAGAAGAAGGCAAAGTTTCACCAACCTGAGGGTGATCACCTGACCCTGCTGGCGGTCTACAACTCCTGGAAGAACAACAAGTTCTCCAACCCCTGGTGTTATGAGAACTTCATCCAGGCTCGCTCCCTGCGCAGAGCCCAGGACATCCGCAAACAGATGCTGGGAATCATGGACAGGTATGATTGACGAGAACACAAAGCAGAACCATGATGCATGTTCTGAAATAACCTTCATATAAAATAACATGTTCTCTTCTCTTTAGACACAAACTGGATGTGGTATCTTGTGGCAAAGCCACAGTACGGGTCCAGAAAGCCATCTGCAGTGGCTTCTTCAGGAATGCAGCCAAAAAGGATCCTCAAGAGGGCTACCGCACCCTCATAGACCAGCAAGTTGTGTACATCCACCCTTCCAGTGCTCTGTTCAACCGCCAGCCCGAGTGGTACGACAACGCCTCAGTTCAACGTTTCAGCAGCCAAACGAGAAATAAATGTCCTTTTTATAATTGCTACTTTCTAAATGTAACAACAGCCTTGTGACATCCTGCCTCTCTTATCCTCAGGGTTGTGTACCACGAGTTGGTGCTGACCACCAAGGAGTACATGCGGGAGGTGACCACCATCGACCCTCGCTGGCTGGTGGAGTTTTCACCCGCCTTCTTCAAAGTGTCCGACCCCACACGTCTCAGCAAGCAGAAGAAACAACAGCGCCTGGAGCCTCTGTACAACCGCTACGAGGAGCCCAACGCTTGGAGAATCTCTCGTGCCTTCAGACGCCGTTGATGTGTGTGACCTCACAAATGCCAAACAAAAATGTCAGATGTGTCGTCGTGTACCAGCGCTGGACATTGTAAAAGACTTGGAAGTTTGCACCATCACTACTCTACTTCAGGCTGTGTATTCACTCCTCCTTTATTGTTTGTGCTCATCGCACAGTTCCCCCAGCGTTAGATTGATCCGTATGTCGGGTTTAGGTGGGAATTTTAGTCTTATCGTTATTGTAAAACCCGGAGCCATTTACTTTTCATAGCACTAATACAGGAACAAAAAGAAAACTTCCACATCTGTCCTTTGTGACAGCAGTTTTAAAGATACTGGAAAACAGTGGACTATTTATTTTGACTGTAAATTGTAACAACACAATGTTTCCCCCAAGTAAGGGCCCGATAGAATTGTAATGGGACTTTTTAATGTTTGACTCGTGAATACGTTGGTGTCGGACCGTAAGGATGGAACAGCTTCTATGTTTGATAGATTTTTGTACTGTGACTGAGACAACTTTCACTCACTTGTATGTGTATCTGAGACTGTTGCTTTGCTATACTTGCCAGTGGAACTATGGAAATGCGTCCTCATTAAATGCTAAATTTTCTTAACTCTGTTGGATTTTGTTGTGATCTTTTGAGTAGATGGAAGAGTACAGTAGATAGAGATTTTATTGTTCTTAGAGGGAGAAGGCATTTGAATGGGAAACAAATTAAAAAACAACTCTGAGCACTCTTAAGATTGGAGGCAGTAGGCTTGAGTGGTAACATGTTAAATTGTGGCATTCTCTGTATATAGCATTAAAGGTTCATTACTGGCCACATGCATGTTATATTTTGTCTGCCTCCAATCTAAGGAAATACCTGCTCAAAACAATATAAAAATGTGCCTTTGATTGCCAGGCAGCTGCATTGTGCCACTTATTTCTACTTTAAATTTGAATCTGTTTAAATCTATACAAATTGGCACAAGTCCCTTACTTGAATAAATATATCAATAGTCTAAATTGTACTGTCTTGAAAGTCTTGAGTTCAAAATGTTAGATATGTAGGATATGAGAGTATTATCAGCTCAAATGCACACAAAGAATCAAAATGAAAAGTACTCACTATATTTGGATAGTTTATGCTGCTAGATTTTGTCTACCACTGAATTTACAACAACATATTGTATTTAATTAGGTTTTATCTGCACGTTAAACCCTTCATTTGCAAACTTTAGTTACTGTAACATATATACAGTTGAGTAAACAATACAATATCAGCCACTGAAATGTAGCGGAGTACAAGTCTGAAGTAGCATGCAGTGGAAATACTCGAGTAAACTGTACAGTTATTGAGTAAATGTACTCTATTGGGTTTATATGTGTTGAACTGTAAACGCTGTTATCTGGCCGGTGGCCGGTAGGGGGCAGCAGCAGCACTGAAACACATCGTTGGAGCTCAAACCAAAGAAGAAGGAGAACTTCCTGCTCAGGTCCAAACAAACAGGAGAAATGGCTGCGTTAGACGAAATTAAACGTCTTGAATATTTATCTCTGGTGTCTAAGGTGTGCACGGAGTTGGAGAATCATCTGGGAATAAGCGAGAAAGATCTGGGTAACGTTACGACACGACAGCATTGTTCTACAGAGCTAAATAACTCTTTATTTGTCATTAAGAAACAGGATAATGGTAACTTTGTCAGTGTTTAATTTAGCACGAATAGCTCAACGCCACTTTCTCTTTTTAACAGCTGAATTTATCATCAGTCTGGCCGAAAAACACCCAACATTTGAGGCATTCAAAGCAGTGCTGTGTGAAAATGGAGCAGATTTTACAGTAAGTGTGCAGCCTCATAAAAAGCTGAGTTTCTTTAGGTTTGTTGCATTTAGTTTCCTCACTAACCCCATATTTCTGTTTTTAGGATACCCTTATTGGTAATTTACTCAGACTTATTCAAACAATGCGACCCCTACCATCTACAAGTAAAGGTAAAAAAGTAATATATTTTATGTAAGACCTTATGTTTTCTAAAGGTCTACTGTTACATTATCTCCTCTGTGTTTCTGTATGACAGAGGTCAAACCAAAGAGTGAGAAGGACAAGCTGAAAGAGAAATACCCTGCTTTATGTAAACCAGATGCTCCTGTGTGGACGGTAAGGCTCCTCTGATATAAGATATAAAGCACAACTCCCACTGAAACATTACAGACCGAGGGTTGGATCCTAACAGAGACCGGGACAGCGCTCCAGTTCTGATATTGCCACACAGACGTCTTCTTTAGCGTGTATTCTAGCAATTTCACAACCATTATATCCAGATGGGATTAATAATAAGTTATAACAACCGGCACAACAAGTACGTCCCAACAGGGGGAGCTACAGCCTTTGGCACATGATGTAAAATACATGGAAAAACCACAAAACTCAACACAATGTATATACACTTGATAAGAAACAAGCTTATTAAATCTGATTATTTCCAGTGGGAATGAGTTTATGAGTAAGTGTATCCAGTATGTCTCCTTTTCAAGAAGGATTCTGTCCCTATTGCTGCCCCTCAATGGCATCGTCACAGGTCTCAGTGCCCGAATAATATAAATATGGATATATATAAATTCACTAAAGTTGTAATAAAGTGTACTGATGATTACAAATAGATCACAGTTTCACAGATCCTGGTTTTACCAACATTATACGCTTTACATGGGTTTTAACAGATAAACCACTGAGTGTTATTCTACCCCCGACCTTGATGTCAACACTTTGTCTGTGTGGCTAAAAGATAAATTGGAGTGCTGACCTAGTCTTCTGTTTTAGGGCTCATTTGATGACAATTTGCTGCTGCTGCTGTTATTACTTGTTTTTACTTAAACCTTCATATCTTCTAGTAAACCTCTAAAGTAAAATGCAGCTCTTTGTCAGTGGGAACATCTGCAATGACATGAATGATACATTTCAGAGGCAGTACGGAGTTGTCCCTAATTATTACATCTCCATCAGATTCCACCACGACATGCAGATAAAGATGACGAGCAGGTTGCTGCAGCAGCCATGAAGGAGCTGGAGATGCTTATGCCAAACTTCTGTGGAACGAGCTCTGATAACGGGTAATTAACAGAGTTTCTTTCCCCCAAAAGTGGATATCTGCCATCTGGAAAAGAAGTGGCTCTCACTCGCAGTATTGTATAACTGAATCACCTCTTTATAACCACTGCGCACTGACAACAGTTTGAATTTTCTCCTCAGGTCAGACAGAAATTTGCACAGCGACAGAGGTCGAGACGCAGACAGAGAAAGCGCACGTAAGCGAAGTCGTTCTCGCTCCAGATCGAAAGATCGTGACACAGAAGCAAACCCCAAGCGCAGAAGGAAACGGGTGTCCCGCTGGAGTGACCATCCACCGAGCCCTCACAGAGACGGTGACAACAACAACAGCAACAACAACAACAAGAAGGATGACGGAGACTCTGAACGCTGGCACGATAGACTTGTGGATCGGCCTCCACCAGACGAGCCTGTTGTGGGTGACATCTACAACGGCAAAATCAGCAGTATAATGCAGTTTGGCTGTTTTGTGCAGCTGGAGGGTCTCAGGTTAGTAAGCTGGGTGGGCCTGTATTGGCCTGCACACCAGTACAGTGAGAGATATGTATTTTAAAACATGTTCTGTTTGTTTTTGAGGATTTCAGTATTGCTTGTTTGTCATCTATACTTCTTAAAAGTTTTAGATTTCTCCCCTTCTTGTCTATCTGTATTGTTCTTTTGCATCCTAACCTGTAGTGTGTGACTGTAATCGTCTGCAGAAAACGCTGGGAGGGCCTCGTGCACATCTCAGAGTTACGGAAAGAGGGACGTATAGCCAATGTGGCTGACGTGGTCACCAAAGGCCAAAAAGTGAAGGTCAAAGTGCTGTCATTCACTGGAACCAAAGCCAGCCTTAGCATGAAGGTGAGTCATGTTTAAAATGGTGAAAGAGATGGGTTGGTTTATATCAAGGGAAATCCATTTACAATGTAAAGACAGTCGTATGTGTGCAGATAATGTTCGCCAGCAGCTGGAAAAGTAAAATATTTAAGGATAGAACTACTTACCCACCTTGTAAAATAATTGTACGTGTTTTCATGTTGCCAGGATGTCGACCAGGAGACCGGCGAGGACCTGAACCCCAACCGGAGACGAAACCTGGACACTGGAGTTGGAGAAGAAGCCATGAGGAACCCTGACCGCCCCATTGAAGCAAACATGTTGGAAATGGAGGAAAACCCAACAGAACGCAAGCGGCTCGCCAAGATCACTGACCTTGAAAAATGGGAGATTAAACAGGTATTCATCACACACATTCCCACAGAGGTGTAAAGTCTTTCAGTCCTCAGCGGCGATGTCTTCCAGGGAATGCTTTTTGAACCCTCTAGTTTTGTTTCTCCCCTTCAGATGATTGCAGCCAACGTGCTTCCTAAAGAAGAGTTCCCAGAATTTGACGAGGAGACGGGAATCCTTCCCAAAGTAGATGATGACGAAGGTGAAACATTCAGGGTAACGGTTAAAGGTTTTTGCAACATGAAACGTTTTTGCTGCATGATAATGTGTGTAACTATTCCGTCTACAGATGACGAAGTGGAGATTGATCTGGTCGAAGACGAACCTCCATTCCTGATGGGACAGACTAAATATACTACCAACATGAGTCCAGTCAAGATAGTAAAGGTATCTGTACAGACTCCACAAGGTCTTGCTTTTGATAAAATGTCATGGAACTGAGCTCACGTTTAGCAAGCTACAGCCAATTCGACCCACAGATGTTAACATGTTACCTTCTGCTACTGTTTCCACCGTTACACCAGCAGGACTAACTGGCTATCCAGACATTACATTTGGAGTTTTTTTTCTTTGTGTGTGTTTGAGGTTTTACGTTTAATGCCACCTAATTACATGTGTTAATTCATTTATCATTTGTAGCCGTCTCTAAACTTCTATTAAGTTGCCTTAGTATTAAACAGTAACTAAATGACAGGTTCACTGCCCTTTGTGGGCCACTGATAGCTGTGATTATTTGTGTGCTCTGTTGCAATTTTTACATTATTGCAGCAAGTTAAACCACTAGAGGTTAGCGAAAACATTTTCTGGGGTTGTTTAATTACTCTTTACTATACATACAGGCTATAAAAACAGCCTGTGCAGAGCAAACTGCACCACCCTATAGTGCAGATATGCAGCACCAAAGACAGAACTCACCCTCTTTTGTCCTCTGCCTCCCATCCTGAATCCCCCCCCCCATGGACAAATTAAAACCTGTCAGGCTTAAAGGGAAAGTTTTTGAGGAGAGAAAACACAACATGTCACAGCATTGTGAACTCTTTACTGTTCCTATCTGTATCTCATTCTTATAGGTTTAAAATGTGAAATATATAATCTAAAAAAAAAAAACACAAACTCAGCAGCTAAACGTGTGTAGAAAAACTGTCCACGTAAGACTCATTGCCTGGAGATGGCACAAGTATCAGAATTGCAGCAGCTGTTACTTTCCGTACTCTTAGATGGCAACACATACCAGTCTGCGGTTATAATGTGCTGCTGTTGTTACTGTAGGTTTGACTGAGCCTCGTGCCGTGAAATGGCTGGCACTGGGTCTGATTGTGGGTGCTTTACATCACTGATACTGATACTTATTCATTTTCATCCATTTTAAATCAAGCACGTTAGATACCTGGATTTGGATTGGGGTTTGGATGTTTGTCGGTAGTCTGTAAATACTGATGAGGTTTGACAGCATTTTTTAAAATTTGTTTCTCTGTCATCATACCAACAGTTGTTTTCATTTTGTCCATTAGAATCCAGATGGCTCCCTTTCCCAGGCAGCCATGATGCAGAGTGCTCTTGCTAAGGAGAGGAGAGAGCTGAAGCAGGCGGCTCGCGCAGCAGAGATGGACTCCATCCCTACCGGTCTCCACAAGAACTGGATAGACCCAATGCCGGATTGTAAGGACCTGGACTATGCATTTTACAATTTATAAAAACGGCTGTAGATTTTAATGTTTGCAACCCTGACAGTGGGATGTCCTATTCTTATCAGTGGAACAAATGTTTGCCCCAAATATGACTTCCAACCGGAAATTAATTAATCTATGTTGTGTCGGAGACTTAAAATTTAGAAAATAAAATGTACCCATCTGTCTTGTGCAGGCCTATTACACTGTTAGATTGTTACCACGGCATGGCTGGAGATGATAATCTAGCTTCCGTATGAGTTTACACTGGCGCACAGAGTCATAATGCACTATGACTTCCGTCGCCTGAGGGGACATCAGAAGCTTTACCAGTTCCTTCCAGACCTGGTTACTATTACCTCTGACTCATAGTTTATTCCAGAAAGAGCTTGTTGGGAAGTTCATTATCATTCTAGTTCATCCTGATTGAATAAAATAGCAGAGGAGGTCGTGGTGGATTTTGCCGGAGGTTTACAGAGGTCCTGACTCCCTGTTCCTCTCCCCCGTACAGATGAAGGGAGGCAGATCGCAGCCAACATGAGAGGCATCGGCGCTATGCCTATTGATCTTCCAGAGTGGAAAAGATATGCCTTCGGAGGGAACCAGGTGTCGTATGGCAAGAGGACAGAACTCTCCATCCTGCAGCAGAGAGAGAGTCTGCCTATTTTCAAGCTTAAGGAACAGCTCGTTCAGGTATGAGTAGTGGTGAGATAAGTTTCAGTGCATTACTGGTTTATTAGGCACAGAGAGGAAGGGGAAATGATGAGAAAACAGATTGAGAATGAGGAATTGAACCCACATTTTCACCTACAACATGAACATACACCCACTGAGCCATCAGTGCACCCATGTTGTTCTTTAAGTCTTCATTAACACACCTTAATACCAGTTATTTTTTTCTCCCAATAGGCTGTCCACGATAATCAGATCTTGATTGTAGTTGGAGAAACTGGGTCCGGTAAGACCACGCAGATCACTCAGTACCTGGCAGAGGCAGGCTACACCTCCAGGGGGAAGATTGGTTGTACGCAGCCCCGTCGTGTAGCTGCCATGTCAGTGGCCAAAAGAGTCTCTGAGGAGTATGGTTGCCGTCTCGGCCAAGAGGTAAATCATCCACTTAACCCGGACAAGAAATTCTCAGTGAGAGCTCTCTCCTGTAGCATTTATCAGTTTTTGTAAGACGGCTTTCCTGTTTTAATTTTAGGTGGGCTACACCATTCGTTTTGAGGACTGCACCAGTACAGAGACAGTCATCAAGTACATGACCCATGGTATGCTGCAAAGGGAGTGTCTGCTGGATTCAGACATGAGCCAGTATTCCCTCATTATGCTAGACGAGGCCCATGAGAGGACAATCCACACCGATGTGCTCTTTGGTCTTCTCAAGAAGGTATTTTACATTCTACCACCCATACAGTATTTTTTAAAGAATAATACGTGACCTAATTCCATAGCAGCAAGGCAATTTCACACACAATGACTTCCCCTGTCTCTTTTAGACGATACAGAAACGCAAAGACATGAAGCTGATTGTGTCCTCGGCTACGTTGGATGCTGTCAAATTCTCCCAGTATTTCTTTGAAGCTCCCATCTTCACCATCCCAGGAAGAACCTTCCCAGTGGAGGTTCTCTACGCCAAAGAACCTGAAACAGACTACTTAGATGCCGGTCTCATCACTGTTATGCAGATCCATCTAACCGAGCCCCCAGGTACGGTTGTTTTCTTAATTGAATTTAAGGTGACTGTTTTAAGGTATTTTGAATGATGATTTATGTTAAAAAACATTCTTTTTCCTCCCTGTCCGTTGTCCAGGTGACATCCTGGTGTTTCTCACTGGACAGGAAGAGATCGACACCGCCTGTGAGATCTTGTATGAGAGAATGAAGTCACTGGGGCCGGATGTCCCTGAACTGATCATTCTGCCAGTTTATTCTGCCCTACCCAGTGAGATGCAGACCAGGATCTTCGACCCTGCACCCCCAGGCAGCAGGAAGGTAATAACATGCCCTGGTTAAGATAAAGCTGTGTTGTTGAACATTTTTAAAGAGTGAAACTGGTTCTTTTACTCCTGATCTTATTCAAGTTACAAAATAACTGAATTGAAGTACACTTTATTGTGCAATAAAAGGCTTTTTATTTCATTCAGTACAGCACAAATCATACACCTTAATTAGTAATTTATTTCTGATTCTCTCATTTGTCTTTTTACCACCAGGTCATCATTGCCACAAACATTGCTGAGACGTCTCTGACTATCGATGGAATCTACTACGTGGTGGATCCTGGCTTTGTCAAACAGATTGTGTATAATTCCAAGACAGGCATCGACCAGCTTGTGGTGACTCCCATCTCACAGGTAATCTATTTTAACATAACTCCTTTTCACATTTGTCCTACTTGGTATCAGCTGTGTTTATCATATGCTGAAAAGTTGAAAAAGAACCATGGGTAGCGATTTAATAGATGGATACATCTTTACTACATATGATGTGTTTTCAGGCCCAGGCCAAGCAGAGGTCAGGTCGTGCCGGCAGAACAGGCCCGGGGAAGTGTTACAGGCTCTACACTGAGAGAGCCTACAGAGACGAGATGCTGACGACAAACGTGCCTGAGATCCAGAGAACCAACTTGGCCAGCACTGTGCTGTCTCTTAAGGTAATGTACCAACTTTTCTAAAACCTCCATAATCTGTTTCCATCCATTTAACTGCTCCTGGGTAAGGATGTTGATATTTGTAGCACTGTTGTTAGGGATTATTTCTGTGTTTTCCTTGATTTGTCAGTTTCTCCTGATCAGAGAGCATACTTGTTGTCTTTTTATGGAAGCTATGTCCATGTCCGTGAGCCCGGTACAGTCTGCAGTTGGTCCATATCATATTTCGAAGGCAAGGGCTATATTGTGGCCATGACTGATCATAAATCTGAGCGGATCAACGTTACGTGGAGTCCTCCAGGGTTCGATTCTTGGCCCGCTATTATTCAACCTGTACATGTTCCTCCTAGGTCAAATCATACATGACAATAATGTTGCTTATCACAGCTACGTGGGCAACACCAAGATTCACTAGCTCTCTCACAAAGTGACTATTCTCCCATAGACTCACTCTGTCAAGTCTTCAAGCAAGTAAATAGCTGGATGCAGTTCAGTTTCCTTCAGTTGAATAAAGACAAGATGGGAGCGATTTGTTTTTGGCAAAATGGAGGAAAGAATGAAAATTATTGCTCAGCTTGATTCCAGAGCTATAAAGACAAAAGCTCAAGCTAGAAATCTTTGTGTTTTCAAAGATTAATATCTAAGCTGCAGGAGCTACATCAACACAATAACTAAATCAGCAAGAATTAGAGGTTTCATGTGGAGATAAGATTTAGAGACTCTCATTCATGCCTTCATTTCCTACCGGGTGGCTGCCAGAGTTCTACCTAGAACCAAGAAAACTGAGCACATTACCTGTTCTTAAATCTTTACACTGGCTTCCAGTTACTTATAGTATAGCTCTTTAAGTGCTGCTGCTAATTTATAAATCACTGGACAATCTCAGGCCAAAATACATTTCTGATCTCCCTGAAGAATAAAAACCCCCTACGGCCCTTACATCTGTAAGCAGTCAGCTGGTAGAACCTCGAGTCAGAGGTTTTAGCTATGATGCTGCACACAGATGAAACCAACTTCCTGATATTAAATCTATTAAACTGCCTCTGTGTTAGCTGCCCTGCCTTGGGTTGAATGATGCATGTCATTAGACATCTTAATCAGAACATTATTCATGATTTTGTTGCCCAATTATTATTATTTTCTTCCAGGCGATGGGTATCAATGACCTCCTGGCTTTTGACTTCATGGACGCTCCTCCCATGGAGACTCTGATCATAGCCATGGAGCAGCTCTACACTCTGGGAGCTCTGGATGATGAGGGCTTACTCACAAGGCTGGGTAGAAGGGTGAGGAGAATAATCTATTGTTGCATTATACTGTACACCGTGTAGACTGCATTTGATTTACACCTGTCTCTGTGGTGCAGATGGCCGAGTTCCCCCTGGAGCCGATGCTCTGTAAGATGTTGATCATGTCCGTCCATCTTGGCTGCAGTGAAGAGATGCTCACCATCGTCTCTATGTTGTCTGTTCAGAACATCTTTTACAGACCAAAGGTATGTGGCTAATGCTAAACAATAGGCATACTGCTCAGATTAGACTTCAGAACGACTTCAGTGACGTACAATTTCGATTCGTGATCAGACTAACAAGTTATTTTCACATAATTAAAACATTATTCATGGCAAAAACATTGTAAAGCTTAAAACCGTTGTGAAATAAGACTCAAAGCTGCCACAAAAGACAGGAAAACACAATTCTTTTCCATTTTCAGGACAAACAGGCCCTTGCTGACCAGAAAAAGACAAAGTTCTTCCAGCCTGAGGGAGACCACCTGACGTTGCTGGCTGTCTACAACTCCTGGAAGAACAACAAGTTCTCCAACCCCTGGTGTTTCGAGAACTTCATCCAAGCCCGCTCCTTAAAGAGAGCCCAGGACATACGCAAGCAGATGCTGAGCATCATGGACAGGTATGAAATTCAGCTGTGTTTCAACCATTTGATTGATTTATCTCTGTATATATCAGTGTTGTTGTATTTGTTGAAAATGGAAAACAGAAATGGAACTGTAGCTGAGTATTACTGCAAATTCTTTTCATAGATCATAGTGTTAAATGGAGAAATTACTGTAGAGAAGCAGAATAATCCTGGTAAATAATATATAAAAATATGCAGCAATGTATCTTAATGTATGCCAGACTGGGAGAAAAATACTTAACACTGTATTTAACCTCACTCAAACATAATCGGTACATGATGTGAGAACCTACAGTTTGAATAAAGCTTTTCACTTTCAGTGTAGAATACAAACATTAAACACTGAATATTCCTCAGACACAAGCTGGACGTGGTATCTTGTGGAAAGGCTACAATGCGGGTCCAGAAAGCCATTTGCAGCGGTTTCTTCAGGAACGCTGCCAGGAAGCACCCCCATGATGGGTACCGTACCCTGATCGACCAGCAGGTGGTGTACCTGCACCCCTCCAGCACTCTCTTCAACCGCCAGCCGGAGTGGTAAGTCCTGATTGTGGGCCATATCCCACAAACATTACTGGGGCCTTACTCAGAGCTGTTATTGTTCTTCATGCAGAATTAGTTTGAATTCTATGGATTTCTCTCTATATTGTTGCTAAAAGTTGAGCTGTTGTAAATAATAAGTTGTAAATAAAATATGTTTGGGTTTTGAACTGTCATGGGAAGGGTTCACTATTCCTTTTTTAAACAATAAATCTGGTGACTAAATAATGTGTGACTAGGGTTGAAACTAATGATCATTTTCATTATTAATTGATTTGCTGAATATTTTCTTAATACCTACACCGATCAATTCTCTGTTAATTAAATAACTGATGAATGACTGACCGTTTCAGCTCTCTTTGTGACTTATTGTCAATGAAATCAGCCCTAATACTTATTAACTGTACTTTGTCTTCATCATACTTCCTGCAGGCTTGTGTACCATGAGCTGGTGCTGACCACCAAGGAGTACATGCGGGAGGTGACCACCATCGACCCTCGCTGGCTGGTGGAGTTGGCTCCGGCTTTCTACAGAGTCGGCGACCCCACGCGCCTCAGCCGGCAGAAGAGGCAGCAGAAACTGGAACCCCTTTACAACCGTTACGAGGAGCCCAACGCTTGGAGAATCTCCCGCGCCTTCAGACGACGCTGAAGATCTCCTGTGCCTCACGCCTTATACCAGCTGGACAAACAGTGTAGTGCAGACAGACTGACAAAGACACTATGCTTCATATTTTTTGTTTAGCTTTGCTAAAGACAAACCTTCGACTGGACCAATGGTGATTAAACCTTATTAATCGTCTTATTGGAATGTTTTTCACAATATTTAAGCTTTCTTAACTAAAGATGTGAACATCTAGTTGGTCAATATTTCCTATATTGTATCTTCTATGAAATGTTTAACAAATAGGTCGTTTTGATTTTTAAATGGTAATCTTCACCATGTTGTTTTCTGTGGTTGGACATAAACACTGGATGCACTTTTATTTGCTGCCGCCGCCTCCTTATTGTCGCGTCTTGTCTGCGTGGATTTGGACAAATATAGTCTTTATGCTAAGATAACCTAAGTGGCAGCTGGGAGTAGCTTCATATTTACCGTACAGACATGAGAAAGGTATCAGTCTATTTATCCAGAAGAAAAAAAGCTTTCCTAAAATATCTAACTGTTGAATCAGATAATTATTCGCTCATAAAAATGGAAGCAAGAAACAAACCAAACACAGGAAAGAATAGTCTGGACTTCAGTTTGCGTATTATTATGGGTATTTATTAAGCAATCTCTTCAACCACAGTCATGTTTATGGATTGAATAGGCCTCAGATGTGAGAGGAATGCAGCTCTTAAAAACAAAACAAAAAAAATCCCTAATGAGATTAATTTAAAACAAAAACACCATAGCCTTATATACAAGTGGATGGGGTGGGCATGTGCAAGAGGTGCATGGGGTTTCAGGGTGTGTATGATGATGGGTCGGTACAACAGGGAGATTTCTGAAGGTGGGGAGAAAAGAGGGAGGGAGGGTGGGGGCTGGCTTTAGTACATGTAGCCTTTGGAGTAGGGCTGGGGGCCCATGTTCTGGGGGGCTTGTTCCGCAGTGTAGGGCACTGCCTCATCCAGGTGGGACAGGGGCACCGTGTCCTCCTCGTTGACGTAGCGCTCAAACTCGGCCTTCAGGCTGGGCCGCTGATTGTCGGGGAAGGCCAGGGAGATGAGGGCCTCAGGCTCACACACAAACTTGTAAACATAGCGCTCCCCTGCCACCTGGAGAGAGAGAGAGAGAGAGAGGCTTGAGTTTTCCAGGCGTGCAGACTTCTCAGTTTACAATTTAGGATCTTAAAGATCTGAGTTTGTGGCCCAAAACTCGTCTGTTCATTTAACAGACACGTAATGTGGTTTCTTTCTCCCGTAAATCATCGCAGTAAATGATCAGAGCCGCACCACAAAAGAGGAGTGGATGCCGTGACCCAGTTATCATCTGACAAAAGTTACTCAGCTGTGATTGGTGAGATTAATCAGGATTTAATTTGACTCACTGCAACCTAGTTTTGCTTGTTTCATTTCGCACAATGCCAGAGACACATTTTAAATGTATCTACAAATAGCTCTACACATAATGTCAGCTATAAATCACTGTTCAAGACATGCCATTATGATATATTGACAACTGGTTGAACATCAGTGCTGCTTGTCAATAATCATTTATATAATTAAAGGTTGAAGTTTAAGGCCTAAGAGAATAAAATGAGTGAACAAATGAGGTTTTAGTGACAATTACAATCACTAAAACCTCATGTTTTCTAAAGTTTCCGTCCATATTGTGGCTTTCTATATGTATTCATAGTAGTAGCTAAAATGTGTATTTTAATCGTTTTATGGCTTCACTTTTGATAGTTGTAACTTTTGGCTTTATAATGGCTATAGAAATATTTATAATAATGTTTCATAGAACTTTTGGGTTGCCATATTTTCCTTTTTTGTCTTTTTTAGCTCATTTACCAGGAAGAATGTGATCTTGAGAAGATCTGCAGACTGCCTGTACCAAAATCCATTTATTAACAACTTACTAACATTTACAAGTGCAGACTTTGTTGTAAAAAGTGTTAGTGCCATGCCAGCCAAAGGGGTTACTCACAACCCCAAATGTTCTCTTATTAATGGCTCATGTGTGATCTATAAAGCATTAATATATGATTAAAACCCATTAGTCACAACTTACAAACTCTTTATAAAGATACTTTATATGCAAGTGGGCCCATAAATTGAAAGAAGTGAACCTGTTGCAGTTACTCTACTATAAACACATTATTGAGGTTTGGAGACAGCACATAATATCTGGATATGAGGAGAATTTGCACTTTGAAAAAGGTTGTGTTTTGTACCTTCTGCATGATTCCCTTCTCGTAGTAATAGCGCAGAGAACGACTGAGCTTGTCATAGTTCATGGCTGGACGGTTCTTCTGCATGCCCCACAGCCTGGCAACCTGAGCAGAAGGAGAACGAGGAGACAGAGGAGGGGAGAAAAGGAAATGGCTGTGGTTACACTTCCAGCATAGTTCAGCTTTGGAGAGGATCATTTAAAGGTGACTGGTTATTTGCTTGCTTTTTGAAGGGCTTAAGAATATAGCCTTCCTCAAATGACACGTCAACAGGAGAGAATCGCTTGTGTCAGCAATTTTTTTCTTTTTCTTTCCTGAAGTTCATATTCCAAAAATCATAATTAGACACAGTTGTTTGTATTTCCACACTGTGGCCACTAGGAGTCCTCGATGGCAAGTCAAACTCCTCTCTGCTCTTTAACTCAACAGCGTCAACATGCCAAGACCAGGGCGAGTCCCCACATGTGGATTCACTTCCTTTTTATGTAACCCATTACCACTTGAATGCAACCAGAGTCCCACAGTGTTCGCAGTGAAATAGGAGTCATGGCTGGTTGTCAGAGGCAGGCCATGAAATACACTCCCAACCCAAAATTGAACCCTCAGCTGACGAGGGACCACTAACTCTGATAGCAAATTAGTGTCTCACAACAACCCCACACAGGCAAGGGGAAGTAAATCAAATCATTTCGCAACAGCGAGCAGTCTTTGTGTTGACAAACATCTGAGATTTTGGAAGAAACTGCAAAGCTGGGAGGGGGGGGAGGGGGAGACGCTGAGATTCATGACTCAGGAAGAGACAGGTTGTATCCCACAGTGGCCATCAAGCCGGCAACCCTGTTTGATCTCTGAGTGTGCTCTCAGCCCTAATTGCTCTTGTAAAACTCTTACCCCATTCATTTTTAATGTACAGTAAAAAGATAATGGAAAACACAGTATAGACCAATCTGTATCAGGACCCGCCTAAATGGACGCTGTCTGATACATCCAATCAAATTGCAGACTTAAACATCGCAGAATTGTCTCGACTAAAGAAATGTGAGGAGGTGAGAGAGAACAGGGGTGTTGGATGATTCTGTGATAGCGCTTGTCCTTCATTTATCAATCCAGTGTTTCATGTGTTGAATAATGAATGGGGGACTAATGGAAGATGGATCAGAGAATAGACCTGTGAGGAAAGTGGCCAAATCTCACTTCTGATCACTCTGATCTAGGTAGCGCCTTCAAACCCAGCTAACATAAATTCATTCCAAGAATAACTCCTGTACTGTCCTTATCAGATTCATATTAACGTCATGATCCATATCAACACTTCTCCACTATCTGTGAAATGAGGCATACTGTAATACTAACTAAAAATAGTGCTGATGCATTTTAAATGGTATCTCTTTAATTCAGATATTTAAGATAATATTACTACAGTTTTAATAAAAAGAGGCTCCGGCCTGGAGAATAATGGAGATAATATTCAACAACATTGAGCAAGAAAATATTCAACATCATGAATTAACACCTTAACTTGGTTGTTTGCCACCAAAACCTGACCCAAATGCAGTAAGGCTGTAAGATACAATCAATGGCTGCTAGATGCTTGCTACAAAAAAATCTCAAGATATATCAACTTCTATCTAAAGAAAAATAACCCTGTACACTGATCCTCCATCTATGATTGTTACTCATGATACAGTGGAGGATCTGCTGTAAACAGGCAGAATACTGCATCTGTTCAACCGAATGAAATACTGTAATGAATCAATTCAACTCTGTAAGACGGCACCTCTACTCCTGCCATTCGGACACAAAGTTTTCCTGTTCTGATTGAAGGAAAGATGGGTTTCAGACGTACCTCTTCAGGTTCAATGAGTTTGAACTCCATGCCGCGGCCGGTCCACGCGATGAAGTGGGCATTACCCGGGTCGTCCAGCAGGGCCACCAGGAACTGCCAGAGCTGCAAAGAGCCACGGCGCTGGTAAGGTGTGCCCTCACGAAAAACACCACCCCCCTCCTGCTTCACCTCACCTGGAACAAGGAGAAAACAGACAGGAGGTCAGCGGGCTGTGAACACAGGCGTTAAAATGCTTTCTTTGTGTTACAAACGGACCGGGAGTTACTGAATCTGACCAGCTTATGATGCAATTCAAACATCTTTGTAGCTTCAGTTACACTGCGGTTTATCCCAAGTTCATTTGATATCTGATACATTTTGGCACATTAATCTGCATCAGACCATTAAGATTCAATCATTAAATTAGGCTCTGAAATGGTTCTTATATTACAGGCACAAACAAGGAAATTTTGACTAATAACAGCTGGGAAGTATCTGAATTCTAGAGGGGCCAGTACGTCTAATCTTGATGTTTCATGTTTGTATACTGACGTAAACTGAATCAAATGCTCATTAACAACGGCTTATCAAAATGACAGCTAAAATGGCAGAAATGTGTTTAGTTGAGATAGAAACAGGAACATTTTTAGGGACATTTTAGCCCTGAGAAAAAGAATGGAAGGTAATACAGAACACATGCATGAATGAGGTGCGTACTACTTGTAATAGAAATAAAACCAATAAATGAATACAGGGTGAAGCAACGCATAGGTAAGTGGACACTGATTCGTGTTTGGTTCTTGGTTGTTTACCGGTTACTGGATATGTTGTACACAAGTGTGGGAACATGAGAAGCTCAGCTAAGTTACTGCTGTTGTCTCTCAGAGAACTTGCACACTTCACTGGTTGAACCAGTGCTGACACCCTCAGGCTCTCCACTCAATCTCCTTTAGCGTCAATCACCTACACCACCAACACCATGGGAAACGGCTTGCCTCTGCTCTCACCGTGACAGAGGAGCCCTACATCGTGTGTGCGGAGAAACCAAACCCACTAACTAAGCTTTTGAGTACACAAAGACCCATGTACCCTCTTTCACAAAGATCCCTGACGTCGATATAAGACGATCAGGTCAGGTATAGAGATTGGAGTGGGTGACTGTATGGCTAGTGTTTCTCTCCTATACCCACTGTCATCCAACTAACACCTTGCCAAGTGGATTGTGGTGTGCAAAAGAAATTGTGTGTGAATGCAGAGGGATTATGGGTACAACAGGCTCACCTTCGAACTTCTCTGGAACCACACGAGAGTCATTTTCAAACAGATAGCCTGGGAGACAAAGAAATAATTGTGTTAGAGTTTCAAGGGGCCTTGATCTTAGCACAAATAGGTTGTTCATTTGGGATCGGTGCCAAGCTTTGAATACCATCCCAACAAAATACAAGTATCTATTCATGCATTGAATAACGTTAAGCCAATAAGTGTGTACTTTTACAAAAGTAGACCAGAGCACTTCTGTAACAGGGAGAGGATTTCATATTGGAAACATTTGAAAGAGACTTGGATCTTTGCTCCCAGTTTCAGAGCCTGTGAACTTATTGTAACATCTCCTGGGCATTTGGGATTCATTCCTTCACTCTTATGTACTAAACATAATTGGCGAACAAGAATTTGGATTACCCAAAATGGTGTAACAAACAATGAGAGTGAAGGAAAGGATTGTTTTTCCTTTTTTGCTGGGGAAATAGGGTCCTTTTTCCAGGAGTTATGTTTATTCAAGGATTCTTGAGGCAGGGGTGAGGCGAGAGCCTCTGCCAATGGAAACATAGACACACCGCTGGTTAGCCAATGGAAACATGGACACTCTACGCCGGTTAGCCAATGACCGCAGAGCTCTAACCAGTGATGGCTCGATGTAGATAAAGCATAGGAGAGGAGGAGATTGGACACATGCAATACTGACATCACTCTGATTCCTATACTATAAATATAATTTGGCAGGGCTGGGGTTAGGGATGAAATAAAGGTCACAATATAAGTTGTAGAGAAAATGCAAAGATTCTTATTACCTTCATTGCTATGCTGGGGGTTTGGGTAGCCCTCATTGTGGTGGTACATAGAGGGACATCCAGGCACATCTGCAATGGAAACCCAAAGCTATTGGTCAAAATGTAACTTATTTGAACAGTAAAACAATGATAAACACAAGGCACAACCACTGGATAAATCTCCACCCATCCATCTATCTCCATCCATTCTCTGTTTATCAACAGAAAATTAGATTTGTTCTTATCAACCATGTTGTGACAGGAAAACTGCTCATAAGGGGTTAATTGTTGGAGAATAATCACTTTAGTAAATATCATAAGTTCGAGTGAATAAAGACCCAAACGTCCTGCTATATCAGCCAATATCAGCTAGAGAAAGTGTGTGTATTAAATGGATAGTGTGTGTGATCAGCCCGAGCATTGCAAGGACAAATGCTGCATTTATCATATCACTTCTCTTGTCTCTGGCGGTATTTTTAGGCCATGAGCAAGCACCTTCACCAGACCAGAAAAGTGGTACAGTATACAGTGTCTGCACTTTATCTGGGCACATCATTGACTGACTCCACTAGATGCATTCCCCGAAAATAGATTTTATATTCCTCCTCATAAACCCTCAGGCAAAATTCTCTGCAAGTTGGAACCCATTTATGTTATAATGAGTTCTGCAATCTGAGCAGTGTTGCTAAAAAGTTTTGTGCGCCATATCCTGTGACTGCTCTGCTCACCTTTGTGTGTTTTTGTATGTTTTTCTTTGTCTGTCCGTGCATAAAAAAAAAAGGTGTGTCACTAACTATTCTATTTGTATTTGTTTTTATAAAGTCTGTCAACTGTATGAAAAAGACAAGCAAGAGAATAAAGACTGAAAGGTGCAGCTCTCTGCCTCTGGCTCTGGCCGTGACTCACTCCTGGGGAATGCAGCTGCAGCACTGTGACTGTGATAAGATGCCATTGGGGAAAATCAAACCCTCCATTCTGGGGCAGCAGCACTCGATCATACTGTAAATAATACGTCTGCCTGCAATGGCAGGCTCTCAGCAGGGAGTGATGGGTAGGTTGGGTGTGAGAGCATCGGGGTTAATTGTGTACTGACTGGCATGACCATTTTGTGTCTTTCATGCGACACAATAGCAGTGATTAAGCGCTGGAATGCCAATTTGTGTGTGAAACTAGGAGTCTCATTTTTAAGCCTGCTTTTAAAATGAGACTGTAGACTTGTGGCATTTGGCTTTCATTGTTCACATTGTAGACATAAAAAGAAAGCACAGGTGTTGTTGTCATTACACGCCATTTACTTCAATACACATCTTTTGTTCGCTCCATTACCTTCTTCCCATTACATGCCCATGACTTTACAGTTTGGGACAGGTTTTCTTTCAATCAAACAACCATGAATGCATTATAGATCAGCCCCAAATAAACAACAATCATTGCGGCCAATTTAGCGCCGTTGGCTTAGAAATCATATTGAAGCCTATGTTTTGTTTGCAGGGTGTATTCACTTAAAAGCTCTTTAAACACAAATGATCCAATTAACTTCCTGACAGAAACCATCTTTTTACTGCATCTGCAAATTAAATATACATTACTTTAAATGGTGGTGGATTAAGGTTTCCTTTTTCTACTGATGTGGATTTTTTAAAGACTACCTTGAATTCCATGACCAATCCCTTTTAACAAATTAACATTTTTATTTATGCTTCTTACAGCATTCCTTTCATACACACGGTTCTATAGACAGTTGATTGAGAGTCTGAGCTCAAGGAGATCTAGCGGTAATCGAGTGAAATTTGTCACCCTGTATTAGCTCATGAAACGTGCAGTGTCTTGTTTAACTGTCTGCAAAAGAATGATAAACTCTGATCTTTTATGTCTGATCGGCCTCTGCATTTGGTCAAACTCATATCAGAGGCACTTCTGAGGAAACCACACCAAATTCAACTTTCTCCTTCTCCCGGGCAGTTATCCACAAACAAACATCCTTTTGTATTTCTTTCTCAAGGTTGTGCGACTCCTTGTCAGCGATATCCGGCCCTCTTATCAAAAGGTGCAAGTATAAAAACCTACAGAGTGAAAAGAATTAGGTCGCCTTTCCTTGGGTTTTTATTATGCGTAAAGGGCACTGGTTTCAGTGCTGGAAGGCATGCTTTGTAGCCATCCACTAATATACAGTGGGACCTGTGGGAATCTCAACAATAGCTTTTCTGCTCTGTCCTATAGCAGCTTTAATACAGGTGAACGAGTACACAATGTATGCAGAGTGTTATATTTCTCACTCCTTGTTTTAAATTCAGAGGCAAGCAGAGGAGCTGGTTTCTGTGCTCTCCAGTGGTAGAGCTTGTTGTTAAAACGCCTGAGCTGGCTACCCCCCCCACTCCTACCACTCCCTCCCCTCACCCTCTCCCAAAGCCCAGCCAGTGAGAGGTTCGGGTTACTGCGGCCACGCTCATTTTTCCATTATGAGTTCATCTGCCTGCAGAAAAAGGAAGCCGCTGGTGCAACCTGAAACCCTGGAGCACTCCACCAGGGACTCTAGTCTTTCCAGTGCCCTCCATTTTCTCAATGAAATTCCTCTGCCTCTCTCTCACAGAGAGCAGTGGAGGGAGGGGGGGAGTGTAGCTGCGGCAGAAAAAAAAAATAAGTTTTTTTCTTTTCTTCGCAAAGTGTCAGAGAGTTGAAAGGAGGAGTTTTGGAGGCGGGGAGAGAGTCGGGTAGGAGTCTAGATACAGTGAAGAAGTTTGTTTGCCTTTTGGACATTTTGTTCTTGAGTTAGCTATGCACATTGGGGAGGGTTTGTCTTCAAAGGGACATTTGTGAGGCGGATTGCAATGCCAAATAACCCTTAAAAATAATGTCACCCATTGTTAAGATTCTAGTTTCAGTTCACAGGTACACATTGTATTTGGCACACTCTCTTAAATGCTAAAATTAGATTTTTAGGAACACAAATGAGATTAAACTGACGATCAAATCATGTTTCTCATTTCTCTGTGCCTCTAAATCACAATCCAAAACAGAGGTGGCGGTTTAGTTTTTTGTAGTGAATGTTCCCCCATAGTGCTGAAACAAATAGTCAATAAATCACTTTTTTGATCTACAGAGAATTAATTGTTAGTAATTTTGTTTAGTGATTAATCGCTTGGTCAAACATTTGCTGGTTCTAGCCCCTCAAATGTAAAATTTTTGTTTTTCTATGTTTTATATCATTCTTTATAAATGTGTTTGGGTTTTGGACTGTTGTTTGGATAAAATAAGCAACTTTAAGAAATGTCTCATGGGCCTGGGGAATTGTGATGAGCATTTTCATATTTTTCTGACTTTCATAGGCACAGAATCAACTAATCAGAAAAAATAATCACCCTAATCCTCACTGAAAAGCCAAAACTGAATTCTCCTGAATGATCATTTTTAAATATATTGACATCACTCACCAGGTTCATAGGTGTAGTCTGTGGGCTCCTGCTTAACCATCATATGGGCTGGTGGGAACCTGTGCGGGTGTGAGTGTGGATGTGGATGTGGATGTGGGTGGGGATGGGAGTGGGGATGAGGTCCATGCCCGTGCCCGTGTCCCGGTCCACTCCCGTGCCCGGACCCTGCCATGTGAGCCGCCCGCTCATACAACGGGTCTAGGTATTCTTGCTTAAAGCTCTGCTGCAGGTAGGGCATGCAGGGGTCAGAATGCTGCCGGTGATAACCTGCACCGCCACCGCCACCACCGCCGCCCCCACCTCCGCCCCCTGGCCCTCCACCCCCACCTCCTCCAGCTCCACTGCTGCCATGTCCGGCTGGGGCAGATGGCATGCGCTGAAAGGCCTGCCCCGGTGGTGGGAACTGGGGGCACATGGGGTCTCCTGAGGGGCCCTGATACCTGGAACTGAGGAATGAAATATAGCAGGTTATTTCAGGATCTCATATATATAATAATTAATGCAATGTGCAGCTCTAAAATAATACCTTTTTGTACTTTACTGTAAATCAAAGAATATGAACATATATTTTAATTAAAGAAAATCGGTCCAGTATCTGTGTATAGTAAATATGTTTTTAGCTTCCTTGTGTTGCTTGAATGAGTGCAATTAATAGGCTGAGTTGATCAGACTTATGCAACAGTTTTAACAGCTGCAAATGCACTTTTTAAAAAAAAAAACATTTTCATGATAGTTTAACATGTAATATGAACATATAACCATCAAGTCTACAATTAAAATGCCATGTATCTGCCAATAGCACTTGCTGCTCTGGATAATAATATGATTTCTTTCAAAGTAACTGTAAAATATCATGTGTGTGGTAACAGGTCATTCACAGCTGCTGCTAAGACTTGTGTGGTGTGTCACCTGGCGTTGATGGGGTAACTGTTGCTGGGTAGCGGCTGAGAGGTGGCAGCAGGGTTCATGTAGCCAGCATCAGGCCGTCCGGCCGTGGCAGGTTTTGGGGAGTAATGCTGCTGCATGGGAGACATTGGAGTCCCTGGGCAGGAGCTCTTGGCTCCTCCTGCAGCCCTTTTCTGCTCATAGGCACTGTAAAACATGGACATACTCATGAGGACATGCATGTTACAGCAGGGTTGTACTGGGGAGGGGAGCTAGTTTTACTATTTGTTTTCATGTCAATACTACAAACAGAACTAATGGTGGGTGGGGGTTGGTGGTCAGTAGCATGTGGTCAGTGTGTTTTAGCTGTGCTGACTAATGAATGACAGCTGACCAGTGCTGGGTCATCAGACAAGGATGTTGTTACTGAGAATGGTAAAATAAAGTCATTTCATTTGTTCTGTCCTTGGTAGCAAAGGATGTCAGTAAATATGCAGAGAGATAATAAATCAGTTTATGTATCAGTGCCCTAATAAAATTTGAAAAAGGCTCCAAATAAGAGATAAACAAAACTTAAAGGAAGCCTGGTACAGACGAGAATTAAGAGGAGGAAATGACAAGCCTCGTCTTTGTTCTTATCTCGAAACCAATGCTGAGAGAAAAGATGAGAAACTAAAAACGTTATGTGAAGGAAAATATAATGCAAAGTATAATTCCGCATACAAGTAAATCATATTTCAATGATTGACAATAAAACAAATGCTGAATTCACTTTACTCTTATCCAGACATGCAGATGGTTTTGAGATATCTGTCTCTAAGATTTTTGTTGCCACTTCAATACGACGAACAAAACATTGTGAAACCTTGCTGTGGGCAGTGGGTGAATTACTACTGAGGAAACAGTCTCTCTATCAGTGCGTCCTGTGGATTCTTAAGTGTAACAGCGAGACTGCTTCTGGAAAGATGTTGATTTAAAAAAAATGTACAATAGAGTATGTAAGAAAATGTGTTATTTGCTTTGTAATTTGGGTGCACTGACTTCTTGAAACTGTGAAGCACTTTTAAAGACCAACAACATACTACCACACAACATGTATTTTAACACTTCTATCAGTAGAACTTGGAGGTACCTGGCATAAAGGCACTGCTCTCCACTTGGGTAGCTGAAGCTCTGCTTGTGGCTACAGGACTGGCTGGGGTCGGAGCCCGGGCTCTGCGGTTCCTTCTTGATAGTGACTGGAGGGCTGTGAAATGCCACCGCTACAAGAGACAGTAAACAGAAAACAGAGATGAGGGTTGGCACACGCACAGCAGGCTTTGTATATTCTTTTCTCACCCGGGCCCTGCCCCGATACTACTGTCGTTAAGCTCAAAGGCAAAAGCAAATACTTCTGTCTGCACAGGAATCTCTTTTACATGCCAGCCAAAATGCTTAAGTGACTGTCAGCTGCAAAACACAGGGCAGCAGACAGACACGTATAAACACACATCACACTGAGGAGAGCAGGCACACAAAAACACACACGCTCACACACGAACGCATTCCAGCAGTCATTTGGAAACCCAAAGTGTCCTCGCCCACTTTTCTTCACTCTTCCAGACACAACAGCAGCCAAAACTTCCTCTGTCAAAGTCAAGCTTAAAGCTAAACAACTCTACGGGCCAGAGAGATGTCTGTGGACTGATGAAAGCAAATGTCACACCTCTATTAGAACAGCATATACACTGATTCTGAATCTCTGCATTCTTTCCTATTGGTATCCAGATGTTGGCCATCGCTTGTAAGCTTTGTTTTTCACATTTGAGTGAAGAGGGGGACGTAAAAAGAAAGGACAGAGTGTGATAACCTCATAATGCCACATATTCCCTCAAAGTCAAAAATACTTAGGAACCTTTTTTGCCATTTCATGATTCTCCAAAGATATCCACTCAGTCTCCTGCACAGCAAACTGTCTATCAAGCAGGACTGCTGGAGGGGACCTTTGCCTTGATGGCCACAGAAACCACCCAAAGTGGAGCTTCAAACTGTGCCGAGGGCTTGTGTTTATTATGTGAGGGGAGGTTTTCACCCGGAGAACTGTACAGGATGTTTTTCTGGTCCCGACAGGGTAAACAGCAGCAGCTGTGCACTTCCAGCTGGGGAGGCCTGTATTTATGTGTGCGCATTGAGTCTGAGTTGTGTGTGTGTGTGTGTGTGTGTGTGTGTGTGTGTGTGTGTGTGTGTGTGTGTATTAGCAATCTCGGCTAGGCTGTATCTGTGTGTGCATATTCAGTGGGTGTGGAGCTTGTGGAGCTGACGGAGCAGGCCACACTGAAAGCTCAGCCCAGGTAATTACATACTGTCGTCCATTCACAAAAAAGAGAGAGAAAAAAAATGTCTGGCTGACTGAATAAGGCCAGAGCTGGCTGCTCCACTATGGCGACAGATAGAAAGTGAAAAAAAAAGGAGGAAGAATAGAGTGAACAAAAAGTGAGAAAAGATTACAGTGACATAAACCACAAACGGCCTTGAGAGTCTGCTGTCACGCTGGCACTCTGGATTTTCCAGCAACTCTCAAAATTGAAGAAGTTGAAAGCCGTTGATCAAAAACTGTTGAAAAAAGAATGATCTCAATCTATTACCGTTCAAGTCATTTATAAAAGGTAAAAATGCAGAATATTCAAATGATTCCTGTTTCTCGGATGTAAGGATTTGTTGTTTTTCCAGACTTATATATAATTATGAATTTAATATTTTGAGTTGTTAGTCCGACAAACAGTATACAGTTTAAGGACCAGTTTGTAGGATTTAGTGGCATCTAGTGGTGAGATTACAGGTTGCAACCAACTGAAACTTCTGGCAAAAAATGCAAAAGGCCCTATCTGGACCCAGTGTTTGGTTTTTCCATTCTGGACTACTGTAGAAACATGGCGGTTCCAATTGGTGAACTCTTATTTTCAGGTGAATTATACTAATAAAACAAACCTATGGATCTTGTATTTCATTTTATGTTCAATCTTTAAATTGATAAGGAAAATGATTGTTGTTGCAGCCCTATAGTTTCATTTTTCTTATTTTCTTTCCAGTTGGTATTGAAAATAAAGCTGTTTCGTTGGGTTGTCACACCTAAATAATCTCTGTACTAAAAAAAAAGAGTCCAACCATCAAACAGCACTGCTCCTCATCATAACCTTCCTATTTTTGGTCTGTACTCACTCTCCCATGGCAGGCAGGCAGGTGAGGAAGTGTTGGCTTTAGCGGAGGATCAACAGGATTAGAGAGCATTTACCCAGATTTCCCAGACAGACGCGATGGGATTCCAGCCTCCTCTAAGTCTCCGACAGCTCGTCTGCTAGTACACAGAGGGTGGCACATGACTCTAATAATACTAGTGTGTTTGTCTATTGACATTCCCCCCTTTCTCTGCCATGGTCATGAACTGCAAACAATCCTCACAGAGTGTACACAAGTCCACTCACAGTGCAGCCAAGTAGAGCCACTAATGCGATTGGCAGGAATATTGCCCTTGATGTGGCTCTCGGTTTATGAGGATGTTCCATTTCAAACAGTCCGGCCTGGGAACGGCGTCAGCTGTAGATGGAGGGGTCTGCGTAGTGTGTGTGTGTGTGTGTGTGTGTGTGTGTGTGTGTGTGTGTATGTGTGTGTGTTTGAGCTATTTGTGTGTGACCTTTCTGGAATATTAATTAATCTCGTAAATGAGCATCAGAGAGCTTTTTGTGTTTGTGTATTTGCCTGTGATTGTAATTGCTGGCTGTTACGTCGCATGCGTTTCCAATTAGACAGAGATGGTTGATGTTCCGATTTAACAAAGTCTCCAACAAGTATACACCAATTCATAAAGTTATAGATCAAGGAACCAAAGAGAAAAATGAACAACTAAACATACTTTGATCCTTAGATTCTGAATTGCCTCATGATTTTGGTTAATTAACAAATTTGAGCAAGACTTAGAGTCTACAGCCTTGCAAGCCACTCTTTGAGGCTGTACTTCAGCATGCTAACATGCTCACAATGATAATGCTACATGCTGATGTTTACCATGTTTATTAGTTTAGTTCAGCTTTTTAAGGAACCTATCATCTGCTACAGTACATCTCAGGCTGATGGGATTCATTAAAACGTTTGATCTAATGGTGGCACTAGAGAAAAGTCAGGGCATCACCGAGGTTTTATACAATTCATCTGGAAGGGGACATGAATGTTTCAACCAAATCTCACAGCAATCCATCCAATATTTGTTGATACATTTTACTTAAAAACACAAATGTCAATCTCATGGTGGCACTAAAGGAAAGGGGGATTACAAACATTTTTAAGATACATCATCTGGGAACCATGAATGTCTATACAAAGCTGCGTGCCAATCCATCCAGAAAATGTTCAGATATTTCACAGGATGAAGTTAAAATGTCGAACTTTTAATGGCGTTAGATGAAAAGTCAAGGGATCAACAAAATTATTAAGATCCATCCTCTAGGGAACCATGAATATCTTTATTTAATATTTGAATATTTCATTGCTATCCATGCGATAGTTGTTGAATTATTTCAGTCAGGACAAAAAGCAATGGACTGACATCGCCATCTCCCAGTGCTAGCGTGGCTAAAAACACAATATGGGAATCAATCTAACATCCAGTTCCAAGAATAGTACTTAAATTAAAACAAACTCTGTTCTCCACCAACTATTACAAACTCTCTGGCACATTACAGTAAATCTCCCTGTCCAGATGATGTCAAATTTGCTGCTAAAGTTTATAAGGTGGTGGCAGTCTTGTAAACGGATCCGGGGAGAGTTATGTTCTTCAGGTTCCCTTCTCTTCCTGCTTTTATTTGGGGCAATATGACCTCCTCTAACTGCTTTGTTAAATGTTACATCACCCTTTCACAGAGATCCTCATATTTCACAGGTTCTCCTGTACACCGAATAGCGAGGGTCGGTTCATGAACTTAAGCACAGAGTGTGAACCTGAAAGGTGTTTAGAAGTGAAAAGACAGATACAGTACACAATAGCTGTTGCCTTTTAAAGCAGACAATTTTGAGAAAGCGCAGAAGTGTGTATAGTAAAGTATATATGTGAGTCTTTCTGTGCGTGCCTGGGCAAGGGTATGCACTCTCTCCTTCCGCACTGGGCGGACCATGGCAGATTCCCAGCACCTCCTAAACCGATAAGGTCAAAGGGCTCTTCCTCACTCCAAACTTGTCGTATCTCCTCCTTCCTTATTTTGTGGTATTCTTTACCGTCTCCCATTCACTCCCTATTCTGAGCGCTAGGTTTGGAGATGACCCCCAGCTAAAGGCAGGGTGGAGATGGACTTTTACATATGTAAATGTTGGCTCTTAGAGGGGGAGGATGCAGGGTGAAAGGTGATGGTCATGGTTGAGTGCTTTAGGAAGTAGAGGGATCATTACATTGAGGGGGGGGGGGGGAGGGGGGTCCCATTCAACAGACACCCACCACAAACAAATCGCGGGAGCTGGGATGGCATCCCCCCCCCCACACACACACGCACTCACACATACTCTCTTCTACACAATGGGCCCCTCAGCTGAGCCGTACAGAGGTAGTGTGAACATGTTGGGAAACACTATGGGATTCCTAAAAAACACAAACAGCGCTGACAGAGTGATAAAGTATAACCGCTTCTGCTAATTTTTTGGGATTTGCACATAAATAAGGTTGGTGGTGATATATTAAGATTGCAGTTTTGCAAATTTGACTAATCCACCTAAAACAATGCAACATTTTGACGCCTCTTGTGAGAACCTTGAAAGAGACCTCACTATGAACTCCCCCATCTTATTTTAGACGGAGTATTTCCTACCATTAAAGGCCCTAGTGTAGGGAAATCCAATCTGAAGACAGCAGTGGATCTGGAGAATCTTACATTGGATGTTTATGTGCAACTTGGCCAAGTCTTAAGCCTCTGGAAGTCTGCAGTGCATGACAGCCTCGCTCACAATAACTCATTGGACATCAGACCCAGTGTCACACAGGGTGACTGGATCTTGCTAAACCGAAGAGCATGTGAGCGTAACCTAAATACGCACTTAACAGGTCCAATCACACAAATAAAATTCAAGTCTTACTCTTAAAGGAACCATCTCAGGGCTTTCTGGAGATCTGGTTCTTATCTCACACAATCTGTATTGTACATGTGGCGGCACAAGCGGCACGAGGCTTCAGTCTGCTGCACAGACACACATAAAAGCAAGTGTGATAGGCTACACCTGGTTCTCTCTCCTCATGTGGTGAGGGATCAATAGAAACAAGG
This sequence comes from Dicentrarchus labrax, assembly GCF_905237075.1. Taxonomy (NCBI): domain Eukaryota; kingdom Metazoa; phylum Chordata; class Actinopteri; family Moronidae; genus Dicentrarchus; species Dicentrarchus labrax. Next base: position 19,817,911 of record NW_026136712.1, on the reverse strand, counting down.
ATGCCAATTATGCCACAATGGTTTTAAAGGTTAAAAAGGAAGCTATTGATTCACATGGGTTGCAAATGACATTAGTTGCTTAGCTGAATACATGGCTCCATTGTGGTGAAAGGGGGGCGTAATAGGGAAAAGCAACAGTATAATTTTAAAGCATTTGACCGTCAACACATGCATTATATGTTAGATATAACCTATACTTTTTATGGTAATTTTAAAGTTCTGCACGCAGTGGTATGTTTCTCTTTCTCAAACCAAGTTTGGATGCTAAGTTGGTGTTGGTATGTTCAGCTAAGGATAAATGTGTCTATCTCACAATCCAGCTTTAACTCGATATGGATCTCTGGCTCCAGCTGTCTAGTTTGCAGTAATGATGCCCACATACAGAAATACAAAGTATGTTTTTTTTTTTAAATCTCTGTTTAGATGTTACTGCAAAGTTTGCATGCATTTGTGAATTTTGTAGCCCAGCAGTTTGTGTGCTTAATTTACTGACCCTCTAAAAATGTGTTATAAGGGAAACAAATTAAAATAATATTAAACTATATATTAATATTTATAATTATGTCTAAGGGGCGTCAAGGTGTTCATAAAATTCTCTTCCTACCCAAGTCCTGTGCTTCTATTTGTGACAGCTTTCATTACTAGTTACTAATGACTTTGCAGAGTCAGATTATCAATATAAAATATAATCACCTAATAGATTATGATGAATTCTTATAGATTAAGCCACCCATCAGTACATAGTTAAAACTAGCCCCCCATTAATGATATAAACACATTAATTTATCAATAATCATAATCCAATAATATGTTGTTCTGAAATTGGCCATTCTGCGTGAGAACTTTTGCTTTTGGTACTTTAAGTAGACTATAGTTTAATGGCAATACTTTTATGCTTTTACTTTATTTCTACGCTGTGGTATTGATACTTTCAAGTAAAACTACTTCTTCCACACTGGCTCATTTAAACAAAACAAATGATCTCTTAACACCATTATAACTGTCTATGTTTCATACGGTAAAGCTAATGCCAAAAAGTCTGATTCTGGTCTTCACTCTATTTTGAAATATGCATTTACTGCATTTTGTCTTCGGTTATAGTTCAGTGGAAAATTCAGAGAAAGAGAGAAGGAGAAACAGAGAGTGAGAGAGGGAAGGGAAGCGAGGCAGTACAATATGATCCAGACCGTTTCGACTGTATCCAGTCATTCCACTGGTGCATGGAAACATGTGCTGGACATGTGTGTGTGCTTCTCAGGTCACTGCAAAATCAGGAAGATACACTGAGAGAAAGAGAGAGAGAAAAGCAGCCTGGCCAGCACGGACAAACTCATCCTCATCTCTGAGAGCCAACAGGCCCAAGAGTGGCTCTAGTATCTGTCTGCTCAGGGAGCCCAGGAGTGTTGCATCCATTAGTGTCTGCTCTATCTGATTTACAGGTCGTCCTCTCTCATCTGATAATGGTTCAGGCTCCTTGAATATTTAAAGAATGGTTGTCAGATACCTGCCAAACAAGCCTAACGAGATTGATGGAAAGTACAATGGTATCAGCGAGACAGGTGATTGGCCGGGACACTGTGGCCCTTCTCACAAATTGTTTTTTTTTTGTTGGCCGTTAAAACGTCTTTTTTGGTGCATCATGTTGCATTGGCCAACAGGATGTAGATCTGAATGACACCCATCATGAGAAAGGCAGTAACACAGTTCATTTTTGCAAACATTAAGGTTTCGCTTCCCTTTTGTCAACTGGAAATGCAGCATTTGTCTGAAGTGATGGCAATGTTCCCTTCCCACTTTTATCTTTAAATCTTCTCAGTGAACTCAGTATCAGTCACCAATTGTATGGGATATCTGTCATGGAGAAGGAATCCTAATTTATGCCTGTTAGAGTGCTGTAAATAATTGCTTAATGCTACCCAGAAGAGACGGATATTTCAGCCTGAGCAAGGATGTGATTGAGGAGAACATAAAATCTCAGTATGAGGGAAGGACAATAAACATTTCCAAGTACAAATGGAGCGTTTACAGTATATTTACACAACTCCAACACTGTAAGAGAAAAATTATACTCAAAATATACTACTACACTTCATATTTCCATGGTCTTGGTAGCACCAAGGGTTCACAGTTTTAATCGGTAAGTGTTCTGACATCTCGCGTTTTCCCTATTGTCCACTTCACTTTCAATTGTGCCGCGTTGGCTTTTTATAAATGGCCATTGACCAGTCATAAATCTCACTGCTCCATTGCTGTTTAGTGGACCTAATACAATACATCCCTGTCCCGGGACATGTGCTGCGAGAGGGACAGCCCGTCACAGGCGAGAGGTGGATGTAATTAATCTGGCACAATATTGACTCCTCACTCTCAATCCCTCAGCCCCCAATATAGCTGTCCCCTCTTAATGTTTAATGTAGCCATCGATCCACCCCCACACTGTTACTGAAATGATATAATGAGCTCCCACTGCCCACCAGGGTATCATGGATGTGAGGGAGGGGTCTGCATGTGCAGTGTTTCATTTGTTTGTTCGCCTGTGTGGCAATGCGTGCCTGTACGTGTGTTTCAAGCTGCTGTTCCTAGGCACAATCTGCCTTATCAGAAGGAGATAACACACAGAAAGGTCGGGACACCTTGCTTGGAATTATCAGCGCACATGCCACATCCACAGTTCTTCCCGCTCTTCTCGCCCACCCCCCACCCTATCTCAGTTTCTCGATCAGGATCTCTACCGTAATGCTTCACGGCACGTTTGACCCGCTCTTACCCCTCTCCTTCTCCTTCAGCCTTCATGCTGATTTATCAGTGCTTTATCTTTATCAAGTCATCTATCAACCCTCTCCATCTCCTCCTACTCCTCTCCTGGATCAGCGAGGATCGATACGGCCTTACGCTGGCTCTCAGCTCACTCTGCACACCTACTGGTCTGTGTCAGCAGGTTACTATACATCCACCCTCTGCAGCCATCGCCTCCACTCACGTGCAGTGTGCGGTTTGTGTGTCGATATGCGTGTGTGCTGGACTGTCAGGCATAAGTGGAAAAACAGAGTGAGATGAGAGTATGATGGTTGGGCAAGAAAGGACAGCAAAAACCGCTTTTAAAGGATAATTCCGCTTCATGGCCATCATTTTTAACAGTTATGACTAAAAATAATGAATCCGGTGACATCCGGTGACACTGTTACGACAAAGTCAGAGGGGTCAGACAATCAGAAAGGTTTAAGGCCTATTTTGTACTTTTCACTCATTGTCCAACCTCATCTGAAGGCAGAAGTGTTCATTGCTGGTATGAAAGAGGTGAAAAGCTACAGAAAAGGGCGAGGTACAATCGGTTGTTCAAATGAGGATAACGGCGCACACTTTCAGATAGTCTTTGCTCAAAAGGCATTCATGGTGCTGCACTTATGAAAAGCGACACGAGCAAAAGTTCAAATCCTGCCCACTTAAACACCTCTGCAGACCTGGCCAGTCGCTGCCTTAAGAGGATGTCAAATTGTTTGGAAATGTACTAAAAAAAATAATTTACAAAAATTGTTGACCGCAACCCGCTCAATTCAGACATCAGAAAGGTTTCTGGGTGAGAGAAGTTTCAGGCATTGTTTTATGATCCAACAAGCGCTTTATGTGAAGCAAACTATCTTTTTTAGACTCAATCTAGCCAGATTATCAAAACCAAAATGAATACGCCACATGTCCCCAATAATCCCTCATTGCACCGGAAAACTGTGCATGGACATTTGATCAAAACTGAACAAGATAGCCCGTCTGTAAACTGTGTTGGATGGTTGAAACGGAGTTTGGCTAACCAGGGGTTCCTTTACAACCTGACTGACCTTTCACAACTGTCCGACTTCTTTTCACCAAAGTCTCCACATTTCCAGATCTCACCAATTAACTTACAAACAATCTTCAGTCACCAATAGAAATTATGGCCAAAACTAGATCCCTAGAGACCCCGCTTTTGTAAACTGGGATTAACCTTCAACAGGCAAGATGTCCAACCTGGACACGGTTGACACACTCCCCTATCTTCTTATAAATGACTGTTTCATGTTCGACTACTGTTATTTTTACGGCCTCGCCCCGTCTCTTTCACAGCATCTGATCCCCTCTTTGGTCTGCGCTTCGCTTTCGAAAAGAGAAAACATTCCAGCTGCAGAAAGCAGAGTCGTCCCCGTTGGAGTAAACACAACAGGGACATAGAAATGCACAGGCACGCATGAGCATCGCAGGGATGTACTAGCACACACACTCTCTCTTTTCCTTCCACACACCTCCCCTCACTCTCCTGTAATAAAACACACACTGCCGTCCATTCACAAAGCTATGCTGCTGACACTCGGGCTGTGCTGCCTGGCTCAAATCCCCGCGGCCCCCTGGCTTTGACAGGGCTGTTCTGAATCAACACGCAGAAGTACAGCTTTTACTTGCCCCACTGGAAGCTGTTAAATGCCTATTACTCAACATGCCTGGCCTTTACAAACCCATTTTCGTTGAATTTGATTGACTAAAGATGACTAAATAATGTTGTAAACTAGCAGTAACTTTTAAAAATGACTGTGGTGCTTTTTTCAGAATCTGACAACAAATTCAGCTGAAACTCAAAGGGGAACCAAAGAAGTGATAGCAACTACTCAGAAGAAAAGAAGTGCAAATAAAAGCATGAATAGACAAATACAGCTTGGATCTTGAAAAAATGTTGTAGTCAGATAAAGGCCGGTACCTCTCATAGGTGTTGTTAGTGTTGGAATAACGTCCCCCAATGTCATGAATGACGGTTCACTCCCCTTAACTCAATGTGCTGCCTCAGCCAGTCTTTCACAACCAACCCATTCATAAAACTGCGGGGCTGAAGTTTGTGTGTGTGTGTGTGTGTATGTGTGTGTGTGTGTGTGTGTGTGTGTGTGTGTATGTGTGTGTGTGTGTGTTTGTTCACCAGGCCAAGTGTGTTTTTGTGTGCACATGAGTAAGTGGATGTGAGGCTGTCAAAAGAAATCATCTGTTCACATACGAGAAATCAACCATTTTACTCATAAGCAAAACAAAACAGCGCAACAAACACAAGCTTCGCCACCCCTGGAGCGAGTAAGCGAGCGGTATCCGTGCATATCTGGCAGGCACCTGGCTGTTTTTGCGCACTTTGTTGCATAGCAGCTGTATTTTGGAAAGTGGAGAACACAGAGCTGCATGTTTCTCTTTAGGGGAGAGAGGGAGTTGGAGAGGGAGGGGCTCAATTCACCCATCGCCCCATGCTCCAAATAGGGCCTGATTGGGCCAGTTCTGATCCAGAAAAACAACCCAAACAAGAGGAAGGCTGTGAATTCATGACAAAGCAGAACACACAGAGCCAGAGAGACACACTGCTGGGAGGATTTGGTTAGAGCCGAGTTACTGGAATCTTTCCTTTCTCTTGTTATTTTCTTTCTTTCAATGCATCTCTCTTTCTTTCTTTCTTAATTAATCAGCAACTTTTTTGATTATCAGTCAATCATTTGAAGGTTTAGTGTGTAACACTTAGGAGGATCTATTGGCAGAAATGTAATTTATAATATTCATAGGCATGTTTTCATTAGTGTATAATGACCTGAATTTAGTAATTGTTGTGTTTTTGTTCCCTTAGAATGAGCTATTTTTATAGTGGCCTTCAATGGAGTTCACCACGTTGAACCACCATGTTTCTACAGTGGACAAATGGACAAACCAAACACGCTCTAGAAAAACCCTTTCGCGGTTTTCATGGGTTTTGCGGCCACCACAGTTTCTCCTACACACTTGGAAGACTGAGCTGTATTCAGTTGGTGGCAATCTGAAACGCCAACGCTAGAGACCACAAAATCTTTTTTTGTTTTTCTTTGTCTGATGTGATAGTGAAGTGAATATCTTTGGGTTTTGGACTATTGGCTGGACAGAACAAGTCATTTGAAAATGTCACCTCAGACTTCAGGAGACTGTGATCAACATTTTTTAGACCAAATGATTAATCAAGAAATGACTCGTGCAGCCCCACTGCATTGTATACTAACTAAAATAAAATAAATCTTGTTGCACACAAAGCATTAAAAAAAAAAAAAAAACTCAAATAAATTGACAGAAATGGAGACTGTGCAACCCATAAAACAATCAGGATCAAATAAAAATCAAAAAGAGGATGCAGATTTTGACAAAGCATGTGTTTATATTCTTATTTTATTTTCCTGCTTCCTGTCCTCCGTTCTCTTCCTTCTTTTCTTGCTTTCTCTTCTTTGCTAAAGTTTGCTCTGTGAAAAGCACTGTAACGGCATTCTATAGCCACAACTTCCTATATAATTACTGCAAGGCACAAAACTAAACAATCGTCCCACACAGCTCAGAAATCGCTGGATTAGTTCACATCTTGGAACACTCAAAGTGTGTGTGGAGAGAGACAGAGAGAGAGGTAGAGAGAAAAGGGAAAGGGGGGGGTCCAGATTTTTAAATTCGACTTAGTTTGTACAGAGACAGGAAGGGAGGGAGGGGTTTGGAGTATCCACTTGGAGAGGAGGGGGTTGTCAGAGAGGGGGGATCTGTAGTACTGTAGGGCTTTTTTATGAATGAAGACTGAAGGAGAGAGCAGGCGGAGGATTGACTGAGAGAGAGAGAGAGAGAGAGAGAGAGAGAGAGAGAGAAAAGAGAGAGAGGGGGGGAGGGAGAGGCACACTTCCTCTTACGCACGCAGGGAAGAAAATTTATGAATGGGTCACATCTCTCGAGCTGCTCCAAGTGTAAACAACATACTTGGACAAAGAAGAACGAGCTCTCGGCGCAGGCAGTGCCTCCATAAACGCTCCAACTGAGGCCTTTTAGTGCTTTTTGACACAAAAAGTAAAGTAGTGACATGTTCAAACTATTTTAATTAAGTATGTGCACTATAAATTTGACTGACACCTCCATGTGTTTCGTCCCCGCAGGCGGTAAACAGACAAAGGAGTCAGTCCGACAGCCTAGCGTCAGGCCAGGATAACCCCCGAAGGTGCTGTCAGCACCGAAAACCAAACATTAATCCTCCCCTCCTCTTGATGAGCACGAGATTAAAATCACATCCTTCTTTTTAGGGCTTCCATGCAGGGCCAGTCACATTTTTGAAAAAACAATGGTGCACCGTTATCACCAATGGCTCAATTATCTTTAAAACACACACACACACAGGCAGGTCAGCAAGTACATAAAAGTTGCATGCTTGTGTAACCTTCCCTCAATGGCAGCCTGCAGACAGAGCACGCTTGTTAGCTGTGAACAGGGAGAATGGACCAGATGAGATAGATTTACCAGATGTGCAGGTATTGCACAATCCCTCCTTTGCCCCTCCTCTTCCTTAATCTAGCATTCCAACATGTCCCAGTGTTTTTTAGTGTCTCTTCTTTTGCTGTTACACTGGCTCCCTCTCTCCGTCTCTCCCCTCTCCGTCAACACCACACCCATGCAGGTAACAACCTGACTCAGTAAACAACAATGTTTAATTTTTACCAGGGCGCCGATTTCAATGCAAACCTCAATTATATTCTGGTCACCTGGGAGTAGGGCTTTGCTTTATGCTCTTTTTTTATGTGCTAGAGTTTCCAAAACAGGTGAGTCACCTGTTTTCAAAAGTACGCCAGACACCGAGCGTGCCTTTCGTTCAGTATGGGAAAAGATAAGCCTTTGTATGCTTTTAATAGACCACATACAGAATCCAGAACAAACACAAAGATGAATTTATTTATGGTTGCTTGTCAGCTTCAATTTTCCAGAAATCAAAGCTGAATAGAGACGCTCTGACTGGACTCTGTGGCTATTGACTGGGACCAGCAGGGACACTGTCTGTCAACGCGGGAGTGTCTCTACCGCGTGTAAGTGAGCTGCCCGTCAAACTGAAGCCCCCGTGACCCTGCAAATCATACCCTGGTCAACCGTTAGCAGAGGCCTGACAGCTGATTGGCTGACAGGTCAGGGGGTTAAGTAGACATGGCCTCTGCGTGCCCCGGGGTTCATCTGCACTTCCTCCTCCACATTGTTGGCCATCAGACAGCGACAATGTTGCACAGGGCATGTGTCACCAAGGGGCTGACCAGTTGTGACTCAGAGCTGCTTAAATCACATGATGTTTACACACAAAGGACACATGGGTTTCAACGGGAGGAAGTGCCTTTGACTGCGACTGAAAGCTGTCAGTTTTTGGGGATGAGATTATGCTTGAGGTATTTCAAGTTCTCTTTACGTTTCCAAGCATTTCAGTGTCATTGCTAAAGATGGAGATGCCTGCAGTGTGTTGAATGGGACAGAAAAAAACTGTTTGTAGAGCAACACGTACTCCCAGCCAGATCCTGAATCGCCATTGTTAAGACACACAACAAGAAAGGGAAAGTCATTCAAATAGCCGCTCAGTTGTGCTGCCCAGGAATTTGCTTTTCCATTTTACACCTTCCGATGAACACAAAAGGCCATCTTTGTACCTGGGCCCTGAATAATTTTTTACTGGTTTCCTGGGCCGTCCCCATTCAGCTTTTCAAAGGCATGCAAATGGATGACGGCAGCACATAATGCCGGCATCCAAATTCACTTCATGATGACTGGCTCATTAGGCCTTCTGTTTCTGCATAGCTTTGTCTGCCAAAGAGATTACTGTAACATCAGCGGGTTACAGTATCCCCACCTAAGCCTCTGGCGGTTTCACAGCCCAAATTTGACCGCTGGTTTCGTCCTCACTTTCTCATGACATGCATACTTTAGGTGGAATTACATGATTGGGCCAACTGGACAAATGTGCACAGCTCTGTATGTTGCATGGATCACTACTTGATTGAATAAATTAAAAAAACCTGATCTGTGCAATATATGGTTAGAAAATCAGATTTTTTGGACATTTATATTTAGATATAGTGACATAGATAGACATATTGCGCATTTGCACACACATACAATGAAAGGACACAGAAATTGAAAGTGGAGTACTCACAGTTCTCAGAGTGGAAATCAGGAACAAATTGCTCATCACTGTCAGGAACCTGAGCTGAAATAAGAAGAAACAAAAGAGCAAGCATAACTTAAAACATTATTATTACATTTAGAACCACTCTGACCTTTCTATGTCCCTAATTTCCTTCTTCATTCTGTCTTTTTCTTCTTTCAAGTGACCTTCACTTCATGATTTTTGCAGCAAAATGCCAGCACTTTGTCCACCCATAGAAACAATACACAAGAACATGGAGCACCTGAATGGCATCAAAGATGTCAACCTGCCAGCCTGGTTTCGTGTAGAGACCCAAAGTGTTCAATATTCAATTCAATTAATAAATTATCAGAAATATAACCATGAAATTATGAAATAAATCATTTTTTTAGCTCTTGCTTTCTTTCACAATAAAATAGTTCTATATTTCACAACCCAGTTTTCCCCAATGACCGTTTTATTTCACAACAATGCTTTTCATCACAAATTCTTTTGCAACTAAATAAAGACAGAGACTGACAGTTGATTCAGTCCTTACGGTCAGAAAGCCATATTCTAGTAGTAATCCCACAGGTCCATTAATACATCCTATTTTAGAGTTTCTGACAACTCAAACTAGTCAGCTATCTGTACACCCACGGTCAAGTTTGTACCCCCAGCTGTTAACCAGTTTCTTTTTATTCCATTGTAGAAAGCCAGACAGACTAAACAGGCTGTTCTGGCTAAACAAGTGAGGAAATTTGTCAAGTGCTGTGACGAATCAGCTATTCAGATTCAACTTCTCTTCGTACCAAAATGTTCAGGGACTCTTGTCTAACAATCTAAAAGTAGTCTGGATTTCATCTTATTTGAGCAATCGAGAACAAGGAAAGCAGCCTCAAATCAAGAGGAGGAGTGGGGAAGTGAAACAAGAGCAAGTTAAGGTTAAAGCAATTCTTAGATCTCCTTGTGAAATGGCCACAATCAGTGGTGAATTAGTGGGTTTTCTACAGCTATACGAAGATTCGATCACACTACTTAAAAGTCCATATATCCGCTTATATAAATCGCTGTGATGCATAAATGTAAGTGTGACAGAGACAACATATAGCCAGCTTACAATGATTTGTAAAAATAGACGAGTCAATATAGTGATATGGTGTGTGATATCTTGATCTGACACATAATGACCTGCAGTGGTGTACAATTTCAGTGGCCCTGATTAGAGTCTCTCATAACAAAACTCATCTAGGATGCAACTGAAAAAGCACAATCAGTAATGCCAAGCCCAGGTGCAGCAGAGCTAGACAGACACTATTGTACAGCCTTTTTTTTTAGGAATCCAAACCCATTCACACTTGTCCTTTTGGAGCTTTGGACACTGAGTCACACAAGCAGGTTAGAAAAGCCCAAATCATTTGACTGCCAACACCCTACAAGGGGTGAGGAGGTCAAATTCACCCGCTGAGCCGTGAGCATTTTGTTCGCCTATCCTCAAATTAACAACCTAACCCTAAAACGTAGAGCAGAAACAGGGCTAGCAACCTTTTAATCTGGCACCACTCCAGCCCAACAAGTTGCTGGGTTTTTTTAAAGTGTTTCCACTGCTTTGGACCCGCACTTACGTCATGGTACAGGCTAACTGGTAGGGAAAAGTTGATGGGTATCATTAAATATCATGAACTCAATCACGGGCGTAATGGGATGCAAAACAAAGTGGCACCATGTTGTGTGTAGTTTCACACCACTTGTTCACTAAAAGTGGACAAAGCAACCCCCGTTTTATAAATAATAAAACTCATCTCTGTATTTTTTCCCTAAAAGCAGACATTTGAAGGATCGACCGTGACTCTGCACCAAAAGGATGTGATTGTACTCTCACCCAAGAACCTAAATCTGACCCAGAATTCAACCTCAACCTCAATTCAACCTCAATGCCTCTTCTCTCTCACTTCATCTGCCATTTATGGTTTCCAGACAATGATTCCCAACACAGAAACCCAAACTCAACAGAGAGACAGAGAAAGAGAAACAGAGACAGAGGACAAAAAGAGGAAATAAGAAATTTAAATCCACTTTCTTGTCGTCACACTCCTCCTTCCTGTACAGAGGAAACCGGATGACAGCGTTTTGGAGCATGTTCAGATAAATGACATCGATTTCTTATACAACGCCGCATCCTGTGGCCTACTATACCATAATAATATTACCCCCTTTTAACTTTTCAGTGGTTCGCCCTCAGGGGGGGAGAAATAAAGCTGCTGTATGAGACAGAGCAGCAGCCGATATTTAGTTCGCAGATCCAACAATCAATCATTTCCACTTGTTTCAACATGTCCAAAACGGAACATGCTGGACCTCATAAAGAGGCAGGAGAAGAGAAACATGGATGATGAGCATCAGACATTATCGCAAACCCTGCTGCGTGCTTGCGTCTGTGCACTTTCCTGTGTGTATGTGAGCGCTTGCATGTGTATCTGATTTGTTTCCAGGAACACCTCGTCAGGGGCTTTGAGATGCAAGTCAGCACAAGAAAGAAAGTGTGTTTATACGAGCGCAGACGTTCTCCCCGATGCTTCCAGGCACCTTGAATGACTTTTTTTTTTCTCTCAGTGGGAGATCCTGGGAGGAGCTAAGCAGCTTCAGTCATATAAACCTAAAGGCCAAAATGAGACAAGATGTGACAAGTTCCTGAACTCTTGCCATTCAGTGCTTCACCCTTTCTGTCTCTCCTCTTGCTTCCGCTCTCCTTTGGCGGAAAAAAAAAAAAAAACTCCCTCCAGCTATACCCAGCTTTTACAATCTTGGTGAATCCCTCACAACTGCAATCAGTCATGATAAGGTCTTTAATTAATGCAACAGGAAAGGAGAGGTCTAAGCCGGGGAAGCTGAAAACAAGCCAGTACTTAGGGTTAAATAACACTTTGATATAGTTACACTTCCATCTTTCTGTCCAGCTTTTCTTTTTTTTTTTTTTTTTTTTTTTGCTTTGTTCGTTCTGTGACTCAACAATAAGCTGCCACCCAATTTGTAAATTTAGTACATGAAATAACGGCTCCTGCTAAAAGGTTTGGTTCAACAAAATTATAAAAAAAACAACATACTTTCTCATTTACCACCGTGGTATCTAGCCATGCAGATAGCTTTGGTTTCATTTGCAAAGGTTTTGTGGTTTAACTGTCTGTGATTTCTGCCATCACCCCAGTACAATGGAGGTGAATGGAATATAATATGTGAAGCTTATACCTATAAAATGTTTAAAAACTTTCAGAAACAATGTCCTCCACTATCATCAGTTTTTATCAGGACAATTTCTTTTGTAGAAAGTAGTTCCAATTGTCCATTATTTCCTTTTATCCTTTTAATGTATTTTTTTTCAAAGCTTTGATCCCCACAAACTAAATTCTATTCAGTTTCTATTCTATTCATTTTGTAGTGAGGTTTTGGCATAAATTGCAGCCTGGGCAAATAAAACCAAAATTATCAGAAAGACTATAAGAGGTAAGTGAGAAAAGGGTGTTATTTTTCTGGGTGAACTGACCCTTTAAGGGTGGTCTTTACAGTGAAATCTGTGAATACAAATAGGCTCCAACTTTGAAGCGACACCCATTGTTGCAGTTTTATTGGGCTCTGGCCCTTGTCTTTGTCTGCGTGAGACGCTGGTGTGAAGTGAACTTGCTGGTTTTTGACGCTGCATGAGAAAAAGGTGAGAAAGCTAACGTGGATACAGCATTGTTTGCCATAAACAGTGCAGCTATAGCCGGGGAGTGGGCTCAATTGAAATGCCTGCAGACAACCGCTTCCACAGTGTCTCTGATTGTAACTGCCTCACTTCCCTGGTTTACTGATCTGCTGTAGTCAAATTCTGCCTCTGACTCAAAGTCAATACTGAGACTCGTTGTACTGTTAAGGTGACACACTATTTTAAGTATGATTACTTACCCAATTACCCACAATAAGAGCACCACCCAATGAGAATAGCATTTACAGAGAATATAAAATGACAACTCCAGATCCCCTCCAGACATTTTGCTTGGAATAATAATTTGATCTGATGTAGTTTTTCCATTACTTACTTTAAAATTCTTCAAATTACATCTACTGCTTCTCCCACATTAAAAGAATCTAAAATCTATGAAAAATGCAAATACTGTTCATTTCAAAAGTTTAACAACAAGAGGCAATATGTCTCCTACTTCACTGATTGTGCACTGGAGGCTAAGTCGCATATTGGCACCACACACTTCCAAACTAGTTGTGATGTGACAAAATCGATTGTACACGCAGTCTTTAAACTCAGATTTAAGGTGAGGACAGAGAAACTTCCTCCCTTCAGCAGACCAGTGAAAACAGCCTCCTCACGTCAAACTCTGCACATGCATCATTCTGCACAGTGAAGCTCAAACATCCAAGTGAAGGAACAATAAGCAAGACGTGCTTTTTTCCTGTGGCGGGGGACTTTAAACAGGATTTATCAGGTTGATGTGGTTCACATTAAATGCCAAAAATGAGTGGCATTTCCCCTTTAAACCTCAACATCAAAGCACATCAAAGCAACCGACACAACAACATTCACACCTCCGGGTGCAGTTCTCATTTTTACTTGCAGCTTTAAACACATTAGTCCCACTGTCCTGCTCCAGGTCAGCACCAAAAACAGGCACAATGACTAGCAGCTTGTGTTGTTTCCCTCCTCTTGACATACAGTATAATTACTCTATTAGGGCTCACATCATCATTGCACTTATTAAGTCTACTAGCTGACAATTGCCTCTGACTGGGCCTCATTTCATTGCTATGTGCCTTTGAGTGACACAAGCCAAATAGCCTGTTTGTTTGCATTGGCCGCTGGCTGGCACGCATGCTACATGCCAACATGGCCAAAATAGGACATGCTCAAAGCTAATAATGTCCCGTCTGTGTTCTCTCTGGCCTCTTTTTTTTCCTTTGGTGTTGTATGGTTTATGAGCATGTGTGTTGCATCAGAAAGTTTGGGCTCTCTCAAATGAGATTCAGCTAAAACTAAGGAGGTCATCTTTTTCACTAAAGCCACAGTTTTATAAAAGCATTTGAATGAAAGCGCATTAACTTTGTTGTAAAGCTGTTGGACTGACAGAAAACCTGGAAGCATTCATGCTTTTTATGGATGATGGAAATCAGCATATGTGTATATATATATAGAGTTGAATAAAATAGGAAATAATATCATGTATTTTTCTTTTGGTTTCTGTGTTCACAACTCTTTTCTTTCCAGACAGACACATCATCAAACCTCATGACTGTCACTAATGACAGAATCACAGTAAAGTACAAATTAAGTGGAAAAGCAGCCTGCAGGCAAATCTCACCTTCTGTGAGCCATGTCTCTTGGAGTTGGCTTAAATCCTGGAAGAGGTCTGAACCGAAAGATAAAAAAAGAAAGAGTACATGATGAGTACACAGCAGAATGACAAGCCACCAGTTAGACCACCAGCTCACAAATAAGTGTCTTAACCCAATCACATTTTAAATGCAGCAACTGAGACTCAGCCTGACATCGGCTTGGGGGTTGATACACCATGATGTAAACATGCAGCATGTAAAGAGACCAGAGGCCAAAACTGTGAGCTTCCACTACTTTACCTTCGGATTCCTGAGGGGGCAATTCTGTGTCCATGTATTTCCTTTTCGCTGCCATCAACAGTCTATTTAGGGGCCCATTTCCATGCGACTTCTGCAAAAGCCACAGATGTTAACAGAGGAGAAGTGAGAAACAGACTCCAAACTGCTCATGTCCAACACATCAGTGTCAAAAACAGCAAATGCCATGTTTAATGTGGCGTGTGTAGAGTGAAGGAACAGCCACCACTTGGACACATTGGACAAAAGGTAACAAGAAGTAATAATACTAATACTACTACTACTAATAATAATAATAACAGCAATAATAATAATAATAACAATAATAATTTGTAATGAGCTACAAATGAGAGCCTACTGCAGCTATAGGTGAACTTCAAGAGCTCCTCAGAAAACAACACATTTCTCAGTTGTGGAGGCAATCTGGGGAAAAACAAACGCGCTGTTTGCGTCTGAAGAAAGTGACCATTTGGCACACATTGACACGCTCTCCAGCCAAAGTATCCCGCGGACGAAACCCGCTGACAAACATTACTAAATGCACCACTTGCTATGCTTTTTAGTTTGTGGAGATTTTGTGTTAGTTTTTAAGCGGGGTGGGAAAGAGTTTTTCTATCGCGCGCACACACAAACACACAAACACAAACACACACACACACACACACACACACACACACAGCTGCTTCGGCACAAAAACTCGTGCAGAAGCGAGACAGTGAGAGAGAGAGAGAGAGAGAGAGAGAGAGAGAGAGAGAGATAAAGCCCGGTAGCCGAGTTTTGGTATTAAAAAAACAAGCGAAAAAGCATTGAAGTAACAGAAGAGTTCATCCATACGTACATTTGCTAAAGTGTAAGGCACTTGCTGGTCCAAATATCCATCCATCTTATAATCCATCCGTTAACCGTTTGTGGTCATTGAGGCAGAGTTGAGTGAGATCCACGCAGGCTGCAGGGAGAGGAGGGAGAGCGCTGCTTGTGAATGGAGCTGCGTGGAGGCTGCATGCATAATGAGCTCCATTCACAAAAAATGCCGAGGGGAAGTGATGGCGAGTGATTACCCAGCGGGCTGCTGCCCTCTTTACAAATCTCTCTCTCTCTCTCTCTCTCTCTCTCTCTCTCTTTTTGTGTGTGTGTGTGTGTGACACAGTATGCACATTACCTGCATGTTTCAGGTGAAGCTTTTACACCTCAAGCAACTTATTTATCCCTTTTTTCCCTTCTTTTTTTGTGTGTGTGTGTGTGTGTGTGTGTGTGTGTGTGTGTGTGTGTGTGTGCAGAATAGTGCAGTTTTGTTCGGGTTGTTTGTGTTGTTTGAGTCACGCTTTCTGGGTTTAAAACCGGGTATCAGACGGGTCATAAAGCGCGGATGAGTTATGGGTGTTATTTAGTGGCCCTGTTTCTTGGGCTTTTTGCCACGTCTGCCCAGATTGCCAGGCTCCACTTTCTTTAGGAAACAGTCCAGCGCTCGAACAGTGACGGGAAACAGATGTTGCGTTTTTTTTTAGTCGAGTCACACGCAAACACAACCAAAACGCTTATTTCGACGCCTAATGGCTGACAAACAGCGGTTGGAGTGAGTTGGAGTAAGTTTGTATGGGGAGTGAGGGGACTTTTGAGAGCCAGCTGTGCTGTCATTTCTGCTACAGACATGATTTGGGGGAGAATGGGGGAGACTTGCTTTTCCTCGCTCGGGCCAGACCAGGTTCGTGATTGGTGGATTTCCTCTTTCAAGGGCTCGAATTTCTTGCCTTTGTCCGGATGAATACACTGACTTATGAATGAAGTCTCGGCTCCCCGTATGAGCCAATCAGAAGCCTCGTACCGGGGCTCCTAGCAACCGTGGGCGGAGCTTGCGCCGCAGCAGCCAATCATCTCCCGGCAGGTTGCGGGCTTTTTATACAGGATTTTCCAGTTGTTTTTCATTCACAAAAAGAGAGAGGGAAAGTTAGAAGAAGAAGAAGAAGAAGAAGAAGAAAAAAAAAACTTCCATTCATAAAAACCTGCCCTGGCACGAAAGTCCTGACATGTTTTTCCTTTTCTGCCCGGACAAACTCAAAGAACTTCACTTTGTTTACCTCATTTCATGTCCCTGCCTCCTGTAGGAGACAGATCACAGCCAGGCAGGAAAAAAAGTGGCACTAACCTCTGCAGGAGCCCTGTGCATTAATACGAGCATCAAAACTGACGTAAATCACCTCAGGAATATGCATTCTTGCATTCTTGTGGTTTTTAAGTCTACACCACACGAAAACCACAGGATTTAAAGTTGTCCACGAAGCTCTGTACACAAGACCGACTGAATGGTGAAATGCTTGCTGCTTATTGAACCTAAGCTGCCTAACTAAAGCCACAAAGACTGTTTTTTTAAGGATGAGGGGGGGAAGCCAGGAGACAGGAAACAAAGTTCTGATGGGATTTGAGTTTTAGTTTCAGTGGTGATTGAGATTCAGAGATGTAACAATAAACAGTTTAAGAGCATGTACACACTCCTCTTCCTCTGTTTGTATCTGATTCAATCTCCATAACAGGTGATATTGTACATGTGATTTCCTGCTTAATGATATTTAGATGTGCATTTAGATATACACAACAGGCTATAAATATTACATCAGCCGTGCTCTGTTGCTCTGTAGCTCTGAGCGGTTTCACCACAGAGCAGGATAGACTGGAGGATATTAAAAAAGTAAACATCACGGTTGTTTAGTAGTTGTTTTATTAAATTTAAGCCACTCTATAAACTCTTCTGTAACCATATAGGCCAAGACAGGGAATCTAAAGAGGTCACAGGAGGATTAAAGGGAAAAGGATGGAGGAAAAAAACAAATTTAGCCTAGTTTTTCTTTCTTTTTTGGGGTAGTTTTACTTCTTAGACCTTTAAAATCCTTCAAATGAAAGAATAAGTAACTAAGGCTGTGATATTAGGAACAACTGGAGTCAGACTTAAATCTAGTATGAACAGAAAGAAAACTACACATTATTCTGTTGTGAAGGGCCCACGGAGCATGTTCTGTAATCTCAATCTTAATCTTAAATTTTTCCCCCATATCATTTGCAAAGAAATGTACAAATTGAATCCATTGTGTCATTTAAATACCTTTTTGATAGGCTTTTATTAATTAACGAAGTACATTGAGACAAGCCTTTATGTTCTGCATTTGCTTCCCTGTTCTGCTTTTCTGAATCTGGCGATCGTTCTCTGTGTCCCAAACGGCGGCCTAGGCCCTCGCTGACTTTCTCTGAGTTGCACTTTTAGATTTTCATGATTTACCTTGATTATGCGAGTAAAGTAAATTGACTCTCTGTACACATCAGTAGATTTCTCATTCAGTGTTTTATACTACGACCAGAGAAAAAAAACTTCAACTTCCAATTGGTTAACCCTGTATATATATATATATATGAAATGAGTAGAGTGAGAATACACCCTGATAAGTTATTCTATTGAAAGCATCAGTTTAACATGGATGTTCATCGAGTAGCTCTCCTGGACGTTTTCTCCATTTAAGTAGCCGTCACTCTCAAAAAGGTCGGAGACCCCTGCTGTAGACACTTTTCTTATACTGAATACTTTTACCTCTTCAGACCTCTAAAAATCTTTCAAATGAAACAGCCAGAGAAGGTAAAATCACTCTTTTGGGTTGATTGCTCACTACTTACGTCCACACTGAAGGCATAAGCTGTGACAAGAGGTCACAAGCCAAGCAGGTTGGGTTCACTATGCTAAGACTTTCTTCTTCTGATGAAAGAGTAGATGGAAAGAGTTTGTGCTGATGGGGAGATTCTCCTTTATTTCATTTCCGCAAACTCATTTGTCCTGTATTAAAGCATGACTCAATAATACTGTGTTGTTACCACAGTACTGGCAAAATCCTGTCCTTGCAACAAAAAAAAAGTCGCACATGATATGTGACATCAAAGCATGTGAGCTTTTTGGACACCAACTTTTTCCATTTGAAAATGGCTTTCTGTTTTGCTTGTGAATCATCTCTCTCTCTCTCTCTTTCTCCCCCCCTCTCTCAATGTGAAACTAATGATCAATGATGATTTTAAGTGAATTAAATAAAAAGTTCTTGTGTGGAAAACCCTTCTTCTTAGCTCACTGTCACCTCTTACCCATGAGTCAGATTTTTCTTACATTTGAAGTGAAAAATGTCACATGTGATTTTGGTAAAGAAAAAAAAAAAAAACGTTTTGAAATGCAGCACGTGTTTGGAAAGCACATGTGTTTTTAATTCACATGTGGTTGACATCTTTAAATTGAAAAAAAAAAGAAGAAACAGCTGTGTTAAATTTCTACGCAGTGATACACCTACATTTAATATTGTGCTGATACAGACATGTTACAGGATTTACAACTTCTTTAGGTCCTTTAGGATGGATTGAAATGGTAAAGAATATAGGCAGTTGCCATAGATCACTTCTGCGTATTTCATTTACATTACACACACACACACACACACACACACACACAACACAGTGCTGAAATGCATTGTGAAATCTATTGTATAGTATATAGTCATCCACCCCTGAGTCTAATATAGCTTTGTCAGCAGAGAGATAAGTACTGACAGAGACAGAGGGGAGACATTTTAAGTTCAGTGTGGTGCTGTGGAGTGGACTCAAAGTGCTTATTGATCAAAGCTGGCTGTGCTTGATGGATGGGTGAAATGTTATTATAGCTTCAGCTGTTCTACTTATTGAGACAGAAGTGAGATGTGTTGAAATGGACGGAGAGAAATATTCGGAGACAGTGAAACGCTTTCAGGAGAGAGATGAAAAGAAGCAATGGAGACAAACAGAAAAAAAATAAAGGATGAATGGAATGAGAGAAGAAGGAAGGCGAGACAGAGTGAGAGAAAATGAGGATGTGGGGAGGAGAAAGACAGAAGGAGCCAGGGGCCAAGGCTTCTTGCGGGGGATGGTATTGTTTGGAAGGCTTGTCGACAACACCTCTCCGCCTTCCTCTCTCTGGACCTTCGTCTTCCTCTCTCCATCCCTCCCACTCCTCCCTCGCTCCTGATAAGGCTGATGGTGACTGATAAACAAATGAAGATCTTTGATAAAACAAGGACATCACACAGGGACTTACTGGAAGCATGATCAAAATATCCAGTCACACACAGGATCTGTTTTTCTGGGTTGACAATATAACAATACTTTATTTTTAGGATTTATTCATGTTACACACGTTAATGTTACCAAAGTTCTTGCTGCATGTGCAGGAAATAATATAGGAAGTGAGTGACCAGTTTACAAAACAAGCAGCACCTTAAAGCAGTAACAAGGAACTTTTATTTTGTTTTGAGTCTGGCGACCCCTGTGGACAAAAGTGGTAGTGTTTCCATCGCCTTGTTTCATTGAATTCAAGGGGAACCTAACCTTGTGGCAGGCATTAAGAATAACTACATAGAAACTGCCAGCTGATGGGTTTGCTTGTGTAGGTCAAATGGAGGCATTACAGTATTAATTTGAGACAGTAGTTTAATAATAACTCATTGTAGGTGGTTTAAAGTCAGTTTGATAGTAGTTTTGGAGCTTTTGATAATATTACATGAAAGTGCGTCCACTTACTACAGGCACTTCTTGTTCATGTTGGCTTAAAGGACCAGTGTGTAGGATTTTGTGGCATAAAAACAGCTCATTCTAAGGTAATGAAAACACAACAGATCTTATTTTCAGGTGATTATACACAAATGAAAACATACCAATGATTATTATTTTACATTTTTGCTAATATACCCTCCAAAATGTTACACAACCTTTAAAAGTTGAGTTTAGCCAACAGCAGAGAAAGATGTGCTGAATTAATTAAGAATTAATAATGGTTGACTTCAAATATAAATTGATGGTTTCAATTGTGCATGGTTTTGCTGAAGAAGTCTTTATACTTTTACATGATGAACAACCACCTCTGTGCACAAACAAATACATGTTCTCCATGATATATATGATGAGAATTTAATGTATCTTTGATTGTCTATCAAAATATTAGGCAGGTTCCAAGGTCCATATTAACCAAGCAACTATGTCCATAGTGTGTTCAGCAGCCGCACCCCCACTGGGAATGTAATGGTTTCCCATAACAGCCATTGCTCTGCTTTACCAGGCAATGCCAAAACCAAAATAAAACCACATGGGTTCAATCCATGTGTGCCAATATGGCATTCATTTAGAACCGTCAGTCCAATCCAATATTCACTCTCTTTTTAACTCTGTTTTTGGTCACCACCGACTCATGAGGGAAATATTTGAATCTTTAGCTGCTAAATGCTCCAATATGTTCACCAGCTAGTGAAAAACTATAGTCTGATATTCTGTATTCTTATTCAAAGTTTCCTTAGACCCTCGAAAGAGAAATAAAACCGGCATCTACCACAGGACATTCACTGCATGGATGACATTAGTTCTCATTATGAACGCTGGGCATCACAGGACTATTAAAACAAACAGGACTCAGGCTGGAGGCCGCCAGAGAGCCCGCTTTGTTTGGAGTGTGGAATAGGCTTCCGAGGAAGAGCAGCCTCTCTCACGTGCCATGCCAACTGAAAAATGATTCCTAATGCAAACACTCATTGTGTAACACAGCGCAGTTAGTTGTTTCACATGCCCTTGTAACTTGCTTGCGTGTCTGTGCCCAGAGACAACCCTTTTCCAGTTTCTCTTTCAGAGAGAGCAAAAATAATATCAACTCTACGTAAGTTTCCTGACTTATCATACATCCTTACCGCACCGCGTTGCCAAATCTAGACCCCCCAGGGCTACCTTGTGTCCTGCTTGTGCAAAATCCACGGTGCCTGATTTACATCCAGGAGAATATTTCCTCCGCAAACAATACATACCTGAAAATAACTCCAGACCAAATAGAGGCAGCTATATTTGTTGCATGATTTTAAAAAATGCAATGAACACTTCCTTAAAAGGTCAGGTTGTATTATTTGAACTTGCAACCTTCCTGGAAACATCCCATTGTTTAGGGCGTTAAAGTAGCCTAGTCCTTATCATGTTGCTCTTGGCTAGCTGCCCTAAACAGACACGCATCAGTGCCTTGATTATGAGAGAGCACCTAAACAGTGAACGTACTGTATTACAACCTGTGCTTACAAGAAAGCTAAAAGTTGATTTGTGAGTCACTTCTGTTGACATGATTGATCGTTAGCTTGGAAAATGTTCCAGGATTTTGATTTACACCTCCTGACGATGTGCTCCTGAGGCTGGTGCAGGGGATTGTCACTGCCTGCCGGGCTTTAGACCACAGAGACAGGTCGAGTGATTTCCCACCCGTGCACCACCCCTGTGGAATTCCTGGCAGTGATGTTCAGTCAGCACCCCAGACAGGCTTCGCTCGCCTCAGTTGAGCCCTGCCTGCTCTCAGCAACAGATGAGCTCCAGTGGAGGTGTGTGTGTATGTGTGTGAGAAGAAAAAGAGTGAGACAGAAAGAGATCTTTATTAGTGTTTTTATGAGAAAGTGTGTGTGTGTCATGTTTAATGCATGCGTCCACGTATGTACGCTCCCATACATCTCCTCCTCCTTTGCCTGTGTGTGCAGTAAAATCCGCCCAAGGCCTGTTCTTCATTCCCCCAGGACACTGCACCGTTGCTGGGATGCTTGCTTGTGTATAGCCATAGTCAGGAAATGTCACTGCTGGCATCTGACGAGGGCTAGTGCGCCAACCCAAGCGTGCCTCCTAGCCACCTGCGGCCCAACCTCCTCTGCCGCAGACACTGGCTCGCTTGTTTGTTCACCGACCATTCCTTGCCATTCCCCTCCAAAGTCAGCCTGTCTGGCCTGCTCTGGGCCTGTGAAAGATCAATCAGGTGAGCACAATAGCATTTATAGGGGTGTTTTTGACTGGCAGCCCTGAAGAGAAGTAGCTGCCATGCAGCTGCACCGGCCCAGCTGAGCTGCCAGATAAAACACAAAGCTGACTCTAAACTCTCCCCCACACAGATACACAGACACTGCAAAACACCCATTTTAACGGTTTACGGCTGGTTTGTGCTCAGAGTGTTTTATGTTTGTTTATGATTTTGATATATTAATCTTTTATCTTACTCTTTTATTTTTGGTCTGCATCAGTCATTTATTTATTTTATTAAAAGTTACATTACACAAATAGAATATTTAAAATATTAAGTATTTAATATGCTTTACAAAGTTACACACTTCACGCTTTGATCTGTGGATTAATACACATTTGGTGCATTGGTGAATATTCATGGCAGCAGGATGGTGAATGTGGATTGCCTCAAAATGAACAGTGGCCATGTTTACTGTAATGAAGGAACATGTCACCCAGTTTAACAGTGTCACTCACTGATGTGTTTTTGGACAATAATAAAGAGCGCTAGAGGAATAAGATATATCAGGATTTGGCTACATAGACCTATAGGATCAATTAGCTGTTTTGGTCTTTTCATGGGATTGGATTTGAATAATATAAATATAGAATATCGCCGGTGCTTAAAAGAGTTTAAGTTTCTAGTTTTTAAAATCAATTTTTATTTATTTTCTGGATACTTGCTAAGTCATCAAATTATTCATTCAAACAGACTTGTGAGAGACACATGCAAATATGCATGCATTCACATTCATGCGTATTAACACATTCACACTATAAAACCGGCCCTCCATCACTAGCCAAAGGCACATCGTGGAGACCAAAGTGTGTTGTGAGAGACATTGTTTTGTTGTAAAAGCAGGATGGATTTAAGGAGACACAGAGGAGCCTTGTTGACGTCTCTCTCTGTCTGTCTCTCTCTCTGTCTTGCTCACTTGTTCACTGCCCACATAGCACTGGTTCTGTGTAAACCCTCCTATTGTTGCCACCAGCCCCCTCTTCACCCACATTTCCATTTATATCCCATTTTCCACTTCATTTCCATGCTAATTTGGGGGAGGACAAAAAAAATCCCATGTTATGTCATTTATAGTGATGCAGCTGGTTTATTTATCCATACAAGGGGAAAACCAGTGGGGCTGGCCCCGGGGCATGGCCTCCCCTTCATCAAAACTGCCTCTGTCGAATCAAAGGCAGGATATGTAGGACTGCATGGCGTACTAACCATGAAGATGTCTCTTATGAATTTAACATAAAGGGACACTCAGTGTTGAGTTGGAAATCAAACAAAAGCCAAATTAATAGCAAGTTATTTTAGCTTTTCTGAGCCCTGCTCCACATTTTCTGCTGGGGTTTCATGGTTTTGCAATCCTGCATTGTAGTGTTTTCACAAGGGAGCCTGTCTAATTTTGTTGGATTCCTGCTTGTAATGACTCTCAATCCTTGTAAACTCTGTGGTGTAAACAATGCCTCCAGATCTTTCCACCAAAACAACACACAAGCCTGTTTGGAGGCCTGAACAAGTGGGCGGTTGTGTTTAGTTTGAGTTTATCCGGTACTAGGAGACCTGATAACACAAGGTCACTCAGCTTGACCGCAGATGTCCCACCATGGGTGATAGTGAGTTTAATAGGATGTGAGGGTTATAGATAAACTCACCTTAACAGAATGTTCTGAAGGTTTATATATGATCCCTGGTAGTATGTGCTGCTTTTCTTGTTCTTTTTGAAGAAAGGCTTTTTTTAGTTAAGTCATTTTTTTTCGAGACGTTTGATCCTCAAAAAGCAACAGAAAACAAGAGTCTATCATCTTCTGGGAACTGTCAATGTCTGCCAAATTGCCTGCAAGTCATAGGAGTAGCTTACCCAGTTTGCCTTGCAATAAGACTCCTTCCCTACTCTCCTTTGATTGGCTATACCGCGCCAGGCGTCTGCTAAACACTAATTCTGACCTGGCTATGATGCTAACCGGCGCCACGACTAGACAGGTCCAGGATTTTAATGTTGTAGTTGGTTGAGGTGGACCTCCTTTTGTATAGGTTTTTTCTTTTCTATTTCCTCTGCTCTCAATTTTTATTTCATTATGTTTTTTCATATTGGTCTATTGGTGGAAACATTACAGTGTATGTTAAATATATTTTAAGATAGTGGATGCTATTATAAAGCAAAATGAAACATATACGTACCCATATATCATCTGAATACATCTACAGTATCATCACTACAAAGAGGGCCCTCTTCAACCACACACACACAATCATAACTGCAAAACAAAAGATAAAAGGTGACCTTTTGCACCTGTAAGAACCAGCTAATTCCCCACATGTAGGAAATGCCTGGCACTCCGCGCTGTCTTTGAAGTGAGCAAACAGAGGGAGAAGTATGCGAGACTGGCACCCGTGCCATCCTGTGACATCTGGGACTTCACCGGGCCAGGAATGTGCATGACTGCCCTTGATGGAGGTGCGTGTACTGAGCTTCATGTGGGACTGATAGTTCAGAAGCAGTGAGGACATGGTTTAAGGGCTATTACCATAAGCTGTGTCCTTGGGGGTGGAAATGCCAGTGGGTTTCTGCGATGTGGCCCTAATGAATGGTATCCTTTGACAGACACTGGATGCCTCTCAGTGATATTAGCACTACATTTATGGTAACTGCGGGTTCGTTTTAGTAGGGGCTGGTACCTCGATATGAGCATGTACTGTGTACAGAGCTTTGTGTTCTTTGAAAGTTCTCATCAAAGGAGCTTGGACAAAAGTCAAAAAACAAACTTGTCAGTCTAAATGTTCACTTTGAAGAGTGTAAAATCACTACTATACCATAGCTAATTGAATGCACTTTTGAGAGGCTTGAAAGACAAACAACTCTCACATCAACACTTGTTAACTCAAAATAACTCAATGTAAAAATGAACACTTGAATTTGGGCTTTCCTCGTCATGTCTGTTTTTAACTTTCGAACACAATGAAGCTATCAATTGTGTGTAATTGCCTCTTAGAGAAATTCGGCATGAAGGGCCCAAAAACACGAAGAAGGAGCCCTCAAGCCTTCGCTGATATCACTGCTCTGAGCTGTAATGGACGTGGACTGCATGTCCAGTGACTTACTGTGATGAGGATCAAACACAACAGAACCTCCTGATATACTTTAATAGAGCACAAGAAGTATAAACCATCTTAAACGGACTTGGACTTATACAGTCTTAAGCACAACTCAGTCATGTATGGACTTTTAGAAGAGAAGATGCCTTCGAAACAAAAAGAACTGTTCAGACTCCTTATCAGCATTGTGTATTTAAAATTTGGAAACCCATATGTGCCATTGTCTCTTCCCTGGAACATACTGGACATCTGATATAAAAAAACATACTGAACCCTGACATCTCCACACACTTCACTACATAGCACTTTATATCTTATGTGAATACTTTATTACTTAGCACTTATTATTATTGTATATTGAATAATTCTTGGTCGTATGTTTGTCTATTGAGCTGTTTCACCTTGTGCATTTTCCTTGTTAAGATTTAAAAGCCCAGGATTTATTGGCATCTAGCGGTGTAGTTGCAGATTTCTTCACCCTTCCCCTTTCAAGTGCGAAGGAGAAACTACTCCACTACCATCCAGAGCCATCCAGTGTTTGGTTTGTCTCTTCTGGGCTACTGTAGAAACATGGCGGACTCCATGGAACGGAATATTATATTCTATTTCTGCCAATACAGCCTCTTAAATGTTAAACTGCACCTTTAAGAAAGAAAAAGTAGACTACAGAGGGTAGTCTTTGGGACTGGGTTTAGCATTGGGAATACACTGTGTTCACTTAATCTAAACAGTAAACATGTGTTGTATATTCACTGGGTTTTCTAATACAACACACTTCAGGAGTAGTGAAACAGTTTATCCCTGGACATAGATGTCCTACTTATTAAGCAATTTCCAAAGATAGGCTGGATAAGACAGAGACATAAATAAATCTGATCTGAAAACCTGGGTTAAACCTTAGCTCTATGCCATTTATCAACACATACAAACTGATGTGATTAATTCTCTCATATTTTACGTGTAATTACACTTTATTACAAACTGGATCTTATTCAGTTTTGGCCATAATTCCTAAACCCCCTAGCAATGAAGTAGATAGATGAGATTAGGGAACCTGAGACTCCAACCAAGAACTTTGAAAAGGTGAAAAAAACACAAGCAGTCAGACGATCAGACAGGTTTTTTCCCGTATTGTTGTGTCTCCAGATCTTAGCAGTCACTGATCTTAACTTATAGAATGACCAAAACTCAGAAAATAAGGCCGAAGTTTAAATAAACTGAAAGTATTCTTTAACAAGGTTGCCTAGCTTAAACGTTAGAGAAGTGAAAACAGGGTGCGAACAGTATGTAATGTGGCACCTTGTTTTCTTCTTTCTCGGTACATGTTTTGAGGGTATAGCGCCATACAGCATGATGTAATAAAAACAATATTCCATTGAGAAAACTTGGGCCCGTATTGCGGGCAATGCTAAATGACCACTCCCTTCTCGTGTCATGCTATATTTGCTCTGCTCAGGTAAAGCTGCACTGATGTCAGCCCTCTCTCGGCCTCACATCAGGGAATGAAGTCAGTGGTGTTTGAAGGAGTGAGATCACTTTTCCATTGACTGCAGAGTGGGGCAGTGTAAGGGACACCTCTTGTGGCAATCAGGGAGATGTTGCTTGTCTGCCTGCTTGCCTGTCTATCGACCTGCCTGTCTATCTGCTTTTATTTGTGCCTGCTTGTCTGCTTGCTTGTCTCTCTGTCTCATTCACGCCATTCCAAAGAGATGATGAAAAAAACTGACTGTAACTTCTTTTTTTCCCTAGTTTTGGTATTTTTTATGGACATCATTCTTATTTTTTTTTTTATCGTTTATAAATATTTTCCAAAATTAAAATTCACATGGAAACGATTTATTCTTCAGGTTTATATTATTAGGACCATTTCCAGGTGTAAAGTAATTTAAAGGAATAGTCTGACATTTTAGAAAATATGCTTATTCATGGTGTGCTCCCTGAAGGGAATTTAGTATTGTTGTTTGGTTGTTTGTTTCAGTGTGGTTGTTATTTTTGGTTTTATATCTTAGTTTTTCATATGGTGTTTTATTTTGTGTCTATTTTACTCAGTGTAAGGTTTACTTCTACTGATGCATTAACTTGTGATGCTCAAGTTACAGTGAGCATCACAAGTGGTGTCCACCCAGGGAAAACAGATGAAAGTTATGAGCTTTTAGCTATATCAGGTACAATACATGTATTGTAATGCCAGGCTAGCTGTTTCCCCCTGTTTCTAGTCTTTATGCTAAGCTAAGCTAATTGGCTTCCGGCTCCAGCTCTGTACTCAAAGCACAGATATCACAGAGAGTGGCGATGAAATTAAATAAGGAAGTATCTCCAAAATGTCAAATTGTTCTTTTAAGAGCTCAATCCCCCACTCAGAAATATCATATCAGCAGATCTAGCAGAACCTAATAAAGAAACTGGAGGATTTAAAGATATTCTGGATCATGATATGTTCTGGTCATGGTTTTCTTACCGACACATCCACTGCAAAAAACTGCGTACATGCTTAAGATCACTTATTCTTCCTCAGTCTTTGTCTTGTTCTTTCTCTCTCTCTCTCTCTCTCTCTCTCTCTCACACACACACACACACACACACACACACACACGCACACACACACACGGGAATGCATATACGTAAGTGTACAAGACACACGTAGTAACTGACATACCCTAACTGGAGCACAAAGGATCCATGCACAGGCACATTACACCTGTGAGAAACACACTGTAACAAACAACATGAAACGAAACACTGCTGCCCACAAACAAACAGGACTACACACACACACACACACACACACACACACACACACACACACACACACACACACACCTCTCTCCTCCCCCCATTACCCATCTCAGCATGACATCAGCTCGTCCTGGGTTACTCGGCCTCCCGAGTGTCCTGATGGCAGAGATAAGGCAGGAAAGTCACTGATTAGCTGGGAATCTCGTTACACTGGGAGCAACGGATCCCTCCCTTCCTCCTCCTCCTCCTCCTCCTCCTCCTGTCCACCACCCCTCAACTCCTCTCCTCTCCACCACTGATGCCATGCGTGAACAGTTCTGATGAGCAGAACGAGCCAAATGATGAGCAGATGAAGCGGAAACAAATGTAAGAGGAAAAACACATAAACAAAACACCTCATTGCAGATGACTCACACAAACACACCCTGGACCTCTGGGAATCTGAATCATTTCAACTGAACAAAAGAGATAAATGAACAGAAAATAGACTAATGTTATTAATAAACTATTGATTACCATGAAAATTGGTAAAGGTATTTATGGTCTCCAGAGGATGAATTTTAATGTATCTGGTGATCCTTTGACTTTTCATCTTGCGCCACCAGCAGGTTCAAAGTTTTAATTTATCCACTGAAATATTTCTACATCTACCAGAAGCACCTTAATACATGTACTTTAAGGCAAAACAAGGCACAGTCTTTGCTAGTGCAGTGGTTCCCAACCTTTTTCCTTTAAGGACCCCTCTTCTATTTATACAATTCTCTGTCTGTATTATGTATTTTTGATCATTTTTAACAATCATACAGAACTAATAGGCTTCTTTTTTTTTTTTTTTGAAATTCTGTGTTTTCTTGTCACTGACGGCCATTGTTCTGTTAGACAATTTAATTTACATTTCATTTTCTGCATAAAAGTGAACCAGATGCTGAGATATAGGCCGACTGTATATATTTTTAAAGTTAAAAATCTCGCCCTGTGAAGCTTTGGTAAACCCTGGTGGGGCTCCAGACCCCCAGGTTGGAAACCACTGCTCTCATGCATACTGCATCAGAACGTCATGTTGGATGGTAGGGTGGTAGCTTCAGAAACTCCTTCCCCCACACCTCAACAATCTGACATTTACACCTCTCTCTACCTCACACTGTGATTGGCCAGCTGTGTGGAGGTGAGCAATCTCTCATTTTCATTCTTTAGACAACTATTTCTGTTGAATCTGTGCAACATTTCTGACTTGGACAATCTGTCATGTAAACCACTTCTTTTTTTATATAAACCTGACCAGAATGTAAGAAATTAAAGCAGCTACAAGGACATTTTATTTTGTGTTTATTCTGGCAGCCCCTGTGGACAAACCCAATGACAGGAGTAAAGAATAATAGAAATATCCAGTCTTTTTGCCGATAGTTTTGTTTGTGTATGTAGGTCATATACAGGAATTGGTATTAAACTGAAACTCTTGTGGTACTTTTAAGTTAAATTTGAACTCTATTACCTGGTATAGTTCCAGCCCTGTTCTATTTGAATCATATTTAAATCAGTTTTAATAATGAAATTACAGGCTTTGAGTTAGCAGAAATCACAACATCTAAATTTAACTAACTTTATTCTTCACTTTATTTGAACTATTAACCAATGTAAGATTCAATACATGGTGGTGACATTTAAACTGTAAATCTGAGACTGAGGCTGTATGAGACAGTGTTGTTGACTTAAGCGCCCTATTCTTCTGATGTTAAACCATTTCTCAGTAGTGTTGCGAGGGCGTTGCAGCTTTGCCTGGCTGCAGTTGGGCCCATTGTCTCGGATACAAGGAGAGCAAACGTATGCTTGAGGAAGCCCCTTTTAAGACTCAATCAGTCCTTTGGAGGGGTCCACTGACCCAGAAAATGGGTTTCCACAGCTAGAGGAAATGATACTCAGTAATCACCTTACTGGCAACACTGGGGAAGGAATGCACAGGGATCTCACACATAGAACAGAAGAGAAAAGCATACATTCACAACATGAACCTTTAGCTTTAATATACCCGAGAAGATAATATTGGGTTGTAAATCAAAATTAATTGAACGTTTTCTTTTTAAAACCAGTTTCTTTCTTGGCAGGCAATCAAAAATATTTGGTACTAGTGTGTCTCACTCATTCCTGTCATAAACTTATTATACAAGAGCATTTTCTGCTGGTGTGTCATATGTCACTCATGTTACTTTCTCATGGGAGATGTGGTTGAAAAGGAAGGTAAAGCAAAGGCAAATGATCCTTTTCAACCTCAATTTTACACTAGCTCTGATTTATAAAGCTTTGTTACAGTAAACCTAACAAAACCATGCCCTGGTCAAGTGATAATTTTCATAAAATAAAAAAAAGAATAAATCTGAGATATGGAATTTGCTATCATGATTTGCTATCACCATTTGGATGCAGACATTCACAGTACCCAGATGGTGAATAGTAAAAACTTTGGTGATCCTCTTGCTTTCCATTCACCGCCATCAATCTCGCACTAAAATGTCACATGTCTCATAAATCTGCATCAAGTGTACTTTTGTTTTAGTGCTAGTAAGCAAATAGTAGCATGCCTACACACTAAACTAAGCTAGTGAACATGGTAAACATCAGCATGTTAGTACTGTCATTTTGAGCACCATGCTGAGGTTAGCATTTAGCTCAAAGCACTGCTGTAGGCCACTTAGTGCAGCCTCACAAAGCTGCTAGCATTGCTATTGACTCTATAGCCTATTAGCTGCAATCCTGCATAGAGAAATGTGTAATGACTCAAACACACAGAAGCCTGCTCCCCAATGTAAAAGGCTCAACAACCCAAGCCGTGTGGCCGGTCAGATAGCATACTAAGCGTACTGCATGTGAAAAAACCTTAATATCCTGGAAGCTAATAATGCCATATTATGACACAGAGTACATCTGATACGGGTGGGTCTGATTCAGTGAAAACATTTTCCCTGCACTATTCTGTTACACATGCCATTGCATAATCACAAGTGATTCTAAATAGGTCATTTGTTATTTAAGATCTTTGGAGGACCTGTTTTGACAGGCGTGCCGATTGATCTGGCTTAGAGTCTAGTTTCACATGGGAATTGATTATGTGATGAAGATAGAATGATTGATTGACTTGATTCAGAAAGCATTATGCAACAGGCAGCTCAACTATAGAGACCTTATTGCACGTTATACATTCTTTCTAAAAGTAGCTTAATAAATTGAATTGAGTTTTATTTAACTCATGTCAGAATCAGAATCAGAATCAAAATCGGGTATATTGCCAAGTAAGTTTTTACACATACAACAAATTTGCCTTGGTGCATTGGAGCATAAAAATCTCATAAAAATAAAGTAAAGTAGTAAAGTAAATAAAGATAAAGATAGAAATATCTAAACTGTAGAGGAAGGATATTTACAATGTGCAGGATAGAAAAACCAATGGGAGATTATTAATGTAATGCATATATACAGGGTGGGTTTAAGAGGCAGTGTCAGTGGGGTTCCGGCCTTGTTAATGAGACTAGCTGCAGACGAAAAAGAAACTGTTCTTGAGGTGGTGTGGTCCTTAATATAACTTCATTGACAGCATGCTGCCATTTCTGGGTAGTGGATTTGATCTGAGTGGGTTTCAGACTGTGTGGTAAAAAAAAATGAATTAATAAAAAAATAAAATACATTTTAAATGCCTTGCTATCTTATGTCTAACTTTTATTTTGACAGAAAATACAATCAGGGATTTTGCTTGGTCTGGTATGACTAATAGCTTATTGTGGCTAATGTCAGCTATTGTTACCAAAATCTTGGTCGATGTTGTTAACTGGCTTCTGGTGCTACTGTTATGCTATGCAATTATCTTGTAATTGTCTGCTGTGGCCTCAGTGGTTGATGTTCTGTAAAAGTGAGTCACTTTAAAGGAATAGTTTGACATTTTGGAAAATATGCTTATGTGTTTTCTTGGCAAGGCTTATATGAGAAGATCAATACCACTCTCATATCTTTCTGCTTAATATGGAACTACAGCCAGAAGCTGGTTAGCTTCACTTAGCCTAGAGAGTGGAAGCAGGGGGAAGAAGCTAGTGTGACTAGAAAAAACCTAAACCCAGCTCCAGCACCTCTAAAGCACTTTATATATTCTTTGTTTATTCTGTGGAAAACTGTAAAAGCTTTATATGTTATGTGCTGGTGTCCCTGGCAACCTCATGGTGACATTAGACTTTAAGACAAACTAAGATAATCTCTCCATGCTGTAGCTTCATATTTAATAAAAGTTTATAACAATGACATAAAAAGTTTAACTATTCCTTACAAACAAACAAACAAACAAACAAACAATAAAGCTTTTCCCTGATGTCAGATCTTGTTAGCCTACATGTATTTCCATTCCATTATAAAAAGGCTCATTCATAAAACATGTAGACTCGTTTTCAGCGTCTTTATCTGTGCAAACTTCTAGTTTCTGTTGTACAGGTCACAATAGAGCACAGTGTGACAAAGGAAGCAAGAAGTGGAAAACATGGGGGATCTGTGAATACTCACATCCGCTCTCTGACCGTGTAGCTACCTGAGCAAGTGGTTGCACTGCTGAATGTAAGTGAGAGCAGATGGCCGAGGTGATGAACTAAGAGAAGACGATAAGGTTTATGGTGACGTCCCCAGGCAACACGGTGTGGGTGAGATAAAATTCTGGTGCTGTGTTTGATTTGAGTAAATATTTTGGAGGGTGGAGGGTGGCAACCGCGTGACTACTCTGTCATATTCAGTGCCACTGGTCATGAATGAGTAGAGGAGGAACACAATGTGTTCAGCACCTCTGTGGCGTTTTACATTGTTTGCTGAGTTTTTCCAGTAGGGATCTCTTGAAGGGGGGGGGGTGTTAAGAAAAATGTACACTGGTCATGTTATAGTCACAGACGCCCCCATGAGGTCATTTCTGGTAGAGCACATATCTCTACTGGCGTTGCTGATGCAATGTTTGTCCTTTATGACACAAAATAATGCACAAATATGAAGTCATCTTTCTGTTGTGCAGGGTATCATTCACATATGTTGCACCTTCACAGAGAAACTAAATACAACTTTATATATAATTGAATCCAAAATGCTAGGGCAATTAATACTGGACAAAAGACTTTTGTTTAGCTTTGAAACTGGACGTACTCTCATAGGTGGGGAGCTAAACTGTCACTCAGGCTGCTTCGGGGCAGCAGAACAGTATGAGTCACAGTTACAAAGGTGCCAATTTGTGCAATGCTGTTTGCCAGCAAGTAGTTGTGTTTGCACTTCAGTGACTGTGCAGCAAGAACAAGCCACTCTCATGTGTTATTGTCACTGCCAGTTAAAAGAAACAGCTAAAAAAACGACAGTTCAAGCTGGAGAAGCTGTTTAAGCAATGCACTTTGAATTTTCCGTGGTGGTAAATAGATTGGATATGGTAAAAAACCCAATTATGTTGCCAAATTGTGTGTGAGTGAATATATGTAACTAGTATGAGTCACTTTAGATAAAAGCGTCAGCTAAATGAATGTAATGTTTTACAGTTATAACTTATACATGGTTTTTAGTTGGCAGTTTAATAGATTCATGACACTTCCTCTTTGTGTGTGGCTCATGGTATGTGCTGGCTGAACTGTATAGGCCTTTTTCATTTTATTAAATGTATGTATTCCATTTAGCTGCTTTGATGGTCCTGGTTTTGCTCGTGCTGGGTTGCTGCAGTGAGTAAAGGTAGCAACACCACAATGTAGAAATGGTCTGTTACAAGCCATGCATTCAGACAGTGCATGTACATACAAGTACATACCTCCAGCAAAATAGATTATGCATAATAGCCCCTTTAGGGTGTTATGGAGCTCCAAAGGTCCTGAATTTAAAATCTTACATGCACACAAGACACAGAAATAATAGTTTTGGACTTTGAAACTTTGACTTTAAATGACTATTATAATCTAATCTTTAATAATGCATATTTTATAAGTTAATTGTTTGATGTGAAATCAAAGTTGCCCGTACCTATAGTTAAATATATAGTAAAAAGTACAATATTTCTCCCATAAATTGGTACAAGTACCTCAAAATTGTTTTTAGGTACAGCACTAGGTAACTCTAAATATTATTAGGACATTTACACATTTGTGTTGTGATATGTAAGGCAATAAACTAACTAACTGGCTCAAATGAGCCTACTAGCATTGTTTGGGTAACACCGGGAAGCAAAATGGAATTGGCTCAACAGCTAAATATAAGTTAATACATCTGGACCAGAGACATTTCAAAACAATTAAATCACAGATTGTCCTCAGCCATTTGGCATCCATGGCCAGTTAATCCAGGCACGTTAAGTAGATGGTGTTGTAACTGAGCACTAGGTGGCGTCAGTGACCTACTATTATATTTTTCAGTCAGCTCTAACTCCACAAGTCAAGTGGCACAGAGGGATGACAGTGCAGGAAAGGATATTATGAAGCCTTATCATATTAAACAACATGAGAGGTTACAGTTCAACATCACAGCAAAACTTCAAATATTCAACAACTGTTTGAACATAATCAAATGAATCAAACTATAAACTTATATTTTACAGCAGGGAGTCTTTGTGTTTTAGTGATTTATTGTAATGTTGTCACTTGCCAATATTTATTGTCGCTCAAAAGGGAAATCTGATGTGCAGCCAGGGTTAAAAGACCACAGTCACAAGTAAGACAATGAGGAAATATGAGACAACCATTCAAATTCAGGTGTTTACAATAAACGATACACACTGGTTAAAATGCGCTGTGTCTGTGCTGCATCACTGTGGGTCAATATGGCACTGATGCAATATTGAGTTATCCAGTACCAATGGATTGTTCTGACCCAGTGTTAGTGTTATTGGGTTATTTACTCAAACTAACATGTGGTTATTTTGACCCAAACTCTCATTTCACCTCAAAACTGTCACACATTTATTGTTAATTGTAAGAAACGATGTGCACATGACATTCAAAACTACAAAGGACTCATATATTATAACAATGTGTAAAAAATGACATGTTAGTGTATAACACTGGATCAAAACAGCAGCTTGTCCTGGGTGGTTTCCTACGCATGGCTCCTGGGTGAATATTAACACATTATTGAGTTGGTACTATATTAACCAAAATTTGGTTGATTTTCGGCTCACTGATTTGTGTATAAAAAATTCAAAAATTATTTTAAGTTTTCAATGACATTGAGGCAACTTAAGGACAGTCCGAAAGAAAATAATCTATATTCCTGTATATAGGCAAGGCAAGTGTATATTGTATATCACCTTTTAACCACAGTGTAATCAAATTCGTATTAAGCATTAAGAGAGGATACAAAATAAACACAAGATGATATTAAAAATACAACGTAAAAATACATAAGAGTAAATAGAAGAAAAAGAAAAGCTAACAGAGAATAAGGCAGATTAAACAGGAGAAGAAAAAGCACAGTTATAATGCAAGATTTGAATAAATAGTCCCAAACTGACTTCAGTTAACAGCAGTGGTGGAAACAGAACAGAAAGGTTGGAGCAGACTTGAAGTTTTATGGGAATTTGTTCCAGATATGAGGTGCATGAAAACTGAATGCTCCTTCTTAGTTTTGACTCTAAGGACAGGGCGGTTCAAAAACAGTGCAGCAGACCAGAAACCATTCAGTGCTCTCTAAACCAACAGTATTATTTTAAAGTCAAACTGTTTGACACATCTGAAAACTGGAGTGATGTGATCCACTTTCCTGGTCTTAGTGATGACTCAGGCAGCAGCTTACATGTGAAATAAGCTGCTGGATAGTACATTTATATAGCAACAGCATTGGGATTTTGCTTTCAGTCTTATTTTTGCTTACAAATAAACCCAAAATAATCAACATAATCCTAAAACCGCTGCAGCTTTATGTAATACAGTTCTTTTATAGGTGCTTTCATCCAATTATGTGACACATAATATCATATTATGTTATCATATCAAGATGATGTCCTAAGATTTAGCGCAGAGCAAAAGATCAAATAGTAGCTGAGGTTGCGTAGCGTCTAGAGGGGTCCGCTGTCTCTCTTTATTTCTTGTCTTTCAGATGTTTCAGATATAAGATGTTGCTTAAAAAGATCTAACACGCTCCATCAAACTACTCTGTGGAAGTTCAAGACTAACACAACTGAAATGCATAAATATTGCCCCCATTTCTCTGCAGTGTCTGACTCAGTTACACTCACCAGGGATGGAGTGATCATGGTAGCAGCGAGAGAGCAGATACGTTTGCTCCATAGATCTGTTTCCTTCACCGCATTGTGGAGCGGTATTTCAATCTTGCCCACTTGTTTGACCTCTGGGGGAAATCCAGACAATCTGGTGATGATGTCACTTTTCCGAGCCTATCAAGAACAATTAGTGTACAACACAAGGACACGTGCACACAGGCGCAGACAGACACACGTACACATGCATACACATGCACACACACACACACACACACACACACACACACACACACACACACACACACACACACACACACACACACACACACACACTATAATTAAGAAATAGTCTTACATAAACAGAGTAATACAATATCTTAAAACCCATTTAGAGGGAGCACTGAAATAAACCTTTGGCTTATTGCATTTGTCAGGTCTTTCAAACTGATTGGTCTGTCTCTGTGCTTCGCTCTCAGACATATTTTTTCTGCAGACTGATGAAATATTGTGCAGGAGATGAGTGAAATCTTGCCTGCTCTGACACACAGAGGTTGTTAGAGAGAGGTCTGGAAGGAAGTATACAGGCCGAAGAGAGGAGAAGCAGGTTATAAGGTTTTTTTTTTTTAAACAGACTCTATCCAGAGCAGGTTTCACCAAGGTCCCTCTTTTTCCCTTCTCAGAGTCTGTGGGTGTAGAATAACACAGCGCTGTGACCCGGTGCCTCGTCCACATGACAGATTGACAGAAGCACTATTTCTCTCTGTCTTTTTCTTACAGTTGAGTACAAATCTCTCAAGCATTCTTTTCTTTTAATGAGAAAGTGAGAAGTATGAGAGGAATACAGACAAGGAAAGATCTGGTGGGATTCAAGCCAACAGAGTCAAGTTAACAGGGAAGAGTGGAGAGAATTCATATAAAATAATACCAATATTTGTGGTTAGAGTTCTGGAGCCAAGAGTTCCCCATTAATAAATAAAACAGACTAAATGGGTTGTGTGCAACACATTATAATAGTCACTGCTAAGCAGACTGTGAAGGACGTAAACATACAATTATATATATATATATCCTGATAGTATTGTAAACTGTCAAGTTGACATGAAATCATTCCCTATCTACTATATAGTGCATCATATTTAACCTCCAGTGTAAAATTGGGGTGCCAAATAATTACCCTGATAATCCATAAGTGTCTCAATCTCAATTAAGGGGTGCCCTGGTAGCTGACCTGGTAGAGCATGTGTCCCATGTACAAAGGCTGAGTCCTTACGGAGGCAGCCCGGGATCTATTCCAACCTGCAACCCTTTGCTGCATGAGAGGGCTCTCTCTTCCCTTTTCATGTCTCTCTACAGCTGCTCCTATCACATAAGCCCCAAAATAATCTTTAAAAAAGAAATCTGAATTTACTGCTCACTATAGTAAGTAAACTATTGAGTGTCAATTATATAGAAAATGTATTAGTACTACAAATCAGGTGTCATATCTGCATTACTTTTAAAGAAATCCAGCCCTAAGTAAGAGGCTGGAGACATAAAAATGCATACATTCTTCTTCAGTGGGATAGACTAGTTTAAACAGGAAAGAACAAAGTTGATCACATCACACCTGTTCGGAGATCTCTGCACTGGCCTCTTGTCAATGTCAGATTTGATTGGAAAAGTTTACTTCTTGTCTATAAAGACCTGCAAGGCCTTGCTCCTCAGAACCTCTCTGACCTGCTTGTCAAATATGAACCTGTCCTGTTACGTCATCTGGCTTCGACTTCTTCTGGTTGTTCCAAGGGCCAAATAAAAAGCTGCTGAAGCGGCTTTTGGTTTTCATGGTCCTAGCCGGTGGACTACTTTGCCAGAGTGTAGATGTGCTAGAATGTTTAAAAAACCGACTGGAAATATTCAATTCCTTAATTTTTTTCCTTGGCTGTAATCAGACCAGAAAGTTGCTCTGTTGATGTGATCGCTTCCTAAAGCGAGTTCAGACTTGAACAAATCGTTCTATCCTTTAATGTTCTTGCTTTTCTGTGAAGCGCATTGTATCTCCCCTTGAATGAAATGAGCTTTAAAAATAAAGTTTTGTTTGCTTACTTGGGGTGTGTATAATGGGAGAGCATTCTGGCTTGAAATACATCAATTAACAAAAAGTTTTATAGTGATGATATTTTGTTCTCGAGAGGAAATGTGCTGATCCATGCTCATGAATGTACATACAATCCACCTTTGGCATCACTTTTGAAATACATAACAATGCAACTCTGTGTAAAGAAACGACCTTGAGTTCATGCACTTGCATCGGGCGCTCTGTTTGCATCCGGCCAGACAAGGAATGTAGATTTACAAGCCTGCGCAGCCATGCAGATGTGGAACCAAAGAGCAAGTGTTATGGTGTATCCCCTGGTGTGCAAGTCCACCGTCTCTTCTCCTCGCCCCCCATCCACACCCCTCCTAGCCTTCCACCTATCCCCCACCACACCTCCTCCTTTCCCTCCATGCTGTCCACCTCTCCTCTCCTCTGTCCCTTCCCCCTATCAGTGGCAGGAGCTGCAGCATCCCTGCTGGGCCTTGCCTGTTTATCTCTTCCGAAGCAGCCATGATTAATGAGGCCCTGAACACATCCTCTCTTTCCCCTGGACCTGGGGAGCCCCACAGCTGAGTAAACAGGCCCAGCCGCTGTTCCACCCTGCTGCCACGATCCTGGGCCTGAGGTGGGTCGACAGGGAACCCCCCTCCTACTGCAGGTAGAAACTCACGAGATCTGTCAGAACTTTGCTGTGCTGCTCCTATCACTGAAAGTGTAGATATATCACAATGCCTGACTTGTGTAAGAGATCCAACGAAAAGTCATCTGGGTGTCAGTGGGTGAAGGAAAAAGCTTCCTCACATACAAACTCTCCCTGAACATGTGTGGCACACACGCACACACATTGGCTCCTTATGGTCAAGCAGTTCATGAGGGAAAACATGCTGTGGCTGCAGATTTATTACTTTCTTACATGTTCTTTAAAACGTATGCGACGAGAGAGTATTGCGGCTCCTGAAACCTGCAAAGAGCATTCTGCATCACTGAAAAAAATTGGAATGCTTCAGTCTGATGACAGTGTAATGTGTGAGGGGAATATATAAGATAAAAATTAAGCTGTACCATGCCATGTAAGCAAAGATGACAAATCATTATTTCACTGTTTCACTAGTCAGTTACATAACCCAAGTTCACTGCAATCAAAAACATATTTCCTATTCAGACAAAAGGATTTTGTAATTATAAGTAATAAGCACTAACCATAAATAACTTTCTCTTAAAAGTATTCTTTAAATCTCATAAAATTCATGTGGAGGTTATATAAACCATATGAATTTTTGGGGGAGGAATATTGTCTGCTTATTTGCAAAGATATCCACCATGAGTAATACCAGATTCTCGCAAAGATTTTCTCTTGGCAGCAGGTTTCAGGATTGATCTGTTGATCCCCGTGCTCTGACAGGATGGCTAATCAAAACAGATACCTAGACGACAAAGGCATTACTTGTGGGTAGAAAACAACATAATTGCCAGCAGCATATGGAATTTAGAACAGCTTTATTTTTGCGGTAGTTGCTCCCAGAACCACCAGAACACAAGAACACAAAATACTTTCCACGTCTAGGAATACCATGTGTCAAATATAATCTGTAATCATGACACATTTTTCCTGACTTGTGTTCTGTTTCTGTTACTTATCAAGATATGCCTCCGCTTGTGTCCAGCAGAGCTCTCAGTTTGTTTAGGACAGACCTTGGTGCCAAAAGTTTGTTTCTCATGTCAGGCTGCGGTGTCAAATGTTATGTTCCAGACCCAGCAGGGGAGCTTTCTCCACTAACAACCCTGAACTGGATTTAACAACTCTAACGCCCACCATCGTCCACTTCTTCACAGGTGATGTGGCAGAGGCTCAATATAAAGTGGTCACTTCACTTTTGGGGCCATTTGTTGATAGGCATTTCCTCTTTTGGGTTGTGTTTGTCTTTGAAAGTGTTGCATGTAACACCCTGCACCCCACAACAGTACTGCAGTTGGACAGTGGTGTAACAAGCTATTTTATGACACCTTTTGACAACATTTGATTCTGTTTGTGTAATTGCATCATTGCATTGATTCACTGCCTTTGTTTCTGAATATTTAGGAGCACATGTGAATTTTTATTGTATAAAAGTTGATTAGAAAGTTATTAGAACTTGGGTCTTATCTTTTCTATCAACTATGATTAATGGTTATAGATATTTTCTCACAAAAATAAGTGTGGAGTTCTGGGAACACAGCAACATCACTACTGCTTCCTGGGCAGGGACACACAGCCAGATAGGTTGTAAACAAACCAACAGTGTAGCCAGACTATCTAAACCACTTTATTTGGAGGTGAAACTGGAAGTGAGCACACTTGAAAGGTTGGTTGCACAGGAAAAATGTAATAAATACACAAATGCTTGCTCATGGTGGGAAGTGTTGGGTCTCAGTAAATCATTTTATGAGAGGACGGTCTAGAACTGCTCATATGAAAAGTGTCCTGAGATAACTTCTGTTATGATTGTGGCGCTATACAAATAAAGTTGCACTGAAATGGAACTGAATGAATAAACAAACCTAATACTGAACATTTGGCACTTGAAACAACAAACATTTCTGGATATTCAAAAGTACTGTACACCAACAATAACAGTCATAGTTAAAAAAAAAAAAGATAAAAAACAAAATATCAGAGAAGCTCACACACACACAACTCACATTTCAACAAACAATCAACAGAGTGGTATATTAGTACACTAATGTTCCAGTTTGCTCCAACCAGTCACCACCAGAGTGAAATGGGCCAACTAACATTGCCAGCAGCTCTGAGAGGAGATACTGTGGCATGTTACAGGTGGTCTCTCCTCACAACGCTCTCTTTCTAGATGCCTTCCATCACTTTTTCCTTTTTTATTAATTACTGTTTCCTCTCGACGGGGTTGTTGTTGTTGTTGTTGACGCTGCTACTGTACCAAAGATAAGTGAATAACTAATACATCTTGCATGACTAGGATGGCCAAACCTCCAAGCTTGGACCCTTCAGTATAGCCTACAGTACATTCGTAAATAGGCACATGTATGAGGAAATCAGACAGAATTTTGTATGTCAAACATCTGGCACTCTCTTGGTGGTTCTGTTCTGGAGCCCCACCCTAGCTCCGGCTTTGAATGATGGCAAGTACGGTAGGTCAAGGATGAACCAGGAAGTCTGCCTGTAAACTGTGATGGATGTTTACAACAGTCAGTTTGAGTAATATTTTCACGGCTTGCCTCCACGTTTTCTTCTTAATAAGTTTGACTGCATGGGATTCGTTTAAGACCTGTCTGATTGTCTGACTGCTCATGTTTCTTGTGCAGTCAGACTATGTTTTAGCAATTGCTCTGTTCCCAGATCCCTGCAATTAACTTGGTATGTACAATATTATTGTTACTGATATGAATGATGAGCCAGAACTGCAAAAATATGACTGGAATGATCCTGTAGGGGTGTAATGCGTCAATTTAGTGTTACAAAAAGGTTGGTAGACTTGTCAGAGCCACATTAAAAGAAAAATACATTATAATATAATACTACATTTTCTATAATGCAACGCAATTCTATCTTTTGTTATGCCGGGTTCTGAAAACATAATATCAGCCAGGAAAGGTCACAGTCTTTTTCTACGTTCATTCACGCATTGGACACAGTGACCAACAGACAGAAAGAATTTGTAGTCTGAACCTGGCATTAGACTTTCCCTGCCCTGTAACTGCCCACATCTTTCAAACTCCAGGCCCCAAGTGTCTAGCGCACTTCCAGCTAACTCTGATTAAAATCATAAGAGACACAGAAGACATTATACAACTGTTTTCTCAGGCTCTGTAGTTCTCCCCATGATGAGTAAACTGAACTTCATGTGTAAAATTGGAAGAGAGACCCTCTGAATGCAGTTTTTTATTGGATGAAAACATAGCGCCTTTCATCGCAGTCATTAAACCACCTTTATGACTGACATATGCTGCAGATTAAAGCTCTTTATATGCACGGCCTGGCGTTTTTGAAAACATCTCAGAGTGATGAGAGGTGGACGTGTCCCCATCAGTTCTCATGCTGCTTCATGGGGGTTTGGAGG
Source organism: Dicentrarchus labrax (assembly GCF_905237075.1). NCBI lineage: Eukaryota > Metazoa > Chordata > Actinopteri > Moronidae > Dicentrarchus > Dicentrarchus labrax. The sequence continues at coordinate 19,775,347 of NW_026136712.1, read as the reverse complement.
ATGTGAGCATACTGGATTCACATGTGTGAGTATGTGTTTGTGTGCGTGTCTGTGCATCCATGTGAGTGTTAAGGAATCCCCTGGTAGCTAATGCCACGGTGCGGCCTCAAGGAGGAGAGTTTTTTTTTTTTATGTATATGAGTGTGTGAAATGGATACAGTGGTCTCCAGCATCAGGGCCTTCTTTCAAGGACCGAATGACTGACTGACTGACTGGTTGGCTGACTGGCTGGGGGCGCCTGGCCTGTCTGTCCCCATGTCTACCCATCTGTCTCTGGGCTCTGCTCGGAGAGGTGTGGGGTGAAGGATGGGGAGCCAGGCAGATGTACAGCCATTAAGTGGTGACATGGGTGAGAGTCTTGGGTCTGAGAACCTGTGGGAAACCTGGTGGACACCAACGTTCAAACAGAAAAGAACACCAATTTTCAATATATATCTTAATGTATTTATATTGTTATAGTCCTCAAAAAGCAAATGTTGAAGTCAGTCAGTCTTTACTTTAAACCTAATGCTGACAGGTAGTTTTAAGGGTCCAGACCACACAGTGTCAGTTTTCACAGGTTTTCCTTGTTCCAATGAAAACTGTTCACAGCTTTGTTTCAAAGTTTGTGGATTATACCAACACCTTCTCAACCCAACTCGTCAAATACAGCCGCTTGTGGCCCTCTATGATGCTGTAGATGCCCCTCTGGCACCTTTTATGGATGCACAGGGCTCTGCGGTCAAGTTAGCAATAAGAAAAATGCAAAGTCCAGTTAGACTTTCAAAATAAAGCTTGCTTAAAAACATCTTACACTTTATGAGTTGAAATGGTCGCAGTTTGGTTAGGTTTAAGAAGGAAAAACGACTTGGTTAGGTTTATAAAGGATTTTAGTTTGGGTTAAAATAAGTATGTTATGTAATGTAACGTAAAAAGAAGTCAACATGGACTAGTTTCACACAGGACACGGACAGTGGTCCTGGCGAATTGGTTAATACAATGGTTGATTATATATAATGATATCAGCACTTTGGTCAACTTTGGTTGTTTTAAAGTGCTTAACAAATTAAGATGGATTGGATTGGATCCACAGGAGACAGTTTATTGTTTTTGGAAAGAGATGTTGCCGTTGATTTATTTTTATATGTGTTTTTTTTTTCAGTGCTTTGATCATTACCAATATATATTTATCTACACCATGTGTAGAAAAGGGATTGCAGAATGGGTGCAGAAATCTCAAAGACATACTATATATCTCAAAACCTGAGCAAAGAAAACCAAAAATACAGTTTAGAAACGCATTTTCAGACAATATCACATTGGACTCTTCCTGTTGTTCATTTGTAAATGTAAATGTCTTGAAACTGAAAGTATCTGTGGCAGCGGCATCTGTCTACTACTGTCTGAAGTGGCAGTGAGAAACAGCTGGGCTGAGGTTAGATGTGAGTGTGTGTTGAACTGGAGATCTTGTTTCAATTCAGGAGAAGATGTAAATGGTGTGTGAGGGTGTATGTGGCCATGTGTAATGTGTATGTTTGCGGTAATAGTGGTGTGTGTGTGTGTGTGTTACGCTTGCAGATCAGTCTGTGCATCTGAATATTTTATATGTGCATGTGTTTAGCATCTTGGTTTGTGAAAATATTTGCGTGTGTGGGGAGGGCTGTGTGTCTCGCAGTCTGTCTCTGTATTGTTCTATGCATGGTCATGTATCTGTGAGGTTAAATGATCGTGGACTGTCTGAGGTATACCTCCCCAAGAGGCCTGTGCTGTTCATTGGAAAAGCTCCTCTGACGCTCTTCCTCTGTCTTTCATTCTCTCTGTCTGTCTGTCTGTCTCTCAGGCTGGGAGAACACAAACAGAGGTGCTGCCTTCGTGAGGCACAAATCCCCACTTCCTCTGAAACTTCCAGCGCCGCTTTTTTCCTGTCCAAATTCCACAGCCATTAAACTTTCCTGGCAGGAATTCAGAAAACAACTCAGAAGAGAGAAGGATGGAGGAGGGGGGTGTAGAGGGGGGCACTCCACCCTCCCACACCCCCTTAGCCCCCCCCTCTTGTCTCCTCTCCTCTAGATATCACAGATCTCTGCTCCTTCTGACTACCTTAAATAAAGATCTGACTTCATTCTTGTTTTCGTTGCTGATCAGGTTTCCTCAAATGTGTCTACTGGTTTGCACAAAGGGTCAAGATGAGGTGCCTGGGTGCAGAAGCCCCCCCCTCAGACATGTCTGTTTCCATCCATTCACAGAGCTCAGATGATATAAACCATGGTCAGATTAGTCTAAGGTAAATATTCAACTATAGGCTGTGATTTCTGGGCTTTATTACCGTTGGAGCTTTGGTTCAACAGTGGTAGTTACACAACACAAACAACATGGCCTCCCACTCAGCAGGACAGCTGAGGGAGAGGTGGTGCTACCGTGTTGGACAGCTTCTCACTTTCTCACTTTCTGTGGATTGTGTCGGAGGGAAATTACACAGAGCTTAAGTGACTTTATGGCCATTTGCAGTGCCACAGCTGGTGTTTAGGAAATAAAAAAGAAACTGGCATTAAAACTGCACACACATAAAAATTATTTTATTGACCTGTCTGTTTCTCTTTTGTATTTCAATGTGGCATGTCCTGCAAACCACAACTGTGAAATAAAGACCTTCACTGTCAAGCTGAGAGTAGGTCAAACACTTTCACTGGACAAAAGGTTGACTTTGGGCAATTTTGCAAAATCAAATTTTACATTTTAAAGTTCTAGCTTTTTAAATGATTTCCTTTAACGACATCTGCTCATGGTGACTACAATAGGCAACTAAAACAAGTTTGTTTGGAAAAGATTGTGGTTACAGTAAAAAAAATAAAAAAGAGAAGTGAACATTAATTGTTAGTCAGAGATAGGACCCATTCAATGCTGCATGAAAATCACCTGAATCACACACCCAATAGCTTCACCTCCACACACCCACTGTACTTTCCTTCTTGCTACATCAAGGTTCCTTCACAATAAAAGCCAACCTGTTTTTTTAAATATAAATCTTTGGTTCTTAGCATGGGAAATAGTGTAATAAAAGTGAAAATTAAACAAAGAGACATGAGGAGGAAGGTTTTCATACACACTCTGCCATGGGTTAAAATACATGAGATAAAAACAATAAATAAATTAGCCTTGAATAATAACCAGTTAGGATGAAATACTAAAATAATAACCATAAATACCTATCTTAAATAAACATCATAAAAACAGCAGCAGTCATTATCTAATAGGAAGTCATTTCTATTAGATAATGACTGCTGCTCAGTAGGATGACAGACGGTGGAATAAAAGATTGCTTAAAGATGTTTCTCATTGCTGTAGGTGCACTATATCATCTTCCTGAAGGGAGTTTTTCAAATTCATTAAACAAACAGTGTGAAGGGTCCTGAACTCTTGATTCTTTCCTCCTGGTTTTGTGGTGCACAGCTCCCCCATCTGTCTCCGGGGGTTCCGTATAATCTTGCTGGCTGTGTTAACTATAACTATGTTTGACAGCAAAAATGAAAAAATATGTAAATGAGAACGACTTAATCATGACTTGGCTGTGTTTAAACACAGTATAGGTGACAACAGAGAGCAGAAACCAAACGTTCATACTGTACACAGTGCTGTAGTGGACTACGCTGGTGGGACTATGTTGCTTCATATAATGGTGAAATACAATCCAAGGAGACAGAATTTTACAAGTCTGGGAAATTGATGGCAACAATCATTTTTATCATCCATAGCGAGAGATAAACATGTAGAATTATGCAGTTCACATTATAAAGTGATCTACCAGAAATGTGTACTTGCATGTATTTGACTGGCCGTTGCCATGCAATGCTGAATGACAATGTATTGCTAGAAAGGCTGAGCCAAGTTGCGCTCATAGCACGCACACACACACACATTGCTTTAAATAGCTGAGAATAAGGATAACTAAGAGGACATTTAGCTTTTTTGTTGTTGTTGTTTAGGTTTTTTATTGTAGGCAGACACCTTTACAAAAATGACAGGGAAACACTGGTGTAGACAGATGTAAAGAGCGGTTTCAGAATACTTAATATGGACACTTGTGTTAAAAGGGTCACTTAGGGCAGAGGAGGTGGAAACAAGTCTCACTTTCCTTCAAACCTCTACCCAACACCACACCAAAACCAACCTTTGTAATGTGCCTTTGGTGTTGAGCCTTGAACTTTCCCTCTGTCACCTTCCTCAAGCTTTATCTTTTTAACTATCCCAAATCCCCAGAGATTTAGTAGCCACACCAGCTGCTCAGACTTGTAAAACCAAGAGAGGGATTGATGAAGAGAGGAGTGCGTGTGTGTGTGTGTGTGTGTGTGTGTGTGTGTGTGTGTGTGCGTGTGTGTGTGTGTGTGACAGAGAGACAGCATGCAAACTCTGGGGTCTGCAGTGAGATAGTGAGCCCTGAACCAGACTAAATGAGAACAATCTGGACTGCCTGTGTGAGCTGACTAACCCAGAAAGAAGGAGAGAGTGAGGGAAGGAGCGTGGGAGGGAGTGAAGCAGTGAGAGGACAGGGAATTAAAGCTCTCGTCAAAGAGGAGAGGGATTGACAGGAGGAGGAGGAGAAAGTTTCAGACACCTGCGGCGGAAGCCCTCAGCACACTGTTTGGTTGGAGAGGGGGGAGGCCGACTGCAGAGCTCAGTGCCGGGCCGGACCAGGCCAGACCGCGCTGGGCTAGTGCTGCTGCAAACAGCCGCGCTGCAATAACTCAGGGACTGGGGGGCTGAAAGGTGATAGCCTGGCAGGAATCGGTTTACAGGCAAGGCAGCCGACACTTGTGGATGCTGAGACTTCCCCCTCAGACAGAGGCAAACTTGAATGTAATCGGTGTAAGGGTAGCTTTCCTGTCTACTAAATGTTTGTGTGTACAGACCTGCGGCAAGTCTGGCAATGGAAACTAGATGATGGAAGAGGACGGAGTGATGAAGACTAACTATGGGGTTATGAAAGCTGGTGATGATGATGTATAGCAGGGAGGTGGCATTTTTGGCCACTGGCTAGGCCAGGTGTTTTGCCGAAAGGCGAGGGTTTTGGACAGTCTCTGTGAGAGTTCCTGTCCGCTGTGGGATGGGATTAAGGAATAGGATATAGGCTGTTGGTTTCACACCAGCTGGTGCCCGAGATAGCATGTATTTGGTTTATTTGCCACCCTTTTTGATGTGGTGTTAAATGGCCATAATAATCGGGCAGTCTGACAGTAGGAAGTGTTGAGACCTTAAGAGATTAATTCCAAGCCATAACTACAAAATCGACATACTTTCCTGAAGACTTCCTCAGATACATTTCTTATTTTACAGTGCTCACATCCTCAACAGATTTTCTTCAAAGCTCTGATTGTGTAGTGCCTCGTTTCTTAAAAAAAGGATCAGGAGCCAACGTGCAAGCCTGTCCTTACATAAGAAATATATTTCCTCTGGGCCAGAATCTCAGTGGACTTTGTTCAGACAGACATCAGCACGGTGTGAAAAAACGCAGCCCCCTCATTTATTTGAAGACGATGAGACCACTGCAGGGATGGTTACATGAAAAGGATTGGACAAGGCAGGGTTAATCAGCAAAAAATCTAATAATTTCTTGATTGAGTTTTCTGAGAGGTTGTCAGTATATCAGTATTTAAAAAAAATCTCAAGCTATTTAAATAGTTTACATCAAATCAGAGCATGCCATGTCATTTTCAAATGTAACTTGGCAGAAGCATGAGCCAATGGTGTACTGCCTAAACGGTACAGACAGGCACCACATTTCCTTACTGACCATATTTGTGTTGCTGCTGGTCTGACAGATTCCCTCTGGATGGAGCTGAATGGTGTTTAGAGAGCGGTAGGTCAACATTGACCCGTGTCCACAGATGGCCTGCAGTAATGACTCGTGTTGCTGTCAGTGGGGAGGGAGCTAACCTGGCCCAGCGTAAACAGTCAAACCAACATAGAGGTGATTCCAGGGTTGTTTAGGTTAGGCCAAGATAGCCTGCAGGCTGGCATAACAACCTGTCAGTTTACCAAAACAAGAATCACATGATGTGTCAGAAATTGTTGTTCAACTTCCCTTCTGTAGTCATCACCATCCTTATCATTTTTGTTAATATATTTAACATGCAGAGATATCAAAGTACATTTTTATGACTACTTTATATATATATTATATATATATATATATATATATATATATATATATATATATATCTTAAATATATATCTTTAAAACAAAGCAATTAAACATTAAACAAAACAATGACAATAAATAAACACATATGTAAGGAAGGAATGGACATAAAATGATTGGAATAAAAAATAGTAAACAATATATCAGTCGATATAAATCAGTTTAAAGTTATCTGGGAAACAGAAGGGGGCCCAGGGTGCTGCCTTGAGGAACTCCAAAATGTATATGTGGCAATCCGAATTAATCAAAAGTTTATGAGTTTCTAAATGTTAGCACGTTTCTAAATAAATGTATAAATTATATAATATAAATATATTTATATATGTTAATGTAGTGAATAATGCAGTCGAATCACGTTCTGAAATCATAAAGCATAACTGAATGTATTTTTCTATTTTGTTAATTAATATAAATTCCATCCAAACTAACTAAGATAACCATGTATATTTAGATTGTAATATGCAAATATTTTTTATTATATACTGGACTATTTTTTGCATGTGAAAACCTACTTTGCAATCATTCTGAAAAAAAGAGTCAAGAATTAGCATCACTGTTTTTCCTTTCACTTTAAATAGGGCATTCCCAGTGCTTGGTATGTCTCTGTGTGTGTGTGTGTGTGTGTGTGTGTGTGTGTGTGTGTGTGTGCGTGCGTGTGGAATGGAAAGGTTTCTCTGCTGTACATTCCCACAGGTCCTGTCTGCTGCCCTCCTCCTGGGAGTATCTGAGGGTATTGACTCCCAGAAATCAGAGGGTGTGGAGGCTAACAGCAACACACAATGACCCTGGACAGCTAACAATGGCCACACACACATATTGTTATGGTTTGGCCCAGTGTTGCGTCCCCCCCTTCTCTTCCTCCCGTGGACCTCCACTGATGGATTGCTTTCCTCACTCTCTGTGCTTGGCGTGTGCTGTGGCCTCACAGGACTCGAGACGACCATTGGGAACTGCCCTGTTTTCCCTCTCCCTGACTCTAAACCTCCAAACAGTCAGCAACTTAACTCATTACCCAAGCAACCCACCTTCCCTCCTTGCCTTTCTGCCATATTGTGTGCCTGTTATTTTTCCACTGGAAGACGTATTGGGGGGATTCTGCTGCTGCTTCTGAATCTGTTTCCAGACAATACAGATAAATTAAGCCAATGTTTGTCCTTTGGTTCCTGTTAAAGAGGTGAAGAAAAAAAGATGTAACAAGAGGCTTATACAGTAACTGACTCTTTGTCCAGCAAAAATCTCATTTTCTGCAGCAATATATGTGCCTACACACTGTACAAACACACATGCAGCACAGCAAGACTTGACAAATAATGTTCAGGATAAAACCTGCATAATCCTGTGGAAATTTGCCGGCTCAGTGGAGCTCATTCTGCCAACCTGCTAACAGACTATCTACTGCCCACGTGGGGTTGGAGTGCTGGGTCTCACTTTCAGGGAGGTGGAGGTGTCGCAGGAAGTCAGATTGCTATCCACTGGGCGTGCAAGAGGTCTGCAGCTGGAGAACGGCTGCTCTGAGAGGGCTAATCCTCAGGGCTTTGAGTGGGATCTTGTACATACACGGTACACACACACACACACACACACACACACACAAACACCAGTGCACACACTTCGGTCTGTATACAGACATAAATACAAATCAATCTGGCAGACTCAGGTCTTATTTATAGTTTTAATAAATTCCTATAACTATATGCTATAACATGTTACTAACTAAGTTAATTGCTAAGATCTGGGAACTCAGTGCCATTGCCAAAAATGAATGATGGCAAGTAACACAGACAGTCATACAGTTTTACTTGTTTGGAAGAGAAAATGAAAAAGAACTTTAGATTATTAACTGTCCTGGTGTAAACATCCACCACAGTTTACAAACTGACTTCCTGGTTCAACCTTGACCAACTGTACTTGCAGTAGTTGTGTGCATGTATTTTCCTGTGCAAGGATTATTGCCAAGCAGCAGCCTTCGTGGCAAATGAAGACAACACGCAATGAACACAAACTGCAGTTCCTTAAATCGACACTTGAGGCTGGCTATAGAAGTGAGTCAATCTCGATCGGAGATCACAGCCCTTACCAATTGTCTGGGGATTTCTAAATGCAAGGTAGAATGGTCACTGACAAACGTTTCGCCCCTTACTTCAAGGACAATTGAAACAATTCTCTCCCCACATTCTCCTCTATAATGAAGGAGAGATATAGTGAATCACTTTGTAACATGGAGAGAGCTTTTTAAAACACTGACAGTTGATGTCCCGAGCAACGTTATATGGTATGACGTGTTTACGAGCACATGACATCTGCATGTGACCGCCATTTCACAAACCTAAAGACTGGATTGGAGTTTAGAGTCTACCATGCATATGTACAGCTACCAAATGTGTGCCCATCCAATCAAATAGCTGTTCAGATATTTCAGTTTGGACCAAAGTGGTGGACTGACTGACCAACATTGCCATCCCCAAATCCATGCCTGTAGAGAAAAGAAGACACAACTTCTAATAAACCTGGAGTTTTCCTTTAATTGTGACTTGGGGTAAAGTTCATGGGTGTTTTTCTGCATGCTCATGGACTTTTGTATGTACTGTCATGCAATAAAAGTTTTTTTCACTTGTGGATGCTTCTGTATGAGTGCATGTCCCTGCGAATGAGAGCCAAGAAAGGCGGATGAAGCGTGGGTGGGTGTGAATGATTCTGACATCATCACCGCCTGCCGTCTCGTCCTCTTCCAGTGCCCTGATACTGACAGGTCCTCTATTGTTCCAGCATTGCGTGGGCTCCCAAGGTTCCCATGTGTTAGAAATCATCCACCCACGTGCTACAGCAGACAGGGGCCCTAGACTATGAAACTGTATACTGGGAGTCTGTGGGCTGCAGGACGGGCCCTGATGAAAGACAGTGTGACTGTGGAGAGAATAACAAACGCCAGGCTCCTAGACACTGTACACTAGACACACACACACACACACACACACACACACACACACACACACACACACACACGTACCTGCAGAGATGCAATGCAGACACACACACCCACACACAGATATCCATGCAGGTACATACAAGAGGGAGACAAACACATACACACATTGTCACGCTACTAGCTCCTACAGCCCAGACTTAAGGGCCAGTGGGAGTTGGAGTGTGGGGGTGGGTGGAAAGATGGGTAGCAGGATAGATGGATGGATGGTGGTGGATTGGATGGATGAGGAGGTTTAAAGAATCGTGGTTCACAATGGCTGAGCCCCTTTCTGGTTCTGCTCAAAGCTGGTTTGGATGCAGGCCAGGCTAAGTGTGCTGGCACAGGTGAACACAGTCACACTCTTGGCTCACAGTCCCCCCACAGATCATTAAAATACAGAGAGGACAGAATTGGGGAGTCTGTACATTTTCAAGGAGCTGGGCGCACTGTGTGGCTACATCTGCATTTACTGAAATCATCTGCAGACGTGGATGAAATACTATTTGCAAATATTTGTGTAGATTTTTTTCTTACCAGATGGTTGGGAAATTTTACAGTATTTGAAATTTAATTTAGCATTAACATGTGGTCACCAACGTAACGGATGCTAACAGATGTTTTCTGCGACTTTAGACCAAATTTAACATTTATTTACATTTTAAAAATTTCACAGCGCTGTGATTTATTAAGAAACAGGCCACATATAACGTGAATAGTACATTATGAAACAGTCATATGGGAAACTGGTACTTTTTTTCCCCAAATTGTTCCCATGACTAAACTGTGTTTACTATACATGGAAACTCAGAAGCACAGCTTTTAACATTTTACCTCAAACACTTCAAAATAACACCTTGTTCAAACACAAACTGTGACCTGCTGGCGTTACTGCTACCATGCCCTTTTTGATGGCATTACCTCATACAGACTCCTCATTGTTGGATCTTGGTCATCTTTTTTTATGACAACACCTGTACTTGACAACCTCTGCCATCTTGCGCCTTAAACTTTGTATGGAAACCCAAATCCCTGGAATTTATTGGGGGCAGTAAAGTGTGGCTGATGGTCAGTAACTCTGCTATTTATTGATCAGTCAGTGAGTGTTAAACTTCTACCCTTTCATACTAACCCAAAAAACTCTTTGGAAATGAAGTGGTGCTTCTGACATAATATATGAACAATGTGAGCAATGTGAAGAATCACAAATTTCATCATTACAATAATAGTATAAAAGCCCTACAGCCTCTTACTGTTTATTTTAGTATTAGCATTAATGTTTGTCATGTTGATCAAATGTTGATCATATTTCAAAGGAATATGGAGTAATCGACAACCTGTATCGCTGCATCAATATAACCAATATAATCTCTTGGTGCCTTTTTTATGGCAATTGTATGACTAAATAAATTCTGGCCCTGGCACAGAAAGATGACGTTACCATTATTAATCAAACCTACAAAACTCTGATTGCCTGTTTTTTTCAGCCAGGGAGACCACTATCTCCCAATCTTCTATATTTTATGAAGAGAGAAAAACATCTGCACACAAGTTTTCTCACAGATATAAGAACCATTGGGAGTCATAACTTACTACTTACTACTACTACTTACTACATACTTTGGATTACTCTAAGTTTTACACTACTCCAATCTTATCAATGCAACTGGATCAAGGTGCGTGGAAATTCGATTTTGTATTATCTGAAGCGACTTGGAAAACCTTTCCCGGGTCGTGTATCTGCATTTTCCAGTCGTCTTAATCTTCAGATGCTTCTGTGAAACAAGACTCCGGACTCACATTGGATCCTTATAGTCAAGAGACATGGGTATCTTTGTTGTCCTAGGTTTGACTGTCTGGCAGCCATGACACCTTTATGACAGCCGCCTGATCCCAGTGCACTCTAGTAGCCCCTGTGCTGATGGATGACTCCTCTGCTGCCTGATGCCATTGCCTCCAGGACCATTTCCCCTGTGCTCCTCATGCCGGGGCTGTTTGGACAGGGGACCTGCGAGGAAGGAGGATGAATGGAGCCCTGGTCACAATGGCTGAATGAGCTTTTGTGTTTGATGGAGAGGCTTGGTGGTTGCACCAGAGGGTTAGAGGTTCTAGATGTGGGATTGGCTTACCATGAGGACAAAGTCTACCGTTCAACTGAGAGAGTGAGAAGCTGCTGATGTATTTGATTGATGTGTTTTTCTATGGACCTGTTTTACTGTAGATTCAGGGAAGGACTTTGCTATAATACTGTGACATAAATAAAACTAAATTGGATATCAAGTTTATGATCCTTCTCTGTCACATTGTGAACTTTCAGAAACTTAACATTCACATAATGTCCCAGTCCGGGTACTGGGAAGCTTGCTTGCCGTGGAAATATGAATCCTCTTTATAAACATCACATGCTTTCAACTTTTGGGAACATTTCAGATGGATGGACATCTATTCTTGAAACAGTACCCACATTAAAGTTCATAAGAGACAACTGGCAGAATCCAGGTAAAACAAGTCTTAAAAATGTGAAACCAAAGACACGTAGTACTTTATTATGAGGGTGGCTGTGATATAGTGTGTAATAGAAAGTTTCATCAAATAGTGCTGGTGCTGGTATCTTGTTCTATTGACAGCCTTGGTCATTTGTCTAAACCTTGAAAACAATCCTGACAAGTGCCCTCCTTTGGTGAATAAAACTGTGTGCTCTCGATATAAAGGCAGAAGTAATGTGTGCTGTTTTGCAGTCCATGTTTATTCACCTCAAATCAAACCCCCAGGAACAGCTCTGGGCTGTGAGACAATTTTGGCATAGTGGCCACTCTTGGTATTTTAGAATCACGTGCCAGACACAATCATTATAAAAGAAGTGGCTGTAAAAAATATGATCAGGTTTTGATCAATTTTGATAACATTTCAGAAAGTATAGAACGTCAGTAAAGTACCACATGCCATTGATTTGCAAGGAGCTGGCCATGCTTTGAGGAGTCTTTAAAATGAATGCTGTCAACCGGCTTGGCCAGAGAATAAAAGCCCTGCCACATTCCAAGATGGCGCCCCATTTATTTTGCATGGAAGCTAGAAAACATTTTTTAAATATGTGTGTATTGAGGAACTTCTATGGGAATTAATGGGGCACCATTTTGGAATGTGGCATCCAGTTTTCTTTATAAATCCAAGCCCAGACAGCCACTATACTGACGTTAGCTGTAGCTAGCTACCAACATGTGCTCCGACCGTTTCTATGGAGCCTGCCTGTGTATGTTTACATGATGACTCACCAGGAACTACAGATTATTTCCTCCAGTGTCCTTTTTTCATTGTCTTGAGAGAAAAGTTTTAACTTGAGTTTTAATCTAATGTGGACTCCTCTTTGCCCACACACATAAGGGGCACTTATGTGCCCCTTTGCCACTTTTCACACAAATCAAGACCTCAGACCAGTCAATGTTGATTTTCTATGAATGTGATCGATCTCTAGACTTACCAAGCAACTAAAGAAGTAGCAGATCATAAAACGCTGTCTAGTCTATTTGGAATACACTTTCACTGACAAATTACCAATTTTTGTTCAGGTATGAGGACCGAAGAAAAGACCAAATGTGTCCTGCAGTGTTAGAAACTTTAATGTGGACTTTATTGTATGATTGTTTTTCACTGGTTTTGTTGAGCCAGACAGTGATGCCTCGCTCTACAACCTTCATGCTGTGTGTACTTGCTGTGCACTTTTTGGTGAACAAGGCCTTCTATGTTCACTTTGCTCAGCAAACAGTGTGATTGAGTGGTCCTCTGTGTGATGATTTGCAGAGTCAAACTGCTGCTGGATTTCCTGGCTCCACACCAGGCAGGACACAGCAGGTCAGAAGTACCAACCAGAGGGAGCCATAGACCAGAATCCCATGGCCTGTGGTTCTGGTATCCACTTTGCTTAAAATGCAACATCCAAAGGAGACTTTGTAGGAAGTCTCAGATAATTTAATGTTGTGCAGCTCCTCAACTTTGGCCCGTCTTGACTGATTGTGCAATGGAAATTGAAGATTTATAACTCCTGCAGGAGTCGCTAATCACCGGAGACGAGAGGCTTGGGGGGGGGGAAGGATGAGCAGAGGTGGGCTGCATGAGTGTCCAGTGCTGACTACCCCTGACTGACTACACACGGGGCTAACTCGCCAGGCTTGTTCACTTACCCACAGGTACACAGACTGACACGCAAGCTCACACACACGCAAACATGTTCACTCTGTATGACACACATGCAAACACACGCTCCTTGTATGCCTCCTTCAACACAACGGCCGTCTTGGGAGGATGTGCAGAAGAGATCACATATTTCCTCCTCCCTTTCTTACTGTTTGGTGGTTTCTGTCTTGCTTGTGTGAGAGGCTGAAAACAGACACACAAAACAGAGAATGCTGAAACAGAGAAATAGATTAGCAGGTGGCCTAAAATAACAATAAGGATGAAAAGAAAGAGAGGATGTGTGTCCACTGCTTCCAAGCTGCTTTGCAAGTAACTGGATGACGGATCACAGAGAGGAGGGCAGAGCAGAGCAGAGGGCCAGGAAGACAAGAGAACAGTCTTGTTACATTAAGTTTCTCCTGGGTCCATTTCATTTGACAAAACCCAGTGTACATTGGTCTTATGCAGGCACCGGCAAGGTGAGATAGACATGTTCATGACAGACGAGAATTAACAAGAGGCAGAGTCTAAAGATGTTTCTGTTGAGAACTCTTGAGGTCACGTTGGACGAGTCTGTCAAAGATAATAATGCACCAGAATATGTAATTATTCTATTTCATTCTGAATATTAGTGATTTTAGTTCTGTAAGCCACCTAAATGCAAAGTTAAATACAATCCTTGCACACACCAACCTTCCCCTTCCTCCTTCAAACACCCACCCCTACAATATTATCCCATTATGATGTTATCTTAACTCTCACTATCCCACGTCTTCACAGCAGTGTCCTCCCATATCAGCCTGTCAGAATTTGTAAAGGGTCTCTTTGATGTGACCAATGAGCTGCCGTCTCAGTACACAATAACAATGTGCAGATGGAGCTCATGGAGCACAGCGCAAGGCCCAGTAGGAGAAGGACATGCTTTAATTTCTACGGTTGCCTCTCGTAGAGCTGACCTTCACACCTCCGGCGATCCATCAACATCTTTCCCGCCAAGAACTGCTGGAGCCGAGAGCAAAGCACTGGGTTTTCAAAATAAATGCACGGTGGACTGTGTTAGCGGGAGAGCAGGTGAAAGTGCACAACATCTACTATAGACATAAAAGGATTAAGTAAAGCTGATGACACTTGCAGCAACCCTTGGCTTTCTCTTTCCAATTTTCCTTTCAGTGTGTTCAAATTATTTTAGATGCACATACTAAGATTTCTATATTTCTAAGACTGTTGAGTGAACTCATAAAAAGCAGAGAAATGGAAATATAAAATATAAAGCAACAAATAACCTTAACAATATGCAACATCCAGTTGACTTTTTTTGTTCAGTTCAGTCAAAAGTCAAGATTGACATTCTTTTTTCTTTTTTTTTTAGATCAGTGCTGCAAATATGGACTGCTATATTAACTATTCATGGTGGAGTTTCAGCAAAATATAAAGAAATATTGGATAAAATACTCACACTGCAACAGTATTCTTACTTGGTATCACAATGAGAATGTATTTCTCAAAGCATGATTGGAAACCCAGTGGTTTTTAAACTAAAAGAATAGTACTATTGCAAAGACTGTTAGAATATGTAGTAGTAATAGTAGTACCGTGCACATACAAAATGAAAAATGTTGATGAGTGTTATAATACATGTTAAAAAAAAACAATGTTACATGAAATGTTTAAAAACTCATTTAACCTTTTTTTTCTTCTTTTTTTTTTTTTTACTAATGATGCATTTGGATGTTTGGATTAAATATAGCAACATGAATTATAGTTCACTCCAGTAACTACCTGTATATAGACCATCGTGTCAACTACAATATTTTTGAATGCTTTGAGGTTAACTGTAGGCATACTGCACTTTTCTTTAATACTGCTCTATCCAGATGAATGATTCACAACTGGAAATGTTTTAAAAATGGAAACGGTGTAGTGCAGCTGCGAATGTAACCGCAAGTTGCCTTTGTCCACAAAAGCAACATATTTAGCATTGTGCTGGTGACGTGGTCTACTTGAGAGCCTGCTCACTTAAAATCGAGCATTTGGCTCAATTCTCTGGTAATCTGTGCTTTTAGTGGCAATACCTTCCGTATGCTGAAAGCCTGTTTTAAGAATATTGCTGTTGAGTGCTGAGGGTGAAGTCACTGACTGCTTCAAAACCCTGACGAGTGTTTTCTTATTGCTCTTTGCCCACAGAGACGGTTGTATTCAAAGAAGAGGAGTTATTTCAAGAATTTTTCCTGCAGCTGAATCTGCTTTTATAATCACGGCTCTTTGCTGGGACTGAATCCATCCTTATTTTTGGTGGCTGCCACAGCTTTAAATTCTGTGTGACTGTCAACTCGTTCAGTGATGGAGAGTGATATTCTTAGAAATGTGTTAAATAAACTTGTACTCCTACATCAAGTCAACTTATCCTAAATCAATAAAAACAGAACAAGGTGTTCAAAGCTGTTGGCAGGGTAAGAAATCTGAAAGGGGAACCCACTTTTTTTTTTCTTCTTGGGTGTTTTGGCATGGTTGAACATCCCACAATCACAATACCACCAATTAAATCTAATCCATAAATTTGACCACCCCTGTGCCTTTAAAAGCAACCTCTATGGTGAAAGAACAACATTCCAGTTTCATTAGTTTACACTGCTGATATTAATACTATCATTACAATTGGACATGGTTTATTTTGACTACTATTACAACTAATACAATAATAGACCGTAATAGAGGCTGAGTGAGGGGGGAAATGTGCACAGGATCGACTTGGAGTTATTCCACCCCCAGCAGCTGCAGCAGGGGCCCAGAGGGGTCAGACGTACAGTAACACTTGACCCCGACTCTGTGTGTGTGTGTGTGGAACAACCATCCCACCCTCCCGCCAACTCCAGTCCCTGCAGACCAGCAGAAAGGGCAGTAACCTCTGAAGGCTTTGTTTGGTTGGCCGGAGTCTGAGCATAGGCCCACCATTGTAAGTCTGGGGACTCCTATGCTCAAGCTCTTGTTTTCTTTGGGAAGCAGGAAATTGGATGACTGGCTACCTGCTACAACAACATCCTGTACTTGAGAAGCCGTCTTTTCACCCATACCCACCTATTATTTCCCTTTTCCATCATACGCAAGTGGTCAGCCAGCAAGCTTTTTTCTCTTTTTTTTCTCCTCTGGTCCTGGGGGCCCCGTGCGTGGGTTTGTCTAGGTTCCACTCAGGTTGAGATCAAATTGGCCCCATCCAGATGCTTCCGTTGAAAATAGTGTGCGGGGGCCAAATACTTTAGCTTTTGGAGCTTGACTCCACCTTGTCAGGTTAATGGCCCTTTGTGAGCTGACTGGAATGACAGTGATGGTGTGCAAAAGTGAATGTTCCTGTTCAAACACACACACACTCAAATCTACTTATAGCTCTGTCAGTGCTTGTCAGGTCACCTCAGACCAATCAGAGTGATCTGCATTGGGTCTGAAGGCGAACACTTGCCATTATGAAAACATTCTTAAGGATTATGGTGCTATAGACAGGATCTAGGTGGGCGTTGATGAGAGCCTTTTCCGATATGACCTCAGGGATATCCGACCTCCACGTGCGATATTAATGAAGATAATTATGCCATCATCAGAAGGGATTTTGTGTAAAGCTTGCTCTATCGCAGTGGCTCTCACTGAACATCCATATTACACATTAGGGCTGCGTAATCCCTCCTGATACTATTTTGTAGCTGTGACCCCCATACACATTTCACTTAAGTGTGTGCCCTGGGACAGTCTGATGCCCATGAGGTGCATGCACACAAATGTGCACATGAGCATAGATGCTTTTAGCCTGTAGCGAATTTGTTTTTATGTTATTATCCAGTCTGACATCATGTTCATGATGTCTTATATATTTGGAGGGGGTTATTTTGTTCTTACCAATTAGTAGCAAGTGATGTATTCAGCCCCACTCATGTCATGTCATTTTTAGTCAATACAGAAGCTGTGGTAGCAGTTGCTAAAAGCAGCCAACTTAAAGTGGTATAACTTGGCCACCTGTGGGCAGCAAAACAAGCTGTGAACACAACATTGACATATTATCTCCTTATAAAGTTCATATTACAGACATGTTAGCAAACAGTTGCCTATTTATACATCCAGCAGACGCAGAGCAACATTAGCATTCATCTGGAGTTGTGTTTCTGGTGACCTGACGAATCGAGTAGTCTTTATTAACCCCTGAGGGAAATAGCTCTTTAGCTGCTAACTGCTCCACTGTGTTCACCAGCTAGTCGCAGTCTGTGTGCTGTTTGGTTCTGGGTAGGTAGGGTACAGTTTTTTGCTGAAAACAGCTGCCGGCATCTGCTAAAAACAAGGCTGATGTTGAGTGAGTTGTGAGTCACTAAGCCAAAACATTGAGCTGAAAGATGCTAAAACACTCCGTACAGCAAAGTCAGGTGATAATTCTCTGAGGGTCATCACTATATTATTATATTATTATTATTATATACTATGTCATTCTTCTGGCTTTGGTGCAAAAAGATGATGTCACCATTCTTTATCATACCTGTAAATGATTGGTTGGTTGTTTTTCCAACCAGGGAAACAGCTATCAATGAACACTGCCCTGTTTGAATAGCTTAGAAAAGATTCTGAGATATGGGCGGCATATCTCTGGAACCAGGCGAAAATACTTGCATGCTTAAATGGAGATGCAAGCACACACATGATTTATTACCTTTGCTGTCAGCTGCCAACATCAAAAGCAAATGGGAGCAAATTTCTCCTCAGTTATCATTTTGTTTTCAAGTCTTAGCAATTGTAATGTCTGACCAAAAGATCCACACGTGATAAACACATAAGCCAAGAATACAGATCGACCTACTGTCCAATTATAACTCAATTGTTGCGGGTGGAAGAAATTATAAAGATATTTTCCCCATTTTGCAGCAGATGATTTATTCTATTTGCAGAAACAGGCAACATCTGTGTTTTATCAATAACATTCAACATGTATAAAAAGAATAGTAAAAAAAATGCTTGACAGAAAAAAACAATATTCTAGGAAAAAAGAAACTGACAAATGAAAAAAAAACATCTGATTCGGAGGCACTTATGGCTTGGCAACACTTGTGCAGTCTGAGTTTTCCCAGGTGGTTGTAGTCAAGCGTCAAAGGCCATGATTACAATACTGGAACAAAAGGGGATGCATTCAAACACAATCACATCACGGTTTGATATGTCATCACTGGCCTCAAAGCTGCTGTCTGGACTTTGTCACTGATCTACAATGACCATAAGTATCATCTCTAATATTTAAACAGTCAATGCAACAAGTATTTATCAATAGTGTATCAAACTGCAGTTCATTATGGACATAAATCAACTATTTACAACAGCAAAGGAGATGCTCAGTGATTTCTTCCAGGGAATTAAAAAGAGTCCTGTTTCATTCCTGTAGCTTTCCAAAGCAATGAGTGAAGGTTGCATTATTCTGCATTGGTGTCCAGTTGACTCCAGTCTCTCTGTGTCAAGGTGATTGGCATCTCCTTTTCATAATGTTGACCGCTCATTCAGAGCTGGGCGAGGCAGCGGAGTCTATGTCGTCATTTTCCAGGTCGTTGGGCGAGGAAGACTGTCCTCCCTTCACTCTCTTCCACTTCATCCTCCTGTTCTGAAACCACACTTTCACCTGTTATAGAGACATAAAGGAAATTATACATTAGAATACATATTAATGCTGATTTTGATAAAGAATTGTGTTTAAAGGATTTATGCAGTGTCATCAGCATACATGGACACAATCGTTGAGGTAAATTTGAGATGAATCTGCTTCAGACAAATGGCCTCTTCGTGTTCTCCCTTTGCAATAATTTTGTGTTGTCGAATGATTGATTAGTGGATAAACAGAAAATTAATCAGCACCTATTTTGATAAATTAATCATAAATAATTTTTCAGCAAAAGAAAACAAAATCTACTGGTTGTAGTCTCTAAAATACAAATATTTGCTGGTTTTCTATGATAGTAAAATGTAATATCTTGATTGTTTGTGAAACAAAACAAGCAATTTCAAAACATCACTTTTGATTCTGAAAGATTCTGACACGGGGAAAACATGGTTCTCAGACTGCGGGATGGGTCCCACTGGTGGGGCAGGAGCCACTGCAGGTGGGCGTGGATGACCAGGGGAAAAAATATGTGGAGTGGAACAAAGTTGAATGAGTATGATTTATGTTGGGAAAATAAAGAAGAATTTGCTGATGCTATTGTGCTGACCTTTATTTCACTAAAATTCAACAAGGGTCCTTTTTTATTAGTTTTGGCACCCCTGTCGCTGTTCATTATTGATAAAAAATTGTGGGGTGTGGGGATGTGATATTTTTTTTTTTTCAGCTACTGAAGAGAGGCACGCCAGAAAAAACCTTGAAAATCACTGGACCATTAAGCAAAAAAATTATATAATAATCAGATCAATAAATGGAAAAAAATCATTAAATGCAGCTGTACTAGTATGTAACAATTAATACTTCAAATTAAGTACTCAGCCCAAGCAGTTAAAACAAGAAGTATCTATACTAGATAACATTCACACAGACTCAGTACAGAATGTTTTTTTTCACCGAAATTGAACCCGTAACAGGATCACTGTGGCTTTTCTCTCTGTTTTGCAATTTTTAGCAAAATTTACAACATGGTCAGCAGAAAAATAGACAAATAATCCCCCACAAATCTCCCAGCGCAGTATATAAATTGGCTCGGTTTGCATTGGCCTTGCAAGGAGCATGAATTGTCAGTACAAAGCATTCAGTTCTGGCTCAGAAATCTGTGCAAAAGCAGGCAGAGAGTATCGTATAGACGGTAGGTCAAAAGAGTCAACTGTCAGGATGTCAGCCTACACAGGATGTACTCTCAGAATGGATAGTGCTCATCTGTGTCATTGCACTGTTCTCAAATGAGAATGATATCATGCTTTAACTGTCCGGTTAGGAATAGCAGCAAAAACATACACTTCCTGAGACTCCGTAGAATTACAGGGAAATTGTGGCAGTAATGTAACTGAGGGGTGAACATTTGTAAAGCGTGATTGAAAATATTCACCCTTCTATCACTCAGACAAGCCAGCCCAAATAAATATAATACATTAATTCCATACTGATACAAGACTTAATGTCAAATTAGATCTGGGGCTTGTGTCATACTTAAGCCATTCTTAATATAACAGAGGAAGTGATATGAATGTTTTTAAAATTCTCCTTGTTCTTACAGTATAAGGCTGGTGTTATTCTGTATTTTTCTTATGGTCAACAAATCCCACGCTACCCTGTATGTGGCTCTCAGTCTGTTAATTCCTAAAGATTTAAATCTTTAACAATGGGTCACTAATAAATGCTTTATTAAAAAAAGGCTCAGTAATTATCTAAAACATCTAAAACAGCTGGGTTTGTGTAGTTTTTTCACAATAGTGCATTTGTTGTGGACTATTTTCAGCTGCAGATTAATACACATTTGGAGCACTAGTTAATATTTCCAGCAGCAGGATGGTGTATGTACGATTGTTTGAAACTACAGGACCCAAAATTCAGTAGTGAAGGGACGGTGCAACAGTGTAGCTCATTCACAGGAATAAGATGTACCAGGCTTTAGATATGGTTGTTAGCTTGATTAATTGTTGTAATTTGATGGTAATATCCCCAGCCTTATCTTTTAAACTAACGCAACTCATTTATACCTGTTGTATTGTGCAATGACACTAAACTCCAAGCTCTTTTTCTTCCTGAAAAGTTGACATTTTGAAGAGTCATGGCTACAAGTTAAAACTAAGATTATGTGTTCAACTAAATTCAAATTTTAAGATGACTATAGCAGCTCAATGTTCTATTTCTCTTCTCAGTGGAGAATTTAAGGTCAAGGAAGTTTTGGGTGACCTCTGCACATCCCACTAAGCGTTCCCTCCTGCAACTCTGGGATTCAAATGAATCTGTTCCCACATACTGTAGCCTCTTCGTCTCTGAGTTTTTCTGCTCATCGTGACTGATTGAAAGGACGGCATAATGCCAGAGCATGTAGGATGAGTTGGAAAAAGCCGAAGAGTTGCAGTGGGACCACTGAGTGAAGATGGAACCTGGCTGTGTGAGTCTGTGTGTCTGCACAAGTGAGTGTGTGTGTGTGTGTGTTTCAGAGGTCTGGGAAATAGATTTAGGAGCAGACGGCAGTATGTGTGGTCACTGTGGCACCGTGGCCTCATTAGGAGGAGCTGGGACACTGTGCCTGACAGGCAGACTGGGGTTTTATCCAGCAGCATCGACACATGTTCGCCCGATTTCATCAAGTCTGGAGCTGCCGCCCACTCATTAAAGCTGCATGACATTCTGCTAGAACCACAGGATGAAAAATATTGTGGAAAAGAAACAGTTCATTATAATTTAAATGAAACTATGTGTATGCATTATTATTATCATCATTATTAGTAATATTATTTGCATATAGTAGAAGGACATATAGAATACTGTCCACTTTAAATATGTGATGATTACCTTGTTGGAAGATTCATTTGTTTTATTTTTTTTGTCAAATTTGACGCCTTTTTTATTTTGTTTTCTGTTTTATGCCCTTTGATATCAAACCATTTTGGTTATTACGGTGTTTCAGCTGATTTTATTTTTCAGTTTTTTTGTAAAGTCTTAATGACAATGACAAACAGTAGGAAGAGAAAAAAAGTAATTGGCAGCTGCATTCAAGAAAAAAACAAAATATTTAATTTTTGGAAACACATTTTCCATATCTTTTAGTATTTATAAAATAAACTTTTCTACTACATTTTGTATTTTTTGGAGGTGAATGATAGGATTCTTGTATTGAACGAAAAATATTTGTTTTTACATAAGTGAGTGACATACTATGACTCTTAAGAAATAAGACAGAAAACTAACTCATATTCATTATATTTGAATAATGAATAGTAGAGAGGTAAATATGGAGTGATAATAATATAATTACTACATTTCTGCCCTTTGGGAGACCTTATGTGGGGGAAAGGCTGGTGTACCTGTCTCTCTGTGAGGTCCAGGTTGACGGCGATCTCGTAGCGGCGGAGCCTGGTCAGGTAGTTATGGTGAGTGAACTCAGCTTCCAGCTCTCTCAGCTGCTCCTTGGTGAACGCTGTGCGCTCTTTCCGGGCCTTGCAGCTGGAGTCCACCTTAAAACTGGACTCCTGGATATCTGAAAGGGAAACAGAAAGGGGATGTATTTCATGCAGTTTGAGGTGTGTGTGCCTGCTTAGCTTTATTTTAGAGAAAGGTATGTATGTGTTCTGCATAACATTTAATTTAAATGTTTTTAAGATGGATAAAATCCATTTTTATCCTAGTCAACAGGTTGCCCTCTATTCTTTCAATATAAGGGGTCTCATGGTAATTCTACCACTTGACCAACAGACCCTTCTATTTTCATTTTATTCACAGCTAATCTGATTTGAATTAGCTATCCAGTTATTTTGTGTGCAGCCTCTAGTTGACTATAAAACAGACCTTAAGGACCTTTCCAACCAACAAACCACAACTCCAAAGACTCTTTAGTGGGAGGCCCCTCATATAGTAAACACCAAAACCAGCGCTTTAAAAAGAGACCACCCTGACCTGAGCTCATGAGTCCTGTTCACCTGCAGCGCGTGTGCAGTGAGTAATGCATGTACATTTCTGTGAGTGTGCATGTTTATACCTTCTGCTTGTTTGTTTATGTGCATGCTCACTGACGTACAAACTTGTGCATTTGAACATCCATTCAGTGAGTGTGAGAGCATATCGGCACAGGGCAGGGGCCACTAAACCAGCCACAGAGGGACTGAGTTAGGAGAGGAATGCAGCGGAACATCGTTAAAGCCTTTAACAAAAGAACAAAGGTGCGGATGTGTCCAGGTCTGAGTGCTACGTGGGTGTGTGTGTGTGTGTGTGTGTGTGTGTGTGTGTGTGTCAGAAGATTTCCCTCCGGAGCACTCGAGGGGAGATTCACATTAACTCATCTGTACATGACAGCATATACATAGGGAAAAAGACAGAGATATCTATATGAATGTGGCGGTCAGTTGTAAGGGCTACCAGTAAATGTGGTTTGAACTACACTATCAGTTTCAGTATTAAAACTATGAACAAACAGCGTCATTATCCAAGCTCTCTTAAGACAAGTGTTTTGCAGTTTATTGCTCAGATTTATAGAGTTCTCTGCCTTCATATTTCCTAGGAAATTGTAGAATTGTAAACCCCATTTACCAGGATAAATAAAAATGAAAGCTAACTTTCAGTAAAACCTCTCCTTGCGCATTAAGGGGAAAGACTTCGGGTAATAATTGTACATTGGTAGCGACACAAGCAGCTGATGTAATCTCTAGAAAATGGTTCTAATTTGTCAAAGTGAGAAGTTCTGCTCGGTGCTTGCCAGAGCAGCGGGCCAGAATGTGAAAATGGACTGCAGTACCTGGGCCAGATGTGACTGGGCAAACCAGGACATATGTGTGTGTGTTTGTGGACATGTGTAGCGCATACCTGTCTATGTGTGCAAACGCCTGGTGTGTGTGCCTCAGTACCCATGTGTCATGCCAAAAAAATCTTCTCATTGTTGTTGAAGTGTCATTAATGACGCGCTGCCCGGAGTGCACTGCCTGGCCTCGTCAGGTCTGGTCTGGAGCTGTGTCAAGCAGGTTTAGTAAGACTGAACACCTGGCAGGGCACATACTGGTTTTCACTAAACAGGCCCCCAATAAATATCCAGCACAGCCAGACACCGTAAACTCGCAGGGAGAAGGCTTCTGCACCCAGCAGGGTCCCAAAGACAAACAGCATTTGGTGCTTTTTTTTGGGTGGATGGTGCTGAAGTAGTTTGTCTTCATCAGGACTGAATTAAAGCTGCTGTAAATGTGTGATTGTTTAAAAGCAAAAACCCTAGGTGAAAATTACATGTGTGATTGATCGCACCATTTGCGTGTGTTACAGTAGGAGCCAGGATTTCTCAATGAGTGAGGATGTTTTAAACTTTATTTGAACCTCATTCACTATTTGAAGCAGTAATAAATGGTTTATAACACCATTTAATGGATTTCTAATGGATATTTTTAAGTGTTAAATAATGAATAGATAGGTAATTTATGTTTGATAACAAACAATTATATATAATGAATTGTCTTCAAACCTACTGCTAACTGTTCAGTTAACATTATTGTATATAATTTATGTTATCAAGCATACATTACCCATCTAATAAATGCTTTACAACATACTGTCATGTGCATAATTATGTATCTATGTTATTATGCATTCATTACCTGTTTATGCACAGCTATGAATACTTGATAAGAGGAGTTATAAATGTCCATATATTTGCTGTTTATTTTAGTGTGTTATGATCCATTCATAAAGTATTTATATTCTGTTAAATAAATGTGTATTTTAGTAATGTCAAGTGTTTGATTTTATAATCTTAAAATTTATATATAATAAATAAATACAATATGATATTAAACTTTAGTTTTGTCCTCAACTTAAAGAATTTCCAAATAATAATAGCAATAATTTATCATATTATTAGATTTAGTTTATTTGCTATCAGTAGAGGCTTTATCGAATGCAGAGTATAACAACGTAATACAATATATCAACGTCCCTGTTATATGTTGTGCCGCACAGACAGAATTGTTGGTCAGACTCTGGATTAAATTCAATATCAGTTGGAGTTTATGGTTTTGGAAACATCACTCGAAGTGCACCACATTTCCATATCTGTAAAAATACACAGCAGACTGTATAGCAGCTCTGTCTGTAATGCGAATGCCTTCAGGACATTTTCCTAATATATGCTCTTCTACCAGCTAGTCAATACAAGACTGAATGGCTCTTTTCTGAAACCAAGAACTGATGTAGTGGTCAGACATGTTGCATGCACTCAGTGGGAGATTGTGTTACGGCTTAACGACAGGAAAATGTCAATGGATAAGAATGTAAAAAGTGGGCTCACAGGCAAAGCGATTTTACCAGACGTGGTCTGGCATGTTTTCAGTGTAGTGAGTGGAGGTTACAATAAGGTAAGAAAGGGAGGGAAGGGAGAGGGGGTCTGTACTCCCCCACCATCCTCTTCAATTAGGCTGTTGCAGACATTGGTCATGTTGTTTTTCTAAATAATTAATCATGCTCTTAATAATCAGATATCCAATGAAGCACTAGAAGTTCAGTCATACTGCTGTATAATTATGGCAATATCTCAGGTGTTACTATATGATGGAGAAAACTCCGCCCATCTATTGTTTATGTATTAAAGTTAAAATAAACATTAACATTTGTAAATACTAACCAAATTTCATTTAAAGTACGTAAAAAAAAAAATGCTTTAAAAAAATTATATTTTTAACGGTTTACTGGAGTCTGCATTCATTTCTCTAAATGTCCAGTATTTATTGTAAATTTCTTACTAGGTGTAGTTGTGCAAACGCCAATCTCATTGCATATATCATCATCTGTGTGAGGGAAACAAAGTAAACAGGCTGAACGGGTTTCACAGATGAAATGTGAACGTTCCAGATGTGTTGGACGTGGTTTTATTTTCATTCTGCCGGTGTGAAATTCTGCACATTAAAACTTTTACACCTTCAGATTCAGTTTAAAACATAAACATTTCCTTTAGCCCGTTGCTCTCGTTGTTCACGTTAACTTTTAGGAATTAGTCCGTCATGGATATCAGTTACTTTTGCTTCCTATTAGCAAGTGTGAAATATGATCGGGGGGCACTGTAATCCAAAAGCATACAATGATAGTATTTCAATGCTCACAACATGACTCTAAGCATATGTGCGAGCAAGGATATGTGTGGATACATCGACTCATTCTTTTGTGGCAGAAAGCTATTTTAACAGAGGGCATGGCTGAAAAATAGCATATAATATAAATATTATCTTATTTTTTGGCTCACAAGTGTTCGATGACGCTGCTTGAAAACACAATAAAAAGTATTTTTACATTGACCTCTTTTTTTTAAATATAGTTTTTGGTGAAAAAGTTATGAAATTAACAATAATTTGCTGATCCACAAGTTACTACAGCCGGACTGCGTAATAATTTATTTCAAAAATTCACTTATAAATCTCTAATAAATAATAAATACAGTAAAAAGCACCTGTGATGCCTCAAAGCACTTTTCCCCACAGAAGCCTGATGTCATTTTTAACCATCATCTCGAATGTGGTCATACAGTTATAAAACAATAGTCTATTTCCAACGGATACAGGACTGCAATGAAACGTTCACATGTCCCATTAATCATTTCAGCCTTTTGAAAGCCCCTGAACAATCAGAGGATGCAACTGCTACTTAAAGTGTGTGTCTTGAACACAAAAGTCGTGTCACCTACTCACCTTTCGCATAGCGATCTGGTGAGGGTTCTGCTTTAAGACCAATTTGGTGAGGAACTAGAGAGGGAATTTGTGTCATTGCCAGCTGTGATACAGGGCAGGGAAGAAATTCTTAACCTTGACAATTTTAACTTTTGCTCAGCTTCAAACAGAGCAACAATGGTAATGCATTATTTTACACCTGTGCGCAGAGGTTTGGCAAAAACACTGGCATACTATCAGTTTTTCACTTTTATTCTTTGCCAGATCAAGAGTTGTGCTGCTTCCCTGGCACATTTCCATGTTTCCTCCTCGTCTTTTTTTTATATTTCCACCACCATTATACACCAGTGTACAGTAGAAAAAGAGGAATGTCCACTATCATTTTTAATACTCCCAAATGTGCATTTTATCACTGTATGTTTTCCTTTTCTAAGCCTCCTGTGGGGAGATTTTGGATGCTCCTATTTCCCCATAAACCAACACTCCCCAGCTGACTCCCATCTCTCCCAGTGCACCCTGACTCACCTGTGACATCTCTCTTTCTCTTGTTGGAGCTCTTCTTGTCTGAGTCAGCCGACGCCACACTCTGCGGTGAGTATTCTCCCTCCAGGCACCCGGGCACGGCCCCTGGCAGCCTGTCTCCCCCTACACTGTCCAGGTCAGGCCCGCCACCTACTACTACAGGGGCGACGACGGGCGGGCAGGCCTCGGGCGCTCTCACCCGTGTCTCACAGGGGTTGAACTGCCACTCGGCTCTCTGGTAACCAACCTGGCTCTCTTGGTACAGTCTGTCGTCGCGGGGGTAGGCTGCGTGAGGCGCAGTCGGCACCAGGCAGGAGCTGGTGAAGTCTGTGTAGGCCAGGAACTCGGGCTTCTGGTGGAGGGAGAAAGGGGCCTGCTGGTAGGGCGACTGCAGATTGGCTCCTGGGACCCCTGAGTGAGGGTTCCTCATGCAACCCCAGATTGGGCTGCTGGGATGGGCGCTTCGCATGCAGCTGCTGGCTGGCTGATCCATGATGATGCAATAACACTTCACACAATCTTGATTAGTGTCTTATTACAAGTCTTGTCCGTGTAGAGGAGTTGGTCACCCCAACTCAGAAAGTAAGTAAGGACTGGAAATCTGTATTCAGCCTTGAAAAAAAATCCACTTCAGCTGACTAAACGCACATCATCGTCTTATTGCATCCACCTCAGGAATACTCACTTCTGTCAGAGGCTGTTGACTCTTCCACAGCCCAGTACGTGTAAGGATAGACGCCTTCCTGTGACAGCGTGTTTCCCTCTCTCTCTGGGAGCGTGTGACGTCCTTTGGAGCCTCTGGTCCTGACACACTCTCACACACTTTCCTTCTGTCTTGCTCTCACACACCCTCTCTCCCTGACTGATCTGACTGGCTTGTGGCTCGGCGGGAGAGCTGCATCCGCAACTGCATGACTCCCCTTCTCGGGCTGGCTGTTTTCACAACTCTTCTAAGGCATTCTTGACAAGTGAGCCCTCCTCCTTTTTAAACGTATAGGTGGGAAAGAGTGGCAAGTTTATGGAGTGTAACGTGAGATTGCAGAGGAGGAGCCCTGCCGGCCACATGTTGGTAGTACCCTCCAACCAACCCTGCCTCATCAACTATTAATCACAGGGGAAATTTTATATGCACATCTAATGGGCTTTCCAGACGTGGGGCTTTTTAAAGGGACATTGTCTGTAAAATATAAAGTGAGCACCCACCCACATGAGAGCTGGGGACCCTGACTTATTTCAGCTCCTTAGCGCTTTCTGACACCCAATTTAGTTCCTTTTTTGACACCCTTTAGAGGAAAGTTAACCCTAACCATTTCCCTCTGCACCCCTGATCCCTGCCTGTCCTCTCCAATCTGAAAAGTCTTTTTTCTTTCTGTTTTTATGACTGTGTGTGTTGTGTGTGTGTGTGTGTGTGTGTGTGTATGTGTGTGTGTGTGCGCACATTAATGCTACACACCCAAATCCACCTGGCTGGACTTTCTTTAACTTTGAGGTGATAGGAGGACTGGATTTGATATTGGCTGTGCAGGCTCTCACACCTCTTGAGGTTTTCTCACTTTAGTGAAACACAATATGAAATTTCAGGGCCATATTTCAAAAATACAAGCTAATATTTTCTCTTAGCAAACACGGCGACTGAGGGATTGTGCTATTTTTTTTGTATGTGTGTTTCAGTGTAGAGCCCGTCTTGCTGAGATATTAAGCTGCAAAGGCAACTGTGTGTGACAGCAGCCACATGTAGATTAACCGCATTTGGATCAACAGAGATGTAATTATTCAATTTTCTGATCACTGATCTTTAATCTCTGCAGGCTGCTCACGATAGAAGCCACTTCCCAATGAAGTAATGTCTCTAATACCATTAAAACCTTTTTGGCTAAACCAAAAATTGGACTCAATTTCAGCATATCCGTTACCCAATAAACCCACTGAACCACACTTTACAGAAATGCACAGTTTTCTTCATATTCCTCATATTTGTGAGCTGAGGTCTGCCTTCCTCGTGTGTCCTCACTTTGCTCCTGACCTCTCAGACCGGAGGGGAGGTGGTTCACACCTCCGTCGAGAAAAGAGAGAAAGAGAGAAGGCAAGATTTAGAGATAGACGCTATTAGAGAAGGAAAAATGAGAAAAGGGAAATATAAGAAAAAAGTAGTTTAAATGACCCTGTATTGCTCTCTGAGGATATAATATAATCTCTTTTGTACACATTGCATTATATTTCCACCAAACCATTCAATAAAAAGAGAGTAGGCCTACATAAAAACTCAGACACGGAGAAATAAATAAAAAAGATCGGGGCATCCACTGTTGTGAAGGCGAATAAAAGGAAGTGGACAGGGCCAAGAGAAAAGTCAGATTAAGTCAAAGTCAACAACACAAAGAGAGGACGAAATAAAAGAAAAAAGTCAGATACAGAAAGAGAGACAGAAAGGAGAGTGTTTGAGGTCACGCACCAAACCCTTTCCATTTACCAAGCGAATTGTTGAGCCATGAAGCATCCCTCGCTTTTACTGGCAGTCTGAGCCCTGGCCGCACCGCAGGGAGCAGGGGTTACACTACATTTGTGGTCAGAGCAGGGGCCATCTGTGTGTCAGTATAAATTAGAGTGTGTGACTGTGTGTGTGCTGTGAAAATATACGTCAGTGAGTGTGTGTGTGTGTGTGTGTGTGTGTGTGTGTGTGTGTGTGTGTGTGTGTGTGTGTGTGTGTGTGTGCACATGTCTCAAAGACAGAGATAAAGGGTGTATTTTGGTGAATGTGAAAGAAAGACCTAAGCAAGTTTTTGACCTGGTGAAGCGGCAGTGAAAAATTTAACTGTGAGTGATTTAGAAATCTTCGGCTCTAGAGGCATATTGACGTTGTGGCTACTTGCAGGGATAGTTGTTAAACTACTGTAGCTGGCAGGATGACCGCAAGTAGGGAACAAGTTAGCATTGGTCACAATTAGCTCTCTGACCTTTCTGGGTGTTTTTTTTTCTGTACTCTGCCTTCTGCTCAATAAAGTTGTATTGAAGCTCTTCACGCTAACATTCCCGCTACCTGTATGTGGAGCTAGTGTGGACACAGTTAATTAAAAAGATGTGTTTGCACAATCGACTCCTGTCTCATAACTCAAAAATGTTT
This sequence comes from Dicentrarchus labrax, assembly GCF_905237075.1. Taxonomy (NCBI): domain Eukaryota; kingdom Metazoa; phylum Chordata; class Actinopteri; family Moronidae; genus Dicentrarchus; species Dicentrarchus labrax. The sequence continues at coordinate 19,745,077 of NW_026136712.1, read as the reverse complement.
GAAGTCGTTTATACTCCAACAGAGGAGGTTGAATTAAAGTTGATAAAATATCTAATAAGTTATGATAGCTTCCTTCATTTAGGACTCTTGTGAAGATAAGCACTGTGAAGGAGGCCTAACCTTTTGGTCAATGGCGCACATTGGTGGGTCAGTGTTGAACAGGCAAATCCAGGTGCAGCTATCAGGTGATTCCATTGGAATGAATGATTTTACTGTTTTAAGACATTTATAAATATAGTTTTTCATATTATCAACAAATGCCATGAAAAGACCAAAACTAACAACAAATTGATCCGACTAACAGGTATTGTGTATCCATAGCCATATGTCTTATTCCTCTGTGCCATAGAACTCCATTCATTACCATGGACACACACACTGTAGTTTATTTTAACTTAATCCCACATACACCATCCTGTTGTTGTAAATAATCACTAATGTAGCAAATGTGTATTCATCCACAGCAAAAAATAGTCCACAAAAGATATACATTGTTAACTGCAGTTTGAGTACCTTTTGCTAAAACTATAATGCCCAGCTTTTTATAGAAATGAAACTATATTTGTTAAAGAATTGTGTGCTCAGTAGCTAAAAATGGGTTTGAGGCTGAGTGCCACAAACAAGGAAGTCAGAGAGCATTGCTTACGATGGTCTTCATATGGGATTTAAAAATAATAATAAAAAAACACACCAGCCTTATCCTTTAAGATGCAGTGATGCTTCACTCTGTTATTTCAGATCTTTTTTAGTGTGTTCCAAATGTTTCACACAGTAGATTTAATGTGTATGTGTGAGAGAGCATTTCTGCAGCTGTATTTCTGAAAGAGCGAGAGTGTTTGTTTGAGAAACTCTGCAGACTCGAGCTCAGTCATACACACCACAGATTGCAGATAAATGAGCTGGACATGAGTCACATCTCCCCTCACCCTGCCGACAACCTGTCTCTGTCAGTCTAGCACTGTGTGTGTGTGTGTGTGTGTGTGTGTGTGTGTGTGTGTGAGTGTGTGAGAGAGAGAGAGAGAGAGAGAGAGAGAAAGTGAGAGTATGAAATAAAGAAAAAGAAAGTAAGAGAGTTTATGTATGCACACGTATATAGGTTGTGTAAAATGTTGCTGTGTTGATGTCCATGTCTTCATACTTCTAAATATTTGTGATTTGTGCGACCGTGTGTGAACGTAAGTGTGTGTTTTCATCTGATCCATCTTCGTGACACTGGCAGGATTAGGGCCCTCCATCAGTCTCTTGTGTCTGACAGCGTGACCCCCTGTGAACCCACGTTCACCTGGGTCTTACTGGACTGTGGGAGCCTCTTATCTCTGCTACTGTCCCGGGTTGAGGAGTGGGGGATGAATATAAGAAGGAGGGATGGGGGAAAAGAGAGAGCGTAGAAAACAAAAGAAGAAGGATAGAGATATTTAATGAAAGGCAACATAATAAACAGATGTTAATTTCCAAGATTCAGTGAAATTCTCTTGGGTCTCTGTAGCCTCATATCAAGTTAATTCACTCCACAATTGTGTCAGTGCCACTGAGATAGTGTCTGCTGCCCAGCTGACAGACAGATAGGAGCCAATAAACAAGACTACTGGTTTCTTTCCCTCCTGCAGGCTTTGTACTCACTGCATCATAGTGTATGAGCTCATTGTAGGCTTGGCACGTAAAGCCTTACACAGAATGTATTATTATAAATATAAAACTATCATGCACAACTTATCATTACATTGTACAATGAAATGTGTTGTTTTAGAACCCTATTCCTTATTTTCTGCATAAATAGTCTTTCATGCGGTCTACTGTAAACAAGGAAACTGCGGAATAGCTGGAAGTGGTTATTCGTGCACAACTTGTTTCAATAACAATTTTTAATGCACAATAGACTATACAAACAACTTCAGGCATTGAGAGATGTGGATGAAATGGATGGTGTGTTTTTTGTTATTAAGTGTGCCAACAGTATTACCTACAGTCGTTAGCTGTGTTGGCTCAGCGATGGACTGCTGGTCTGACAAATGGACTGAGTTTTGAGGTTACTTCGCCAATAAAGACAGATGCTGCCAGCGTTTCTGACTGTGAAAACTTCTCAAAGTGGAATGGTGTTTAGGTCCTAAGCATGCAAAAGTGTTTTTCTGTTACAATTAAAGCCACATTAACTGATCTTTTTGGCTACTTAGGGGCAGCATATCAAACTGTATACACAATACTGACATATTATCACCTTATAAAGTTGCTGTGGTGAACGTGTTAGCAAACAGTCACGTCCAGCAAACACTGAGCAACATTAGCATTTATTTGAGGTTGAGATTGTGTGAAGTCCAAAATTCCCAACAAGACAACCCAAAAAATTTTTATACCTATATATGAGATAGATAGATAGATAGATCGATCGATAGATAGATAGATAGATAGATAGATAGATAGATAGATACAAACTCAGTTGCCAGTCTATCAGGTACAATTAATACCTGTGCTGTTGAACTGTATTGCATTATACTGAGAAGTGTTTCTGTTGCCTCTTTGGTATATATTAATTGGACTTAATAATAGAAACACCTAAAATGTACGGTTGAATCAATACTTCTCTACAACAGTTTGAGCAGAAACAGGCAAGAGCAGGACTAACTGGCCTCAGATCAGAACAACTCTTGAATAAACAACTCTAGGAGTTCATAAGATCTATGACCTCACCACACAGCCATCATGTTGGGCAAACCAGCAAATGAAAATTTGGTGTTAATTAAGAAATGGTAGCTATAAAAAAAGACAAATAATGAGCATTCCCTAAAGCAAAAAGCAACTGTACATGTGAGTATGGCTCACTTAAGGTAATGCCTGGCCATAATAATACAGCTCTCAGCATTTTTACTAATGGTTCTGTTGCAAAGACTTGACTCAGATATTCGTACAAAATGTCTGGATGTCTGACTGACTGACCGATCCATCACATAATATTATTATATAACTTATATATAAATTATAACTATTTTTGTTCCAATATTATACCAATACTCGGAATATTCTGCAAAATATCTGCTGATTGTTCTTGAAAACCTATTGTCTGCGATTATGACAGCATTTATGTGTGTGTGTGTGTGTGTGTGTGTGTGTGTGTGTGTGTGTGTGTAGATGGGGGGAGGTTTGAAGGGAGGGGGGACACCCACAGGTGCTAATAATCACATATGATCACATATGATTGGAATCAGGTGTTGGCAACAGTTTCTTGCTATTGTGAGGGAATATTATAGCTCTCTAAGGCTTTGGCCTCTCATCATCTCGCATTGTGAAGTTGTTTATCAGTTTTCCACAGTCAGATTTTCAGATACTATCCTAAAGGTTAACGCCAGTTTAGACCACAGTATATGTCTGAAATTCCAGGCTTTGGATCAGTCTTAAAAGCAAACACTAGCGAGAGCATGGAGGTCTGAGAAAGGCGATGTCAGTCAGCTGGTCAATTCAAATGACGTCAGTATGTGTAGATGTTCTTTCTTATGAAAGTTAACTAATACATTCATTTTACCCAGAGCCAGATTTTTTTGGCCACTTTGATGAAGTAGAAACCAGCTGTAAAAACAACATGATATATTATCACCTTTAAAGTTGGTAACGTGTTCGCAAACAGCTGACTAGTCACACATCTGGCAGATGAGGCACAACATTAGCATTTATTTGGAGTTGTGTTTGTGTCCACCTGATGAATGCAAGTCCGATATTCAGTGTTCATTCTGCTCTCCACCTACTCCTGAGGCAAATATCTGGTCCTTTAGCTGCACCACTATATTCACCAGCATATAGCAGTCTTTCTTGCTAATAGGCCTACCATGTCTTTGACCATTTTTCAACCCACTTTCAATCTTAGCCTCTGGGAAAAACTATACAAACGCACTGAAGACTGTTTTATTTGAGTGAAGATAAATTAACATTAGTAAATCAATCAAAGCATTAGTAACTTAACTTTGTCTTTCACTGAGACACAAATGGTTATAATGGATTTCAAATTTAAAAGATGTTTAAGAGGTAAAAAAAAAGGAAGATGCTGTCTTCTAGTGAAACTTTACCTGAGTTAGTGCAAAGTGTGAGTTAATAGTCCGTGAAAAGAATTAATTGAATTATTTCTCCTAGTGCTTTTCATGCAATAGCTGGGAATATATATATTTTTTTAATGCCAAAAGTTTTAAAATCAAAATCAAAATCAAAAATATATGAACTACTTGAATTGAGAGTGAACTCTTTTCAAACTGTGGTGGTTTTGAGAATAAATTGTTCTTCTTGTACTGCACTGGATGAGTGAAATTTCTCAATTCTCAGTCAACTGACCCCAAACATGCTGTCTTGTCTTCTATTATAGGTCTCCAGCTTCCATGTTGGGTCATGTTACAACAATGAAAACAGCTAATCTTTACATCACCGACACTACACCACAAAAACTAATTTCCCTGCTGCCACAATATTACCACATACTGTATAATATGAGCAGGGGCAGGCTGACTGTGGAAGCCAGGCTACTGATTTCATTGGCAACAACATCAGACTTTTGTTCCAGTCATTCTCGCTCAGCTATGGGCCAATACTACACCCATGGAAAATCAATTGAAGACTGCTCTCTAGTGGTTTTAAGTTGGAACAGCGGAAATAAGTCCAAACCTTCACTCTCTGAAGAGTCAGTTCATCTCCTTATGGACAAACTGCCAGTGGTATTGTTTTTTTTTATTTAAGACAGTGATTGGATTAGTGGCTTTCATCATTTCTACATACATGTATTTAATGCAGAAGCACTTTTTAACCTTAAATCCCAGTTGTTTGTCTTATAAGTCCATAAAATGCAAGTCATCAATCTTTCTGAAAGGTAGCTGTTGTGCGGAACAGCTTAGCAGCAGGATGCAGCATTATTGCCATGAAGAACAATCGGATACATTCACTTGCTTCCAACATTGTGCAGCTGATGTGCTTTTGTACTTTTTCCAGAGACAAATAAATAGATCCGGCTCCAAATGGTGACCTCCCATCCATCATATTTGATAGTGCATAGCAAATTTCATTCAAATTTCAGGTTATTTTAGAAGGTAAGAATCTGACCACAGGGACGTGTGTTGCTATTGTGGCAAAGCTGCTTTCTGATGTGACCTTTAGAGCATCTGCACACACACACACACACACACACACACACACACACAAAGCTGCACTACAGGAAACCCGAATCATTTGGCTGCTTGTGATCACCTTGGTTATTTAACAGCACAAAACACAAGATAAATCAAGCTAAAAGTCTGTGAGGTCTAAGGAATACCCCTGTTTTTGTGTGTGTCAGGAGGGACTGATCGGATATGCCGTCACGCGTGTGTGTGTGTGTGTGTGTGTGTGTGTGTGTGTGTGTGTGTTGCTGTGTGGACAGTAGCACTATTGCGTGTTCATGGATTACCTTCCTTCCTGTCTGCCTCATCTTGTTTCCAAGCAGCGCAGGGCTGGACTTCCTGCTTTGGGAGCTGGGAGTCTTTGAAGAGGCCTACTGAGCGTGCTCCCTGGAGGGTTGTCAGGATCAGCCTTGGCCAACAAACACCTCAAAAGGGAGCATACTCACTGGGCCAAACATTTCCTCAATCACTGAACAGACTCTTTGGGGTTTACACTCCCATGGCACAGGGGCACCAGCTCCCTAATGCTCAAAGCAGGGAGTTTTAGCTGCGCAGAGGAACGGAGCTGTTCACACGCAAGGAAGACGAATGCAAGAACACATGTGAGCAGTTACACACCGCACCCTGTAGCATGGACAATAAGCATTTTCATACATGCACGCAAAAAGGCACACATAAAGGAACCTCCAACCCCACATGCAAGTAAAAAAAATAATCCCTAGACATGAAGACACAAAAAAGGAAGGAACCACAAAGGGTGTACATGAAGCCTCACGTGCACCATTTCCCTGCAGTGTCACCGGCAGTAAACATGTAGAGATGTTGTGATTTGTGTAGTTTTTTTTTTTTTTTAGCATTATCATGATTCCTGTAAAAGGAGGGATGGAGGGAAGGAGTCAAGAGGATGAGAAAAGGGAAGTACTGTCTGAAAAGCAGCATCCTGTTTGCCTTTCTGTGGAGTTTATTGTTTATGTGTGTGTACAGTATGTGACTTGTTATATTTGTATATGGCTGTGTCTCTGGGTGTGTTTCTCCTAAATGAACAAATGCATTGCATTATTGTGAGTTGTGGACATAATGCGGGACGTCAAGATCAATAGAAACTGCAGTTTAAAAAGAATCACTTCTAAATACATTCACCTTAGTTGTGAAATTATAATAAATATCAATCAAAAATTATGTGAGGTAATATAATTTTTTTAAAATTGCTTCTAACTGAGATTATCTTTATGGATTTGACAAAACTGTCCCGAGTCAAAGGTTCCCTTACTGGCTTGATGTTGGAAACTGAGCTTGAATGTCAACAGATCATACTCCACCTGCTGATGAAGAACATTTCATACTGTTGAAAGCTCCTGTAAAACTAGTAAGTTTTTGTCATAACGTCTTTCCTTAGTTGAGAATAAATGTTGATAATTATCTACGTGTCTTGATTTTTTAAGCAAAAACCTACCTAGAGTATACTTCATCTCATATCTGTTACAGCAGATTATCTTCATTATTGATTGATTGTTTGGTTTGTAAAAATGTAAACTTTTCGCCTTCACAACGATAATTTTTTTCCAACAAACAGCCCAAACCTCATAATCATTGAAAATAAATTAAGATTAGAAAAATAATTTAAAAGAAAAGTAGCAAATAATCACATTTATGTAGTTGGAACCATGAAATGTTTTCGCCTAAACAATTAAATTAAACGATTATGAAAACACATCTTGGTTAGGGTCATGAATTGTCACATGTACTCTTTAGATAATCTGTAGACGGCCTATCCAGCAGAGTGTAACTGATAAAGGTAGTGAAGTAAAAAGTACAAAAAATAGAAAGTAGCATGAAATGTAAAGTACCTCAAATTTGTAAATCAACTTAGATTCAGTCCACCACTCGCAATTACAACCAACTGTTATCCTTTTACATGTAATCTGTATTACTATGTTACACTGTCAAAACAATAGGACAAAAAGGCCTTTAGTCAAACTCCAACCTACAACAGCAGGATGAATAATGATTCCAGCTGAAAAATACCTTTAATTTCTGAGATATGAGATGTATTAAAGTACTGAATTGCAGACATTATAACTGCAGTGGAAATTATAAGAGCAACATATTCAGCTGAGACAAGCCAAAGCATGTTATGGATTGCCAGTGACATTATCCGCTGTATAATGACAACGTGTGAGCACTACAGTTTTGGGATTTCAGGCAGAGTAATGTTAGGGTTAATTCACTGTCTGCCCTGTCAAAGCCACAGCAGACGAGGGTATGATAAGGCACAAAGTATCTATGATGTGAGATAAATTGCCAGTGACAGCCTCCATTATGATAATTACCCTGTGTATACATACACCAGTGAAACCATATAGGGGTTCAGTGTGCGGTCAAACCAACAGCAGTGGAGGGCATGATATCATGTGTGGTAAAATATGCAGAGCCAGAACAGGCACAAGAAAACAAATGTCTAAATTTAGCTGGCTGATGCTTTTACGATGATGGATACTGTACCGACTGAGTCAGCCCTCAATCAAAAAGGGAGAAGAAAAAAAAGGAAGAAGAAGAGGAAGAAAATAAAAAGGAAGGGGAGGAAAGAAATTCCAGATGTCAACAGTAAAGTTTGTCCAGCTCCGGTTTGTGGCCACTGGAGCTTTGTGTACCTGCCCCTGCTAAAGCCATTACCTCCGGCTGCTGCGCTGGGGAAGCTGCACAACAAAGCCAGAGAATTCTCGGAAGCCCTTCAATCAAGCTCTCCAACGTCGGCCCGACACTGCTGCTGCTCCCTCTCTCAAGAACACACTGTTAATTTCACAGGGTGGAAGTGGGAAAGAAGATGAAGGTGTGTGCCCTGATCCGGTAGTATTGTGTAATGTTTGAGTGCATCCTCTTTGAATAAGTAGGTTTGTGTTTATGTGCATATGTGAATGCAGGACAATTACTTGTACTGAAGTAGTTTATTGGAGTATTTCCATTTTATGCAACTTTAATCTGTACTTCACTACATTTCAGACAATATTGTACTGTCTAGTTAAAAACATGCTGCATAATTAGCCTATAAAATATATTATTTTGACACCCAAACATTACACCCATATGTGATAGTTGATCATCTCATTCCAAAACATGGGCATTAATGGACATTAATCTAACAGCCCATACCAGATTTTGGAAAACTGGCTGCAGGGATTTGCTCCCACTCGGCCACAAGAGCTTCAGTGACACTGCTGTTGGGTGGTGTGATAAGGTCTAGCTCACAGTCGGCATTCCAGTTCATCCCAAAGGTGCTGGATGGGGTTGAGGTTAGGGCTCTGTACAGAACAGTCTGGAATTTCCTCCACATCAAACTGGGGAAAAACAATTTATATGGAGCTGGCTTTGTGCACTGGGGCATTGTCAGGTTGAAACAGGAAAGGGACAAATACAAACTGTTGACACAAAGTTGGAAGCTCACTGTTGTCTGACATTACATTGTTAGTGGCCGTTGTGTATGTTGCACATGTAAATTCAGGATTTTGAATGGAGATGTGCGACAAGTTTGAAAGTTCTAAAAAACGACGCTGTTGAGGTGCACCTATTTTTTCGGGCACTTCCACAGCACGTTAGGATGGAAGAATCTCAACTTCTTCAAATGCAGCAAGAGCGCCACAGATCATGTGACTTGTTTGACCTTTTCTGTACAAGAACTAACAACATTGGGTTGAAAGGTCAGCCAAGCTGAAGATGAAGGAGCAGCTGATACACCAGCGCTGTACAACCTGTCAAGTTCATTTTATTTTGACACAAACAGGAGGAACGGTGCCTGGAGATATATAAGCTCAGAAGTTAGAACTGGTGAGGATGATTATTCGCTGTTTATGTTATTAACTAGATGTGCTAGCTAACATTAGCTCATTTAGCTTGTGTGTGAGGGATTTACGGTGCTGGAAATCCATCTATCTTTGTTTTGACTTCTAATTAGTTAAGTTAGTTTAATCAGTGAGGCTTACTGCTAAATCACCGGAACGCCATCCTCATCGTCATGCAGCCCACAGGTTTTGGTTGCTAAGTAACGACAGGCAGCAACCTCCCAAGTGCCTTGGATAAAAGGATGAAGGTGAGTGGCTGAGCACAAAAACAGATCAATATGAATATAAAATCACAAATAAAAGAATCAGATTGATATTTATGCAATGACCTGTGCTCCACTGTTGAGCATTACCTCTGACAAATGTAAATCAAGAATTAAATTAATTAATTGTGGTTTATTATTAAAGACATTACTATAATTTACAATGCTACACTGGAAGAGGTCATTCTGCATAATGAGTACGTTTAACGTTGATCCTTATATTTAGCTGATAATACTTCATTTAAATATATATTTTTACATTTACTTTTTCTAGTTTGAATGCAGCACTTTTTTTTTTACATTGTCATATTGCTACTTTTATTTAAGTAAAGGATCTGCTACGTCCTCCACCGCTGATATGAGTTACAGCGTGCCTGCTCCTTCTTCTCTGTTTGTGTGCGTGTGTGTGTGTGTGTGTAACATGTTATTTTTCTCTCTGTGTGTGTTGTACATAAAAGATTGGGGTCGAGGGGGGTCAGATTGTGGTTTCCAAAATCATCATCCTGTCCTCCAAAGTCCTGTTTAGTTTGCTTGTCACCTCTGTGGATGGACATGCTTCACTTCCAAGATTTTTCCATGTTCTTCTTCCCATGGCTGAGCTTTAACCACAATCAACCCCCACCAACCCCCATACTCCTCCATGCAACATCCCTCCTGGACGGGAGGAAAATGGTCTCCATCACTTTCACTTTGTATTGAGTTGAACCAGACGTCTCTTGCTGAGTGTTGTATAATGTGATGATGAAGCCTGGGTGGCTCTCTCATGTATCTAATCCACCCGTGTGCTCCCTCGGGGGCTCTCTCGAAGATGTTTTGCAACCACGAAATGAGAGACAACTGCCAAACAAGTCCGAGGAAACACGATGCTGCGTACATGGCTTGTTACAGCACCGACTGCCAAAGACATTAACGATAATCATCTTTAATGGTTTAGTTTCTTTAAACTCACCCCAGAGCATGGCATTCAAAATGTTACTTAATGACACACCGCGAAGATCTCTCTTAAATAAAATCTTTTTCACATTTTTATAGCGGGAAATGTGAAACTTTTACAATGCGAAAGACATGAAATTTAAAACACTTCAAAACTATAAATGCTGCAATAAAATATAACATTTTATGACATTCTTAAATAAAACCTCGCATTTTTAAAGTGCTAGCATTATGATGTATGACTATAATAAAAATTATCTAACTGATGAATGATCGTGACATTAAAATGTTACAGCAATCAAATGACGGCCGTTTTCACCTTTCTGAAAAATGCATTTGAAAGGTTAAGCCTATATAACAGAAGAGACATTAAACATAATGATATATTCTGTTGTCCTTTGTCTGTGAAACATTTTATAGTTTCTGCTATAGTCACTCCCTTCTGTGTTAGAGCTATTTAGAGGGAGAACTTTTTAGGTGCCGAACATGTAGTAAAAAGAGGGAAATGCTGCAGATTGCCTGTAGTCACTGTTCATATCTTTTTTATTATTTCTCTGGCATTTAATCTCTGCAAAGGCTCACAACAAACTAATCCACTCTGAGTTTTGGAATTCATGATAGCATGTCTAAAATGATGTTATGTAATTATGTTATTTGTATGTAAATTTATGAGTTTTCTTATTTATTCAGCAGTATACTGTACACATTTAACTTCTAATCAAATTAACTCTGACAGACACACATAAATGTCTTCAGACCCTTTCACTGTGAGATTTCAGATCATTAGTTGCAGATTTACAACACATGCATAACTTGTTGTCATGGGACTTTAGTTCCTTATTCACCAGTATCTACTATATGGATGCTATTTGTCTAATGGAAGTATCTGCAGGCTAATTCTGACCCAGTCACAATGCTGTATATAAATCTAAACGTGCTTAAGGCTATTTGAACCTGATGACAGCTCAAGGACCAGTGGACAAGAATACCAATACATTTGAGTGCCTCATTGTGTCTGTTACACAAGAACAACACTGCCCTCTACCTCACGTTGAAGGAGCTTCAGTGATATGTGGGAGAAGATCTTAGGCTTTGCTCTCACTCAGCACAATATGGTATTTATTTAACTCTGACAATGACTGACAGTCTTTTTAATACACCACTCTTTAACCTGGCTTTCCCAGCTTTGTTCTATGCAATGAATTAGATGTAACCTAATTTACAAACTACAGTGTGTTAGGACGTTATTGTAGTTAAAGTGGAAGTTTGGACATATTTGTGTGACTGCTCAGAGATTATTTAGGCACAAAGCATTTCAACTCATTGATTATCTTTCTGAACAACATTACTTTTCTGATTCACTCTCAGCATTGTTTTTTTTTAGCAAAGAAAGCCCTAAATTATTTTTTACAAAGGCAACAAAATATTTACACTGGCGAGAGGATTAAACCTCCTGTTAAACCAATAACTTTTATATATAACTTGAGACAATAGACAGTGTGTAAGGGTTAAAAATCTGAACACAGGTGAATTATAACATCTATAACAACATCCAACATGCATCTATAACATCTGTCATCCATGATGATGTGAATGGTTCTGAAGAAGGACACTGCATGAATGTCAGCAGTAGGCCTTTAATGGTCACCTCATAAAATAATATTTTTCTGTGTCCATTGTTATGAAATATAGTGCAGTTGTTCTCAAACTGTGAGATGGGCCCCCCTGGTGGGAGATAAAGCCACTGCAGGGGGGGCATGGATGACAACGGGACAAATATGGTTTATGTAGGGAAATCAAAAAAAACTTTCCTTTGCTGATGCTATCGTGCTAATCTTTATTTCACTAAAATTCAATGTCCTTCCTTTTTAATGAGTCTTTTTTAGATTGTATATATCACAGATTCATTTAGTTCACACTAAGCTTGCTGGAACTGTTTTCTTGAAGCCTCTGATCATCCTTTTGTGTCTTCACAAGTTGTCCTGCCAGGGAACATGGTAATAACAATTACCCACACAGTGCAAACCTTTTTTTCTGTGTCAAAAACCATGGTGAAGCAGCAGTCTTGTCCAAGAATAGGAAATAGGAATGCACGCCCATTGGGCCACAATGGCTTCAACATGTTTAGTAAATTAAATTTAATATCCTTTGTTCAGAAAAGTTTGGAAGTGGATAAATTTGTATTGAATCACCTTGCAAGTTTGCAGAAAAATCAGTAATAATTGACCCTTTGGCACAAAAACATGGACCTCTTTTCAGTGAACTCTTCATTTTAATGAAACAAAAAAAGTTTGTAAAAGTTTGTGGGACACTGGGGACATCGGTCCTGTCCAGTGCTTTGAGCTGTTCTTGCCAGGTAATTTTACAAGTCCCTGTGAAGACAGATCTGACAGGAGAGAGTGGGGAAGAGAGAGCATGAGAGAGTATGAGAAAGAGAGAGATGATAGAGCGCCTTAACATGTGCCAGAGAGAATAGGAGTTCTTCTGGAGGCCAGAACTCCGTGTTGCTAAACCTGAGCCAGAATAAAGGCTTCGCTGTGACCTTTCTGCTCCCCACAGGGAGCGAGAGTGATGGCTGGATGTCAAAAACAGAAAAAACGAGTAGTTAAACCTAGGACTCCTTCTCCTCCGTTTCCAACTCCTGCAGGTCAGGTGCACCATGGAGCCTGGGGTATGTAGATTCATAGTTTGAGTCTGAATTGTGCAGAGTCTTCTTGTTCTGCCAAACTCCTGTTGACATGCTCGTTCATGCCAATAGAAACTTTTAAGGCTCTTTTTACTGACCCCATGTACAGTGATCCATGAACATTCTTTCAAACAAGCAGTTCAAGCAAAGCAAAGAGCAAAAAGAAACAGGAAAAGTTAACTGACAATTCTTTCCGGCCAAATGCAACGAGCTCTAATGTGGATCTCCAACCCTCGATCCACAGCTGGATGCTGAAACTTTGCTCTGATTGTAATTGAAGCTGGCAGAGGTAATCATGCATCACTATTTGAGAAACTCTTCAGTATGAATGGAGCTTGAAGCTTTTTGGAAAGATATAATAATACCTTCTTGCAGTGTGCGATACAAATGATAGATTAATAAGACTGAATGAATTACAGTTTACAGTGAATCATACCCCTCTTTTATTTTACTTTTGGGGAGTGAAAAACTGTGAATCATGGTCTTTCGCAGTAATGACCACAGTTAACCTTTGTCCTATAATCATATTTTACAGTTAGAAACTTTAGAAACTGCAGCGACACCTTCACATTACTGAACCTTTTATTAAAGAAGGCAAAAACTCTGTAAATCTCAATTAGCTTTGGATAAAATATAGATATGGGCCACTTGGGGGGCCTTTGGGTAAATTTAAACACAACATTGGCAGACATATTATTGCCTTGTAAAATTGTTATGGTGAATGTGTTGCCTGTTTACGAAGCCAGTAGATACCAGTAATGGGAGTAAAAGTGCAGAACACGGCAGTAGTCCGAGTGTATCGCCTTGATTTCCTGGTTTATGATCTAACGTCACCCGACCCTTACGGTACAGTCCAGGTAATAGTAGAGCTTGCTTTCCATTCATCAAATATAATTATTTATTAACTAAATACTGTGGCAAAGCTCGGTTAATGTGTACATCCGTGTTCTACTAAATCCTCCTGGCTACTAACCAAGACAATAAGTGTACATTAAAGGCCCTCTGGTGGTCAGGACTGGTAATAACTCAATGCATTTGTTTCTTATCCCACAGCAACATTAAAGTAATAAAGCAGGCAGCTGTGTGCATTAATAAGAAAACTGAAGCAGACATTTAAAACTAACGCAAAAGTGACTTTCCCTATAACTTACTTTTACATGTATTTATTGGTAAAACAATTGAATTACTTTAGAGTGAAGTGACTAGTAACTGTAACTAATTACTACTTTTATCTGGTAGATACCAAGCATCAAGGTTCATTTGGAGTCATGTGACGAATAAGTCCAGTATTCTCTGTTTTCTTCTCCATGCGGTGTTTAGCTTGTTGTGCTGGACAGACAGACAGACAGACAGACAGACAGACAGACAGACAGACAGACAGACAGAGTGGAAAGCTGCAGAGTTGAGTGATAATTCTCTGTGGGTTCATCGCCAACACCATTTTCACCCATTGTTTATATAAAAATATGGATTTATGCAGCTTTAAGTGCAGTAAATATCCTTTTACAAGCTAAAACGTGTTTCTGCATTTTTAAGATCTTTACGAATCATTTTGTCCTACGACCATTCAAACACAATTGATTTTTATGGTTCTAAACATTTAAAACTGCAGCAACAACTTATAATTATTGAATATTTGGTTTTGGAGCCCAAACTGGTAAACATTTCCATTCAGATTAGGATAAAACTATTTAACTATGTTTAACAATCAGACAGCTACCATGTTCAACAGAGAAATCTCCTCCAAACGGACACTGAGGTAATTTGTTCCTGTGAATAATGTCCGACAGTAATCGACAACACAATTGATTCCAAACGAGGGACAAACCAGACAAGATAATGAAGCACACCACAGTGCGAGAACAAGCTGAGAGGGGTTTATGGTGCACAGATATTATTCATTACCCATCATTATCATTCCATCTGTTTCGATTCACCCTAACTCTTCATTAACCACACCCGCATCTGTTAGGCAGGTGTTGGCACACTAAAAGCTATTATTAGTATAACAACTGTTTCGTGTCTTTTCATGAACGGTGCTTTTGAAGCTGCTGAAGTCATGGACGAGCTTTATTGCTCCGTCAATGACCCTTGGCCCATAAATTAAACATCTCAGAAACTGTCTAAATATTGGGTGGTGTGCTTATTATTTATATGATTCATTGTGTGATGGTATGGTTTCAGAAAAAGTGCAAACTTGTAATGGATTATTTTATTTTTATTTTTTATTTATTTTCTTCTAGAGGATACATGTGGAGCTGTTTTATGGCAAATATTTATACAGTTTGGAGACAAAATTTATTAACATTAATGGTTTTTGGACATTATTTTCTTTTTTATTTACTTACTTTATCATATTGAGTAAAATTGTATTGTTAATGTATTTTATCAGTTACTATATTGTTATTGTTTTTATTTTGTCTTGTCTTCCTAATCTATTCAATCTAGTTTCTAGTAAAGCTTTTTATTAAACTCTATATATTGTTACACCTGTTAAAACTATTCAATTCTTATAATTTTAGTTTTATTTCACTCTATTATGGTCCACTAATTATGTCTTATTATGAGCTTGTCAATCATCTGTGAAACACTTTGAACTGCACTTACCTGATTAATTGTCACTTTCTATGTCGCATGCTGATGTATCTATTATTATATTACATTATTATCCTAATAAAATGACATTATACATTTAAAGTGTACGCCATGAAAAGTAGTATTAGAGTTTTATTAAAAAGAAAGAAACTGTCTAAATATAGTCTCAGTCTTGACCTCGTGTTCTTTTTGACACCCAGTATTCTCTGTTTTTTCTGTTGGGAGCAGCCACACTGATGAACCATGACTCAACGGCCACCAGAACAAGGTCACGCGATGCTCGGAGAGGACCCCTCTGTTTGGATTCGCTTGTCTCTCCCCATGTGAGGTTGACCCAGATTACGCCACCCATGCATTGCTTTCTCTCCCACATCTGCCTCCAATTGACGGCAAACCAACCGAGACCATGACCACTCATTATTCAAAGACAAGTTACTTTCGTGCTTTACACCAGTCCAGTTACGTCATATTTGTTTATGCTGTTTGACAACGAGCCCCTGCCGACCGAAAAGGCCACATTGTGAAACATTTATTGACGTTTATTTCCCAAAATGGCCTCCCTCTTGAGTCCTGATTTACAAAGAGTAATGGCAAGTGTGATTTTGTAAGATCACTGTCATTTGTTTGTTGTGCTGAGGGGCAACAGGGTTTATACTCCATCTCTTGATCTGGACAGGGGAGGTTGTATTTTGTCCAACCACAAGTGGGAGCTGTGTGACTGCGTACTTCAACTCCCGTTCCGCCATCTAACCTGAACCACCTTCACTCTTACCTACAGAGAAAATAGAAATTATATTTTCTACTGAAATCCAACTCATCAATCATGTGTTTCCACAGACCTAAAAGATAACTAAGTGCATTAACAGAATCCAGCCATGTTAAAGACACAGAATGAATATATTTTAGTATTTGGGAAACAAATCTGCTCCACAGGTGCCTTTTGGACTTCTGTACAAATATAAATCCATTGAATTTCATAGAGGACTTCTGCTTGCCTTTTTTCACATCACACAGTACACAGATGGATTGTTGTAGCTCTTGGACAAGAAGAGGCTTGAACTGAGCTTGAAAAAGGGCTGTGATGTGGCCTGGTCAAGCTCTTACAGGACCGTCTCCAGAGCAAACTTGGACGTGTGTTTGGATATCTTTCACACAAGGCGCAGTCTGTTTCAACACTTGGGAACCTCTGCGCTCCGCGCTGGAGGACAATTTAACATCCGACTCAATAAACAGGAGTCACTGGTGTGTTTGCACGTGTGAGCAGAAGTGCATATGTAATTGAGGGGTGGGAAGTGTGCGTTATGTGTGTGTCTGACAGCTTTGTGCACTTGTGTTTCAGATGGGGGACAGTGCACAGTTCAAGCCCTAAAGCACATCTTGTTTAGTTAAGCATCACAGTGTTTCTGCACCGCTGTCTCGACCCTCCCTCCCCGCTGCTCATCACTCAGCCGCCGCTAACAGGGGAGAAATAAAACTGACTGAGACACCCACACCCACACACACATCCACCATTCACGCTGTCAACCATACAGTACTTAGACAGACTTGTACACGAACTCACAGAAAAGTTATGCATGTGCACACACGGGCCCGCACATACAAACAAAACAGGATGTGCTCACAGTCTGTCATGAGAGCTAAATCACCATCCTCTACGCCGCTGAATGTGAATGGGAATGGCAGTCAGGGTAACAAAACAACTCTAAATGAAGCGTATCACTATTTGTCCTGAATCTGACACATTTTGCAGAAACTCCACCCTGATATGATTGATTGAAATGGAACAATTGCATTAATTTTTGAATCGCAATAAAGAGGAATGTTGCTTGAGAGTGACAAACTTACTTTTTTATAAGCTTCAAGTTAAAAAAATAGTAGCCAAGTATGCATGCAGTTTGGTAGGTGAGTCTTGCCCTTGCCTTGCCTCTACCCTACCTACTTTCCATTACTTGCTTGCAAAATAAACACACAGCGCCACAGGAATGTTATCCCAAACCTACTAATTTGCCTTGATTACATTAATATTTTTTCGGTTGAAATTGCTCTTTTCCCCTTCCTATTCCCGCTGTTTATTTTCTTTTATTCCCCCATCCCGCTGTGCTCCTCCTTTCCCCTCCACATGCACTGCTTTCACTATTAGCACACAATTAAGGGTGATTAGTTGTCAGGCGGATGCCCTCTACTTCCTGTGTGTGTTGGGGGTGTTTATATTGTTGTCTGTTTATGTAATCATGTAAAGAAAGAGAGGAGTCAAATATGGGTAGATCATATAGGATCCACTAATGAGGTTGAAGAATGGAACAAACAGGAGAAAGATGATTTCTGAAATGTAAACTTTTGATTTGTAGTTGTATTGAACATACTGTATGTGTACTGAACGCAATAGATCAAGGTTATCTTCATCTTCTTCAAATGATCTAGCGCCCCCTTCTGTCACTCGACATGTAGCTGCATTCATATTCGTGGATTTTGTTTAAAGATTAAGGACTGTTGTTTTGGTGTGGAAATGTATTGCTCTTTATTGATGTTTGTACGTCAAATCAAAAAAAGTATTTTGGGGCTATGATGTGTTTGTTTGGTTTTGCAGTGTTTGGAAAGATCATAGCTACTGATCCCTCCTCGTTAAATCCTCATATGACCCACTGCTCATAGATGGAAAGACAAGAGAGATAAGATGGAAAAAGAAATATCAGCTTGGAACACAGCACGTTTCATACATCTCTGATGTATATTTCTTGTCCCGTTATGATTTCTACAGATTTCTCCACTAAAATATTATTGCAAAAATCCCTCAGTTTCTCAGACACCATATACTCTTGCATATCAGCGTTTATTATCACTGCAGAGGTCAGACCCAAATTCATCACAGTGACGGAGGAAGCCCACATGGACCTGCAGAAAAGCAGCAGAAGGTGTCCGAACACAGTAACAGCCTCTGCTGGCTGTAAAGGAATTATGGCCCAATCATGTTTCAGATACTCAGATGTCAGCTTGACATGCGTCATGATTTTGCGAGGCCATGAATCCCTTTATTGCTATTTGTGTCCAATGAAAAGCCTCCGCTGGCTCGAGGAAGATATTAACAGGTGTTTGTCTGTTTTGTGAATTTGTTGCAGCTGGGTCATGTTAAAAGCACACTTCTTTACATTTTGACCCGGGTCGTAACACCGCTGCTATTCGGCATCGCTTGAAAACATATGGTGCTCACAGCCTTGACCGATACCTTATATGCTCAAGTAGTCCTAATTTTCCCGATGATTATTTATACAGATTTAGGATCAAGACCGTTGCTCTTGGTGAACCCAGACAGTCCATAACTCAACGAGCCTGAGAATCAAGCTTTTAGTCATTTTTCCTCTTATCGTAATCCCATTAAAATCTGCATTGATTTATTGTGTTTTTGAATTATGCTTTGCTTGTCGGCTATGTCATTGCTTAGAGGAAAATGGCAAGCTGTTCCAAAGCTTGTCTGTGTTCCTCACTAGCACACTTGCCGGCCAAAATGCAAGGACAGAGCTCATCATAAAAAGCCGATCCGAACCTTCACCCGACGCTTGACCTCGGTGAAGACGTAAACATGAAGAGAAACAATAAAATCAGGGATTAGTAAAGAAGCATCTTTGTGACTTTTGGGCCGGGCCATGCGGTGAATATAAAGACAGCAACTCCTGTTTGTTTGTGTGCTGTTGAAGAGCAAGACTCTTCTTTTACACAGGGCTTGGAGACATTCCTGTCTTTAACAAAGGGCCTGGCATTGGAGGCAGAGAGACAAAAGGAATAAAGGAGAGAGGGGGAGCATAAGAAGAAGAGTGAGAGATTAAGTGCGTGATTATTCTGGCAGGGAGCAGGGGCGGGATGCCAACAGAAACTCTCTTTTAGTGACACAGATACACACAGTTCTGCATAAGTGTGTTCATGCTGACGTGCACACGCATACACGCATGCAAAGCACCATACACAAATGTATACAAAGGCACTGACACCTACACACAGACGTAGCCAAAGATTATAGTCATAGGGTGACACACACACATACACACACTTTTTTTCTCTAATTGGATAACTGTGCATGTGTTTGTAGAAATCGCTTATTAAATAATACACAACGTAATACAAACAATTTAATACACAAGCCGAAATATTTGGAGAAATCAATATGGCACCTTTTCAAAACTAACAGCGTTGCACAATAGATGATGTGGTCTCACCAGGCTTAACAATATTATGTTAAGAAGCGATTAATATCAAAAATAATGTTTGAACAATTGAGGAGACATTTTAAACAAGCTTCAAGATTAAAATCAGATTTCACAGTAGAGTTACGTTTGCTATTGAAACACCCATAAACAGCCCTTCCTGAGTATGTCTGTATTTGTACAGCAAACACAATTATGGAGAAAAATGGCACTTCACTGAAAAGTTACTTTCTGGCATCATTACGGTAGCGTTTTCTTTGCTTCACTGTAGATCAAATTATATAATGTTGTGTTTGTAAAGGTTTTTGAGTATAGGCTCTCTTAATAGCTGGCCAACAAAGTAACAAAGTACACAAATTACACACTAATAAGTTGATCTTGTAAAGGTTAATCAGACACAATTATGTGATCAAAGGTGATTATGTGGTGTGCGGTCTTAAGGGAAATACATCGGCAGCATCCTGACACATGTTGTTGCATGCCTGTTTCCTACAGCTGACAAGCATCAACCCTCCAGGAAATCTCCCCGGATCGGTAAAATCCCGGCTACTGTACCTTAAAGGTGGGTCAGTCACTCTGGAGAAAGATACCTAATGGTTGAGTCTCATTCCCAGGCCGTCAAAAAAACGGTTGTATTGCAAATGTGTTGGTATTTGACTACCAGGAACACCACCCGTTGTTTTGTGGGGCTTGTTCCGAGAAAACTGTATTGTTTTCCCGTATTTGACGAACTGGGAATGAGACTAAACAATCAGCTATCTTTCTCCAGAATGACTTACCCCACTTTAACTACTTCGGTCTGGATGACACATGTGGTGTGCACACTATGACGGTCAATTAATGCCCAATAAACAGTTACGTCCTCCACGTCTTAGTCTCACACAAGCTTTGAGAGAGAAACTGAGACACTAGGCTTGCACAGTGCTTTAAGAGAGTGGAGTTTACACTCCTCTGCACAAGCAAAATCTGCCAGTTGAACCAAAATTATATGGATTAAT
Source organism: Dicentrarchus labrax (assembly GCF_905237075.1). Taxonomy (NCBI): domain Eukaryota; kingdom Metazoa; phylum Chordata; class Actinopteri; family Moronidae; genus Dicentrarchus; species Dicentrarchus labrax. The sequence continues at coordinate 19,724,444 of NW_026136712.1, read as the reverse complement.
GATATTTATTGTATTCTATAAACTAATTTCACAGCTGATAATTTATGGCTGGAGCACTGTACGGTGTCAATGACATATAGTTTCACCAGTAATTTCTACTCATCTTATCACTTACTAACCCCTCAGTCCACAAACTCCTTCCTGCAACCAGTAGGAGTCAGTAGTGCAGCAACAAGGACATGATCCCTCACTGGCTTCCCAGCCACAGACTGTTTGTTGGACCACATGTCCACTTATTCTGAGGTTATGTTAACATAAGTTCCTGCTGAATAAGGAATGCCAATTAGTGGACATATTAATCCAGTATGATATCTCTCAGAGGGAAAGACTGTTCGGGAAAGATCTCGTGTCTCTTTATGTGCTCTGCGTGTGCTGTGCGTGTGGAACTGCATTCACAGAGGCCTACGGGGGATTTGCCTATTGAGCTAAATCGTGGCACTCTTATCGCTCCCATTTCGTTATCTACAACATGGTAATTGCTGACTTCCAATCGCACTTGTTTTCCTCTGATAGGGAGACCTTTCCTTCTTAGCAGTGAGTTTGCTCTGACTTCCCTTCCAAACTTAGAAGGGCCCCACCTCCACACTGACACACAAGAAAACCCCAAAGGAATACATGAACACTCATACCCATATGCCCTCTCATCATGCCAAGACTGAGGGGGGAAATTATTGACTTCTACTTAACCCATTAGAGGACACAGTTTGGCCCAGGGAGATTGCAGAGTGCCTATTATACTCTGTACTGTATTTGAAAATTATTAGACCACCACACCATCGGCAGGGGGCTTTCTACATAAAGATTCTTACATAAAAAGCAGCATTTAGGGGATTTAAACTCTAATGGTGAAATAGTTTAGCTCCATCTTTGGTTAAAGCCTAAAGGTGAAGCAGACAAATAGCAGTGATGTGTGAGACACGTTTGAAACTGTAATTCTGTGTCGTGAACACATTTGGTGTTAAGTGTATATTTACATGTGGCTCTTTGTCAGCATCTTTAAAGGACTTTTTGACAGCATCTTTAAAGGAATTCCTTAGCCTTAAAAATAGAAACTTGCTCTTCCCTTGTGTACAAGTACATCACACTGTTTCTTTACCACAACCTTGAAACTCCACATACACACCCACTGTGAAAAATCAGCCAATGTGTCAGAATTTATTTTTCTCCTCTTTCTCCCAGGAACACACAGCCCTGTGGTCCTTGGCTTCCTCGCATCCAAGGGGGACTGTGCCACATGTTGTGACGCGGTTAACCAAGGCCCGACCACTTTAAAAGAGCCTAAATTGATGCAACCCATCTTGAACTAATCCTCTGGTTGAGGATGAGAGAGGGGGGATAACCTGGTGGATTGATTACTTCACCACAGATATGATCTGTGTAACCTGGGCTGGTTACATGGCGGTAGACCACAATGACAAGACGCCACTCGAGTATCTGTTGGTATCTGTTGGAAGTGGTTTATTTTTTGACAACTTTGTTCTGTTAGAAAAGGACGACTTGACAATGAAGGCCAAACAAGTGCACTTGAAGAGCCTGAAATCTGACACTTGAAAAACAAGCAATATGAGACTGCTCATGGTAGTGTTGAACAGTACACTGTGCACTACAGTAACAAGTAGAATAAGGGTGGAGAGATGTACATGTTATCTTGGCACAGTGGCTGGAGGTGGGTGGCAGTATCCCTGCCAGTAACTCAGTAGCTATCTTCTTTACATCTGGTGTCCTCTTAGCTTGCTAGCCAGCCACTGGTAAGCATTCAGGCATCAGTTTCACTGTGAGGTTGGGAGTCCTGGAGAGCTGTGTGCAGTCACTGGGGTTAGGCTAGCTGCTGATGGGAAGTTAAAACCTCCAAATCGTTGGCTGGCTGCTAAACCACAAGGTCTCATAGTGATGAACCCACAGAGAATTATCACCTGCGCTACAGTTCCCCTCAGCTCAAAACATTTTGGTGTTTGTTGAGCTCATTGTTTTGATTTTCTGGCAGCTATTTTCAGCAAAAAAGCTTATGAAAAAACCACAGTAGACTACAATGCCAAGCACCAAATGGCAGACAAAGTTAGCAACTAGCTGGTGAACACAGTGGAGCATTAGGCAGCTTAAGAGTTGATGGACACCAAAAGGTCTGGGCCCCAGGATGGGTAAATACGTTTTTACAATAACATGTTTACCATATCAACTTTCCAGTGGACAGTTTTGTGTTTATAGCTTGTTGCAATTAGGGATGGAAATTGATTTTATTGATACCAGTGTCATTATCGATTCTGCTTATTGGTCGGATTCTTTATTGATTGCCTAACTGATTCCTGATCTATTGTCTGTGTGAGAAAAAAAAGTCTGGTAAGCCTATGTGTGACTCTAATGTCATTATGACATTGTAACAGACTCGCAACTAGGTTGGGAAGCAGTGGCATTCATGTAGAGTGGAATTAAAGCCCATGTTGCAAAGAGTATTGCTAGTGTTTTCCAACCTTGAAATAATTATTATATAGACATTACAAATAGCAAAGCCATGATTTGGACTGTTTCTTCCTCTCCACTATGATTCCTTCTTGTTGCAAGTTTCCATCAGCGTAGATGCAAGAGTTTGACTTATTGCCAGAAAAACATGCAGGCAATAAAAGCAATTGATAAGCTCGGAGGCATACGCTCTTGATGGATTGGGCGATTTTGAACCGGTTCTCTCGCTGTGCTGCCACCAATTGGTCAAAATATCCATCAGTGCAGCTTTAAAAACAGATAAGATTCTTCTATGGCAAGAAGGAGTTGTTTTAAGGCAAAAAGTAGTGTGATGAATTACTTCCACTGTTGAAAAATGACTATCAATGTTGAGTAATTGAGTAATTGATTCCAGGAACAAACACTGTCACAGTCATTGGACATTGTGTCAGATGAGAGCTGTACCTGGTAAAAGGCTCAGCTAACTTGCTAGGGATGATACCATTATGCCATTACCATTGGCATTTGATCCCCTTCTACGCCTCAACCCTTCGGTATCGATGTTTTTTTGTTTTGCATGACGCGGCAGAAGAAAGAAGGTGGCGATGGAGATGGGAGCTTGGCCACGCCACTGGAACAGTTGAGTTCACAGAGAACGGTGCCTGAGTGTGATTAGCTGAGCGTCAGTGGTGCCTCGCCAGCTCCAGTGAAGCCAGTTCTCATCTGTCAGTGTGTGTGTGTGTGTGTGTGTGTGTGTGTGAAGGGGGGGGGTGAGGGCTGGGTGAAATAGAGGAGTAACAGACTCAGAGACAATAAGAGCAGTGAAGAAGAGGAGGGAAATACTGTAAGACAACTGTACCGGATTGGTATGTCTGACTGCCATTTCAAACTGAAGCGATGTGTGGCCCGGCACCATGGTTTCAAAGTTACACCCAAAACAAATAAACAAAAGGAGTTTGGGCAGCGTGTGTTTGTGTGTGTGTGTGTGCGAGAGAGATTCGAAACCTCCATGAATCTCACTGTGGCAAACGTGTAAACACACACGGACACACGCGCGTATGTGTAATGACACATAGCTTCTCCGAGATGGATTTCCCTCCTAAGGTAACAATGACACAGGGCTTATAAAAACCTCGCGGCGTTTCAGTTCGTTGAGAATCTCCTGGAAACCCGTTCATCACATTCCTAACACTTGACAACCTGTCACTGCTTCCAAATATGCAAATACAACATCTGACACCTGTCTGTCATGTTTTGGAAATCCTGGTACGCAGTCGCCAAGGGAAGGGCGTGTTGTCGTGACAATCCATGAAGGGTGTAAAATTGATACCAGAGTCTGTTAGTGTGTCACTTTGATCACATTCCTTTGTAATCAACTTATCATGTGTGTGTGTCAAGTGTATATATAGTTTGTGTATTGGCATCTTGTTCAGTATACAAGCAAATCCAGCCGTGTACATATAGGGTTATTGTTTTTCTTTTTTTTGTTTATGTCTCTATTTATGCTCGGGTGGAGCCCTGGGACCTCTTCATCCTCTCCAGATTTTTGTCAGCTAAGGTTTCGAGGGTTAGCTCATACGGAAAGTTGATTCCAGAGTTTGCTTCATCTCACATGGTTTCAATCACCTTTTTTCCTGCAGACCTTGCAGGTTCCGAGGCAGACCTTCGCTCCAGGACTCCTCGACCTGGACCAGGCCTGGCGCACTGGGGAGCAGGGAAAGGAGGGAGCTAGAGGAAGAACCGTAGTCTTTTCTCTCTTCTCATCTAGTCTCATCTCCTCCCGTAGCATCTCTTCTCCATTCTCCTCTCATCTTCCTTTTTCTCCTCTGGTCTCTTCTCATCTTGTCTCCTTTTCTGTAGTCTTGTCTCTCATGTATTTTGTTCTTTTCACTTCCTCTCTCTCATTTTGTCTCGTCTCATCTTTTCTCCTGTCCCCTTGTCTCATCTCATCTCTAGTTTGCTTTCCTTCCTTCTCTTTGTTTTGTCTCCTCTCCTCTCATCTCTCCTCTCCTCTCATCTTGTTTGATCTCTCATTTTTTAAAAATCTCGTCTTGTCTCATTTCATCCCTCCTCTGTTCTCCTCCTCTCTCCTATCCTCCTTTTTTCCCTGGTGTCCCATCTCGTCTCCTCTCCTTTCCCCCATCTCCTCTCATCTCGTTTTGTCTCCTCACACTGTATCTGTCCACTCATCACCTTTCTGTCATCCCTCCTGTTTTCTCCTCCTCGCTCTTTCTCCCTCTAATTTCCCCTTGTTCCCCTTTCATCTCATCTTGTCTCCTCGTCTTTCCGTCTCCTCTCATCCTGTCTTGTCATCTCCCGCCCTTTCTTCTCTTCATCTCATTTTAGTCCAGTTTGTCTCCTCTCCTCAGCTCTCTACTTCGTGTCTCTTCTTCTTTTGTCTGGTTTTGTCATGTTTCTTCCTCTCTCCTCTCATTTAGTCTCCTTTCGTCTCATCTTGAACCCTCTCCACTTTATCAGGTTATGCTGACTCATCTGTCGAAATTTTGATTGTGGACTGCAGAGCAGAATCTAATGCAATATCCAAGCGGCGTTCGCTGTCACGTTGAATCTGTATTGTTGAGACAGTTCCAAACTCACAACGTAGACGGGACAGCGGCAGGAAAAGCGACGCCAGCCCTCGTACGTTTCCTTTGTCTTCCCAAAGTAGTTGCAAAAGAGGAAGTAGGCTTGTGCCAGTGAGAAAAGCACTGAATGCAACTCAGACAAAAGGCTTATACTTCTCTTTTCTGGAACACGTTCTATTCCGATTGATTTCCCTCAACACCACTGTTGGTGTCAACAGCAGGATTCATGGAGGCAGAATGTGTTCACATGGATCCTGTGGAGAGGAGGGGCAGCCAGGGGTCACCTCAGGTCACCGGCAGGCACTGGAGGAGGATGTGACTCTGCAGCCTAACAAGGGTCTGCTGATGCGGGTCTACATATCCCATCTGTCAGTGCAACTATTCCTCCTCACTGGCAGGAGTAAGTTATGAGGGAGAGGCAGTGGTGGCTGTTTCCTGAGGGAAGAGAACGGCGTGAAAGCCAGCGAGGAACCGAGCTGTGATTCCTTCTCCTAGTTTTGTTTTCATTCCCGTTGGGGTCGGAAGTGTTATTTGGGTTAGTATTCACAGTGCTGGTTTATAAACATGACTTCTGTGCGATGGGAAGTCGGAGTCTGGGAGACACATTTTGCCCTTTTGCTGTTTTTATTCTGCTTAATTCTCTGTGGAAGAGAACAATAACATGAAATGTACAGTGGATGTCAGTGTAAATAAACACTGTACCATGACAGACTGAACAGCCTGTTTCTCAAAAAGATCTTGGCATTTAGTTTGCCTTTGTCATTTGGCTTTCAGTTGAACAAATATGATCTAATCACACTTGGGAAAAGCAGCTCTGCATTAAAGAAATAATACATCACATAAACTGCAGTGTTTCTTGCCAGGTGTTAAAAATTTTAATAAATTTGCCTCAAGACAACGAACCATGTAAGTTCATTTTAAAGGAAAATGACAGTTTATTACAATTTGGATCTTATTTTCATAGTTCTGGCCAGTTCTGTTGGTAATAATAACACTGTACTCACCAAGTTAACTGCCATGATCTAAGTGTCTGGGTGGCAACATGCCCACAGTGACAATATGCTTATGATTAGCAGATTTAATGTTTAATGTGCTCATTGTCTTAGTTTGGTGTGTTATGGTAATTAGCACTAAACAAAACAGATAGCTGAGGGTGATGGGAATATCATCACTTTTCACGTATTAGGTATTGGACAAATGAATCAGACGATAGTTCTAGGTCAAGGGATCAACAAAGTTGATTTCATAGCAATCCAACCAGTAGTTGTCAGACATTTAACTAAAAGCTAGGGGACCGCCAGAGTCAGTTGGATTCTTGTATGAGGATGAATGTTTGTACAAAATGTCATCAGATATCTCTGTCTGGAACAAAGTGGCAGACATGCCAATCAACATTGCCATCCATAGGGAAGTTACGTTCTGTAACTATTGAAAATGATGTGCAGCACCGGTGTTGTTTGCCAGCATTTCACTGTTAATACAGCACCAAAAACTTTTTAACAATTCTGTTTACCAGTATGTACACATTTCTCCCAAAGTTTTGAACTTTGGAATGAGCCAGGTTAGCAGTTTCTATCTGCTACGCTGATTGGAGCCAAGCATCTTGGCTTGTTTTTAGTACCAGGTATTTTCTTTCTGCTGCACATATTACCCCCACAGTGTAGGCGGGACTCTTAGCTGATCGTCATAACAGTGCCACAGGAAACTGCCGTGATATCATCTTCAATGCGACACAAACACAGGAGGATGCAGGATGTCCTGTGTTGCGCAAGTGAAGGCTTGATTCTCTCTGACCAGTCAGTGATCTGCAGTGTTTTAACCCCAAAGTGATGCCAAAACAAAGTACTACCAATTTCCTATTCTAAGTTTGTCGAACCGAGCAGTACCATACAGTGGAAATTAGGCTTAAATGCACAGACATGAAATTAGTATAGATTGTCTCATTTTACTCTCAGAAAGAAATCCACAATGTCAAGCATATTATTCCTCTAAATGTTCAGAGCAATCATTTCTTAATTTTTTATTTTAGCAGGTTATGTATTTTCCTATTTTAAGCCTCTTCCAGGTTGTATATTTCAATAATATATAACATCCACAGTCCAAACAAAGTTAAATGGGTGTAGATTTTAAATTATATTGGCAATTACAAAACAGAACTAATCAGGGAAAGACTTCTCCGGTTAAACAGCGGTTACAAAATACAGGCTCTGTTTTACTGTCTGCATGGGCCAGACAGGTCAGTTGGCCACGCTGATAAAGATCTGCTATGGAGCTGCATTCTACAACAAACAAGTGCCCCGATAAATGACAGGACGGGGTGGGGGTTTACCCAAGGCAGCAGACATAAACACAGCAACCCTCATGGATGGAGGGAGGTAATTTAGATATACCACCGCCATTAGCTCAATTAGGGTTCAATGCCTATGAATCCACAGGGCTTTCCCAGTTCGCCAGAGAAGGAAAAGGGGAAAAGTACACCGCAATTACATGTGTTCAACAGAAATGGCAACAGAGGAGGAAATAAGAGAGGAAGCCAAGGTGAAGTCTGAGCAGCGGAGCTTCTCCTCAGCTGTCTGTAAGTCGGCCATCGAGGTAGGGTTGCATCGGGAATGGCCACAGGGCTTTGGTGGAGCGTGCTGGCATTTCTGACACCGATCCTCAACTGACTTTACAGAGATAAGACATCTGGTTGACTCCCTCTCTGGGTCAGAAGCGCAAACTTTATCCAAGTTCAGACTGATTGAATATCACTCTGTCTTTGACAGGGGATGACAGCTCATATGCTTTTATAAGCCTTGATATGCAGGGATAGTTTGCACAGATTTGAGGTCTGCAGGCTCTTTTTTTCCCCCTTTAATATCAGATATTCTAGATCTTTTATGAACTTTCTGTCAGAGACTTTGTGCAAGTTGATACCAAGTGTCCTAGCAGTTTGGAATATTAGTCACACTTCTAAAATTTCTCAATACAAATAATTCTAGATGCTCAGGTATTCAGATAACCTTTCGGACGAAACCAGATCAGCTGGATGTTATCAGTTATTTTACAGTAAACAGACAACTGGGTTACACTGGTCTCCAAGTTCAAATGTTATGGTTGTGAACCAGTAAAGTCCTCAGGCTGCTTTGGCGTCTGATGGAGCTGATCCTTGAAGGAGCCAGCCTCTATTTAAGGGCTGCCCCAGACCCAAATCTGCCATGACTCGACGCACCAACACAATAGGAGTAATTTTGGGTGGGGGGGTGGGGGGCATCATGCAGCATGGTGAATTTGGAGAGTAGAGCTCAGCAAGAGTACAAAAGAGCAACAGTTTGAAATAATTTGATAAATAACATCCCCGTTAAAGGTGACAATTGGGATCATTCAGAACCAACATACTGAATCGCTCAAGGCGATGATGCTTATGGTCTATGTCATGCATTGTAATTACATGCACTGAGCTGTAATATAAATGTTTAGCAAAAAACTGACATCTTATTAATTCATCTGCTTAAAACAAAGCTGAACTTCAAGGAGCCTCTCTTCTTTCTCCTCTTCTTTCCGTGAAGATGCTTATCCTGTGGCCTCATTATGTGAGTAGAGAAAGGCCGTGGCCCTGTTCTTTGTATCACATTTTCGGGGGGTTTTAAGGGGTTGTTATGGTTTGCAGATGTCACCCTGCATAGCATTTGGAGGGAGTCATTCCCTGGTGCTGTGAAGCAGGGACCCTCCTTTGCTCTCTTGTCTTCTCTCCTGGGTGCGGCGTCAGGGAGGGGTCCGTGCAGGAAAACCCCACAGGGTGGACACGAACATGGCCTAAAAGTGGGGTAGAAAAACTCACAAACACACAGTATGTGCGCACTCTTATTCTTGCATACCTGAATGCAACAACATGACGACATACATTCTTGCTATTACAACCATTGCACATGTGCATGTCTGATAAAAAAAACCTCTGGCAGGATTTCAAATTAATGATTACACCGATGCATCTGTCTTATTTCTATCAAATTCTCTCTTTGTGTCTCCTCTCTTCTATTCTGCCTTCTTTCTTTCACTTTTGTTTACTGTTATGTCTCATGTAAACATATTTGTAGGGATATCACAGGGATGTAGTGATCTGTCACCCCCATATACCTAGCTAAAGAACGTGTTATGCACCGCGGCAGCTGCTTTAGCATGTGTTAACAATGAAGACATCCAGCTAAATAATGCGAATGTGAGGGAAATCTCTCCCTCCTGTCAGCCTAGTCAACCACAACTTTACACCCAGCGGAGGCTCTCATGTCTCCCACACCTCCCTCTTCACTGTCACCATTTCTGAGCTTGGTTTAAGGGAAGGAACCACGAGTCCCTCCACTGCGGTTGAGAAAAATCAGAAAGACAAAGGGAGGGGTGAGAAAAAGACATTGCATCTTCACGTAAATATTTCTTGCATTAAAGCCCCAGTATGGGTTTTATTTTGCTTTTATTTTAGAGTGCATAAACATTTTATGATGGATTATTTTATGGTGGAAAATGAGCTCTTTGCAACTTTCGGCTTCCAGTGGTAACTGAAAGCAAAGATATATTTTATTCCTGTTTGTAAACAGCTCCAAAATGCACATTAAACCCAAAAGTCTGGGTCAGTCAGTCAGTCAAAGAATGTCTTCAACACAATGACGCATGCTTTTACAAAGCCGGCAGGGTGATTTTAATGATGCCGTTTTGATTCCAGCTTGGGCCTTTAAGGAAAAGCAAATGTTCATGCACCACTGCATTATAAATGGATTTGATTTTGAGAAGTACTTAGGCACAGAACCAAACTAGACTGAAAGGCCCAGGGACTGTAAACTAATATTGGTTTACAACACATGGTCCAGATTTCATAACAGACATTAAGACTCAATCCTGGAGGACACTCCTGTGGAAAAAGGATGATTGATGAGCGAACGTAAGGTGTGTGTGTGTGTGTGTGTGTGTTGTTGTGTGTGTCTGTCTGTGTGATGTGTGTGTCACCTTGTGAGCACAGTTGGATGCTATTTTTAAGGAGTGGGTTTGAAAGAAAACTCCTCCTGTGCACTGTTAAGTGCTGTGGTAGCTCACTGTTGCTTCAAGAAGCGCCAAATAAATACTTTTGTGGGTTGACTGAGCGTTAGAGGATCGTTTGTGACTTTTTAGGTAATACGGTTACTAACTTTCTTGCTGTGAGTTAGCTGAGAAGATTGATACCACTCTCATGTTTGTACGGTAAATAACAGCCAGCAACTGTTAGCTTAGCTTACTTAGCTTAGCATTAAGACGGGGGAGACAGCTGTCTGTACAGCACGTGTAAAGCTCTGCTGGTTGCCTGGCAAACTCACAGTGACAACAAATCACCAAGAAAGTCACTGCCCGTCACCAAGAAATAGTCTGGCACATAAAACCACCAACTTGTTGTCTTTACACTTTGGGTTGTGCACAAATTAAACACAAGATCTCATCTCATCTTCATCCGCTTATCCGGGATCGGGTCGCGGGGGTAGCAAGTCCAGCAGAGGACCCCAAACTTCCCTTTCCATGGCCACATCAGCCAACTCTGACTGGGGGATCCCGAGGCATTCCCAGGCCAGTGTTGAGATATAATCTCTCCACCTGGTCCTCGGTCTGCCTCCTCCCAGTTGGACGTGCCAGGAACACCTCCTTTGGGAGGCGCCCTGGAGGCATCCTCACCAGATGCCCGAACCATCTAAGCTGGCTCCTTTCGACGCAAAGAAGAAGGGGCTCAACTCCAAGTCCCTCACGGATGTCCGAGCTTCTCAGAAAACCCATTTTGTACCCGCGATCTCGTTCTTTCGGTCATGACCCATCTCTCATGACCATAGGTGAGGGTAGGAACAAAGATCGACCGGCAGATCGAGAGCTTCGCCTTTCGGCTCAACTCCCTTTTTATGACAACTGATCGATAAAGGGATCACAAAACTGCCCCTGCTGCCACAATTCTCCGGCCAATCCACCTGCTCCACTCTACCCTCACTCGTGAAGAAAATCCAGAGGTACTTGAACTCCTTCACTTGGGGTAAGGACTCACTCCCTACCCGGAGTAAATACAAGATATATCATGTTAATTAGTGAGATTTAGAGGTGCTGGTTACTCTTTTCCCCTTTGTCCTGTCTTTAAGCTAAGTTATGCTATGTTTATCGTACAGATATGAGACTGGTATACCTCTCAGCGTTTCCAAAAATTTAAAGACATATACAAATAGTCTTGATTGGAACATTGTGTGAGTTCAAGTGTCTACATCACACTTGTATAAGTTGCATACCGGACCAGGTTTGACTTCCTAACCATTTGTGATGTCACAAATCATGCTTGTAGGCCCCGCCCCTTAAATTATCAGTGAGCACAGAGAAACTTTCTACTTTCAGCAGATGAACGGGATAACATCGTTCTAGTGTCAAACTCTGCACACACATCAGTCTGCACAGTGAAGCCCTAACATCCAACTGCAGGATCAAGAAAAAAAAATACATTTTTAAGTGGAGAGGCACATGAGCTATTCTTTTAACTATTAAAGTAAGCCAGTAAATCTACTTATGTTTAATTGTACCATGGCCTACCACATACACATAGTTCACCTAAGCATTAAACACCGCAAAAAGTACTAAAACCAAACAAACAAATCATTGTGTTCCTCCTCCCTCCCTTGTATTATTCTGTTATGTTATTTGGAGGTCACGCTGCATGTCTGTGCACCCAGTCAAACGCTCAGACTTGGCCCTGTGCCAGGCTTCGGCGATGGGTATCGGCATGCTTGCTGGCGTTTGCACTCTGAGTCATTACAGTAGTTCTGTAAATAGCAACCCAGCTAAAGGAAATATCTCAGATCAAATCTGAACACGATTATTTTTCCCTAACCACCACCACCACCACCACCACAACACACACACACACACACACACACACACACACACACACACACACACAGAAACAGCCACTTGAACACTGTTCATGCACGTACACATTACAGACATTTTTTTGATGCACTTCTGAGGATGAAAGGGCTTCTGAGACGATGACTCAACCACACCTTTGCTATGATCATATTAACACGACTAAGTACATCTTATCAAATTGTTGCCACACTGCTTTATTGCCAGTTGAAGGAGAGCCTCTCCTGACGTGTCCCATTCACACTTTTGATTTAGAGTCTATAGCAGAGGACCACTGCTGTGGCACTGCTCAGTATTCCCCGCAGTCGATATGTTTCGCTCAGATTACAGAGTTTCCTCTACTTGAGCACAACATGTCAGAACATAAGAATGAAGAAGTGATCTCGCTGCTGCCCCTGCATGCTGGAAAGGCTCCCATGAAATGAATTGAGATACTACAATAACTTCACAACACACTTCCCCAGTCCCAGAGGCTACATCCAGACTACAGTGTAGCTGTTAATCTTGATGACACAGGATACAATGGCTCCGCTATGGCTGCACTGCTGACTCAAATCTCTTTTTTCCCCTCCATTTAGGTGACACGCATCTGATATTTTATTTGTTGTCTTAACTAGGGTTTATTTATGCAGGTCTTAACTTTCAGATTTTTAACTCTTTGTGGTACAGAGAAGTATATGTCACATCCCAAGTGGTTTTTCTCTAGAAATTAGATTGTTTAAATGGCTGAATATCAGACTTTTATTTGCTCAGACCAGACAAGCACCCAGACTGAAAGATTCATTATTTGATATAAAATTAAAAAAGTATAGCTTGAATGGGAGCTTTCCCTTACTGAAAAAATGAATGGAGAAACCACATGAAAATAGTTTTTTTCCTCTTTTAAGATGCTATTAAGAGACTGCATTTGTGCCACAAAATGCTTAAAAACAGATGTGTGTTACCATGTTAATACAGCTCGAGTCCTATGGGTAACATGCTCAGTTTATGTTTATAAATGTGTGTAAATGTAGCCAGTGATATTTGCGTGCATTGAGAGCACAGTCGTATGTCATTTGACTTTCCTGGAGGTTTCGGTCTGATCCAGGAATGTGTAGTAGGCCCCATATGGTGACATCACCATCCTCTGTATGACTCTCTGGAGCTGTAATGATGACCAAGACCAAGTGTTCTGGTCGTGACTTTTTGGTCTGAAAATAAAGAGCTCAAACCCACAATGATGCAATTAGTTTTAACCAGTGGCTACGACTTAAAACTGAAGTGGGAATATGTTTCCTATGGTGCAGAATAACCAATCTGAAGATGGTTTACTGATCAATATCAGTGACTCAAAAATGACTTAAAGGTCCTGTCTGTCACATTTAAGACGATCTATTGGTAGAAATGGAATATAATATGCAGAGGTAGGTTTTCATTAGTGTATCATCACCTAAATATAGGAACCGTTGTGTCTGTGTTATTTAAGAATGAGCCATTTCTATCTACAGACGACGTGCATCGCCTTCCATGGAGTCCGCCATGTTGAACCGCCATGTTTCTACAGTAACCCAGAATCTGAAAACCTAACACTGGCTGTAGAGGGCCTTTTGTATAGTTTCTCCTACACATTTCTCAGCCCTTTCTCATTCCCAGGTCATCAAATACAGACGCCAGCAGTGTTCAATTAGTTGCAATCTGCAACTTCACCGCTAGATGCCACTAAATCCTACACGCTAGTCCTTTAAATATCACTTAGTGAAATCTGAAAGCCAGACATTTAGTTGTCCAGAATGAACAACATTCAAAACGAAACCTCCTTGTCCATCTGATTTTCAAGATGTTCCCAATTGTATCTGAATTATACAAAAGGTTATAAAGAAGCTATTACACATAAATAAGAATCTACAGCCTGTGAGGTTGTAGTTTGGTACAGCTGCGCTTTGAGCTAAATGTTAATGTCAGCATGTTCAAATGGTATAATGTTTACCATGTCACTATCTTAGTTTGGTATGTTAGCATGCTGACACTTACTAATTAGCTACTAATATTGGACAGATTTAAGTTATAACAATTCATAATGACGGGACCAGAGGTAGATTTTATGGCAATACATCAAATAGTGTATATTTCGGCGCAATAAATAATACAGATGGTCTGTTTTTCTGGTCAATAAATTGTCTCTTTACTGCCATTCTTTTAGATGTTATTGTGAAAATGTAATGGGTTTTAGTGTATAGGATGTGTGGGGAAAGCTCTGCCAGATAATTGTGCCAGAGGACATAAACTTTATCATTGTTGTTGTGAGTTCTACTGGTTGTTAGAGTTTGATAAGATAATAAAGTATTTAATGGCCAGTCAATCACAAAAGGTTACACATAGATCAGCCCAGTCTCCGTGGCTCTCGCCCAACTTAATAGTTGTGGTTTTTGTAATATAAAAAGGTACATTTAAAAGTTTCAATTTTAATGTACTCATGTTCTCGTAATGTTTAGTAACTTTTGTTGATTAGCTCCTTTCTTCACAATGTAGTTCTTACAACAGGTGTTTACAGCAAACAAACAGAGCAACAGTGCTTAAAAGACAGTTATAACTGAAAAAACTGATTTAATGTTAACAATATGAAGGTGTTAACAAATACTGTGACAGTACCAACACTCTGTGCCCATGATGCACAGCAGTGGTGGTTTGTGTGTCTTCAGTGACCACATGTAATGCTGCTGTGTGCATGTCTGTTGCAGAGTATGACTTTGCAGTGGTGGTCTGCGTGTGAGTGTGTGTGTGTGTGTGTGTGTGTGTGTGTGTGTGTGTGTGTGTGTGTGTGTGTGTGTGTGTGTGTGTGTCAGTGCCGTGGTGGTCTGGACCCTGAGCTGGCTCCCTCCCAGCAGCTCTGAGGCAGAGGCGAGCCCCGCTGCCAGGCCTGGCCCCACTGTGGGAAACAGCCTCTGTGTTATTGTACGCGCAATGAATTGCTGATGACGCATTTGTTTATGCGCTTGCTCAAATAATGGGAACATTAAATATTTGGCCTGAATAATAATAATCTGTTTCCTTGCCACCACAGAAATATGACTAATCGTATGGAAATTAAAAATAAGCAAACAGGCCGTCGAATGATTGTATTTTGTGGATATGATGAAGATTTGTCTGCACACACCCTTCATGGTGAACATTACCTCAGATTTATGTGCACCATTAAGGGATCCGCCCTTTACATGAGGGCAGCCGCACATTCCTTTGGAAAATCATTACGTTGTGAGAGTGATTGGAAAATCGGCAATGCTGTGTTGCATTTAAGACAACATATTGAAGACTCGGTCCATGTTTGTTGCGTCTTCAGTAGAAGTATGGAAATTCTGATCAAAATTATGAATCTTTGTTTGGCCACAGTGTTTGGCAGTGTAAATAATGCCTGGAATTAAAGGAGGAATCAAACTGTGCTGCATGTGTACCCTCAAAGTCAGCGTCTTCGGTGGAAACTACAAACTCAAATGCTAATCCTCCCATCTAATACAGAGAACTTTCCTCTCACTGCGAATATGACCACAGAGCAGTTATTCCCTTGTGACAGATATTCCTCTGTCAAGAACAATTACACTCACCCACAGTCATTCTCACACGCTCCTTGCCTCACTAATGCAGTGGGAGAAAATTCTCTGAAGGAAACTAAAAGCCAGGACATGTGAGGATCAAACACAGGAATATAACATTATAAACATCACACGCATACGAAGGGCTCTTTATGGGCCAGCAGCTCTTGACTGACAGACAGCATGGTGGTTGGCATGTAAAACGGAGGGAGGTCAGGTCTATTCACTGACTTTCCTGTTTATACGGGGCGTGATTTGTCTCGGGCTGCGTTTGCCGGCTGAGCAGGAGGACTGTTTATAAATGGCTGACTGGCAGAGAGGAGAGGCAAGGGTGTGAGAAGTTTGGAGGAGAGGAGACAAACTTGGCGAGGTTACTTGAGTTAGTGAGGTTTGCCGTGAGGGTAAAGGGGGTTTGTGTGCTGTGACAGCAGTACAGAGATGGGAAGAATAGCAGATTGACCAGGCTGGTGTAAGGTTTACAGACAGTGACGCAGGCTGGGAAGGTCTGCAAGCAGAGAGGCCACCAAAGCAGACAAAAGTTTGTTAAGACAATTTTAGAAATTTTGGCAAAATAAAATCTGTTTCCATCAACAACCTTTATGTGTCAGAATTGTGCAAATACTGAGTTATAAGTCAAAGCCCCTCAATGCATCTTCAACCTCAACTTTCAACTAAACTTTTATTTGACACTGAAAGGATTTAAACATTTTGGGGGATTTTTCATAGCCTATTTTATTTACAATAGCAGAATGATTTTAGGGCTGACTTAAACTATTTTTACATTGGAACAGTTTTTTAAAAAGATATATATGCAAAATTTTCTTGCCACTGAATATGGTATTAGAGTGCCAGCATCTTGTAGCAAATCAATGAGTGCCATGTCCACCAAACTCCACTGACAAAACCAGTCATTTTACCTAGCAGATAAACATTAAACACACTTTAAACAGTGTAGTTCAGATTTTGTAGATTATTATTTGACAAATGATGTTCAAAAATAATAAAGACATACAAAAATGGTGTTATATTCATTGATAACAGCTGTGTAGTTGCTTTTGCTGGCCTAAAAGTAGTCAAACTTAAATATATTATGTGTAAAACATGAACAACAAATTGCATGTAAGTTGTTATACATCTTCAGTGAAACTTTCCCACAAACCTTTTTGTGAAAGAAATGCTTGAAACAACTCCTTAACAGATGTACAGTGTTTGTTTTTCCCTGCAGCTGTTATTTATCAGTAGATGGGAGTTAAACAACTCATCTTGCTCGCGTATCTTTCTCATACATCACGACTGATCAGCCTCGATCATTTCGCAGACCAGACTGTGATGAAATACTGTAAGGCACATACAACATCCGCAGGGACAAGATCATATTCGTAGTTCAGACAGCCTGGAGAAATAACCACCCTGATGCATATAGAACCAAAAAGGGCTTGATTCATCAAGCTTTTCCCCAATTTCTTGTCTTGGCTTTTACTTTTCTGTGATAAATGCGTTGGTATTTGTACTCTTCTGCCCCAGAGAGAAAAAGAGAGGAACTTTAAGAGAAGAGGACTCAGGTTAAGAGCGATCTCACCAGACATTGCTAATGAAATCAGTTGTCTGGGGACTTGCAATGTCAGCCTGCCTTCCGGCATTCTTATCATCACCCACACAAAACCTCCCCACCAATCAAACTGGATTCTGGAAAGGAAGTTGAAAGTGTCAAAGGCTATTAATTCTGCTGCGGCCCTCTTTGTCTGCCTCTCAGAATACTAATCGAGGAGTAACACAGTGCCAACCCTCTTTTTTATATATCTTCTTTTAGGGGTTTCTGTGAGGAAGCATGTGAATGAGGGCGTCGATTACAAGGAAAGTAAAAATCTTTGAAAGAGAGTGGCTACAACTCACTGCCTAGGGGAGTAAGAACCATGTAAAACCCTGTTATTTTAAGATTCAGCCTTAGACCACCAACACAATAAGGTATTCACATTTTTAATAGCAGGTTGTTGGCACTGGTTAAGCCTTGTTTCCTCTTTAATAGTAATGATATCCTGTTCTGCACACTTTCTTTCAATGGGACTCAGGTAAAGCATGGGTGGGACCTTCCGTTTCATGACATATTTTGTCGAAGTGATGGCTTTTCTTTGTGCCTGTGCATATAAAGGAGCTAAAGTATACTCTTTCACACACTTTCTACAGACACAGAACCCTTTAAAGAAACTCTCTATATAACTTACACTTGCAGTCACACTGTGTCCAAACAGTTATCCTTGCTTGGAGCTACAGTACTCTAACAGCACATGTGCACTGCTATTATCATATTACTTTGGTTTGTCATTTGCTCCAAAAAAACTAAAGCCTTACATGCTGGGGTGAGCGTCATTTAGGGCATTTTGTTATCTCAATGTAGCTTGCCTTGCATGACAGTAAGCATATTGCTGGGCTTTTTTCAAAGCGATTGTTTCCATACCATTCACTCACATTCTGCGGGCAAACATATTTGTTAGATATAGCATGTTTTGAACGCACTCCAAAGTGGGCCCTATCTATGTCAAGAGCAATTTTGCTTTGTTACTTCTACAAAGCCAATGAGGGACTCTGCAAAACATATGTGATGAACAGCCTGCCATACTTTCTCAACCGCACTCTATTTTAATGTAAGAGTGCTATCAGCATCAATACAGTCTATCTGCATTATATCTACATCAATCAGTTTTAGACATTTTAATCTATAGTGTGTATTCTTTAAGCCTCCTATTTTTAAATTAGATTAGCCCCTGCAATGTGAATTAATCTCTAGTATTGCCAGCCCAACAGACAATGAACACTGTGGAGCAGCTTTTTAGAGTTTTTTACTGTTTTATTGCTATTTTTTTGTCAAGCACTGAATGGCCCTCACCAACTTCACTAAAACTATTGGCCAAGAGCCAAAGTCAATATATGATTCAATTTGAATATGGTAAATCAAAGGAACCACATCTATTTCTCTGACGTTTTTGGACCAAATCAGAAGTAAAACTACTAACATGCTAGCAATAAGAACTTGATAAGCCAAGTTGTATGAAAGGCTCTATTGCTTTAAGCTCTGCCCAGTGGCCAAATATTGGGTTTTCTTTAAAAGTTTGAACAACCAACTCTGCAGCTTCTTGCACTTTTTAGGTCCACCCAAGTGTGGTGACCACGACACTTTCCCACTACACTCAGACAATTAGTTTACGCTTCTTTCCCAGCACAAAATAGGCAGAGAGCAAAATAATTAAATTAACAGATTTATTTAAAATGTAACATTTTAAGCTAAAGGAATCAGATCATTTAATAATAGCTAAAAGTCAAGTAATTACTGAATTACGCCATTCGTCAGGAGATAAGAAAGAGGATTCTTGATTATGTAATCCACAGAAGATGCTAGCAATAAGAACTTTATAAGCTTTTGTTGTGAGTTTGTCTGACCCCTAGTGGTCAAATTTTGCCTAAAATAAGTGCAATATAATGGATAAAAGGTGCATCATAGCAACAGTGATAGTGAAAAATATTGTCCCTTTTTGTGTTACACGCTTTCGTCAGGATGTCCATAAAGACCAAAAGTTATGTGACCCTTGCCCTTAAATGGGGAACATTTGTGTGTAATATTTTCCTTTCAGTGAGACAACACAAACCACCAGCTTTCACTGCCAGATCTAATTAAAGAAAAAAATGCTGTCTCCAAACGGTTTTCTTTGCCATTGTAATCCAGCCTTACTCATCTCCAGATCATAATGCATATTGAAAAAACTGGCAAAAACATCAAAGCCCAATGATAGTGAAAGAATACTGTTGATGCTGACTTGGAAAACAAACACACAAATAAATGATGAAACAGGAAATTGTTGTGTATGTGTGTTCTTTCAGCAGTTTTTGATCTGAAATCTGACATCCTCATGCCATTTGAAAGTTGTTGTTTTTTCCCCTGCAGTTTCTGCAGTGTTTGTGTTGAAAACAAAAATCATCTGTTTAAGTGGCTGTCCTCCTTCGAACCATGTGGTCAAATGTAGCCAAGACTGAAGGCTCAGGGGTTGGTGACTAAGGCAAGACGTAATGCTTGGCATGAAGACACAAGCTCTTTTTACCCTTCCTCCAAATTCCCTCTCTTTCGGGGGTGCGGGAAGATCAACAGGCTAAGGTGCAAACTGTTTTTGTGTGATGTAAAATGTTCAATCATCTTCCCCGGTGCTCTGAGTGATAAAATCACAAAGAGCATATAAACCTCACTTGTTCTTTATTTCTCCGAGCCATCCCTCTTGTTGTTTGGAAGCTGGACAGACTGAGGATGATGGGAGCGTGCTCACCAGACCTTAGAGCGTCTTAAAATGGACATATGTGTAGGAGCTTTGTTTGAACGCGAAACCTCTGGCGGGGTGCGTCGCCGGTGGCGTGGGCGTTCAAAGACAACCAGGAGGTATATCAATGAAGTCATCTCTAACAGTAAAAAATGAGTTACAGTTGAAAGGAATAACAGGTCAAATGCAGAGGCGAAAGAGTTGGATCGGCATGGTTTGCTTCATTTACTCCACACAATCTGTTCCGATGACCTCATTTCCTCCGGGGCATCCCGCTGGACGTACCCTCTTGGATGTCGATCAACAACTCAAGGTTGAATGATGGAGTGTGATCTGAATGGGCAGAGCTGTGAATGTTCTGCACATCATTGTCCAGCAGACAGGACTATTTTCCATGTTACCTGCACCTTCTTCTTTCCATTCCAGTCCAAGCCAGACCTGACCAGACTCTGGACCACTCTGGACCAGGCTCTCTTCTGTCCCTGGGTGAGGGATCTGATTTGGGCCAGGTGGTTTGGTAAAAGGTCCTTAGAGGTTGATATTGGCTCCATGCAGCTTGTGAACCTCTGACTGTTCAGTTCATTTTCAAAGCTGAAATCTGCAAGTTATTATTGTTGAGCTGTCGTATTTTAGATATTGTCCTAGCTCTGACTATCGCCCTGCTTCGTGTATCACTAAATCTGTTTACCATGCACATTTTAGCATGACACTGGATTATATGAAACAGAATTTCAGATTTCTCACCAATAACTTGCTGAAAATTTCAATATGTGTGAACTGTGTAAGCAAAATGCTTGACTGCTGTAAAGCTGTATATCAGGGGATTTTTTTTGGATCAGTTTGAGGCAGCAGAACAAGTTGAAAACACGCCATCGCCTCATAAAGTTATATCTTAGAAAAGAATTGTATATTTACACATCCAAAAAAAGTGGAGCATTATCATCATTCATATGTGGTCGCATTTGCGGCCACCAGATTGATGTAAGTCCAGTATTTACTCAACTTTTAACTCAATTGAACCAACTTTTGAGAAAATGTCTTTTAGTGACTAAATTTCCCACTGTCTTCACCAGCTAGTCGCTAACTTCGCCTGTTTGACATATGGTGCAGGCGTGGTCTTGTGTAGTGTTTTTATCAGAGCCAGTTTTGTCTGGAAACACGGTTGATGACAGCTGAGTTTGTGGGCCTGAAACCAAAATAAAATTAACAGTGGCTATAAAGCAGAGTGGAGCTGAGCATGACTTCAGATTTGACACCTTTCACATTACACATAGTCATTTGATCCATTATTAATTTTTTTTTTTTTTTAAATGAATGCAGTTTTAATTTAGAAGGAGTGGGAATTTAACATTAAAGTTGGCATCCAAAACTGATGTGTAGTAAGGTTACCCGATTTATTTAGAACGAGGTGAAGTGGAGGAAGAGAAAGGTTGTTGTGGCTGTGTGCTGAGCCCATGGTGTGGTGTTGTTTCTGGGTACTGTGGGATTGTTTCCAGCGTTCTTGAACGCTTCATTGCAACCCAGTGTATGGAGATATCATACCACTGTGACAGCCCTTTTGTCAACTAGGGGAACAGATTAAACCCTGCTCCGCCCAAGTTGAAGAGCAATCAAAATAAAATTTCTTTTAAAAGAAAGAGAAAAAAAAGAAACACCTCTGTCTACTCCTCACTCTCTCTTTCATTCTTTATCACTCTCTTTCTGTTTCTCATATCTCTGTTATCTCCACTGATCTTCACCACCTGTTACCTGACACAGATTGGCCCTCAGCCACAAAGCACTGCTTTCGGGACCAGGACAATAGCTTGCCCTATGAAGAGCTGCTAAATCCATAGGGTGGTGCGGCTGTGAGTTTACAGCCAGCTATTGTTGGCCAACACAATACAGAAGCACATCCCCTCCTTTACAGTATTATGGCAATTGTGCTCTAAACAGCCATTCTGGGGCTATTCCATGCGCCGAGGTGATTTCCGCTTGCAAAGTATCATTTTTCAGCTTATTGATGTCTCGTTTTGTTATTGGAGGCTTTCAAGCAGAAGGTCAATGGTTCTTTTAGAACAGGTTGTCCCGTGTGTGTATGTGTGTGTGTGTGTGTGTGTGTGTGTGTGTGTGTGTGTGTGTGTGTGTGTGTGTGTGTGAGTGAGTGTGTGTTTGTGTGTGTCTGTGTGTGTGAGAATGTGTCTGGGGAGGAAATTCTACAGAAACATAGGATGTAGTCAGCTTTTCACCTTTATCCTTTTGCTCATTTCTCTTGTACCTCCTTTGTTTTTCCTGTCTGCCTGTGGGAAGATAGCGCTTTTGTTTGCAATACAGAAACTTTAAACTTTAAACTTCAGCTCTAATTGTATTCACCAATGAGCAGATTATACACCCCCGGAGGATAAAAGTGAACATTTGCAGGAAAAACTGAAATATAACGTGTTAAGTTTGTTGCTTGAAAATAAAACATTTTCCCTGAGGTGTCTACTAGTTTTAACTTGTAGCTCATTACATCGCAATCAATCAAACTTCTATTGTAGTGTAAGTAAACTTTATTTTAAGGAGGTTCATTAAGTGTCACCAAGTCGTTAAATGCCTTTGACATTGTTCGCCAGTGAGGAGGTGATGGATGGGTGGATTGTCAGGTCAAATAGCTGCATCGTCAATATGTTTGAACACTGAGACCCTTTGACCTCTGATCATCTGTTCCCACCAACCTACTGCTACTGGTGTCACTCATGCTAAGTTGTACTTAATTGCCCTCAAACGCACCAAGTCATGTGTCTGTTAAGGTAAGGATTTTACTGACCATTCATTTACACCCTTCTTTACATTAAATATGCTCCAATTAATATGCTGAATAGGTCGGTTTTAGTGACCAAACCCACAGCGAATTATTATCTGAGACTGTTTCAGTGTCTTTCAGCCTGTAGCTATTTTGGTTCAGTCTCACCACTCTTATCAACCTTGTTTCCAGCAGCAGAAGAATTATTTTCTGATAAACCCACTGTGTACTACCTACCCAGTACCAAACAGCTGGCAGACAAAATTAGCAACTACCTGGTGAACACGGTGGAGCATATAGCACCTAAAGAGTGCGATGTTCCCCCAGGAGTTGGTGGAGACCAAACTAGATCTAAAATCAGACTGAATATTTGATGTATAATCGTCAGATTACCAGACACATAACCTCAAATTAAATGCTAATTTGGGTGAATATGCAATTTTTCCACAAACAACTGTCTAAGGTGATGACATCCTATTGTGTTTTCAGCTTGTTCTGCTGCCGCCAAGCGACCAAAAAGTCAGTCAGTGCAGGTTTAAGATTTCAGTTATGGCTGATTTAGTAATAGCAGTGTTAACAGTGTTCTTTAATTCTACGGGTCTACTACTACGCCTTAAGCAGCATTTAGTTTCATCGATTTATCTATAATGACAACATATTAATCAACCTTTTTGTCAATGTGCGTTAGTCTGCCAGCAAATCTTTCAACGACAGTCCTTGGGCAAGAAGCTCAAAACCACAATGAGCAAACTTGGAGGGAACTGGGTTCATGTATCTTGATCAAAGGCAGGGAAGACAGACACTAATTAATGTGTACTGCACTCAAATTTTAGCAGTATGTCCAGACACTCTAACCAGTGCTTTCCTGGTCACAAGCCTGCATTCTTTTTACCTTTAAGATGCTGCAGTAGTGGTAGAACTTGCTTCTGACTGCACTTCATGTAGTGAAATGGTCAATTTGTTTTTATTCTCCCACTTCAACATCATTATAAGTAACCAGCGGAGTCCATGGGTCAGAGACATGAGACTTTAACTGAAAGCCCAGTGGGTTTTCTTGCACAATGGGCAGTTCCATGCCATATGTGTTTGTGGTTATATCTGTTCTTGTAAAATAACCCACTCATGTACATATAACTCTTGGATTACAGACCGCAATAAACCAAAGCCTTTCTCTTCAATTAGATCAAAGTTAGTATTTGAATCCGGGGGTATGACTTCTAATCTGTGACATGGCCAAATAGTTCTGGTGTTTACTTGGGCGGTGGCATAAACACACAAGAGCTGGACCATATTAGAAAAATACATTTGAAAATATTTGGAAATTCATGTGGAATCGCTCATTTAACTAATCTTGCAGGGGCTCACACAGCTTTTTGGCTCCTCGACTGATTGGTAGTCAACCTTTCATGTCTGCTTCTTCAAATATTTCAAGCCATTTAGGTTTACAAACATTTTGAAAATATGTAGGCCTGTAGCATGCCATGAACTGAAAAGAGTCTTGACAGGGTACGGAGAATATTGGACTTGGCACACACACACACACACACACACACACACACACACACACACACACACACACACACACACACACACACACCCTGTCTGAGAACCAGCTGGCCCTGGTAACCTCTGGCAGCATGGCACTATGACTTGGGCCTTGCAGCATTGACCCCCAACCAGCTAGAGACAGCCCGGGGAGCCATGGGGACCAGTAATTAAAAATGGGGGGCTTCCCATGAGCCCACTTGTGGTCCCTAATTAAACAGAATCACATTCCTTTAGCTGGGATAGGGGGAGCATTCAGGAGAACCAAATCCATCCGTTTGAGTTGAATTTCCCACAGAAGTGTCGATAAGATGCCGGAAGGCGACTCCATCTTGGCCTCAGCAAACAAAATATTTACAAGCCTTTCAAAGCGTGGGCAAGACCATTATCTGCTGGGGCTGCAGTGTTGTTGAATCATTAATAATCTGAGGTCCTTAATTTGGCCATGTATGTGAGAGCAGAGCAAGGCTGACTTAAGCCATGTGGTTTGTTTGGTTAATAAACACAATGGGAGAGGGGTTGGCTTTTTCTTTTAATCTTGCTTTAACAGGGGCATAAAGTCTTGACATTGCTGAGCTTCTGAGAGTTGCAGCCATCACTTAAGATTTATGGACACAAAGTTTTGGATGACCTCTTAAGTGAGTCAACAGAGATCTGTCAGTAGAATATAAAGGGATGAGATACTTTCTCTTCTTAGACCGGGACGTCTGTGATGTTGAGAATAATGACTCCTCTGTGGTGCAACATGAAAAGTCTAATTTTTTGGAATTCAATCGTCATTTCAGTGATATTTTGTTCTTAGCAGTGTGTGTGTGTGTGTGTGTGTGTGTGTGTGTGTGTGTGTACAAATTATGACACAATCATCAATTAAATCTACTTGGAAAAAACAAAACCAGCCATGATTTGTGATCATTTGCATACAAATTAAAACGTTTTTCTTGGCATCTGCCATCATACAGATTTCTTGGGAAATCACTTGAGAGGTCTAGTCAAAGGGTGAAACTGCAGGTGTGGGATATTTTTTGCATAAGATGGAAAGGGTATAAAGATTTTGTAATGCTCACATCCAGCATTTCAAATGAGGCGAAACATCACCAGGGATCTAGTGAAAGAGCGTAAAGGTAAGGTGAAAACTATTGTACCATTTACTCAATTAGAGGCTGGAGGTGCACCAATGTAAACACTGGCTTGATGAAAAAGTGATCACAGATTCTTGACGAAAGAACTTCCAGTGGTTGACCTGCATATGGGTTTGTTTTGGCTGATGTTCATGGCTAGTTGCCTCTC
Source organism: Dicentrarchus labrax (assembly GCF_905237075.1). Classification (NCBI taxonomy): domain Eukaryota; kingdom Metazoa; phylum Chordata; class Actinopteri; family Moronidae; genus Dicentrarchus; species Dicentrarchus labrax. Next base: position 19,699,069 of record NW_026136712.1, on the reverse strand, counting down.
AAAGGCACAGGGATCTTTAAATCCTCTATTCTCATTACACTTTATCAGACCACTTGCACCTCCTGTATCCACAGAGGCATGCACACATTATGGGGAGAGCTTCAGAGAGAGCTGGAGTTGGTGGTTAACACAGAGTTTATACTGCCATGCTATAAGCTCTGTGAGGCTGTACTTAAATATAGCAATGCTTTCCGCTAAATGCTAACGTCAGGTTACTAACATCCTCATAGAACATGCTCATGAACTGAACGTATCTGTTTGCAACTAATGAACAAGGAAGTGAGCGTTGTGAACTATTAGAAGAGATAACAACACTCACGCACTGTTGAGTTAAAACAAAGTACATAAAGAAATGATGCCAGGTGGGAGTCACACTTTCATTTTCCGGCTGCGGTATTACAGTGCCGCACCGCTGAAGAGAGAAGAAAACAAGATGATGGAAAGCCGGCTCATTAAGTAACAGAGGGCACCCACCCAAGTCAAACAGCATTTAGTGAAGCAGCTCATTTAATAAACAAAAAGAAATGAATGTGAACTATTCCTTTTCTGAGCCTGTGAAATTCTAAATGACAAACTATGAATGTGAACTAGTTCATTTTAATCTTTTAAACTTTTTTAGTGTGAACCAACACTGCATACTGTACTCACAATAACAAGGCCAAACTTGCTAATGTTATGTTGGATGTATGTATGTTCCCATGATCACTATCGTAGTGAGCATGGTGTCTTATCTATGGTGTGTTAGAATGATAGCATTTGCTAAATAGCTCTAAACACAAAGTAAAGCCGAGGCTGATGGATGTTATTAGTTTCAAAGGTATTTTGGTCATAAACAAGTATTGGACAAATAGAAATTGTGACCTGATAATGGCACAAGATGAAAAGTTAATGTGTTTCATTCACTGAGAACCATCAGTGTCTACTCAAAATTACATGGCAATCCATCCAATTTTCACTAAAAAAAAGAAATGTCAACCTCATTGTGGCACTAGATGAAAAGTCATGGGATGACCACAGTCGTTATGCTTCATCATCTGGGGACCATCAATGTTTCATGGCAATCCATTTAATCATTCAATAGTTGTTGAGATATTTCAGTTTGGATCAAAGTTGTGGACCAAGAGACTGAAAATCCAGCTTACTCCAGACGGCACAGAAGAATGACAAAGTCTGTGTCTCTGATGCCTTTTTATGACAACATAAACATTCAGGTTTAGAAAATGCAGTAGAAACACAAGGAAAAACTTTGTACAAAAGCCTCACAAGTTCCTTAAGTTCAAGTTATGGGAAGCTACTCTACACTGATAATAACCTTTCACAATCGCCTGCAATTTCCAAATGGTTGCAGTGGACCTGTTCTGTTTTAAGAGTTGAGAAAGCTCCCAGATTTCATAAAATAAGGCGCATTTCCAAAGCCACTTAGCAGTGACAGAGCAGCACACATGCACTCACATATCCAAACATGTGTTCACACATACACAGATGGATAAAGAAGCAGAGGAAATCATCCAGGCAAGGACGCCTAACCCAGGGCAGGGATGGTAGACAGTCTTTATTCATCATCGGGGCGGGTCAAGGGAAACAAACACAGCCTCAAACACTGGAATAAGTGATTCAGGTGTGTGGGAAGCGAAGGTATACAAAGTGCAGCACCACAGGCATATGAACTGGGCTGTGGAAAGATTTCTAATTCTATGAGTGGGTGAGAAAGACACAAATCAGGCATCATGTCCTGGGTGTTGTCTTGGAGAATGAAGAGAAACAGGATAGAAGAGGATCAAATGGCATTAAAACATTCAAGAGGTAACCAGGTCATCCTTAACGGTCAACAGATACTACTTGAATGTACAATGAAAGTCCGTCTCTGAGAGTTTTTTGCACGGACCAGTGGCGTTGTTAGGGTATTTATTCGACATCAGTGAGTGTGAAGTGACATTGTTTATGTGCAGTGTTGTGTGGCATGACATCAGCGGTGTCTGTAAAAGCTGGCTTTCTGCAGCCCTGATTACAGAAATTAATGCAGAGCATAAGCAGCGTCAACTGATGTGCCAGACTCCCACAGCGTGAAGCCATGTGCCATTTTCCTGTGAGGCCTTCTGCACCCCTCCCCCAACCCAGTCCTTCTTCTAATGTTAGGGCCTCTTTAACCCTGGTAATCATTTTAAGATGTCAAAAAAGAGCACAGCCTTTCTGGGCAGAGTATCTATCACAATTGATGTCTGCGGCATTCTAATGGATGTTAAGCTGAAATGATAAAGGGGGCCAGTTCAAAGCAAAACACCCCCTTGTACCTTGAAATCTTTAAAAGCCCTCCTCAAAGCCTGTGCAAGCATCTCAACTGGGCACCACCCTTAAATAAATTTGGCTCCACTGCCGGCGACTGCCAAGAATGTAATTGATGGGGGCTGACCAGTAATACTTTGAATGCAAACACTTTGGGAGGATTGTGATGGTTCAACAGCATTTCTAGGAAGGGCCCTTGGTCTCTGGGCAGTTTACTGGCTCTCTGCGACCAATGGGAGAGGTGAAGCAGAAGGCTGACATGTAATGCACACTGACAATAGGCCCTGGTTTTCATTTGGACCTGCGTTTACTACATTTTCTGCCATTAAGTCTCAGAACAACACAGAATCAACCTAAAGCCCCTATACTGAAGCAGGGGACTAAGCAGCGTACTCATTCAAACATAAAGCACTGCATTTAGTTGATGCATGGATGAGGACAGAGTGTATACTGGCATGCACAGGGGACGGACGGTAAAGCTTCGTAACGCAGCTTGAATTTATTAACCCAGAGCACCTTAAAAACTGAACTAAAAGCTCCATCTGTCAGAATGGAATAATTCTCAACACACAAAAACCCTGCAGGTACATTCAAGCAGCCGGTGACCAGTGTGACAACCACTCCAAATATTTAGGCTAAATGTCTATATACTGTAATCTATTGTAAGCAAATTACGTGGTTCATCTACGCGTGTGCATAAAACACGCTTGTATCTGGGAGTGTGCGTGTGCGTCTGGGTTTCACCCCCGTGTTGCTATGCTTGCAACAGGTGGCATCTGAAGAATTTGGCCATAACATTTATCTGGCTCACTTGCTCTCTCATCTTTCTCTCCATCCATCAATCAACTGTCAAAACTACAAACCTAAAACTGCCACTCCCAAGCTCGCTCCCACAACACCTCCTGTGCTACTGTCCGGACCGCGGAAGATGTTGTTCCACAGCCACATATTAATGAAACTCAAGAAAAGAACGCTATCATAAACTGGCATTGCAGGTAATGACGGCTGATATCATAATTAGTCAGTTTATCGATTAAACTGGGATTATATTTCAGTAAAGATACATAAACGTCTCTATAACAAAAGAATGCTTTCTATACATTTTTATATCATCATTTTATATCATCTTTGTCGTTTTCGTTGTTCGCAGCCCAACATCAATAGGGTTTTTTGAGAATCTACACAAAACAAGACATCACAGTTTTTATTTCTTACACCCTTAAAAGCATGTGAAGCTGTCACCTTGGGCTCATTTAGCTTATGTGCTGAATGTTTAAGAGATTAATTGAAAAAGTGAGCAAAAGATTAAAGTAATGGAAGAACAACTTGAAGGATTTTGATGGTTAAAAGGAGTTCAGGCGATGGTACAATAACTGGAATACAAGCAGGGAGGCACGTGTGGAGGAATTCTGCCAAAAAGTGATATACTGACAAGAGTGGTTGACTAGGAAAAGTAGGATTTTAGGTCTGTACCACATGTTTGTATGCTCATGCCTATGTATTTTGAAAACACACCTCTGATTGACACAAGAGCAGCAAAACCAACGAGGATCTCATGGTCTCTCAAGACCCCAAAATTTAAAAACAACCAATTGAGGAATTTCTGCTACACACTGCTTTATCAGATAAAAACTTCCCTTTCCCTTAACTCAACCCCCTCCTGATTTGTAAGTAGAAAGTCTCCTCTATGCTCCCGAGCGCTGATAGACTCAACAATGCCCTTATTTAGAGAGGCAGGGGATGATGGGTGTGTGAGACTGGGTGATGGAGGGATGAAGGGATGTTGGATGGTAGGTATGAGGGAGGTATAGATAGTGAAAGTTTATTGGTTCGGCCTTAACCCCAGGGCTTTCCCAGGTCGGAAGACTGTCCCAAGGGACCTAGGCGCAGTGAGACCCAGAGATGGAGCACTGTGATAAGGCCTTTATGACTCCGCCCTTTCCCGCTATCTTCATCTATTAACCACAACGAGGGGGGTAAACATGCATTACACCCAACCCCCATTTCCCTCCTCTGTATTCTACACCATCTGCATTCCTCTAATACCCACGGGATGGCTTTATTTCTTTTTCTCATATGGTTGCGTATGTTTCGCACATGTAGAGCTCGGTACACAGAGACACCTTGACACACGCGCAAACACAGGCCGACTCGCAGGCACAATCACACTCTGATCTCAGATTTGATAGATGCATGAGGCCCTCTGTAAGTGTATAACATGTGTGCCATATGAAGCTACGGCCCCAAAGAGAGATGACTCAATCACTTTTTGAGTATATACTGACAATTCTAAAGTCGCTGTCCATTTAGAATAGCCATCCGACATCAGCTTTTTACTGCGGTGATGAGGTTAGGGCCCTCTACGGATGATCGTGATGCATTTCCCCACATCTGACTTGCATTTGTTTACATTCATTTATCAAAGCATTTGATGTAGCCTGATTTATTTGCATGAGCATTTTTGTTTGTCCCAAAGGAGATTTTGAACTGAAAGTTTGGAGTTCATCAAGAAATACTTAAGCCAAGCAACATTTATATGAGACGTCCACAGAGGCTGGTAGAAAATACTGTGTTCGCTTGTCAGTGACATTAATCTAAAAGGCTTTTAAAACTTTTTTTCTGTATAGTTTCTCTATATTTTTAAGTTATAGCATTCCTAATCTGCGAAATAAAAAATATTATTTGTTGAATGGTGCAATAATGACTTTCAGATAACCACAAGCATGAACTTTTATACACTCTGTAAATTCTCCATTTACCCAAAAAATACTGCAAACAGGCAGTATCAATGAGGAAAATGGAGGAATTTTTCAACAAGCTAGCCTGATCCTCTCATACAGTAAAAGGAAGATTTCTGACATTGTAAAAATCTGTAATTTCCCAGATCTCTGGAACTTTGACCTCCATATATCAGTCAGTTATATTAACAGAAATCTTCCCCAATCCATTGAAAATGCACACAAACAGCCAAATAGTGAATAGGCTAATCATTCACAAATACTCAACTGGTGCGTTCAAACAAAACGTAAAGTACATTTTTCAATAATTCACTAATTCATTAAGTCTAGTTCTTTGTTATTTCTTGACTTGCAATCATTTTCTTGTGAATATGTTAGCCAGCAGTTGCGTATTTACACATCAGAGCAACATTAGCATTCATTTAGAGTTGTATTTCTGGCCACCTCTGTCTTGGTATGAACCAACTCCTGAGAAAAACAGCTGGTTCTTTAGCTGCTAAATGCTCACTAACTTTGTCTGTCTGCTGTTTGGTGCTGAAAACGTAGCGTTCAGCTGATTTGTTTGCGTTTTTCAGTGAAAACAGCTGCCCGCTGCAGCTAAAACCAAGACTGATGAGAGTGATGAGACTGAACCAAAACAGTAAAGGGGCAGGCTGTAAAACAATGAGCTGAAAGGTTAGGTTTCTCAGAGCTGAGGGTCTGTCACTACTATAGACCTTTTTCACATTACATGTTTGATCCATTAACATAAAAATATTGATTAGTGCAGCTTTAAGTTTCTGCAGGACAAATGAGCTTCCAGAGCAAGAAGCAACAACGGTTGAACATGCTAATGATGCAGGTGCCTGTACCAGGTACCGCACAGACTGCACAGTGGATCTGCTGCAGGCCATGCAGTGCTGGAGGGGGAGGGAGGGATGATGCTGGCGATGATAACTCAATTCTTCCATGGAAAAGCCTGAGTCACAGGGTGAACATCCTCTGTTACATGTGTCTGTTGGAGTGGGCCGCACGTTCATGGTTATTAGATTACTGCTGTACCTGCTCGCCTTGCATCCCCCAGATGAAAGTGGTTAGGACAGCCCAATTAGGAAATTATGCTTGATGTTTCTAATCAGGCGCTCGGCTAGAACAAAGAGAAAGAGACTCACCCTGGCCCATGGGGCCAGAACGCACGGATGTGGCCACGGGTATGTGTGTGTTTGTATGCACGTGAAATCTGGACGAGTCCCAGTCCCTTACCGAAATGAAGAACATTAGTTCAATCACTCTACTTGTGCAGATACACAACATTACTCCCCAGTGCGTCTCTATTTTTCCCAACAATAATTACAATTCTGAAGATAAATATGGTCTTTATTAACTATTTGCAGATTCCACTTGAAGTATGACTAAATATCAAGGTCACGGTTGATGTTAAGTTGTCCAAAAAGGACGTCTCTGCAGGTTTACATTACTAAACTGCCCTAATGAAATAGAAAATATCATGTTCAACCACAACCATTTTGCATAAATTGCCCTGCTTTGAGCTGTACTCCTTTTATGGACCGGAGTTCAACCATAGTGTGCCACGGTTTTCCTTTGACCCGAGTTCAAGCGAGAGAAAGGGGTGATTTAAAAAAAACCACAGACCCAACTGTTGTTTTAACCATTTAAGAGATTTTGACCACAAGCCAGTGTGCTGTAACAGTATCCTCTTTTATGTGCTCGTAAAGCCACTTTTTCACACCACCGCGCTGCCTGTTTGTGAAAACACTGGCAACAGGAAGGCTTTTGAAGTATTTTCATCAATAGATGCAGAGTTTAATTACAAGTGGTACTTACAGGAATGGTATGTCTGGAGAAATAGTCACTTATTTTGTGAATGATAGTGACTTTTTATGGTGATTTAGATATTTCACAGATGACCAATGCAGATTACAGTAAAACTCAAAAAGCAATGGGCCACCAAGCTGCAAGGCTTTTTCTTACGTTATGTTTTAGGTTGACGCAGAATCATGACTAATATTTCCAGTGCATAGACGTACTAATAAACAGGATTAAACACTGACTGTAGCCTATGATCCCATACATCTAAACAGTATAGCTCCCAGGCAGTTGGCCTGTAACATTATCACAATGTAAATGTATTTTTGGGCTTCGTGTTATCGTAACCACATTGGGAAACCTTGAATAAATTGACAACAGTGAACAGAGTTGGAACAAACTGAGCACATCGAGCAGCAAGGTTGTCCATGGGTCACGTTATTAACATGAGGGGTCACTGTTAATATCCTCTGTGGGGAAGATCACATCACTCCAGAGGGGGGAAAGTTTGGCAAAGAGCCACAAGACGTCAGTTTGTCACTGTTTCACCTCTCAGTTCAATTTTTCAAAGAAAGGAGGTGTGAGGAAAAAACTCAAAGCCAAGTGAACTGTACTCGCTGCATTTAACACGACCGTGCTGTCAAGTTGGGTGAAATATCAGACCAATTCAGTCTTTACCTCCTTTTCTTCTTCCCTCCTCCTGGCTGCTTTTTCATCCTTTTATCATCAGTTCCTGCTTTTTTTATCCCTGTCAACTGTCTGCCTATCTGTCTCCCAGGACGGCAAAGGGCTGTGCTAATAAAATTGTTCAACTTGACTTTGGAAGCACATTAAAGGAAGGGGTGGACAACTGTTAATGCTGCTTCTGCCAAGATGAACAAAAACAGCCAAAATAAGTAAGCTGCCCCCTTGGAAGCTGAGCTCAGACACATTCACTTCAGGAAACACACAGTCCATCTCCTCTCTGCCGACACGTAGCATTTATCTTTCTTCCCTGCTTGTATTCACACAGTTTCATGACTGGCGTGGATCAAGGAATGTCATCTGCTGGTCCACCACTGTGGTTAAGCCTTAAATATCTCTGGGACTATTGGGCGGATGAAATTTTGAACATATTTTCATGGTTCCCACAGGAAAACTCTTAATGAATTTGCTGATCCCCTGCCTTTACTTATAGCACCACCACAGGGTCGACACTTTGCAAGAAATGTCAAGTCAGCTGTTGGATGGATTGACATGACACTGGCTGCACATTCATGTCCCCCTCAGGATGAATCCTAATGATTTTAGTTATCCCCTGGATTTCCATCTAGCGCCATCTTCAGGTCAACGTTTTAATTCGACTTCACCTACGAAACAAACTCCGCTGTATTGTATGTTAGCTGGCTAATACACTGGACAAAGATGGTAAATATGGAAAACACAATTCCTGCTTAACATCTGAGTGTTAGCATTGGCAGTGCGAGAATGTTGGCGTGCTGTTAGCAGTCAAAGCACAACTATGTCTACGTGCAGCCTCGTGGAGCAACTAGCATTACACTAGACTCTTGATCATTTCTGTTTTAGGAGCAGCCTTCTCATGAATGTTCTCAGACTGCAACCACACTTTTGAATTGTCAAAACTTAAGATCTGTGTTCCTTTATATTAAAATTCCTCACACTTTCTTGCAAAGTTTTCTTCACAAAGAATATAGAGGAGGCCCAGTGAATAAAGTCTGAGTCATGAGGCTTAAAGGCCAGTCCACTTCTCCCAGCTGCCTTGTATGAGCGCCGCGAGCTATGGGGTGAGTGTGATGATGTTATGGGATTATTTTTATAGAACTGCAGCATGAGGACACTTTGCCTGTGTTGCCATGAATTATTCAACCCCCATCTGCGTTGTTGGAGAATGCAGTGTTTTTTTTGGGAACTCTGCGAAAGAGGGAGCTGCTCTTTTTCAAGAAGAAGGAGATTAAACGCTCGTTGCCTTTTTTATATGATGCGTCACCTCAGATGTACGTTCGGCTGCCAGCGCCTCGTCCTCAGTGAGCTGTTTAAATTCACGACAGGGCTGCCTGCTCCCACACTAGACGGCCTCTCCTCCACCACCACATCCACGCACACACTCCTATACCTGCGTGCAATGCGCCACACACACACACACACACACACACACACACACTTCTCTTTTTCTGCATGAGAGGCCACTTTGCCAGATTTGCCTCCCTGCCAGGTCTTTCCCCGAGCACTTAGATGGCCGAATGTGTTGACTTGGTGGGTTGGAGACCACCAGGAAAGTGGATGATGAAAACTGCCAAAGAAGAGCTAAAGTTGCCAGATTTGCTGCCTTGTCAGCTCAGCGCCAAAATACTAAAAAGCCCATAGTGACAGCACACCCACATACAGGTATTTCAATGCCTCAGTTGAGACTGAAGTCATTTGTTTCCCCCTATTTTCCACAACAAAGTCTGAAAACTCTAAAAGACATCAATGTCATGCTTCAACACAACATAATTTTGCAATCTGAGGCCAGCTGTGGACAGGTGAAATTGCTTGAAAAATAGGAATAGTCAAAAAGTAAGCTCAAGGGAAAGCCCTCGTTTTCCTTGCATCATTAAATTGAAATACGTCTTGGGAAACATAACTGCTTTCACCACCACAGAGCAGCACGTCTGCCATGTCTGGCACAGGCCTTAAAGTGTGCATCACTATTTTCCAGCACATCAATAGTGAAAGTGGCCTGATTGGGTGAGAATTAAAATGGCAGTCACAGCCAATAGTCAGTCTGCATTAAATAGAACAGATGAGGGCTTCTGTTATGACTCCTTAGTCCCGTCTCCGCGGTCAGTGAACTCCCCACAAGTAAAGCTCAGAAAATATAAGGTTACCTCCGACTAAATCTCTAAGAGATGGAACAAATTTGCTCCCATATGTATTCACTCACTGGCATTAGGTGCTCTTATGTCTCACTGTATTAGAGGAGATATTTGGTAGGAACACAGATTTCTGGCCAGTAAGTCCAAATAATTGAAATTATTAGATTTGTGGCAGTGGGACTTGATGTAAATGTCCAATAATTTGATTCGAGAAGTTTGAGGACTGTAGTGGTTGACCAAATAAGCAGATCATGCGGGTCGTAACACAAGTTAGCTAGAAGTTAGGTGAAACTATCACAGCCTGCAAACAGAAACGACAACACTAGTCAACTGCATATAATAAGTATGAATATTTAGAAATATAAATAAACCAGACTAATAAAAACTAGAAACACCCCATTTTGCTCCTGCACAAAATTATTTAATGTGGCTGAGGACTCGATTACAGGCAAAAGTAACTGCAGCACTACAATATTTCATTATAATGCTGTTTGGTCACATGCCACCTTTAGATATTTCTATTCAACGCTTTACCATGTATTTTCCAAGCAAATATCGACATGTGTGATTGTTTGTGATTAAATCAGCATATGTTTCATGCCACCCATTAAAGTCTCCATGCTACCCTCTTGCCACCCCATGAATAATTCTCTAGATCTGTGCCTGCTAACAGTGACCAAAAAAACCAAAGCAAATACAAGCATTTAACTACTCACTTCTGTCATTATTCAAAACTTACTTTACTTTATTTGGAGCTAAATTGTTCTTAGTTTGTTAACACACTAACAACTCTACTGTTCCTCCCACTGAAAAAATTCCACTGGACTTAACTCTGCTGTATGCCAAGTTTATACTATTAAATCAATGGTTTCATTACTGTGTAGGAGTGAATCTAGAGAAAATACTGCAGCTGCCATAACTTATCAGATATCAGCACCTCAACTGACCTTTGTCTTTAAATGTCAGCAAGTGTCATCAGTAGTTGTCTCAATGCTCTAAACACCCTGTGAAAGCATTATCACGTTTCTTATATGTCAACCACAGACACTGGCGGTTACAGAGTCTCCCCCACATCTATTTGTTATCTGATAATGTTTTTCACAGGTTGTTATGGCTCTTTGTGTGTATAGAATTGGTTGTCTTTTATAGTGTTTTTGATAATTTTTTGTTTCATTACTTTTTAATTAAAGCTGCAGTAGGTCACTTATATAAAAATAACTTTGCTGTCATATTTGCTGAAACTTTCACTATATCCTGACAGTGGTACATAAGACAGATAATCTGTGAAAAATTAGGTTCCTCTGGCTCGTCCAAGTGCTCCTAATGGCATTTGCAAGAATCCGCAGGGCCCGAACGAAAATAACCAAAAAGAGCCAAGACGAATAGTTGATTGTTGAGTCTCATTCATCAAATACCAACGCTTTGGGAACTCAACAATAAACTAACTTCAAGCCACCAACCCAAAATGTCGGTATTTGACAACTCTGTGGATTCTTGCAAATGCCATTAGGAGCACAAGGAGCAGCCAGAGGAATAGATGATCTGCCTGATATAGTGATGGTTTCAGAAACTGCAGCTTTAAATGTTTTTTTTATAATTTGTTATTTGATGATAAGCCGAAGCGCACTGGTCTCACCATAAAATTGTTCTTAAACTAGAAGTGTTACTGCAGTTTAGACCTCTTCTTTGGCTCTATCAACAGGTTTGATAGGTGGTTTCATTTTGGTGTATCTTGTCAGTAAGTACCCCTCCAGTCTGCTTATTGTCACTTCACTTGGATGTTTGACCTTCAGTGTGCAGAATGATGCATGTGCAGACAACTGAAGGCTGTTTTCACATTTGCACAAACAATGATGACGGACATTTCAGAAGTGGGCGACATCTTGTGTTTAGCTGTTTGAAATAAACCCCATTTGAATATTCATGATGTTAATTTTACCTACACATTAAAGTGTGCAAAAATGACTTTTCTTGTATGACTTTTGCAAATTTACAAAAAGGCACAATGTCGTTGAGAAAGCGTCACACTAGTGAAGCTCGCACACGTGTTTGCGCCATTAAAAACATGCATGATGTCAACACAGGGCTTAACCTAAGCCATGCACATTCAACAGGACACACTCTCTCAGGACTCAGCTGTAGCAATAGAGAAAGATCAGACTGAACTAATTATTGACCTGTGCATGCAAACAAAAAACATCCGAAAGACGGTTCCTATAAACACAGTCAGGCATTGATTACACGTCTTGAAATCTTATAGTATTGCGTTTTGTGTTGGCAAAACTTTTAAGCATTTCTCATTTCTTGAAACCCTTTTCGATAACAGTTCCTCCTCCTCTCTTTCTCATCCGGTTTGCACTTGTGTTCCACGACTGTACCGAGCTGCGCTAAAGCCTGGCTGATTTACTGAGTGTCAGACAAGTCGTGATCTCTGGACTTTACAGACAGCCAGTGGCAGTAAAACACACTCCCCATATGTAACCCACCTCCTCCACTAATGAAGCCCGTAAACCAGACTGTTTGACAAGCGGCAAACACAGCTGAGAGAGCAGACCGTTTTAATCGGGCCTCTGGAGGGAGACCCACACCTACGGGGAGAGGACCCCGGGACAGTCCGACATACATCAGGCACGACAGGGAGGCCCGAGGCCCCATGCATGGTTTGAGCTGGGACCGTCCCCAAGGTCCTCGACTGCACAGGTGCATGATGGAGTCACAGGGAAAGAGGTCAGAGTCAGGCTTCACTGCAACTGACTGCGCAGGATTGGAAATGGTTTTGGCGCTTGTATTTTTTTTCGTCTGAGTCAGGTTGTGGAAGTGAAAAGAGTTATGTCATCCCCCACTTGTGATGACCGACCGGTGCTGTTACCATGGCCTGGGAAGTTGTGTTTTTGGTCCTGTTTTTGTCTGTTTACTTAACAAGGTAGCTTTTTTTTTTTTTTTTTTAAAGAAATTTTAAAAAAGTGTGTTATGAAAATAACAAATTTAGAGCATTTCACAGCCTTGGTAGCAGTATTTAGTAGTTTCAGATGGATCTAGAGGCCAGCTGTGATATATTAATGCCCGCAGTAAATTTGTCTCTTCACTTGGTATTTTATTACTGGGTTTTATCATTTTCTGTTTTATGACTCCTGTGTTTAATTGCTATGATACTAAACCCAACTTTACTACCAAAACATGGCAGGAACAGACCAATTCAGACCAGAACCAGCCATTATCCATGCTTATTCAAACAAACATTCAACATTTAATATGTCCTGACCTCTATTACACTGATAGCAGGGATACCTCAGGGTTTTTTCCTTTTTTCTTTTAATTTTGACTGTTGCCAAACATTTTATAAACTGGACTCAAGATGTGGAAGATTTTTCAAAATTAAGGCTAGTTCTGTCATTATGAAAGATTAATCAATTTCACATGGCGCAAGAAATCATTTAGGCAAAAAAAAAGAGGGCTGAGAGCTCCATCGGAAAATAAAGCAACAGATGCTGAACCACTCCGAGACAGAGCCTGCCAACCGAGGGTTTAGCAGAATGATTCCCCGGCCGGGTTTTTTTCCCTGATCTTGCAAGGAAAATAAAATCTCTCCTTGGCTGCAGATTAAGCATAGATGGAGGGGGGTCAACCTTGCTGATGCCTTTTCATCATAATTTATACTCCATCTGCCGGCTCAATCAGCACCTCGGAGACACCCAGCTCTATTTGTCCACAGAACCGTTATCCCTAATGGATATTGCAGCACCTTTTCGATGACCACTGTAAAAACACATACAAGTACACACATACTAACTAGTACTGTAGATACAAGAGGAGTCAGATGGCATTTTATTTCTCAAGACGCAGATTCATGTGTGATAGTTGCTCCAAAAGGAAGACATTAACTTGCAAAAAGTTTTTCTTTCCTCCCCTCTGGTGATCTAAGGTTTCGACACAACAGTCCATTTGGACGGCGTTCTGTTGTTATTCACAAGGGGACGCATGTTTTTAATGGCGCAAACATCAGTGGAATCCTAAGGCATCTCCCCCCCCCTTCGCTTGTTGAACTTGTAACGTGAATTTAAATGTTTGCTGTATATGTCAGATAGTTTTGGCTAAACAATCCTATGTATTATTTCAACTAGATATATAGTTTTGTACCATTCGAGGCCATACGTAATGCGAAAATGTGTAATTACAGCTAAGATTTGTTAAATTGTGCTAATTCAGTCCTCGGGGTATTTGTGATTTAGAAGAAATATGCCTTTGGGCAATGAAATCTCTCAGAAAATATTTGGATTGCAGCTGGCTTGAAAGCAAACTATCCTCCCAACAGAGCAGAATAAGGCATATTTCAAATGCAGCCCAAGAATAACCTGTGAGCTGTTCCTTGCAGCAGAATTGGATATTCTGTTATTTGACATGCAGTTTGTTTGATAGATCGTTTTCTGCTCTTTACTTTAAAATAAAAAATAATAAAAACTGAAAACAAAATGGTAAAAAACAGATGATGTACGATTATGTATGTGATTATGTTAGATAGGCCTACCCACATGCATGCATACAAACATGCAACTATACAGTACACACACAGATTTACACACATACATACTGGGACATTGTATAAATATATCAAAGTGCAATAGATTATAATGTAGATTAACTCGAATTCTGTACTGAACTCAACTACTTCCATTTTATGTTTCATTTTAGTGATCCTATGAAATAGATACACTGATTAAACTACCCAACAGTATGTAAAGAAATTAGCTTTAAAATGCCACTTAAATGTTGATTCATCTGCTGATATGTATTTTTCTCAAGACACATTTTGATTGCAGGACTTTTACTTGGTATTCTGTATTCTGTTCTCTATGTCAGTTTAACTTCTTACATCCTCTGTTTTGTCAGATCTGTGACCTAACAATTATTGACGAGCATCTTTTATCTACTCCCTCAAATATCCATGCACCATTATCTGTAGGTACCCTTTATATAGTGTGCTTTGTTAATTTACTTTCCCTGCAATCAGTTTATTGCTAAAAATTGCTTTTTTAATATAATTTTTATATCGAAATCCAATAATTATCTACAAAATGACCTCCATTGGCATCAGACGCTGCATTCAGTCCTGGTCTGGACGTGCTGTTCACTGGGAGCTCCCAGTCCCAGCAGAGTCAGCTAATGTGGTCCTTAGGTCCTTGACAGTGGGATGTAACACACAGTGCTATTGACTAGTCCCTCACTAATCGTGTGTTTTTACAGAAAATACGTAACTATGCGGAAGCAAATAGATTTCTCAAATAGAGGCTGAAATGACTGAAAATTCTAATTTAATATCAAATAGCGACAATTACAACATTATCAGCCTCTTCACACGTTTCTCTGTCAGGACAGATATTATGGGTTAGCAGCGGCTGTTCTCTCATACCCCAGCTATGTAAGTACCCAGAACCCCTTTGTGTTTTTGGCATATTTGGGAAAAGCTGTGATCTTCTGTTAACACTCTGAGTAGGTCTTTACAGACTCAGTGGGACATTTGACTTGTGAGTGTTTGGTCTGTTTCCTAACAAACCAAATCGTACAACCTGAGCCCAGTTGGCCCATACGGACACATGCCATGCCAGCACCTTTATAAGATCTGTGTGTTTGTGTGTGTACGAGCGTGTGCCCGGTGTTTGGAAAGCCATGAAATGCACTAAATATTTGTCGAATTATTTACTTTTAATCGCAGCCCTCCTGTTTCTGACAAATCACAGCTGTGGAGGCATCAAGTGAAAGAGTAATAATTTATTTGTTGGACAGCTGTTTGACTGCAATAAAGACCGAGTACACCAAGTGCTCAGTGGTACGCCTGTCCATGCCAGGTGATCAAATACTAATCAAATCATGAAAGAGAAGACGGGGAATGGGTCACCGGCCACACACTTGAAGGCAAAAGAAAAACAGATACATTCATTTTGCCTTTTATGTTTGATTTAATCATAGTAACTGATGTTTTATTGTCAACACCGTTACTAAAGAACAGTATTACCATGATAGTTTTTGTTTTAAAGGAATAGTTTGACATTCGCTCTCTTGCAGGGTTAGATGAGAAAATTGATACCATGTCCACGAAGCTACAGCCAGTTAGCTTAACTTAGCTTAGCTTAGCAGTTGCCAGGCAACCAGTGGAGCCACCAGGAAATTAATGCTACAACAACACATAGTCCCAGATGTAACCCCCCTTTGTAAAACCACTATTTACACTTCAGTTTTTGTAAGAATTAAAGTGGCTTCCAGTCTTTATGCTAAGCTAAGCTAACCTGCGGCCGGCTCCAACTACATTTTTTCCGGTACAGATGTTAGAGTGGTATCAATCTTCTTGTCTCAAGTAAGTAAACGTGAATAAGCGTATCCCACAAAATGTCTAACTACTTCTTTAGTTAACATGATAGCTAATGCATCTTACAGGAAACCACCAACCAGCCTTCGAAGTGTATCTCTGCTTTAACAGTGTAAGTTATCTCAAGTATGCTTTTTGCTTTGATCCTTTACCCCTTCGCTCGCACACATATGCTGCTCCTCTCTCTAGTTGTTGTCAGATGTGACATTTGATATTGCATACAGCCTGGCTCGGAAGATCTCCTGCTCACTAATGACTAAACATGGCGTCGTACACTAAGCCCCTCCATGGCTGTGGAACGTCTTACTGAGTGACGTGATGGAGCTCAGCTTAAAGACGATGCGAGACGAGACGGAGGAGGAGAGCCATTTAGGGCCTGACTTGCTGGCGACTGCGGCAGGAACAGGAGGCACCTGCACAGAGTCATGAGACAGCCTGCCTGGGGCCCCAATGGAGACTTATGGGTGCTGTCACCGGTCCAGGGCCGTGTCCTGACTGTCACTCTGCATGATGGAGCCCAGAGGTAAACTCCCTCACGGAGCAGGAAAAGTGTTTTCTTCTCCTGTCAGCCTCAGTGAAATGAGTGATTTGAAAAGAAGAAAGGTTGAAAACGTTGAACAAGAGAGAAGACAAGAATATCAGTTATAAGAATATAGGTTGACTAATAACTTCATTAATGGCTGATAAATAATGTATTAATGCTTTATTGATCAGTTATTAATTCTTAATCATCAGGTTGTGAAAAATCTGAACTACACGTGTATTTTTTAGTTCATTAGGAAAAAAAACCCTTTCATTGGTTTGACCTCTTTCTGGAAACGGGCTGCAGAGCATCTGGACAAATGAAATTGTTAAGAATTTTTATTTAACAAATACAAATGCAGAAATGGATTATTGTAACAACCCTTTATTAATGACTTATTAAAATCTCTACTTACAGATGATTTCATTGTTGTTGGCTTATTAGAAAGTGAGCTTGTTAACTTTATTAACATTTATAAATGTGGACTTAATGTTTATTACTCTATTACTTCGATATTTCTAACCACGTAACTGATTTATTAATCTTTATTAATGCCAAAACATTAAGAACACATATATTTAGTTTATTGCCCTTTATTGATGACATTCATAACTCCAGACTTGATTTTTAACAACTCTATTAACATTTACATCTGCAGACTTGATGTTTATTACCCTCAATAATGACTTATTAACAGTTACAACTGACAGACTCATAGGCTTGTCTGAATGAGAGAAACTCTTGACCTCTTATCACTGACATTATTAATTCCTTCATTTTTGTACTATTTTCTATACTATACTGAACAGTAACAGTATTAATGAATGATTTATTAACTATTAATAAAGTCCCTTTGTAAATAGTGACTATTAGAAAGTGGTCTTACTAATAGATAGATAGATAGATAGATAGATAGATAGATAGATAGATAGATAGATAGATAGATAGATAGATAGATAGATAGATAGATAGACAAAAACAGTTATAAAAACAGAGACAAATAAACTCCTTACGGGTGTAAATCAGCTTTTTGCAAACTTTTCAACATCGTAGCCTGATACTGAGGAGTAGAATCACCATAATAATAAATGTCATGAAGTTCAAAGACACTGCAGTTGTTTGATGAAGAAAACACACTTAGTGAAGTCTATTCATCAATCAAGCATCTGCTTCTGCCCAGTTGTGCGGTCAGAAGGAATCCCTGGCATGTGGAGTGTGGTTTTAAGGAGTGCTGGAAGCAGCCACCTCTTCAGTCTTGCTCAACAACACAATGCCTGAATGATCTAACTTGACTCTTTGGGATGGCTATGTGAAACCCATGGAGACATTGAGAGTCTGTGGCATTCTCCTTTAATTAATCAGAGCGAGGTGAGATCAAACGCACCACTCCCACGGCAGGGTGGGGGAAAATACTGGGGCTGGGGGAATTTAACTGGTTGTTGGGATTTTTGAGGAAAGAGAAATGTTTTGTTTCTTTTGCTTATGATTATGTTTTTCATTAAGGTTTTTTAATAAAGTGATAAGTGATGATAACCAAACACATACATATCTGGGCCTTGCCCTCTCTTCATAAATGGAGGGCTTTATTAGTCCAGATGCATGCTTTTCAAAAGCTTGGGAATCCGCAGCGCAGTCTGTCAATTTCAACACCTGCGCTCCACTCCCTCATAAAAACCACCTCGTTTCACTCCCAAGGGTGACTTAAGGGCATGTTAGACGCTATTGCATCCCCTTAGACTCCGACTGTAGGTTTCTCCGGCCCACTGACATCCCAAAAGTCATCTGTGTTTATCGAAGGATCACTGTTGTCATGGATTCTGGGATGACCTCACGATTACCATCAAGTGGTGAAAAGGCCCAAAGTAGTTGAACAGAGCCGCTGATTATGTAACGTTTTATCGGGGAGATTTTGATTTAATGAGATAAAAATTTGAACGTCCACATCGATCTTGAACTGTTAAAAACTGTCAATTTGCATTTAGCGTGCAATAAAATTGAGTTCAAACAGCCATCAGTTTCACATCATTTTGAACACCTGCTCCAAAGTCTTATCAGCTGTACTGTAATTCTCATAAATAGTCTCATTATAATTCTCAGATGGAATAACGGTCACTTAAAAATGAATACATATCAACAATGTCAAATTTGCTGTATGCTAACAATTATTTCTATTAGTGTGACCGAATTCAGAACTGCATTTTTACTGACCTTTCACTGTATTTCACATCCTACATTAACACCCATGTGACTCTCTGTAAGACTGAGGATGTATGTGCCTCCATTTCTCCTATATCAGCAGGCTTATGTGCCCGAGATGTGTACTAAAACTTTAAATGAAAAACCTGTTGACACGTCCACAGGGACGAGAGGAGAGCTTGTGGGATTGCAGTTCTCTCTTCAGCTCAGCTGGCCCAATAGCTAACGGGCTGCCATGAGGTGTTTAATGGCTGTGTGAAGTTCCCACAGGGGAATGGCTGCTGGGAACATGGATGAATCTGCCCCCCCCCCCCCACTCACTCCCTCCTGCTCTACAAACACGGCTCCAGCCCAGTGATGGATGAAACAGGCCGGAGCCTACCTCGGCCTTATTTATGGGAGCAGAAAGCGCTCTCCCCGTCTGTCCACACACGGCGCAGTGAATGCCATTACATGGTGGGGGGAAGGGGGGGGAGACATCTGACATTGAAATGAACTACACGCTTGTAACAGTTCTTCTGGAGATAGGAAGTGATTGCTGTTTGTAATATGGACATTCCAGAGGTGGAAGTGAGGCAGACCACCAGAACTATCCTGAGCTAGTCTGCTGTTCCAATCATGCTCATCAACGTCCATGGGATGCTGATCCAGAGCCTTGGAAGGGTTGCAGACCTGCAATGTTCATTGCGGTGGCACTGAGTGGGCTGATAGAACGGGTCCATGGTTGGGAGCTTCTGTGTAAAGAAGTACATCAACAAAGTATGTGAGCACTTCAACATTACACCCATGTGTGATTGTTGAACATTTTAACCCCAGGACATTTATGCTATAACAGCCTCCACTCGACAAGACAGTGGCACAGCAAAATTCACCCTCATGTTTTCGCCAAATATTTGATTCTAGAAGATGGGTGACAAAATGACTACTCGTGATCTACTTAGCTTGCTAGGAACTCGCTAGTCAGTAAAATTCTTTCTATTTTCTCTACTGTGATGTTTACTCCCCCTGGCACTTTTGATGGCATAGCTCCTTGTAGGGTTGGTAGGCAAGCTACTGTAGCTGGTGAGCTAGATTTGGATGGGGCAACACAACTAATATGCCATGATGTCTTGCTCCATTTGACATCTGTGAGCCTAAATTTACCCAAGGTGTGACTTGGCTTTTATAGGGAAGGTGTTCTACAAGATTTTGGACGCATGGCACCAATGTTGGACTCACAGTCAACATTCCAGTTCATCCCGAAGGTACTGGTTGGGTTGAAGTCAAGTGGAAAGGGTCTTCCCGGAACAAAGTTGGAAGCACACTACTGAAATATTGTGCTATACTATTCATTTTAATGAATTATTCCCTAAATTGGAACAAAAAACATAAATGAAAACAGTCCCAGACTGAGAGGCATCCGAATACTTTTGCCCAGTGCATGTATAGTTGGTGTGCTGGTCCTGGGTGGGCAACTGGTGCCTCTAACTGTGACCTGAGTCATTTCAGAATTGGAGTCTGGTCAAGGAGTCTAATGGGGGTCTGGATTGTTGGCTGCAGCAAGACTTTACAAGAGAGTCTGCATTTTTTTAACTTTAAAGGGTTACACAATAGTGTCCACAAGTGGCTCTCCACTCCTGGAATTCCTTTCACACAAAAACAAGTTTTGTTTTTACCATTTTCAGAGTACAAGATTACAAAACACTTGGAGTTAATCAGAAAAGTATGACTGGAATTGTAAATTGTATTGCACTTGCTTATGTGTTCTTTTCTTTTAATTTCAGTTCATCACTTCGATAAGTGTTTTATCACCGTCCAGGCTGAGAGAGACTGAGCCTGGACCAGACACAGAACACATCATTTATAGCGCATAGATTGGAGGGAAAACACAGTGTCTGCGCTTGGTGATTAACTGTTGACACCACAGCAATCAGGTTTTATTTATTGGATGAAATCTGAATGTGCTTTGTTCTTGCCAAGTAGCTACAAAATATGATCGATCATGTCATAAAAAGCTCATCCCCATTGATGTAGCCATTTTTCAAGAAGGTGTTTGGCCTGGCTGTCTGGCAGTCATATTTCATTTGGCGTTGAGCAGTGTTATTCAAATTTGTTGGGGAGAAAAACTTGATTTCTGTAAGCAAAATAGTGCAGAGACATGCAAGTTTTCCTCCAAAGTCAATGATACGCTATGGGTTTTTCCTTTAAAGGGCTGTTTTTTTGACATTCTGTGATTGAGGCACCACACACAGTAGCCTTACATGGTTTTGTAATGCATTTAATTATCTATATTCTTCTAGGTCACTTGTCCGCAAAAGGGCCCAGAGGCATCTGTTGGGTCAATCAACTCTCTAATCGTCTATTCATCTTCAGTGGAGGTAGAAAACATACTGTTTGCCCTGTGTTCCTTCCTGCTGTGTCAGATATGCTGACTAAGGAAGCAATCTCAGCTCACTGTGATAACGACATGAAACGATCCAAGGCCTCTCCAAGCAACACTGAAAGTCAGGCATGTGAACTCGGCTGAAGAAAACCGGAAAGGATAGGAAAGCGAAGACGGAGATTGTCGGCCTCAGTATTTTGTTAAAGCGATAGAAGCACAACATTGTAGATGTCAAAGTCTGTGAGTTATATATCATCGTAAACAGCAGAGAGAAAGGCGGTGCGTTATTTTTGAGTGCTGTCCCAGGCTTCTACTGATCTCGCTGAGAATTTGGAGACGATGCAAACACTTACTGTTTTAAATGGAAAAGTTCTCTGCAGAAAGACAGATGGTCGACTGTGAGTCATAAAAAGAGACACTTTCTCATAGAAGTATTTTATGAACAATTAGCCTTAGCTGTCATAACAGTAATAATCCTCCCCACGCCCCGGTATCGGACAACTCTGCTCTCACACCACACATTTCCCTGAGAAGACGAAGAAGTTTCTATGAGAAAAGTGATTTTCAGCATTTGATAGTCATGCCCAGCTATCATTTATGCTGTTGCTTGTCAGGCAAAGTGAAGCTGCCAAGCAAAGATTATTTTATTTTTGAGAAAATTATCTTTCTAAGGAAAATATTGCGGTGTAAGGGTTGACTGATCCTCCCATCATCCATCATCACTAAAAAACTAGATTCAGGGACATTATTTTTGACCACATTGAAAAATACTTTTAGGGACCTTAGGGACCAACCTGGGTCGAGACTGGGGACACTGCATTAGGCAACAGTTCCAGAGGCTCTTTGACATCTGATAAGGGCTGGAGAGCTGAATTCATCCTGATCTTAAACTCTCCTAAGCTGGGGCAGATTGTGGAGATATGTGCGTCGCATACCCATGGCCACAAGGATAGGAAGTAATTTCCTCTGCACTTGGAGCTGATTGCATTGAGCTGGTTCGAGGGGGTCAGAATAAAGCGAAAACAAAAAAAAAAAGAAAAAGAAACTGACGCCTGCTTAATCAGCAGCAGGGCTCAAAAATAAAACAGCTTCCATGTGAGGAAAAAGCTGAATTTACTGACTGTTTATATCCGTGGACGTATTAGAGGAATATTATCAAGTTCAGGGTCAAAGACACAACGATGTAATGCTACACTTGTGCCCTAAAATAACCTTCTCAGTTGAGGAACTAAGACATAAACATACAAACAAGCACAAAGGCACCGGGCTGTCTGTGGAAGTAGCCATAAACCCTTCGGGAAAAAACAGCAGTTTGTTGTTCTGGGAAGGAGAATACGCCACTGTTTACTTCTCAATCTTTGCACAGTCTATTTTGCAATGCCAGTGAACTGAGCATGGTGTCTGTGGTTTTGAAGATAGGCTACACTAGATACGATATCCTCCTCAAGGGAGGGTTGAGCCACTAGCTAATGGGGAGCGAGCGGGCTGAGCTGCTAAGACTGTGCAGTGATATAATGCCACAGAAATTAATTTAATTCAAACAGGACAAAGGCCCTGTTGTCATCGGCGAGCTCCTGTCCAGAGAGCGTTGTCATGATCAGAATCAGCTATATGCGCCAAAAAATTTATGAGTGGAAGGGAAGGGAGGGTACAGGGAGGGATGGATCACCAGTCACGGTCTGGTTGGCACCACCACATTAATACAATCAGCATCACTGTGGTTAGCGATGATGACATCAAGAAAATTGGTTTGATTCACTCTCTATTTATTTCTGTAAGGATTCAAAATGTGACGGGAGGTTTTGGTTAGAGACTGACTACTGCCTGTCATAAATCTGTTTCTCATGGGCTACATAATCCCCGACTTGCCATGTCTACCACCCACACAAATACTTTGCTCCTGTTTAAAAATCATCCGCAGCTGATTTAATTGTTTCTGTGCGCTCTTAAAGGAGGCAAGCTTTAACGATCCCTCTACTCATTGTATTTTTCAGAAATGCCTGCTGAATCAACTCGCCTTATTGGAAACATGCTTTAGCTCAAGTCCTTTGGGTTACCACCAGTTTTATGTGGCTGTGTATGTCTGTGTGTGTGTGTGTGTGTGTGTGTGTGAGTACGAGTTTCCATGTCATTGTGCGTTCATGGGTGTTTCTGTGAGCATATACAGTAGGTTGTGTGCCAGTGTGCATATACATGTACAGTATTTGCGGCTAAAATTGAAGAGACAACTCTGTCCATTACTCAATAAATGAATCCGGTTTGCTCAAACAACATCTGGAGATGACATGGTTGCTGATCGAATTCCTGAATGTCATAGAATGAAACAAACATATTTTAGACATGATGAGAAGCAGCAATTACCGTACTTCGGAGCCATTTTTTTGCTCCACCCTGGGAGGGAGTGCTGGGCTGGGCTTGTAAAGACCTGGGTCACTGTCTTTGGAAAATGACCAGTTGACAGCAGGCGTGAAGTGAGTCAGCTCATTTTGTGTGAATTTAAGCAAATTGATTAAATGTGTGGCCGTCAAACAGAAAACTGGGAATTTGTCGTAACTGCTGAAACTTCTTAAACATGCTGTCTGTGGTTTTCTTCTGTCAGCCTTAATTTGAAAATGTTTTATTTGGAGCATTCTTTTAAATGGCTTGAATGATAATTTCATTTTATGTTTTTATTTTTTTATTTACCCAGGTAAAAGTCTCTACATTGTAAGTAGTAAACTTCTTGATGTATTTCAACACCCCAATCTTTTTGTTCAACAGTCTGTATGGATGAAAAAGCTCCAAATAGGAAAAACATGGATTGAATTTACACATTTCATTGTCTAAAAGTGTCTACAATTGTCTTTTTATTTAACAGTTTAACGATTAGTGCTCCAGCAATATGTAATGTAAAACAGTATAGAGAGGTCATGACGTCACATTGTCTCTGTTCCACAAGCTTCTGTAACTCAGTGCGGTCTGTAATTTAATATTTCTTTCATTAGTCTTCCTGAAAAAAAAGAGTGTTCTTTGGGCGTACTATAAATAAAATTATCTATTACAGCACTTGCTATTATAAATTAAAACCTTTACGATTTTTTCAAAGTTGAATGACTACAGCTCCTTACGTCATCATAACCTAATTTTGTCAATATATAAAATTCACCAAAGTAATTTTTTTTCAAATTTTATAGCATACTCTCTGCTGTATAAAAACCTTTTCAATATTTCCTCACTGTCCTGCTGTTAATACAAACATATCTGAGCCAACCATTACCCTCCAACTCTCTCAAGACTCACCTCTTTTGTTAAGCAATGCCATTTAGCTTGCAAAGGTCTAGGGCTTCTGGGAAATGGTGTTGTTAAAGGATGCTAAAAAGACTGAAATATTAAATAAACAAGGATATTAGATTTTTCAAAAAACTTAAATAAAAAGGTTTCTTATCTATACATGTGAAGTGAGCCACATTCAGTGTTGACAAAGGCTCTGTTCCCAGGCTGGATTTTTAGTTATTAGTATTGTTAGAAATGTCAATGGGATTTTGAAACAGGTTTTCTTATTTCTGGACCAGAACCCAAAAGTTCCGGTTTCACTGCGATTCTCTATATTGGCAGGAGGAAATAGCTTTGCTGTGTAACCCTATTTATGCTTTATAAATTATGATTTGCAGTTTCACTGTTGACATAACGGTTTACAACACGTCAAATGAATACAGACGTTTTAATTGCTTTTGTGTGTGGAGGAATTGACCTTGCTTATGTCAGCTTTCCTTGAGTCTCAGTTCCATTGACCTCAAGGTAATTACCGACTGACAGGTTGTGTAAACTCTTGATACTACATGTGTTAGATTGACCTTCACATGCACCCTCAGTCGCACACAAAACCACATAACACATTTCATCTTCATCTTTTTAAGGATCTGAACAAATTGGTGAGTTGATATCTGACTTTTGTAGTGTTATCAGAAATCGTACAAAACTGTTTTAAATCCAGAACTGAAATATTTTTTTCTCTTAAAACAGGACACTTAATTGATATTTTCATTGATGTTTGTGCAAGACACAAAGTCCATAAGGTGATGATTAAGAAAGGAAATGCATTCTGCCTCCAGAACCTTGGGGCTTGCTGTGGTTGTTTAGAATTGTTTGTTGACAGCGCTGTTTCCTATCCCTTGCACCTCCTGTTGTCCTGAGCACATATGGTTGGCTCGCCTCTCTGCATGCTTGGCCTCAGCTGAGAGACTGAGGCTTACATGGCTCAGTGGAAGGCCCCGACCCGTATGGTGCTACTGTCCATCTCTGGAAAAGTGTCACCTACTTCCAGGCAGGGGTATAGTCTATTTCGTCATAGGCTGTCTTGGATTCGGCGAGTAACAACACGAACCACTGTCTAAGATGCAGTCTGGTTGCTGAAGTTAACATAGAAGGACATCTTTGAGTCTCGCCTCTGTCCTGACCCCGGCTTCTCCCTTCCCTGCTGAGAATTACACTCTCAGCTTGCAGGAAACACTATCCACCTTCCAAAGCCCGCGTCTTTGCAGGAACACAAAATTAGTTGAACTTGTGCTTTCCGCGTTCCTCATTTCTTTACGCAGCCAGACACGTCTTCTGGTTTCCATTTGTTTTAAGCTATTAGCGCTCATGGCCTGATAAGGGAGTGGTTGGAGGAGCACAAACATCCGTCTCCGAATACATCCGTCATCGTCCATATGTGTTTGACTTGAGCAATAATATCCGCTCTTGGAAAGGTTTGACTAGAAGGACCGGAGGTGAAACTACCGTGGTGTAGAAGCATTTTGACTTTATGTAATACTTGACGAAGGTCTGAATGTTATGTGTTCGTTAAATATATTCCATCTCAATAAACGTCTTGGACAGCATGCAACATTGTTAAGCAATTCAATTTCACAGGCAGCTGACCAGAAACACAGCACTTTAAAGCCTTTTATAGGGGTTAGTTTTTGGCGTGTGAGAGAAAGTGCTTCACATGCTACGAATGTCACCTCAAGTCAGTTTCCACTGGTGCTTTTTGCAGTCAACAGAGGAGACTTGCTTTTCTAAGATGGATACCACTGGCAAGAACACACAGAGTCAAGCATCTCTTCTTATCCAGATGATAAACAAACTATTTTATTTGACTGTCTCTTCTGCATATGGCAGAACATCAGTTATGTCTGTGTTGACAGTGTCTAAGCCATTCAAGTGGCTGCCTTCTAGACAAATTTCTGGCTGTGCACTAAACAATAAGTCTTGCACTGCACAAAAATGAAATTTGATATTTTACCGTTCCATTATACGAGTTCAAAGGAGGAAAAAGAAACATGCATTTGTGTGCAGTATCTCAACATTTATTCCACGTAGGTCCTTTTCTTGAATCAGAAGAGTTACATTGAAGATGTAACGAGATAGAGACAAGTTGATTCTCACGGCACTGAAAACAACTTTGTTGGGAAACATTTAAAATCTAAAGAAGTTGTCAGTTGAAAGATAAGGTTAACATAGAGCAAAGACACAAAGAAGTGACTGGGGGTCTGGTTGAGGATGACCCCAGCATAACTCTTTTCCTACAACGCAGTCCTATCATTTCTTCTCCCACATTTAGACAAAGGAATCCAGTTATCATTTATTGTGATTAGTATGTCAGTTCTATAAATATTCCTTATAGAAGCCATGAGTCAACCAGGAACTGTTTTTGAACTCTTGGCGTTGTGTGTACTTAATCGAGCCCGCTTTCTTACAGAGCAGGGATCCTCGGGGACTTCTGCACCTGGTATTCAAAACTTCATCGATGACACTTACATCGGGGCCTGAACGAAGTGTCGTAGACTTGTTGCATTTGTTGGGAATAGATCATTCCTGACTTTTCGTGTACCTCAGTATTCCCCAGGTCTGTAAGGGTCACTTGCAGGTCACTGTGTATGCACACAGTAACACAGGGCAGATGCTTTGTCAGCATTAATATATTTAGGTACTGTTCACGTACCGCACTTAAGTATGTGTTCTTGACTTTCTTGAGAAACTAGTTGCCTGACTGGAAGCATGGCATGTCTGTTCTCTCTTGGAAAACAGGGCTTGAAAATGACATAATGACTGCACATTATGGATGACGTAGTGAAATTTTATATCTACTGTTCTCCATTGGCACGACAAAAGACGAGCTCTCAGCCACAGTTGCCACAGTGATCTTCTGTTTTGTGTTTACACTAAGTTTATTTGGCCCTCTAAGGGAGCTCTTGCCCCGGTAATTAAAAATAACATTTGCAGATAAAACTTAGCATAAACACCTCATTTAGTTGTACTCTTTCTGTGCCTGGATTGCATAACTCCTGTTTGACGGCAAGTCCAAAGCTTCGGCAAGCACCGTCGTAGTACAGCGCTCTCCAGATATGACAGGCCTCCACGGGGCTCGCAGGGTTTTCAACTCTCAAGCTCGCAGTGTATTGTGCCTGAAGCCTTGAGGGAGGAGAGACGGAGAGGAATGATGGCGAGTGATGGCCGTGGCTCACATCCACCCTCATAAAGAAAAAAATGTTGGTGTTGTGACTGAGCAGAGACCTCAAGAGTGCAGATTCCTATTCTTCTTCATCTGCAAAGCTGTGCAGATATTCAAAACGATGGCAAATCTTGATTTTCTAATTGTCTGAATTTCTTTGCACAGACATCCGACAGGCATCCACATTCAGAGATTTCCCAAGAATGCACGTACAAGTAAAGGCAACACGGTAACACTTTACTTTAAAACCCCAAGATTTGCATTTTTAAGCAGTATATAAACATTTAATACATTTATAACACACTAAAAAGTACTTGTATGCAGCTATAAATTAATTTTAAGTGTTTATTATTTTCATTATATGCCAACAATAATTTCTCCTATTAAGACGTATTTTGTATAATTACAGCTGTGTTTGTTTGCATTTATACACCACTCCACTTAAAGGAGGGTCCACAGGAGTTATTAACACTAATAATAAACACTTATTTTTGCTTACAATTACATTATAGTGTGTTATAAACCATTTATTAAATGTTTTTATATTTTTTTTAACCCTTTATTGGGGGTTAAAGTGTTACCAACACATTCAAGTAAGAATAATAACAAATAAGCCAGCTCTTTCAAATATATCTGCCTTTACTTTATTCATGTACTGTACAGTATTTCATTTCCAAAGTCTCTATCATACTATATGACAATAATGGCTATCATTTACTACAAAAGGTTGCATAAATAATTTAAATGTGGAAATAAAAAATAAATATGCAGTTCATTCTTTATAACAGTCCTTCTTTTTGTCTGTAGGAAACAGCCCTCCCTCCCTGCTTCTCTTTAAAACCTCACCGAGTGGGGGCACCACTGCAGAAGACCACACAGGTATGATATGTACAATCACGTTATGCATCACAGCTCTCAGCTTACACGACAAACCCCCTTCCAGTTGCTATTTCAAACATACAGTTGGAAAAAGAACCAAACATTGTCAGTACAGTTTAAAAAACCAAAATCAGGAAGCAATATGAGCAGAAAAACAACGGGGTGCTGACAATATGTGGAAACATTGTGAATATTCTTCATGAAGTACAGTCCCATCTTAGGCAGAGCTGAGGAAGGAGGTTGTGTTGTCTGCTCGGACAGACTGGGTATCGCCACTTCCTCTTCCTGCCGGATTCTATCAGTCAATACAATGATAAAAACTGAATTATTGTTTTCATTATGTTATTTTTGTTCCTATCTTTCCTGTTTGAGCTATTTACAGAATGGGAGCAGAGAGTGAATGGGAGTGGAGGTGTCTCGGATCCTGCAGGCTAACACAACGGGTGGATTTTGGCTGTGGATGGGTGAACGCTGCTCTATTTGGCCCGTTACAAAAGAATTCCGGTGTGGGCGTGCTGGAGAACGCTCTGCCCCTAGGTAACAACACAACCACGCACAATGTTCTGATGCCTCCTACACACATGTGCACTTTTTTGTGTGTGATTCCAGCAAACAGGAACTGCCTATGTCTAGAGGAAATGGCTTTTTATGACTCAAATAACACAGGAATGGGCTCATTTAGTAATTAAGAGGAGTCACAGGACTGCCCAGTAACCCCATGGTGTTAGAGCTGACAAAACTGATTTCTCCCCCCATTTCTCTTTCTCTGTCTCTCCTGACTCTCTGTATCTAGTCGTGGGAAAGGCGCTACTGTAACTGACAGGCCTGCTTGGGGCTGCTGCAGCGTGGAGAGTGCTTTGGGGCTGTCCTGACGAGTGAGGCCTTTAGTGTGCTGTCAGAGAGCTGCCTGGACCGCCGAACAGGCCAGGGCCTCTCAAAAACATGTCAACATCCCACCGTCAGAGCCCCCAGAGCTGCCACCATCTCCTCCGCACACAGCCAAAAGGAGATGGATTACAACCACTTTGGAGCAAAGATACACCTTGTCAGCTTTAAACAGGGCTGTGTTGCGGCGTAGCTCTGCATCCGCTGGATGTTTGTACAGATGGGCTTGGAGCCTCGGGGAGGACTTCTCATTATGCTTAAATAAAATCTGTTTGACTGGAGGACAGACCCGAGTTCAGGGAGGTTTTTGAGCTGTTGGGGTGATCAGATACTTGTTTCATATAATCCAACATGGTGCTACATCTCCTGACCGGTCACAGTTGTGGCAAGCCCTGGCACTGACTTTGTCATGCAAATAAGCAAAGTTCACAAATATGCTGACAAGTGGCTGAAAAATAAAGACTGATGACTTAAAAAACCAGCCCAGCAATTAGCTTATGAATTTGCTCTCTTTGAAATTTCTTTTTGCATCTCCTCCCTATTTGAAGGAGAGATTACGTCGGTTGGTGTGTTGTGTAACGTGCGTGTGTATGAGTGTGCTTTGGTGTCTGTCCTTGGATGCCCAAAGTGGAGCATCAGTACGAGTTGCCCATTAACGGCGTGTTGTTCTTGCTCCGGTCTTGAGACAAACGACTGTGCTTCTTGTTGCGTTGCCTCTTCGGGACCTCCTTGGCCTCTGATTGGTTGTGGTGGGGCCTGAAGCGCTTGCACTTGCAGGAGGTGACCACACGGATTTTGTAAGTCCGAGTGTTGCCGTTGGGACACTGCAGCTGGACCCTCCTCGTCCGGGAGTGGGCCGGGATGCAGCGGTATTCCGAGGCGTTACTCCTCCACCACTTTCCGCGGGCGATGGAGTTCGGCATGAGGTGCGAGGGCATACACTGGCCCGAGCACACCAGCTCCTTGACGGGCTTGGCACTGCGGCAGGATCCGTCGGTGATGTAACGGGTGGAACGCAGCTCCCTGCAGCTCAGCTCAGAGGCACCTGGGTTGAAGAGCAGGATATCACAGTTACACTCATGGCTCCATCCCAAAACATACACTTTGAAGTGCTGCACACTGGAATGGACATTGTGCAGGTTAACTGCTCCAATGCTGCAGCTGTGCCTAACACCAGAATGTGCTAATTTCTCTGATTCTGTTTATGTCGACATCAACTCACCTATTGCGTTATTTGTGTAAAAAAAAAAAAAACACACGTCAGATAAAAACTATGCAGCAGCATTTCGAAACCCAAAAGTGCAGCCGAAAAATTCGCTTTTATAAATTCCACTTATTACAACAATTTGTACGTTTAAGTACAAATTTAAGCCACTGAGATCAGATCAGAGTTTCTGAATTTGATTCATGGTCCGATCATTAGCTGACGACGGGGTTTGACAAAGAAATCCAGCTGGCAGCAATCAGCTGATAGCAAATCCAGACCAGAGGGCCATTAAACAGCTCAATCAAACCTAATGGAGGTTTGGGCTGGAAGAAAAAGCTGGCACACTGCGTTGGCCCTCAGGAAATGTATGTGGTGATGGAGGAGTAAATAGCTGTCTGGTTATTTTAAGGCAGCGCTGCAACTGTACAATTTTGAACAAACTGGACATCTGCCAGACTGATTTGAGACGACGCACTCAGCCTGTAATCCGATGTTTGAGCCGCAGCTTTTTAACAGCCGTACGCATGAGTTATTGTCCTGTGCTTTTTTACAGGCAGTGTGTAAAAAAGGGGCAAAGGAACTGTCGGTTAAGAAATGATACACTCAGAGAGGGATCTGTTTTCCTCTGTGGCTTTCTTCGCAAAAAGGGCTGAACAAAGGATTTATGTGAGGTGACTTCCTTTTTTTTTCTCCCCATGAGAACCTGATCTAGTGTTATTCTGTGGCCGCCGCTGAAGGGACCACAGCAGTATACAATGCCTGCAGCACGCACTGAGCGGTGGTTTGCACCATCACCAGCCAAAGAGTCAGGTTGTCTTGTTCGGTGAGCGTTGGTGTTTTAATCCAGTCTCACTCTGTCTTTTCCTTTACATTTCCTGTCGTCCTCTCTAATGTCAGCCTGAAAAAATCATTACTAACGATAGTGGCTTGGAAAAAACAACAACACACACACTAGACTACTGTACAGTTGCGTGAGCTGTCCCCCCCCCTCCGGCGGTGAGAGACAAGTCTTGGGAGAGAACTGGATGGAGGCCAGGCAGTGGTCATAGCCTCTCCTGTGACCCCACTGGGACCCTGAGGAGTCGTCCCAGGACGAAAGCTGAGAGATGGATGACAAAATAATCCAGGAGATTTCTGCCTCCCAGTTTGAAACTCAACACACATGCTGCTTATCCATATGAAAACAAGGCGTTTTTTCCACCCCTTTTTTGGAGACTAATAAAGAGTCAAATTAATATAAAGCGAGATGTTGCTTAATGTGTGAATTTGTTGCCCCTAACATCCTCACCAGACAATAATCAATCACTCTAACGGATCTCGACTCGCTAATTCCCCCAGGTCAGCTGTTGTTCTTCTAATCTAATCAATCTTCTTCCTCTGATCTCCAATTCAAGATTAAATGAAGGCTAAACTGTGAGAATATTGCACCACCCATCTTGAATCCATGAGAGCAAGCGTGAGATTCTCCTACATGCACAGCTCAATCAGAACATACAACCTTCACTGGCCACAGGTGGGAATCATTCTCAAAGGCAGTGTTGCATTTAAAAAGCAATTTCCAACCCCCCAAAAAAAAAGACATCCCCCTGAAGAACAAACTGTGGGGTTTTTCTGTTTGGGAGACATGTTGTTGCAATCAAATAGTTATGGCGTAAGTAGAGCTTGACTAATAGTATAAAGAGAGAAGGAAATAACCTGGAAGACAACGTGAAAAAAGCCCTGATGTCTCTCTGAATGCTCCACTTCAAATTGTTTAAGGGAAGAAACCACAAGAATGTGCGTCTGTGCCGCTCTCATCACCCTCAACTCTGGCAAAGGATTAAGCAAGAAAACACACTTCCCACACAGCAGAGCTGCTCTTAATCAGGGAATCAGTGTGAAAATCAAAAGGCAGATTGTCTTTGGGCTTTCTTTTTAAGTCAGACACACCGATTTAGACAGCCTAGATTCCGCATATCGGAATTGTTTTTTTTTTTAAATGTCAAAAAGTTGGCTCAAGAATTATTAAACCATTTACTCATTTAGGACAAAAGTAAAGACAAATAATTAAAGCTGTCTAATTTATTTTATATTTTTAAAAGGTATTAAAGAAGATTCTTTAAACATTTGTGGGGTCAACGGGACAGTCTGCGCACACACACACACACTGAACACTGAAATCAGCTGATTTAATCTGAAAAAGAAAATACATTTCTTGTACAATAAAGAGCCTAAACTTGAATATAAACTTAGTCCGTCTACACATGTTTAAATTGCAGTTTGGGGTTATTTAAATCATATGTTTTAATGCTCTCCCGCACAGGTTCACATACAAGTGTCCGCTATAAGACTGGCAGCCTGAAACGTTATCTAAAGAAATTTAAATCTATTATATTCTTTTTTTATGTTAGTTTAGTCACTTTTACGCACCAGGCCTCAAATCAACTGTTTTTTTAGGCTGACCTGAATATTCAACATAGCAGAGAATTAATTATAAGGCTGCTGCTTTCATTTTATTCAGGCCTATTTATAAAACCAACTTTAACGCATACTCACTGTAGGTGACTGTGTTTGCTGTCCTTCCTCCGTTTTTCGCCCTGTTATTCATAGTGTTGTTGTTGTTGTTGTTGTTGTTGTTGTTGTTGTTGTTGTTGCTGCTGCCGTTGGACGCCTGTATTATTGCCTCGTGAGGTGTCCGAGTATCTTCTCTGTACTCCGGTAAAATCTCCGTAGCATCGTTTTTTAGTACCTTCCATCCCTTCACAGCGGTGCAGCATCCCTGGAGCAGCAGGAGCGCCGCGCTGGAGACGAGGATGGCCAGAGACACCTGCATGCTTGTCGGCAGAAAGAACGCAAAGAGCACCAGGATAAAAAAGAAAACTCACAGACACACAAACGCGCCCGCACACACACACACACACACACACACAGGAGAGAGATAGAAAGAGAGAGTGAGAGAGATGCCCTACTTGGACAAGTTGGTCAGTTCCAGCTTCAGTGGAAGAGGCGCACACGGTATTTAAGCCTACGCAAGTTTCCGTCAGGGCTGACAATTAAGCGCTTACACAAAGTGGGAGGGGTTGAACCTGGGAGAGAGATTCATTGAGAAACTAGGAGGGGAGAGGGTTTGGATGCGTGCGCAAGGAAGGGGAGAGGAGAGGAGAAGACAGGAGAGGAGAGGAAGAGAGAGAAAAGGAGGAAAGGAGAGGAGAGGAAGAGAGGAAAATAGATGAGGGTCGATGAGATGAGACAGAGAGAGGAGGAGAGGGGGAAAGAGAGGTAATAAGAAGAAATAAGAAGAAAATAGAGGAGAGGATAGTGGAGAGGAGAGGAGAGGAAGAAGGAGAAATGGGAAAAAAGAGAGGAAGAGGACAGGAGTGGAGAGGGAAATGGGAGAAAGGAGAGAGAAGAGGGGAAAGAGAGGGGAGGGGGAAAGGAAAGGAGAAGAAAATAGAGGGTAAGAGAGGAAATAGAGGAGAGGTGAGGTGAGGTGAGCAGAGGAGAGGAGAAGAAGGAAATAAAGTAGAGGGGGAAGAGAGGAGATGAGAAGAAAATAGAGGAGAGGAAGAGAAGAGGAGGAGAGAGGGAAATCCAGGAGAGGAAGAGAGTGGAGAGGAGAAAAGAAGAAATGAGAAGAAAATAGAGGAGAGGTGAGGAGTGAAGAATAACAGTAGAGGGGGAAAGAGAGAAGATGAGAGGAAAGGAGAATATGTAAAAGGAGATAAGATTGAGGAGAAAGGTGAGGACACAGGAGAGGAGGATAAAGAGACGAGGAGCAACAAAATCAGTAAAGAAAGTGGAAATTGAATAGAGGGTTATAGAGGAGAAGACAACAAAAGGGGAGGTGAGAGGAGAGGTGAATGAAACAGAGGAGAGAGAGAGAGAGAGAGAGAGAGAGAGAGAGGAGCAGACTTGTGTTGGAGTGCATTGCATGAGGCAGCAGATCTGCACATCTCACTGTGCCACCGCCGCCGTTGCTGCTGCTGCTGTTGTTGGAATCCAGCTAACAAACTGCATCTTCTCCCTCCTTTAATGACTTCCGCAGCATTACGTGTCTCTAAAGCATTCAGGCGTTTTTTTTTTTTTTTTTTTTTTTTTTTTTTGAGGTGGTTTATTTTGGAACCGTGTCTCAAGGGCAAGTTGTTCCACTGCTGCAACATGCGCCTCACTCCACTCCTAACAGGCTTCTACCCTGCCTGCTCGATACAAGGCGAGTTAATCATTCATCTCCAGCATTCATTATCCATTATTGTAGCTCTCACATTCAAACCAGTGAGGCTCAGTGTTTTTTTTTAAAAAAGCAGGGGGGCCTCAATCTTTTCCTGCAATTTTGACAAATCCACTGACCTTCACTGACTCCCCCCCCCCATCTGCAACAAGATATACTTCAGCACCATGTGTTGTGTACACGATTTGAATGTATCTAATGTTTTACATGGGAATCCAATATTCTATATCCTTTGTATCTGGTTTGAATAAAGTAATGTGGACTGAGGACTGTATGTACACTCTCCTCTGAGTTCTTGGCATCCCTCATATCCCAGTGATTTGATGAGTGCTGACAGATGGAGGCTCTTTCATTCAAACACTGCCCTCTTGAGGGAGAATAAACAAGTCTTGTGGAGGGGGAAAAGATGGGATTAAGGTTCATTAGCATCACACTGGTCTCTTTTTTAAGTGTCCAGCTCTTTTGGTGGGCATGCAGAGGCAAGTTAGAGGGATAGTTTGAAAGGTTTAAAAAGGAGGAGAATGTCTTAAATCTCAGTCAATATCACTGCTTTGACACATCTTGTACCCATTCATTTGAGGCACAGAGCTGCTTCTATAATAATACATGCACTCCTCACGGTCCATCTGCTTTTATACAAGCCTTAAATCAGGAGTTTTTAGAGCTGTGGTCAACTGGTCCTCCGTCACGACTAAACACTAAATTAAAATAATGATATTGTAAAATGAGGCTTAAAAAACATCAGTCAGGAAACAACATCCCTCTTTTATTCTGAGGGACCAGTAACAACAGAGCCTTTCATCATATGTGTCAGTCTCATTAAGCCAAACGACAGTCTGTACGGGTGTGGAGTTGCTTTATCCTTTTTGAAGTCCTAACACAATAATAATTCTCATTCTCAATATTCTTGTGTAAATGTTGCCTAATCTAGAAATTTGGTTATTTTACAGTTGTTACCAGCAGCCAAGTTAGTGATGTTGCCAGGCATTCTTGTTACAAATAAAATAAAAACATTTCTGGGACATGTTTTTTATGGTTTTGGCTACAAATCTATAATGTAAATTGGGTTTTTTGGGGGCAGCAAAACAAGCTAAAAACAACACTGACATATTGACACCCTACAAAGTAGTCTATTTACACCAGGACTCAGAGCAACATTAGCATTCATTTGAAGTTTGAAGTTTTTGACCACATGATTGAATTTAATTTTCATTCTCTTTTTAGGTCTGTTTTGGGGGAAAATATCTGTCTGTTTAGCTGCTAAATGCTCCACTATGTTCACTAGCTACTAGTTAACTGCCTGTCTGCCATTTGGTGCTGAGCAGGTAGTGCACAATCCACTTATCAGAAGAAGAAAACACCTAAATATAGTTATATTACTTAGTCATTTATGTTATGCATTTTTTTAAAAGGGGATGTTTATTTCTTGTAAAATTAACCTGTTGTTCCGAAAATCTCTCCCTCTCTGGAGTTTTTGCCCCTAATATCTTTGTGTTTTTCGACGCGCAAAAATTCGGTAACCTTTGTCATCATTGTAACAATATTCAGGTGACCTTCATTGTAATGGTAACAATAATAAAAACATGGTTAACGTGGTTAGGTTTATGAGAAGATTAAAAATTATCAGCATACATGCACAAGTTAAATTACGTTGTATGCACATGATGTAAGTTAAATATATTATGTAAGTTATACCAGGCTGGTATAAATGGAGCAACAGGCAGTTTGTTTTCGGAAGAACAGGCTTTCGGGCAAATGAGACATTGTTTGGACAACTGGGGTTTCGGAGTAATTGGCTATCTAAACAAAGGCATGGCACCAAACTGGAATCATGAAGGCTGAGAGCTGACATGTAAATCTGGTCCCAAGGTCCCGGGGTAAAAATGGTCAATGAATGGCAAACCTGATGAATTTAGAACCAGAGTGTGATGACTGGCAACATTACGTGAAACACTTGTTCTCACTGGTGATATAAAACAGCTTTAAGTATCTTAAACTTTAAACATTAATGGTTAACAACACCATATCTGAGTTTATTATGTGTATCCAGGAAGTTCTTGTCCATCTTGTGGAGAAACAAGTCCAATAGTGTCTGAATGTGTTGTTCGTGTTCACAAGTATTGATGGGGCTGTTGTAACATTTACGAACTCTGAAGTCGAACATGATTCCCGTTTAATAAGCCAAGACGTCTTGAAGTAACTAAAGAAGACAGCTATGTCCTCCTATTGTGTGTACGCCTGCAGCTCTGAGGTTGTGCCAGAATTTTTTTAGCGAGCGATGGATGGTCCCACTGTCTACACAAAGCCAGCTCTGATTACAGCCTTCTCGCCGACATCGCGACCAATGTCAGTCACAGTCTCAATTTAGACCTCTCTGGGTTTCTTTAAAGAGCCCTTAGGCCCCAGCACAGTGTTTTTTATCATGATAACAGTACAATGAGGCCCAAATAACAATCAGATGCTCACCAGATTGCAAGAAAGCCTCCGGTGCTGTGGAGGATGGGGGGAGTGTAATTTTTATGGAAATGGAGAAAAACAGTGTTTTCAGTCCATAAACAAAACATCCCAGCTCCTCGTGCCTTGTGTTTGGTCGTGTGATTCATCGTACAAGTTTGTTAACTACTTGATCACACAGGTTAGAAACAATTTCCCTTTTTTCCAGCACAATCACAGGCCAATGGAAGTAAATAAGGAGATATTGTTACAGCACATGTTTAACTCCTAGTTTGAGAGGGTGAATTATTCATTATGTGTCCACCACAGTTATGTAAAGTGGGTTCAAGTTCAGCTTTCTGTCTTCCCACATCAATCTCTAGAAACATATTAGAGTAAAGGTTTTATGAATGTGAGTGAGAGTGAACGTGTCATGGCTTCTTTTAAGCAAATAGTGATACATTGCTGTGAACCTACCACGTATTAAAAAGTCAAATTCACCGTGCTGCTCGCCTACTGCATCATGTAGCCACACACCATTAGGGCTAAATAGGGCTTGGCACTTAAAGTTGGTATTAAATGTCTGGTCAGACTTCCATTTCCATGATCTTGTTTACTTCTGTTTTAAAGATTTAAATAAAAATGTTAGTGTTCTTGTATAGTTCCTGAACAATTTCTAGACAGCATTTGACAGTTTTGATTAAATAAAAAAAGTTTTTGTAAGTAAAAAAACTATATATACTGGCACTAAGAAACATTTCAAACAGTACCTAATGTGAAGAAAAATGCCTCTTGTCACATTTATATTTTAAAAAATGTACAGAAAACAAACATAGCCAGTTTTCCATTCAGATTTGTTCCAGAAAATCTGAAAATAAAATGCAAGTTAATGCACCTTTCGATCCAAAACTGTGATATGAATATTAAGAGTTGCTTTGGACGATAACAACAGCTGCTGGTGTTAAATCTCCAGTCGGGTGCCATTAAACCGTTGCAGAAGAAGAGGTAATTAACAACTGAGGTAATTAAAAGAGCACCAGTGAAACCTCAGACGATGGAAAACATGATGCAAATATAACAATATGTTTGTTTCATGTATTAATTTGGGGAATGTTACAGTCTTTTTTTCCCCCGAAATGTCCAGTGTTTCCACTGAGGTTTCTTCATGCACAAATTGAAAATGCACATTAAAACAGGCGGCTGAAAACACACCTACTGATAAGTTGTTTGCCTCATAAAATACAATATGAGATGATTCATAAACTCCATGTGACACTCGTTACAAGATCTGAAGCAGAGTGTAACACAAGTTGTAAAAAGTATAAAATGGGCAAAGCCACATATTGTATATTTATGCCTTCCAGGCCGGAAGATAGTGCAACACATGTCATGAAATGCAGGCGTATTCTGAAAATTTGTTGTTGTACTCCAAATGTGGATCAGTAATAAATACCCTAATGCTTTAGTGTGGTTTGCAGAAATTCCTGAATGTTATTCCATTTGAAAAGCTGTCATATGCTTTATATGTAAGAACAAATTGGACCAATTCCTGGGCACAAATTAGCCTCCAAAAGTACAAGCATGTATCAGTTGTGACAGGATAAATCTAAGTTAAAGAGCATGGGTAAAGTTATAAAGGAGGACATTCTGGAGACTGTAATCATATGTATACATGCAGATATTTATCAGTGTACCCAAGTGTTTGTGCATTTGAAATACAGATTTTTATCATATCTACATTTCAAGCTGCTGCACATCTGGATATATTTAGCTCTATTTATAAATTCAACAATGTGAACCACTGACATTTCACAAGTCACAGCACAGGCTGTATATCGACTTTTAAATCTGTTGCCCTTCGCGGACTCTGCTTTTACCACGAGTAAATATGTAATCACAACAATATATGTTTTCTCTCGCAACATTAGTCTTCACAGAAAAACTGTCTTACTGTAATTTTAAATGCAACAGAGGATGCTGGGTGAACATTTTCTCGCTTTATTGCTGTCGTTGCTCAGAAACAAATGAATTCTTGTGCTTACATTTTCATTGTACTCATGATTCATACATGTGTAAAGACTCTCAAAATCGGCATTGACTACAAAGAATGCTATAATTTTGATCAATTGCTGTGCATTGACCCTGGACGTATTTGAAAGTGTTTCATTATTGACAGTGGCTCTGCTCTGTATCACTTTGTATATCCCCACTGTAGAGAATACCAGAACTGACTCTCTCCGCGCTTTCCAACAGCTCAGACAATTGATTTATCAACTGTTCATATACACACACAATTCTTTCCAAACCATATCTGTGCATTGGTGTCTAATGAAAATAATTTATCACTGCAAGAGAACATTCTGCCTTGTTTTCATGTACTGGATTAAACAGCTTTGAGAAATGTGGGCACGAGAGAAAGAGAAAGGGGGGGAAAGACACTAAAGATTGTCAAATGGATTATATCTCAGGATGCTGCCAGTGATTTGTATTTTCCTTATCCTGACTTCTAACTGAAAGTACAATTTGTTTGTCTTCTGGCAGCCACGATGGGTTTCTTCAGTAGAGCAGGAGGTCACGGGGAGGTGACTGCTCCAGCCGAGCTGAAGCCGAGACATGATAAGCCTTAAAGTCCAAAGCGGGGTTCTTCTTCCACTCTGATCTTTTATGTGGTTTCCACGCATGAAAACAGGAGATTTAACCCTGGCTGTTATAAATCAGACTCTTGCCATTTCCATTGTTTGTCTTAAGGCATTTCAGAGAATCATGAAAATAGAAAGAACGCCCATTGAAACAGCCTTGCAGCCAAGTAGTAGGAACTGTGGGAACTAGCCTGGCTGGACCTCAGAGACCACACTAAGCTGTTTGCTAACCACCCCATGCCTCTCAGCACACCGCTCACCACCAGCACACTGCCTGCCAGCCGGCCGCAGGTGCTATTCTTAGCAGTGAGAGAAATTACCCCAACAAATTATTCACCACACAAAGTAGACTGCTATCTGTGTGTGTGTGTGTGTGTGTGTGTGTGTGTGTGTGTGTGTGTGTGTGTGTGTGTGTGTGTGTGTGTGTGACTCCCTCTGTGTGGATTTTGTAGCATCTATAGTACAGTATGTGCTGTCAATGTCACGTCTGTGCTTTAGATCCCATATAGCCCAAGTTGGTTTTAGATAAACTAACAAGCCCTGTTAAACACAGGTTTTGACCAAGCAAAATACATTGTTGCTTATTCCATAGGCTATATGATACCGCCTTATATAAGTAGAATAATGCAACCAAATTTAAAAGGAATAGTTTGATATATTTGCAGAGATAATAATATGGAGCTAGAGCACTGACATATAAAAGATGGACATTGCGTCTCCACTTCACTTACACCCGGCCAACTCAATCGCAACCAGAATCATGACATGAAACCCTTTTTTATAGCATCAAATAACTAATTAAAACGTACCATACATCAGCGTTATAAAATCTATAGAAAATGCCATAAACCATCTTTAGTAGAAAAAAAAATGTATTTTGTCATCTGCTAACATGGAGGTAGCGGCATTTATGACCTATACCGCAGTCAGCCACCAGAGGGCGAACGAGATGTTTTGGCTTCACTTTTTGAGAGCTGTCATGTTAGAGCTAGAGCCAGACGTCTTTTAGCGTAGCTTAGCATAAAAACTGATAACAGGAGGCAATACTTAGCCTGGTTTTGTCCGTTGTTCATTAATACACACCTCTAAAGCTCACTAAAGTGATCCCATGTGTTAGTTAGAGAGCTTTAGTGATGTTGGTAGGCATATTCTTTTACTTTATAGACAACCTAGTTTCCCCCTGCATCCAGTTTTTTATGCTAAGCTAAGCTAATTGCCTGCTGGTTTGAGCGAGGCCTACATATTAAGCTCACCAAAATAAAAGTGCTATCAGCCTTCTCCTCTCACTCTCAGCAAAAGAAAGCAGAAACTTCTATTTCTTGAAATGTTAAACTGCTACTGAACCGTAACTTTAAACCATTTTTGCCTCATTCAAATGAGCAGAATGAAACAAAATGAGGATCCTGTTTTAAAACAGCTCCACAGAAAAGATCACCCAACCACAAGAACAAACTTTATCTTCGCAGGATGAAGCAGGTAGATCAAAATTCATGATTTATGCATACAACATCGACAATGTTGTGTTAAATATAAGCTGCAGGTTTACAAGACTGTACTATTAGTGTCTCTCTTTGTGTCTCCAAGGTGCCTCAAGCTAGCGGCAGCAGCAGTCTGCTGACTCGGGAACTCACTCTCATCTTCACAGACGGTACCTTTCAATCTTAGCTGTATATTGTCAAACAGCAGTGCCATAAAATGGCTAAATATAACGTGTGTAGCAGACATGGAAGCGAAGAGGGTAATTAACACTGTTTCTGAGGCCAGGCAGAGGAACATTTGTCTCTTCGTTTTTTTTTTTGTCTTAAGCTCAATAGAGAATTTATAGACGAACTCTTCCTAACAAGAAACGCACATCATATACCCTACGGGCACTGTAACAGTTTTATATATACTGTATATTGTGAGCTATTTGTAATGTGCTATATGTATCCACTGTGTTTAGACAAAGAGGTTCAGTAAGGTTTGGGCCCCTGAGTGCCTGAATACATGTGTGTTTTGTGCTGTATTCAGTGACATCTAACAACAAGTTTCATGGCTGTTGTTTTAAAAGAATAGTTTGACTCTGTGATTGAGCTAAAGCCCAGAGGTCGGTAGCCTAGCTTAGCATAAAGACTGTAATTGGGGGTTTACAGCTAGTCTGGCTCCCTCAAAGTTCAAAACTACACTTATACCAACACCTCTAAAGCTTACAAAGTAACTTTTTTATTTTTTGTTTTTTTCAAATACAAGCAGAAATGTAAAAAAAAAAGGTCCATATGTGGTTTTATGGGTAGGTACGTGCTAACTGATGACGAACAGGAGGTTCTGCCTAGCTCATGCACTATCAACTGCATGATGACAACACTTCACACTCGCTGAAACCATGAACTGCTGTACTGTTGTACGGAATAAAGAAACAAGTTAGTTTAGAGCTGTCGGTAGCCATATTTTTTTAACTTTGAGCTGAGCAAGGCTAGCTGTTTCCCCCTGCTTCCAGTCTTTATGCTAGGCTAGGCTACCAGACTCTCAATTTCCAGCTTCAAAAGGTCCAGTGTGTTTACATTTAGGAGGATCTATTGGCAGAAATTGAATATAATATTCACAAGCATGTTTTAATTAGTGTATAATCAACTGAAAATAGTAGTTTCTCATTTGGTCTTGGAAGGGGAGGGTGAAGTGAGGGAGTTGCAATCTGCAACTACACCACCAAATGGTACACAGTGGTCCTTTAACACACAAACATGAGAGTGGTATCGATCATCTAATCTCACTCTCAGTACCAAAGCAAATAAGTGTATTTGCCAAAATGTTTTGTTAAAAGTTATTCCATTAATAGCTCTGTAAGTTGCACATAATAACATTTTTACCGTTTAACCTGATTTTATACGCAGTTCAAGTCACCAGTCATGCATGCTGTAATGTGTGCTTGTCTTATATACGCACACACATTATAGCTTTTTTAATGCTGCACGTTCAGGTGCCAAGGAATGACTCTAACCGAAGCTCAGCTTACAAAAATATCAGCAGAAGCGTGCTGTGATATATATGTAGGTGGTGAATGAAAAATCTGGTGCTGCTTCAGCGCGAAAGCTGCACATTATTCCTGACTGTCAAAATCTCCCAGAATACTTTGCAAGGTGTGCTAATTAAGCATGAAAGCACAAACAGGCTCAGCTGCCGTGCCCGCAAGAACCAATACCAGCTCTCTGTGCACAGACGCTTATTTTCAGGGCTTGGAGAATCGCTCACAAGTTAGATTTTTTTACAAGATTAATAAAACAAGATAACAAGCATGTGAGAATAATCCACGGCGCTTGTATTTAATCCAATAAAGGCTAATTAAAAGCAGAGGTATTAAAAGAGGTCATGCCTCAGCTCGTCATGTGAAGGTGCTGCAGCTTGCCGTCAGTTCCAAGCCCACCCACTGTGCAGCTTCCTGAGAAAGTCCAGCCTTTGTTTTATGCGCAAATGTTGCTTTCCTGGACGTTTTCACAAAGTATGACCACACATGGGTTATTTTCGGGACAGAAATGGTTGCATGCTTTGTAAACATGATCCCTATCATGGTACAGCTGAAAGAATACTGCCATAAAACCTTCATTGGCGTGCTTCTGAGACAGATGTCTACATTAAGAGGGTGGATCTCTGTGCTGTCACAGTGTGCTTTTACTGAATGTGATGTAAGAATACATACGGTTTATTTTGCAGTTGTGTGCATATATTAAAAAAAAAAAAATCAAGTTAGGTTTTTAAGAGGTTTTTATGATTTCTCATGAACAGGATATCACTTCACTTCCTCTAAAAACTAAAAAGCTGCACGCACATGCTTCTCTGGAAAGACTGAAAACACACCTGAAAAACCCTAAACCATGCATGCCTCGAAGGAAAAAAAAAGCTGTTATTAATGAAGTGTACACTGCTGCAGTATAAAGCCTGAGTAGTTACTGTGTTGTGAATATGAGCCAGTTAACTCTGAGCAGGTGATGCTAATTGAGTGGTACAGCCCATCTGGAGCTGATTAAATAAAATGTATCACTCAAATACAATTCCTGTAACAGGACAGGCACAATTGCATGGACACAGACCCGGTCTCTTGCATTTGCATGCTTATAATGAACAGATATTTTATGGTAATGGTTTGGGGAATACTTAATTTTGTTATGCCGGCAGGGCGCTGTGCTTGTGCAGTCAAATATGCTACTTCTGGTGACAGTGGGTTGATAATGTGCAGCCTTTTGCAATTAGTGTGGCTGCAGAATCTGTTTTAAACTTGAAAACGAGGCCTGCGTTTCAACAACGTCACCAACCGCTTTCCACGACTATTGAATGTCACTCTTCAACCACAGCTCAAACCGTTCTCTGTGAGGATGTTTTGAGGATAAGTTTAGGACATGATTCCTCAGAATCAGTCGCTTCCTATTAAGTTTTTCCCATTATTATTAAGCTCAAGCACCGAAGTATCCAGGAAGAGAAACATACTGATTCCTGTCACCGATTTAAAACTCGTTAACAGTCTTCTGTTAGGCCCGACATGGCAGCTTTATCTTCTTATCTGTGTGTGGGTTTGATGTATAAACACTGGACCCGCAGGATCAACATACAGCACAGCAAGTGCAGTAAAACAGCACTTGAGAGACGGAGATTAAACAAGCAACACTACCACGGGCACAGGCACTTGGAAGAGGATCTGAGGATCGCTCAGCTCCAAAGCCCATTCTCCCTTTCTCCCTTTTTTTCCCCGTCTTCTCTATATTTCCTAATAATTAGCGCTGCGCCACAGATGTGCATTTCTCCCTCTTCGCCCTGC
The DNA here is from genome assembly GCF_905237075.1 of Dicentrarchus labrax. Lineage (NCBI taxonomy): Eukaryota > Metazoa > Chordata > Actinopteri > Moronidae > Dicentrarchus > Dicentrarchus labrax. Next base: position 19,654,437 of record NW_026136712.1, on the reverse strand, counting down.
TGCCTTTCCACCATATCAATGTGAATGTGGGATATTGGGGATTTAAAGAGAGCATCATATGCTTTCTATTTGATAAAGCCATTAAAATTGAGGACAAAGATGAAAGCTGAATGGTCCATATGAGGAAAAAAAAGCTGTGGAGAATTAAAGGCAAGCGTATTTAAGGACTGTAATCATATTTCAAGTAGTCTAATGAACCCAAACATATGGGGAATAAGAAAAGAAAAATGCAAGTGACTTTGGAAGCTTGAAAATCAACTCACTGGACTTCATAAAGCCTGAGGGAAACGGGATGAATGAGTCAACCAGCAATAAAATTTTCAAAGGCGACTGATAACTTTATTTAGTGAGATTATGGGAGAAGAATTCAAGTTCATCAAGGCCAGAATTGATTGGATATCCTCTTTCTCACCAATGAATCATTCCCCCCATAAACAAGTATCAGACATAAGCTTCCACCCATATTATTCAACTATGATGAGTGACTCTGAGATCATGTATGAACGAGACAGTGATTCAGTGCGCGCTTTCATCTTCGAAATACAGATGTAAGTTTTCAGCTAAAATATGACATTCTAATTCACTTTTATTTGAAATGTAACATCTAAAACAAACCTGAAACCAAATCCATCTTGAATTTAAACATCCTTCCTTTGAGTCACTAATTAAAGTGTCACCAGCGCATGTGACTGCACTGTTACTGAACACAGGAACTTGTCTGCTTTGATTCCGGCTTTAGCCATAAACATTTCCACGCTGCAGAAAAAACTGCCGCTGCGCATAGCTGAAATAAATGGCACTTCATCACACAGAGCTCGGCGCTGTTATTGATGAGATTTCTGGAAAAAAAGCATCCTGGATTCCTTCAAATAAGCAGCAGAGAGGGACCTATAACCTGCTGCAACACATAATCCCTCCATTTTACTCGAGCTACTTCCTGACCCTCGGTTCTCCCTCGTGAATGCTGTACCTGGCATATTTCTCCATCAGACATCCTGGATGTGGAGTTATGGATGTAGGCTAATAGGTCTTGTTTCTTTTTTTAGCACAGATCCTTTTGTTTGGATGAGAAATAAGTCATTTATCTGACTTTTCTAAGCCTCAACAGCCATAAAATGACTGCTTTCTTGCCACATCGATTGAGATTCTCAACTTGTACCGATAGTTTGAATTCAGCCGGAGTAGGGAGGAGGTCCCTGGTTTACTGGGGCCCATAAGGGACCACACAGCTGGTCTGCTATAATTGCTTGTGCAAAGGACCGTGGAGAGAAAAGACCAGTGCAGAAGGTAGAGAGAGTAACTCCAATTGGTTTGAGCCTCTCGGTAACCCTGCTGTGTGACTAGTCCATCCCAGGTGTGTCGGCCCAGTCTTGTGAAACATAAAATAGCATTTACATCAACACTTGGAGACTCGGACTTGGAAGGCTTTCTCTTGCTCTCTCTGTCATCTCATTCCCACTCCTGATGTCATTTCCCCTCTGATTTTCCTGCTTTTTCTCTTGTTCTCTCTATTTTTGTCACTTGTCCTGGTTGCTGTGTTTCAAATGGAGAGTTTGAACAGGATTTTGCCTCCACCTAGTGGTGCAACATATGTAAATGTGCAGCACATACACACACAAATACTGTATGTCATGACTGCGAGGGTCTCTGTTGTGAAGTGTCACTGTTAAAGCCCCATTATGCAACTTTTCTACCTTAAAATAACAGCTTCACAGTCATTTCGAATCAACTCTGTCAGTGATTTGGGTGAAACTGGATCATATTTTATGGAGAAAATGTTTTCGCCTTGGACTTGGTGCTCAGAGCACTGGGGGAGTGTTGGTGTTTATCAGGGGAAGGGGAAGGTTTTCAGGCCTCGGACGTGGGTGGGGTAGAGATGCTGACAGACCATGCCAGAACCAGAGTTGGGTGAACGGGCAGTGTAGCCGGGCTCAGCAGCTTCTATGGAAATTGACGGAGGAAGATAAGAAAAGGTGAGAGCTTTGTGAAATAAGAGGCTGCAGAAGGACGCCGAGCAAAAAAGCTTGCCGTCCATATTTAAGACAGTTGTATGGAACTGGGGACAATCACAATGAATGTTTATTGTTTGTTATTTTACTGCCCTTTATTATAGAGGTCATTATTTTACAATATTGATCAGATGTCTGTATTATAGGCAGAATGTGGTTGTGCATATAAAACATGCTGAGCCATGAACACCCCTTTAATAACACCATTTGTCTATATATCTACCACTGAAAATAGTTCCAATCAAATGCACCATTTTGTCCGTAACGTTGGCTCTCCAAGCTAATGAGCTTACTAACAGTCAATAGGCAAACTCATTAGCTTTTTAGCAAATGGGATAATAAATTCACAGTTAAATACTCCGACAAAAAGTGAATGGTCCAACTCAGCTAACAAGCAATAATTTCCTCTATTTTGGACTCTCAGGCTTTCTGTCCCCTCTGCACTGTGAAGACAGCGTGCTATTCAGCGGCACAAATTTGTGTGTCAGAGTTCAACTCTACACTGAACGTTCATGCAGATTGATTTCTCCTCGTTGAGTGGATCCTGTGATCGGAATGAACTGATTTTGGCTCCAAATGTTTGCCCGTTTAAATCCCGGTGTGTTCAAGCGTTAAAAATGTGAAGCTCCTGCCCACCTGTTCCTCATTCCCTGATTTAGCCACACCTGTCCCCTATTCCCTCAGTAAACCGCAGAATAAATATCAGCCACTTTCCACCTCCCCACTGTTTCCTGGAAAGCAGCTTGTTAGCTGTGGTAAGACCTCTGTGGACTGCCTTCAAGCAGGACAGTAGCAAGTAGAAACCTTTTCTTCTTACTGGTTTTTTCCAGTTCAGATTTTAAAAGTGAATGAATTAGATAAAATGGATAATTTATTCATTGGAATGATGAACAAGGTAGTTAGTTTGCCTCTGTCTTTACTCCTTTAAATAACATTCACCCCTTATTGGTTTGCTTTACCTTTAATGGGTGCAAACATGTCCAGCTGTTGTTGTCAGCTGACGAGAAGTCTTTCCAATGAAACTGATTGAGATCTTTGTGTATAAACAAGTACATATAAATACACTGGTTTAAAATATATTACCATTACCATCCCTAGCTAGTGTATTTCTACACTGAATATGACTCAAGTATAAATTTGAAGCAGAATATGAGATAAAGCACTGACCAGGAAAGGAGAGATAGATCACATATACAGTACATGTATGTAGTGTATAAACATTATACTAATATAACTGATAGTTGATCTCCAACTGTTGTTGAAGAAAACACACACAAGTACTTTAAAAATAATAAGCCACTCGTGATAAGATGTTAATACCTCAGCCATTTATTTCTTAAACATAAGAAAGAAGGGACTTCTCCAAGGTAAGAAAAATAACATTGCAATTTAAAATCAAGTGCACTTCAACAATGTCTCATTCTGTAAGGGAGCCGTCCCTTCCTACTGTGTGAAGTGAGATACACAAACTCAAAAACAATCTAAAGAATCGATCTTTACTGTAAGGCTTTGGGTGGGGTGCTGTGTCATTACTGATGCGTTCGTTGAGATGTCAGTGGCGGTGACAAATATATATGTGGATATACCCATAAACTGCCAATCCAACATCACAAACAGTGTCCTCTGCGACATCTGTACGTGAACAGAAATGCAACTGTGACGCGAGATAAGACGTCGACTAGTGTCACGGACTCCCAGGAGGAGTCAGGCAGTGGGCTCATTTGTGCTAAAACTCCTGCGTTAAGCCGTTCATCAGAATGGGAGGAGGAGGAGGAGGAGGAGGAGGAGAAGATGACAGCTCTGGTGTCGGCGCCTCACCTGGGCCGAACAGTATTTGTAAGTAATTTCCGGTGTTTGTTTGAATGCTCTCAAGAGTACCAGATGGATGGAGTTTATTGCATCATAGACAGATAAGTTCAGCCAGATGAGTTTCCATGATGTAATATATGAACTGTCAGTCACAGAGGGTTTTAACATCTCAGGTTTTTGCCTACTTCAGCGCAGATGGCTGAGATACGCCACATGGGACTGCAAATTTTAACGAAAGCCAATTTAATGTACTTTTCTGTGATAAAAACACTACCTGGCTCTCTCTGAATGATTTAACAAGCCTCCTCTCCTCTCTGGTAACTCGTACGCTTTTCAACAAGCACTATGGATGAATTACAATCGCCGTCTGGTCCATGTCTGACTACCATTACGTCCAAAAACAACACGGATAATGACATACTGTATTTAGCTTAATGGTTGAGTCGGAGAAGTAGGTCACAATCTCACTTTCAAGAACTTTTTGAGTTTCCTACTTCACAAAAAAAATCCCCTTCTTTATTAGCAAAGCAAAAATATTCAACCTATAATCAACCAAGTCATTGTAATAGGACAAATATAAATCAAAAATAACTTAATATTACTTTGAGGAGAAAAGAAATCAGAAACAATGTTTCATCTGCAATTTTAACTCACTAGATCCAATATCAAACAATGTCCTATCTATATAGTAGGCCAGTTAAGACAATAAAATGCAGCAATTCACAATTGCCTTAGTGCGTGTTACATACTCAGGATATATAACAATATACATTAATGGCATTTCACATTTGACATTCTCGATAATACATAATGTACTGTACCTGGAGAATAACCCACAAAATGATGCTGGTACCTTGTTAAACCAAACAAAAGGAAAAATACTTAATCTTGACATTACAGGGTTTCACATTTAAGTAAAAGAAACTGGCTTTGTGATTGGATTGTAACTATTTATGATTTTAGTTATAAACACCATAAATTATTAGCATTTAAAAAAAAAAGAACTTGATTTGAACTCGACTTGTTGAACAGCAGGTGGCAGTGTTTATCTGTTACTCAATGCAAAAGGGCGCAAAGCCAGCAGTGTAGCCATCATAGAAGCTTTCTTTTTATCCATACTTTGTTGTACAGTTTTGTCATGTAAATAACGGCTACAAAATGTTACAGAAAACTTCTACTGTGGCTAGTTCGGCTACCACAGAGTGATTATCAGACCCTATTCTTGGGAGCCAAATCTGTCAATGATTGAATCAGTAAGCAGGTTGGTGTAGGCAGTTGATGCTATAAAGTACATACCCTCATCCTGGACCGAGTTGAACAATTTTACCCCAATAATTCCCAAATTTTAAAGACATACTGAATGTAAAACTCAAGAAATACCGAACTGCGTGCAGTAAGTTGTTGCTTTTTGTGTATTCAGAAGGAGGGCAGTATTGTAGAGCAGATGTGAATATTCGTATGAGTGAAACCCCAGGCCGTTTGCATAATAAAAAAGCCAATCATTAACATTTAAAAATGACTTTTGTACAATACAGTAGGTCACTTGGCACAGACAAACCTGGTGTATCATATTACATTTGGGCACAGAGGTAAGTGGTTCTCTCTGCCTGTAGACTAACGTATACTCTGTTATATAATCAATTCAATAGGGCAAACGTTGTTGTGTGGTTTGGGGTTCATGATGAGGAGGTGGAGGGAAATCCAGTGTGAAACATGCGCTAAATGATCCTTGAAAATTGTTTCAAACTTAAGCTACTGCACCAGATTCATCTTGCGGCACGCTTCAGGAATCCCAACAGAAAGCAGCGCTCGCAAGATGTGTGAAATCAGGTTACAGATCTGAAGCATTTTCAAGCGTATGAGATGACCGGATGACAGGAACAAACCCGCGTGTGAACCAACACTGAGACCATCACTGGGAGCCGGAATCGTAGCAACCTTGTGACGTCCCCCGTGAGAGACTTCACAACTGCTCTTATGTTCTCACTCGGCAAAGTTTGAGACGGTTTGCCCTCGTTTCTAACTCCCTGTGATAATATTCCCTTCTCTGACTCATCCTCCTGGCCAAGAGTAAGTCAGAGGCTACAGCAGCACTTGACATTTCAATGCATGTTTTGAGATTTTGTTTAAAAGATCGGATCTTATGAGATCAGATCGCTGTATAAACACATGGCCTGTGTTTATTTAAACGGGAGTCTGCAGTACTTTACCTTCTGACCCTCTAAATCTAAACACTAGTTATAAACACATCCGACTGGATTGCTTCCTAGCTATACTGTAAAACTGAATTCATAGTACAATATAGGGAAGAATCTAATTTATTAATTATTTTCATTTTTTTTTTTTTTTCATTGATTGATCTGACAACTATTTTGGTGTATAAAACCTCAGAAAAGTATAAATTAACATAATTTCCCCGAGCTGTTCGACTAACATTCAATTTAAGGCAGTAAATCTGCACATAAGAGAACCATTAAATGTTCTACTAATTATTTTAAAGGTTTAATCGATCATCAAAATAGCTGCAGATTAATCCTCTGTCGATCGAAACCAGATTCATCGACTAATTGTTCCAGCTCTGCTCTACACCTCCATGTCTGGTTTAAAACATCATATAGTAAAGTGAACAAGATCGATTTGTCATTGCGTTGTAAAAATTCAGAGACGACTGACACAATACAAAAAACTACCAGTGGTTTGGTTGTCGAATGAAAAACAACTTGACTTGATGTCCACGCCCTTGTGAACCGTCTCTTCTCAGCGCTCAGTTCACATCACTGTTAGCAAACCCCAAATTTTGAACTACATTTTCCACTTTTCGTGGAAACCACTGGTCCGCAGGTGTCACTGATTGTTACATTGGAAACACAAGTCTTTTTAGGCTTAAAATAAGTCAGTCTTTATTATTGTCTAACTCACACTACCATTATATAAAATCCAAATAAAGCCTGGCCTACAGAACCCAAAAGGTCAAACAATGACTGAACAGCCCCCCCTAGTGGCGGGTCTGCAGCTTGCTAAATGTGAATGTTTGTAAGTGAGTTCCATGGAGTGTTTTGCAGCTAAAACATTGCATTGATATTCAAAGTGTAGCTGGAGAATCAATTAATTCTCATCCAAAGAAAACTTCCAGATCCTGATCTTAAAGAAAAACCTCCAACTCCTGTCGAGAAAGAGCGAACCGTAAATGCTTTGAGGCACCAGATGAACTGGTGATGGGATGAGTTTGACACGATGACATGAACGCTGTAAGGTCATATGCAGGATAATCCATATCCATCTCAGGCTGCCACCTGCATCTTGCTGTATACTATGAATAAATTAGCATTACCATGGAAACTTAAAACTGTACAAAACACTCACAAAAACACGATGATTACATGCCTCAGTATTCCAGCTAAGCTTGGAAAAACCCCTGCTAATATAAGCAACTTTAGCACAATTGTGATACGAAATATCACAATTACACACACAACACTTTACATGTACATTATACTTGAATATTAATGCACATGTAGTTAACTGTGGAACAGAAAGAATGAAGGAGCATATACAAATATAACATGATATATAAGGACTTAAGACATACTGACGATACCTACACGTTATAGACACATTGCTCATACATTCATATATGTCAACACTTAAATATGTATATACAGTATACATGTATATATTCATATGTATACAGATATATCAAAGGAGGAATAAATAGTGCCATTAATGAGGTGAGACAACCCAGTTTCCATTTTCCTCTCTAGTGAGACGACTATCCCCCTGGATTCATGCTAACATGCCCCCGGCCGTTTGTTCAGGAGGAATATGCAATCTGATGTGTGGGACATAGTGGCTGAACTACTGGCACAAACTGAAGCGATGCTGGTAGTCATCCAGCTCAACAGTTCTGACTTTCCATCTCAAACCGCCTACATTCCCTCGTTCTCACACTTTTTATGGGAATTTGTCTCAAAAAAAAAAAAAAAAACTCTTTAAAGGAGTGACCTGGTGCAGGTTTTAAAAACACTCCATCACTGTCTTTCCTGGCACTAGTTCTAGTTTACAGCATTATGCCCAGTAATAAATAGTGTCTTCCAAAATGTATTGTTGGACTACTGTTGTCTATATGTAACAACTACAGCCTGAATAGTCATATTTAGATGTGATTACATTCTATATATCTGATGGGGTATTGACATATATTGCAATGCTTTAGTACATACAACCAAAAAAGGCTTTGTGATTTGACCCTGTGTGTGCATAAAGTCAGGCATAATAAGTTACTGTATGACACACACACTTAGGAGTGAGACAAGTGACATGTTGTGTATGGACCTCTGACAAACTGTGTTGATGAAAACAGTGGAACTGGATACTGGCCGAATGGCTGTGTCAGGGAATTGGCAGTGGACAACTCTCTGGCGTGATGACTGGAACTTTCTGTTGAAAGTGGGTGGCATCGTTCCCCCGGTGATGCATTTGACAGTTAAAACTGAAAGGCCTCTAGTTTGAAGGTGGTAAAACTGGCAAAATCAGAGTTTAACACCCCTATGCTACTGCAGATTTTAGTGTGTTAAAGCCGGAGTGCGTCCATGTTAATGAACATCTGTTATATTCAAGCCCTTGCCCAACAAGTTCACACAATGCTGCTTAAGTCGATCACCGGCAGGTAAATCTCTCTGTTTCGCATTATAGAGTTTTTAAAAATGGAGTCTGTGGCAACTTTCCCGCGCTGGAGCACCAGTATTAATACTTTTTTACATAAATCATCTACTCACGAGTGGAAGAGGCCCAGTCCTCCAGCTAGCTGAAGTTTTAAAAAACTGACAACAAATCTATTTCCTCTTTATTTGAAGAACCTCGAGGTACGTTCAGACTAAACCGGCTAAATTTAAAACATCTTTGTCTTTTCATTTTAGCCTTCTGTCCACACTAATCTGGAGTTGCTGTTTTCGAAAACGGTCTACAGAGTGGATGAATCTGGAAACCGGCATTTTAGGTAAACTGAGCTTTTGACGTATGCCTGCCCTGAGAGTTGGGCACAATGCCAATTGATCTACAATTAAAAGTAAGAATAATAACTTTCTGTTGTCTTTGTTCTCCCTCGATCATTTACGCTCATTCAGTTGTACAAATATGTAAAAACCCTAATCCGTTTTCAAAATTAGCTGGCTTAGTGTGGACGTCTTCTAAGTTGACGGCAAATTAAAGTGCAACAAAAACCAGGTGATTCAATTAATCTATTCCATATGAGAAAAATAGCAAAACCCTTGATAAAATAGTCACTAAATGATCAAAAGTAAATCCATAAAAAAAATTTATAACTACTGTACAATAGTTAGTGACAGAGAAATAATGATATAATATTATAGTGAGTGCATAAAGATTAAAGATTTTTTTTCGACACTAACATCAGCGTCTACACAGGAGGAGCAGCAGCTTCAGCGCTCCGTCAGGGCTCACACAGGATGCGTTCAGGCACACTGTTGTGAGAGTGTAGGTCACCTGCGCTTTGGAAGCCCAACACATGATCACTGTAGTTACACAGAAAATAGATCTGAGGTGTAAAAATACCCTCGCATATAGCACGAGTGAAACCCAAGCCGTTACGCTGCTGCTGTTGACAGCCGCATTGATTCAAATCGATTAACACAGTTGGAACACCTCCTGTGTAGATACTCTGTGTTCATCTTTATAGGAATTATGCAAGGATTAAAACTACAAAACTATTCAAAACAACCAGCTAAGGTCTGTAAAAATGTTGCCCTTAGTAAAAGTGTTTCCTGCGAGAATAATACTTCTTTAACACACAAACTGAACCAGCAGATTGTGCTCAGACTGTATTTATCAAGTGTAAACCTCCATCTACCCAGATAATGGGAGGCGGCTGCAGCTCACTGCTGGTGAGCAACTCATCTCCAGCTGCCTTTATATAAAACTGTAATAACTTCAAATGAATGACATTCAATATTTCTAATGCAGGAGGAAATTGAAAAAGCATAAATTTAAGGGCGTAGAAGTGACCTTTTGTTCTTTTTGAAAGGAAATTCCATCCAGTGTTCCCCTCTACCGTACCTACTTACATAAACGGGATTTGTCTTTCTGTGTAGCCTGATTGAGCTCAATGACAAACTAGAGTAACGGCATATTTAGCTCTAATGTACATTCGTGATATCAGCACTTAAATATGGCCGCTACATGAACAACCCACGCAGCTCATTATTTTTAATTAGCTCTACCTTTGCTGCCGTCGGTGCCAGCTTTAAGGATGCCGCAGCTCTGTCAACAACCGACAAATCTAACGCTACCGCCGTCAAACTAGAGGCCAGAGAGTCAAGGATGCCGACTGAAATGCTACATAGAGCTACAGCTTGCATTAGAGTGTGGATAATTTGAGTTTGTGCATTAAATACAGGTAGAAGAGAATTCAGGATTTTAAGGACTGAGAGGGCAAACAAAACTCTTGAGGGGCTTTTTTCAGTTTTCATGGAATGTTTGGGATTCACATATCACTTTCTGTGTAACATAACGGACATATTTTGTCTGCAGGTTGCATCATGTGTGGCCACCGACTTTAAATATTTGGAATTTATAGAGTACTCCTGCTGGCGGAGACATCACTGACATTCCCGGCAGTGGAAAACTATGGAATGATTGTGCTATAATCTTGTACAACTATTTAAGGAAAATCTTAAAAATCAGGGCGAAGTTTTCACCGTCTCAACTTGTGGGAATTGAAGGAATGCTTTACGTAGCTCAGCTCAAAAAAACGCTAGAAATTTGGAGCTTTCAGGTACTAGCAGCGATACGTCTGCACATCTGGGTAGTGTAGATTTTAAAAAAAGGAGGTTGAGGGGTTTGTTTTAGTATTTGAGATCACACTCTTTGTAGGAGCAGTTAGAGGACTGACAAGATGTCCCCTTCCAGAGCAGCAGTGACAGACGTGAACTGGGGACTAGAAAACAAAACATGTACGTGTGTGAGACTGTGTGTGCGCATGAGGAATAATTATCTACACAGATAAATGTATGTATGTTTGTGTTTCAGAATACCCCTGGTGTGTCAGATGGGTGCTGGTTTGGTCAGGGTGGGGTCGGTCTCCGGGAGCAGCAGAAGCCCGTGAAAGGCATGATGGGAGGAGACGGAGGGCAGAGCGTCTCTCCTGCTTTCATTTGGTCTTTAGTTTGCCCACCTCCCCGTTCAGCTTGCCCTCCTTTGCCAGCTTCTCGTTAAGTTGGCACAGTTGGCGAAGGAAGCCGTCGTTAGGACCGATTTCTCTCTTATGCCTCACGGTGGCCACCGCCAGCCGGGCATCCATTTTATGGCGCAGCATGAGGTAAGCAGCAACCATGGTAGGGGAGCGGCTGTAGCCTTCTCTGCAGTGAACGTACACCTTCCCTGGAGGATGCAAACAGAGAAATGGAACAATAAGGTGAGTGCTGTATGTGGTGCAAGGCTGGTTTTACAGAAGCATAAAAAAAAAACCTATGCCCCAGAGAAATGCTGCGCCTTATCATAAGTCATTTTTAAGGATAAGGCTGGCACTATTGTACAGTATCTTTGTCTTAAAACAAACAATGTGTTAGTCAATCTGTTAACCCCTAACACTCTACCCTGTCTGTGGCTCTCAGCTCTAAGCCTATTGGTTCCTTCTGAAGACCATAATGTATAGAGATATGTAGCTCCAAGACTGTTGGCATCCACCATCACTCATGTTGTCCGATAACTGATTGTGCTTTTCGCAACTGAGATCCAAACATACATTTTCCTGAATACTGCTCTGCTAGCAACTACGACCTGCGAGCTAACAGTGTCATATGTTTGGCATGTTAGCTCATCCTAAATCCAGAAAAGAAAGGGGATTTGATATACAAATGTATGTTTTATTTTGCAGGATCTGAGAAATAAAGGCCCATAAATCATTTTTAAATGTCAAGCATAATGTGAAAAAACATACGGGACATTTGCTTTATGGTAGCCGTTTACTACTGCTGTGGCTGAAGAACAATAAATGGAGCAGGAGAAGAAAAATGGAGGTAAAGAAGAAAGAAGGAACAAATTAATAAAGAAAACAAACAAGGGTAACAGTGGTTGGGGAACACATGCTGTGACCAAACTTGCCTAGCGAAGCATCTTCTGTGCCAGGAGATGCAAATACAAGACCTGACCTCTGCTGCAAAGTCAATCATCTTCCCTGGAGCCGCATCCTACAGCGAACAAAGACTCTGTGCCGTCTGCATGTACAGAACACAGGAAGGTTTCCTGAACTGTATTTGTATTTGTTAAATGTGTAGCTATCTGCATATGCGTAAAAATCACAACTTGTGTGTGTTTGCCTTCTTAGTCTATCTGCCTTACACTTTCATTACTGACAAGCCAAAACCCCACGAGGAATGTAACTTGGCAACGTTCACGGAGCAGCTGATGTGCTGGGCTCAGGTCAGATCTGCAGATTCTGCACTTTATTTGAAACCCAACACCTCTCTGTGTCCCTCTCTCGGTATTATCCACAGCATCTCTCACCCCTCCTCTCCCCTCTGTTGTATAATCTCCGTCTATCCTCTCCTCCTCTATTCTCCACCCAGAACAGTCCGCTGCCAATGAAATGACCTCTTCAATATCCAGTCGCCCTGCCTGCCACAGATCAATGTTGATTCTGCTGTATCCTCTTGTTAGACATGCAGGATCCTCTGGCTTACCCCGTCACTCATCTGCTAGTAGTGCTGTCACGTCTTATTAAAAGTGTGAATTTCCATACAAACGTGGAAAAATACAAAATATTCAAACTGCAATGACCTGTTCAAAGTCAAGATTTACAGTCTATAGTAGTTTACCTTATGGTTTAGCAGAGGACAGTCTTAAATTTCACTCAATTTCAATATCCCCGATAGACCTACCAGTAACACTAGGACACCAGGGGGCAAAGCCGTACTGATATTCAGAAGGGCTGTTCTATTTATTGATTTTAGCTACATTACAGTTTGCTAGTTACAGGTATAATGTTAATGTGCAAGTGTGTCATGTATATGCTTTTGTATGATAGAATAAAATGCATGACAATGTTTGATATCGGGCGGACGACTCTTCTAATGCACTGCTTAATGTTAACGAACATTAGTTTCCCAGACAGACAAGACAGACTGCTTCATAGCCCTAAATCCTGCAGCTTTTAAATGAGGTGCTCAAAACAATGTTATGATGTGTTTAAAAGGTTTAAAGGAGTTTTTCAACTTCTGTCTGCCAGCTGTCATTTACACTCAACAACTACCGAGTTAACTGCTGTCTGTCTGTCTGGTGAACTGAGGCACTAATAACTGGTGGTGTTTTGATCACAAGAGAAAAGAAATATCAATAAGGTGACTTTTACATAGTATTCTATAAGACAACAGGACTTTAGAACCATAAAAAAGAAAATTGAAACCAAGATCTTCAGCATCTTTAGAAAAAATCTTTAGGTGAAATTACCTTTATAGTATCCGGAGTTATATAGCTTATGTTTTGCTGTTTACCAGACCTACAGATTTAATGTTAATTAGCTACAGAGTAAATTTGACAGCGACAGTTGACATTGTAGCTACTGAAATTAATCCTACAGGCTCTGAATACACTGTTAAACTATGTTATAATTAAAATTGCAGGGGCGCCCCCGTAGCCCACCTAGTAGAGCCTGAGCCCCACTAAGGCTGCGTCCTCCTTACCACTGTGACCTGGGTTCGATTCCAGCCTACGGCCATTTTGCTGCATGTTGTCCCCCCCTTCTCTCTCTGTCTGTCTCAAAAGCCCAAAAGAATAATCTATAAATAAAATTGCAGCTCTAGCTATTTGAAAATCAAGACGTTCAAAAGAGCTCTACAGAGCTGAGGAAAACTGCAGAGTCAGGTGATAACTCTCTTCAGGTTCATCACTAAGACCAACACCTTACACCTTAGTCGTTGATCCATATAAAAAAATATTGATTATTGCAGCTTGAACATGCTGCTAATTTTGTGGGTAGTTTATAATATTCAGATAACTTACAGTACCACGGTGTCGTCATTACGTCATTACAGACACATGGGAACGATGCATCGATGCAGTTGCTCATTAAAATCCAGGACCTATGACCTTTTCAGAGCTCGCAGCTAGCGGTCACAAAATGTCAAAGACAATGTTGCACATAACACAATGTCAGACTACAGCGATAGCAGGCAGCGGGCAGAGGTGAAACACTTTATCCTATTTCTGCTCCTTTTATCACTCATCCTCCCTCATCCTCCTCCGCCCCTCCTCTCCCCTCCTCCCCTCCACAGTCCTTGTTACAGTAGCTCTTCACTCCTGATTTACCACGTCGTTGGTGCTCCTTTGCCAAACTGCCCGGGAATTAAGATGCTTTTCTGTGTCAAGGCTGACAATAAATCCATGCCATGAAATCCAGGGTTCAGCACACTAATTAAACACATCCCTCATGTGACAAATTAACTAAATTTAGTTGCCACTTTGGGAGAGCTGGGGAAAGATCTTTTTTTGGTGGGGGTGGGGGAGAGCCGAGGCCTTCTGGGATTGATTGTTTTGATTGATTGCTTCAATCTAAATATTCTGCTTTTCCAACATGTTACAATACAGTACACTTGACCAAATAGGTATATAAAATGGCTCATTTAAGACTTCCTATTAGTTTCATACATCTTCATTCTGTTACCCAGTACAAATGTGTCATATTATCTGTTTAACAAATGGTTGGTGCTACAGGTGTGTTATGCACGGAACATTTTGACAATGTTGACATCCAGGGACATGATCTGATAATGGAATATGGAGCAGGGCTCAGGAGTGTGTTAGATTTAGCCTCGAGATGATCAGGGCCGTCACGATTATCTCCTGTCTTCACTTTAAGATCCACAGCAATGAAGACTGTTGAGATCGAGTCATTAAAAAAGATGCCTTGAATCTTGTATCCTTTGTTAGACAGGCAACATAAGGAGCGTGGTTTTGTGTCTCAACTTGTAGAGACAAATTGCTTTCAAGTGGGAACTACACGAGTGAGAAAGACACTGTGTTCGTCTTTGATGTCTACCTTAGAAGGGGTTTCGTTGGGACATGAACTCTCAATATCCGATAATCATATAATATAATCATTTTCACACTGATAGTACTAAAACACCATCATTAATCTACTTTCCAGCAGTGGACTTTACCAGTCATACTGTAAGAGCGATGCTGATGAAGATGCACGAAAATGCTGCTTTATTAGAACATTTCCGGCTTTGCATTTTAAAAACCTCTTGTCCAAGAGTCTGCAATCACACATAGAGACAATCTTACATTACTTCAACTGTGCTGGAGAAACAGTGTGAAGTGGGGGCAGAAGAAACAAGCTGGGAGCACAACATTTGTTAGTGAACAGTTACATATCCACCAATTATTAGCAAGATTATTATTCATTTACATTGGTGTCTGTGGCAGTGCAATATTCTTTCTCCTTTAACAGTGCTCCCATGGGTCCTGGAAAATCTGGAAAACCTGGACATTTAGAGACTAGTTTTCCAGTCATGGAAAAACCTGGAAATTGATTAGTAAGACCAAATATACTGGAGAGAAATTCCATGTTGTCGTTAAAATGTTTTTCTTGTGTTTAAGCAGGTGCTGTGATGCTTTTAGCTCTATTTTTCATTTCCACTAACTCTTGAGAAAAATATCTGGCTTTTTATTAATGTAGTTGAAAGAAGTCAGGGGACCTGTAGTGAACTGGTTAGGAAGATAAGATCATCTTAAAATCACTCCAAATGCTCCACTATGTCCTATGACTGGAAAACTAATCTCTAAACTTTTTCCAGGACACGTGGGGACCCTGTCCGTAGAGTAACATAAACTCACCTTTGCCATTGTTGTGTGCTAGGGCCTTGTCGATAAAGTCAGCCCCCTCCTCAAAGAAGGCACTGAGGTTGAACTGCTCGGTGTCATTGGCCTGGATACCGTGGTACGTGATCCCTGTGCCAGCGTAAAACTCCACACTGGTGTTGACGTGCATGAAGGAGGTGCCCTCCGCCACGTTGAGGACGTGCGTCACTCCGAGTTTCTGCAGACGCATTGTATTCTGAGCTACGAACCTGGGTGGGGAGATTAAGGATCAGAGTGGAAAAACACATTGATTTAAATCACTTTAGCAAGTTGCTGATGTCTGTGACAAGTCTGCTGCACTGAAACAAAGTTTGTACACTAGTAAGAGTGCCACTGCTGACTTTATTTGTTCTCTTGCAACACAAAATGATGAGTATACAGCAGCAGAACAAGACATCTAAGACAAATCACAGCATTAATAATAAAAGCTGACAGATACAGCAAAGGAGTGCATCAGCACAATTTATTTTAAAGTGATATTTTGACAATGTAGGTTGCATCTTTCACGACATGCGTTTTAGTTTAACACTGTGCTGGCAGTATCAGACCATCTCTTAATACACAGCCGAGTACTGAATATCAGCTAGGAGGTGTATAAAAGCAGTTCTGCATGTTGGTGCTTTAAAACAGTGCTCCAATGTGTATTTTCATACATTATCCCAAATGAAGTACCTACAGTCTCCTAGTAAAGCCTCCTAGCTGCAAGTAACAACTAATTTATTAGTTACTATATAATTGCTTTCATTAATTGAATCTAGAAAAAAAAAGTGACAGTGACTAATATTCCAGTTTACATGCCGGTAATGACGTACCGTATCCTACAGAGGAATTTCCCTCCTTTTCAAACTGCAGTCATGTTGCTCTCGTAGTAAAATGGTACAACAGCTGGAGCTGCTTGGGTCATTTTGCCTCTTTTCATGTTTTCCAAATGTTCAACCATGCGAACACAACTTCTCTCTTTCATTCACCTTCTTGAAAAGGTTGGGGTGCGACATTTGCACGTATCCAATGTTTAAAAGCGGGTGTGTTTCTCCTTTGGACCAAAAATTAGGGATTTTATTTTGTGCGTCAGTGGTAAAAGGTGTTTTCACTTGGTTGATTAGACCTCTGGTTCAGCAGAGCGTATTCATTTTATTATGTACACCTGTTCTTGTCCTACTGAGACATGTCAAAATGTCCCCTGTGAAAAAAGGCTCTAAAAGGGTTAAGGTGTTTGTTCTCCTTCCTTTACATTTTCAAAAAAAAACATGCAGGATATTTCAATCAAACACAGGCTGTCCGAACCCACACAGTCCACAGAAGAGGTCCAATCCGGCAAACCAAGTTAAAACACCTGTGTAGGTGGACTAGTGCTGGGATAAAGAGCTTCATCTTGATCTCTCTATTCCCAGCCAGCTCCCCTCCAGCAGCTTCGCCTCCATCTTCATCTGCTCTGCATATTAGACCTGTACAGTGCAAACAAACCATAACAAAAGGAATACAGGCTTTTGGCTGTTCTGACCTGCCTGGCTCAATGCCTGTGTCCACTGCTACGATCCAACCCGGCCAAAGGCACTAGCCATTGATTCTAGATAAAAAAAGCCTCCTTTGTGTAGGTTATATTAAAGTTTTATGGAACATTTAGTGTCACTAATTAGCTGTACAGAATTTATGTTTAAACAACAAAAAACGCACCATATTGTTGTTCTACAGCTAATAGAGACACACAAATAATGACCAGACCAGAAGAACCATAGTGTATATGCATCATCTTTGTCAGCCTGTTCTTATCTCCAGTCCACTAATAAATGCATTAAAACTAGGAGAGATGAGTTCTTTCATAAAAAGATGCCCAAAAATCTGAATTATATCAAAGCTGTGATTATCCGTATAATGCCAAACATATGGTATAAGAAACAAAAAGCAATGTTTTAAATTCTATAAAAGCTAAAAGGTGTCTGGTCTCCGTTTGCTTTACTTTTAGTCAGACCCAAGAATCATAAATCTTCATGTAAAATGCTCTCCCGCTTACAGTCAATATGAGGCTGGCGAGGCGAGGCTAGGTGACCCTGGACAGCTCCCTAGAGGAGGTGGCTGCAAAGCCCCCCTCTGCAAGAACTAATAAAAAATCCTCCCTGCCACCATTTTGCTTTATGGCCATAGGAGGAGGGATGAAGCGGGCCATCTGCTTGTGTGACAGCTGCAGGGCACAGACACAAATCAGCTACATTCATATTATTCCCTTTTATTTTATTCAGAATGTGTCCGTGTATATTTAGACACAAGCTGGTGTGCATGAATGATTGAGTAAATGCTTATAGTAAATGCTTACATGTACAGTACGAGCACTTACAATGCAGCATGTGCATCTGTGTATGAGGAAGTGGAAGTGACTGTACTGAAGTGTCTGAGTGGCATTGTTCACATTGTACTGTACTTCTCTACAGAACCCAATGCAGAGGCACATTAGGTTCAAGTGAGTTCGCAGCCAATGGCTCTCTTCCTATTTACCTGCCCTGTCCCAGCCTCCTCACCCTGGGATCCGCAGTCCCACAACATCCATTATTTAAGACCAGCTTCACAAAGAGCCAAAGTGTTCCTCATAGCAAACAACCACACCTTAAGTGTGTCCCTGAGCTGCACACGGTGGTTTCATAGTGCTGACTACGACTGATCTGAGAACAGCGTAAGGGTTTGGAAAATAAAGTCATAATCCATTTAGGGGAATGTTTTACTGACTAGTTCATCAAACTGCCAGGGGCCTATTGACATTCCCCACAGATAATCATTTTTAAAACTCTATTGTATTATTGGAGTGGTACTTTTTCCCCTTATTCTCAAGAATGGGTTGCTATCTTGTAGGAGAATATACATATATACAGTAGCACAGGGTGAAACTGAATGAAATCAGTACAAATTATTTTACTTTACAGGCTCTTTTTTTTCAGTTGAAAGATGACTTTGCTTCTTTCCACACACCAATCGAAACCACTCCCTCACAGTTCTGTCTGCGTCTGAAATCACTCCCTACTTAATATATAAAAACACTCTATTTACTGTGTGCCGTTTTATTTGAAGATCTGAAATGGATCAAATTCTGATAATACATTTTTATCATTTCACTGGGGTTATGACGCTCCAAAAAAAATTCTATTCACAGTTTTACAGCTGCTGCTTTCACAATGTGAGCTTATGATGGGTTTTTTGAGCCAGTGTGCATCATGTGACACCATTGCTGTAGTTACACGGTTTGGCCACAATGTCAAATTGGCTTCAAAGCCTGTTCTTCTTTGGGGGGGCTTGGTACACTACTTAATGCTAACAATCCCACAATGTAAAATTCCCACTGAGCAATTCAACATCTGTCAGTGATGACACAAAATGATGATGATCGTATCACCATCGTAGTATCCTTAACAACACATTATGTGATGCATTTTAACTTCACTAATGACACCTGCATTTCATGTCCACATGTTAATAATCAACCTGAACCCAATATGTAATACATTTTCCTACATTTTTAAATAAATTATTATTTTAATACTTCAACAATGCTATATTTAATTTTGTCCTCAATTGAAAAAGTTGCTTTAAACTATAGATCGGGGCCTAAAATGTGCCATGGGCCCAGTTCCCTATGGGATCCCGTGATAAGAGACGTTAATGAATATTTTTTTAAGGACAAAGCTATCTTTTTCTTGTGCCGTGTGACTGAATAAGGGTGTGAACTGCACCATATATATACACCGTGTTAATCAGTGCATTTGTTTGGATCTTATTATACCGGCCAACTACCCAATTTAAGTTGTAACAGGTTCCAACTAATAGGATATATCAGCAGAAAGGCTTAGTGGGTCCCAGTGGTGGAAATAGTGGACATGGTGCAGGCTTTCATCAACAATCAATACCACCTCGCCCTGCCTGAGCCATTTGTAATACCACATTACACTACAATGCCCTTTCCACCTGTTTGGACAGTGTGAAATACTTTAATGGTGACATATTTGACTAATTACCCCACCATATATGGCCAAATTCTGTTCTTTAGAAATATCAGTCAACATAATTTCTTCATCGGATATCAAAATCTCTTCTTCAAAAGAAATCATAAAGCTGAGAGCACATTAGAGTCTCTCAAGGCGACGGCGTTGTCTGATCAGCCTCAGCTGAGTGCCAGCACTTTGTTTGGAGACTTGGCCGGGCGGATTGGCATATTCAGATTGATTTTGTTGTAGCACTGAGGTACAGTAATGTGCTTGTATCCCGTCCTGCTCTCCCTCCTCCACCACTCTCCTGGCAGTGGCTGGAGCCAAATGATGGACTGCACAGAGACACAGTGTTTCTCAGGGGCATCCCTGAATTGCTCCTCCACCATGAATCCATAAAAGTGAGATTAAGAGCTGCTCTGTAAAAGCTTATATTACATTACAGCACAGCAAAATATGTTTGAAAATTACATTTCCTGTAACTGTTATTTCTTAATCGGGTGTTCCGACAAATTTGACACTCGAAACCTGAAAATGATCTCTGATATTTGTGCAATTTAGGATATTTTAGATTTAACTGCGAGAACCCTGAAAGGCAGCAGAGGATCACTTTGCTGGGTGACAAAATTCAATCTGGATTTTTGATCTTATGAGTGTCTCTACTGTTTTCTAGGGCATCTCTCCCCATGTTTCCTAGAAATACCCATCCTTACATAATTCTTTTTAGTTATATGTGCTAAGACGCAGCCACTAGCATAAGCCTAATGTCCCAGTCTGCCTCTCTGTTAGAGATGTTCCGATATCATTTTATTTCCTTCCCAATACCCGAACTTTGAGTATAAGACGAAACCAAGGCTATCCAAATCCCAGAATTGAAAACCAAATATTACTTACACAACAAACAAATATCCAAATTGTCAACTATTCCAGTGCATCGCTCATTTAAATGTCATTGATAGTGTTTTTGAGAATCACAAAATATAATTTTCTTACACCCCTATTCCCCGTCATCCAACCTTTCCCGCTAGAGATGGGAATTGAGAACCGGTTCCAGATAGTCCGATCCATCAGAATTGTATTCTGCTAGTTCCACGAGTTTATCAATGCCAGCATGTTTTTCTGACCGTTGGTCATTGCAATGGTGTCGAACTCACATGTCTACGTAAACTTGCAACAAGAAGGCGTCGTGGTAGAGAGGAAGAAAGTCCTAAGCGAGGCCTCATTTCCTCAAAAAAAAATTATCAAATAAATCAAACTACAATTAAAGCCAAGTAAAGACTAAAGATTCGAAACGAGACATGTTGAAACTTGCAACTACTTACAATGTTCTGGTGCAAACCAACGCAACTAGATGAGACATTGTCTCCATAGCAACGAACCTATGTACTTTCGTTCCGTGGCGTTATTGATGAAACGACGATAACTCAATAAAACAAGAGAGTTAAGATTTTGGAGCCGTCCATGGTTAATTTTAAGGCTTATGTCCGACAAAATGACCAGGCGACCCTGTCTTTCCTCCGTCCCCGGATAATTCAACTGTTGCATTGACGATGAAAACCGGTGTAGACCAACTATGTTGCACACAGAAAATGATGTCAGGAATCAGCAAAGAATCAGACCTATAAGCAGAATCGATAATGGTATTGTATCAGTTCCTATCCCTACTCCCTGCAGTTACCTGGCTTACTCCGCCCATCTCCTCACCTGCAATCATTGCACAATCAGCCACTCGCTACACAATATACCAGATCCTTTGTTTCTTTGTCAGTTCATCCTGCTTTTATGTTCCTATAGTTGCCTAGTTGGTTGTTTGGTTGTCTGCGTGCTACCTGTTTTTTGCCTGCCTACCGTTCTGTAAGCTGCAACACAATTAAATCACTGAAGTCATCCTGCTGCCTGCTTTGTCTGCATTTGAGTCCGATCCAGCGTAAGCGGAGTTGTGACACCTGATCAGGGAGTTACCATGAGAGTACTGTTAAACAACGGTGTGCCAAATAGGTCAGGGTATTGTTTGACAATGTTTGCTACCGAACCAATATGACACTTGGTACCAAGGCTATAGATGACTGATGTTGACCAACAGTGTCACCCATTTCACATGTTGTCCACCGGAGGGCGCTGACAAGTGACTGTAAATGTTAGTATGCTCAGTGTGTATCGCGGTTACAATTAAAAATAAAACAAACAGATCTGTATCACGATGGTTTGTGTTATGTGTTTGTGTAAAAAAAAAAAAATCAATTACAATCTGCCAACATATGATCATTTTATCATTATCGGAATCATAAATCAATTTCAGTCAGGCTTTGGATCATATAAGTAAACAAGAATCTGATACTGAATCTGACACATATTGATCGTCAAGAAAAGTACTGAAGTTCGAAACTCTGATTTGGGGATTTTTATTATTAACTTAGGTTTTTTTTAAATCAAATGTTATCAATTCTGTTAACAAAACATAATTTTCATTATCAAATAATCTGTTCATCATTTTCTCAATTTAATAAGTAGTTTGGTCCAGAAAATGTAAGAAAATAGGGGAAAATTGCTGATCAACGTTTCCCAAATGTGTTATTTTTTTCCCCCACAAACTAAAGATATTAAATTTACTGTCAAACAGGAATAAAGAAACCAGAAAATATTCACACTTGAGAAGCTGAAATCAGATTATTTGGACTTTTCTTTTCTTCCTCAAAACGATTAATCGATTGTCAAAATAGTTGACGATTAATTTAATAGTTTGAGTAACTACTCGATAAATCGACTTAACATTGCAGCTCTCACCGACATGACCTTTTAATATCAGCTTCTAATCACAGTAAGTATACGGACAGCACAGACTGAGGAACGTTGTCGTATTTGATGATCTTTTTGTCGGCAGCAGGCAACACGATCTGTGCAGGAAGTACCAGGAACTGGCCTTACTGGAACACCGAGCTGTAAATTCCTGAAGAGCCGGCATGTTCATTACAAAGCCAATAGCATCCAGTCAACCAACAACCATGGATTTATGGTTCGGCCTCTGCCATGTTTAATATACATATACAGTGTGTGTGTTGGTGTGCTCAGCACCTTTCACCACCTGATACAGGTATTACAGCTGGAACTGAATTATATAACAGCTATTTGTCTGTCCCATGAGAAGAAGAAGAAAACAAAGTCTTTATTTGAGATGTCCATCCAGCTTTCCCAGATCATTGGGTGACAGTGAAAAGGCTATTCGGTTTTACTAACACAGAGAAAAGAGGAGCATACTCACAACTTGAGAAGCTGAACAATGTAATATTTGAGATTTTTGCTTTGAAAAAAAAACCTCAAACATTTGATAAATTATACAAATGGCAACAGATCCGTTTCCTGTTGATAGACTAAATCTATTAAAACTAATGGTTTCATCTCTAGAATAAAAAAAAAAAAAATAGCATTTCAAGAGCTAATTCCTTGCAGGAAGTAATGATATTCAGCTGCACAGTAGGTAGTACTGCACTTCTGGCATCACAACAGGTTTATTGACTCCATCATGCCTATAGGTTTGTTACTATGACTCAGCCTGTGCTGTGAATTTGAGTCATATAGATGTGTAATTAAAATAAAATAATACATGCGTTAACGGAGGAGTTTACCTCACTACAATTTCTGCTTATTACGGGGAGCATCTTCCCCACTCACGACTACAAAATCCACGTTCTCCTCCCTCCCTCCCCTCTTTGTTCTGCAGGAGAGCCAGCAGACCGCCTGTTGTTTATTTAGATAGTTTATGAATGAAAATAAAACTAGATGTGCTGATTGTTGTTGTCCCTGCAGCCCAGATGGACGGAATGGGAGCGGCTCGATGAAGACGTGATTACATGATGGCAGTGATACTAATGATGGAGGGATTCATAAAAAGAAAAAAGAAAAACAGGTCTTTGTGTGCGCCCTTCACGTCTGAACTGTCTCTATTATGGTTTTATTCGCTTTAAAATAGAGATACAAATCGATTAGGCCTCCAGAATACTATAATTATCATGTTACAGTGTTACACAATATCCAGCTGTCTGGCTGCTTGAGGTTGAACGCCGCTGGTATTTCGAGGACAACAACACAATTTGTTGACAACAACAGGCTGTCGCTTTGTCCACGGTGACAGCGGAAGACACCAAAATAACAAGCCCGCCCTGCGTGCGTGCTGCCCGGCATGCGACAGTGTTGTCATTGTCGCGTCTGGTCGGTGGATGAAGAGGGAGCGTCTTTAAAAAATAAAAAAATAAAAAAATAAAAAAATAAAAAACCTGTCCTACCTGTCAGTGTCAAACACCGCTACCGACAGCATTTAAAGGGGAGGGGGGGGGGAGCACTCACGCGTTGCCGATGTATATTCGGGGGAAGACCTCGTTGAAATGTTGTGTCGGTAAACTGTAGAAGCCGCTGCCGTTGGACAGGAGCTCGTTGAGTTGTTGGACGGTAACCTCGCAGCCTGGAGCCGGGACATCAGCCGGTGGCGGCGGCGGCGGCGGCGGCTGCTGCTGCTGCTGTTTTGTGGGACTCAGGTGTTTCTTCATGGCTCCTCTTCTCCCAAAACTAATGTTAGATTACCGCGAGCTGCAGACTCGTGAGCGTCGGCCGATTCATCAACTGCATTTTACCTTTGCACGTGAGTCGTGCGCGCGCTTGTCTTCTTGTCTACAAGGTGTCTGATGAGGCGGGAGCTCTACAGTTCCCCCCTCCACCCCAGATCCCAACCCCACCCCAACCCACCACCACCCATCAAAGTCAAGTGTGAGGGAGTTTTACAATGTAGTTCCGGTCCAAACTTTCAAAGTAAAACAGACAGTTTGATAGGTAGGTAGGTAGAGAGTTTGATAGGTAGTGTCCAATAATCCATAAATAAAATCAATCAATTAAAATAGGTTGACAGGTGACATTTCTTACTACACAAGGTTGTAGAATGAAATTTAGATATTGTTCTCTCTTTATGCTACTTTTAAAAAAACAAATAAAAATGGAGATGTCTGTCTGTCTGTCTGTCTGTCTGGTGAATTTATTTATAGAGAAAATTTAAAAACACAATTGTGAGTGGCAAACTATTCCACAGTTTTAATTAAATTAAGTGCCAACACCCTAATTCAGCACTAACATAATCCTAATTCTTTTGCTGTTTTCATCGATGTTTTAGCATTAAGCCAGTGTTGTTTGAGACCCAGTTGTTTAGGAGTACTTCAACAATGCTGTGCACAGCAGGGCTTTAGAAATACCGAGGTCCAAGACCTGAACTTGCTAGGGGGATACTGGGGGCATGCATCAAACAACATCTAACAAAGTCCGGACCTTGGTGACCTCCAGAGGTGGGTACAGCCACGCTCAGAGGTGGTGATACGCAATAAAAAGTAAGGATAGGAGAAGAGCTGCATCGGTTCTTCCTTCAGGCACTGGTTTAGTTTTTAAATGCTTTTACTTTTGGGTTTTAAAGTTAATTTGCTTATCTGATTTCAAACCATCATCTACATGAAAATTGTGTTATATTTGATAAAAATAGACCACAAAAGAAGCATTTAGGAGGAAAATGTAACAGGGCCCAATATGGAACCTTGCGGTATTCCGCAGTAGATATCCAAAGGAAGGACACATCCTTTCAAATTTAGGCTGTTGTGTCTTGGAGTACTCGAAAAATTTGACTGGCCCACACAACATCAGTGTTGGACCTGTTTTTGTGTCTGAATGGGAGCAAATACCTGCAGCCATGTTCCTAAAATCTGTTCTGAAACCTGAAGAGTGGAGGCTGTCAGAGCAGTAGATTAACAGTAATGTTTTTTGATGTAAACAGTCACATGGGTGTATTGAGTCCGCAGACTTTTGAAAGTAAGGGCCTCTGATCAGAGTGTTTAAAAGCTGTAACTTGTGATTCAACAGAACTTTCTCAACATCACAGTTTTAAGGGGAAAAATTAAAATGATCATTATTAGGCAACTTGCTGTGGGCAAATTATCCATTTACCTCAAATATTCCAATTTCAGCAGCCATTATTTTTTGCGTTCCACTAAACTAAAGTCAGTTCTTCTTTATTGCCCATTTGGGAAAAGAATTGACTGTAGCTAGAGTTACAGTGCTTTTATTTTAAAGTCAACTTCCGGTATCATTCTGTCTGTTTGTGGCCCACTTGACGCAGCTTCCTCTCGCCAGTCGCCACCACTATCTCCAGCAGACACACCCCATCGGCAGGCAGACACTCAGGAGACGGGAGCTGGACCGGAGGAGCCCGGTAGTGACACACGCCAACAGGAGAGGGTAGCGTGCTGCCTTCAAGTGCTGCTCGTAAGATCCTAAAAGTAGTCCCACCGCCTATTTTGGCTGGGTTGCGTAACATATCATAAGTACCCAGAAGTCCCTGCTTTCCAGATCTTTAATTTGTGAAGATAAAATTCATGGTTTCTCTATGCTGGAGCTACAACAAGTGGTCAGCTTTCCAAGCAGAAGTTACAGTTTAATCACCCAGATTGTGACCCTCATTGTCATGAAAAGTTCAGATTAATTTATTTATGAACTAATTTATTTATTTAGGCTATCTATTGGTCAGCTGGCATGAAGACATCAAGAGGAAATGAACTAAAATAGGGTGTTATTGATGAGATATCTGAGATACAGGTGCTTGTACATGGCACATAGAGGCATGCTATAGTAAGTGTGTTGATATACATGGATGTGTGAGGAGGAAAGTGACAGAGAGCTGTGCTGTGCAAAAACATCAGAGAAAAAATAAGCAGCAGCACTAACAACTAGGCTACCTTATAATAATAATAATAATAATAATAATAATAATGCTCAGATAAAAGAATAGCAGATATTTCTTATTGTTTGTTCTACTGCTCATTTCTTGCCATTTCCAAGCCTCTTAATAAACAAATCTGACCTATCCTCATAGATGTATTGACCCTGCCCACCTCTAGATGTCAGCACAAGCCATTAGTAGGCACTTTATGGTGGTGATGTTATTGTACACTGACATGGAAATGCTATTTTTAGCCCTTGTTAATGTATGTGTCACATTAATGCAAATCTGAAAACAGCTGAAATGTGTGCGATCAAAACGTGGCTTTCAGATCAGACTGAGATCTGATAGAAATAATATCAATATATGGTTTCACAACTCATGGTTTATTTTTCATCATAGTTATGAGCTACAAATTCTATGCTGCAGTGAGTTACTGAGAGCTACAACAGTGTGATGGTGCTCAACCGACCAGCATAGCACTCACTGTAATACTTACAGCCACAAGGTGGAGCCACATTTCTAACAAATCAACACACCGGTACCTCAATTAACCACATGTAAGTGTAATTTTAGGAGGCACAGTGAGGGTTTAATTAAGCAAACAAAATTATAACAATGCACACAGTGAAAAATTAGTAATAAATGATCCTACTGAGTTTATATTTAACTACTCATACAACAGAGTGCAGCACTCCACTGTAACCTCCCGTTTGAGAGGTTTATAAAGTAGGTTAATGAGTCATAACAATTCAGGTGCATTCAGTCATGTTCAGCAAGTGGCCTGCAAAAGATTGATCTCATCCCGTAAAAATGATGAGAATGACTGTTTGCTGACCGCTGCTGATAAAAGGGGTTTTCATTGTCTTCACTCTCACTATTATTCTCCAGTTAGTTTTGTGGGTCAACTGTTGTCAAGCCTTCATTTACACAACTGCATTTCAAGTGTCTGGGTTATCAACTAGACAAATAGATATACTTGTTATGGAATAAATGCAGTCGGATCGTGGGTTAACCCCATGTTTCTAAATAATCTGAGGGAGTTTTTCATTCTCTCCCCACAGATCCTGGACTGGGTCGGTTGAGCAGTTGTTGCCCAGTAAAGCCCACTGAGATATTTTGTGATACCGGGCTGATACAAATAGATTTGGTTTGACTTGACTTGACTCGGATGCTCTTGACCCACTTCACTTAAAGCCCCATGCCAGTCATCATTTTTGTGTTTCCATGGCAATGTAAGGAGATGCAGTGCAATACCATGGCAACAACAGATCTTGTGGAACAAAATTTGAGCTCCCTGTTGTGCACACACCTGTGTGTATGTGTCCATTGTAATACAGGCCTGCACTTAACATTTCTGATAGGTGAATGAATGGAACTTGACACTGATTCAGTTTTGCACAAAAGATGATTTTATCTCAAGGTACATGTACAGAAAACAGAAAACAGTAGCTGATGTTGATTATTCCATTTATTTATATTTCAATACATCAGCTGACCCATTGCTGAACCCCTCCCTCCTGCACAGCAACATACAGATGTTGTATACATGGGGTTGTAGTGTTGGTGTAAAGTTTGGAGTTTGGGGTCTTTTTTTTTCTTTTAGTGATTCCAAACCTAAAAGCAAAAGAGAAAAAGTATAAGAAATTGATTTCAGTGTGTAATTATCTGCTCTAACGTAAGCTGCAGTTGTTTGCATGCCTGGGTAACTAGCTTGCTTCATACTTAAACCCAGCGTTACTTGCAAGGCCAATTTACGTAGTTCCCTGGTTTCCAAATCTCGCCCACGGTTTTGGGCACTCTGGGCTGGTAGCCAGCAGCAGTACGATTAAAATACTTATTATATTACTTCCCCAACATCATGTGTGAACAATATACAAATGATACCACACATGGTATAATATAGTGCCAATTTCTTTTTTGTTGCGGTTTTAGATTTTTGCACACTATTTCAATATATTGCAGTGAGTAAAATAAATTAGACAGATAAACAGACTGTAAAACAGTACAATGGCACAATGCCAAGTTTACACTCCAGCCAGCTCATTTATTAATCCTCACCCGTTTGAGAATTTAAAGAGATGCTCATCAGATGCCAAACTGGATTATGTTAACATAAGGACAGTCTGATCTTACAGTTTTCCTGCAATAACAATGCAGTCTTTTCCCTGAGATGTGGAGCTTTAGCTTCAGTCATCAGTCACAATATAATTTATGTAGCCTTTAAGCGCACATTTAAGGCAATTTTTATGAGATTCTCAATTTAAGTTAGCTGGAAACATTAAAAAGTCAGCAGAAGATCCCAACTCATGAACTCAACTTCATTAGCTCGCTCGCTATAGCTGATCAATCTGAAATCAATCAAACCATTGTTTCAAAAGTTACTAAGAATTTAGTATGTAAATTATCCACCAATGGCGCTGTAAGCTTCATATGAGCGAAGCAATAATAGAAAGGCTTGCAACTAAGTATTGAAGGATATTTTACTGTCATTCACAAGAAGGTTGTAGAATAAAAGTTTGATCTAGTTCCCTTTATGCTACATCAGAAATGAAACATGTCAAGTTAATTCTAATTCTATGTGGTATAGCCAGCACTTTTAGCATATTGTAATTAGTAAATAGTTGCACCAGTCATTAAATGCAGTCGTTTTAATTATTTTCCATTCTATTTTCTTTTTTGTAGCTGTGATGTTTTGCATTACAATCCACCCAATGAGCTCTTTTTGTTATTCCCCATTCAAAAAACAAGAATGGAAAGCAGCAGGCATTGCAGCAATAATGTAACATAAAAATGCAGAATAGATAAATTATGGAGGGGTTCGGCAATACAGGCCACCAATCGCCCCATCTGGCTGAGTGAAGTCAAGACTTAATATTGATTTAGTACCATTTTTATTGACAGTTTCCCGTCCTCATTTTGCATCATGATGCTGCACGGCCAGTTAATTGGACGACCACCACCTGAGTCCGTCTGCAAATCAGCTATCAGTGACAGGCAGTGGAGTTACACTGCACGCTCAAATCTGATTTGAAGTGACCCTTTTCTGACAAATATCTGATATTAGCTTTTATCTTAATATGAAAAACCCGCATGGAGTCTGTGAGTGGCTGATGAGAGCAATAACCTCTCTCTAATCAGTGTATCTGGGATGTTCCCCCAGGAAACTGCCCCACATGAAAATTTGTAGATTTGAAGAAACTGATATGCATTGATATGCAATTTTTAACTTGCTTAAGAATCACTGGCGTTTTGCAAGGGCTGACAATATATGACGTATTAGACTCTTGCTAATGTTTGTTAATGCTAATATATAATTTGAATTTGAGGGTCATGCATGATTTTCTTTAATATTGGTGGATTGGATGGTAGGGAGACATTTGAAGCCTGGTAATCATTGTCATTTTCCCTCAAAGCAGTTCTGATTGGAGAAACGGTTTTGTTTGCATTTTCATCAGCTACACATACCGGCAGGTCAAATTGAATTGTGGGCTCAGTATCAACATGTGAATAGATATGCATATTTATTTTAATGTGGGGTATTCCTTTCCTCCGGCACTTCCAGTGGGCAGAAACATTAGCATTTCATGTCATTCTCAATCCAGAGGCTTTAGTCTTCCTCAAACCCTGCGTGGGTGGAACGTGCAGTAATGGTTTTTCCTTTCTAAATCGTTACGACCAAGTATCCCCCCGATGAAATTACTCTCATCACTGTCCAAGAAAACATCAGTAGAAGTCCATATTAGCCACAGGTCAACAGGTTCTGGTAGTTTCCAGGTTTGTTTTCAGGGTCATGAAAATATTCAACCTTTTCTAGACTCGGGGAAAGCTAGTCATTAAAATATAAAGCAGTTCTTTTTCTTCGTACAAGATCTCTACCCAACAGCAACCTTTTGCTGAATTATCCAGATGGTCTCTGCATGTGCTGTACTCTTTCATTTAAAGCTGCCTCTCTACATGCTCTCTCTATTGTAATGCATATCTGCACGTGGTGCCTTTTAGCCCTGAGCTCTTTTCATACCAGAATCAGTGCGTCTCAATCAATCTGAGCTCCTTTTATTCACAGTGACCACCGCTCGGTCCAGCTTCAGCCAGAAGCTTTTGTAGCCAGTCAGTAGAAGGTTATTTGTCTTGTGTCAGAGGATATATAACAATGGAAGTGTCTATAGGAGGGGGAAAACAAGGATTGTGAAGTGTGATTGATATAACCATCTGCCTGACTGACCACCTTGATTAAACTTCAGGAGAGGAGTGTAATCTGAATGCTGATGCCTTGGGGTAGTGCAAAGATCACCAAAGAATTTAAAGTATGGGTATGATGATAATAATAAAACCACTATGTGAAAGGTACAGTATTATTTGTGATTTGACTTGGCAGCTTTCCAGTTTGCATATACATTTATTTATGCATTTAATTTGTGTGTAAATGTGCCTGTCTGGTCTTTTATTTGGACTGTAGTGGTGAAGCTGGCCTTGCTGACCACTCCTTGACTCTTCTGGGTGGTCAATCACATTAATCGAGTTGAGAGTTGAGGTCTTGACCTCGGGTGTTTTTCTTTCAGGGGAGGTCGTTTTCGGTCTGGGCACTGCGCTCGTTCCTGATGTGACTTGTAAATGCTTTGCTTGGTCAAGCAGTAAGCTTTTGTCTAGCTATGTATTTCCTCAGCGGTTAATTAAAATGACGGCCTGCAGTTTACTGAAAAAATAAATATAGCAGGTTTAAAATGGGGAAAAAAAGAACATGAAATGGGTCAAAAGCTTTGTAATTCAATAGATAGAGAACACAAATAAAGACCAAAACCCGACTGTATACACTGTATGTTTTATTTACAGGGTAAAGAGTCCAAAGAGGATTCTTGTAAAGCTAATACTATTTTCATTATTGATTATTTTTGCCTTTCATTTTCTATTCTCATTTAGTCTTTACAATCTCCCAACAATGTCCACACAATGTCCTAAGGCTTAAATCACCATCTTTAAATTATTTATACTTTGTCTGACTAACAGTCCAAAACCCAAAGATGCAAAAGCTGTGAGTATAGTAGGATAACTTAAAAACTTAAAAATGCTTGTTATTTCAAAATGATGAGGTTACAAATTGAAATTATTAGATAAAAATACATAATTATGAGATAAAAAGTCATAAATATGAGATAGAAAGTCGAAACTATGACTTAGAAAGTCAAAATTATATATAAAAAGTACTTATTCTGATTAAATTAGCTTCATGTGTTGAGACAACTCATTCAAAACCACAAATCATCAAACTGTGTAACCTACATTACAAAGCAGCCATTTAATTGTAATATAAAGTCACTGTTTATTGGGTACAGGACCACTAAGACAGTGGAGGAGTCACTCAGCTGGACTTATAACTACCTGTCCTCTCCTCTATGTTCAATGCTCCATTTATACATAATGCCAGGCCCCTTCAGATGAAATCCTTTCAGATTTAAAGGAAGCAGTACGGTTGTGTATGTTTGTGCGAAAGACATTTGACCACAATTCTCATCCTCTGTTCTCTCACAGTTCTCTATTTTTACACTTCTGAAGATGACTGAGCAACCGTATTACCCTTCTTGCCTCATTCCCCTCCAATCATGAATTATTAACATTATAAATTAAGCCACAGGAATGCATTATTTAGCAAGGTCCTTCATATTATGCAGATAGCTTATAAAAAAGACTGGATTCTCCCTCTCCAACTCACAGTTTTATAACCTACTTTGTTCCATAACTCCTTAAATAACAATTAAGCGCTGCCCTGTACAAGCTTACAGTGATTACAAGGCTCTGCACAGTGCTTAACCCATTAACATCTGGGAAAACAGATAACATTCTCCTTCTTGTGCTCACTTTCCACCGCAAATAAACCTTCGCCTTATGAGCAGAGTGGCGTGTTTGAGGAAGGGATTTCTTGCTCTTTCTGAAATGCGATTTACAGCCAGCATGTCTGTGTTTGACTTACAATGGCCTCTTTGTCGAGTTGTGATTAGGCTCAACGCTATTTGAACAACAGGGTGATAATGTGATAACCACAGCCAGTCCGCGTTGTCTTAGGTAATCAGTGTTTGGACGGGATCGAATAATGACCCCCAGGGAAGGAGTCTGAGGGTATAAAGACAAGGAGAGCTGTTTGTCTGAGCTGACAGGCCTTCGGATGCTTATCACTTGATGGAGGAAACTCCTGTGAATCCACAACCCGTGACACCACTGTGATGATATAGAACTCATTAATGCTTCCCTGTGTGAATTTGTTATGTTACTCACTTGTTGAACAATTGACTACTTTTTTATGTTACGTCATATTTCATGATCCATCAAGCAGTCGTTATGTAGGCTTACTAGATCATGTTATAGCCCAGTGACTGGAGTGTTGTTACATAGCAGCACTCTGATAATCTGGGAGCATGCAAATCCACAACTACATGCTATATGCTTTTAAAAGCTGCCTGGGATATACATCGCCTGTGTGCTCTTGGTGCATGTTTGATTTGTTTGTCTGGATACTGTAATGTTTGTGAGTGTGGATTTGAGCAAATATTTTGTTTTGCCTTAATTCTCCAGATACAATAAATGGAGATTGTATTTACAGTGTCACTTATTTGACTATTTAAAGAAGTTATTTCCTTTATTCGGGTTAGATATATAATGGAAGCCTGTTTCCACCAATGTGATAGGGAAAAAAGGATTCTGTAAGTCTTTATAATGAGAAAGTTTCTCAAAATATTGACTTAGCATCTCCAGATAGAGATAGTGTCACAAAGTCATTATTTTTATAAACTGTCTCATTATAATGACTTACAGAATCCCTTTTTCCCTATCACATTGGTGGAAACAGGCTTCCATTATATATCTAACCCGAATAAAGGAAATTACTTCTTTAAATAGTCAAATAAGTGACACTGTAAATACACTCTCCATTTATTGTATCTGGAGAATTAAGGCAAAACAAAATATTTGCTCAAAGAATTGAGTTGAATTAAAGTAGCTCTTGTTTCAGGTGGTTTGTTAGTACGTCCACACTTCGATAAAAGAGCAAGCTATTGACAAGCACTGGCCAGACTGTAATGACATTTGGTATGGATATCCCCAGGAGACCCGGGGACAGTTTCTAATGATTTTGGTGACCTTTCTGTGACCCCTTGTTCATGTTATACCAAGATCAGACTACACACTATACATTTGTGTCATTTGAGATGGTCAGTGTGTCAGATTAGACAACCATAGAGATATATATTTTTGCTGTGACTTTGCAGAGAGACATAGCAGACCACATGTTGGATGCTATCCAGTCATAGCTTCTGTGACGTATATAGGTAATGGTCTAGAACAGGGACCAAAAACCAACTTCACAGTTCCACAACCAAAGCACCAACAACAAAGTTTACATGTGTAATTACAGTTTTGTGGATGAGAGTGAACCTGGAACGAAGAAGCTCTTTTTCCTTCCCACTTGGTAGAAAGAGGTCTGTGGGTGCGCAGTATACATACATAAAGTATTCAGAAAGTAACCCACAAGTGAGATTAATTCAATCCTACCATCAAACAAGAACGTCAATATTGGACAATTCTGTAAAACCCATGATTAGCTCAATAGCAATTTTCTTTTACATCCAACTGTGCTGGATTCATTTGAAGTTCCTGGCCTGAGGGTGGTAGTCAGATTGCTATAGGTTCACTGAAAACATCATTCCTTTCACTTCGCCGTGCTTACAGTTGCAGGAAGAGTGCTCTGTGCACCCAGGGCTTAACTGCAAAAACAGCCCTTCTAGAAACAGGCCAAATATTCTGAAGTATAATGAAATATTATTCTGTTGAGTAAAAAAACTCTGCCAGTGGGGTAAGCCAGTTTTGCTTGGCTAGAATTCTTAAAACTAGCATAAAGATCTAACCACTGAAAGACTGTAATGGCCCGTAAAACTAGAAAAAATTACAAGCAATGAAAACTTACTAAAATAAGTATTTGGTCACTTTATTGAGCTGATTTAAGAATTTGTACATTAGTCTAAGATTAATAATCTTGTTCAGATTTAAAAAAAACCTTACAATAAGACATCTTGTGCAGCATAATGAAACTAAGTTAAACTTAAATTAAAGCACCAGAAGCATTTTTATTTTTATCTTTTTTTATTACAATGAAAAACTAAACAGCCACTTAATTTACAACACTGAGATTAGACTACTTTCTCTTAAATTGAGAAGTTGTGCAAGTGGTTTTACTCTTAAAATAAGGAAAATAATCTTCCTCTGCTGGGATATTATGCAAACCATTATTACAGCTAATAATGAGCTAGATATAATCAGTGGCATCTTATTAAGACAAAGTTGGATATATTTCTTTAAACAAGATTACATTTCTAATGCAAAACATGCTTGACAAGATAATTTTTCATTTTAGACAAAAATAAGACTCATTTCCCAGTTCTGCAGTGTTACTGTAATCACCTCAAAGTTGTGAAACTAGGTGAAAGACGTGCTTGGGTTTTTGTTGGGACATTAAGAAGTGAGAAACTCATTTTCATGCCCAATACCTCACATGTAGTGATTGATTTTATTCTATTTTCGTGTCATGCACACAAAGTGCCCAATCCTCATAGGTTTACAAAACACCAATAGTACATTTGTAGTGGTCAAAAATGTAATTTCATCACAAAATTACAGATTATTTTACAGCTCGGTCTTATATTCTGCCTTCTCTCCCCAAATTCTCTACAAAAAAGGTTCCTGAAGTTCAAATTTTTCATATTCATCCAGCCAAAAGATATCATCATAAATGGAGGACATTTTACTAATTGCATTCCTTATATCATAGCAAAACAAAAAAGTAGCTATGTAGTCAGATTCCAGCATTAGGCAGGCAAAAGTGTGTCAGAGGTAAGCGGAGGTTTATCACCCTGTCCCAGGTACATGAGCATTTTCCCCCATTTCCAGAGAGAGCTGGTTGTTATGGCTGCCAAGATCACAGAAAAGCTACAAATCTACTAAATGGAGTTCTTCGGAGGCTTTAACTAGCCTGTGTGATTGAGCTCATGGCTGTGTGCACTCTTTTGGACAATATCCATTAGTTCAGTTCTATCTTTAGACCCAAGCTATTAGTGAACTGGATGGAGTTGGCGAGACGTATTGACATGTGGCTGAAGGGAAGTAGATCAACGTGTCACTGCTGCTGCTGATGTAATTTCTGCCTAATTTACCACTTAATGCTCACGTTTAGCAGGTTTGTTGTGCCAAATGTGATCAATTAGAATCTACTCACGGCGTCTCTACTTAGAGGAACTACGAGGCTGGTCGGGGGGAAATGCCAAGCGTCTTTAAGCCTCTGGATCATCACCTTGCGATGGAAGATGTAGTCAGGCCACAGACCAGTCCACTGCCTCTAACAGGAAGCTCTAAATCCTGAGAAACCTCAGATTACAAACATGGTTGACTGAAGATCTTGTGTCCAGATTAGTGTGAAGTTGAAATTTATTGCTACCACTACAGGGCTGATAGGAATCCAGGCAGTCTGCCATATTGTTGTGTTCTGCACCATCATAAATCAAAAGAGGGTTAGATGGTTTGCAGGGATGTTGTGATGGATAAACCCACCCACAATCATACACATAACATATGGTATCAACTTTTATACAGAGAAATGCAGTTTTAACACTTTTTCTGGTTTACATGAATAATAATGTAAAACAATATGAGACATGCAGACAGGTGACAAATTCAGGGATGTTTTAATCAATATGGAAATGATGTCAATCATATGCTATGGCTGTCACTGTCACCTAAACTCGACTGAACACCACCACATGGGAGATTTGGAGTGTTCTTTTATGATGAGATAATACGTTTTGGGAGAATTGTGTTCATCCCAGCAGACTTCTTTGCCATGAAGCACGAAAGCTGTTCTGAAGCCGAGTTGCGGCATCACCAATCTGTAGTTTTTAATGTTGAGTAAATATAATTTAGGCAAGGAGAGGAGAGGAGAGGAGAGGAGAGGAGAGGAGAGACACTTTATTGATCCCACACCGGGGAAATTCACTTGTTACAGCGAGTCAAGATAAAACACAACTCAATAGATCAGAAAATACACATAAAATAGAAACAAATAGAAAAATACAAGATGTACAAGAAAATAAGCGTTATATGGACACTATAAACACCTTTTACAGACAGAATATTGCACAGCATTATACTAAAAAATATATATACTGTATATATATATATATATATATTATGTTGAAGGATAAAAGTGACAGGAGCGATTACAGGCAGGAGGCAGTTGCAAGTGTAAAAATAACTATAATTGCACAGAACAAAACATATACAGCAGGTTAGGGTTGGTGTAAGTGTAAGATAAAGGAGATATAGGCTATAAACTTAAGGATATATAGAGAGAGACTATATATGGGTATAATTGCACAGTACATGTGCAATATAATCTTAACAAAGTGTATACTAGGAATATATATATATATATATAATTGTACAGTACAGTTATATTGAAATAAAATGGTGAATAAATGTTATTCTAGAAGAGTATTTGTTGGTAAGTTTTTTTTATCTGACTATAAATGTTAA
The DNA here is from genome assembly GCF_905237075.1 of Dicentrarchus labrax. Classification (NCBI taxonomy): domain Eukaryota; kingdom Metazoa; phylum Chordata; class Actinopteri; family Moronidae; genus Dicentrarchus; species Dicentrarchus labrax. The sequence goes on along the minus strand of NW_026136712.1, from coordinate 19,617,460 downwards.
TTTATATACTACTTTCAGTAGTAGTGAACACAACTGATTTTGCAGACTGCAGAATATTAAACTCTGTCTGACATCATAAATATTCCTTTGTCACATTTCCATCAGAATGCATTATGGACAATATTGTACGTTATCCCACAAACGCTCAAACGTAGTTGTCTTACTTTTCCTGTTGAAAAGGAGCTTCTCATGCACTCTCAGGTTCTAGTGTGCATATGTATGTTACAGTATCGTGTGTGTGTGTGTGTGTGTGTGTGACCTTGACAGGGAAAGCTAAGCTTCATTGAGTGCCTGCAAGCACTGTGCTATCTTTAGCTTTTGTTGAAGCTTTTACCACTGGCCTCCTCCTACTCTTCCCACTCTTCCTCCTCCTCCACCCCCCTCAGCCCACTCACTGTTGGCTGCACATGCAAACACGCACGCTTACGCATGCTTGCACACAACTAAACTCCACACACACACACACACACACACACGATACTGTAACATACATATGCACACTGCATAACTGTTACTGGGCAGATTAGAGGAAGCAACCTACTTCTGGGATAAAAACATGAGCCTGATGTTTGTTTCTTGGTGCAGAGTGAAAGACTGACTCTTGTTCCCTGAGCGGCCCTGGTTCCTGCCTGAAGGCAAGTTGTAAGCCATGGGCCTCACAGGAGACACTCTTGTCTTCCTATTGGCTAAAAATGCATTAAGTTCAGTCAGTAGTACACTCAATATTAATAAATGAATTTGCTCCAAACCAAACTGTGCTGCTTATACCAGTTATCATTTATGTGTAATGGCCCAGTGCCTCTGCGTCTTATAATACAATTATATTGCATATTATGCACATGGGCTATTGTCTCTAATGGTGTAAAATGCATTCCTGAATGTCTGTTTTTTTATACCTATTTCAGCTTTTAATTAGCCATTCACATGCTGGTGTAATATTATTGCCCAATGTTTAGACCACTTTCCATGAAAGCACTTTTTACTCCAACAGCAAAAGTAGCCCATTGTAGGGGATTATTTACAACAATACAATCTATTTTTTCAAATCAAGTAATCCCAAAATAGCTTGGTCAAACAACTTAGTTAATCAGTGTTAATCATGTTAAATGCTGCCATGAGGCTGAAGTGAGGGTGGTCAAACAGCAGCTTCTAATGGGATTACAGGAGTACAGGTATTAAACTGTAACTTCAGATCTCCTTTACTTTAAAATAGTGTTTTACTGTAAGACAAGAAGTGAGGTTAAGATTGCATAATGTGCACAGATTGTTTTATATATGATTCCCACTTCCATAGAATGGATCAATGGGGTTGTGGTGTGCCCTCAAATTGAAAATCTGGTTTCTCCTTATTGATTATGTGGGAAATCTATCCTTCCTGGATTGCTAATATCATTCTTAAAAGAAAACTTCTTTTTTAAACCTGTTTGTGTTTACTGTAAGCAATATACATCAGCAAACAATATCTGCTCTCTTACCCCTTTTTTTTGTTGTATATAGTTTGTATTGTCTCATTGCTTTTTGTTGCTTGAATTCTTTGCAGCATCTGTGTGCTTGTGATTTAACTGAACTACTGTGTATATGATTGACTTTAAACTGTTCTGTATCAATAGGCTACATGCTACAGTTACACACACTTGCTGCAAAGGTTCACCCAAACTGTCTTCTCTGTTTTTGTTGTTGTCTGTTCTGGTGTCATTTAATGTATCAAAACCATTTTCTCGCAGCAGTTTGTTTCTTTTATGTTGGATTAATCGAGGTGGACAAAGTCTACAAAGAAATACTGTTCTAAAGGCATTTGGACTGTTGGTTAAGCCCTTTAAATATACTGTTGCATACAATATCCTACAGTGTTCAACACATATTCTGTACCAAATGGTAACATATTTATATTACTTTTGCATCATTTTATACACATTTTCTCACAAATTTAGCCTGCCATCTTTGTAAACTTTGGGAATTAAGTTTGGCTGCACAGCATGACCCACTGTTAAAATAAATGAGGAAATAGGATGACTTTAAGAGCAACTTTGAGATTCTGAGATATTCTATCCAGGACAAACTGAAGGTAATCATTTTAATACTCAAATCTGTCTGTGTAAGCCCTCATACTGTAAATGTGCTTGTCGTCAGCTGAACAAGCACATCTCTCCTCCCGGTGTGTGGAAATTACCTGGGACTATTCATGCATTCGTAATATCCATTCAATCATGTCAGTGTGAGATTGTCTAATGATAGTCATTTTACACCACAGAATGAGAGTTATCGGTGTCAGCGTGCACCTGTAATTGTGTCCTCCCCCTCTCTCCCTCTCTCTCTTTCTGCATTGCAGTGTCTGAGGCTGTCAAGAGAGCATATGCACCGTGTGTCATTGCTGGCCTCTGCCTGTCATCTCTGCCCCTGTGCACAGACCACCACGCAACTCATCCAGTAATACGATACACACTTCCTCTGTCCTCCTCATGCCTGCTTCACCTTCTGAGCTGTTGTCCCATGACACATGCTGAGCTGTGAGCTTTACATTGCAGCTGACAGTGATGAGAAAGCGCTGCTTTTCACCCTGTGCTGCTTCTAGGAATGGAGCATTTTTACGTGACACTGATTGTGTGGCTCTCAATGTTTAAATAAGATATAAAAATATGAGAACTGGGTGTAAAATTAATTCTTCTTATCCTTAACAAATATTTAGATATTCATATTTCCCTGCTAACCTGCTGTTTCTTTCTTTTATTTTACCGAGCTGTTCTAAATCCCAGCATGTGTGCTTTAACATAGATAAGACACAGCTGGTGAATAATGAATGGAATGGCCTCTCCTGCCTTAATATGCAAAAGCAAGTTGCCACATTGTAGTCTCAAATACTCTGCATTTACCTAAAATTGCAGTGCGTCCTTGACAGAATGACAGGGTATTTAGTCGTATTCAACTGAAGCCTGAGGCGTTTTTTTTGTTGTTTTTTTTACTGTCGCACTCTCCGAGTTTCCATTCAGGTTTAATAAGTTCCTAATGAAAGAGGGCAGGCGGAAGCTGTTTGAGTCAATCTCCTCTGCACAGTTACAGATCATTGGATGCTCCATTTAGGGTGATTTAAATGTGTGCCATGGGACATATTCCAAAAAGCATTCACACAATGACTTTCCATTTACTTTGCTCCTTCTCCTCTCCTATTATAGTAATGGAAGAGCGGGTATCTCAGGCAAAAGACAAAGAAAAGCACCCCCCTCCTCATTTCCTTGGAAATGGTGTGATGGTTTCAACGACACCCGGGTGTCATTCTAAAATAAATAAATAAAGCTGCCCGCTCAGTTGAGTAAGACGTAAACTACTCGTGCAACTCTGCATTTCACCACATTGCACCATGTGAAAAAATAATGGTGGAAATGATGGACATTGCACATTTTTTTCCCTCTTCTCTTCATCAACAATGTACAGCTGAAATTTATCAGGAAAGGTGAAAAAATAAGGAAGTAGTCTGACGCTGATGAGTTCTCAGGCTCTGCAATATATACAATATATTCTGGCGTTTGTTTACTGTGGTCCTTCTTACGGAAATAATTGGTTGGTACGTTAAAGGTGCAGTGTGTAACATTTAGGAGGATCTATTGGCAGAAATGGAATATAATATTCATAGGTGTGTTTTCATTAGTGTGTAATCCCCTGAATAACAGAATAATTGTAGTTACCTTAGAATGAGCCATTTATCTACAGAAGGAGAGGGTCCTCTTCCATGTTTTTACAAGCTGATGTAGAAATGAATGCTAGTCTGTGCAGCCGACAACAGAACAGTTTCCATACTTAGCTGTTAGCTTTGACATTCAACTAGCAAGTGACTAATAAGAGAAACATTGCAGTGCATGTTTTTCGACTTCAATTTACTTATAACTGGGAGGCAAACCAAAAACTAATCGAGGGAGATGACCTCTGTTTTCATAATTCAGTCCTTCCAGGATTTCACTTTTTTGGGGATTGTTGCAGCCTAAAATGTCTAATTCAATGGCAGCTGTTCTAAAAACTTGTGATGCATGTTGCAGTGTTTTAGGCATTTTTTTGGTCATAAAATTGCAGGAAAAGTGAAAAATGTCACCAAACTACAAGGGATTTTATTCTCACTGGAACAACGTTTTGCACTGGAAACTGAAGGTTACATAGAATTAACAGGGATTGGTTGAATTTGCATTAATTGTTGCAATCACAACTTCCTGGAGGGACTGACTGCACAGCCACTGAAAAAAGGATATGTCACCTTTAACTGATATCATAGGGCATAAAATGTTCCTTTTGCATTAATCTATCTCTCCTGCTTGACTCTTTCACACATAATTTCTTAATCATTTGGCAGGGCATGTGTCTGCACATGCAGGGTGTTACCATCCATTACTCTCCTGTCTAGACGGGACTTAAGGCTATTGGTGACCTGCTGGTCTCATTCCGCTGGTGATTCCTGGCAACACTCCCAGTTTTAGGTCAGTCTAACAGGATTAATGCCACGCTGGAGGACTGTGTGTTTCACCTATGCACACAGGGGGTCAGCAGACATGTGGTTAAACAAACAGGTACAATGCTCTTGATGCTTGATGTACAGCAACATTACATAAGGTAAGGGATCAGATTGTCCTTTAGGGTTGATGTGAGCTTTTCTAGGTTTGCATGGTCTGCTAACAAACTGAGCCAATGGTTTCTGGATAGTTTAGTTCTGTCTTTCCAGTAAGTAATATGGTTTTCTTGGCCAAAGTTAATGCTTTTAAGATGAAAGTTTTGTCTTTGTCGTGGGACTGTGAGTGAGGAGAGATCACCTAAGAGACAGATGGAAGAAGAGAGGGGGATGCTGAGGCTGAGGATCTCAGACTGCTCTCCCATGACCTTCGACCAAAACCGACCAACTGGTGTGCAGAGCAGAAAGTGGTTGTCTGTTGCAGTGGGACAGTGTGTGCAGGTTTTCCTGTCTGTGAAGCCTGTGTGATACATTTTGTGAGTTGTGATGTGTACTTCAAAAGTAAATCCAAACAAACCCTTTAAGTTTTACTCTCTTTTTTAATGTCTTTCTTTTGTTGTGCATTAAGGTGGTTCCGAAACATGTATAAGCAACTACAGCACGGATAAACAGTTGAAAGGGATTATACAAAGTACACGCAAACGACAAAAACAAAGGGGCCAGGAAACAAACGGGGTGAAGATAAAAACACAGGAGAACCTGTGAAATGTTACACGAAAAAAGTGTTCAGTGCTTTATTCTGTTATCATTGGTCCTTATAACATTTATTCTGTGCATAATTTAGCTTTAAAAAAAAAAAGGTTTGTCCATTCTGGGCTACTGTAGAAACATGGCAGCTCAACATGGCGGACTCCATGGAAGAGGACCTTTAAAATAAATTGGTACACAGAATTACTCTGGGCTATAAGGGAACTGTCGTGGTAATGAGATGATGAAAAAGGGTCAAATAAAGTAAAATAATTTCAGTATTTCAGAGAGATTTGTCTTTGAAACACTAGTTCAATCCTTTTTTGTCTACTTTTGGCTCAGCAGGGATATACAGTGCAAACTAGGGCACCGGCCTCTCAAACAAGCTGACAAAGTGCAGATCAGGCCAAAATATGAGCAAATGGAAACTGCAAATCATTTTACGGCCAGCTGCTCTTGGTCCATTAGGAACTAATTTGAATCAGGTTGATATAGGTTTAAGTGAATGACCACATCTCCTTGTGGGAATGAACTCACTGTTGTCAAATCAGCACTTTTGGTTGGGTTGTCCTGTGTAGTCATGGCCACTGGAGGACTGGGATTTTACTGCTGGTTCTCAATAAAAGCCTCCAAAGCAGAGTCTTTATCCAAGCATGATGCCTGTTGAGTAGCCTGGTTTGGAGTGGTGGTCTGACATTCTGGCCAACCTCAGACTCTCAAACAGTGAAATCTTTGATAAAAACAACACGAGAAAGCAACAAAAGGAATGCTGTAGTGGCTTGTGAAAGACCTGAGCACGGGCTGGGATAAACAAAAAGGCCACTATGGGTGCCTCATTTGGAAGATCAAGCCCCAAATACCAGATCTGATCCGCATGGGTTCCTCTTCACAGCCTTGGTGAAGATTCCTGGGTTCTACTCCACAACACAGTTTTCAGTCCATTGTACAAACATAATTAGAGTTACTAGTTATTCTTTAACTGAGTTTTCTGATAAAAGCTAATTTAATCTGAAAGGTTAATAATAAGTAATAAGCATTATTTAGCCTTTGTTATTAGATGAAGTACCTCTTCTGCCTCATGGTTCTAGAAACAATATGGGATTTTTGTGATTTAAAATTTACTGTAAGGGACAAAATGAATTGAATTGTACTGAAAACTCCCCCTCATCTATTTATAATTCAGAAATCTGGTATTTTTCCTGGTTTATCCCTGTAAGAAGATGATCTTTTGAGCAAAGATTTCTGAAACGTTTCACTTAAAGAAACTCCCTCTTTTGCCCAAAGGAAAATAAGTAAGTAAAGAAAAGAAGTAAAGGAGTAACACCAGAGAGAGAAAAGACACAGTGCATGACCAACCACTCTTTATCGGTGATCATTGCTCCCCATCACAAGCACAGAGAAAAACCTTCGCATCACGAACGGTCAGTCCAGGATGATTTGTTTTGCCACGAGCTCCACGGCTCACGTGCAGCCTCACTCCCACGTGTTCTTCCAATCTGTACAAGGCCGAACAAAACCTTGACCCCGACGTCCTGCATCCCGGGGAGAGCCACAGCACGGGGGTCCCACACTTGATGGAGTTCTGATCTTGATCTGCCAGGCAGGACGCAGTGTCAACAAAAGCCACGTGGGGAGAGACTCAAAGATGGAGCGTGTGTTTTGCAGTGGGTTGAGTCATCTTTTCTTTAGACGCAGCTGTGGTTCAGTTCAGTACATTCACAAGGTACAAAATGTGCTTAATGTGAGTCAGGTTGAGGTGTTAGCTGTGTCCAAAATCAGTCCCTCATTGACGCATTGGCTATTCTCTGATAAACATTAAATGCATACACTGTAGCGATGGTGGAAGGTAACTAAGTGCATTTAGTCAATTACATTGGTTAAGTGTTTTGAGACACTTGTACTTGAGTATTTGCATTTTCTAGGCCTACTTCTACTCTACTACACTTAGAGGGAAATATAGTTATTGTCAGAATATTGTGTGGCCTAAGAAAGAGAGCAGTGAGCAAAATAATGAACCCAATTAGAACATTTTTTGTTAAAAATTAAGGTAACAGACATAAAAGGCTACTTAAACCTGCAATAGATGATTGTTTTTTACATCAAAATATGCTGCGATTTTTTTGCTGATCCATTTGGTGACCCGTCCTCTTCCAGATCTTCATGGTGGAGAGGAGGTCATATGTCTCACTCAGCGACATTTGAAGTTGTTTCAGCGTCCTCCTGGATCCACGTTCTTAACATTTTTTAAACTGCATGTATCAAAATGTGTATGAAATGTGACTTTGTTGGTTTGCTCTGTACATTTACATATTGCATGCCTGTCTGTCCTGGGAGAGGGATCCCTCCTCTGAGGCTTCTCTTGAGGTTTCTTCCATGTTTTCACTGTTAAAAGCTTTTCACTCAAATTGAGGATCTAAGGACAGAGGGTGAAATGTAATGTTAAACAGATTGTAAATCCCACTGAGGCAAATGGGATTTATGATTTTGGGCTATATAAATAAAATCTGACTCTCTTTTGGACCCTTTAGGGGAATATCTGTCTCTTTCGCTGCTAAATGCTCGACTATGTTCACCAGCTAGTCGCTAACCGTGTCTGTCTGTTTTCTCTGCAGCTGGAAACAACTCTATGAGAACAATCAGAGCTGCAATCTGTTCAGCTGAACAATGAACTTAAACTATAACTATAAAACCTTGAAAAGCTAAGAGGAGCTGCAGATTCAGGTAATATATCAATTCTTGTAGGTTCAAACTATGAGCTACCCCTCGTCATTTGACAAGTTGTTATTAAAAATATGGATTATAGCCGCTTTAAATAAATTTCATTCTATTTTAATAGGCTCAATACTCATCCTTGTCTTCTAACTGCGTCTACTGTTGCAAAGTGTCACAGTTGTGTTCTCTGAGTCTATCTTTATCAGTGCCAATTATTTATGTCTCACTCTATCACATTAAATCAAGCCACGTAATTCCCAAGTCAGCACATTCCCAGATCCACCCACTGCCAGGTTGACACAAATAAACAGCCCTGATCTTGATATAGCACCTCACAGCATGTCTGTTCCACAGCTATCAGGGTTGCAGCTCAGAGGCCTGTCTGCTTCTAAACAGCATTAATAGTCGGGATTAACAAGAGCCGGTGTTCAGTGGCCACTGGGCAAACCTACACCCCACTAGCTAGCATGTGCCAGATGGGTTTGTGGGTAATCCTAGTGTGGGATCAGGGGTAGATCCAGGGTGACAGTGTGGGTGTGCAGAGTCTACACTGGATTAATTGTTAAGACAAAATAATATACATCATAAAACCTCGCAACTTGCAAATTGGAGTGTAATCGATCCTGTAATACTCCAAAACACAACAGCAGTATGATTTAATATGTTTTAAAATGACGCCATTGTGCGGCCCTTCATGAGAACTGTGCATCAAGAAGAGATTGTTCTTGAAAAGTGATTTAATCTGGACCCTTTGAGAGTCTGTGTGGAAGCATGAAATCATCCATGAAGTCATATTTATATCCCCCCTGCAGCTGAACAAGTTATGGAAAAGTTTGGCCATAAAATTTAAATCACAGTAAACATGTGGCCCATAATTTCCTCACGGTTCCCACGAGCAATGAATCATCCCCGACTCGGAGTCTGCGGGGAAACAAGTGTATTTGTGAATATGAATAACCCTGACCCCTGAAGTGATACAATTCATTCAGAAACAAAATAAAAGTGATTACTGTCTTTTATCCGATGGCAAGGGATGAATAAAAAAGATTATTATGTCCATGTGTTTTGGCGCAGGATCACCTCAGAGGTAAAGACGATTTAACAACACTCAAACTCCAAAACCCCACCCACTGTGACATTGTCTTTTTAGCAACTAAGAAATACAGCCCTGGTGTTTGTTCTTTCTTCACTTATAGCCCACAGGGTGAAAGGCTGCTCTATGTACCGGAGTCAAGCTTCAGTTTCCCTCACAATCCCTCCCCATCCATTCAATGGTACAGGCCCGGCTCTAAATGAAGGCCAAGTGGCAGCTTTACGACCTTTCGGGAATAAAAGCTAAAGCAACTAATCCTGCCCTCCCACAAACATTGTCCCTTTTGAACCGTCAAAAGACCTTCACTGTGCACCGTGTCTGCCGCTAACAACCATCTCTCCGCTGCAAAACTACCCCCCTCCATCCGCAGCAATGTCAACAAGGTCGATTTCCTAGAAAGGCCCAGTTGGTGTGAAATCTGAGATATTTTCATAGAGATGGACATCAATAACAACAAATACAGGGCTGAGGAGAGTGAAAAAGCAAACAAAACAGAGGTTGTCAACAACTTTAAAACCCAAGAAGATTAAATACAGACAGACAGACTGATAAAGGGAGATAAAAAAAAGTGGGAAAAAAATGACAAAGGGACAGATAGTGTGAGGTGGTGATCTCAGGAGTCCAGTATTGATCTGAGCTTCTTCTTCTAATCTCCCTGCCCTGTCAGTAACCTCAGCTGGATTGGACATCCAGCCACAAAAAGCAATTTGACCCCCACCGCTGCCCTCACAGGTCACCCTTTAGTGACTGCTGACTTCGGGTTGCCATGGTGATGGAAAATTATGTCTAGGCCCCGGGTTGGACGTGTTAAGAGGCTTGGATTTGTGCCCAGCACCCTATTGCTTTTCATCATAGGGGCTTTAAAGAGACAGCAGAAGAGAATGATTGCTCTGTTGTTATTCATCCGGATATTTTGTAACTTTGTTCAATGGCTGCGCCCCTCGCAGTCACTGGTTTGTTTTTAGCCATGCTAGCGATCTGGCTCTATAAATCCCGATGGAGATGAGTCGGGTTACGAGTCGGTCCACCAACTTGTTCCACATTCAAATATCTCAACAACTCCCAGATGGATTGGCATTAAATTGCCTCTGTCATGCATGGTTCCCAGAGGATGGATCCGAATGAGATTGGTGATCGCCTGATGTTTTATCTAGTGCTATCATGAGGTTCAATTCTGGGATTTTAAGTGAAATCTCTCAACAACTACAGCACAGGACAGCTTTGCATTTTGGTGCTGACATTCATGTACCCCTCGGGATGAATTTTAAATAACTACCACCACCATTATCAGGTCAAATTTTCAGTTTGTCCAGTACTTTGGTTTAAGACTAAATACCTGCAATGGGTAGCCTCTGCTGTACTTTGAGTGCTGCTTAGTGCTAATTAGCAAATATGCTAACACACTAAACCATGATGGTAAACATGGTAAATGTTATACATGCAGGTATGCTGACATCCTGTTATCTAAACAACATATGCCCATTGCCAAAGGCCCATTTTTTGAAAGTTTTGGATGTGCAGGAAGGGACGAAGTCAGGTGACCTTGGTCATTATTATACACATTGTGAAAGGATCGAAGTTTGGTTAGGTTTAGGCACCCAAGGCTACTTGGTCATGTTTCTGAGAAGATCATGGTTTGGGTTCAAATCAGTTTGTTACTTCAGTTAACTTTTGTTCGTTGGTTGATACTAGACTGTGTATTTTCGGAACAACAGGTCTTCAGAATAATAATAATAATAACAGTCTGTCAGACAAATGGGGTTTCTGAATAATGCTTATAGTACAATGTAACTCGTGTTTCACAACTGGCACAGCGACTGCAGCATGTTTTTTGAGGAGAACAGGAAGAAACATTAGGGTTGTCTATGTCCTTGGGTTGACTGATAGAAAATGTGTGTTTTTGACACATGCTCCCCAAGGCTTCCCTCTTCCGTGTGTTTCTAGCCAGCCACTCATTACACCGAAAACAGAAGTGGCAAGACGGGGACACAGACAGTAACAGAGACAGAAACATGCAAAAGCAAAAAAAAGAAAAAGATGCACATGCAGGTTTTTCGCCCCAGTGGAGGGATCACGGCTCCTAATCAGCAAGTCAGTCAAGTGTGCAGAATAATGTCAGTGTGACAGCACCTTTCCTTAGCTGCAGTCCAGTGTCTTCTACACCTTTTACTCAAGGCAGAGAATCTCAGCCGCAGAATGTTTCTCGTTGGCTGATCGATGCCTCCACATGCCCACAGTGTGTCTCAGCTGTTGAAAACACCACATCATGATGCTAATTTATTCAGGGACCAGCTGCTGTGTCAAGATGATTCTGCAAAAGACATCCTTGAAAGTTTTAATGAGCTCACCGTTGTTAATACTGGCGTCGGTGAGGTCGCAAAAGTCAAGATGTGCGTGTACGCTTGCGTGTGTGCTTGTGTGTGTGCTTGGGTGCGTAGGTCTCTTGTCATATCATATGCGCATGCATTTATGTCTGCTTTGACATTCAGCATTAAAGAACACTGAACAGCAGGAGGCATCTGAGTAGGTAACAAGTCATTATCTCATCATGTCGAGCGAAACAAATATGCAGCAGGAGCACACACACACACACACACACACACACACACACACACACACACACACACACACACACACACACACACACACACACACAGAGAGAGAGTTGGTATTCAGGTCACCAATGTGTGACCTGTAGATTGGACCTTGTATTTGTTGGGTAATATATTTGAGTGGCAACTTAAGAGATTTGTGGAAAAGCAAGTGGATTAAAACCTTTAATTGAGAACACTCATAATTTCCAAGAGTAGGTTTAATGGTTTCTACTGGTCATGCAATGATAATGGACTGTTACATGACACATCGTAAATAAGCTGTTCTAATAACCTAAAAAAATAGTAAATGCAGGGCAACCTGGTGGGCCAGCAAGGGCCAGGAGTCCTTGCTGCAGCAGCAATGGGTTTGAATCCAACCTGTGGCTCAGAATCAGAGTCGGAATGGCTGTGTCTCATCCCCTCTCTCTCCCCCTTTCCTGTCTATCTTCAGCTGTCCTGTCAAATAAAGGCAAAAAGCCCCAAAACATATCTACAAAAAGAAAAATGATTAATGCAAAAATGATCAGCCACTTCCTGTGTGGAAGTTTTTGTGATGAATTATTCTCAAAAAACACAAAAGTGAAATAAGAATAATGGTAAGATTGTGTTTTGTTTCCAGACATACAGTGATATTTCTCTGGAAAAACCCTAACCCTAACCCCTAACCCAGTTTTGGGACAACTCTTTAATGAGATGTTGAAAAATGTATAAACACAGCTACAAATTCAACTGTGTTCTTCATCTTTTTTTTTTTTTTTTTGGTGTGGAAGTCAGTTTACCAGAGGTACAGTAAAGCAGAGCGTATGCTGATGATGGCCTCAGGTGACATGAGCACACAAAAGGACTGAAGCACCTCACCTCTGAAGCACCTCACCACTAATTGATGCAATTACAATGTCAGCAGCTGGCAGACAAGAATCAAAGTGAATGGATTGCTTTGGCTTGTGTGGGGGAGGAGGAGTGGACTCCAGCTCTCTGACAGCCTCATTTGCTGATTCAGCCATGAATAAGGGAGGAGGGTCACAACTCCGGACATCAAATTTTGAATGAAAGTGGTTTTATGAGTTTTGCTAACTATATTATTACCTTTTAGGCTGATATAGTGAACTTTTTTGTAAATAGTTTACTATTTCCACATCCAACAGATGTTTGTGCAATCCTTTTAGCTCTGCTTTTGGTCTCTGCAAACTCCAAAGGGAAATGTCTTGCTCTATAGCTGCAAATGCTGCACTACATTCGCCCGATAGTCACTATCTTCGTCTGTCTGCAGTTTGGTCCTGGGCACAGTGGGTTTTTTCACTAAAAACAGTGCGTTTGATCGGTTGCATCAGTGGCGTCATTTCCCCTTTGTGTCCGCATTGTGGCTGTCTGCAGGAAGCTCTTATAGGTTGACATTTTATTCAGTTTTAAGCTACCTTTTTATGATACATTTCTTAAATCTTGGTCGTTTTTAACACTATATTTTAATAATTTTAAGGATTTTAGTCATTAAACGTCTGGATCTTAAGTTATCAGAGAAACAAGCTGAGCTAACGTTAACAGCATCTCGGCTCGCAGCCTCTCGGGGACGTCCTTTGTCTGCCAAATGGTGTCGGACAAACAGTGACTTTTAAAGTGAAACTGCTTTATTCTCTGTTATCACTGGTTTTAATTAACAGATCTGTTTGTTTTAGAGGGGAGCAGACCTCTGCAGATAATCCAGCTCCCGCTAGAAACCTCTTGAACGAAGACAACAACTCCCATGATCCCATGATCACAACCCCGTCAAACTTCGTCTTTTGTTACTGCTTTGATGTGAGAGACCCCCCTAGCGGCAGAAATGACATATTGTACGTTTAGAGAACAGATGTCTTGTTGTAGATGTCTGTAGATACATTTGGCTCAATGTTTTAATATTAAACCATGATGGTGTTCCCTCATTCACTCCTATTAACTACAAGGAAAGCAATGAATGTTCTGTACAGTGCTTAGATTTATTAAGTCTTGAGTGTTACAAAAATGTACAATTTGTATAAACACTATTGTTATAGTAACTGAAACTTAACCTCTGTGGCCATAAGGGGAATGCACTTAGGAACACTGGTTCCATGGCATTGATAGTTAATATCATTTGGTGCTTCTGCCACCGCTGAACTGAGTTTCATTTTTAATATAATTTACAAAAAAGTCACAGAAAGACACAAAAGTCCCTCTGTCCAACACAAACACAAAAATATGGAATAAATATTTCGGGGGAAGCGTCTGGAACAAAAACAGTGGGGCAGATTGTGTGCAAGCTTGTGAAGGATTATAAGGATATTTTAAAATCTATTTTATAGTTCTCTTCCCCTCATACCTGCCACATGGATGCAAATGAGTCCATATATTAGTCCCACAGTTAACAGGCAAACGTTGAAAAAGAATTCTTCTCTAAAACAAGTGTAGAAAAGCACTTAGTGAAGACTAACTGCTAGCGAGGTTCCCTTTAAATCTTTAACTTAAGCTTTCAAAGGGCAGCTGCACGATTGCAGAACAAATAATGTGTCAATACTGCTTCAGTTGTTATGAGCAAATCCATTTCTCCTGACCCTAAGGCCGTGTGTAATTGTTGTTTTGTTGGCACAAATCGCTCCCCCATTAAAAGGGACCATTAAGCTTGGAAGTGTCTCAACAGTGGATAAATTTAATAAGGTCCACAGTGTGAGCCAAGAGTTCATCTCTTTCTGTTCCTGTTGTGCTTCACCATCTTCTTCCTCTTCACGATCATCTCGTAAAGTTTCTCCAGGCCCGGCTGGAGTCCCTGACCGTCCACGGCGCTGCAGCTTTGCACGTGATGCAGCGTGTACGTGCTCAGTTCGTGGACAGAAAGCAGCTTCTCCACCTCGCTGACAGACATGGCTGAATCCAGGTCCTGTTTGTTGGCCAGGATGAGCACGGGGACCCCCTGGTTCTCTGAGGTGCGGGTGATCTTGTGGAGCTCCACTTTGGCCTCCTCCATCCGCTCCTGCTCAGTGGAGTCCACCACAAACACCATCCCGTCTGTCCGCCGGGTGTAAGACTTCCACAGCGGGCGCAGCTTCTCCTGACCTCCCACATCCCACACCTGGAAGTTTATGGTCCGGGACGTCCCCACAGCCACTTTGATCTTCTCCGTGTTGAAGCCCTTGGTGGGGATGGTTTTCACAAACTCCTTCAGTTTGAGCCGGTAGAGCAGAGAGGTTTTGCCGGCGGAGTCGAGCCCGATAACCACCACGTGCAGAGACTGGAAGTTTGGCAGGAACGACGGCGTGTTCGGAGCCATATCAGTCAGCTGGTTCCCCATGACCGCAGCCAGCAATTCACACCTACTTAGGTGAGGTGACAGATTCCTGATTTAATCCTTTTTTTTCTTCAGCAGATTGGCATTTGCTCCCTGTCCTCAGAGGCAGACCTTATCAAAACACACACATAGCACAGAGTTAACATTTAATTTGAAGACAATGGGTGCTAAAGGAATGTGTGTTTGCATGTGCTATTTCACAGTGTCACCTGAGGAACACAAAAGAATAGATATTGATGATTATCAGTGGGAGTGCTTTCCAAATTTAATCTTATCAACATGGGACTTCCTGTTTGCAGCTGAGATTTATGACTTTACTATAAGCAAACTGCCCCCCCCACCATTCTATTAAACCAAGCCTCCATACTTGAGTTTCTTCTCTTCTGATTACATAAAACAATACATATCTTGGGCTTTCTTTCAGTGCCACATTACGGAGCCAAACAACAGCTAATTGGGTGGCTGAGGTTATCTAGAGCCTAATCCTCTTAAGGCTGCTAAAACCTGAAAGGCTTTTCTTGGGGCAGATTGATTCCAATGCAGCGGATGGATGGATGATATGTATTCACTCTGTCTGCGAGGACTGCAGCAGCAGCACTAATCCGGTTGTTGTTGACATCCTGATACCCATCAAACAGCTGCCTTCGGACAGAATACAGACATTGCATGTTTGCAGGAAGATATCTATTATTAACCCTAAAGAAAATCCTGCTGCTGCAAGAGATTCAGCGATTATTGGTTATAGGGGGAAAACGCACAGTCATGTTTGTGAATCGGGTGTTTTTTTAATTACTTGATTGTATTTGAAATAATTCTGTTGGGAATAAGCCACCTTAGTTTTCGTCCTCTCTCGCACGGCACATATATTTTGTACTGCATGTTATTACCACGAAGTGTGCAAAAAAAACACACATAAATGAAACAACTTCTCCTCCAGAGAGCCTGTAGGGGTAACTTTATGAGCTCACCGGACAAAATGAGCGCCACTAATATAAAAATGCAGTTTTAACACAGTTAACACAATAAGAAACCACCTCAATAAAAACTGTCCTTCCTCCGTGCACATTTAAAAAAAATAATAAAAATTCCTACCTTTTAAATGCGCTCCGAACACATCATCCACAGGCAATGAACACATCCATAGTTGACTTGTAAACAAATTGTGTTTGTCCCGGGGGTCACATCCGCTCCTGTTCTCCTCCAGCAGCACTGAGGAGCCCCGGAGAGGCTCGAGCGCACGGCACCTAAAGCCCGGGTGACGTCACGGCCACCTGGACACGCCACCCAACGCCCCCTGCCGGTGACAGCGGGGAACTGCACGGTGCGAGGAGGCACGACAACCGGCCGCACGCATCTTTTATTCAAGGAAGAGTAGCAGTACCACGGTGACATAAATAAATAAATAAAAACATAAATAAATAAAATACTCTGCTGCACGTTAAAGTCCTGTATTCAAAATGTGTGTGAGCAGAAATGGCTACATTCAAAGTGTTACATTTATTACACATTATTGGATTTTTATACCTGATTCATCACCATATACGCAGCCAGGGTTGGGAGGGTTAACTTTAAAAATGTAATCTGATACAGTTAATAATTACCTGTTGTAGTATTAAATGTAGTCAGCAACCTAATTCAAGTATCACAATATTAAAGTAACTTTATTATTTAATTCCTTGATTTTCTTGATTACTTTCTGTTCTGTACTTTTGGATTACCTCAACACCAAATATGGAAATAAAAACAAGAGAAAAGAAATGTCAATAAGAAGTATTGATGCAAGTGTATTCTATAAGACAACAGAACACTTATTTCTGGAAACAGAAATAAATGTAAAGCTTTTTAGAATTAGTGGTGGTGTAAGTAATCCCTATTTTTTACTAAATGTAACATTAATCTGATTTCATTTTTTTTCTGTAACTGTAAAGCAGCCTGTAAGCAGCATCTGAATATTGTCAATATTATATAAAGCTAATTTAACAACTGTGGCTTATATACTGTTGTGTTTATAACCTGATGATATTTGACACACAAAATCTTGATCTATGGCTGTCAGATAAATGTAATGAAGTAAAAACTACAATAGAACTGTGGTGGAGTAGAAGTGCAAAGTAACATGAAGGTTTAGTATCAGTATTTCAGTACTTGTGAGAATAAACCGTGTTTCAGTATTCTACTGAGCCATAGTTGCCTCTGCAGATTGAGTGATCTCAAGCTGCATGTATGTAGATTATTTTTATTTCTGTGCACATATATTACTGTATGCTTTTAAAAATGACAGTTTCTTGGCAGGAACACAATCATGTAATTTAGCACAATTAACATCAGTTCTGCATCTTTCACTATACATACTGGAGCTTGTCATTGTCTGACAAAGCACTGGCTCCACCCTGTGTCCACTCTCAAGAACTTCACGAACTGGAGCTAAATATAAATCCTGTTGTAGATGTTCATGCTTTCCTGTGTTCTGGGGTGACACTAAAAATAATTAGAAAGTAATATTGACTGTCGATATCTGAAGTGTTCAACTCAAATGTCTGCAAACATGCAATCTGCCCACACAACATCTCTCTCTGATTGGATTTTAATCTGCATTTAAGTGCAATGCTACAATGTAAAAATGATTGCTTATATTATAATTAAGTCCTGCATATACAAGTACACATTATGGCACAGACTCCAGACTCCATGTTATTATTTTTGAATAATAATATTGGATCATAATGACTGATACATTAAAATGTTATCAGTGTTTTAATGTAATGGGAGGAAGCTAATTGCAATGACTTTATATCCTGATGGGAAGTTTAAACCATTGCAATAAATCATATTTTGTCAACTGATCATTGGTTTTATATGTAAAATCTCATCCTGCGGACTAGTAACTATAGCTGTCAAATAAGTTACTCTAGTAGTGGAGTAAAAAGCACAGAAGTATGAAGTAGCATAAAATGGAAATACTCAAGTAAAGGGCCAGTACCTCACAATTTGACTTAAATAGGCTCACAGTACTTGAGTAAATGTACTTACTTTCCACCACTGCTCATCCACAGAGGCTAGAGAAGCACCTGATTTAATTGTTTGTGTGTAATGCTATGCAACATGAGTTTAAAGGGATGGTTCACCAAAAAAAACCAAAGCAGAAAAAATCTTACATTTGTACCCAGCTGATGAGAAACGTTTCTTCTTTTTTAACACAATTTACTTTAATAATTAAACAGTCATCTTTCCAGAAACAGAAAAACCTCCCATAACTCAGGAGCAACGTCTATTTCCAGCTAAAGTTACCCCCATTAGTCTGGATAATCCACAGACCTCGCTGTCAACAGTTTTCACAGGAACTACTTTCTCCTGCACAAATGGCTCCTGTATATTTGTTGACAGTATTTGGATGGAGGATTATCCAGAGTAATGAGCATACCTATTGCTGGAAAATACGTGCTTTTAAAGTTACTTTTCAATGTTGTGATATCTAAAACAAATAAAAGCAACATGATATGCATGTCCAGAGGTGAAAGTGAAAATACAGCGTTTTCTGGAACTTGGGCGCAGTCACAAAATATAAATATTAATTGTGACATATGTGATTTCATAATAGTAGTGACTATCATTTTATGGGAGTGGAAAAAGGCTCCTTGTCGGGAAATGCAGCCATTATTATGTAATTCAGCACCACCTTAACACAACAAGGATCAATTTAGCAGAGTCTACAGTGTGCTGTAGTGTGACGACGGAGGGTTCATGGAGGGTAAAATGCCACAGTTTAATGAAGTGCAAATGACAAAAGACAAGAATATCAGATCTGATCAGAGATTAACATCCTATTTACACAATATCTGGCATCCTGCCCATTTCCAAGACTGTTGTGTAATAAGTTCAATTTTAAAGAAATTTACATGTCTTCAAATAAAAATACAAAGTTATAATAACAATGTGCTTATGAGACCACTCTGCCTGCAATACAGATTTACAGGTCTCAAACAAATAAGAGCAAAAAAAAACATTAATGCTAAGACAAACGTGTAGTTTAAGCATTAATATTTTAAATTCTAACATTGTAGTGGTTGATTTAAGTCTTAAAGTATGCTAAAACAACATACAGAATAAGATAAGACGCCTTTTCACAGTAGTCATCGTTCACAAACTCACCTCCCATACAGAGAGATAAGGGTGCAGTGCGGCCAGAATATTCATTATTTCACACTCCCACATTGGTGTTTTTCATTTTGATTTCATCATCTCACAGGATGTGGGACTGTTGAATTGTTGCCACAGTCAATATATTCAAAGGTGTCCAGAGACACCTGCTCCGTGTGAGCGAGATAGGAAATATTCATTGTCATTCTGGGGGGGATAAAAAAGGAGAAAAAAAACATTAATAGAGATAGTTGGAGTCAGCATCTGCTGTGTCATGTTTGCATAATGTTTTTAAATCAATATTTCTTATTAAATTCATCAGAAGGACAAAAATCCGACTTTACACAAATTCTAATGTGTCTGCTGTGTTCATCACTGTTTTGTATATTCAACATAAGAACTTTATACGGTGATATTATGTATGTGTTGAGCTTGTTCCGCTGCCCCCAAGTGGTCAAAAAATCAATTTAATGCAGTTTCAAGTTTTATCACAAGTTCAACTGTCATGAATGTGTTCAACTTTTATCCCTGACAACTAGAAATGCAATGTTGTCCTAAGTGGTACAGTATAAACATCATAAAATTACACTGTGAAAAAATGTGGTTTCCAACTTAAGAATAGGCTAGTTTTCAGTATGTCAACACGTTCTAGTGTTAATAAACTGAAATTGATGTAATCATCTGTTATGGTTTTAGACTAAGTGGTATGCTTGAGTTCAGTGAAGACATTTGGAAATAAAAGAATTTATTGATTTCTAATGCCACCATTAGATAATTCGATTAAATGTTGAGTCAATGTGCCACAAGAATGTAATGTTTTTAAATTAAAATATCTTCTAAAAATCTTCTAATCACATCAAAACAGTACACCAGACTGGCCAGTCCAGAACTGACACTAGAAGGGTACCTACAGCATCCTAGTTTGAAACATAGGGCCACTGACAGAGCAGCCACATTGGACAAGTTGGGAGTAAGAACAGGCTGAATATAGGCTGTATATAGGTTCAGATGTGATCCATTCAAACCCTTGTAGGAAAGCAGCCGGTCATAAGCAGAATAGTTTTCTTGTTTATGTTTGATTTTGTGGTTAAAACCCACTTTTTTTTAAAGTCTATGTTGTTTTTGTATTATCTAAAAAGAACATTTCAGATTCAAAGATCTGACTTTGAAGGATGAGACCGGGTTTTGAAAAGAACCAGTTTTGAGGTTGTGGTTTTTAACCCTGTGCTGCACAAAGCGATGCTTTTAACACCCTGCGGGTTTCGAGATATGCGAAAGTGGCGGCCTTTTCCGCTGGTTTTAAGATTGAGATTGACACTTACTGCAGCTCCAGAAATAACGTGTGAATCTTGATAGAGCTCGACTTGCAGTAAATGCTGAAAGAGATAAAGCAGTTGATGTGTGGACATGTGCTGAACTCAGACATATAAACAACAATGGCTGACGTTTTATTATATCACTTATATATGATATCACCATCATACATTCTTTCTGTTGGAAAATGAAGGTTTATTTCCAACTTACTTTAAGCCTTTATCACTGATAGGCAGGTCAATTTTAACAGTGTACTGGAAAAGGAAGAAGGGTGAGAAATGAATTGCATTGCAAATATATTAACAGAATATTTTCTATGTGAATCCTGCTGTGTGAAACTCACTGATTGCTGCGAGCGGGACTGGATGGCGCTCATATTAGATATCTTGGTCTTTCCCACAACTGAGTCCGAGATCAGACCCTGAAGGCTAAACTGGATGATCTGAACTGGGACAAAGTTCTCATTGGTGATGTTGATGAGGTTCTAGGAGAGGAAACACACAGCTCGTCAGATGCAACCGACTCAACTCTCTACCATTAAAGAGTCTCAGGGAACTTTGTCCATACAAGTATATGTGAATGACATGTACATTAAAAATATGGTGGCTCAGCAAAAACTTAACAGGACATGTATGTAGAAGGATAATTACAATCTAATATATAAAGTTATAGAATATAAAGTTTCAATCATTATTTGTATCCTGTTTCAACTGATATTATTTTAATCTTCATTGTGTTTTTAAATGTTGTTCTACTCCATTTTTTTGGGTATAGTTCGACATTTTGGGATAAACGCATGTCTGTGAACTAAACATGTGGCTGGAGCTTAGCTTAGCTTAGCATTAAGACCACAAACAGGCCTACCAACACCTCTAAAGCTCATAATCTATATCTTGTTTGTGCAATCTGTACAAAAACGAAGGTGTAAAACTGGACAGAGCCAGGATAGGGAAGGTTTTGACCAATAGCTACTGTGGTTTTGCTTTGCAGGGCAGAATATTGTACTGTCGTTTATTATACAGACACCAAACAAACCCTGAACATCCTTCGACTTGCTCAGTAAAAGGCCTTTGATACAACACTGCTGCGCTTGGTGCTCCTATTACTTACTGTGACCTCCATTTCAACTGCATTTGGGGTGAAGTAAACCATGACCGACAGCACAGACACAGGCGTCAGGATGACACTCCGCGGGAAGAGGAAGAAGAGGAACAGACAGCAAAGAAGGAGACAGACAATCATGGAGACACAGACGTACAGCTTCCTGTAAGGCAATACAAACATGCAAATGTTTCATATTAAAGTGCAACCATTATCAACATGTGCAAGACGTACACACACAACTGACTAATGTTGTATACAAAACAATGTTTAATTATATTTAAACTGTAATAAAATTATAGATTTGTTTGGTGCATATTATGTAAAACTAATACAAAACTATAAAAAAAAGCACACAAATACACATATGTCCCTTACGTGCGTCTGGGTTTCAGCCTTACATCATTACACGGTATTACAGCAACTAGCTGGTCTTCGTGGCCTGTCAATACAAAAAAGACAGACTGTAATAAAGTTGTTTTAACCTTAAAAAAAATGATGTGAAAGTGAATTGTGGCTAAACACGCTGCTCAGCTGAACCGACTGTGTTCCTTTTGTTGTGGAACGTGAAATGAAAGTTAACTGAGGATGAGGAATGTTGCAACACTGGCTCAGTTAGCTGCATTGAAGGCGCTGCCGTTGCTTAAAATACAGTAACAAATCATGAAAATCATGATCAAGTCATTTTACATGATAACCAACCTCTGGGAATTCGCCCGGTGCCACGACATGTGGGGCATGTGTCTCCTGTTGAGTTCCCATTCATGGCACCATATGGAGGGAACTGCCTCAGTGTTTTCACCTTCTCCGTGTCTTTTGTCACATCAGGTCCCTCTGTGGCTTTGCTGTTCTTCCACGATGTAACCATGGCACCTAATTGCGAGAAACGGTCCAGTCTGAAGAAGCAAAACAACACACCAAAATGGCTGAAATCTCCACCTAGAACACAAACAAGTTCAACAGCTTAATAACAGTACGTAGAGCTTCTACACGAAGCTTCCTTAGTTACGTATAAAGCCAAACACCCTCACAAACCTTTAAATAGCCAATAAAAGCTCATTTTTATGCTACATGTCAGGATGTGAGCAGAGTCCAGAGTGTGGGAGTGACAGAAAAACACCCTCAGTGACTTTATTTTATGGTTTGTGCCTGGAAATGATATTATACAATTACTATTCCGTAAGATATTCTGGACTTTTTAAGCTATATTAAAGTATGGGTATAGATATATGCACTGTTATGCACAGTATTTTCTTGTAATGATGCAATAATAGCCACTTTCTGTGTAATATTACAACATTTCCCTGGAAGTTTATCACTGAAGCACTGAATCTTTCTGCTTTCACAATGGCAAACGACTTGTGAAACATGAGCCAAAGCTGTTATAAAATGTAAAAACTAGTACTACATTTTAACCTTAAAATAAATGCAGAACTAAACCCAGTGGATATAAAGAAAACACTGTTTTTACTTTATTTTAATGGGAAATAAAAAAAAAAAAAAGGGACCCAAAAGTTGAACTAAGTATTATATTAGTAATATTATATGTATTTTTATATTATTATAATATTAATATTTACTGTGATGGCCTGATCACTAACTGACCATAACATCAGGTTCATTCACCTCCAGAATTTTAACATTTTTATTATATAATGGAATGATCAAATATGATTTTTACCCAAGTACTCCATTTTATGCTTCATACTTCCACTATACAGGGAGTCCGAGGAAAATAAAGTATTTTTTTATCCCACTACATTCATTAGACAGCTGTAAATACAACCTAAAACATCTACAGCAGTCAAATTAATACAAACACATCATATATAATATAAAACACTGACCAGGGAGCATTTTACTGCACAATGAGTACTTTTACTGCCATACTACTTTTACTAAAGTGACATTTTCAAAGCAGGACTAGTTACATTGCAGCATTGCGACTTATACTTGCGTAAAGGACTTCCTCCGCCTCTTATTCAAGAAAGTACGACAGGCTGTGAGGATCCTGCGTTTTGCATTCTGCTGGCTCATGTAGCTGGAGTCATATACATTACATTTATGACCACCTGTTGCTCAAAAACAGACCAGCTTCCGTACATTTAAAGCTTGTTAAGCGCAGAGATATTGCCTGTTGGTCTGCGTAAAACAGTCCAACATGACGCACCACGCTTCAGCACCAACATGCGCAGAGGCATTCGCTCCGCATCCATTCAGCTGATGAGTGAAATGAACTCTTACCTTGACTTTTAAACTCCGAAAGATCACCCAGTGTGGAGGTTAAACTGCTACACCTCCTTTATCATGTAAGTCCCGAAGAGCTTCTGTACACTGAGGCAGCAGAACAACCTCAAGTATGCAGAAAAACAAAAACCCAGTGGGAGGAACACTTCCTTCTTCTTCAGGTGACAGGTCAGGCTGCCTCCAGCTGCAGATCACATGTGCTGTTTTCCATTAACTCTTTGGCTTTATAGCTACAATGTTGCGACACATATCCACGCACAATGCGCTAAAATAAATTGCACTGAACCCACATGTAGGAGGGAAAGCTATCTGTATAACATGTTTTATTATTGAGCAGAGTTTCCTGCTCTCTAATATGAAGACACATCCTGTGAAAACCTTCATAAAAAAAAGTACCTGCACTTCACCATGAAATATAATGATTAAAATACTTTATAAAATAGTTTTTTAATTATTATCGTGTGACTTTATTCCCAATTTAAACCTAATATATTTTCATATAAATGTATAACATTTTAGTTAAAATACACATTTTAGTCTGGTCCCCTGGTTTTCACTCAGTTCTGTTACCCTGACAAATTCCCCTAAGTCATATGTTTAAATTGAAGTAGCATAATTTGAGTCTTTTGAGGTCATGGAAATCCCAAAAGAGACTCTTCTCACCCTATTTTCTGAGAACTAAATATATTCTGTTTTGGTAAATCACCTGAAGTGTTCTCATGCTATTAGCACTGATGACATGAGGCTGAAATACAAACAATTATGAAGTTTGAAAAGTGTTTTATTAGATACCGTGTTTATAAAAGATAAAGAATGAAGTTGTGGAAATGACCCAAGAAGCATTACAGGTTAGGCCATATTGGAATCTTACCATGGCCAGATTAACCTGTTATGGAGCCACCTGAGCGAAAAATAGCTGTAACCCCTTATAACTACCACCATTCACCTTGTGACCACTGCGCATTATGTACACCCTGTCATTTCCTCTTGATACTCTATGTTTGTTTCATTCAACAACAACCGTGACCTTTCCCCAACCTTACAGCAAAAGTTCCACATTTTGGTAAATCTGCTCATTAGCTAGCGTAGAAATATGAGAACACGGATACCACTCTCATATCTGTTGTTTAACAATGGATGGCTTTTATATAAATGAGATTTTAACCTGGTAATTTGTGAGCTTAAGAGGTGGTGGTAGGTGGATTTTGGTATCTTTGGACAGAGCAAGGTAATCATAAAGATGACCATCTTTTGTACAAGCAGTATGTTGTGTGGAGGCAGAAAGTGTGAACCCATTGTGACATTAACCCATTGGTGTGACGACGGAGGTGACTTACTGCGAGTTGAGTATGTAAGGAAGAGATAGTGACCATCGACTCATTATGAAACTGCTGACTCAGCTAATAAATCTATTGAGAAGTCGGGTCATTTCTCCATAAGACTGCATGACAACGCTTTTTATTGCAGCCAATGGGCAGCTCCATTATATTGCATTATACATCCTAACCCTGCTGGCCATCACACAGAATGCAGGTGTTGATATTGTGTACTAGTAAACCCAACCTCATTCTGTAAAAACTGCAGTTTAATCAGCACACTCCAACCTTCAGCACTTCTGACAGCATGCAGTTAACCTAGTACTGAATGTACTCTATATGAAGATATATATAGTGTGTGAAGTGCGGCGACCCACACCTAGAATCATTTCATTAACAGAGGGGTGACGAGACGAGAGATGTGCAAATAGTTTATTGGCGGATTGACAGAAGGATATTTAATGTATACACTCTGTGGCAGAAGAATAATTTGACAAGCATACGGTAGTAGATATATTCAGAATTATCCTCTAGAGCCTGACAGAACATAAGAAAATATGGTTCAAAAACTCCTGAACCACACACACACACACACACACACACACACACACACACACACACACACACACACACACACACACACACACACACACACACACACACACACACACACACACACACACACACACACACACACACACACGGAATAAATCAACCTAACAGAGGCGTACATTAACTTAATTCACACACTCACACCACAAATGTCAAATCACTACATGTATACTTCAGTAAACTAATGATCATCTTTCATAAAGGCAATGTAATGAAATAAAACATACTTGGTTCCACTATGAGATTAAGGAATGTGTTGTTAAGGGACATCACGCCTTTTATTAGTGCTAAATGACTGTTGCTCGGTTTGTCGTTGAATGAAGGACGTGACAAAATGCAGGCAGGGGTGTTTTTAAACGATGACGCGAAGCGGACATCTTCCACTATGACTGTGCTAAGACCACAAGAACATGACTCATCTCTAAAGCCTCTACCTGTCATGCAGGTGTCTCCTAAAAAGCAGTAGAAAACATCCGAGTCTGAACAGTGATCCGTTCGGACAGTTTTGTATACATTCCACATGTCAACGTCTAAAATAACAGTACTCTTGATACAGAAAAAGATTGCATTGTTTAGGCAGATTTCACTACGATAAATCGAGAAAAGTCTTAAATATCTGTCGTTCTCGCTACTGCGCTGCCGACCCTTAACACCCAGAATAACCATGTAGCTTCAGTAGCATCATCTTAAATGCGAGCTGGCTTTTTTTTTTTTTCAGAACGTTTCTATCATTTTATGACATTCAACAATATTAATTTTCACTGCTCTATTTGTGAGAAGAATCTAGCCAAGCCCTGTCAAAAGACAATTATTTTTCAGCGCCGAGGAAGCAGCTACAACAGCCACACGAACACTAAGATGAAGAGCTGACAATACACACTTTTTTTTTTTTGCTCCTTCTCACCAACACAGAAGGCTCTATGGCCCGGGTAAACAAGGCAATTTAACCACTATTCATAATATTTTACAAGTGTGTATATGGATTAATTGAATCAAAATGTTGAAGCTGAGTTAAAGGCAAAGGCAGGAGAAGCCATTCATTCCTTTCTCTCTAATCAACAGTGTTCATATTTATTATCATTACTCTTGGTCTAAATAAACCATCCACCCTTTGGAAAACCAATCAGTTGCATGAATCATAAATAGGTTTTCTTTGTTTTAAATAATTCAAAATAAATCTAGACACTGGAAAGGGTGAGAGACACACGGGTCGTAATCTAAATATTCTCTTTACATTAGGTTTAAAAGTCAAATAAATTCCTTCTCATTACTTTTTTTTTTTTGCTGCTGTTGTTTTTACAGCCTTACAGTAGCATTTCCCCACAGCTTTCCCTCCCTCAGTGCTGAGTGTTGACAGCTTTGTTCTGGCTGTCCTCGGCCATCTGCACCAGCTCGTTGACGGTGTGCAGCAGGCTGTAGCCGTGCTTCCTCAGCAGACGCTGGTTGAGCCGCTGGTCTCTGAAGCCCATTTCCAGCAGCATCGCCATCACTGAAGGGTCCTGTCTGGTGGCCGGGTCGATGCCTCGCTGGAAGGGGGAGGAGCGAAAACAGACTATTGATGAAGCTTGTTCAAAAAACAGGTATTGGTTTCATCAAATTCATCACAGAAACAATTAGCTGAAAGATGCTAAACAGGGGAACTGCAGTTTCTGGTGCACACATTCATTACACATAGAAATTTGATTGTTAATATAAGGATGTTTATTATAGCAGCTTTAAATGTGATCAAAATGTGTCCCGAAATAACACAAAATGGTTAAAAAATGTTTAATTCAAATTCAGTCAGGTTGGGATGCAATTATCACACATGTTCTTCACATTTTGAATACATTTACATGCACAGGAAGAACAATACATTTGGGCATGTTTGGCTAGTTATATAAGGAAGCACTGACTCATAACCTTACCCAACTCCTTTGAGCATGTCTCTGCAAACTACTTGTTTTTAGCCTTTAGGGGATCATCAGCTGACTTGCTGGTAATGTAATATTGCCACGGCTGTGTGATGTACCTGTATTGAACAGTTTGGTCCAGTGAAGAGCGCTTTATAAGCCGACGCTGCCACAGAAAGGGCCCCCTTGACAAGTCCCTCTGTGATGCCTCCTTGGCCCCTTGTATAAAGACAAGGATGTGGTTACGCTGGGTTACATAACAGTACTGCAGAGAACATTCTGTTCCAGTTAAAACTTGTTTTAACAAAAAACATACAGATTAAAGTTAAGAGGTGAATCAGATTACTTTATGTGTTGACACAGATTACACAGACTGATCCATGGTCAAATGTATTAGATCACAAAAACATGATGAAGACGGACAAACACAAGAAGAGAAACTAAAGTGCAGAATTTCCTTCACAAAATTGACTTATATCAAGTTTTACTCTGTTGTGTTGCACCTTGGCTGCAAAGCATTGCTGGGTCTGGGGTTATATGTCTCAAAGGCACTGGATGCTGAGCCGGCTGATCTTGACAGACCAGATGATACTGCATGGCCGCATAAAAAAGGAAATAACACAAAGTAAACATGCATAATATTAGAGGAAGAAGCTTTTTGCTGAAGCAACAAATCCTGGAAATCTGTGTGCTATCATACTTCCTGTCTTTCCACAAAGTAGCAAAATGTGTTTCCTCTCTCGCCTCAACAGTAAGACAGTCAATAACTCCACAAAGTAGCAAACGGCTGTTTTAGGCCAACAAAGTGACACTGAATGTTGTGATGCAACACTGAAGTTTAACAATCTAAGCTGAAATCAAAGTACATACAAGACCTAAAGAACACCAGCAAAGATCTTATATTGATACTGCTGGGACACTTTAGAGCGTGAATGGTAAATGTGTTACATGCTATGTGTGCCAGTATGTACTATGATACTGCAGTGTACTTTACGCACGTATATCCAGTGATTAAAATAGTGCAAACTCACCATTTAGGTGGACCCTTGGTTGGTGTGGCTCGTATGGTTCACAGGCTGGAGGACTGGGGTCCTCAGCCAGGTACAGTGCCTCAGACCTGAAACATAGAGTAAACAAAGAAGATGGATAGGGATCATTACTAGGTTTTATTTACATCCCAAATCTAGGATATTAACTTTTTTTCTAGGGCTGCAACAGTTGATCATTTTCTCACTTGATGTGTTTGCTCTAAAAAAAAACATGGTGACAAATGTTGATCACTGTTTCCCAGAGCCACAGGTGATATAGAGGACTAAAGAAAGCATAACATTTTCACACTGGCTATGTCTGGCAGAATTCCAGTTTCAATTGCTCTACTTTTATAACCTCCCAGTATTTCTTTATTCTAAAAGAACATAAAAGCCCAACCCTAAACAAACTTCTATCCAACCATACAAAATAATATATAGAACACTTCTGTAATATTGATAATATCTCTGTTTCTCATGTTTTGTTTTATGCATGCTAAGTACACAGGGACCATTTGACCCATCTAACCTGGGTGAGTAGAGGGTCGGCGGGGGCAGCAGGGGGTCAGGCAGCACCGGCGGAGGCACCACTTCAGGGGTGAGCGTCACAGCGTCCAGGGTTTGGGAGGCACACAGCATCTGGTTCACACTGCTGTGGACTTGAGGGACAGGCAGAGGCCAGGTGTTCATTGATGAATCCTCAGCATCGACCGCCTCCGTCCTCTCCGGCCTCTCTCTCAGTGGTGCCTCCCTGCCTGACTCGGAGCTGGAGTCCTCCTCCTCCTCCCTCCTCCTCCTCCTCCTCCTCATTCTCCTCCTCCTCATTCTCCTCCTCCTGCTGTACGTCTGGATCGGCTGAGGTCACGGCTGCAGCAGCAGTTTCGGGCTGCGACAT
This sequence comes from Dicentrarchus labrax, assembly GCF_905237075.1. NCBI lineage: Eukaryota > Metazoa > Chordata > Actinopteri > Moronidae > Dicentrarchus > Dicentrarchus labrax. Next base: position 19,588,045 of record NW_026136712.1, on the reverse strand, counting down.
GGCGGAGCTGTACATGGACTCGCCCAGAGGACGGCTGGTGTCAAAGCAGTCTGGGAGGACAATGATGTAATCGTCGCAGGAGGAGACTGAGGAGGTCTGGCTGCTCACCTGCGACAAAGGAGGAGATGATTTTGACAGTTATGGACATCTTTACATGAGAACGGCTACACTAAAACCTCATTATACAGCGTAATCATTCATGATCTGCTTTGTACTTTAAATGTGAGTATAAAAAGGTTAACCTCACCTCCTCCCAGTCCTCTCCTCTGGTTCCACCCTCTGCTTTCTCCTCCAGAGGATCCCTCATCTTCTGCAGGTCATTTAAGACCATGACCTCTTCGTCCTCGTTATCATGATGTGAACCGATACGTAGGTTTTCATTCGCTGGTTCCAGCAGAAGAACTTATAGGTGAGCAAAACAAAAACAAAATGAGCATCTAAACATTAGAAGCAAAGCTCAATTATTTTATTATTAATTTATTTTAATACATTATTATTAATTACTGCATAAGTTATGATATGTAACTCAAAATATTTTGAGACCAGTCTTAGTCTTTAAAAAAAAAAATTTAATTCAATGTATTCAAGAGAGAAAGACAACAGAAAAAAAAAGAAATGTCATTCTCTAACCTGGCCTTGTCTCCTCTTCCTGGTCAGTCTGGTTGAAACCTGTGATGGGAGGCAGAGCTGAACTCTCAAGTCTAATGGCACAGATCTCCTCATTTTCTTCCTGCACCGTCTCCGTCTTCTCAGCCTCTGCAGCTCTCTCAAAGCAAAAGCTTGGTCCCCGGGAAACAACTGGAAATGTTTTATGGAAGAAAAACAAACGAGGTCTGAGTATCTAATAATACAGCAACCTTTAAACACAAAACACTGTATTTCTGAACAAAGGTTTGTTAATGGTACAGTGTGATTAAGGGAGGTACAGTGGCTCCTCACCCTGCGGTTTGTGGCTGCTGTGCTGGGCTCTGCGCAGGGGTCTGTGATCGGGGGCTTCCTCCAAAGTGAGGGAGCGGATGACCGTCTCACACAGGAACTGGGCTCCGCTGATCTCCTCCTCCCTGTCCTCCTCCTGGGTCACAGGCTCCAGCAGCTCCCTCTGCTGCCTCGGTTTCACTCCTAGGCAAAACACAAAATGAAAAAAAAATGAAAATAGATGCAGCAGAACCAGAACCAGAACCAGACACACACACACACACACACACACACACACACACACACACACACAATGTGTAAAATGTAGAAGTGCTCACCAAAAAGTTTTCTGACCCCTGTGACCTCTGTGTCTTCTTTGATCTGTGAAGGGATGGCCTTCTCCAACACTGGTGCATCATGGGAAAGAGGGGATATGCAAGGTGTCAAATCTACAAATAAGGTAGAACAAACACAACACAATTTATACACAAAGATTAGCCCCGGTGGAGTTAAAATAAACTTCAGAAGGGAAGCCATAATTTTTCCAACATAAGTAAAAGCGAACTTTGGAAGGAAGTTGGATAAGAAACTGTACAATTGTCTCCCAGCTTGCGTTAAATCTAATTCTCCACAGTTTAAAGCTGCTTACCCACAGGGGTGTTGTTAGGAACCTTCTCCAACTCTTGCACAATATTGATATCCAGCAACTCAAATGACAGCAGATCCTAAAAAAACAGAAGACATGCAGGGAGTATGAATGCTGTTCTACTGATCACTGATCAACTCACAGTATGTCCTCTTACAACTCCTGCTGTGTAACCAAAATCAAAGAGCACTTTGTCTATCTAACATATTTCACTCCGTTTCTAACAGACATTTGGCTCGGTTTGGTCATCTAGCACATGTGCAACAACGAGATGAAGCAATACAAAAGGAGTGAATGATTTTAAAACAAAAATGTTTTAAGGAGCTGAATGCCGGAGCTCTCTGAGTGTGTGCACCTGTGCAGTCAGCAGGTCGACTGAGGGGAAGTAGTAGTCTTCATGGTTCAGGTCTACAGACAAGCCAGGACTGCTGTCCTTGGACCTTACCTCCTTCTCCTTCTCCACTGGCATCACCTCCTCCTTTTGAAGCACACACAAGAATGGCATCATTAGTATCACCACAGTGTGCATCCAAAGGTGATCCTTTATGTTCCAACGTTAAATTAACACACCAGTACAGTAAGTGTCTTTAGATTTAAGGTTTCCAGTATTATGCTGTATTATCACATCACAAACATCGCTGTTTATGTTACATCTTTATTCTGGAACCAGGACTCATACTGCCATATTCATGTTGAACTTTTAATCTTAAATGATTTAAAGATACTTTATCTTTAAAAGCCTTACATTCAAAATCCTACTTACGCAAAAGTATCATTAGCTAAATTTACTTAGAAAAGTAAAAGTACTGAGTGTGCAGTAAAATGTTCTGTGAGGCCAATAATTAGATTCATATGTGTAAGCATCAGTTTACTGGTGAGGTGTTTGAGGGTTTCTGAGATTTTAAGATATTTGGTTTGCCTTTTTTTGTATTGGACAGCGAAGACCGGGGGAAGAGAGGGGTATGACATGCAACACAGGTTTGCCGGCTGGAATCAAACCGGCGACACTGCGGAGGCCATGTGGTCTGCGCCGTAACCATTCGGTCACCAAGACACTCCGACGAAGAGATGGTCCAATACCATTTCTTCCCTTCCGATTAACTTTGCATATCGGCAAATACCGAGTACAGCTCCGATAAATGAGTTTAAAAAATAGATATGCATGTATACATATAATAGATTGTTTGCCATCATTGTTGCATGGCCTGGCTCAGGTTAAAGCCTTTGTCAGAGTATGATGTCATCACTTTGCTATTCTGGGTAAAGGGGGACAGCGCTGGGAAGTATCAGGGTCTTGTTTTGGGGCTGATAAATTATGTGGTATTGGATCGCCATGTCTTTCTTGCCGTTATAATTTATCATTTCAGACGCGGCAGGCTGAACAACTTTACTCTGAGGTGGAGATTTCAACAACTTTAGATATAGTCAGGCAGTTTTGCCCAGTGGTTTCCAAACCTAGGTGTCAGGGCCCCTTTAAAGGGTCAGCGGATAAGTCTGACGGGTCATGTGACAATAAATGGGAGAGGAAGGAAAATAAAAAAAAAACTACTTTCTGCTACACAAATCTGTTTTCATTTTTTGGGACTTTTCTCTAATCTTTGCTTTTTTGTGAAATGGTGGATGATTCTTCCTCTCGGAACAATTTGAGAGCTTCGCTAACAACTTGTGACAATGGGACCCGATCAGACACTTATTTTTGTTGGTAAAAAGACAAATAGTTTGAACCACTTATTCAATCTTAACAATGTGTTGAACTGTATAAGCTTATTCAATGATTTCTATTCAAAATCTGTAAAATAACTAGTAACTATATCTGTCAAATAAATGTAGTAGAGTAAAAACTACAATACCGGTATTTCCCATTGAAATGTAAAAGTAACATAAAATAGATATACTCAAGCAAAGTACCTTAAACTTTTAGAGTACTTGAGTAAATCTACTTAGTTACTCAGGTATCACTATAATAGTAATAATGCCATAATCTAGATGTGAGCAGTTGATGTTATTCACTGCAGCTGTACAGGGTGTCATTGGATAGCAGACTTGCCGGTCGTTTGCTCTGATTCCCGAGTGCGTTGCGGCTGTCACCGGGGTCGACCACGATGCTGCACCAGACACGCGGGCCAAACTGACACCCGCAGTGCGCCAGCCGCCAGTGGGAGGTGTACGTCCCCTCCATCACAGGAGCGACAAAGGCCACACTGACCACTGACACTTGCCCGGGCTGCAGCAAGGGGACCGGCACCTCCCTCTTCTCCTCTGACGCCAGGCCGAGGTTTCCCCACATGAACACTAGCTGGGTGCACGTACACACATACACAAAACACAAAATAGGAATACACATGCGAAAAAGCACAAAGACAAGAGCATGCAACCAAAGTCACACAGCAGAAAAAGAATATTCAAGTGAGGGATAAACACACACGCACGCACGCACACACGCACACACACACACACGCACTCAAACAATGACAAAGACTTAAACTTAAACCACAACACAGATTCAACTTAATTCAAATAATAAACATCTCAAACAGAAAGGGCATTAGTTGTATTAGGCTGGGTAAGAAATTAGCTAGTGTTAGTGGATAAGAAGTAGACAATGAGCTGAGTGGGGACTCAAAGTGGAAGTGAAGCAGGGGAGCAAAGAGAGAGTGGAGCCTGTCCTCTCGAAGGGTGGGGGGGGGTACCTTAGTCTCTGAGGTCCAGCTGATAGTGCCCGAGTTCCTCATCTTCCAGTATTTGATGAACTTGGTACCAGGCTTCAGACGGGTGCCATCCGGCAGATTTTCATCCAGAAACAAGGCAGCCATAGTTGGCACCAAGGACGTGTGCGAGACCCCGGGACCCCTAGTTTCAAGTGTACAGAGCATTGTTGAAAATGGCCCTGGTTTCTTATAATACCCATCTCTTTTGTTCTCTACGAATCAAAAAAGCAGGACCCCAGATTTTTTTTTTTTTTTTGCAGCTCAAAAGCAATTTTTCTTAGAAAATCTATGAAGCAGCAGCAGCAGTTTTCACATTGAGGTAGTTCCAACATTTTCCACAACCCCAGAGCAGCCAGCGATACACTCATACAGACTAGATTACAAAGATGGCATATTTTGATTTCTTTTCTTGGAAAAAGACTTTATTGCATCCATGCTGGGTTAGAGGTACCCAGCACTGTCGGACGCCCTTCCGAGGTGGCGCTTACTCTGGACTGGAGGCCTGGGGATCAGGGACCGGGGCAGAGATGGGACCTTGGGCTGGGGCTGGACCTGAGGCTGTTTCTGAGGCAGCAGGGGGGGGCAGGGCTGGGACCTGGGTGGACGCGGAGGTCATGTTTGTCAGGTTGGCTCTGCCTGAGGTAGAGGGCCCACTCCACTGCAGCCCCCTCTTCTCCAGTCTCAGTTTCTTCTTGATTTCCTTCACTTCAGCTCTTAGCTGCCTCCTTTCAGCTTTGAGGCGCTGTCGCTCGGCCTTGCGCACTGTCCTGTCTCCTCGCCTTGGGAACCTGGTTTGAAATGTCATCAGGAACACCTATTTGTTGACTATCAAAAGTTTATTTTCCAAGAACAAAACACATACACACACAATTCATTGTTTACATCAATTCTAGCTGCTAAAACATTTTTGCATTTGCTGCTTTGCATCTATTCATATTCATGTTTTCCTCCATTAATGTACTGCAGAAGAAGTGATAGCATATCAGGGATAGCACTGTTGTAAGTTAAAATGTCCTAGTGTTTCCAGACGTGGGAAGATTTATCCTCAGTCTTGGGGGTTTACCTCAACTCTCCCGACATTCCATGCTCAGGGATGGAGAGAGGTGTCTTGGTTCTCACAAGGTTGTGGCTGGGGTCATGGCTATGTCTGCACATCTCACACAGGATGCAGGACGGGCACACACTAACAGGGGAAACGCCAACATCAGTATGGATTCTCATAAAGATGATTAAAGAACACAGAACATGAAGGAAAAAGACAGTCATAGACAAAGAAAAAAAACCCATAAAAGCACTAAAGGAGCTAAAACCCTCTTACATAAGTCACTTAGGTACCAATTTTTCCTTAACCTATATTTCTTATAGAAGAATAATCTTTGGTCCTAATCAGCTAACTGTTCATTGGTCGACTGGCAACCAATATAAAATCTTCAGCCAGAAATCTAGGCATCACTTTTGACTTTCAACTGAATTTCAAACCACATGTCAACAATCTCATTTAATCCTGCTACTTCCACTAACAAACATTACCAAAATAAATTTTTTTTGTGTTTTCCTGACTTTGAAAGGCTTATTCATGCCTTTGTTTTCTCATGCCTGGACTATTGGAATTGCACTGTTTACATGCCTAAGTAAATCCTCAGTGGCTTGGCATCAGCCAGTGCAGAATGCTGCTGATCGAATTTTAACAAACAACAATCATAGGTCACATGTCGCTCCAATTCTCCCCTCCATTCACTGGTTGCTAGTTCAGTTAAGGATTGATCAAAAGATTCTTTTAATAACTTTTAAAAGGCCCAACATCTAGCCCCCAGCTATATTAAAGAGCTCTTGACTCCCTAGGCTCCAAGTAATAACCTTAGATCCTCTAGGCTACCCTTACTGGTAGTCCCTAGGTCAAGGCTGGTGACTAAGGGTGACTGGGCTTTTGCCATTAGGACCTCTAGGCCCTGGAATTCGCTGCCTAAGGAGATGAGGCTTGACAGTACATTACCTGCTATTAAATCTTTGCTTAAAACATATATTTACAAGAAAGCCGTTGTGATGCCTGCCTTGAAAATGTTTGTGTTGTTCTATTTTATTTTATTCTCATAGTATTGTTACTTATATAATATTTTTTTTCATTCTAATGTATTTTGTCAAGTACTTTGTGACCTTGTTTATATAAGTGCTACACAAATAAAGTTATTATCATTATCATCATTATCATCATCATCATCATCATTATTATAATATTAGAATGTGTCCTATGCATACCTGCACTTGTAGGCCCCTTCAGAGGTGAGTTTGTTGCAGCTGCTGCAGTTTGGGGTATAGCCTAGGGACCCATTCGAGGTGGAGGGGCCCGGCCTGGGCCCTATAGGGCCGCCAGTAGCCCCGCTGGCCTCAAGGGGCCCGTCAGATGTCTTGTGGGTACAACACTGGCCAGAAAAGTCACTGCACATCCTTTCCACTACCTCTTTCACCACCTCGTCTTTAAACTATGAAAACAGAAAGAGTTTGATTTATGTTAGTAGAAGTTAATACAACCTTTCATTCAGAGACAATCAGAGAAATTACACAGATTGTTTTTTTTTTTTATTTACCTTCTCCATGTATGATCTGAACCACATGGGAGGTGGCTCATCTTCTGGTTTGTTCCCCTTGGTGTCCTTTACTGTGACCTGTATCCAAATACATCAGACTTACATCAAACCTATGCTTAGCCCAATTAAGTCACTTTTAAATACAAATATTTGAGTTTGATTTAAATAATTAGACACAAACTGACTGCTAGATAAATGCACAGGCAGTGAAAGACTGTTATCTGACCTTATGGCAACAACTACATCAAATTATATCTAAGATATATATAAGAATGTGTTTAAGATGTGGTACGAGAACACTGTAAACACTGCATACGTGAGAGTGTATAAGAAGAGAAAGAAAGTGAAGAAAGAGGAGAGTCCATTTGGGTCCTTACAGCTTCTCTCTCCGGGGTGACCTGTGTGCCTTTGTCCACTGTTTTGACCCTGGATGGATAAGGAGGTGCAGGCCGGAGGTCCCCTTTCAGCTCCTTCACCTCGGTCTTCAGCGGGCCTCCACAGGCCTGTCCTTTCATCTTGTATACGTTCATGTGCAACTGGTTCCCCTGCTTCTCGGCACTCTGTTCGGGAAAAACATAAGCATGGAAAACATACCACAGGAGACCGACTCACAAATATGCAAAAAGTCAAAAACACGTGTGACATTATCAGAAAACAATGAAACATTGTAATATCATATGACTTGCTGGTTGTTCTCCTTGGTGTATCTGTACAGATATTTTGAATGCAGCTCCAGTTAACTGGAACAAGTACATATTTGTAATGTGCTTATGTATATTATGTCTATATAATGCATTTTTTGTCATGTAAGTAGAGAGTAATTATCAGAAATGTATGAAGTGAAGGTTGACTGAATATTTCCAGTACAATGTTTGATAAAAATGTCCCATATTCTGCACTTTTCCTTCTGTAATATCACAATGACTTGATGTTATGTGTTGTTAAATTGAATCCTGTATTCACTATTTTACAGAAATCCAGCAGTGCCGCAGTACCTTGATGGCTTCTTCATATTCATCTGGAATAAAACAAATCATCAATAAGTTGTTTGGACAATTGAGTAACCAATTAACATTTCTATATTCTGCAGTTATTCTTTAATATTTACGTCACATGTTTGTTATTTACTTCAAAATCATCATAAAAAATTAAGATAAAAGTATTTTTCTCACCTTGACTGTTTATGCAAATCTGGAAAAACAAAGTGAATAAGCTCAGAATGAGTCAATGAACTTTGGCCCCAACCAAAACATCATCATAATGCTGTCCTGAACATAACACCACCACCAGCAGCGCACACATTCACACACACTCCCTTACCTCTTCATTGTCCTCATCAAAGTATTTCACCTGAAAGTGGTTGATCCCGAAAGACGCTTTGATCTGAAACACAATTCAAAAAAAAAAAAATAAAAGAATCGAGATCAAAACCACAGCGAAGCTCACCTTAATAAACCAGAACTTTTCTTCCCACCACACGTGTTATGAAAAAACATCAATAATGGAAACACCTCTACACAGCTAAGCTACTGACACAAACGCATTACAGCAAACAGAGCACATTTCACCTTCCCCTCCGCGTTTCCTCTCACGCACTCGCTGGCGTACAAATAACCACTTATGTACACATCCACCCGCAACAGCACCGACTGTCCTTCAGGTGCTCTATTGTTTACGGGTCTAGGCCACGTCTGGGCCTACTTTTCACCAAACTGCGCCAGCGTTTTTAGCCAACAACGCTCTGCTAGCAGCTTACCCAGGCTTCAACGGAGTCCCACTCCAATTTGTCCAAATCCTGAGCCAGAAACCTCTTCACATTCCCCCGAAAATTCACTTTAATAGTAACAGGCAGCCCCATGTCCGCCGTTTATGACTGTACAATGGCTATCATGTGCGGTGACACCGGCCCTGTTTGATCCCTGTTGCCCTCGACTTGTCTTTTCTTGTTTACATCGTCAGCTGCGTCTAGAAAAATACGGTGACGTTTCGCGCACGCGCAGTCAAAACCCACATAGCGCCGCGTGTCGCGTGTCCAAGGCGTCATCTTTAAGCTCACAAAAGTGTGGCTGACAAGTAATAAGCCACACGTTGACAAGTGAATTTAATGCTGCCGGGGACAATCGTTCTGCGTCTCTTTTGATCACATAAGATGTCTTCACTCCTCAAGGTGGACAATGAAATTAAAACAAAGGTGAGCTCTGTCTTTTTTTGGGGGGGGGGACTCCGTTTAACAGACGTGTTGTTGTTGCCATTTGCGTGCTAGCGTGTTAGCCACGTTGTGTAGCATGATGTGAGAGCTCTGATGAGGCCGGGCTAGTAGCAGCTAGCGGCGGCTAACCGGCTGGTTTCCCGCCTGTTGCAGTACACCTGTCGAGACCGTGTTCAGGTGTAGTGTCACGGTGACGTTGAGCTTCACGAGGAGTAGAGGGGAAAGGTGTGTGTGTGTGTGTGTGTGTGTGTGTGTGTGTGAGCTGCTACTGCTGGAGGACCACATGCACTAGAAAAAAAAAAAAAAAAGGCCTTAGCTTCCAAGTTAGCCAACTGTACCATTGTAATACCTGCGTCATGTTATCTACTGGTACAGCTTTTAGCTCTTCTACTGATGCAGCAGTCACATTTACAGAGGACGTGGAGATAACTAAATAAATAAACCCACTTTTAAAAGGTTAATGAAACTTTACCCCGCTGCCGCGTTTAGCAAGGAAAATGAGATGTTTTGCATGTGGTTAGCAGCAGTCTGATGTGTGCACTCTTTTCTTATGTGTTTTGCAGGTTGATGCTTTCAGGGAACGTATCACTTCAGAAGTAAGTATCAGTTTTTTTAAAAAAAAAAAACATGTATTGTTATCACTGTTTTCACGATTAGCTATCAAAATACTCAACTTAAAAACATTTCTTTCAGGCAGAGGATCTAGTTGCGAATTTTTTCCCAAAGAAGTTACTGGAGCTTGATCACTTCCTTAAGGTCAGTCGCGTGTTCGTTCAACTAACAACTCTACTACGTTGTGAGATTGTTTATTGGTTAGATGACCATAAATGTTTTTGGTCTAATCCATCAAATCAAATGGCTGACAATCAATGTATTCATCGCACGGATGCAAACATCATCATGTAAAATCCAGTACTACCATGAAGTAGTTGGTTTGCAACGTTCCCCACAAGTCACACAGACCCAGTGAACTATCAAATTTGCAAAGTCTCATATCACCTTATCTCGCACAGAACATAATTCATAAATAAAAAATAGCTCATCTAGTGTCAGCTTGTTGTTTTTCAGGATCCCATCATAAACATCACTGAACTGAAGGAGATCCACTCTGAGATAAACCTGACGGTGCCAGACCCCATCCTGCTCTCAAACCTGCATGACGGACTAGAAGCGGTGAGACTTCTTTTTTTAGATTTGAATTAAATTGTCAGCGCAAGTGCCGCTGCTGCTGCTGATAATCATAATAATTCTAATAATAATAATAATAATGATAATCCTGTTTCATCTGTTTCACAGCAAAATGCCAAAAAGCGAAAGCTGGAGGATGGAGGGGAGGACGCGGGTGAGTTTAAGACTCAGGACAAGTAGTTTAAGTAGATTTAAAGTTATAGACTCGTAGTATTTTCTCTGGATTGACAGGTCTAATTTTAAATAAGTCCCACAATCAAGAGTATTTATGTGAATTGGAATCACTGTGCTTTCAATTACAGCATCCTTAAGTCTGGCTATGACTGACAGAGGATGCCATACAATATTTCCTATGGCTATCTATATATATATATATATATATATATATATATATATATATATATATATATATATATCACACACACACATCAGTCAATCATTCTTTTACCCTCCTTTTTTTTCCTTTTTTCCGTGTCACCCAGTGACTGGCACCAAGGTCTTTGTCATGCCCGGTGGAATGATGAAGAGCAACGGAAACCTTGTCGATCTCATTGAAAAGGTCAAACCAGAGATCAGGACACTCATAGAGAAATGTAACACAGTAAGTAATGTCTTTTAACCAAGGGCCCCACACACACACACACACACACACACACACACACACACACACACACACACACACACACACACACACCAGTGGTTTATCTGACTTCAGGGTTGACAGCAGTAATCCGACATTACTGCCTACATGAACTGTAGCATTGCAGCTGGAAATGTGTAAAATATGTGTTGGGCTAAAGATTATTTATTGATGAAACGATTTATGGGGAGAACAAGTGTGACTAGTTTTCTAGCTTTAAGATATGATGCTCAAACACAGGAATTCATCGAGGTCTCGTGTTTCTCGAGCTTCCTTTCCCAGGCCAGTGACAGTGATATGACTTCAGTACATCTTGACTTCACTGATAGCGTCCCAGATGTTGCATTGTCTTTTTTCTTAGCCGTTTTCTTTTCTTCTGCAGGTCAAAATGTGGGTTCAGCTGCTTATCCCCAGGATAGAGGATGGCAACAACTTTGGGGTGTCCATCCAGGAGGAGACAGTAGCTGAGCTCAGAACAGTTGAAGGGGAGGCAGCCTCTTACCTCGACCAGATATCAAGGTTAGTCCAAGCCATATTGTACGTAATACGCTATGAGGCATGAAACTGGTGCCTCGTCAGATCGCTTTGCTTTTTTCCCAATATTTGTTTACTTGTTTGTGTATTTTATTTATAATTTACAAGATTGGTTCTGCGTTGCTTTGCAAGTTTACCTGTCAGAGCCGACATTTTGTCTGTCTTCTTTACTTCTAGATACTACATCACAAGGGCAAAGCTGGTTTCTAAAATAGCTAAATATCCACACGTGGTAAGTGAATATTATCTAAAGAATTAAAGCAGAAGGTGCTGAGAGAACAAAATGCAAAATACAGTGGATATCAAACAGTCTACACAACATTTTAAGTTTTCTTTGAGTAGTGATGGATGGAAAAGACCTCCACACCTCAGACATACTCGTCCCTCCTTTATGCTCACAGACGTGGTGAATATCTCCCTTGTGCTGGGCGACACTGCATATAGCATTTAGCCCAGTTAACGGCAGAATTCAAGAGCTATCTTATATCTGTCTGTCCTATTGGGAGAATTGAAGATGCCAATGTTTCATTTGAGAGGCTTTATCATCTGATACTGATGACGTGCTGATTCTGTGCTTCCCTGTGTGGTTTCATGAACTTTAAAAGTCCAGTGTGTAACATTTAGGAGAATCCATTGGCAGAAATGGAACATACTATTCATAGGTATGTTTTCATTAGTGTATAATCACCAGAAAATAAGAATCCTTGTGTTTTTGTTACCTAAGAATGAGCCGGTTTTATCTACAGACACCGCCGAATGGGCAAACCAAAAATTGGTTTTAGAAACTACACGGGTAAATGCCACTAAATCCTACACACTGGACCTTTTTTTTAATTTGGTCTTTTCAGACCACAAAGCAGAAATGTAAATAAAAAGTTGTGTGGACCTTTTTTGATTTTCACTGTGAGAGTATATCAAATACATTTAACTCTTTTTATTAGGAGGACTATCGGCGCACAGTAACCGAGATTGATGAGAAGGAATACATCAGTCTGAAGATCATAGTTTCAGAGCTCCGAAATCAATATGTACGTATTGATGCACTCTCCATTTAAAGTTTATTTTATAGCGGCATACACCTGACAGCTTAATGAAAGTATTGTTTTTTTTTTTCTGTGAAGGTAACGTTACACGACATGATCCTGAAGAACATTGAGAAGATCAAGAGGCCACGAAGCAGTAATGCTGATGCACTGTACTGATTTTCATCCAGCCATCTCAGCCTCAGCCTCCACCTCCCATCTCCACCCCCCTGTCTCCCTGCCATGCCTGTCCAGCTACAGTAGCCTGGCCCTGGTCCACAGGACTACGACATTCACCTACTTCAGTACAATCAAGTCAGCCCAGTACAGAAACATAGCTTCCATAGGACACAACGCACATGTTTTTGTTTTAAATGTAAGATATTTTTTTTGTTTTAAACCCTTTGAAGACATAAATATTCTCTCAGAAAATGGGGAGATAGATCATAGACAACAAAAAGCGCTATGTATTTTTTAATTTTAATTAAACATTTCGTCCTCAGATCTTTGTGAAATTGCTTCATTTATAGCTCTTAAGACAAATTCAGAGCAAAGTGGTTTGTTTCCCACCCACTGCTTCACTGAATGTTTACTCTTCTTTTTTTATTATTTTATTTAAGTCTTACGTTTGACTCCTGCTACATCTGGAGGATGGTCGTTTATAGGATACGCAACACAAAATCAGTTTGTTTGTTTCTCCGAATGTTATACATACACAGTTCAGTCGTAACAAATATGAAAGCTAAGCAGGTTTTAGGTCCACAGGCTTATTGGTTTTCAGTGAAAATTCATAAGTCACCAAAGCATCTCTTATGTTGAGGCATTGATTCTATTGAATAAAACATTTTTGATAAGAGATTTTGAATTTCCTTTTGACATTTTTGTGTTTGCCCAAATTGCTTATTGGATATCAGATAAAGGGTTTGTATGCACCTATGGAGATGCTCATTCACACATCTGTATGCATGCCTGTATGCTAAGGCACAGTAAAATAACCATTGAGGGAAGGAAGCTTTGGGTGGTTATGTTTCCTTTTGGTCTGCAGATGTCACTGTGGCATTTACCACTACTGCTTATCAGCACAAAGGAAGAAATCACTACACTGAACAAAAAAAATAGAAGATATTCAGATATATTTGATAGTTGAAAATTAAGTTAGTTGTTAATTTAGCACAAAATGCACATTTATCTTACTGCATAGAGAAGAAAACAAATTCAAATGTTTGAATTGTTTAACAAATCCCCAGAAAGTCAGATTACAATTTATTCTACTGACTGTTAATGGCATTATTATGGTCTTGACACATTCTGCATGATAAGTACTCTTACTTTTGAGTATATTTAAATGCTTAACTTTTATTTGATTTTGAATGAAGAAATACTTGTAACTAAGAGTATTTCTATACTGTGGTACTGCACCTTCTGCACAGTGCTCTTTGTAGTAAAGATGCATCATAAATAAGTCTGTCAAGGAAACTGAACATGCTTATAGTCCATTACCAATACAGCTTTATTTCTTTATTTTGTTATTGCTGAAAGTAGGGCTGTAAATACTCTATTTGTTCTAGTTGGATGTTAGTCATCTGCAAAACAATTCACCATGTACACGGTAACTTTTGGCCCATTTTGTCCAATTTGCCTCTTCAGTCAGTCCGTCATCATTTCTGTGCAGACTAAAATGAAAATAAATACTGACTTACAGACTATATCTGACATGCTTTCTAACTCTCTGGACAGAACTGAGAAAAACAACTAAATATTAAGTGATGTAATCATTGTTGGTCCGTGCTCCTGTAGTGTCTGTCCCTGCTGACTTTCCCCTCCCTTTCCTCTCCTCCGTCTGTCTCCCACAATGCAGCCTGCCCATACAGAGCAGCATCATATAGATATGGCTTCATGAGATAAACACAGGAAAAGAGTTAAGAGGGCCGTCAGAGATAAGATGGTTAAAGGGGAGACGGTCATCAGAAGCGGGCTCACATTTCCCTCTCACTTTCAGTCTGTCTACTGTGTTGTGTACAATTGGGATTAACTATGTTTTCATGTGTAAAATAAGATGATCTCAAAGAACATATAAAGACACATTTTTAAGTTAAAACAAAATGTTTTCAGTGACTTCAGGTGACACTCAGCTGCAAATTACAAAATTATTTTATAATCTAATTAGCAGAATTGCAGAGGTGTGTCTCTCTCTGCAATCCTGCTGATCTCAGTACCACACATCCGAAGTTCCTTTGATATATCGCCTGTACTACTTTTAGAGCCTTAAAGGACACACGTGTTGTCTGTAACGCATTCTGCCCCTTGACCCTCCATGTCTCTTTTGAAAGCTCATGGCTGTGGTGAAAGGCAGTGTCACTATGTGGGACTGCCGAGTGACAGGAGCATGCTCTGGTTAATATTTAATGGTTGTTCCTGCCAGAGAATTAATCAGTATCAGTCTGAGACATTCTGAGAAACCTGATAGGGAAACACAGCGCTTAAATAACCACTAAAATAAACACGATTCTTTATAGAAAGCAAATGGTTATAAAAACTGTTTTTATTGAAATTGCTCGCAATATTCTTCATCCATTTATGCATTAATAAGCTGAAGCTGTGTGTATATTTGTATACATGACAACAATGAGAGACCTTGAAGGCCAAATACAGACAAAAATAAACAACTATAATTTGATTCCCGGACCACTTTTATATCAGTGCATTAAGTATGGAGCCTGAGCCAGGAGGCGGTTAGCCTAGCTTAGCACAAAGACTGGAAACAGGTGGGAAAAGCTAGCCTGGCTTTGTCTAAAAGTAACTACATCTGTTTAGAACACCTCTAAAGCTCACTAATAAATATATCTTATTTGTTTAGGTGTACAAAGGATCTGTGGTTTTACTGTGACGTTGCCAGGCATTCAGCTGAGACTGCAGGGAAGTCAATGCCCATGGCCAAGAAATAGCGCTGTGTTTTACAAGTGCTGGTTGGTTAAACTAACATTTAAACTAAGCTAACAGGCTATTTACCAAAATGTCAGACTACAGTACATATTCCTTTAAGGAACTGATATTCAGGCAAGCGCAATAACTTCAGGAACAATGTTGTGACATTAAATGTCCTTGTGTCTTAAACATGGAAATTAAACTAGTAATTGAGTTGAAACTACAGGTTGGACCTGAATCACAAGTTCTTGTCTTCTTTCTTCTCCTTGCAAATCCAGCAGAAAGCCCACGGAACCAGAGTGGTTGGGATTAAAAGTGCAACCACACTTTTACCAAATGACAGGAAGTAGAAAGTCACAAGATTTTCAGAAGAAAATGTCCATCCGTCCAGCAGCTGAAGCAGAAATAAGGAGACGACAATACATCCAAGTTTGAAACTGGTGCTTGTTTTCGTCTTCTTGGTCTCTGTGTAAAGGGGCGAGTGCAGACCCAGACCCAGGCCCAACAGGGTACCCATGTTACGCAGGAGGCTGGCGAAGGGCGTGCTGTCCAGGTGGACCCACTCGGGCTTCACGCACCATTTCTGGGCTTTCTCCAGGGTCCACAGCAGGTCCACGCCCAGAGCTTTGAGCAGGAGGTAGAAGCCAACAGCGAAGGAGGTCAAGAAGAGGGTTGTGTAGAAGTATTTCTTCATGCTGGCATTGTAGATCCCTTTCTCCTTTGAGACCACCTCAGCTACAAGTACACCTGAGACAGACCACATCCACAGACTAACTCAAAATGTTCTCCGAATAGCCAGATATACTGCAAATCTTAAATCTTGTAGAAACCAAACTTCTATCACTACAAAATGAATCAACCTTAAATTATTTGGGAAGACCAACCTGTAATGACTCCAGCAATGACCTGATGTGGGAAGTGGGCAGCCATGTAGACCCTGGACATGCAGACCACCAGCTCTACCAGACCCATTAGCATCCACAGGCCTAGCTGCAAGAATCTAACAGAGGGTGAATACTGAATATGAGTGCATAAGGTTCAGAGTGTGTCATGTAAGGGCCAGTTTTCAAAGGCATTAATTGGTTGTTTTACCACAGATTCACCTGTACAGTAAAGGGGGGCATCGCTTCTCTGTTGCAATAGAGAGCAGCGCTGTTACCATCACATACCAGACACCAGCTGCACCCATAGCATGACCTGAAGGGCTTCCTGCAAGGAACAGACTCTAGGTTTATCAAATACAGCTTCATCTTCAGAGATGCAATTTCAAAGCAATAGGTCAAGGTCAAATCATTTGCAGTACAGATTTATTGTGGTTATAATATCCCATTTTAGAGTGAGTAAAGTTTAAAGAAATCCACTGAAATCACATTTACAGCAGTCAACTTGTATTTACTTTACCTTTCTGCAATAAGCATTGCTTTCACCTGCAAGTACTCTATATGTCATTTAAACAAACCTGTATGCTGTGGTGGATGAAATATTAAGATCCTTTTCTAAATTAAAAGTACCAGTACCACACTGTAAAAGTATGTGCAGTTAATGTCCCCTGGGACTGTTTTAGTGTAATATATTATATATATTATATCATTGGTTTACTATTGGTAATGCATTAATGTAAAAGCAGGATTTTATTTTTCAGATGGTTGGTGCAGCTTCTCTTTAACTATTAACTACTTTGCTCTCAAATTTGGTGTCTGTGGTCCAATCTATTGTGGGGGTCCTTGACATATTTAATCTATAACAATGCATCATATTTTATGTTATGTTTATGAGTTCTTCACATATTTTGTATATCAAATCTTTTTTCCATCTGAAATGTAGAGGATTAAAATGTATACTTTAGTGCAGCACTTGAGTAAATGTACTTTGACAACCATTGACAAAAAGGAGACATTGTATAATACAGACTCAAATTTCTTTACACAGATTAAAAGATAAAAAACACTACAAAAGGCTAAAGGTACTGGAGTTTATAACCTAGTTATCACATTATTGAGATGATATTCATTCAAGAAAGCCATGTTCACTTGCCAGACGCTACAGATATTATCTGGCATTGATGCACTTAAGTATTAACCAGGCTGATAGGTCACTGTGCCAAGTAAGTCATTCTACTATACAATCATCATGTGATCAGGTCTGTCATCTACTGTACCTGGTCCAGTCTCACAAGTGATGGGAAACTGCTGCAGAGACGGGACCGGTCCAGCTCCATAAAACCGGGTCTCATGAACCCACCAGTAGGGTCTTTCCCCAAACAGAACCCTGCCATCGAAAGACCAAGAAACACAAAATACAACCTCTCTCTCTCTCTCTATTTATGTGTTTGGATTGATTCGAGGAGGTTACCATTTCAGGACCAAGTTGAGCCAATCTCCGAGGACAGCCACCCAGATGAGCCTGAGCCCGGTGTCCCTCCGCAGGTGGAACCAGATTGGGAAGAAGCAGAAGAACGTGGTGTGCAGATCGGCCACAGTGGACGCCAGGCCAAACAAGCCCTCATACCTGCTGTATTTGGTCTGCAGATGAACCGCCAGTTCAACCCCCCAACTGTGGAGAAGATCCATGATAACACAACCTCTGCCTGCCCGAGGACGGTGCTCTGATTCTGGGATGATTTGTCTTTTTTGTCACCTCCACTGTGTGAGCCCCAGTGGACTTTACTCAAGGCTAGCAAATTTGTTTGCCTTTGGCAGACAGGTTCCTTAACCTTTACACCCCTGAGGCCCCCTCTGCTTAAGTCCATCATTACAGAATTCAGCTGCTGCCCCTCTTACAGATCACAGATTTCTAGGAAAACCTTTTTTTTCTTCCTCTGATCAACAAAAATGAAGTCTGTTTTGAGTTCCAGCCAGTTAGCTTGTGAAATCCATTGATCTTGGCTCACAATTGATCCTCTGTGTGCCATTGATATTGTAGAGTGCATCATTTAAGTCCCCCCTCCACTCAAAAATCTTTTTTTCTTCTTGTTCCTAGAGCTGGATGCAGAATGATGTATGTGCAGAGTTTGACACTAGAAGGATGTTTTCACATTCATCTGCTGAAAGTGGAAGGTTCTCTGCACTCATTGAAAATCTGATTTTAAAGGGGTGGGGCCTATGAATGAGATTTGTGACATCACAAATAGTTTGGAAGTCAACCCTGGTCCAATATGCAACTTCCACAAGTGTGATCCACCAGTGCACAGACACTGAGAATGGACTTTACAGTGAAGGAGGAGAGATCTTGTGTCCAGCAGGAAAACTTTAGAAATGAACAAAATTTGCATATTCAGAGATTCTTGAACTTTTAATGTGGACATTATACTTATTTGCAGACTATTTGTACATGTGTCTCAATACATAAAGATAAACTGAGCTCATCTTGAGCTTCACTGCCAGCCCTGTTTGTCATGACAGAGCAGTAACTTGTACACGACCTACAACCTTTTTCTGTTTTATCACCGACTATCTCCTCAGCTTCAACTCAGTCCAAACCCAATAATTTAATCATTGATCTCCTTATGTAACTCACACTACCTCCACCTGCGAGATGTTTTTTCACCAAATCATCAAAAACACAATTACATAACTGACAAATTATTACTCAGTGGCTGCATGAATGGGTACATACATAGATTGTGATCATTCATGTTCTTTTTTCTAACAATTTTTTTTCCATCGGTGAAAAACTGCCTTTAAAGCAGAATTTTTTCACCTGTTTTCAAGCTTGAAAATAACTCAAATAAGGAAAAACTTGAGAAAAAAAAAACACTTGCCTTTCTGAGCTTTCATAAAAGGGAAAAAAATAATGTGAAAGAAATATCACCATAGTCAGTTTTAGCCTCAACCTAAGCACTATAAAAGTACTCCAAGTATGTTATTTGTTTTAAGAAATGAATAGCTGATATTAAAATAATTTGGAGTTTAATGAAAGCAAATGTAACTCTGCCAACTGCTGCTTTGCTTGTGATCATTTATGTCACAATTGTGAAATTTAGCCATTGGTCCATTGACTTCCTCTCTGTGCTACGTAGTTCAGAGACAAAGATAAAGATGAGTGAGGCTTTCTTTTCCCGCTATCTTTTCAACTTGTTTGTGTGACAAACCTCTAAAACTCTACGGACTCCCAGTGTTTTATTACACATGTGCAAGGTCCAAAGATCAGCGCGAGCATGCGTTTGGGTAGTGGGTCCCTCTGGTATAAAACCAACCAGCTGTGTTACTGATAGCAACAGTCTTTTTGTCACTCACTCACACATCACCAGACTGAGATACCTCTCTCTCTCTTGCTAAGATGAATGCTATAATGGACGCCATGCAGGGTTTTGGGGTGAGCACCACCCACTACCTGCAGACCAACTATCAGGATGCCCAAGGCTTGTTTCTCTGGGTCTCCTGGGCGGCAGACCTCAGGAACACCTTCTTCATCTTCTTCCCACTTTGGTTTCACCTGCGGTCTTCAGTGGGCATTAAGCTCATCTGGGTGGCAGTGATCGGAGACTGGCTGAACTTGGTGTTCAAATGGTGAGTCGAGTAAATCTTTGAATTACAAGTTCTTGAGCAAAGCCACATGAAAACAAACTAGACAATAACCAAGTGCATGTTTCTGTTGTCTTCTTCAGGATTCTGTTTGGGGAGAGGCCTTACTGGTGGGTCCATGAGGCAGCTCATTATGCAAACACTGTTCCTCCTCACATTGAGCAATACCCCATGACCTGTGAGACTGGGCCAGGTGAGAAATACTAGGCATCTGTGCATCCCATACAAATTGTTACTGGGGTATTATATGGCCCCTGGTTTACTGTGTCATCATTTGATTGAACGCAAATCAGTTTAATTATGTGGGTGCAATATCGGCTGCAAAATTAAAGGTCTTCGAGCTAGTTTTTGACCCAGGACCTCAAGATCAAGTAATAAAGCAGGACCAATGGTGCATATCCCCATAATCCCAAACTAAATTGCAATGAATTAAATTGCCAAGAAGGGAACAGGAAGTTTGTAATCCAGCTTTGTAATTACGCACAGGTTATCTTTAACAGTGGTGAAAGTTGTACTTAAAACCTGAAACAATGTAAAAATACAATATTCAGTCATGCATTCAAAAGTGCACTAAAGTATGTATACACATGCTTTAGTGCACTTTTACACATTCTACAGTGCATGTTTAGTATCATCAAAATGTAAAGGCTTATAGGGGAAATCATCATTTGGTGGAACTGCTAACTGAAACCTGTGACAAGGGGCTCCAACTAAACACTGTTTATTTGTAAATGTTGTATTTTAAAAGCTTAATATGATTTTAAAGGAAAAATCTCAATTTGAAAATAACTATTAACTAAAACCGTCAAATACATGTAATGGAGTTCAAAGAGCAATATTTCCCTCTGAAATGTGGCGAAGTACAAAATATAAAGTAGCATTAAATAAAAATACTCAAGTACATCAATATTCATTGTAAAACCAGACAAGTTCATTTAACTCATAAAATGGTATAAACTGATTACATCGAAAATTTAGGTAAAACTAACTTAATTTATTAAGTTAAAAAACACATTCTTGATCAAATAGCTTTAGTAAATTTAAGTGACAATGACTTCAAATGTGTAATTTTTATTTGTACTGTGAAAACAAAATACCTAATAAAGAGTATGCCTACTTAATCAAGAAATTACTAACAAAATTGAGTTTGTGGTACTTAAAAGTTTTGATGTAATCCATTTAACTTACAGTGTTGTATGTAAGTGCAGTACTTGATTGATTGTACAACAAATGAACAATGCAGTCATTGTTCTCCTCGAGTGAATCAGCCACTAATATCCACCCACTCTGTCTGTGTTATCCAGGCAGTCCCTCTGGCCATGCTATGGGAGCCGCCGGTGTCTACTACACCCTGGTGACCTCCATCCTCGCCATCATGACCAGCAAGAAGAAATATGGAAGCAAGAAATCCACCAACAAGGACTGGTGAGTCACTGAACTCATCTGTGTAGTCTGAGTCAGTACATGTTTACTCTCTGGTCCACACTTGTGTCAGTGTTGTTTACCATTTTCCATCCAGAGCTTATCGCTGTGGACACACTATCTGTCCTGTGCTGTGGTTGATCATTGACTATTGGCCAGAAATAGGGATTATACACAGGTTGTTTTGATGTCCAGGCAGCAAAAAAAAACAGATTGACTTGCCTGTTGTGGGTGATGGCAATAGCGAAGGCCAGCCTGATTTGAAGCTCAAGTGTTGCACTTTCAGTTTTGCCTGTTTCAAAATAAAATAATCCAAGATGTCTGATTTTGTATTTTGAAAGGTATCTGAAGGCTGGCTTGTGGACGCTGTTTTGGGGAGTCCAGGTGTGTGTCTGTCTCTCCAGGGTCTTCATCGCCGCCCACTTCCCCCACCAGGTCATTGCTGGTGTTATCACAGGTCAGTATACCCCATAAAGAACGTACAAAAACAGTTTGACCTTAACTTACAGTACAAGTCAGAAAACCAAGCTCCTTGGTTAGCCATGGTTAGTCAATCAGTTCTAACGCTTATTCAGACTGTGACTGTTAAGACTAAGACCAAAGTGCTAGTATTATTACTACAGCTTTCACGTGGAGCAGCCATCTTGGATTATGAGGTCGCGGTTGGTGAGGTTCTTCCGACCTCCGGAAATCTGACTTCAGGGGACGCTTTAGTTAAAATTTCCGACTAGAATTCCAACTTCCCGGGTCAAATGGATAGCTAGCTACTAATCTACATCAGTCAAATAAAGCTAACTTGCTAGCTAACGATTCATGTAGATTAAGAAGATGACTCACTCAACTGTTACTGGACCACAGACCTAAAAGGGGCGGGGCTTTGGAAGGGTAAATTGTCATGGCTGTGTTGTTATATATAACATAATATTGACCTGAGCGTTTCAATGGATTCTAGGTATGATTGTGGCTGAAGCCTTCAACAAAACTCAGTGGATCTACAACGCCAGCATGAAGAAATACTTCTACACGACCCTCTTCTTGACCTCCTTCGCTGTTGGCTTCTACCTCCTGCTCAAAGCTCTGGGCGTGGACCTGCTGTGGACCCTGGAGAAAGCCCAGAAGTGGTGCGTGAAGCCCGAGTGGGTCCACCTGGACAGCACGCCCTTCGCCAGCCTCCTGCGTAACATGGGTACCCTGTTCGGCCTGGGCCTGGGTCTGCACTCGCCCCTTTACACGGAGACCAAGAAGAGCAGCAGCACGTTGGTGAAAGCAGGGTGCGTCATTAGCTCCCTGGTCCTGCTGCACCTGTTTGACTCCTTCAAGCCTCCCACGCACACGGCAGCTCTCTTCTACCTGCTGTCCTTCTGCAAGAGCGCCACAGTGCCTCTGGTCACTGTCAGTATCATCCCGTACTGCGTGAACGGAGCTCTGAGCCTGCAGAACAAAAAGGGAGTGTGAGCAGTGAGCCCAGATTATACAGACTCGTGAAATGGAAGTGCAGAGTCTCTTCCAGATCATAAAAAAAAAAACTTTCTTCTGGTGCTTATTGCATTCGTATGTCCACCTGATCCTCAGGAAAAGCCTATGAGAACAGCAGGAAATTGTCAGGGGTGTCATTTGGACACTGAACTCTGTGAGCACTGAGTGACACTGTGTGAAAACACTATCCAGGAAAGTGCTCAGGGGCACTTACGAAGACCAGTTTTGAATTCAGGAAAATATGATAATTACATTTGTTTTAGAGTCCCGGAAAAGGACAAACAAACACACAAGTCTACCGTAGCAAGTGACTATTTGCTTGCAGTTGTTGTGTTTAACCTCACTTTAAAGACAATAGCAGCCACTCACAGCTTTGATATGTTGTTTCATCTGTAATAGTAATGTATTTTAAATGTTAGAGAAAGTATTTTTCAAACTGTTTTGAATATTTTTAATAAAAAAAATCTTGAAAATGTGTTAAATGACTTGGTTCATATTTGACTGCAACCACACTGGACTGTATACAATGATTATTTATATTCAGTCACATACAGCAATTTGCTTCCACTCCCCAGTGGTGGAATAACTGCTGGGGTATTATACTCAAGTAAAAGTACCTGAATGACAAATACATCATTAGAAGTAAAAGCCTTGCATTCAAAACTGTACTGAAGTACTCAGGAACAGTTGTATCATCAGCAAAATGTACTTCAGGTATCATGTTAGTAATGTTCTATGGGATCTATGCAGGAAGTATAATGTTGCCATGAAGCCTGTGAGCTAAAACTTGAGCCCTGTTGTTTTACACCTATATTTGGCAAATTAACACCATTAAAAGTTTCCCAAACATAGCAGTTCCTGATTGAATGGATGTTTAAATAGATGAGAGATTGCATATTGTTTTCTTAGGGGAAGGATGATGAATCTAAAAATATGTCTATTATGTCTGTACATTCAGATTTGAATAGGTTAGTACTCATGGTACCTTATTAGCCAACTTCCCATTGTTTTCATAACACCTGTCCCTTTAAATTCACACAGGATCTTCAACCCTCATAGTAAAACATAAATTATCCCATAGGGTCTAGCGGTTAGGTTTCCCTGCTTTCACCCAGGTGACCTGGGTCCAACTCCTGGTCCAACTCCTGGGAACAATACCTGAGTTGTTGTCAAGTAACTGAATGAAGTAAAACTCATACACTAAAAGCATGCTTTAGTTTTTGCAATTGTGCAGTTTACCTGTTTTGCCGGAGACATAAATGAATCTCTCTTTAGCTCATTATATCATTGAATATCTGTGGGGTCAAAAATGGTCAGATCAGCTTAGTTACTGGAAAATCAACCTTATATTTAATACTTTGTAGGCCTACTTATTAATATTTTTTCCAGCCTTTTCTGTAGAACAACTTTTAAATCAATTGATATGCAGTTGGTTTATAATAAGATATCCATATGAAACATATTAGGCTAGGTTTTGATAATTGTATCTCTAGAACTCAAATTAGATCAAAGCTGCAACCATTTTTGAATGAATGATCAAGTGTTTTTTATTACGTTTAGATTTGTTTGCATCTACTTTTTCTTTTTCCACTCTGTTTTCTGCTGAGGTATAAAAATAAGCACAAAAAAGAGTAATATTTCACTTACATTACCCTAACCTCAGCAGTCATCATCAAAACTGTACACTGAGACAACAATGCACAAGGGATACTACATACTACCCAGACTGTTTCCTGTGTTATGTGACAGAAATCCATACCCCACACACACACACACACACACACACACACACACACACACACACACACACACACACACACACACACGTTCTCCTGCACAAATCCCATGTCCCATTTTGGCTGTTGTATAACCTCATAAGATAAAGACATTTTGGCGAAGTGAGATATGAATCATTAACCCGGCACCAGAGCCCTGGCCTTTAGCCTGTCTCACAGCGATGACATAGATCCACACGTCATACAACTGTCTGTGTGTCAGCCAGGGCACGTAAGGCCATCAGTGCAAGCTGGACATTCAATATTTGTCTGTTTGTGGTTTGCAGAGTGACATCCCCCAGTGAACACAGAGTTAGGGAAAAAAAAACGTTGATGTACTTTTCAATGCTGTGTCACAAAAACTAGACGTAATGAACTGAGACTGAATGCTGTGAAATAAGTTCTTTATATCTTTAGATAAACATGACTGCAGTGAGTTGGATTTTCTGTGAATCTGCATCTGTTTTTTTATGCCAACATAGTCTTCTTTGTTGTTATTTTATTTCCTGGGTGTGTATGTATATGTGTATGTATATATTTATATATATATAACTGTATATATTGTTTTTTGTATGTATTTTATTTATCTTTTATTTTATTCTATTAATTTGATTATCTTTGTGTGTATAGCATGAAGGAACTACAAACTTTAATTTTGTTATACAGCCCTTCATTGTATAATTTTCCTTAATTCTTGATCCATTGTCGTAAGGGAAGTTATACAAAGGAAAGGATGTGTAACTAACTATATTAAGATATTAATAAAATATGCATGTTTTTGCATGTTTATGCATCATTGTATTTCTGTTTTTTTCCTAAATGTATTTGCTGTTGCTGCTCATAAAGCTGATTTATGAGAAGCGTGTGAGAATTTATTTCTTTACTTAGTACTTTGAAATAAATACTTATGTTTCTTTAAAAGTACACATTCATTCTGTGATTCTCCACAAATAAAACATCACTTTGTCATTCATGATCTTGCAGCGTTGTTTTGTGTGTACAGATACAACCACAGGGGTGAAACTGAGACATGTGAGTTTCACCACACGTTGGGATCAATACCCTGGTCGTGACTCAAATTTCACTGGCTGATTTGAAATGTTTTTGGCTCATTTCCATACAGAGTGCTGTGATTGTTGAGCTCCTCTTCATCTGGTTTCACATCAGTGCAATGCAGCCAAAGTTCACAATCTTCTACATGTAATAATGTTCTTTATCATTTGAATCCAAAGCACACAAACTAAAATAGTAACATGCTGTAATAAAATTACCTTCCCCAGTAACTAACAAGTAGTGTAGCTTATATACATTTAATAATAATATTACAGTTACTTTTTGAAATCCAACAATCCAATCACATCCTTGGATTCATTTTTGTAATTGTGGAGGAAACTAGTTTGGAAGATGTTAACACTTACATTCAGCAGCAGGACATATATAATAATAATAATAATAATAATAATAATAATAATAATATTTCACTGCTTTGATTTTAACAAACAAACCAGGATTTAAATCTTCATAAATTAGGTTAGAAGGGGCACAATTACCATTTTTTGGGGGGATAATATATCTAGTTGTGTATCTAATTACTTTTGGCAGAGATTATTTAGTAAAGTAATATAATACTTGAAAATAGTAATGAGAAATACTTTTCTTTTTGAGTAACTAACTCAAAACTGTTCATCAACAATTTAATATATCATACACAAATAATTGTATTACTTAAATTTACCCTGGGACACTTGCTTAAGACAATGCAGCACCTGTACATGTAATAGTTTACACTGCGGTACTTTTACTCAAGTAAAGGAGTACTTCTTCCACCGCTGCTGGGACCTTACCGTTTGTGTGTGTGTGTGTGTGTGTGTGTGTGTGTGTGTGTGTGTGTGTGTGTGTGTGTGTGTGTGTGTGTGTGTGTGTGTGTGGTTGTAGTACCACTTAAGATCACAGGATGGCGGTGTTTTGCCACCAAACGCTGAACTTTAAACATATCGGAACAGAAGAAAACGACCCCGGAAGCTCTTCCACCTGGGTTGTTTGTTGTTGTGGCCCGTAAAGTGTGTGTGAGTGTGTGTGTGTGTGTGTGTGAGAGAGAGCTTTCCCAATGCTCTCACATGAAATAAACGCGTTACCGGTCCACCATGAGTAAACTGCAGGTGCTGAAGGCGCTGGTGTCCGAGAGGCTGGCGGCGGCTGCGGAGGAGATCTTCCTGATAACAGAGAGGAAGATGATGAACTCCTCAGGTTGGGAAACACTGCACAGCCTTTTATTCATTAGAGGAAGAATTCATTGTGAAGTGCACATACCTTTATCTTTTTATGACTTCACTGTTCAGCCAATCGATTATGCAATAATTGGTGACGCCATCCCAAATCAATCAGGTTTTAAAAACAGTGCATCAGATCAACTTATTGTCCTAGTGGTTTATTTATTGGCTGATCATTTATAAAAAGCAACCAGTGTATTTTATAGAGACTGTTTGAAGGGTTGATTTGTAAAATCAGATGTTTCCGTTTTGATTTATTTTCCTGAATCATGTTTTTTTTTTGTGCACTCGAGGGAATATCAATCAAACTGGAGTTGGTTTATTCATTTTAGGAATGTATAATAGCAAAAGGTTTCCTTTAAAATAATGTAGATATTTGACCCAGTGAAAATTCTGCTTTAAATGACTTTAGAATCCATCAAATGTACAATAAATGGAAATGTGTCTTTGGTGTATAGGACAAACACTTCACCCAACATCCAATACATTACAGTACACAGTAATACTATGATAGGAAGTGACTGGCATGTTAGCCTTCGTGACCATAACAACAGCACACAGTAGTATTAACATAAATAATAATAATAATGAAAACTATATAAAATAAATGTGTATTATAATGAGGTCGGACAAATTCCAAGGGGCCTATTTAAACAGGCTCTTATTGTGGAGGGTCACAGCTGATGGAATAAAGGATTTCTTGTAACCAAAAATATGTCTGTCTAGATTTATTAACTTTATTTTATTTGTTGACTTAAATTAGCATGGACAGTCCACATTAATAAAATATTGCTGTATATTGCTGAGTTAGCCAAGAGGCTATTTTTCATCTGTAGTCTCTGGACAGATGTTACAAAGTCACCCTGAAAAACAGAATATAAGATTAAAACTCCAAATAAGTCAAATCATTTCTAAGCATGGAAAACAATAATGAAAAATACAAAATGAAAGACAAGGAGGTATACCTCGTGTGCTTTTTGTAAAAGATGTTATCTCCACATCTACTCCCTCTACCTCATTAAAAATTCCAGAATCTATCAATATGCTAATTTAGTTCATTTCTAAAGATTTCCTGCTGACCACAAGATGTCTCCTTTCCTCCTTCCTACAGAAATGAGCCCTGAGCAGCAGAGGGCGGTTGTACACAAGAAGCTGTCGGCGGTCGCAGACGAGATCTTTCGGATCCTGGAGATAATGATGGCTGAATATGAGGCCGAGGTCTCCAGTTCCCACGGGGAGATCGGACGTCATCGCCAACTGCTGGACATCACGTTGAAAACAGAGACAAATTTACACACAGGTACATTGTTCATGAACTAATGTTTATATATATATAATAAAAGACTCCACTATAGTTGCATTAGTGTATGGTACAGTTTTTTTGTTCTGTGTCAGATTTCTGTTCAGATTTACCCCTTCCTGTGTCACGTTCACTGTCCTCTATGTTTATTTTTGTGGCCTTCATGCAAATTTCCTGCGTAGAAGAACCACTTCTTCTCACAAATAACGAAAAATATTGTTGAGAGTATGATTTGAGACACAACAAAATAAACAATAAAACATAATATAAAATTAGAGACATTTTTCTATCGTCACAGGATATTTATTGTCATTTATTGGCACAGCTTGGCATGAGTGTAATTTATGATACATCTAACTTTTGTTCTAATCTTTTGTTGCTCATGCACACACAGTCTACAGGGGATATTGTTGGAAGTTGGTATTTATGTCAATTTACACTATGCCCAAGCTGACTTTTCCTCTTGGATCTTCCCTTCAGACAGACTGCCGCTCTCTGGGTCGGACCGTGAACAGGACATTTCCTCTGAGCAGCAGAAATGTGAGCAGGACAGAGGCTCCAGCCAGGTCCAGAAAACATCAAAACTACCGCAGATTAAAGACGCGTCGACGGAGACCGACTCTGAGTTAACCCACGGTAACGCCTCACATCCTCACCGAACGCAAAGAGCGGAAAAGGGCACCTCAACTGTGACGGAAACAGAGACACGAGGAGAGCAGCGAGGGCTGCCGCACAGTGACGGGGAGGTTCTGTCATCAAAAGATTCAGAAGCTGGAAGTGAAGACAATGATAGTGACGAAGAGCTAAATGAGAAATCTCTCAAATCAAACAAAAGAAAAACATTTCAGGATGCAGATTGTTGCACAACATGTGGAGCGCCTTTCCTCAAAGGGAAGAAAATGAAAAAACAAACAAGAAAAATGGCTCCAACGAACAAGATTCAAACTACAGGACAGAGCTGCTGCAGAGTCTGCGGGAAGTTCTTCCGGTACAAACGCTCTTTTCTGAAACATGTGCTCCAGCACGAGCAGAGTTCGGATCTGTGCGGAGCCTGTGGGAAACATCTGGATTCCGACGAGAGCTTGAAGGTGCATTTACGGACCCACAACGAAGAATACATCTGCAGGGATGAAACCGACGACAGACAGTCGGAGGCAGAGGGCTCGGACGCCGAGAGCAAAGTGGGCGACAGCGATGAGGACTGGAGGGAAAGCGAGGGGACTGACAGTGACGACGGAGAGAACGAGAAAGATAAGACCAAAGAAGGATCTTGTTTAGAAAAGTCCAGAACAAAACCTCAAGGATCCAACAAACCTAAGGGATCTAGAAATAAGGATTTATCCCACCTGAAATACCGCTGTAAAGTGTGTGGCAAGTCCTTCTGCTACAGAGCCTCTTTTCTGAAGCACGTGCAAGAAGACGAGAGGGACACAGAGCTTTGCGGCGTGTGTGGGAAGCGCTTTGAGTCCGAGGAGAGCTTGAGGCTTCACTTGCAAACTTACATCCGAACAAATGACTGCGAAGTGTGCGGCAAACACTTCGAGAGCCACAATCAGCTGGAGATGCACATGAGAACCCACACGGGAGAGAAGCCGTACGTCTGCACCGTCTGCGGCAAAGCGTTCGCTCAGAACGGAAACCTGATGGGGCACATGAGAGTTCACACGGGGGAGAGACCGTACGTTTGCAGCGTGTGCGGCCAGAGCTTCAGCTTCAAAGAATATATGATGGCTCACATGAGGATCCACACCGGGGAGAAGCCATTTCTCTGCAGCGTCTGCGGGAAAGGATTCAGGCAGAGGGGGACTCTGAAGACGCACATGATGATCCACACGGGAGAGTCCACGCACCGGTGCGGCATATGTGACAAAAAGTTCTACAAGAGCGGAGCGCTGAAGATCCACATGAGGTCCCACACAGGAGAGAAACCGTATCTGTGCAACGTCTGCGGGAAAAGCTTCACGGCGAGCGGCTCGCTGACTAAACACATGGGCGTCCACGAAGGGGAGCGGACGCACTGCTGCAGCGTCTGCGGCAAAGGATTCTTTAGGAAAGAGGACCTGAAGAGACACGCTCAGACCCACGGGGAAGAATCCACGCAACTGACGAGTCTTTAGTGCCGTTATAGGAACGTTCAATATTTTAGGAAATGCACATTTGCTCTCTTTCCAAGATTGAGACGAGATGATATTAATAGTTGTGGTCATTTTTTAAGCAAAAATACCAAAAATTGCCTAATTCCAGCTGCTTGGTTGTGAGGACTTGCTGTTTTATTGTCTTGATATATTTATCTATCTATCTCGGGAATGACATGATGACATGCAGCAAAGGGCCAAAGGGGTTTTGGACTGTTGGACGATATTTTGTGTTCTCTGTGATGCTGCTATCTTGTCCATTGGCAGATGAATTTAGTTATAGGGCTGGGTTAAGGATGTGGTTAGCTTAGCTTAGCATATAGACTGGAAACTGGGGGAAACAGCTAGCCTGGCTCTGTACAAAGTAAAAAAATGTACCTCTAAATCTGTATTTTGACCACACCGGATGGAAAGACAGCAAATCTTTCCTAAATGTTGGACTGTTCCTTTAAAGGGTACATAATCACATTACAGTGCTGAAACTAGGCTAAAGTTAGACACATATTTATATTTGTTATATACACCTGGTCTCACGTGTTTAAAAAGAACCATTTCTAATCATTTATAAGAAATACATAACAATCATATTTCCAGCTGTATTCAGTGTAAACCTAAGATTTATTTTGCTGACTCACACAACTTTAACGAGCCTTCGTACATCGACACCTCCTTCAGGGTTTTGGCACACTAAAGATTAAATCTTGAAATAAAACAAATGTTTAATACACATTTCCTGCAGAATTTGACATCAGCTCACTGAAACTGGTTCTGGTATTAGTTGTGTGTTCATTGTTAAAGCCTGCACTGATGCCTGAAGTCTTTGTCGTTGGACACTTTGGGCGTCAAATGAACTCGTATCCCGACATCTACAGGAGAAAGGTTGGCAAAAGTTTAACTGGGAACATCTAACTGAGGCTTCATACCGAAGTGCAACATTTTCTGAATCTTTTCATTCAGATAACACCAAATCTAATTGTTGTGTGAAGGGTGGGGATTCAGAAAGTAACCATATTGCAGAATGACTTAAAGAAAATCACTTAAATTATTTACAGAAAGATTAAGGAACCTGTTTATGATCTATGAGAGCACCATGACCTCACTTATTACAACTGCTTTTCTGTTTGTTTGAGTTTTTCTATAGAAATCTCCAGTGGTAACTAACCAGTTTAATCTCAGCAAGATGTTAATCAGTTTAAAGTTTTTCCTGTAAATCAGCACTCTGATGTTCAGAGTTTATTTGTGTGATTGACTTTAAACTTTTGGTTTAGTCTGAGAAGGTTTTGCTCAATCCAAAATCTTACAAAAATTTACTGTTTCAGATTTTCTTTTTTCTTCACAGTCTTTGTTTTTTTAAATATCACATCATTGATATTTAGAGATCTATTTACAAAAATCATAACAGTAAACAATCCGACCCAGAAATGCTAAAAACTTTAACAGTATTCAAAGAAACAGTTCTAAATCACTGAGTGTTTAATGATACTGTAAATCATATCAGATATTATTATATGCACGTGTTTTTACCTGATCACAAGATTATGTTTTTTATTTTAAAAGTAGAGATTGCCTTAATGGAGAGATGTTACAAACAATTTTATGTGGAAATATCAAATATTGGTTTCCCCTTTTCTTATATTATTTATAACTTCACAGTTTTGTTAAATGCATTTCACAACTTGTCTTTTATTTCCAAAATCATACAAGGTGGTGCTACAGTTTGTTTAAAACCCTCAATAAATGCAGGAAATCTCTCTTTTTGTCACTGACTGTTTACTTGATACAACCTGAGAACGATGTGTCTCCTGTTCAGATCTGAATAAAAAACAACACAATATAGATACATACACATATATATGAGTCATAAGAGATATTTATTTCATATGAACATGTTGAAGGTAAAATGAAAAGTGCAACAGCCAGGAGACCCAAAGTAACGGTCTGCATTCAGTCCTGGTCTGGACGTGCTGCTCACTGGGTCCTGGTAGAGTCATCTAATGGATCTAATGGATCTAATGGATCCGCTATAGCCGCTTTACTGGGAGAACTTAACACACAGCGCTATCAGCTACTCCCTAGCTGCCTGTTTTTACAGGAAATACGTAAATATGTGGAAGCAAATAACACTCTGATTTTCATTTCAGGTGCACTTATCTCCCAACCTAAGTGACAGCAAAACTAATCTAAAACCGTTACTGGCTAACATTATATATTATAATTATAATGATGCAGTTGAATGACGTCGATTCTGATATACTGTACCGCGCTCTCTCTTAAATGCCAGTCACATTCTGAAATCTACAGCGGAAACCAATGTATTTTTCTGTTTCAATAATGAATAAAAATGTTATTTAAACATGTTACTCACTGAGATACTGATATATATTAGATTGTAATGTGCATCATGACTATTCTTTGTTTCGATACCCGCGTTATATATCTGCCCTTCTGTCTCAATATCGGCATCGACCATTGAAGAACCCATATTGGTCTCCACTGAAACCATGAAGTAAAACATAATCAATTGGGAGAAAGCAGACCGACTCACAGACGTTCAGTTTAAACACAATTTATTTTTCTGCTTAAATAATTACTTGGATCATCCAGTGTAGGCTATGTTGGTTCGTCATACATGTTGGTACCAGATTTATCATCAACAGTGGATGCTTGGGGTGGTTTGTATGAAAAAAAAGACAAACAGTTTTACACAGGAACAGAAAATCAGATTTTTTACCAATGTGTGATCAGTAATGTGATTTAGTAAAAATGATTAGATTTGGATGATGGGGCTAAAAATTAGATTCTCTGTTCTCATGTAATTACAACCAATTAAATAAAGATAAAAGTCATCAAAACCGTCAGAATGAAAACAGTCCCCTCTTTAAAACCACAGCAGACTTAAAAGCTTAAACGTACACGTCTAGTTTGCATGATGGGCTTACAGATAGACATTTTTTATTTGATGTTGCACACACACGGGGAGCTGCTAGCAGTTTTGGAGATAACACAACGTACCAGTCTGCAGGTTACATTCGGGGACCTTCCTGAAGCGTAACAATGAAGCAATCTGCCGCCATTCGAGTGTGGAGTGTGTGTGTTTCCATTTTTGTAAAAAATCAAAACAAAAACAGTTATAGATGACAGATGGTGTGGGTTATTATGAGTGCTCACATAAACAGAAGTACCATCAAACCCTCTCTAATTGTATTACAGTGCTTTTGAATTAGGAGAAAAAAAACAGAAAGCGTTAAAAATAAAGTGACGTCACATGCAGCAAAATATAATTTCTCTGAAGAATGTCCCACAGACAGAGAGCGGAAGAAGCTGTTAAAGAAACGTCCTCTGTTTAAAATCAAGCAGGTTTTTTTTTGTTTTCTTTTTAAATCTCCATTCGTTTCTCGTTTACATACAGCTTTTTTGTTCCTTTTTAATATTCATTTGGAAGAGCATGTCAGGTCACACACTCAAGGCTGCTCAAACAGTGTCGACCTCTCAATACAAATGCACCAACTCTGCAAAGCTTCATCAACTCAAATCAGTGCATAAACAATCTGTGAAGCTACTGATTTTGACTTTTTTTTCTTTTTCAGATTTTATACAGTGTCATTTATATACAACAAAATCACCCATTTACTATTATATTTCATTTTTAAAAAAAAGAACCACATGGTACACCCCAATTCTGTGAGTCCAGGAGGAAAAAATAGACCATAATAAGGCGAGTGTCTGAGAGAGTGAATCACACGTCTTCCTTATCTGTCAGTTTGCTTTTTTTTTTTCCTGTTTGTGCCGTCTTTGGTCACAGACGCCTTTCGTTCATCAAAGATAAGAAAGTTCCAGCTCACGTCCGTGCGTGTCCTTCGGTGTCGTTTCCAACAGTGAGTGAGTTTTGGTGACATGCTCATGCGAAATCAAAGAAAAGTAACTTGTTTTGCGTCGTCTTGCTGTAAAAACCATGCGTTGTAAGTGAAAGCTTCAGACACGTTTTTTGGCCGATTGACGAGGCTTCCAGTCCGTTTTTCCTCCCAGGGTGTGTGTGGTGTCGCAGGTGGACGTCAGTGGACCTGGAGGGTGAAAGATTACAAGCTTACATTAATAAATGGATCAATACTGTAGGGGTTCAGTGCCACAGATGTGGATGTATGCTTACAGAAAGCTGTGCAGTATTCAAAATAGTGCTGAAACGATTCATCGATTAGTTGGTTGATACATTTTTTTCATATCATTTTATCTCTATTTATTCCAGCTTGTGAAATGTGAGGATTTGGTCTGTTTTATTTCACTGTAAATTAAGTATCTTTGGCTTTTGGACTGACAAAATGCCAGAATGAGCTCTGGTGGTCTTTTTTTAAATTATTTTCTGACATTTTATATACAAATCAATTAAAAGTATGTGACACATTAGTACTGTGGTTCCCAACCTTCAAATAGTGACCACAATAACTGCATTAAGCTCATGTTAAATGCGTGATTTGGATGAATTATGACCAGATTATTTCCTGTAAATATTTGTAATGTTTTATGTTTAGAGATGAGTTTTTGTTTATTTTTTATACAAAGTAATACTGTATTTATATGTATTATGTATTAAGTATACAAATCATACATACTTACTAGGCTATTTATTGACAAATTGACAAAGCTTTGGTGACCCCTAGTGGGGCTCTTAATGCACTAGCTGCAATTTTACATTTTCAAAAAGACAGTTTTTAAACATGTTTAACACTCTGAGAATAAAGTTGTATAATTAATCTTAGTGCTAATATATACATTTATAAAGAGACATTGTAAACCATTCCACTACTTTGGTTTCACAGATTGATATTTATTGATCATAGTCTTAAATAAAGCTTTTAGCCTCTTACCTGGTTGAGTTGAGAGCTCCACTGTTACGACTGACTCTTCTTCCCTTGTTTCTTGTTGGCGCCGTCTCCAGGCTTGGCAGAGAGAGAATGAGGTTCAAAAAGAAAAAAAAAAAAAAAACAGAAAGGAAAAGGGGAGAGAAAGAGAAAACCAAGTTAGTGTTGTGCTCGGGTAAATATGACCCAGTGTGTGTTAGTGAAGCGCAGTTGAGCTCAACTACTGTTCGTCAGGAGATCACAGCAGCATGCTGGAAGAGAGACGAGTTCAAGGAGAGAAATAGGGATGTTAAAATGTCTGCAAACAAAATCACACATGCATCAATACATGTTAAAAGAGAGAAAATCTATATTAGATGAACAATTGTTATATTAGCAGTTCTCAAGCCCAATCAAGGAGCCAGTGGCTAAGATACGCTCCAGGAAACACACGGCACGACAAAACCACTGCAAACTGCACAACCTGTATACAGACACTAAGGCCACTGTAATCCATTACACAGCACTTCACAGACTGCAATCCAGCTCAGATTCATTCAGAGATCAGACTATACAGCATGAGCCCAACGGAAAGACCAGCATGTCAGAATTTGCCTTTTTTTGCTTTTCTCTAGTTTAATATCGTCTAGGTTGTCATCCACATGTACAGTATATTTGAACCAAATCACCAGAAAGTGTGAATTATTGTTAACGTTTCCCTCCACGACTGTTTAAACCACTGCTGACAGGGATTGTTTTTTTTAGAATTTCCTTCATTTAAGTGGATGGAAGGTCGTTGCAGTCTGTCTGTGGCCCCTTCTGAATGATCACCTTAGCTCGATAAGCAAGTCATGAAAGACCAAAAACAAGTGTAGTCTGACATGTCTTGGCTAAGTTATGATAGAAGTTTAGGCGCCATTCTCTTCTTCATCTTCTAATGACAAAAAATAGGTGTACACTCATTTTGGCATAACTTTGCTCCAACATTTGAATCCAGTTGAACCTCGATCAAAGGTGCTCTATAGGCCAAGATCAATTCAGGGAACACTTAAACGAATGGGCCTTAAATATGAAGAAAAACACTGAGCTAAACGCTGTGTAGGTCTGCAGAGCTGGGTGTTAATCATCTGAGTGATTTGATTTAGTGTTTGCATACAATTACAGCTTCATGCAGGTGTAAGTGGGCTGCGATAGCTCAGCTAACTAAGTTAAGCGGTTGGTTTTAACGCCAACCTGAGTTTTCCCTTTCTGGGCCTCCTCTCCAGACTTCTCAGCCTTGTGGCCCTGTCGGGAGCGCTTCCCCCTCTTCTTGCCCTTCCCCCCTGTGGCTCCTGCTCCTGCCGAAGCAGTGTCTGCTCCACCTTCTGCCACACCACCACCACCACCACCACCGCCCCCGCCAACACCAACACCAACACCGGCAGCAGCAGCAGCAGCAGCTCCTTCTTCTGCAACAGTTTCGCCTTCACTTTCCCTCCTTTCCTCCGTGTTGAACACACGGCGCACCACCTTTCTGATCACCTGTAGGGGGCAGAAGCACGTCACGGGGAGGAAAGCGGGAAAGCATTTTGTGAAGAGAAATAATGGAATGGGGGGTGAGGAGGGTACATAGGAGTGTGTGTGTGTGTGTGTAGTTGTATGAGATGCCACGTGATACAACTTGTGTGTTACTGTTTGAAAGAGTGTGTTCATGCATCTGTGTGTCAGCTGAAAGATTTTTTAAACTATTTCAAAAAGCTCTCCCCTTTTTTGTTTGAAATATAACTGGGGAGATACTGTGTGTGTGTGTGTGTG
Source organism: Dicentrarchus labrax (assembly GCF_905237075.1). Classification (NCBI taxonomy): domain Eukaryota; kingdom Metazoa; phylum Chordata; class Actinopteri; family Moronidae; genus Dicentrarchus; species Dicentrarchus labrax. The sequence goes on along the minus strand of NW_026136712.1, from coordinate 19,551,143 downwards.
TGTGTGTGAGAGAGAGCTGTAGGTTAAAGATGCGACAGGTGATGATGGAGGATGGCGTGGACGGTTACTTTTCTGGTGACCAGATTCCCGTCTTCATCTGTGAACTGCTCCTCCGTCACAGACTCTCCAGGAATGTTTTTGGCCTCCTCTCCCTGAGGTGAAGGGTTAAAGGACGAGTGAAAGGTGGATGGAGGGGTGAGAGGGGGAAGGAGAGGATGGAAGGATGGAGGGAAGAGGTTTGAGAGGTTATCTGTAAGACTGTTATTCATCTGGTTATTTAGAAAGTCCAAACAGACGTCAGCCTGCCTGCCACAGCCGATGGGTTTCCCGCTGTTAAATACAAAATCAAAGAATTTCTCTGATGGGTGCAAAACCAGGATTAATGGAAGACAAGAATACTGATTTTTAATGCAGGACTGATACCTGCATGAAACATGACTTCTTAGGCAAATATTTAGCTCATCTAAATTAAAATTTTACAACTGATATTTTGTGTTTTTGGCGAAGTTAGACTGGGAAAATGTGGAAACCCAACAGATGCTAGTGCACTAAACAGGCTTTGTAACACAAACTCCAAAACACACGCCTTCAGTAGCAAAGACCCTTACAGCCGTGTGAAAAACAAGTTTAATTATTAATTTACTGTAAAATCATGTCGATCACTGTTCAGAGCAAATAAAAAAAGCTTCAAACTTTCAGTTGCAAACTCGATGACCTTTCCTTCAAACCGCTGTCATGCACAAGACAGAATTCAACAGTACAGACCACACAGCTCAAAACGGAGGCTCCATTTACACAGAGACAGATCATTTGTATTTTAGAGCTGCAACCATCAGGAACCATTTTGATAATTGGTTAATGGAGTTATTCTTTTAGAGAAAAATACCCACATTCTCTGGTTCCAGCTTCTTAACTATGAATATGACCTGGTTTCATTAGTTGTACAGTTATAAACTGAATATCTTTTGGACTGTTGACACTTCCTGCCATTTTAAAGACCAAGGGATTCAGTAAAAATAGTTGCAGCTCATACGTAAAATGTTAGTTGTTTTGTATATTACAATTTAAGCATCTAGTCGATTCTCTTATCCAGTTTGAATTAAGAGTAAGAATATATGTAAGAGGTTCAGTTTCTCTCTCTGGGACATTCTCATTAGAAACACTAACTGTGACATTAACTACCACCATCGGGCCATCATCAACATACTTATCAGATTGTTGCTCCTGTGGAAATCCAGCCTCAGAATTACGCTTACAAACAGTATGATACTCTGTATATGAGCCAAATACACAGCACAACCAACAGTCCACCAACCAGGTAGCAATGCCAGACACCGAACAGCACGGCTGGTGGTGTAGTGGCTCACACCAACAAGCTGTGAGTAGCACTTCATGCTATAGCAAGGCTAAACATCCACACACACACACTCATACTCTCCCGTGAAACTACAGTCAAGGTTCCGTCCAACTGTAGCACCATATTTGACCAAATGTCCAGAAAATGTGCACTTCCATCTACTAGCGTCATGTGAATATTAGGAGTTTGGTGAGTCAACAAACGAAGAGGTCGCACAAGATGAAGCGTTTAAAAGAGCGCCAGTCAAACCTCAAATTCACCAAAATGTGGCATTTATTTTTATATCACGTATTCATTTGTGGAACGTTACAGTATCTCGTCTGCTGCCAGTCATCTCTCTTCTCTTGAGTGGCCACAACTTTCATGTACGTCCTGATTTACTCTCTCTGTTTCCATTCATTCCCTCCAGGATCTTGCAGGCTCTTTTTGGGATCGTTGCAGATTAAAATGCCTGATTTCAAGGCAGCTTTTCTAAAAGATTGCAATGCATGTTCAAATTTTGAAAAATAGTTGCCATTTTAAAAAAATATCTAAGGCAACTTCGAAACTTAAAATTGTTAGTACTTAGGTGACGTTCATAGGGATTGACTGAATTGGCATTAACTGTTGTGATCACAACTTCCTAGAGGTACTGCCCATTGCATTTTTTACCAAGATGCAAACTCTTCCACCTAAGCCAAGCATAAAAAAATATTTTGTGATGTGTTTATTTTCATTTTCAGTGTTTCCACTTGCATAAAAACAGTTGGACGGAAACCTGCGCTATGATACATTCTCTTTCTATCCCATTATCTTACTTATAAACACTACAGACACAAACACACTCCCATGTTAACAAAAACATACACTTGCACTCTCCTACTTGCACTCTGTAAAACATACAAATGCTGTCAAATTCACAATCTTCCTGTCTCTTTGACTCTTCACATTTTTGCACAGATCACAGATTTTATGCACGTTCACTCTGCCTCTAGCTGTCCACACACCAGGCCTCACACACCTTGAGTATGACTCGTCTGCGGTACACCCTGGTGGTGACAGTGGCCTCCTCATCAGAGCCGGACTCGTCGGCTCTAACACTCCCCTGACAAAGGCAGCCCAGGAGCAGTGTCACATTAATGACCCCAGTGTGTGAAAGTGTGTGCATGTGTCTTCAATTTATGACTTTGTGAGATAATTTTAATGGTTAAAGTCAAGTAAAAATGAAATAATGGACCAATTTTGACATTAAAATAAAATAAGATAGCGAGAGATCCGAGTGTAGGTTTACTTTCCTGGGCTGGGATTACAATTCCATTTAAAAGCCACTAAAATTGAATCTAAAGCTTTAAAACCTGCATATAACAGCACACAAGGATTCTTTAGTTACATCAAAAACTCATTTGAATACTTTTTTTAAGGCCTCAGGAAAACAAAAAAATTTAAATAAATGTAAAATTGTCAGCTGACCCTGTCTGGAAGAGTGACTCTTTACCTGGACTTTGTGCTGGGACCTTTCACCTCCCTCCTCCCGTCCTCTGCTTGGTCCCGCTGTGCTGCTGTCCTCCTGAGATCCCTTCCTCTTGGCCTCCTTTTCCTTTCCTTCCCTGGCTGAGTCACTGTGACCTCCATTCTGTCTGCTGGTCTGAGCCGGGGGCTGCTCCAATGAATCAGCCAGACTGTCTGGGCTGAGGGGGTGAAATATAGTGAGGAGATTAATCGAGGCGCTATCTGGACCGACAGAAAACCTTTGTGTGTAAATCTGTCAACAGATAAATGTTAGAGAGACCATCCTACCTGCCCTCCTCAGTACCGGGACTGTGGCCAGGGGCTGCTGACTCTACGGTGGCGCTGGATGTCTCACTTCTCCAGCCTGGAACTGAACACATGTCTTTTTCTGCTTGCCGTACTTGTTCGAGGATTGCTCTCACCCCCTCCTCTGTAATCTCCATGTCCTCCAAGCCTCCCTCCAGGTTTATATCCTCCAGCAGACTCTGCAGCCTCTCCTGGGTCATCTCCTCTTCTTCCTCTTCTTCCTGCCTTCCATTACCATGGCCAGGGTCTGAGCCAGCATCCTCTTTTTGGTTTCCTCCCTGATGCTCCAAAATGACGCCTTGCCCTGCCTTCAGTTCTTCCTCAAAGGCCTCAGCATGCCCGTCTGTTCCCTTTCCTGATTTCTCTACTGCCATTCTATCATTACCTGGCCTTTCATAAGAAACAAGCCCTATCTTTTCTTGTGCAGATACATCAGTGGTCAAGGTTGTATCTTCTGCCCCAACAATGGGGGGTTCTGGGGCATTGGAGTCAGCTGCCGGGGCCACTGTGAGGGGGTCGCTGCTGGAGGTACTGGTGGTCTGAGTGAGAGAGAGGTCGCTAGGTCTAGTAAGCGTGGTTTTGCTAGGGGGGTCTGAGCTAACCTCGCCCTCGCTAAAGAAGTTGTCTGAGCGCAGCGGGGTGGGGGGCTCGTAGTTCAGGTCTGTAGGGGTTTGCAGCTCCAGATCTATATTGTGGTATCCTGGGTGGATGGCAGGAGTAAAGGATTAGAGGGTAAGGGGATTGAAGAGGGAGGGAAAGAAAAAAGAGGGGTGGAAAGGAGGGAGGGAAGAGGAGGTAGAGTGGTGGAGGTGATGAAATGAGAAACACTTGTAAAATCTAAGGGTAGCATCTGTTCAATAGTCACACAAGTGTAACCCAAATACACTTTAAAGCTGCACTGACTGATTTTTTGGCCACATGGGGGCAGCAGAACAAGCTGTAAACATCACCTGACATGGAGCAACGTTATCATTCATTTGGAGACGTATTTATATCCATCTAATTAATATAATCCAATACAGAATGACTATTCTGTTCATAGGTTTCATACTCTTCACTATTAATCTGCCAATCTACTGTATAGGCCGTTATGGAATAACTGAATGTCAAGTGATCCCAGACAAAATCTTATTAAATATGCGCCCAAGGCCTGATGTGTATCAATTTTGGGGACCTTGACACCAAAAAGGTTGAGAACCAATGTCATATATGCAAAAAATCTGAGATAAACTAAACCTAAAAAACATTTATCGGCCTCAGGAGTTGGTGGAGACCAAAAACAGAGCTAAAAGGAGAGCGAATACTCGACTTACACAAGTCAAACAGAAACACGACACCAGATTATGCTTCGCCTTTGCTGGATGTGTAAATAAGCAACTGACATGTTACTATTAGCTCTGCTGCCCCACAGTGGCCAAAAAAATCAATCAGTGCTGCTTTAAGGATTCTCCTTCTTCAACAAACACATTTCTCAAACATGCGGGGACTCGTGTGTGACTTCTGAACCAGGACTACAGAGTAAACACATGACCTGATCACAAAGAGATGGAAACAGAATATAAAGACAGAATATAAAATGTAAGATAGAAACTTCACAAACACTGTATTTATGTCAATTTTACATTCAGTCACGCTCCTCAGAAACTGTGTTTTCAAACTGGCACCTAAGTCAGCCAAGCCTTTTGTAAAAGCACTTCAGCCTCTCTGCCCTACTGATTTTAACTGAAATGCAATGGTAGCTAAATTAGTGAGGCAGGTCTTCGTTACAGCACTTTAAAACATGCTTGACTTCAGCTCATTGTCTCAATCATTATATAAATTTAAGAGCAAAAGCTTGAGTAGAATTCAGGTAGGTTAGTTGTGTTGTTTTCAACAAAAGGCAGAGAGGAGCAGAGCAACCGACAGCCTACATCTAAATGTAGATCTCAGGAACTGAATGATCCCGCCTGAAGTAAGAGGGGACACCAGGAGGGAGGGGAGAGGATGGAGGGGAGGTGGGAAGCGAAGGGGGAGAAGGAGAGTGATGACTTGGAGGAGAAGAAGGGGAACATTGAGGTGGGGGAGGAGGAAGGGAATTATCAGGAAGGGGAGAGGGTGAGGGGGAAGAAAAGGGAAGAAGCGGAGGAGAGGAGGCACATGTTAAAGAGGGAGAGGGGGGAGAAGAAGTGGGAGGAGAGGGGAAAGCAAGAGAAGCTGACAGGGGAGGAGGAGACGAAAATAAGGGAGAGGAAGGAGCAGACATGAAGAGCGAGGTGCAAGAAGTGGCAGGAGAGGGAAGAGGGGGAGACGGTTGAACAGGCGTAGGAGAGGCAGAATGTGGAGGAGGGCAAAGAACAAGAGGAGAAATGGAGGATGAAAGAGGCGAGGAGGGCAGACCGATGGCAGGGTGAGGAAAGTGACGAGGGATACATGGAGGAGGGGTGAAGAAGGAGCAGCCAAAAGGGCTTTGGGGAGAGGAGGGGAGAGGCGCGGAGTAAGGCAGGGCGAAGACGTGAGGGAGAACAGGAGCGACAGGCAGGAGGTACACGGGAGGTGTGGCAGGGGGAGATGGGAAGAAAAAGACAGAGGAGGGAGAGGGGACAGCAGGAGGGGAGGGGAAAGAGGTGGGGAAAAAGCGAGGAGAGGAAGATGAGACACAGGTAGAGGAGGGAGGAGTAGTATGGAGAGGTGAGACAGACTGAGGCGTTTGAGGACACTGCGGGAATGTAGAAGATCTAAGAAGTTTTGGCGCTATTACAGTTATCACAATTCACAAGAGACAAAACACAGAACAACAATAAGACAAGATGAAAAAGAACGAACAGCATCTAAAAACTGAAAAACAGATTAATGCACAGACAATGAAGTGAACTTGTGATTGATGAAGACTTTTAGAAGCTGCAGAAGCAAAGATATTGCACACCAGAGACATGGGATTGCTTATCTTGCTTGATAAGCAGGAAAAAGGCATCTTAGTCAACAGCGGTAGCATCTCTTCGGACAGCAGGGAAAACAGTAAGAGGGGGAGTATAAATAAGAGGGCAACAGTCACATTGTGGCTTTGTCCTGCATGAGGATAGCTTTTGGAATCTAGGAGCTGCAACTCATTTTCATAGAGGAAATAAGACTTGGGATGGGAGCTGGGAATGTCTGAAAAGCCGGAGCAGAGCCAGGATTTTATAAATACTGAGGCCATTAGATTAAATTTCCCCAGGGCAACACTACACTCGCTTTCTGGCCAGTCTCCAAACAACTGCTGTGTCCCAGTTCCATACTACATACTAATTGTATACAGTATTTACTATGTATCATAGATTTTGTGCCATTACGTTAGTCGCCAGTCGTCAGTCAAACAGCGCCTTTCGAGCGCCACTGCTAATTAAACGTCAGAAAGAGAGAGTAAAATATGATTTAATAAATATTTTTTCCCAGATTTATTTATTTAGTCTCACAATTGGCTATATATTAAATTTTTTTAATTACCTTTGTGCATTTCACTGTGGAACAAGAGTGTACATCAATAACAAATTCAAGAAGTGTTGACGTCTTTTCACATGTTTTGGGGAGTACTACTGCATACTACGGCTACTATATTAGCTACTACCCAGCATAACGAACCTGAATCTCCAACACTGTCGGCGGTTGCATTGTGGGTAATGTAGGAGGCAGGTTTTTGACAAGGAATAAAATGTCTTGTTTTGCTGGCTTGATTATTGTTTTATACTTTCTATCACGAGTGTGACAGTGTTATAGGAGTGCATGCTAAATTAGTCGAGAATCCTTAAACTCAAAATTATTAGAATTCATATGAAATTTAGGACACAACTGAAATCTCTCCACACTACCAGGGATATAATTATATAGGTGAAAAATGAAATCCCTTTTTTTCTTGAAAGTTTACGATTTTCTGCTGGAAAAACTTTCAAATACTGTGTGAAAATAAAACCTGACTCAGCCCTTTTAAACCCCCACATTCCCATAAACAATACTGCTATGACCTTGCTGTCCTCATCAAACACTGAAAGGGCCGTATGGCTGGGGATACGCTAAAGCCCGCTAGTTAGCTGCGGATGTCATCCAGTTAGTGCAGACGTAGGCAGGAGAGATCTGCAACTCTCCCAGGAGAGGCTTCAGATTGCTACCTCCCTACACGACTTGTGGACAGGTGTTAGTGCCAACAGGGGGCGCTGTTGTGTTTCCAGTCTTATTCTAGTCAGCCAGAGCTCAGCAGCGAGGGTAAGAGCAGATGCAACAATTGGATCCAGAAGCTGCTGAAGTTAGCAAAAGGTAGCCATTGGTGGAAATTAGCTGGTTAGTGGTGCTTAGCGTTGACGGGGGAATTTGCTGTGGGAGTTAGTCACTCAGAAGCAAGAAGAGGAGAGGAGGAGGAGGAGGAGGAGGAGGAGGAGGAGGAGGGCAGTCTGCTGGTCTCAAAGCAGGAGAAGCTACAGTGGAGCGTAGAAGCTGGGAGGCTCGGAGGAACCCAGGAGATGACAGGTACAGTACAGCTAACAGCAGTTACACAGAAGCATTATTATACACTGTACACTTTGGAAAGAGGTGTTTCATTTTCAACCCATCTGTGAGAGTCTTCCGGGACAGAGCACATCCTGATCAGCGTGTGCTATGCGGGAAACACTCGAGACCAGCGTTGAAAAGGCTGCACCAATTTGGAGAGTGTTAGGAGTGTATTGTTGTAAGCCAACAACGTCAGAGCAGGCAGCCCTCTCACACAAAGCCATAGCCATGCATTTTGTGATTTCTTTTAATCTGTTAAATGTCTTTAGATCATCTTTGCACAAAGATCACTTGTTATTTAAAGCAATAATAACACTGATCCTTGTGTTAAGATGAGGCAATGAGGCCCATTTCAGAATTTTGTCACAAAGTGTGCCTGGCTGTCTTTGTTTCCTTGACAAACAATAGAAACATGTTCAGTTGTATGCTGGTTGGATACCTTTCTTAAATGATATGATGCATATACAGACCTAAGGCAGGGGTTCTGTAAAAGCAGTGGAAACAAATGCAAGCATACAGTGGATGCAGTTTTGGAAGAAGTATTTAAACCCTTTACTTGAGTAAAAGTAGCTACACATCACTATAAAAATACCTATTTTCAAGTTTAAGTTCTGCATTCAAATAGTAGCATTTGAAATAACAAAACTAGTTGTGCTGTTGCACATCTCTAATAGTAAGATGTGACAGGCATTGGTTCTATTTATTTTATAGCCCTTAATGTAAGCTTGCCATCTTATATCACCTCCTTATTAAACTTGTCCTGTAGTCATTACTTGACTTGTTGAAGTCCTGCTTGGAAGCACTACATTTGGGATTTTAGTTTTTGTGCTGCACACACCTAAAACACTTTAACACACATCAAAAGATAGATAAAAAAAAAAAAAAAAAGTTTTAAACTGTGTTCTGTTGTCTGCTTGCTTATTTTTTGTGTTAATTTATTCCATCAATATTCTATTGTACACTCTTTTTGTATATAAGGGATTATAAGAAAATGTGCCTACCTTCCTCGGTGATAAAAACATATAAACAAACTATGTTTTATAATCAACTATCTGTGACAAAAGGCATATTGTTATCAAAGTTCTGAAATGTTCCCCATCGCTTCTGTCAGAATCAGAGAATATTAGTAGCTGCCACATTTCATTTCCATTTAAAAGGAGAGAGAGAAAGTTAGAAAGAGAGAAAGATACTGCTTAAAGCAAGCATGCCAGTGTAATAAATTGGTTGTTATAATTATGTTTTTATGTATTTTCTAAAAAGCATATGACACAGGTTGACAAAAGGAGACGTGTTGGGTATCAGTTGACATTTAAATCTTTTAACATACACATAAACATAACTATTGTTAAACCAAATGATGAACCAGTGCCCTGACCCACCTGAAAATGCGCTTCATTCATTGATCATCTTATCAACAAGATTATCAATACATTTATCAGATGGGACAGAGACACCGATTCATTAGCGGCTTACATTTGCTTCAGGATCATGCTTTTTAAACAGGTTATAAAACAGTCACACACTAAAAAGTGTCATGCACCCAAAATGGTACAGAAGTTTTTAAAATCACCCAAAAATCTATCACTTGCCATTAACCAATGACTGAGTGCTACAAATGAATTGCACTGCCCAGTGTTGGAAAACTAACAAGCTGACTGGGGTGACTGCTTGACTGTTGACTGTTGACTGCTCTAATGCTATTACTACCTGATAGTCCATTAACTGCTATGAACTCAATGAACCTGCTGGAGCATTAAGCCATTTTGGTTCAGTTCTAATTAACGTCCATTGTTTGGTCAAGCCTGATTGGTTCTGTAATTGTTTACACAGTCTGACTATCTGGCTGAGAGAGGAGGTGAAGAAGGGTGAAGGGATAGACTGAGAGATAGACTGAGAGTTCAGCTAGGGTGGGCTACACTTTACCATCGGACTGATCCGGGAATACTGCGTTATCATCGGCAAAGCAGCGTGTGCCTGAAATGTTACCGTAGTCAAATATGGGCCCTTCCAGCAAAGTCACAATATCCAACCGATTGATCTTTGTCAGCACCGCAGTTAAAGCATCCGCTGCAGAGGAGAGAGACAGAGACATTTCACTTACAGGAGCTTATTTCATGTGTCATGTCACAAAACATTCATATTGCCAGTTATACTAAGTCATTGTTTTCCATAAAATAGCAACTGAAAAATGTATTGTTGATGTAGAGAAGGTCAGTCAGTCCCTCCAAGAAGTTGTGATCACAACAATTAACGCAAATTCAACCAATTCCTGTGAATTCTGCACGATTTGTGAAATGGTGTCCACCACAACTTTACTGCAAATTTCACCGACCATTATAGTTTCCCCCAAGCTTCACCAATTCTACTACTAGCAATTTTACTCTTACTGGAACACTGAAACTTTGATTTTTAATGAATTATTATTAAAAAAAACAAAATTTTTTCCAACATCCACAGCAATTTTTTGTTTTACCAAAGCTGCTATGAAATGAGGCATTTGAGGCTCCCCTGGAGGGATTGCTCAATCTGTCTCCATCACACATACATACAGTACAGGCACACACAAACACACACTACTTACTTGTGGCATTTTTACCGTCCCTGTGCACCCATTTCTTTAGGAGCATGAAGCTCTGTGCTGTCAGGGAATTGGGGTTCTCCACTCTGATGAAGTTGATCTCGTCCACAGAGAAATCCAGCTCCCTGGCCAGCTCTGTAATAGCAACAAAAAAACCCCACTTTCTTGAGAAGATAAAAACACAAAGATGCAGTCCTTTGCTGCTCAATGGGTTGGCCTTGGTGCTAACGTTGCAAGGCATAACAGTCCCATTTCTATTGCGGTAACCTGTGCTAAAAATGTCTGCACTGACAATGATGCACTGTGATTTATAATCCTTTAAGTGGCATGTGTGAGTCAGTGGCTCGTGTTACAAGCTACACTTATGGAACAAGATGCGATACAGATTGTCATGTGACTGGACTGTAGCGCTGAAGAAAATCCCTGTGATTTGTGTCAATATTTTAATTCATTTCCTTAGTGCTCATTCACTAATTACAAACTGTCAAACACTGTATCAAACCCAGCTAACAAAGCAGGGAAATGCAGCTTTTACATACAGGCATAGTGGCTATAAATTTAAAACCATGAGAACATAATGTTCAGCAGGTCTACTGGTTCACTGCAGCTCTGCAACAGGAACACACATTAAATATGGATTAGATTCTTTTTCTCTGCTGAGCACTCACTCAGTCACTGCACTGGACAGACAGGCACGCCAATACAAGTTGTCACACTGATACACACTTCAGATGGATGCCTGTGTGCACACACTTATTGCGCGCTTACACACACACACACACATGGCAACGCCCACTCACACACATGCAGGCAGGCAGGCGTGGGGCAGTGCTGCAGTGCAGGTGGTCATACTGGGACCAAACTGCAGAGGCCACACCCTTATCGCTGCACAAGTACAACATATAATCAAATCACGGTTCCTCCCTTACACACTCAAACACAAAGATACATGATGTGGAAGAAGATGAATACATTGCTATACAAGAGTTTTGCTATTACAATAAATAATATATGTATTACTGTAAATATTTTTAGCCCCCTAACTCCTAACTCCTTTCATCACGAGGTGCATGTGTTTACATTTTAAAAATTATGTGGAAAATTACAATGCATTCCGAGTTAAAATAACTCTTACTTTATCTAGCATATGAGTAGTTATGATGATGTATATGACTATAAATGCCACTGCAGTACTGCTCAGTTAAGATATTTTTATACTATATGTCCACCAGATGGCAACAAACCCTGTAAAACTAATGGTGTGAGAGGTGGGCTCAGCCCAGCCCATTGAGGGTATGTTTTAAATTCACATACTGAACCCTCTGAACCCTCTTTGTTATAAGATGGGTACCATATTAACATTTTTTTATCAGTGAATATATTGAATATATTGAATATATCCATAACTGCACTAGTTTTAATCTCTGGTTTGGTTGGTAAACTAATTGAGATGAAACTGATTTAACTACAACATTTCAGCTGTTTTTTATATCTTATAAATGACCATAATAAAGATGTTATTCTTGCATTGCTTAATGCTTGTTTTTGAGGGTATTTTGCGAGAAAAGTGAGATGTGTGTAAACTCACCAGTCCAGCTGAGTCCGAGGTGGTCGGCTACTATTGCCATACGGAGGTCTGTTCTCTCACAGGGACTCTGGGGGCCTGTGCGAGGAAGCAGGGGAGGGCAAGACACAAACAATTAACATCCCCAAATTATTTAAATGTGGGTCTCAGTAAGAGATACACAAAATGGCAGATTGGGATTGTGAACTGAAAGTTTGTCTGTTTGAAATTGTAGACAATGTGGTTTAACCATAAGACTAAATACCTAGTTAATGAATACCTACTTAATCAAACTGAGTTTTTGTCTATTTTTTGTGATGTGTATTCATACCAAACCCTGTAGTGTTGGCGACCATACAAACATAAAGACTAACTTTAGCTCACTGTCCCAGGTCTCACGTCTGAGAAAAAAAAAAAAAAAAAATTTCTGGCCAGACTTTCCTTAAACGATTCAGTTTGGATAATGGATGCTCGCTCAAAGGAATAGGACAACATTTTGGGAAATAAGCCTCATATTCTTGCTGAGAATTAGATAAAGAGATTGATACCACTCTCATCTCTGTCTGTTCAATAAGAAGCTGGCGTCAGGAGACGTTAGCGTAGCTTGAAAAACGGGAAACGGAAAGCCTTGCTCAGTCCAGAGGTAAAAATGTATCTACCTACTAGCACCTCTAGAGCTCACTAATTATCTGCATTGTATTTCATTAAATTAATCCATGCAAAAACCAAAGTATAAAAATGATAAGCTGTGCTTTTACGTGGGATTACGTGTCAGATCATGTATTATATATATATATTATATTTTTATATATATGTTATATTATATTATTATATTATATATATTATTTATTCGTTAGGAGCAGTGTGGCCGATGTTTATGCATATTTCCCAAAATGTCAAACTATTTCTTTAACTTTTACAATGGACAGTCTATAAGGCCATAGTCTGTTTATTTTCTCTTTATTATTAAGCCTTGTGAAATGCAGATATGTCCTCTGGATGGGACACAGATTTCCATAACATCTCTGCTAGACTAGTTTCATACTCTGGCTAATGAAGACGGACGGTAAGGCCAGAAAAGGAAAAACAAAAGTCACATTTTCACACTAACATATTAGTGTGAAATCAGTAGTATTAGTACCGGTAGCGTTCCAAGAGTAAAAAGAGTTTTACATATCACATCACTAACAACAAACGATCTACCATCAGGCAACATTCCCGTCCACTGATAAAAACAATTCATGGCTACAACTTGAAATCAATAGTAATCCAGCTGCACCAAGTTTCCCACCAAGTTGCGAATGACTGACTACACTGACACACTCTTGTGCAGCTGACACTCATATGATTGTCAAGTTCAGCTGATGAATTGTTTTCGCAGTGTTTTCAGAGAGCAAAAGGACCACCAAATGATATCTACAAACCAGGCAAGCAGACCGAAACACACACAAGGTCATATTCCCCCAAACAATCTCTTACAGCTAGGTCTTAACCATGTCAAGGGTGGAGGTGGGTGGTGTCATGTGGTGTGGTGCAAGGCTAACTTAATCTGTAGTGTGAAATGAAAGTGAGTGGTAGCCTGTAGGACCCCACATTGATAGAAAGGAATGCATACTCACTCTTAACCGAGCCCCTCAAGTGAGCTTACTTGCAAACTGATCCTCCTGACAACTAGTGTTTGCTGATATTGAAATTGTAGGGATTGTAGTTCCTATACCTATTTTTTCTCTACACCGAAGTCACTGTAGTTTATTTTAAAGCTCTCAGTAATCTACTGACATAGTACATTTAGAGAAACCCCTTTCCCTAACAGATTTTAAACAACAAACAACATGTCATAAGGCTATTTAAGCTACATGAAATATCTTGCTTGATCCAGGGACACTTTTTGAGTATTCTTGGCTCAGCTATCAATTCTCCATGCCTTAGCCTTTACCTCTTTGTCTGAATTAGACAGCACAGGACACAGATAACAAGAATGACAGGAAGAAGAAGTGACAGCTACACTTACGTCACACCACAAAGCACCCACAACAGCTACATGCATCTCTTATAGAAAGATAAAGTATAACAAGTGTTTAGAAAGAGTTTACAAACTAGTCTCGTTCTCCGTGACAGGAGCCGTGATTGGTTGATCAACCTGACTCCCTTCCTCCTTCTCCTTCTGCTTTTGCTCCTTCCCTCCAAGTGTCCGCCTACTCTTCCTTCTGCTCCTCCTCTCACTGTTGGCCTGTTCAACCTCAGCTCTCACATCTCTAGCAGATGGTGTTGATGTGGTGGTGCTGGTGGAGGTGGAGGTAGAGGTGCGTGAAGTGCAGGAACTTCTAGAAGCTCTAGATGGTTCTGACAAGGAAGTGTTCCTGGTAGTGCTGAGGCTGCAGCTCTCTTCGTCCTCAGTGGGCAATGTTTTCCCCTCTAACTTTGTTTCAACTTCCTTTGGAAGGGTTTGGTCCAAAAGATTGGCTCCCTGGCTATTGACAGACCTTGATTTAAAGTTTTTTGAGACCACTGCACTGCTTTTTCTTCCTGTCTCACGTGTGCTACTTTTACCTGGGGTTTTCACGATACTGTATCTGTGTTCAGTACTGGATCTGGATTTAGTTAGTTGTTTATTACCCCTGGCAGTTTGAATGCTTCTGTCACTAACCACAGATTTGGTTCTAACCTGCTTCTGATCCTGGGAACAAGAGGAGTATTTCATGGCTTTCATTACTGGGATTCTAGATTTAGGAAACAAATTCTCAAAAGGGTCTAATCTTTCCCTGACATTATGCTTGGCATGTTTCTTGACAAGGAATTTATCGACTTTTTTTGGTGCCTTGTCTTTCACTACTGATCGACTCTGACTGCATAGTGTGTGGCTGTGCTCCCTCACTGGTAACCTGGACTTGCATATCTTGCCTTTGATGTCTTTGGCTCCTGTGTTTGTTATTGCTACATTAGTAAAAGCCCTGACCTCCCTGCTGTTCTCCTCTAGCTGGCTGAAGGATGCTTCTATCCTGCTGACCTCCTGCAGAGTAGGTCCAGAACAGGACAACAAGTTGAACACAATACTGCCAGCCTGAAGGAGGTCTGTATGGCTATAATTAGAGTCAGGGATGTTGCTACTGGTATTGCTGCTCCAAGTTTGAGAATTGCTTATCTGTTGTGAAGGTGCCAAAGTAGAATCTGTGCTTTGGTAATAAGTGCTTTGTTTGGATGTACCTGAATTAATTCTGTAATTTGAAAAATAATCTGTCATGCCTGATGTATCAAAAGTAGAATAATCTGTATAGTTTGAGGTTACAGAATAAGAACTATCTACAGTTGTTCCTGAGGTTATGTCATTAGAAACATCAAATATGCCTGGTATTCTACATTCAGAACTGCTATTTGAAGCATTGGAGGTTTTGTCAGATGACAACTTGAATCCTGTTCTAAAAGTGGAGAATTTAGGCTCAGTGTTGGAAGAGTCTCTGCATGTGGTGTAACTGCCAGTTGCAGTCGATATTTCTAGCTGGACAGTAGTAGTCTGAATGGGGACTTGAGGGAGTGTTAAAGTATCTGTGGGATCCTGAGTAACAAACTGATCCCTGTGTTGTGAGGAGGAATCTACCTCTGGGTCCCTGACCCTGTACCTGCCCGCCGAGTAGTAATGCTCACCAATCTGAAAAAACTGGAGCCTCTCCTCCACCATGTCCCTCTTGCTCATGTCAATCGCACCACTGCGTGTCATCTCAAACATCTTCCCTTCATGGAAGGGGAATGGGTTTGGCTCGCTCGTTGGCGTGCTATCGTCCGTTGGTGTTCGGGCTGGGGTAGTGTCTGGTGTTGTGGCCTGAGACTGGTCTTCCGCTGCCAGTCCAAAAGGTTTAGGCTCACCATTGCTTCCCCGTGTCCCTCCCATGTCAACGACTTCTTCTTCGCCACCTTTACTGGGCCAGGGGTCAAAGTCCAGCCCTTTAGTGGCAACAGTCTTAAAAGGAGAGTTAAACTCCTCTTCTAATTTGTAACTAAAGTAAGTGTCTGAAAATCCCTCTTTATCTGACTGTTTTTGTTCTTGACTTTTAACCCCATCCATACTAACACCATCAGATTTTTCACCGTTTGAGGGGGTATCTTTTTTGAAAGTGTCCTTTTGACATTCCTCTGGGGTTTTCTCCTCTTCAATTACTTCCAGTTTAGTTGGAGGAAAAGAGCGATCAGTGGACCTAAATGTGTCTGTTGCCCAAACGTCTCTCCGACTG
Source organism: Dicentrarchus labrax (assembly GCF_905237075.1). Lineage (NCBI taxonomy): Eukaryota > Metazoa > Chordata > Actinopteri > Moronidae > Dicentrarchus > Dicentrarchus labrax. Next base: position 19,535,127 of record NW_026136712.1, on the reverse strand, counting down.
TCTGGAAGACCAAACAGCCGTAAATCTGCCTGCTCGCACAGGCCATCATCCTCATCCTGAAGTTCATATCCATCTAGTGAGTCTATCTCTGTTGCATCTGTGTCATGAGAAAATTCAGCCGTTGTGGCTATTGAGCAGTCTGTTATTGACTGGTCATTTCCATTTTGTTCATATTCATACTCCTCTCCTTTGCCATTAGAACCATTCGAGCCATTGGTCCCATTGGTCCCATTGGTCCCATCAGGAGGCTCTTTGTTGTTTCCATTTTTGTCATGTTTTTTAGATTTAGATGCCTTTTCCTTCTCCTTCTTCTTCTTCTTCTCCTCATCTTCCTCCTCTGGAACTTTGAAAGTGAATTTCTTACATGGAATTGGTTGGAAGATTGATTCATCATCTTCTGCCTCTTCATCATTTGACTGACTGTCATCTGCCCCAGGGAGAACTGGAGTAGGGGGTTGGATACGTATAATTGGCTCGGTCAGCAGATGCTTGTCATGTTCTTCCTGTAAGTTCACCTCCATCATTTCTGTTTCAGTTTCTGAAGAGGCACACGAACCTTTCCTATCTGGGTCTGACGTTTCTGAAGAGTCCAGAGGAGGAGGGGGAGGAAACTCAATATATGCAATACCTTTGTCTTTTGAGACTTCTTGCTGCTCCTGCCCTGTCATTTCATCATGCCTGACATTGACTGTGGTTTCTTGGTGGTTGAAATTATTACTCAGTTCCTGCTGGTTATCATTCATTTTTGTTTCTTCCTTATTAGCATTAGCTAGGTCTGCTTGGGTGGCATGAAGACTAGTTTTGCTTTCTGGTAGGGCCTCTCTAAAAGAGAAAACAACTTTGCCTTGGTCATCTTCCTCTGATTCTTCAGATACCTCCATGATGGGGCTGGGTTTCCCTGGCATGAATCCCATAAAGCAATCAGGGGTCCTGGACGTAAGGTCATAGCTGACCTCCTCAGAGCTGGGGGTCTCTGGTGTAAGGGGGCTTTTCCCTGAGCTATCTATGAAAGAGACCTGTTCTAGTGTGTCATCATCAGGGCTTATGGGGCTGACTACTGAGTTTGATTTCTGTTTGACTGTGTACAGTGTCCCTTTGGCCTCTCTCTCTGCTTGCCTTCCCACCTGGACACTGACATAAACAGGTAATGTTTTGATGCCCTTGAAATTCTCTTTGGTTGTTATTGCAGCCGGAGGGGTTATTACTTTCTCCAGTGTTTCTCTATGGCTGGGAAGATTATTGGAATTGGAATCTTTGGGTGCATTATCTAGAATTTCAAATGTCAGATTTTCATCTGTTTTCGCTGGAGTTGTCTCAAGACTGGTCTGTATTTTGCTCTTAGATAATGTAGGTATCTGTGAAGGTTTAGTTATTGTCTGTTTCTTTGTGAGGTCATCATCTAAAGTTGAAGCTAATCTTACAGGTATTTGGGATTCTGTCTTTTTTCTAAGATTTTTGTTTAGTGGTTCTTCTTTGTCTTTTCTTGATACCTCCGCTATTACATCTCTGGAAGCAGATTCACTTTTTGTCACTTGTTGATACTTTTTAGCATCAATATCTTTCTCTAGTTGCCTAGTAGTATCATGAACAACAGGTTTCTGGACTTTTTGACCTTTATTGCTTTCTTTAATTTCCTGAGTAACACTGGAATGGATATCTCTCCCTTTAGTAGTTGCTTTGTGAGTCTCAGTTTCACTAATTTTATGTTTTTGCAAAGAGGCCTCTGGGATGTTTTTGTTTGGCAACTTTTCTCCTGTATGTTTTGGGGCTTTAGATGTTGATGATATCAAAGCCGGTTTACTGCTGTCCATGGCAGCACATATGTCCTTCTCAACATCCTTTTGTTGGCTTCCTTCTTCTGATGTTTCAGATACTTTTGATGTTTTTCCTCCTGCGAAAAACTGATAAACAGGAAGTTTGCTCTCCTGTAATTTCTTTATTGAGGGTTTTGGCTGCACTGGAGGAGGAATTTTGGTTGGACTAGACTGACTCTGTTTCTGAGCCTCAGATTCAAACTTCATCCTTACAGCACTGACTTTGGATGTGGATTTTACATGAGCGGGAGAAGAGGGTTCAGACTCACTAGTTTGTTGTTTAATTTTATCCTCACTTTTATGAGAGAGCATGCTTTTCTGGGGACTGCTTGGTAAGCTAGAGCTTTTCTTTTCAGTTGTAGTGGTACTGCCAAATATTTTACCAGCAGAAGGCTCCCTGAGTTTGCTTTTACTGAAGACCTCTTCTCCTGCGTTAGGTTTCTGCTGTGTTTTCTCAGGGCTACTGCAAGCTGAGCTAGGCCAGGACCTGGGTTCTTTTGGCTCTCGTCTCACAGGCTTTTTCTCAGGGGACTGCAGCTCATCATTGAGCTTCTCTGTTTTGTCACGGAAGAACTGTGATACCTCACTGAGTTTTTCTTCAGCTTCCTTTACAGTTTGGTCCACCCTATCCTCATAAAGGAGCTTATCCCTGCTCCTGTCATGTTTATCCTCTGTAAATCTCATCCAAACTGCATGTTTGGGACTGCCTTGCTCTGTGGAGTAATGAAGCACAGTCACTTTATCAAACTGAGATGGTTCATCCCTGTGCAAGAATTTACCAGATTTAGGGGACCCATCTTTAGATGACTTAGAAACAAACTCCCTTTTGGGGCTACCATGCTGCTGACTTGTGCTCTCAGTGCCACGGCTACCACTCTCCTCAGAAACTAGGTGACGGTTTTTGTCAGTCACTACTGCTGAATCCTCTGTATCAGAGTGAGATGATGACACATCAAGCTTCTCTGAGAGGAGCATTTTCTCAGCAAACCTATATGACTCGCCTCTGATTTCTGATAGTTCATCATCACAGTATTCTATGGAGTGCTGGCTTAATAATTTTAGGGCTTTATATGAATCATCTGCTATTAGCTGGGCAGAACTTGGGCGACTGTCCTCCTCCTGTGACACAGGGGTGTTAACACGAGATGTTTCTAGGAAGGAGGGCAGGGATTCTTCGGCAGTAAGCTCCTCTTCTTCCTGTTGGGCCTCATCGTAATCAGTAAGTTCCTTGATTCCATGGTCTCCTTTGTAGACATAAAGTTCAGGGTGTTTCTTGGTTTCCCTGATAATAACTTCAGTTGGCTCTGCTGTGCTGTGGCCCTTTTCAATATGAACCTCGATTATTCTTTCGACTTTCGGTTTGGATTTAGTGTCTCTGTCAAGAAATCTAGGAGTCAGCTCATCGCCTTTGACAGAATCCTGGCTAGCTTTGTGTTCAAAAAGGCCTGCAAGTTCTTTAGATGGGTCCCTCCCTGACTGGAAAGCTTTCATAATATCTCTAACTGACATACCTTCCTCTATTATCTCAGCGCCATCAGTCAGTTGGGGCTTGTGATAGACCATTCTAGTAGTGGTTGTAATATGAGTTTCCTCTTTAAGACACACACTTTTGTTCATCATCGAGTCCTCTTCTGGCATTTTCATCTGTACGGCTTTGATGGAGCTTGTTGAAGCAGCATCTGGCTCCATAGAAGGAATAGCAGATGCAGCCTCCTCCATGAGCAAAGGCTCACAAGGATCATCAGGCTGCTCATAGCTCCTAATGTGGACCACTTCAGTCCTGGTCTCAGTTACGCAGGGTGGGATGGGTGAATCTGTGAATAAAGGCTTAGGTCCTGTACTCTCTGCACTCTGAGGAGCAGAAGGTGTCTTTTCACTCCTGGTCTCAAACCCACTGTCAGACAAGGGACTCTTATCCTGCTCATGAGACAGGTCCTCTGGTGATTCCAAAATAGTGTCCGTCCCCTGATATGATTCAGCAAGTTTGCTTAGGTCCTTCTCTGATGGAGACCTGAGCATGCCTGAGACTGGGGGAGGCATTTTGAGTTTGTGCTCTTGTATTGACATAGATGGTTTGAGAACACGTTTCTGTTTTTCTTCCCCTTCTCTTTTTGCCTCCTCCTCGTACCTACATTTTAACTCTGCCATTTTTGAGAGAGAGCTAGCGCCAATGTCATTGGTTAAAAAGTCTACTACTTTAGCCAACTCTAAGTCTTTGCTTGACATGGACTTGTGCTTGAGCAGGAGTGTTTTTTCATCGAAAGGAGCGTAATAGTCTGAGAGCACACTTCTTTGTGCCTCCTCAATCTCATCCTTAGAAAATTCCTCCCACTCATCCTCTGAGGCTCTCTCCTTACCTGCAATAGTCCTACCTTCACTAATGATATCTTTCTGTAGTATCTCACTGACTTTCACTAAATCTTCTTTCACTTTCTCCACTAGAGTAAATGGCTCCTCATCCTCTAACTTGGTCTCTTTAGGAGTGCCAGTATGTGATGTTTGGACAGTTTTAGCTGCTGTCTGTGTGTCTGTCTGAAGGATAGCTGTCATTCTCATCAGATCCTCTTTCATGTCTGCTACATCTTTTAGTATCTCCTGATTGGAAGTTGCAGTTGGGTGGATGATGGGTGGTGTGATAAATGGAGGGGATTTCAGTTGGGAATTTATTTTTGATGTGGTAACACAGGAAGACAAAGACGAAGAAGACGAGGACGAGGCGCGAGGTGAATCAGGCAGTGCCATTTTGAGAGACCCTGGCCCTGGTTTGACAGGGGTGTCTGGAATGACATTGACTAAGGAATACACAGGTACAGTCACCGTATTGGATGAAACTGCCGGGCTGGAGGAGGCAACTACAGATCTCAGAGAACCATAAGCAGAGCTTGCTGTTGTTGTTCTATGTGAGGAGGACAGTGACCTAAGAGTGCCATAGCCTGACACAGAATAAGAGTCTATAGCTTCATTTATGGCTGCACTGACACTGGAGGTTGCTGCCTGGGTGGTGGCCTGGATCCTCTCCTGAAGGCTGCTACTTCTCTCTGAGAGATGGCGAGAAGAAGGGGAGGATGGTGTGGAGGAGGATGGATATTTAACAGGCGAGACAGATCCATTCATCATGGACAGTTCTGAGGAAGCAATGGTTGTCTGCCCAGTTGAGGAGAGAGATGAGAGGGATGTCCTCCCTCCTCTGGATGAGAGTGTTGAATCTACAGAGGTTTTCAAAGAGGACAGGCTAGAGATGCTTTTAACAGAAGAGAGGTTAGGTGCCCCTGCATCTGTCATAACTGTGGACCCAAGGGTAGTTTTAAAAGGCAGGTTAGAATTGTACATGTTGTAAGATGTCTTTGGCGATGCTGGAGCAGTAACATGAGCTGATGACCTTTCTTGTATAGAACCATTGGGTATTGAGTGAAGTGGGGAAGTCCTTGATGTGTATGCTGAAGCAAGACTTTTGATAGATGCTGGATCTGTGGCAGGTTTACATGGACTTCCAGAGGACACAAGGTTGGCAGACCCCTGGACAGGGTACTGACCCAGCTGGACAACAGTTTTGATGGGTGAAGGCATAGTCCTATAAGACCTGATGGGGGATGAGGATGCTATGTCGCTAACTGATTTAACTGGGGATGACAGGGTAGGTACTGGTGGTGGAGCTCCGAGGGTGGCTTTGATAGTTGCAGGGCATGCAGGTGACGGGGAGGAGAGGGGCCAGGTAGTTTTCAATGGAGAAGCAGCTGGTGAGCCTGCCGGTGAATCGGTAGAGTTGAGGGAACACCCCACTCCGACGGGCCTTGTTTGGCCAGGGACGGTAATAGGAGCAGTCGACCATGATGGGTAAGGTCTGGTTGGAAAGACAGGTTTGTGAGGGTAACCAGTAGGCAGTGTTCTTGCTGTTGTGCTTCGCTCAACTGCTGTTTCTTCAGATGAATTTGTAGAAATAATGATAAAGAAGGAATGGAAAAAATAACCAAAAGAATGTGGAATAGTAAAAGAAAATTATGTTGGAGAAGGAAAAGGAAGAAAAAATGTGAAAGAAGAAGAGATCAGAGGAGGAAGAGTTGGTCAGTGACGCAGTCCTAGTATCAAGGAGGGAAAAACAGCAGTTTTATGAAGTGCTGAGATAAGATATTTGATTATTGATCGAAGATGGAGTCATGAAAAGAAACAGTTGTGATCCTGTGTGATTCAGGATTGGGAGATGACTCAAACAACAGCAACAACATCATAATGAATAAACTGAACAAAGCACATACAGCAGCAAAGTAAAAATCCAAAGACGATGGAGTAGACTAACAACTGACAACAGAAAAATGGCAAGACAAATGCACCAGGATTAACACAAAAATAACTTCTCTCTTTTGACTTCAGATGTTCTAAAATCGCATATTGATTCTGGCTCTCATTTCAATCCGCTTTTTAAAGTGCCTTTTATCTGTTTGGTCCAAAAATTACGTAATGACAGATTCCACAAAGACAATTTAGACATTATGATACAATAGAGCCAAAGGCTGCAGGAGTTTCCATTTTCCGTTTATCATATAACAAAATATGACAAAATGTGTTTTCCAAGACTTAAGTTTTGGGCCATTTTGCCATGCAAGATCGATAAGAACTGGTGACAAGCACAGAGTGTGAAAAACTGAAAACAAACACCTGAAAGAAAGCCAAACTCTAGACCTCCTAACATGCATTTTTGTCCCACAAAAAGCTGTTACACCATCACAAAGCCAAAAAGAGCTTCAAACTCAGAGGGGACAAATGGACAATAAATCAAATTTTACTTTGACCTTCCCAAATGCCTGTAACATTGTGTTGGTAAGCCAAAGAAAAATTTTGATGCATTTAGACTTCTCAAACTCAGCAGTGGAAATCAACCAAACAAACCCAGAAGAAGTACAACTAACAACGTGGGCAAGCACAGCACAAAAACTTAAAAAACACTCATTGACCCATGCAATATGTACCATGTTGTAAACAAGCATGTGAACAGTGCATGTTATGTGGGATGAGAAATATGCATTTATTACATTAAGTAAGTCACATCTATCTACATATTGATCACGCATTTTACAGGTTAATTAAAATTGTTAATAAACTAACTTATCCACGAAAATTGGCATTATTATATTCATCAAAGGGTTTGTTAGTGAAAATGTCAAACTCACTCAGTGCAGGCTCGGCCAGATAGCTGTAGCGCTTACGTAAGGCTAGGGATGCAAAGGTATGACGTCGATCTGGCTTTTCAGTCTGCAACAATAGCAAACAACACATCAGTTCTAGGTCACCCTACATTGTATAGTGCTGCCAAATGAGCAACATTTGGACCTTGTAATTTCAAATTAAAGCAAACCCAATAGTCTGCGTTAGTTGGTATTAACATAAAAACAAAGCCCATATTGAACAGTTGCATACAGCAGCAAATTCTCCTTTAAGAGTATTTACTGCACTTCAATTTTATATTTTTGTAAGTACTGATAGCAATACTTACAATAATTGTTACTATGCCAAGCTAGTCAAATTAGCTTGAGTTAGTCAGGATAAGGCTATAAACTCTAAATTATAAGTACTTAGAAGTGAAAATAATGAGTTTTGAAGAACTGTTACTAATGGTGAAAAGTTAATTTAAGGACAATGTCAGTACATCTAAACTCCAAAGTCACTTGTATCACATTATGTAGAGTGGAAGGGATAAGGATTGGACATAAAACAAAGAGTTTTTTCATATCTACAATATATCATGCAAAACTGAGCAGCTAAAGGTTGCTTTGGACAAGGAAAGCTCGTATTGTCCTTGTAGAAGCGGAAAGAATAAGGCTATGATGAACAGAGCAGGGCCACTAAGCAGGGCCGCTATAGATCTAGCGCAGAGGACAGCACATGGTGGGGAGGGTGTGGTTTACCTCATCCTCGGCATCTGACTCCATTTCCTGGTTCCCAAGATGCATTGCAGAAACAGGGGGAGTAACATAATGGAAAGCAGGGGGAAAAGAAACATCAGGGTGTGAAAAAGGAGTGATTGACAGAAGCTCAAACTCAGAAGAGAAGCCACTTAAGCAAACGAAAAAAAAAAAAAAACACAAAACAAACCAAAAAAAAAAGTATAAAGCGCCAACACTCAGTAGCAAAAACAGCAAATGAACTCAAGCCACAAAAAGCCAGCCTGATAATCAAAAGAAGCCTTTTGTACGAAAAGCCCTCAGCCAAAAGCATGTCATCCAAATCAAAAGGTAGGTAGGAACAAAATGAAACAGCCAATGGCGAGAATCCACTGCAAAGAATACCGATATATGTAAAAGAGAAGCTTTAAACAGATAAAAGACACAGTGGCGGCAGTTTGGCCAAAGTCTTTTTCTGTCTTTCATCTATCAGTGTTATTGGGGCCGAAACTACCCTAGCCATGTTATGGTTATGGAGGTGACAACAGAGAATGGTGAGTTCACACTACCTTACCTTTTTCACTGCAGGAAGTGTGATGTTCAGGTTGCACACGGCGGTTTGTGGGAGGCCTTTTGCGGTCTTACACTCTTTAAGGAACGTAAGACGACCGCAGGGCTCCTGGCTGGGATCTCTCACCTAGAGAGAGAACATTGCTTCTTTATGTACCTTGTTCCTTGATATGGCTGTAGTCAGTAGTGATGAACCTCAATTTGAATACTACTTTATCCACGTGTATCTGCAAATGTGTATGTGTGTATTTGTGGAGTGTATATTACATAAAGATTCTGTGTTTTATTAGGTAGTACAGCACAGCAGGTAACAGAAGAAAAGAAGCCCTTGTTAGTGGCCAAGAGGTGACTTGGCTTTGACATGGATGTGGGTAATATCAAAAATATATTATTATATTTATGCTTGAAAGGGGAGGGTGAAGCTGGGGAGTTGAAATATGCAACTAACTACACCATTAGATGGCACTAAATCCTACACACCTTTAAGCCTAAATTTATTTTATTTTGTTTTCACATATTATCTATAGTAGTGTTTTTTCTAATTTAGCATTTGTTTAGTGATGAATAATGGAACAGACCTATTTGTACATACTTTTATACACATGTAACCGTGCTATTGTAGTTCAAACTAGCTGTATTGTGATAAAGTGGTGTGCCTGATCCACTTCACATGCAGTAAGGATAGTTTTCATAGTAACAGAGCACCAAATGATGCAAGAGAATTGATTATGGAGAACATGACGTTAGTGGGTCGATCAATGACATGAGGTTATTTAGGAGTGGCAAAGGGAACTAGGTTATTCCCTGTGGACTGTGGACTTGTATTGAAAGCTAGTGTGGGGAGGAGGGCAGCAAAGGGAAATAGAGCTAAAACAATCCTGGCTTAGGACAGTATGTTAACAGAAGTGTACTTTCTGCTGCTTTTCTCCAGCATTGTGTCTTGTACCCTTTTGTACTCGGTTATGACAACCTTGGTGTAATTTTAGTAACTTTCACAGAGTTTTTTTGCCATGTTGATTTATAGATCTTCCAACTCCACATTCCAGCCTGAGAAGAAGGCTTTGTAGGCACTGGTGATGACAGAGTGCATGCAGTACCTTGACACAGAACGGCAAACGGTTCTCCTTGAAGGCGTAGAAGTTAAGAACTAACTGCTGACCACCTTTAGACAGAGGAGCCAAGTTTCCATAGCAATCCACATAGATCGGCCTGCCCTCGAGAACCTGAGAAAGCACATCATAGAGGTGAGAATGGGCACGTGCAACAAAAACCGGCATCCCTCGTGAAAGGATGACCATTTATGATAAGGTCTGACGGAAGAACACAGCAGGAATACAGATCCGGTTCCAACCCAGCTTATAACAAACAAACGAGCACAAGCATTTACAAATCTTTCGCTTTCCTGGATCTATTCTCAGCACTTTTCCCTGTATGATTATTCTAGAGTTACAGGAGTCTGACTATACTGCAGCTCTGACCTTGATCTGGCTACCTTTAGAGTAATGTTACTGACTTATGATGTAATCTTAATACACACTTTAACATGCATAATTATAATCTAAAACATATTCACAAGTGACACCTTTACTGCATAAATAAACTGAACTGAATAAATTAAATACCATCAAGGGGTTTGACGAAAGATAGCTTTACATTCACTGTTTTATCTAACAATCAAATTAAATTCTACTTAATTTACTATTTACAATCCATGGAACTTTGTGCAAATGTACTTTTCACATGTATAATAATGCTTTTTCTTAAATAATAGTTTAACATGGAGGATGGAAAGCATTGGCTCAAGATTGCATGCAAGTAGTATCAACCAGAAATAATCTAATAAAGTAATATTGTGTATAATGTTAAAACATTTCAATGTATAAAAATGAATGTAATAATGTAATAACCTATTAATGTTATATTACAAATTTGTTCAAAATCTTTGAACGCTGCCTTTTGAAGGACCAGAATAGATAATAACCAACCAATAATTATGTACCTCTATGTCTTTGCTCCTGGCCACCTCCTCGAAGTTCTCCTGCTGCTCCAGGGTCTTATCCACCTTGTCGTCCGTCATGCAGAAGCACCTCAGTCTGGACTCCACCGGATCGTTCATCTTAGCAAACACCACAAACTTGGCCATGTAGGGCACACAGATCAGCTCCCTGTACAGCTGCGTGGCCAGGCCCACCGTCTCCGGGATCTGATGGCAGTCTGCTAACCAGAACCTGCAAAAGTGACACATAAAGTGATGAACATTTCAGACACAAAGAGAAAAACAAAAGGCTCAGTTACAACACTCGCTTCTTCCCAAAGTATAGTGTTCGTATTGTGTCTCACCTGGCAGAAACATTGGTGGTGAAGGAGACGCAGTCATTGACGAAGGTGAGAGGAGTTGTGCCAGTGATGTCTTCCCACTGTGCTGGGGACGTACCGCCTGGTAGGAAACATCAAATATCTTGAAGATTATCTTTAACTTTTCTAAATCTAAAGTACGGGGAACATGGAGGGACATTATAAAAGATACACTTGACAGAAGTCATCTTCATATTCCCTTCTGATAAAATATTTTCAGGAATAATAAAAAATCTGTAATATTTGCTCTTTCTTGACACAAATTATTACTATTTTGATGTTATACAATTTGAAAAGTAAAAGGTCCCCTACAGACATGTTTTATAGAAATACTAGAATTTAAATAAGAATTTGTGTCAGATATGGGTTTTATTCTCACAAAAAAGTTTTATTACTGAGTTGAAAAACGATTAAAGTTACATCTACTCTCTGAAATGAACTAATGTTTCCTGTATTGACATCTCACAACTGTTAAAATATGAAATAGCACCCCGAAGCAGCTCAACAAAGCTGAGCAAATCATTTTACAGAATAGTTTGCATACATTATGTATTCTCTAGCCCATAACCATCACAAATACATGTCGAAACCCAGCTCTTTAATTTAACCTGAACCTTAATCCATCTTAACCCCTTAAACATTCCTTTGAAAGAAGTAAAGACAAGCCAAAATATCCTCACTTTTCAAAAACTGTTCTCACTCTCAAGTTCTCAAACTGGTCCTCACAAAAAGTACAACCACACACACACACAATCATACCTGTAATGCTACAGAGAAGGCGTAGACATGGAGTACAGTCTCCTTTGTAGCCGTTGGTGAGCCCCTCCCCTGAGAGGGGCGGGACTGGGATTGTCATGGTGATGGGCTTGTGGAACTTCCTTCTTCTGGGCTCCACTGTAACGATGGGGCTGAAGGTTGCTCGGTTACCAAGGATTTTCTTCACAGTGTCGTCAGGTACTGGCTGGGCCTGGGAGAGAGGAGGCAATGATGAATGAGTGATGAGTGTTTTATTTGTGTGTATTGTTTATGGCATCCAGTGAGGGAGACAGACAAATAACAACAACAAACATCTCACCTGCAGTCCGACTTTGATCTTCTTGGTTAATGCCCCCTCAGGGAAGGAAGCTTGAACCAATGGGACGCTGCGGCTGCACAGAGTCCCGCCTTCTGGTCCCATCTGATTGGTCTCCTGCCTGATTCGAGACACTACAGCAAAGTACTGTGGGAAGTCCTTGGTGATGATGCGGCAGATTCTCTTCTTCTCCAGCTCCTCGGGACTGTCCAGTTCTATATCATCAATGACACAAATAACATTATTATAAAACATTTATTTTCCAAACCTACAGACGGACCAGTTTGTAGAACAACTAGCACCGGACCCGAATCAGTATCTAAAAAAGATCTCTCTCTAGTATGACTCTAATACAGGCTTTTACTTGCTTTAATTACATAAAACCTACTCCAAGGAGTTTTTTACTGGTAATTTTGGCTGATTCCTCTATATGACTTACATAGACAAACAAGACCATAAGCGGGAAGATTGGCTATTTCTATATAGTTATTCTTAATGCCTGCCACTGGGTCGGATTCCCCTTGAAATCAATGAAACGAGGCAGTGGAAACACTACTGCTTTTCTCCACAGGGGCCGCCAGGATCAACAAAACATTAAGCTCCTTGTTGCTGCTTCCATGAACTTGCATTCTTTAAAAAACACACATAATAATTTCATTTTATGTGCTCTACAAAATAATGAATGTTATTACACATTCTGATTATGACTTAATGGTCCTAAACACAAGAAAAAGGGAGAATAAATGCTAAACACTAATGGTCAATAAACAATAGCATTATTCACCAACTGGTCAATGGGTTACATCACATAATGTATTAAAACTACTTGTGTTTTTAGACATTATTGTGATGCTACAGTTAGGACTCAAGATCCTGACCTGGGTCAGATCTGGTAAGGGGAGGAGCCACCTACCAGATCTGACCCAGGTACACTGAGAAAGAAGGGCTGAAAGCAATACGATACATATGACTGTAACTATGTCTAATTTCTCTACAAACAAACTTAGATCAGAATTATTCATAAAATGCTATAATCACATATAATTCTTCACATAGGGGTTTTGAAAACACGTCCAGTCATGAATCATTCTAAATCCCAGGTCTATAAATGTTTAAAGATTTGACCAAATAATAAAAAAGTAAAAACGTGTGCTTTACCTTCATCCATCCCACTGAGGAGCTGATTCAGGTCCTCGTTCTTATAGTCGTACATATGCTCCTTCCAGGATTCTCCGTTCTCGCTGCGCAGGAGGATCAGCTCTCTCTCCTGGCCCCGCATCGAGCCAAAATGAGGGATCTCCACTATCACAGGCCTAGTAAGGTACATGTCATGGAAATATGGTTTAATTACTCATATTTTAAAATGACGAGTAGCAATTAAACTAAAACATAATGCTACCCTTTGTCTTTAAAGACAACCTGGACTAGGCAAGAGAAGAGAAGGTTCAGTTCATTCTGATTACAATGATAGCGGTAATTTAATGGGGCTAAACTAATGCAAAATTAAATCTGAAGTACAAATGATGGATGACATATCATAGATCTTCTCTTTAAGCATACACAGGGGATAATAAAGGTGGAATTAATTCATTAGGAACATGGTTGGACACTGGTCTCAAAACCATACTGTACAGGTACGAATGAACTGATGACAGTGTAGCGGTGGCCGTGCTGCAGTTCGATGGGACATTCAGAGTGCATGTCATAGCGTGGCGTGACTTGACAGGACACATGAAATGGAATGAGGAAGTGGGAGGAAGAAAGCTGCACAGCCCTTATTAAAAAAAAAGGCATGATAGCAACACAAGAGAGAAGGATGAACATACTCTACACTGAGGACTGAGTCACTTAGTGTAGAATAGGACAGACTAAAACAACCACTGTGGAGGTATCAGAGGAACTATATTCGTTGATCATCACCTGGAAAAATCCTCAAAAAATCAGACACAAATTTTTTCTTAAGCGCACTATTTTCTTACTACTAAAGTACTATTTTCAGACAAAGTTATAGATCCAAGTTGTAGGCAGAAGCCACCATTTCTGTAGTGGCCCTTAAAGAATAGGGGATTTCACTTTTTAAGCGCTTGAAGTAGAACCGTAAATGTAACCCTAACCCTAACCCTAACTTCACAGTTCACAAAAATTTAACTTTTCAACAAACATTAGTCAAGTTTTACATATTTTATAATATCCTTTATCTTATTTATATAGAAAAAACTGAACTTTTCAGAGAACTTAAAATTAAGAAATTAAGCTACAATAAAGGTCAAAAGATTCTGCTCCATTACTTTAATTTTACTTTCGTAAATTTCTATTAAACCCTCAAGTATTGATCGAATTCTGGGCACCGACAAATGACCGAGCAAAAGACCAAAGGACTGATTGTGAGCCGCCACCGCAAATGTCTCTCACTAGCTTGCTACTCTCTCACGTTTCCAGGCCAAAATTATGCATTTACAATATCGTGTTTCCGATTTTTATTATATGATATCATTCTTCTGATTACAGAGTTTGGCTATTTTATTCTATAAGTGAGTAAACTGACAACTCCCGAATAACTGACATATGTTATGAATATTTCATATTATATTCAATAAAATAACAGTACAGAACAACATATAAATTGTATAATGAACCCAAAACGTGAAGGCAATAACTGCAGGAAGTTTGTGTAAAACGAGCGATTTGGATGAATTTTCTAGCAGATTATTTCCTGTGAATATTGATCAGAGATGAGTTTTCCTGATATTTTTAATTACATTTAATAATTAATAAAATGCTCAGTCTGTACTATGTTATTTACTTAATAGGCTTCTTTTTTTACAGTTCAGTGTTTTCATCTCATTTATCTATTAGCTCTTTGGTTGTTTTAACTGCAAACATTTCTAATGCAGAACAAGGCTGTTATATATAATATAATAATTAAGCCTGTGTTCAGATGTTCAAAGTTCATATCTTCATCAACATCGAAACATTAAAAAAAAATTTCTTGAACAAAATGCTGAGATATAGGGCTGGATGATGCTCTATGCGCCAATCAAGAATCAGAATCTGATGAAAGTTGGGATGTTGTGTTGCCATGGAGATGCCACTGTTGGTTGAATGACAGCAACTTTGTTTGTTGCCTATTCAATCATATGGTTTTATTTAAACAAGACTGTAATGTAAAATAAAGTCTCATACATACTGAGGCTGTTTACTGCTGGTCAATAACCATAATGAAACAACCCTTCTGAGTTGTAGCCGTGAAGTTTCACAGGACTGAAGATTTAACGTGTTTCATGGTATAAACATGTTTTCACACCGCTCTGAGGTAGAGTATTATGGATCAGTACAACTCAGTCAAACCCCTCTATCAATGGCTCTGGAAATCAATTACACAAAAATACTGTGGGATGACATAAAACTGATCTTAAAGGTGAAGTAAAGTAACAGCGGTCATGAGAAGCAGGATGATGCTTGGCTTGAGGAGGAAAAGGCTCATGCCCAACAAGCGCAGTCCAGTCCAAACAGCCAATCAAAACCTTTACTTTCAGTGACATCAGAAGTCCACTGAAAGCTTCTGAAATAAATAAAAAACACAATGGTCTCTAAATGAAAGTGGCTGGAAAGTAACTGTAATGGATTTAAAGCTGTAGTGTGTAGTTTTAGGAAGAATTTTAAAATCTCAAATATAAAAAGGATATTCTGTCTCTCCCTGGAGTGTTATTGAGGCTAAAAATAATCCACTTTGCAGTGGACACATCATCCAACTAACTTTAAATACAGATAAGTAACTTGTCATCCTCCCTTCAAAAGGTTCCTAAAGCGTGTGTAGTTCACTACGTCATTGATTTCTTCCCAAAACTACATGGCAACCATATAATAGTAATGTTGTATCCTGTAACAAACCAAAGTCAACAGAGATGGGTAAAATAATCATATCCATCAGCATGAATCAGCCTCTGTCATGTCGTTTCCTTGGGGGAGGCACAGGAGGGAGAGAGGAGCAGGGGAGGAGATGCTATGTTTGGTTCCTACCCAACAAATCTAGTTCCTCTGGGTCCCAGCTGTAGCACTGGACTAACCAGGCTCTCGCCTTCATTAAGGGCTGGCAGCTTTCTGGGAAGATGTAGTTTACTGTGTCCGCAAGATAATGAAACACACACGCACCCACATACACACACACAAAACACACACTCGCAAAGTCAGTAACAGCACACACTACTGAGTTCTAGTTTTGTATCAGTAAAACGGTTCCTATTATCCTTCTGTTCAGTACTCTGGAGTGCATTTAGTGACAACAGTAATGGAAACCAGTCACACACATTAGCACAGTTGCTGGTTGGTGTACACCATTGACAGTATATATAATGGACAGAGCTTCCAGGTCTGTGAAGTGAAGCTATCACTAAGTGTCTTAAACCTGCATTCTGTGTAATGGCCAGCAGGGGGTAGCTCCATTGGCTGCAAAAAAAACCCAATACCATGCAGTCTTATGGAGAAATGAGAACTTCTCACTTGATTTATGAGCTCAGTAAACTAATGTAAACTCCTAATGAGTTTATGGTCTCAATCACTAGTTTCACTAGTGTCTTCCATACAGCATAGTGTTCATTTGATACATTAAGCACGGTATACCGTGTGACTACCTTGTGATTGACAGGTCATACTTAGTGAGTCCTTCCAGCTCAACGCACCAAACTCAGATCAAACTGTCAAACTAGGCAACGACCATACTCCTTCAGGCTTCAAAACGACCAAGTACATCATCTTCTTCAATAATATAATATTCAATATGAACTAATGCAAATTACACTGTAGTGCTTCATATGACTATTATAATAGTAATATAATTTAAAGAGTAATTCAACATCCACTGCAAATCTTGTCCTTTCTGACCTCTAGTGGTTTCACCTTGCTGCGGTGATGTACAGGTGCACCCAGTGACATCACTGATGGGTGTGGTCAGAGATGAACTGTTTTCAGCACGGTGTTAAGTTACTCTTTAACTCATTTATCCAACAGAAATACCGAACAATTGATCCTCAAATGTGAGCCATTATTTTTTATTTCTCATGATGAATTATTTTGGGGTTTGGACTACTAATCGGAAACCACCAGTCATTTTAAGACACGACATTGGGTGATAGAGTATTTCCTGGCATTTTCTACAACATCTGTGGTTCCAAATCTTTTTTTGTTTGACATACTGCTATTGCTATGACCAATAAGCTTAAGTACTTCTTTATTGACACCAATTGTCATGTTATTAATGTGTTTTTAGGAAGTGATTTTCAGAACTCTTTCTTTTTTAGTAGGTTTGATCAAGTTTTCGTTTATACTACCAACACATGGATGTGTCTGCCAATTATTTAGCACTTAAAGATATCTACATAGACTTCTCTTCTTGCTTTCTACCTCGTTTTCAAGCACTGTCAATGGCATCACGTGGTGTTCAGGTGGTACAACTCCCTCTTGTCAATGCGTATCTGGTAATTTACTGGTTATTGTGACAATAAATATACTAAAGATCAGCCTCACACCAGTTTTTAATCCGCCTTATGATCCTCCTAAATATAATAGGTTATCTAGGTTACTGCAGAACTGTCACATGTAATTAATGGATTAATTGAAAAATTACCAACACAAAAATCTAAATTTTAGCCCTATTATTCAGACATGCATTTTCTCTGGTTGTATTTACATTGTAATTGGATACATTAAAGGCATTGTGTGTAGGTTTTAGTGGAATCAAGCTCCAAACTCGTTGGAGAAAGTACTGTTCCTGCGAAAAACATGAAAGGCCCTATATAGAGCTAGTGTTTGGTTGGGCTACTGTAGTAACATGGCACTTCAACATGGCAGACTCTGTAGAAGAGGAACCGCTCCCTCTGTAGATAAAAACATCTCATTCTAAGGTAACAAAAACACAACAATTCTTATTTTCAGGTGATTATACACTAATAAAAACATACCTATAAATATCATATTCCATTTCCACCAATAGATCCTCCTAAATGTTACACACTGGACCTTTAAATGGGAAAGTCTTGCCATTCTGTTGAGCCAAATCTATCACTGAAACAGGACCACATATTTACTTTGCATTTCTTTTTTCCACATTCTACACTTTTACACAGTTTACATCCGTTAGTGATGTTGCCTTTCCTCTGCCAAAGGCAAACACAGCTGTCTTTGATACTTGAGGGTGAGCGCGCTACCACAATTACACTTAAACTGCAAATTAAACAGCAGGTATTACACCTCAACATGCACATACACACATTCACACTTTCAAATAGAAACGCAGATGGTTGGAAATGGCGATGGTAAGAAGCAGAAGGAAGGAGATGTCAAGTCACCGAACAAAAGCGAAGAAAATAAGCAGTTAAGCAAAAATTTTGGTGAGGTTTTAAAAATAATTTTATCTTACCCGAGGAACTGAGCTCCTGCTGGACCGACCTCAACCAGTCGGCTGGCCAGGCCTTCTCCTTCCACCATTGGAGGAGGCGATGCCAGTTTGTGTCTCTTGGCCAGTCGACAGGTGATCCTGGTGGGAGCGGTGCACTTTCTGGGCGGGATGATGATGCGCATGCCGTTGTGACGACTTCCTCTCATGGAGCCGCCCCTGGCGTCGACCATGAAGCTGACCAGGAACCTGATGGAGAGCGCAAAGAGGAGGAAGGAGAGCAAGAGATAGGAGACAGAGAGACAGTGAAGCAGAGAGTGCAGAGACAGGAGAGTAAACAGTGTGAGCAAAGTGAAAGAAAGAGTAGCATTTGTGGAGAAAAGGAGATAACCAGAGAGGGAGAGAAAAGGATACAGAAAAGGAATGGAATAAGAAGTAAAATACACATCAGTACAACAACAATATTGATGGAGAGAACAGCTTTAGTTGAGGTGAGGTACCTTCCCATGCCGTGATCTTCAAAACACACACAAAGTAAGTGTGAGCAAAAGAGGAGATAGATTAAGAAAGAAGAAAGTCTGGAGAGTTTTCTGTGTTGGCAATGGCTGCACTTTAAAAAGTGGTGGTTACAATTAGAAAATACCAACTTTATCAAGTAGATGTAATAATTTTGCTACATGCATTTCCAGAAAATTAATCTATTCCCTGATATTTAAGGTAAAGATGTATTGATTGTTGCCACACACAACCTGTAGAGCAACATCTTTTGTGTGGATGAATTAGCCACGATGCCAGCACAGGAGCCTCCAGTGTAACCTGTGTTTTATCTATA
Organism: Dicentrarchus labrax; assembly: GCF_905237075.1. Classification (NCBI taxonomy): domain Eukaryota; kingdom Metazoa; phylum Chordata; class Actinopteri; family Moronidae; genus Dicentrarchus; species Dicentrarchus labrax. The sequence continues at coordinate 19,516,217 of NW_026136712.1, read as the reverse complement.
TCAGAAGATATTGTAGTTTTGTGTGTCATTTTGACTTAAAAAAGTAAATCACACACACAAAAATCCACACACACACTGATCCACACCATGCAATTTGGTGAACGAAATGTTGTGTTAGTTTGTATGTAGCTGTTGAACAATGGTGTGAATATAAATTAGAAAAGTATGATTAACTAACACAAATATTATCTGTGGTTGCAATATATTAATCTTGAATAGAGCTGTATTAACTGATTAATGACTGTTTAACCTGGGTCTGTTGTAACTGATCTGTCCATTGACTGTCTGAACTTGCAGTTGGGAAATGTAAAAACTCTCAGATCCAGCTGTAACTACAGATCAAGTCCATATTAGCATCTACAGTCACATTTTGCGAGGTTTCGCAACACAAACTCATTCAGATCAGTTAGAGACTGACAAAGATTTTCCTCCAAACAAAAGGAAAAAATCCAAACCACTTTATGTCTGTAACAACACAGTTCACGAGAGAGGAGAGCAAACACAGATGTTATGAGTGAACAGAGAGGGGAGGGTGTGTGATGTCACCGGAAACAGGAAGTGACAGAAACAAGGTAGTGGTGGTGATAAAGAGGGCAACCAATCACAGTCAATCACCTGCTGTCGTACTGCGGGAGCGGAGAGGAAAAACTGCAGGAATGGAGGACAAAGCAACGCAGGAGTGACAGGTCAACAACAGAGCTGTGTCATTGGAAACACCACTGAGAAGAAGATTACCAATGAGTCCTTTAAAGGAGCAGTTCCACATTTTTGGGAAATTTGCTTTCTGGTTGAGAGTTAGATGAGGAGATGGATACCAAACTTTCTGTTTCATTTAATGCTACAGCCAGCAGCTGGTTAGCTTTGCATCGCAGGAAGACTGAAATTGTTGTTTTTATTGTACGGATTTAAAAAGAGAGATAAGGAATGTAACAATATAGGCGACGTATTCAAATCGGTGAGATGAGAAATATTAAATAATTTGTTAAAGAAAATATATTTTCTAGATTCTTGTCTCAGAAATAAAGGTATACCTTTATCTCATTTTGTTAAAGAAATCAGAAGAAAATCAAATCATGACCTCAGTCTATGTGTTAAGCTAAGCTAACCGGCTACGGGTTGTTGCTTCATTTTTTCTTAATTTTATTTCCCGGACAGACATGAGAGTGGTATCAATCTTCTCATCTAATTTTCTGCCAGTAAGCAAATTTGCGTATTTCCCCCAATGTCAAATTTTAAATTACAACTCCTTCATTTCTGCTGACCTTCAGCATCAGGTGAGCACGGGTCGAATTATTCTGTATTTGGTTACACAGAGAGAGAAAGTACAGCTAAGCATCATCTCTCTGACACTGTAGCTTTAAGCTGATTCTGGTATGTTTTTACAGGTTTGATACCATACTATTACACAGCAATTACGGAAATGAGGGAGGTGTAACTGTTTAAAACTTGGAAAGTACAGACAATCTGAGAGGGTGAAGAGAAATCGCTGCGGGTAGAAGCCGTTTTCTTGAGGGGAAAGAAAATGAGAAAGAGAGAACTGGCAAGGAAGACAGACAGAAAATACATACAGTAACAGGTAGGCGGAAACAAAGACAAGCACTTGTCTTGTGTCCTTATTGCCTCACACCTCGAATTTGTCCAAACGCCAAAAACACTGTAATCACATTAGCTTAGTTCTGCCTCTCCCTCCTCCCTCGCTGTCAGGTGAGACAGCATGGTTGATATTTCCCCTGATCCTTGTCTCCTTCCCTCCCTCTGCTCCTGTCTTTATCCGTTCATCCTTTCAAAAGTGCTTACCCGGAGTGTATTGGTGAGGAGACTAGGTTGACATTATCCAGTGCGTCTGCAGTCCAGCTGTACCTCCTCAGAGAGTCGTTGTCAAAGTCCTTAGCCACCGCCAGATGCTGTGGAGGAGACAGCAAAGGTCAGTGCAGTGCACGAGTGTGTGCGTGAGAGGAATCTTGCATGTGCAGAAGAAGAAATACATGATAATGTGTGCTTGTTATCTGAATGAGCGTACAGTCGGTGAAGGAATCAGATCACAATACACAGATTTTGTCATGAAGGGGTGCATTTAAATAACAAAGAAAAACAGAAAAGAATTAAGTGTATGCTAGACATCTTAGCTCCAACAAGAAAATCTTCCAACAAAAAGTTTCCTGATGGCAGAAATGTACACGTCATCTAAAATGAGGACACAAAGGTACAGACCAGCAGTGAGCAGCTACGATATAACAAGATGATAAGCCAACTTCATTTCAAGTTACACGTAAAGGAGGGCATCACTGCTAGTTCATCTTGCAGGATTTATGGCTGAGTCATAAAATTATTTCTACACATGGCAGATGTCATTAAGAAAAAAGCTGATGTGGATATATATAAAACTCTAGTAGGACACCAGAATTTAAAAACATCCTCTATACATACATATAGTGGAAAGAAAGGAGAGCATAAACAGAATAACAGACTTTTAACAGTTTCAACCAATTGTTTAAAAAATGCTTTATAACACTTTATAGGTTGATATTAAAGTTAGGAATCATTTTAAAGAGTCAGCTTAGAGAGTAAATATTGACATTGTTAAATACTGAAATGATAGTGTGGAATAAATTATCATTCCTAATCAATCCCACACTTAATAAGAACAGAATCCAGTTTTGGTATGTGTTGGTAGCGTATAGCCTCTGATTATTATCATCAACAGTCAGTCGACTTTGTAACAATGAATAGAAAAATGAATATAAACATGCTCTGATGGTAACATAACCAAATTGAAAACATAAAACAAATGATGGTAAAGTCTGAATGGCATATTCTCACGAGCACAGACAGAAGGAGCACATGATGACTTGAACATATACCTTATTATGTTGCTCTACAATGAAAGACCTTTCCTTACAGAGCATCTGGAGCAGCGTGAGAGGAGACAGGCTGTTATTTAGCAGCTGTTACATTCACAAATCATATAATCATGTTACTCTGAAGTCCTCTTCAAAATACTGCATTGTGTGTCTCATTGTACTGTAGCCCCGTCTGTACATTTGAAGGCAAAAATAGCAGCATACAAGAGAATGTCCAGACTCCTTCTAACATTTCCTGTTTGGAGCAATAATTTGACCAACAAAGGTCTCCGTCTCATTGCTTTCAAATTGAAAATGTCTCAATATATTAATTTCTCAGAGGCTTTTATTGTCAAGCTTAAAGGGGAACTTGGGCTTCATGCAAGAACCACTCGTAGGAACATATTCGTTCTGAAGTGGTTTGTACGACTGATTTTCATATAAAAGCTCTTCTTCTTGATTTCAGCAACAGCCCTCAGGTGACACGGCGTTAACAGCACCCATTATTTTTTCCCACTAGTTGGCTTTAGCAGGTCCTTAACTTCCACTGCTGGCCTTGGTAAAAATTAATGGTGATTTGCACAGAAAGTTAGGAGCGCTTGCTGAATCTGACATGGCACACTCGTACAAGCCCACCATATCAAAAAAGGAAGAGAGAGTTAAGATAAGAATATGAAAATGTTCTCGCATGAGGCCCATTGTTAGTACAATACCCCCTCAGGAGAAGCTGTCTACTGTCCCTGAAGGGCTACCTGGATGAGGCTTGGAGAGTACAATGCTGACTGATGAGAAGATGAGAACATTTTTACTATGATGCCTTTAAACACATCACATACGTCTCACCTCACCATGTCTACCAAAAATAATATTTGCTATGTCATTTAACATAACTCTGATACGTTTTTTCACCACGTCCACAGATGGAAGACCTGGTGGTAAAAGACTCGTGCTGTCTTCTGTCTTGTGGAATATAGTCCCTCTTTACCATAAGTGCCATTTTGCTGCATATGTAAAGCAAGTGGGCCATCACAGTAATCCTTCTTAGATCGTAGCACTAGCCACTAATCTCATTTCCTCTGTCAGTAAAATGTAACGGGATTGGTTGTCTTTATGTCAACGCCAACTCAGGTGTAAGAGGATTGGTGAATCGCCTGGCTTTTGGCACAGCACCAAGACGGCTTGGCACATTTGGAGGCAGAACTGAGGCGCTCCTGAAGTTAATGACCTGCAGATTACTGACTGAGAGAGAAGTAGAGACAGAAGACAGCAAGAGACACAGAGCGACAAAAAGAGACGTGCACCTTTAATCACCCATACATCCAGTCATGTACGTACCATATCCTTACTGGGTGCCAGCATCTCCTCTATCATCATACTGTCCCGGGTGAACGAGCTCCGGTTCAGCGTGTTGGACCTATCAGAACTGAAGGAACGCAGGCTTGGTGTGGTTGCCGTAGAAGTCACGGATTACCAAGACAACAGTCACAATGATGGAGAGGGGAGGTGAGGAGGAGGAGTCAGGAGGGGGGTGGGTGTAAGGGGGGGGTATGAAAGTGAACAGAAAAAACAAACATAAACACATTAAATGCATGCAGCTTCCAGGAACCTGACTGTATGCCACCAACAACAACCACAAGGCAAGAAAGGACGCTCTTGAAGAGGGAATTCAAGTGTTTCCAAGACAAACCCTGGAGCTAGAAAGAAATAATTGTTGCGCAAAGGTTACTGATTTGTCCGAGGCAACAAAACAAACATCTTCAGAAACTAAACTCTGTAGAAATGCAGATGCAAATGCAGCTGTCAGTGCTGGCTGATTTTCCAAATAATCCCTCTTGGATGGTGAATATGCAGTTAAAAAAAAAAAAACATGGGTTTGTTACAATGATCACCATACTGTGTAAACCTGTCTACAGCAAGTGGGCTATTCACACCAATGTGGCACACAATTCGAAAGCCCCACAAGCCTGAGTGAAGCAGAGTAGCTTATGAAAGTTAAGCAGATTATTGTATGATAGACAATGGACACAATACTGGGAAAGGAAGCTGGTATTGGCCGTCACGATGAAAGATTTGCAGCTAATTAGCTGCTGCAATTTTGTCTCATACTCATCTTTTGACAATACATCCATGTTAAACTGTAGATTGTTCAAAAGATGAAGTTTCTGTCTCATTGGTCAGTGAGTGTATGCAATGTTGTTTGTGATGGGGCCTTCAGAGAGACTTTTATGAGGCAAATAAAGAGCATTCCTGAGCGATGACATACGACGACTGTTTGCCTGCAACATCTCAACCGTAATTACAACACTGCTATCTGTTCCACACAAGTAAACCAACGTGAATCAATTAGTCTGTACTCCGAGGAACATGGCAATAACACAGCTCTCATTCAGAGTAGACAAACCTATGGAAGCCAAGAGAAGCTGAGGTTGCAATATATATATATATATATATATATCCTTTTTACTCAAGAAATGAATAACACAGTAATAACAAGGTTATTATCTCAAGAAAACAAAGGGTTCTGTTTTTGAGATAATGACATAATAACCCTGTTACCTTGTTACTTTAAAATAAAGACATTTTTTTTTAAATCATGTCAATTAAATCAATCTTCCTAATTTAAGGACAAAACTATAAAAGTTTACAGACAAATGTATCTCAGTGATTCTGCTTATGTCGTTAGCTTTGAAATAATGTATGAGAAATGCAGATGTAATTATTATGGAAGATTTAAAATGCCTAAATTAAACAATCAGCTTGTGCCATGCACACTACCACTTTTGGACATCACTGAAATGCAACACAGTTCCTTACTCTTCCTGTAATGTGATTTGATTTTATTGTGTCATGGAAAACTCATGTCACAATGAAACACATACACTTTTGTTATTGAAGGCTAACGGCTGAAGAACTGTCCTTTTCACACAAGTTTTTCATATAATTATAGCACAGTAAATGTATACATTGAAAATCACATATAATAATGTGTATTGTATTACACATTATTTTTTTGTTTGATTTGTTTGAATTTAGGCATTTAAAATCTTCTGTAACTTATCCTAAGATAACAGGGTTAAAAAAAAAGCCAATCACAGCTGCTCCCGGCTTCTATGTAAGGCAAAAATACAATATAAAGCAATAGTTGTTATCTAAAACTACCTGAAAATATGCCTTTGTAATTCATCTTTTAGATTACAAATTCAGGTTTGTGTTTTACACCCCTAATATACAAAACAATAAATGTATGCCAGTGTATGCCAAAAACAAAAAAAAAGATGAAATTATTGTTTCTTTTCAAGATAAATACATAGTATTTTCTCTATTAAAAATGTTTTAATGTGCGTAAATGTACATTTTTGATTGAAATGTACATATCTTCCTCAAAGGTGCTTAACATACAGTGAGAATACTCTGCACTGTCCGTTATTTGTGGTAACTGTATGACACTAAACTGATGAAGGCAATAGCTAATTGCCTACAGATGTATCAGTTCAGGTCCCTGGAAGCTCGATGAAGGAATACTCCACACAGAAACCAAAACGATGCAAAGCTCCACCTTTGTGGCAAGCCCACAAAGACCCAGGCATTAATGATACAGTAACCACAACCGAAAAAACAAAAGCAGGCTATTCTCTACAAGCGAGGAACTTCAACTGAAAGAAATCAGACATAAAGATCACACAAGTGAACCACAGTACACAACACAGTGTCTGATGTTAACATACAAACGTGTTACAAAACATAAAAAACTGGTAAAAAATCAACAAGTTAGTAGTCAAACATACACAGTAAATATGTATTACATTGGACCACAAAGTCATGAAATTGATAGTGACTGGAGGCTGGGGTTGTCAGGGGAGGGACAGGGGTGGAATGGGTGGGGAGGTATAGGGGGAGGTTTGGGGAGGCCCCTTCATGCCTTTAGCCTTACCTGACTTTGGGACTAACATTAAGAACGGACATGAGGAGAGAACAAAAGATCATGAACAGAGGAGTGGATAGAGAGATGCAGAGAGGAGAAAAGCCAGAGCAGAGATGCAGGTTGGTAGAATGATGCCTGATGCTGCCTGACTGTCTCACCACACCCTGTCGCCCTGCCTGGCCGCCTTACTGCTCCCTGGCTGACTGAAGCTTGTAACACATTTCCAATTCATAACTAATTTAATAATAAACTCAGTGTCCCCACATGTACACTTAATTATTTAAATTTCAAAGATTTATTATAGAGTTGTGAAGCGGGAGGAGTTATTTTCAGTTCCAGATGTGAGTCTCTCTGAGTCTGCGACTGATATTTTGGGCACTTCCAAGGATTGAATGGGGCATCAAACTTTTGGTTAAATCATCAGAACAAACAAAACTGCATTAGACAACGCCTGTGTATATGCAGAAATTTAAAGCTGCATTAACTGATTTATTTGGGCACAGCAGAAAAAGCTGTAAATGCCACACTGACATATTATCACGTTATAAAGCTGTTCCAGCAAACGTGTTAGCAAACAGTTGCCAGTTTACACATCCAGCAGCGGAGCAACCTCAGCATTAGTTTGGAGTCTTGTTTCTAACAAACTGATGGATATAAGTCTTATATTCACTCTCCCTTTAGCTCTGTTTTACTCCACTAAAGATAGACTTAAATACCTGGCTCTTTAGCGGCCCTACTACTATATATTCATCAGCTTTTTTGCTGCGGCCTGTTGCAGCTGGAATCAATTCACCAAAACAGTAAAGCTGCAGACCTTAAAACCAAAACAAGCTGAAAGACACCAAAACGGTGCATAGAGCTGAGGGGAACGGTGGAGTCGTGAGATAATTCTCACTATGAGTGTCGCCTTTCACATTACAGATTTTCACATTTTGATCCATTGTTACTATAAAAATGTTGAGTTAGCTACGAGTACATCCAGTCACAGAGCTGAAAATGACATGGCGTGTGCTGCTAATATCAGGTTGTATTACACTCAATTCTAGATTAATTCAGCTTTCATGAAACAATCTTAATTTGTTCCTGGCTGACTTTATTGCCATAGCAATGGCAGCTGGGGCTCATGGGTATTGCAGCATTTAGATTACCACAAAATTTCCCAGGAGTTAAGAAGAAATAATTACAACTGATGGCCATACCATAAAACTGTAGTAGCACTAAATCTTTATAGGAGATTTTTATGTGATTCTATGCCGAGGAACATTGAGGATATCCTGATAATAATACCTAATAATAAAACTTAAATTTTTTATTCTACAGCAGGAAAACCTCTGGACCAAACAGCTCCTCCCACGTCACAACTTCATGGTATGTATGTTCTGCTTTTTGTGATGTTCAAAAAGATACTATTTAATAATAAAACTATTAGCAATGTTGAAAACCTCAAACACAGAATGAGCACTGAAAAAAACAAACAACACAGTTACATGACATAAATACAACTTTCTGTCAACTCCCTGATAGTGATTTGTAGATAATTCCCTTCCTGAATTGACTGATGTGGAAGTTATTTGAGCCCACACCTACAGCGGTCCAACAATTTGTTAAAACCAATTCCAATGACCTCACACACACACACACACATGCACATCCCACCCCACTCAAACGGCGTATGTTGATCTAACCCAGCGCTCAAGGCCACAGAATCGAACATGTTTCTAATTTCCTGTGGCTCAGTGTCCATGTGTGTCACCCCTCAGATATTCAATAACCCCTCCCTCTTTAGCGGTGTGTCAATATTTATGTGGGAGTTCCGACAACCACCGAGAGCGAACTATGACCTCTCACTGGTGAGAGGAAAATGTGTGTGTGTGTCTCTGGTCGGAGGTCAGAATAATGTAAGGCTTTGCTGCTATCTCACACATAAACTTCATATTAAAGAATTTACTCCAACGCTCTGTGAGTTGATGACTGTTTGAGTTGGTTTATAGATCATGAGCTTTCACAAGACTTTTCTTGTGCTTTTACAGACTAATTCATGTGCCTGGGGTAACCCTGTCATCCTATTGATTATTGAGAAATGATTGTGTTTCTTGGAACTTTGAAAAAGACTCTTCAGCATGTACAAACTTCAGTGTATCCATCAAATTAATTGTGATACCTCGGTAAACTATAATAACCATAAAGAAAGGAGACCGTGGTGGGAATGTCTATCACATGCCAGCAATAAAAAAAGACCACAATTTCCATAAACCCTGTTGCTTCCTGTCTAAGAGAGCACTCTGATTCTTTGGCAAAAGGTTTTCTCTGTTTTTGAACGAGGAGAGTGGTGGCCAATTTCCTGTTTTATACTGTATCAATTTCCTTTTGTGCTGCAAAGCAATTAATGATTTTTATCCACAACCACCTGATCCAGTCACACCAGAAAGTGGCACAGACTTCCACGTCTTTGTTAAATATATATGTGGTTGTGGAAGCTTGGCTGACTGTCAGTTGACAAGCATTAGCCCGCTCGCTAACAGGACAATAGGTTCACACCATTTACTCAAAAGAGATGTTTATGGTGTAACACAGCTAAGAGCTACCAATGCATTCTCCATCTTGGACTCCCTCAGAGGTCAGAATTAAATGGTTTTCTATTGGTCGACAGTGTGAATCGACAGAGGGTCACCAAAGCTGGACCCCTGTCTCTATATATTTTGCCATTTTAAACACCAGTGTGACTGACCTTTACACCTCCCCCATGTACTCTCCAGAGGTCACTGACAATCTCCTCATTTTGTGAGAGCTGTACTGTATGTCATTACAATATAATATTAAAATGCCTAAAATTTACCTTAACAAACTTAGAAAGAGTCATAATATTGATTATCAACTGAGGTGTGTCTTACCTCTGTGACCGCGCACCAACGCTGAAGCCCATGTAGCCTTCCTGAGGGAGCGAGTCGTCCCCCAGCTCCCGCAGGTCCTGGGGGGCCAGATATTTATCTGTGTCCCCCGTCATTGCATCGTCACCTGCCGATTGAAAACACACAGGGCCAAAGAAAGGTTACAGAAAGAAAGCATCTTTTCATCTGTTAATGAGAGTCGGTTTCTCTCGTCTGTGGCAGACGTGTGACCAAGACTTTGCCGGTATTGTGAGGAAACTGAGGCTACATTCACACTGCAAGCGTTAGCGCTTATTTCTGATGTATTGCTCAGATCTGATCTTTTGTCTTTGGCTGTCCACATAAGATTCCAGTGTGAACTGGTGACGATCACAGTGAACCGCTTGCGCAAAAGAGCAATAATGCGACTTCACACACAGCACGCTGTCATATGGAGGTAAACATGAAGACAACGGGTACGGTTTCATTTATAAGCTTGATGTGCAGTGGAAGCCAGCAAATATGTGAGGAGACAACAATTTTTAATTATGGCTTTTAGTGGAGCAATGGCTGCTAGAACTAGTTTCAATCCTAAAGCTTTGCTTGTACAGAAGTGTCTACAAATACTTACAAGGTCTAACACCTCACTATCCCTCCACTGACAACCTCCATCACAGCCGTCTTCCATGTCTACATTCACCGAGTGACTCCCGCCAGAGGAGAAAATTGTGATGAATGTTGATCTAGAGTTCACACTGAGGTCGCAAGGCAAAAAAAATCAGACCTGTATCTGATTTCTGAAGTAATTGGAAGAGATCAGATTCCATGTGATACATGAAAAAAACAGATCTGAGTCACAAAAAAAATCTAATTTGGGCCAATTTGTCCTGCAGTGTGAACGTAGCCTACAGAGAATGAATGAGCAAAGCTCTCCTCTCACTCAGTAACTACTGTCCAGTACTCACATCCTGCTTCATTATCCTCAGCATTGATCTGTGGCAGAGCAGCTTTAATGGTCGGTAAATTCTATGAATGCAAATTTTAATCTTCTCTCTGTGTTTCTGGTTTCTGTTGTCTATGCAGACCATAACAGAGGGGCTCTTTTAGACAGACAGATCAATGCAGCCTCTACCCCGAGGCTGTTTTCCAGTTTAGCTTAAACACACACAAACAAAAGTCTTGCTGTCACTAAAGGCTTTTTTGTCTCAAAGGGACAAAACAAATGTTACCAGTCAAACTTGCAAACAATAAAAAGTGCTGCTGTCAGTAACTTTTCAGGTCAGGTTAGTTGAGTGAGCTAACAATAATAGCAATAACAGCTTTTTACATCTACGGAAGTTAAAAGTTTGACTGACGACAGATTCATGTACACCACCTTGTTTCCAGTTAAGGTGAATAAAAACACTCAACACGGCAGAACTCAGTGTCACCACAGCAAACACACCATTCAAGCTACACACACACAAAAAAAAAAGAGTGGTTAAAGAGTTGAAACATACGTTACAGGCCTAGCAGGAAAACAGTTAGCAGCATGTTATTCCCCTCAGAGGTACTGTAGATCCTAGCCTACTGATGAACCGGTGACCACAGAGTTGAAAGAGAGAAGGAGGAGTTTAAAGGGGAGAGGGGAGAGCAAGTGCACGCACACATGCAGAAACGAAGAGAGAAAGAAAAGGAAGGCATTCCAGCAACCACAAAGCACCGGAGACCCCCCTGCCCCACCCCTCCTGTCCCCTCATCCCCTGCTGCTACAGCACCCCTCCCCCCTAAACTTTCTCCCTGACACACACACACTCACACACACACACTTCACAGACCCCATCTGGCGAAATTCCAGCTCATTCTCCGGGACCCCCTTCTCGTTTCACCCTGAACGGCAGCAAAGCCCTCCTGAGCCGGGCAGACACTCACCTCCAGCTTTAAAGCACTTCATTCAGTCCGGTCTGCAGGATTTCACCCTGAACTAACTTTCTTCGACTCCTTCAACTCTCTGTCGCTCTCTCCTGCACACACTGTCTATCTCTCTTTCACAGCCCGGCGCTCACACAAACAGATCAGCTTTCTCCCGCCTACCCACCCTGCTCTGGGATTATCCAGTGTGTGTGTGTGCGTGTGTGTGTGTGTGTGTGTGTGTGTGTGTGTGTGTGTGTGTGTGTGTGTGTCTGTGAGTTACAGAACAGACACCTAGAGCTCACTGCAGGACAGAAATAGTAAGTGGGTGTGTGACTCAGACTAAGTTGTCTAACATCTAAACTCTACCTATGTACTGTCAATAGGAGTACGTAGAGTACAGCATCTATCTTCACTTCTCTCCTTAACTCTTTTTATGATCTTTATACTTTGTGATTTGTACACTGTTTTTATATATCGTCCTGTCTGTCTCTTTCATTTCTTCTTTCATTTCCTTGCTCTACCTGTCTGTCTGCTTGTTTATCTATCTGTGAAATCTTCCTTCCAGTCTGTGTAACAACTTGTGTTTTTGGTCACCTCTAGAGGTGACAGTGATTGCAGAAGTTTATAACTCTGCATCCAAAAAGGATTTCCTGAACAACTCCAGCCGGGGGTTGACGCGGCGGCTTGCAGCTGTCACAGCCTGATGCGGTCAGTCTGTCTTAATAAATGTAACTGTTCTTCATGAGACAACTAATAAAATTCAGAGCATCTAACAGACCTGGTTATAAGACTTTTGGGGCGATCTCCAGTCTGTCGGAGTAAAGACCATCATGCACTGTGCAGGAAACCTATCAGCTGTGAGAAAAATGAGGTGGAATCTTTGGTCATCAGCTCAAAAACTGTGGTCCTAAATTGCAATGTGAGACACGCCCACTGACGACTAATGTCAAAAACAAAAATTCTGGCAGTGTGAGCACTGCCTCGACGACAACCTCAAACCAGCCAATTGGAACACACCATTAAAATGAGGCTGAATACACTGGCCACTAGTTTTTTACTGCACTGCACTGCATGTTTGCACTTGCGACATTTGTACATATTACTTTTTGTTTTTTTTTCTTTTACAAATATGTAATTATGTTTTTCTAGAATTTTTCATTTCACATTTGTTTTTTCAAATTCTTACTTTTCATACTAGTCTAGGAGCACATTATACTACACATAGTACATGTGTATGTAACAAATAAACCTTAAAATCCACTTAGATTGCGACCAAAATTTGATCAGACCCATCTCGCACAGGGAACTTTCCAAGGACTACTCCTATCATAGCACTGTACTTTATCAATCTGTCACTAACCAATAAATCATAAATAAATAAATTAGTACTAGTACATCCCAACATCTGGAAACAGACTTTAATGTGTCAAGCAAACTCTCAAATCCTTTATAGCAAGTCCAATCTCAAGTTTTTGTAAGGAAATTACAAGTCAAGGTGCAAATCTTTTGGGTCAGAGTGCTGACTTTTGAACATTTTCTTTTTTTTTCTTTACATAGCTGGGATCCAAGGTTAGTGGCTCTGCAAGCTTAGAGTCTCAGCTCAAGTCTTAAGGGAATCAAGTCTCAACTGAGTCAAGTTTCAAGCCCTCATTTTAAGTCTTAAGTCTGACTCGAGCCCAAGCGTAAACCATCAATATAAGATTATCGTGGTGACAGTTTAACAAATGAGCCATTGCCTTATTATTGATGGTGCTGCTTCTACTTTTAAATGCCTTTTTTAAATAGCAGGTGTTATATTTAGAATATGAAATGTCAAAACCAAAGACAGACATGAAGGGCCACGGAGGAAAACACACAACAGATTTTGGATCTTCGCCTAAAATCAACACTAGAAACAGATGATTAATAAGTAAAAAACATCAGATATCAGCCAACATGTCGTGACTATGTTATTGCCTTGTAAATAGTTAAGTTATCTCATGATCCAGGTTTTATATCCACGCTGACTAAATATGAATTAACTTTACAACTCTGGAAAAACTCTTTGGATAGCCAACCATTTACAAAAGACTGCACAGGGCTTGTGAGTCCTGATTTAGATCATGGACTGTGTGTGTGTTATTGGAGATGTTAATCATTGCTGTTACTGCTGCTGGTATGTGGGCTTGTGAGTGTGTATTCGTGTGCCTAGAGTTACACTTCATATATTTTTAGATCCAGAGCGAAAGATGGACACTCCACTGAGGGGCTACAACAAAAACAACAACAAATTCAGTATGAGGGCGAACACACATCGACATACATGGAGTATAAGGAAACACACGCAGAGTTTAGTTGCATCAGTTCAGCTGCGCCACTTCAGACTGGTTATTGGAGTTAGTTACAGCGAGATCGCCATTAGACTTACAGGAATAGCTGATGCAGATATTTCCAACATCCATCTCTGTTTAAACAAAGCAGAAATACACCTTCAAACATTTTCTTTTTTTGAACCCCTGGAATATCTTTGCAATAATGCATGCAGGAATATTAGTAGTAGCATATAAAATGCTTATCTCATTATGCAAAAGTCACATTTTCCATCTGCTTTTTTCCCCTTTTCCCATCTAAAATCACTAAATATTCAAGCAAAGAGCCATAATTCATGGCACAGACGCTAACTTTATGACATCCTGCACACAGGCTATTCTACAAAGAGATTTACTGGGTGATACATTATATTGCATATATAGTGTGTTAAATATAAACGACAGCAGCAGAAGTCGCCTCCGACCACTCGAAACTACGGCACACCTGGTAATCTCATGATATCGCTCCATACACATGCTTAACAATTGTGGGAAAATAAACAGTTTCGAGGACATGTGGATTTCTGCAGGCTGCTGACTTTTCGCAGCAATAAAAACTGCAGACAGCTAGAAACATGTGACTACCTAAAAATGAAAGCCCGCTATTCTTTACCATCAATGCAGACTGTGTAGCAAAAACACCGGAGGGCAGAGTGAAAATGAAACAAACTATTGACTAAAAAATCTCAATATATCAATCCTTTCCTCCCCCAGTCAGTATAGAGTTCAAGTTCAGCCACTTTTGAGCCACACTCGAGACCATGAGAAAAGAGATACACAAAGTAAACTCACACACAGACACACAGACACACACACACACACACACACACACACACACACACACACACACACACACACACACACACACACACACACTCCAGCAGCTGACACCGTGTTTGCTTTGGCCCAAATGTGTGAAACTACAATGGAAGCGTCACTGACAAGCCACCGAAGACAAAGGCTTGAGTGTTGTGTGCCGTCTACTCCACGCCGTGAAAAGAAATCTGTTACACACACTCCACAACGCCATATGCAGACAGTTGGCATGGCAACCAGGAGAAAGACATATTCCCTGCATTGCAATGCATGAAAATACAGGAGGTTTTACAACAACACAGCATGAGAGAGTCGGACAGAAGCAGCAGCTGAAAGCGGCCTGCGTACAGTACGGGGTGCCACACATGAACAATATCAACGTTTGTGCATACGCAATCTTTACTAGAACGCAATTGCATCATGGTTCTTTTACCGTTTATTATAGTAATTAAAACGTGAAAATGAAAAAGCAGAGGTTGGAAATGTTAAGACCAGAGGATTGACATAAAGAAAGAGGTATGAAATGAGGATTTAAAGAACAAAAAAATGAAGAAAAGATGAAAAATACCTTCTTCCACATCAGATATATAGTCCTCTGTGATCATTTCGGGGACATTGGCTTTACAGACTGTGTGATTGGGATGGAGGAGAGGGTTAGAGAGAAAACGGGAACAAAAAAAATATGGAAAAATCATATCCATAACAAAATCATAAGAAGTGAAAACAAAGTGATTACTGTACATTTTCAATGTCTGTGTATTTGGAAATAAAGGCTTAAATCGTCATGATTGTTAATAAAATGTCAAATGATGAAATCAAATGAAATAAATTCATGATGGAAAGAAATTACGTTGGCTTTTTCACCTGAATTTCTCAGCAGCAACAACAAAATAACTGTTTCCTTGACAACAATGGGGAAATTTGGCAAACCACGGGACCAGCACATGGGATCTCATCGCCCAAAAGCCAAATGTGACTCAACCTGAGATTTTATAGACTTTGGCTGTCTCTCCAGGATTTGGGACTGGGCTCAGGTTGCACAGGCGCTTTGGATATTTTTAAAGTAAAACAGATTTACACATCAATAAATTGAATCTTTACCTTCGTCATCGGACATGTCCAGCACCTCGTTCATGGTCTCTGGAACGTTCATCTTGTGCTTCTCTATCACAGTCTGTCGAACAGAGACATGCTCTTAATAAGGTGTCAATGGTGACTTACATGTGAAATGTACCCATTAAAAGAAGTCTCACATGAACATATAAAGGCTGTGGAAGTGGAATAACCTGTGTTTTAATGGCTGACATGGTAAATTTCCACAATACTAATTCAAGTTTCTCTCCTTTATACTGCTTTCCTTCATTACTTCCAATTGCCTAAACTTTATTGGCGTTAAGGTACCATGAAATGAAATTCAACGCTCCCTGCTGATGTTTCACATTAAAAACCCACCAGGAAACAGGAGGGTTGTGTTACCACTGGAAGGCTTTTAATTTGACACATTGTTGCAGGAAGTCATATGTATTATTAACGCCAGCTTAATTTAGAATGAAAAACGTCAAAATAGACCCGACTCAAGTTAATTAGTGAGTGAGTTTTTCTACTAAAAAGCGAAGCTCAGCAGCAGAGTGGTGGGTATGTACAGCATGCTGAATTTATCAAGTTTAACAAAACATGATAAAATATACTTATAATCAACCCCAATCTGGTGATTTTTTGAACTGTAGGAATAAAGGCCTATCTCTAATATAATCCTGCAAATAATGGCCTTGGCTGCCATTTGAGAATTTATGGTAACTGCAGACATTTTTTAGTCAGCTGCGTTCTAAAAGGAATTCAGGCTGGAGTTTAAAATGTCAAATGATGCAGACATTGTTTTATATGAAAAAAGGGGGGAGGATTCGGAGAACATTATTACACTATTCAGTTAACACTCTCAGAAACACATACGTACCTGAGTGGTCAAAGTTTCCTCTGTGACCACTTTGAGTGTGTCAACTACAGAGATGTAGCCGAGCCTCCTGGCAATGGACAGAGCACTGTTCCCATTCTGGACAAAAGAAATGAATAAAACACAAAAGAGAGAGAGAGAGAGGGAGAGGTTTGAAACAGCATCAGGGGTGCATTCATTGTGTGGACTAAAAATGTAATCATCAGAGCTGTTTCACGTCTTATTTACTGTATGGAAACTAGTATATTTGGTACTTTTGGTACTTGCAAAGGTATAATTGTATAATGTGTATACTGAAGAGTCTGTGTGTACTAACGGCTGTGAGTTCGTTGGGCGATGCTCCGTGATGTAGCAGCAAGTTGATGATGTGTGTGTGTCCCTGCTGTGCAGCCTGATGGAGAGGTGTGTAACCGTTCTGCAGAGGAGGGAAAAAGAGAGAAAGGTTAGAGTTAGAAAACCCTCACACAGCAAACAAAATACATTAATTCTCCACCCACTGCCATACAGTGGATGTATGCTGCCTGCAAACATTAAACTGCCCAAATCTCCTCTGCACACAGAACCAAAGGAAACACACAAACACTAAATGCTTACCTTGGTCTTGGCGTTGACCTTGGCCTGATTTTTCAGCAGGAAATTGACCATCTTCACATTGCCATAGTGACAGGCCACATGTAGAGGAGTGTATCCCAGCTGATGATGCAGAAAAATCATTTGCATAATGTGATTAGATCGGTCATAGTAATTGGTAATAGTATTGCGTCTTCTTTGTCTGCTTAAATATGTGACAGGATGTCAAGCAAGTCCTGGTGAGCTCTGAGCAAGTAGAGACTAGTAGCATTACCTTGGTCTCAGGGTCTATAGTAGCTCCCTGGTTGACTAAGACCTCGGCAACGTTGACTTTATCCTCCTGGGCAGCCAGGTGGAGCGGAGTCAGACCGGACTGAGAACAGATAGTTAGGGACGGTCAAATATACAGAGTTAAATACACAAAGAGAATCAAATATAGAAACAGAAACAAGACAGATGTGCAAACAGAGAGAGACAGACGGATAGAAAGGTGTTGATTACAAGGTACAATATAATCCAGAGGTAGATAAATAAAGCTTGACGGGTCTGTGCAATATGGTAGCAAATTACAAGATAATATACGTTGACACACCCATACTAGAAACATCATAGACCCAATGCCAACAGAAATAACTCGAAGCAGATTAGAAACCTATAATATGATGAATGAAATGAACACGATATAAAAGTTTGGAGTTTTTTGATAGCTATTAAGTTACAATGAAGGAAGCTTAACACTTAATGCAGATGCTTCATACTAAAAGCCTAAATAACTGAGTCTTGGGTTAGGCCATGGCGATTAAACACAAGTTGAAAATAGACACACAAACACACCGTAAATCTGTCTGTAAAACCCACACACCAGTTTTTACACACAGACCTTATTGCCCTTGTTTATTGGAGCGTCCCGAGCCAGCAGCAGTGTCACTATGTCCACGTTGCCTTCCTGTGCCGCGAGGTGCAGAGGAGTGATCCCCTGGCGTGTTTCTGTGTTGGTGGAGGCACCGTACTCCAGTAACGTGGTGGTTATCTCCATCTGATTCTTCTTGGCTGCAATGTGGAGCGGTGTGTAACCGTTCTGGTTACAGAGAAACAAGAGAGGGTTGTTTCTTTGTTATTTTCTTACACCATCGTCCACTCACATGCAGCAAAGTCAAAGTACAGAATATTCTGAAATTAGATTCAATTTAAACAAAATAACACTTGCTTAATTCATAAAGCATGTGCATTTTCAGCTGAGTGTCATGAAGAATTGTAGGTATTGCACTGTGAGGATTTCATCATATTGTGTTATCTTTACAAAAGTCTGTTGTTTGGGAATACCACTCTCATATCTGTATGTTAAATATAGCTTAGCTTAGCACAAAGACTGGAAACAGGGGGAAACCGCTAGCCTGGCTCTATCTGAAGGTAACAAAATCTGCCTTTCAACACCTCTAAAGCTCACTAAATAACACGTTATATTGTTTGTGTAATGCATAGAAAAACCAGAGTGTAAAAACAACAACTTGCTGTTCTAAAAATTGCAATCTTGTGATGTATCAGAAAAATGCCTTGTCTTACAGCTCAGTTTTCTTTATATCGACATGTCGCTGCTGTTATTCTTTTGACTGATGGAGACAGCTTTATCCTCTCAAAATTTGCATTACTAAGGGATGTACAACTACATTTTAAGCACTTTACATTTTTACAGTTTATGTCTCCAGATATTTGCTAAATTTGTAAACATTCTTGTCTCGTCGAAGGTCGTCGCCTGAAAACACTGACTTTTTCAAAATTCTACCAGGGAATAAGAGTTATTGGGGCCTAGCTAATTTCAGTGGCAGCTCTTTCTGCATAGATGCTGTTAGAGTGGAACTGGAATCCAACCAGCCAATCACAATGCTTCGCTCAGGCGTTTTCACTATGTGGGTGACTGAAACTAGGTCAGCCTGCTTTCACCCAGAGCCAAAGAGAGAGGGAGAGAGGTTTCGGTGCATTAATGCATTAAGGAACATCCGATATAACCACTTTGACTGACTCTTACCTTTGCAGCAGCATGCGGTGAAGCTCCCTGGTCGAGCAAGAGCAGCGCCACCTTCTGGTTATCATAGTGTGCTGCCACATGCAGTGGAGTTAGTCCACTCTGAACACACACACGACCATTGTTAGACGGTCATATACAGACAGTGTACAGTGCAGTGAGGTGACAGAGAGAATACAGTGAAAGCTTTGAGTGAACAAACATGTATACAGCTAATGTGATAGTGTGCACATGTGTGGGTTGCATATAGGAATAAAGAATTTACTGTTCCACCATGTTCTTTATGTGGGAGCTCCCACACTCTCTGGTTTTGTCTCTTTTAAACCATCGTTCTCTCACACACCAGTTCTAAAACATACCTTCCCAGCTGCATCAGGCGGAGCATTTTTCTGCAGCAGCAGGTTGGCGACCTCGATCTTGCCGTACTTCGCAGCCACATGCAAAGGAGTGAAGCCCTTCTGGAGAAACACACAACAGAAAAAAATATTGAGCCAAATGTATTACAAAATCTACTCTACTAATGCGATATGACTGTTAAAAACACTTATATAATTTACTTATATTAATAATAGAAAGTTACCATTCTCTCTTTTCTATACATGGTGGCGACACAAAACCATATGTGTTTAATCACTTGTGATGGAGCCATGCAAGGTTATGTCACGATAACATGAGAAACTGATTATTTGGTGCTTAATAATGATGAAACATAATAAGAGCTCCGGGTGTGGAAATAGGATGTGTGTTGAGTGTGTGTTACATCAGATTCTTCAGCTATGAGGCAACACAGATCCCTGAACATACTCAGTCCAGATAGACCCGACTCTGTGTGTGTTTGCACATGTGCTACATGTGCATGCACGCAAACAGAGAGGTGACTAACAGTTATGAGACTCGACAGAATCCAGAAGGGCTTCCTGGTTCAAGGCCTCTGAATTTCAACAGTATGAATCCATATCTATAAAGGTTGTGGGTGGATGAATGATTTCAAGTAAATCGGGAAAAGAAAATGCAAATGAATGCTTGCTTCCATCCACTACCATTATGCAAATATTAGGAGGTGGTTTAAAAGATAAGCAGTAGGTGGTGCCAATTCTCCGGCAAGCATGGATGTTTTATAGAGCAGCGAGGACACTGTCAGTCATGGGAATTAAATGTTAACTATGTCACAATTTATTTGGAAAAGGTTTTTTTTTTAATATTTATTTTGCAATTTCTATCAAACTTTTCTAATGCGCATAAAAATAAGATGATTGAAATACAGCTAAGGATCTAAAATTGTGTATGTGCACCTAAAGCAGGGGTATATTCAATTAAAAGAAAGTTGTACCTTGCTATTGTCGCCAAGTGCATGCTCATGGTGGGAATTGTTTGGTCTTTGTAAATAATTTTATAAGGAATACAGTCTGCTCTATATGAAATGTCCCCTGAGATAACTTGATATGATTTGGCACTATAACAATAAAATTGAATTGAATTACGAAGCCTCAAGAGGTCTAATGTGAAAAGCCTTTGTTTCGCCAGTATCCAGTAATGGCTGAAAATGACCTGGAAACATCTCCCCTTTTTGACTGTATATAGACTTTAGGGACTTTCCTCAGTGTTGAAACTGAAGTCATCAAACGCTCAATTGCAGATGAAATGGATGTTATGAAATGAGTAATGCATAAAGAAAGCCTCTCCAGGAACATTGTTTTCTGACTCTGGAGGAGTTACTCTGACCCAGCTCTCCAACTGGCACACAGTCAACTGTAACCCGTGTTCCTCAGTCCAAGTGTCCCTTAAGGTTGGGAAACAGCGCAGCAGTAACACATCAAGTATTCAAAATCTGTCTCATGTAGCGGATCTAAAACTGTCAACTACCTTGTCATGTGGACACCTGCAGCCTGTTGCACCAGCTGTGTGTACGTTCAAACTTAGCCTAGTTATAACTTAAATTATTATGCACTGCGGAGGTGAGTTACAACTTAACTCTAAGTAACAGTTAATAGGTTTACACATGCCACTAACGTAGTGTAAATCATAAAATGTCACAAAAATATTTTTATTCTGCCACAGTATCATTTTTTCACACCATCATTTTGCGACACATTAATATATATAATCAATTTAATATCAATCTAGCTTACTACGATGTGCTACGATGCCAAGTGGCTCATACCACCCAGAAAGCCAACAGTTACCATGACGATCATTCATTGGCTACTTGCCTTAGTTACGACTTTATGCCCAAACTAAACAGGTAATGGCCAAAGTAATCCTGGTGGCAACCAGTTTTAGTAGCTGATTTAGTTACAACCTAACTGAGTCTCTAGTGTCCACTTTACATCCTAACTTAGGACAGAACTTACTCTTAGCTGGTGCAACTCAGTCGAGAACACTCAGCACACACTTCTGATCCAGGCAGCACTGTCCTGATGCTTTTTGGATCCTACTGCCATAAGACACAGCCTGCTACTAATAAAAATAGATGAGCAGTAAGGCTGAATAATTCCTGTTATTAAGTAGTTCTAATTCTTGCTGCCATTTTGTATCTTAAAGACTATTTCTCCCTATCAGCTATCAACACAACCAATGTCCGAGAAGTATTTGTGTCACATCAGATTTTCTTTGTGTGTGTGTGTGTGTGATGTTTACCTTGGTAATAATGTCCAGACTCGCTCCCTGGTCCAGCAGCGCTGCAGCCACATCTTTGTGTCCCTCTCTGGCGGCCAGGTGTAAAGGTGTGTATCCGGAGCTGGTGGTGGCATCTGGGCATGCTCCGTTTCCCAGTAGCTGGTGGACAATGTCTTGCTTACCAAGACGGCTTGAGATGTGCAGTGGAGTCTGGTCGTCCTGGT
Source organism: Dicentrarchus labrax (assembly GCF_905237075.1). Lineage (NCBI taxonomy): Eukaryota > Metazoa > Chordata > Actinopteri > Moronidae > Dicentrarchus > Dicentrarchus labrax. The sequence goes on along the minus strand of NW_026136712.1, from coordinate 19,494,147 downwards.
GACAACAAACAAACATTTTTCATTAATACCAAGCTGAGCTTTGTTGAGCTTTACACTAAAAGTCGGTGCAATTTCTGTAGTTTTTGTGCGTTTTGAATAAGGAACAATCAGTTTACAACATTCAAACAACTTGTATCTAATATAATGAGTGGGACATTGCTTTATTCTTGCTGAAAAAATAAACGTTTAAGATGCATTGAAGTAAGTACAAATATTTGTATACATGCACAAAAAAAGAACTGATTGCAACCATTATGTTGTTTCCCTACAAAAAAGGTTTCTTCTTACAATGAGAACAAGAGGAATAGTTCAGTACTGTAGTCACTCGGTAATTAGACATGTGCAGAGACACAACCACACACTCATTACTGTGCCTCAAACAAACATGCATAAACCACACACACACACACACACACACACACACACACACACACAATGGCTGAACGGGTTCAATGTGTTTTCTATTTCGATGGATTTCGATTTTTTGAATTCAAATGTCACACGTGGTCTACCTTGGCCGTGGCATCGACTCGTGCTCCGTTCTGGATCAGATATCGGACCACATTTGACTGTCCTGCCCTCGCTGCCATGTGGAGAGCTGTCTCCCCTCTCTGAAACATACACACACACACACACACAAACACACACACAGACAAGAAAGAGGGTTTATAGTTAATCCAAAGTTATGATTCTTCTCTGCCCTCCTTCCTCATGAAAACACACACAAATCTTGTAGAAACTCCCTCTCTGTTGAGATGTGCAGAGAGAAAAAGGGAGGAGGAAAAAGAGAGAGAGAGAGAGACCCCCTTGCTCTCCACATCCAACTCACCATAATGACGTCCCATAATGCTCCGTTTCTACGGTAACCTGGCCACAGACACGGCGTGGGCGACCAAATACTTGGGGTTGAAGAGTTGAATGTGCTGCACTCTTTCCCCTCTCTTCCCCCTCTCTGTTTGCTCATTACTCCGCTCTTCTCTTTCAACTCTTCCTCCTATCTATCTCTCCCTTTCTCTTTTTTCTTCTTTAACATGTGTAAGAGTTAACAGGGTCAGCAGTAAAGGGTTTGTAGCTCCAATAAGAAGAGTGTTGATGGACAAGACGAGAGTGCGAGGTCCTTTCCTTACATACACATGGCATTAATAGACTTTCTCTCCTTCCTTCCTGAACTACAGAGGTTTTCTCCGCTGTCTGCTCCAGTGACAGCAGATCTCAGACGTTATCAGTACACTACAACCAAGTAAAAATACTGGTGTTTTTTAGCCACTAGGGGGTGGCAGAAACAAGTTGTGAACACAACATTTGACATATCGTCACCTTTTAAAGTTGATATGGTGAACTCAAAAGCAGTTCTTTTTACTATTTATATTCACAATATTATTTCACTTTTAACGAACTGCCATGTACATTTATACGAGGATGGCAATGATCAGTTTAAAATTGAGACTGTTTCATAAACAGTTAAAAAAAAACTCCTTGTAATTTGAAGTAAAAATACAAGAGTATCATCAGCAAAATGTACTTTAAGTATCAAAAGTAAAGGTACTATCTACTCCTACTACTATAAAAAATATCCCGTCACTAATATATTATTATATCTGACATTATTACATTGTTAACATTGATTCATCAGTGTCTAAGCAGCATTTTACAGTTGTAGCTGGTTGAGGTGGAACTAGTTTAACTACTCTATATACATTATATATTTTATTTAAACTAAAGGATTGAGACATTTTTTTCTAAGGGCCCAAAACAGTTGGGAACCACTGGTTTTATGTGTAGACAAAGCAACTAGTACCTACAACTATCTGTTAAATCTAATTTAGTAAAAAGTACAAAAACGTAGAACTCACCACATTGCTTGTGTTTGGCGAAGCCCCGTGGTTAATTAGCTGGTGGACGATGTTGTCATGTCCCATAAATGCTGCAACATGGATCGGAGTCAGACCAGACTGTAGAGTGAAGAGACACACAGAGGAGGGGACGAACGCATGAGTGAAATACTCAGTTACAAGTCCTGCATTCAAAATGTTACTTAAGCAAAAGTACTGAAGTTTAATCAGTAAATATAAGTATAATATACATAAAGCATCAACATGTCTGCAGCATGTGACTGTTAATGGGGGTGTAACTTTTTTTAACAACAGTAGTTAATATTAAGTTATAGTGTCCTAAAAACCTTCTTTTCTTAAGTTTAGTTAGGATCAACTTTTCTCTGACAGAAATCAACTTGTTTCAAGAACATTTTAGAAACAACTGTGAGAATCTTAAAAGAAGGCAGAATAAGGGATTGCTGTCTCGAATCAAGAAAAGTCATGAGACCAGGTGACTTCTATTTAAAGAGGCTGAAATCATCTCTGCGCAGTGGCAATTTATATTTATTTATTAATATTTTAACCTTTTCATGCCAAAAACTTTCTTCTTGTTTCCAGTTATGTCTCAAAGGCTCTTATTAGCTCCAAATATTTCCTTTTTCAGAACAACCAGGATTCCTTGAAGATTTATTTGAAGTGAATGGAGATTTATAATGGATCATATGTGTGTAAAATGTAGGACAGCCTTGAAAAAAGTTTTACAAAATGCATTTTATTAGAACTGTGAAGGTGTCAGATATGAGAGCTCATCACAGAACAGTAACACAACTAACCAGTAACATCTTTGAGGTTTTTGGTGAAACTGACAGCAACTATGATCTTACAATAATACCCCATAACTAATAAATAACAAAAACTTCCAAACATTTATGACAGCTACTAGACTGTATACTTCATTAAAGGCATTATAAAGCCAATAAAAAACACTGTGAGCCTCCTTTTAGGGTGAACAGAACAAATCAAAAACTGATGCTCAAATGTTGCTTGGATCAGCACACAAAGAAGGGTTATAGCCAAGTGTGATAGTTGATTGTGTTCATAAGAGCCAGGAATATTGATATGTTGATTGACAGCTAAATTGTTCAATTGGTGTGTTTACAAGCCCGACTGGGACTGATAGGGTTAAGAAAATGAGAGTTTTATTCAGTAACAGACAAAAATGACTCAGATACTTAGATGAAGATTTTTGCAGCATGTGCAGTATTTCAAATGTTAATCTTCAAATTAACTACAGCTGTCAGGAGAGTAAAAAGTAGAGTATTTTACACTGAAGTACAAAGAGGCAGGAAATGCATTAGCTTAGTTTTTATTTTTTTGCATTATCATGTTTAAATCAATCTAAAATAATAGCTTTCATCTTTAACGTCATCACATTGTGCGCTCTGGGAGATGCGCAGTGGCACCAGCTGATTGGCGCGGGTGGAGAAGAGTGGAAGAGTAGAGCAGCTAAAAAATGAAAGTAAAAATGTATATATTTAAAAAACTAGTAGTTCAAATAACTTCTGGAGTGGCCAGAATTATTTTGTTCATGTTTGGACATTCAGAAATCTTTTGAACCACTATGTTTCTCGTTTTATTTAATTAAAATTTGATTTAAAAACAGGTCAAAGGCTTGTATTTTTTTATATTTATGACTCAATTTCAATACTTTTTTTCAATTATTAGGGTTTATTGACTTATATAACCTTTTAGCTTAGGCTGTACAGATTTTAGGGATATCAGTGATTTCAAGATACTCAAACAAATTACATCACAATAAGCAAAAACAGCAATGTAGGCACTGGCAGACAAAATCTATTGCAGAGTTCAAAGGGTGAGTAATGTACAAGAACGTCAGAAAACGAAGTTCAGTTCTTGAGTAAATGTTCTTTCCACCACTGTGACGACAGATTTAACCCCTGTGAAATACCAAACAAACCGAAAACCTGCCTACTCTCTCCAGTGATGCTCCCAGAAGTTCACAGAGTGCAAGTACAAGACATTTCAACTGCAGCTTTTCTTTTTGCTGTAAAACTGATTACACAAAAAGACAAACACACACACACACACACACACACACGCACACACACACGCACACACACACACACACACACACACACACACACGCACACACACACACACCTACCTCAGTGACTGCCTGTATAGACGCTCCATGCTTCAGAAGTAGCTCCATCACCTTGACTCTGTTTTTCTTGCAGGCAATGTGCAGGGGAGTGAAACCATTCTAAAACACAGAAAATCAATACAAAAATCTAAACATTTTAAAGTATAAAAAAATAATCCAAAACCTCTTCGCGTGTCGCTCTGCAGGTCTTTGCGGAGCTGGCTGAAAACAAATCTGGAACGCAGAATGGAAACTACAGTACAAAAGAGAAACCTTCTCTCTTTTTTTCCCTTCTTTTTTCACTTTTTCTCTCATGCAAACCAGACAAGCATGTGTGGAAATAATTGACTCTTAAGCTGTAAAAAAAATAAATAAAAAAAGTATGCTGGACTGAAATAGATACTTTTCTTTACAACTCACTCTTCACTCGCCAACACGTACACTCTCTCTCCCTCCCTCTCTTACTCGCTTGACTTTGAGGTTTCTGGCTCAATCCTATGACTTCATTTTCCTCTCCGTGTCCTTTTTTTTTTTCCTTCTTATTCTCTGGCTATAAAGTCCCAGTGCTCTAACCACACCCAGACTTCTCCCATTACAGAACAGAGATGGTTGTCTTACACCAAAACACCGGCCGAAGATATAAAGTCTCTTTTAGTCTCTTTGTCTTCTTTCCTTTCCAAATTTCCTTCATGTTCTCTCACCTGTGTCTTTTATTCTCCATTAAAGTTCCTTATTTCTTTTTTTTTTGTAAACAAACAAAAAGGAGGGATAACAAGGGAGGTAAGGAAGAAAGGGCAGATAGGAGGAGGAGAGGAAATGAATGACTTGAAAGGAGGAAGATATTTTGGGTTGGTTGAGAGAGGAAATCATCCAGATCTGATTGCAACATGTAAACAGAACCACAACAACTGCCACACGCACTGCAGGAGAGCAATCTATTTTATACTTCAGTTTGTCCTTTAAAGTTGCATGGTCTTAAACATGACTCAAGTGTGAACTGAATGGTGTCCCATTGAAGTAAAGGCTGCAGCAGCACAGTAAGTTCACAGAGAGAGATACAATGCACTTCTTTATCATTTAATTATCATTTCTGATGAGAAATAAATAAAAATCAGTTTAACAAACCATAGAACACTGTGAAAGAGCCTCTTCTTGTGAGAAAATATAAATAAAAAATTCAATATAAAATACAAATATGTTTTCATTAATCATTGTGGGACAAAATGGAACTTAAAAAACACAAAAAACCCTCCCTAAATATTCAGCTTTCAGAATGATACATATTTCTAGATTCTATCAAATAAATGAATGCACTAAAGAAAAAGAATGTACTGAGTGGTTGAAACGGGTTGAAAATGTGGGCAAGACGATTGATTTTAAGAGCTTTTGAATGGAGAGCAATTTCCCTCCCCCACTACCTTCCTCCCAGTCCTTTCCACACTTTTATTTTCATCATAAAAAATGATTGGTGAGCCTTTTCCCAAGCTACAGAGATCAGCTGTTTCTCTTTGCTGCCAACTCCCATCCTCCTACATTCATCCTTTTATGCTCACCAGTGCCTTGGCGTTGGGGTTGGCCTTCTTGTCCACGATGACCTTTGCCACCTTGTAGTGCCCGCAGTGGGCGGCCACGTGCAGCGCCGTCAGGTAGTCGTTGGTCACGTCGTCCACGGGCACCTCGTGGTGCAGCAGCAGCTGGACGCAGTTGAGGTGGTCGCCCTGCGTCGCCATGTGGAGCGGAGACAAACCATTCTGGAAGGAATACAGGAGGAAGAAGCATTTGTGAGGCGGAGTGAGACAGACATAGAAAAAGAGAGTGAGAAAGAATCGAGAGAAGAACAGAAGTAGAGAATGATAGAGGAGAAGACACACAGGTTGAAGGTGTACCTTGGTCTTTGACAGTATTGGAGCTCCTCTGTCCAGCAGCATCTCCACCACCTGCTCATGGCCACTCCTGGCTCCACAGTGGAGAGGAGTCAGACCGTCCTGTGAGAACAAACAGTAAGGTAAATGCCCAGTGGCTGTGTTCAGGTTAAAGTTTGGACTTCATACCATCACCTACAGCGTCTTTAAGCAGCACAATAAAGCCCTCACTGCAGGAATTAATGACAAGAAAATGCAGGTAACTCTTCCCTTCCTCGCAGCTGTGGGAGGATTTTAGTGATATTTGTGATCTAATTTCCTTTTAAGGAGTACATGTTTGTATACGGGCTGAGAAAATCCCTAAACTAAAAAGTGTTGTAAAGTGCTTAAACAGAGCTGCTTTTAACAAGCTGGAGATAATAATATGGGTACTGTATGTGCCTGTGTTGGAAGATAAATGGACAAGGCTTAGGTCTGCTGACTAAAAATTTTACATAAATGTTAACCGTTACTTGGAGCATTTAAATAAAAGACCCCACCAGGGACCGCAAAATCCTCTGCTGCCTTGATTTTTTTAAACTACTTTTTATCTTATCTGTCTTGTGCAAGACCCCAATTTCATGAAAGTGCATAACTAAATCGATGGAGTACCTCTTTAAATATTCATTAATGTTAAAAGAAAAAATTGGACTTTTCTGGGTCAAAATTATGTGTGTATGTGTGTGTGTGTGTGTGTGTGTGTGTGTGTTACCTTGGTCCGTGCATCTATCTTGGCCCCTCTCTCCAGTAGCAGTCGCACCATGTTGCTATTGCCACGTTTGGATGCTACGTGCAGCGGCGTTATGTCATTCTGGGGAGAAAGAAAAGCATCATTTCATCATTCAGCTGCAGAGACAAGAAGGTTTTGAAATGTACCACTGAGTTTGAGTTGTAGTTGTTCTAAGAAAACAACACAGAACATCCTAACTCTGTTTGTTGGTCACATATTATCACGTAACACATAGATGAAAATTCTAAACATTGTGCTTATAGTGTGCTACAATTACACAATTTGCAGATGTATTTCAACTAAAAATGAAGATGTAGAACACAGTTCAGACTCAATTTTACTGACTCAATTACAGACAAGGGCTCTATTTCACAGGAAAACTGATAACTATCTCCCTCTAGAGGAAGAGAACTACTCCAGAAACATGAGCAGCACGGTGTTCTGCTTTAACAGTTTTCTTGCTTTCTTGTTCCTGCCTGAGAAACCAAAAGTATCTCTGACAGAAGTACATATGGTCTACTACTTATTTTATCATTATATAAAATGCATGACTACCGACTGCTTACTGTAAGTGTTTTTTTATGTATTCGATATAATGCCTCCAAAACAAATCATTTGCACTATTTTGTACAGTAAATGTGTGTATGCAAATGTACGGTAAAACAAAGTGTTGGTCTGTCTCTTAATACTTTCCTGCATCCTAATCTTGTCTGACACACTTCGTCCTAGATCCGTATTTTCTGTAACAAATACATTGTTTCTGAACGATGCATTTGCTGGGGACTTTCTACCACCTTCATTGATTACAAGGGGTATCTGACTGAATCCAACTTGGTGGAAAACATTAGGAATTAACTATACAAAACAGAAACACTGTCTTCTCACTGATGGTCTTGTACGCTTATGTAGGTCACATAGAGGCATCAGTATTTAACTGAGACTGTTTCATAACCAGCTACAAACTCCTTATAGTAGGTTTAAACTGAGTTAGAATTTAGTTTGATAAAGTACTGACTGACATTCACTAACAAACACACCCTTAAACCCAGCATCCATTCCTACAATCTCTAGGATCACATAGCACACAAATAACAAGTATATGTGTCCTCCAGCAGAGTGACAAGCACAGCTGTAGAATTACATGAGTCAGTATGAGATTCCTGCACACACACAAGCACATACATATCATCATGAGAGTTGCGGAGTGAGTGCTTGCAGCAGCACTCACTTCAAAAGGTCTGTGTGTGTGTGTGTGTGTGTGTGTGTGTGTGTGTGTGTGTGTGTGTGTGTGTGTGTGTGTGTGTGTGTGTGTGTGTGTGTGTGTGTGTGTGTGTGTTTGCTGTCTTTGAAGTGAAGTACTTACCCTTGCCTTGAAGTCTACAGCTGCCCCTCTGTTAAGCAGGAGCGTTGCTACGTTGATGTTGCCGTAGTGAGCCGCAATATGGAGAGGGGTGAAACCGCTCTGAGAGGGACGAGAGACAGAACAGGTGGAAAGAGAAACAAAGGAGTGAATTAAAGAAGAAATATCGCTTTTAACGAGCTATGAGCAAAGCATGATGGGGGCATTATAAAGCGGTTGGCCAAAAGCAGGCTAACAGAGCACAGCAGACCAGGGCTGAAACATGCTTGTTGAAGATTTTACAAAATAAAAGGAGTGCTGGGTTTTTCTTTCATAATAAATATGCTTTTTTGAAATGGATAGAATCATAATATAAGCAAACATAAGCGCATTAAGCTCCTGTCAAATGAAAACAATGCAAAGGTAATTTATTTGGGAAATGTAAATACTGAGTGTCCATTTAAGTTTTTAGAAAAAAATTCTATTCTTGTCTGTGTTGTGCTTTCATCTGACAGGAAATACAAAAACCAGACATGCAGGTGTGCATGCATCTGCATTAGTTATAAGCAATCTGGCGCAAGAATCTGGCGACATGATACGTATCCCAATACAGGGGTGACGATTCAATATATTGCGATATATTGCGATACTGTAAACAAGGCGATTTTCGTCTTTGAATTGGAAAACTCATAGAACAATAGACCATAATGCATGCTGAAAATCGGATTTAAGAACATAAAAATCGATACAATATCACAAAACTAAAATATAATATAATTTATATAAAAAATATATAAAAAAATGTATATAAAAAATATAAAATAATTCTATAAAAGCTGCTTTAAAGACGCCATCACTTCAGAGGCCTGACCTAAAGTAACCACTTTAAGACGTCACAGTAACCAGGACAGATCTCTTCATCCAGTACATAAATTATCAATTTATTCACATAATGAGATCAGTATTAACTGAGGGTAACTTTTCCAAAGCATCAAACAGGAAAGTTCAACATGTTATTGATCATGTCACTGAGAGTGAAATCAAGGAGCTCGTCTATTGAAAGCGGATTAAACCGCTTTCTGGGCACAGTGACAGTAATTAGCATTATCTTACAGGACAGTCAGCACAATGTCAGGCTCATGTTTGTTAAAAAACGCAATTAAATACAATCTATCGGCATGCTAAAGCTCCACTGAAGTCATTACTATCACTTCAGCCAGTTTTTCCTCTCACTGACAGCTGGATGAGAGACAGATGATCCTGTGTACGACCAAATGTAATTTACGCTACTTTAGACATTAGCAATTTGCAGGAAATACGACACAGGAATAAATCTAATATTCAAGACTATGTGCATCAAAAGCAATCACTCAAGCAGTGCAAGGAACAATAGCACTTTTTTTCTCGTTGATGGATGTCACAAATATTATTGTAACTCGAGTAGGATCACATTACAGAACTGTGGATGGAAAAGAGAAGTCATGGGGGAAAAGATAAAAACCTGTACTAGTATATTCTGTAACAGCCAAAGACAACAAGCCTAGCGGATGCAAACTCCGATGTTCTGCGGTGAGTTTTTGCTTTGAATAAAATGCACTGCAACCTGACACAGCTTGCATCATGTTGGCTGTCATGTTAGCTGGCTCTACAGTAATATGTCATTTAATGTTTCTTGATCACACCAAGACATGATAGGAACGCAGACAAGTACTGAACCATTTACAGTAAATGAGGACAAAAAACCTAAAGGGTGAGGGTTAAATGATCTGGCACTCACAAGCAATGCACGTCATTTTCTGGCCAAACCGCACAGATAGAAAATCACTTCTTATAATTCATATTCAGAATTATTATAAAATGTTGTTTCGTCTACAAAGATATTAAAGGAATACTTAACATTTTGGCAAACATTTTGCGCTTATTTGCACTACTGCGGAAAGATCAATACCACTCTCATGTCTATATGGTAAATATGAAGCTACAGCCAGCGGCTTAGCTTGGGCACAAAAGAACCAGAGGATAGTTAGGGACTTCCTGGATCCTCACTGTGAGGCAGATGGAGACAAACAAGATAAAATGTGCTTTCCGGTAGAATTTGTTACCTTTGGAGAGAGCCAGGCTAGTTGTTGACTGCTGCTTTTTCTTCATATTTACCACCCAGATATGAGAGTGATATTGTTTTTTTCATTTCACAGCAAGAAAGCAAATAAGAGTATTTCCCAAACACGTCCAAATATTCATTTAAGGCTCAGCAGTACGTCTTTATTGAGGTTGTTCTTAGCTAAGAGTATAGTCAAGTTCAAAATAACATTTAAAGACAGGAGGTAGTATGTCCAGCTTATACACGTTGCAGCTTGACCAGAAATTAACAACTGAGATCTACCAGTAGTACTGTCCAATGATAGATCCAGAAGTGGATAGAAGGAAAATGCATCAGGAATGAAGTCTCTTGAAATATTATACATATATTTGCACTAAACACTACGTGTTAGTCTGTGAAGAAAAATCCTTAAATCGATTTGAATGTAAATTACCCCTTGATTTTTTTGCTGTAGCAGCTACTTCACTGGATAAGATTAACTACTATGTCTCTCAAATACTCTTAAATACTGGCCTTTATTTACCTCAGTGGTAGAGAGCCAGTCTTTAATCTGGAACAGGTTTGTATTACAGACAGGCTTTTATTTCTTATTTCACCGGCTCCCCAGTTAATGCAAACTCAAAACTTCCTCCTTGTTTATCTGCTGTCTCGATAAATTCCATATTATTTATGTAAATCCATCACAACAACAACAGTCATGTCAAATTTTACTCAACAGTGAATGCAGCTCAGCACTTCCAGCAGATTCTGGCAGACAAAGTATTCTTTCTTTCCAGTTATTGGGAAGATTTTAAAATAAAACATCTACATAAAGTGCTGAGTTTCATTGACAGTGGCTTAATATTGGTTGGTAAAACTGGAATTAATGTGTATGAAACTGTTTCTGTTCAAAATAGATGCAATATGACCAGGGGCATCCCTAGAGGGGGGGCCTGGGGTGGGCCACCCCTGAAATTTGATTGGCCACCCCAAGTGCCACCCCATTATCCTTACCTCTACCACTCCACACTGTGTTTCAGATGCTGTAGTGGGCTCCTTTATCAGGTTAGAGTGAAGATACTAGTATCATATGAAACTAAAAAGAATGGTGATGGAAAACCTTGCATGGTCATTTTCAAAAGGATCCCTTGAGCTCTGACCTCAAGATCTCTGAATGAAAATGGGTTGTATGGGTACCCATGAGTCTCCCCTTTGCAGACATGTCCACTTTATACTAACCCAATGCATCTTTTGGACAAAACCCATGCAGTTTTTTGCATGTGGTATAAATGTAATGTATTCAATTTGTATAGCCTACTGTATTTAAATAGTTACACCATACTGGGGTCTCCAAACGCTATTGTAATGCATAAACTGGGAATTTGAATTGAATGGAAATCTGAGATACATACTTCATGCCAATCCTGCATAAGTCAGTGCCCCATTTGTGCCACCCCAATCAAAAAAGTCTGAAAATGCCCCTGAATATGACTTTCAGTTTGGCTCATGACGGTGAAGGCAGTAAACTGGGAGAGTTTCAAACTAAAAACTAACCGTAATTTCTACTAAAAATAGAGCAAAAGTGGTAAATATATCATGACTGTTGTTGTACTGATGGAATTAGTGCTGGCTATGGCCCCCGGCTATTACATGAGAATTTACAGCACACTAAAATATCTACTGAAAGAGACCTAAGTCTACATATAATGAAGGGAAAATGGTTTTAAAAGATTTAGGTATGTGTCTACTGTTATTATTTCATCTCTGACCAAAAGCAGCAAGCCACTGGATTCACACAAAGCAGGAAATCGAAATGCGATGCAGGCTTAAAAAACGGGCACACAGGTGAGGAGCTGTCAGCAGCAAAAGCATTCATGCCAGCATTTAGCGTTCATGCTAGCAGACAGAAGGCTTTGGCTTTGCAAATGGTGACTGTGAGTGAACAATGACAGAAGAGAGGAGAGGAGAGGAGAGGAGAGGATAGGAGAGGATAGGAGAATAAAGAGAAGAGAAGAGAAGAGAAGAGAAGATGTACCTCTGTTGTTCTATTCACCATCATCTAGAAGGGAAAAAGGAAAACGGGGGAAGCGGTGGGGTAAGAAAAAGGAACGAATATTGGGAGGAGGAGGAGGAGGAGGAGGAGGAGGAGGAGGAGGAGGAGGGGAGAGAATGGGGTGGTTAGTGCACCACAACAACTACAACAGCAACACCAACACCATGGTTGCGAGAAGCTGTATGATGGGTATATGAGAATGTAGCCGGAGACAATGAAAACAACTGAAATACAGAGGAAACACACAACTGGGTAATGGACTGAGACTCTCCCTCATAGTCTGTTATTTGTTCTACACTGACGACTAAGTGGTTAACATATCTGTATTATTGACTTCAACTAAACAAAGATAAAGACTTCACTGTTCTTTCCCTGAGTCGTACATAGATCGTGACACATGTAAAGACTTTTATTAAAACTGTAAACGCTTGTTGTATTTTTGTGCTACAGGAAACATGTTCAAGGCTGATGATTTCTTAATCTTATTATTCTATAATCTATATTCTTAGGGACCAACAAAAAGTGGCATACAGTTCACAATAAAAAAACATAATGGCAGAAAATGTTTCACTGAAATTCACTGAACCGGTGCCTGCGAGAGTGCTACATGTGAGTTTCCTTCTCTTAAAACTTTTTTGGGTAAATAGAAAAAGATGTAGGTGCACTTTTTTTGACATGCCCCCATTTTAGTGAAATAAAGGGCAGCACAAATCAGCAAACTCTTGTTCATTTATTTTCCCAGCATAAATCATATTCATTCAACTTAGTCCTCTGTTGGCATATTTAGTATTTAATATTTGATTAATGTTTTTCATTTTTAGGAGAACACAGACTGTACAAAATAGAGATTAAATGTTTTATTAACACAAAAAAGGTATTGAACTGTATGTAGTCTGAGAGGCAAAACCCAGGGCAAAACAAAGCCAATTACTGACCGCTGAGTAGTGTACTGTAATAACTGAAGGTGACTCAACAATTTTAGCAGCTCCTCTTTTCACTTATTTGGACTTTGACAGATGCAAAGTTAAGATAATCTCAGTTACATAGTAGAAGGCAGAGGTAAGGTCACATGATTCCATTTTAAGAAAAAAAATCGACATTTTAAGAAACATTTGTGTTCGCTTTCTTGCAGAGAGTTACATCCACACCGCTCTCATGTCTGTACGCTGGCTAACTTAGCTTAGCACAAAGACTGGAAATAGGTGGAAACAGTTAGCCTGTACAAAGGCAACAAAATCCGCCTACCAGCACATACAAAGCTCATTAATTAACATGTTATATCTCACATGTTCCAACATTTATTCCCCCAAAATGTTTAAGAAAAAACACCTATAGCACACCGCCAACTCGCTGACGCCGGTTCAGTGACAGAAATAACCTGAAGTCGCGCCAATAGTTCCCAGAAGGTGTCATGGGGCTAGGAATATAAGCAGGTTAGTATCTTAAACAGAACAAAATTAAACAAAACCCCTTCCTCTCTGGCAGCAGGGAATGTTGGGAAATGCAGTCCTGCCTATCGTACAGAGAGCATACCTTGGACTCCACGTCAGCGTTGTGGTCGTTTTGGAGGAGGAGCGCAGCGGCCTTGGTGTCGTCTTTCCGCGCGGCGATGTGCAGCGCTGGCAGGCGGACCTTCCCCTTGGTGTCGTTTTCCAGCAGGAGGGAAACCACCTGGTCGTGGCCCTGCTGCAACGCCACCGCCAGAGGAGTGAAACCATCCTGTGAACCACCAGAAACAGTCAGACGGATACCCAATGGCAGCTCACGTGAAAGTGACCAGGGTGCTTATTCAGTCATGAGATGTTAAACTGCCATCAGATTAACGTAAAGGGATGCATGTCTGAGAGGGGCTTAACTAGCACAGGGCAATCCATTTGGCAATTCAGGCATTTTAGCTAATGCACTAAAGATTGTTTAAGTGCTCAGTGTCAAGTTCAGTGTCTCTCAAGGACAGATCGAAAGGAAATTTAGCTCAAACCAAGAGGCAAACAAGAAGAAACGCATCTACGTGTATGCATTCACACACTCAATATAACAAATGAGAGACACAGCAGAGGCTACTAGCAGCAGTATCCATGAATCATCAAAGACAAGGATGTGTGTGTGTGTGTGTGTGTGTGTGTGTGTGTGTGTGTGTGTGTGTGTGTGTGTGTGTGTGTGTGTGTGTGTGTGTGTGTGTGTGTGTGTGTGTGTGTGTGTGTGAGGGTGCACACTGCACAGGCGCATGTGTTTACACAGGACGTCGACTGTCTGGATAAAACCAACTCAGCATCACTACACACCCACACATCAAAGCAGAACGTCCCCGCAGAGATCCTGCAGAGCTGACACACACAACTGCAACCGGCGAGAAACAAACAAACATGCACGCTAACGCACACATTCATAATCAGATCCGCAAGCATCTCCGCAAGACACACACAAACACAGAGATACCCACACCCACCGGCACACAAGCATGCATAAATTTAGCCTTTTTAAGAATTTTTAAAAGTCATAAGCCATCCCATAGCACTACCCTCCTGTTTCATCTGCTTCGTTATGGATTCAGGAAAAGACAAGAAGCTTAATGTCCTAAAAATACTTCAAGAGACAACAAAGGCTCTAAAAGAAGGCTTTTGATCTTTATCTTCAAGCTTTAAAACTCACAGTGAGACAGCATAATTTTGCCTCGCTGAAACAAGATGAGCTAAAAACCTTAAATGAAGTCACACAAACTAGAAAGTATGGCGCTATGTACCTATTACATGACCACTTAGGTTCATTGTAACAGGGCTGCTAACATAAAAACTGAAAATTCATATTCATAGACTTAAAAGTGTCCTCTATAGTAGCTTCAAATAATGAAGAAAATATTGAAGTCAAATGTGGATATTGCTGCTGTATATTTTTGCACTTTGTACTGTGGTACAACGACAGTTTAAATATGTAATTTAAAGCTCAAAAATACAATAAATGCAATAGAAAAGATGCAGATTAAAGATAAAGAAAAAGGGGGACCCGCTCTGATTTCTTCTGCCTCATGCTCTGCTGAAACGGTTAAATATGAATTATTAAACACCGGGAGTTGCTTCAAACATGGATATATATTTCCCCGCATGAATAATTCACTCCGTCTCCGACTGGAGGAGGAAAAGAAGGAGAACGGCGATATGTGGTGGGAGGAGAAGGGAGCAGACAAAAGGAGGAAGGAAAGAGGAGGAGAACTGAGGAGGAGGAAGAAGAAGAATGAACTGTCAAAGACAGAGCTCTGTAAACCAGTACACCACACTGATGTACAAATAGATGCAGCTTTAATGGTATATTCAGAAAACAGCAGGTGTAGCTACTTCTGTTTTCTGGTTTGATTTTATTATTTAATTAAGACAACGAAAGACATGTCCCTTAATACAATTAAACTAAAGCCAAACAATATACAGGTCTATGTGAGCGGTTTTTAAAGATGTATTTCTTCAGTAGGAATGAAAAGTCTACGGCTGAGAGTCACAGACTGGGTATGGAAGTCATAAAGTGACAGACAGCCAAACACATAGTCGGTTTTGGTCTTTCATGGGATTTGTAGGCAGTTAGAAAATACAGAAAACACCAGCTTCATCATTTAAAACGACGTAACCTGTAACAAATTCAGATCGCATTTCAGAATTACTGTACAATGTGATCATTAACGATCAATCATCTTTTTGTAGAAGTATGACAATATGTACACAATTATGTTGTATGTATATTCAGTGCTTATGAATTCAGTGTAAATTAATATTTAGAAGAATGTATGAGAAAGTATACATGTATATATGTAAGTAATATGTAGTCATTTTTGAATGTAAATGTCTTATCTGTTGTCATGTTTTTGTTATGTTTTTGTTTTCTTAATGCTTTGTGTGGACCCCAGAGTAGCTGATGTTCTGCATTAGCTAATGGGGATCCTAATCAAATCATTAAAAAAAGGCTAGGATTTGGTGACTTCTTTTTTAAAATTCAGGCTACTTTTTTGTCAGAAATGTGTCCATAGCACCAAGTACTGAAAACTGTACACAGCCAAGTGCAGAAAGTTGTTCATAATCTTGTTTATTTATTCTTTGACTAGATAGTTCCTAATTCAAATTCAAATTTGGCAAATATTAGACTACAACAATAATAACAGATAAGTCATGTTAGAGAACAAACAGAGTGCTAGCATTAATAAAAAAAAAAGAAGGTTTTGTTACTGATTCTGCAAAGTTAGAAATTTGGAAATATTGCTATGGTGTTGCCACTGTACCAATATGGTCAATAATAATACAATTTTAAAACCAAACCATAAGCCCGACAGTAGCTGCTGGACTATGGAAATGATCAACCCTGTGACTTCTCTGTTACGTGATGCCCTACTTGCTATTACACCACAGAACACTTAACACTAAAGTACAATGTGAAAATCTAAATCTAAATCTAAAAAATACTGAAAATTCTACATATGGTCTGGTCTCATAAACGCTCTTTAGACGGAGGGGTCTGACCAGAATGAGGATGTGCCTGTCACACTTCAGTGGCAGTTGGCCGTCTGCCGGTACTACAGCAGATGATGGACTGTACCGACTCACTGGCAGGGTAACACTCGCTCACGCCTCAGATGGTCTGTAACGTCACTAGTTCCTCCCTCTGTAGCAGCTGAAGACAGCCAAGGTCACTCTGAATGAAAACATCGCCATGCTGTTGTCGCCGGCTTTCCTGCTGACTCCCTCCTTCACCTCTATTTACTCTCTTTACCATTTAGTCAACAGATTCATCTATAAAAACAGTGACCTTTCATCAATTTTGAGCCCTTGCATATAGTAAACAATGCCTTCATTTGCAGCTGTTGTCTCCTAAAGGAGCCGCTGTATGCTGGCAGGCACCTATTTACCATTTACAACAAGGAATCTGTTGGTCATAATGCTGCAGTGTAATTACTGCGAGGCTAAACGAGGCCTGGGATAAAGGGTAGCTATTAGAAGCTGTCATGGGCTCATGAGTGTGTGTGCAAACAGGCGTAGAGTGTGTATGCATCTGTTTGCGCTCGTTACCTCGGTGGCGATGCTCTGACTGGAGCCGTTGTCCAATAAGAACTGCACCACATCCATGTGGTTCTCCTGCGCTGCCATGTACAGCGGAGTGAAGCCATTCTGGAAAACAAAACATTGAATCAGACCTCTGTTCTACTCAAGGAAGCTGAACATATTGAATACTATTATTATATTATTACTATTATATTGAATTTTCTATGAAGTCATAATCTATGGAGGAACACTGCATTCAACGAAGAAAAAAACAGATCTCAGAATCAGGGGTATTTCCAGACTTTTTTGAGGGGGCGCAAGCTGGGAACTGACTTATGCAGAGGTGGCATGAAGCATGTGGCTCAGCTTTCCAGTCATACCCAATGTATGCAGTTCCAGTACTGTTTAGGGACTCCGGCATGCAGAAATATTCACATACTTGGCGAAAACAACACAGTTATACCACATGCAAAATATTGCCTCTGGTATAAATAAGGTCAAGCGACCCCTTTGAAAATGGCCATGCCAGTTTTTCAATTGCCAAAATGTTGCCTAATTTTGGAGCGTTATTTAGCACGGCATTACTCATTACTCTTTTCAAAAGTAATATTATAACAGCTTTTCTTCACAACCTACTGTGTGTCGTCCAGAAATCAAAACCAAAAGAACAAAACTTATGTTCCTGTATAAAAAAAAAAAAACAATAAATGCCAAGCTGACTATGATGATCTATCCTATTGATTTGTCTGCTTGCATTAGGTCATTGCTGCCTGTGTTGAGAATCAATAAGCAGGACTGCATTATGGCAATATTGGATTTACAAGATTTTTGCATTAATGTGATAAAGTACCTTGATTTGTCAGGTATTTCATTTACTGGGTCAGCCAAAAACAGATGTCCCCATCAGTTGTTTTTTTTTATCTATGAGTAGTTTCTTCAATTTCAAGAAAATTTGCAATTTTATTATGATATAACACTATTATATGCAACACCAAGAATGAGGATTGTATCCATATCACCCACTGCTACTTCAGAGCATGCTTTTTTCTGACCTCTGCAACTGAATGTACTTTTAAAGGAGACTTATCATTGAGTACATACTGTCACCTCCGTACATACCTCACACCTGATAACAGCACAGATAAAAGCTGATCTGAGCTGAAAAGGTCTCTCTGTGTGTGTATTTGTGTGTGTGTGTGTGTGTGTGTGTGTGTGTGTGTGTGTGTGTGTGTGTGTGTGTGTGGTGCAACACTAGAACAAGGCCGAGAAAACACATCTCCATAGCAACACAAAGACCCAAAAATCACTTCAGCACGCCAAAAATCTCCTCCTCCTCCCTCACTCTTCTCTGTATTTACACTGCTGTCAATGCACCAACAGCTCTCCCCCCCAAAAAAAAGTACATTGATATGCTATTAAATGCAAAAAGGTATAAAAGAAATAATAATACAATTAACCTTACCTTTAGCATTTTTCGCCATTTATTTCCCCAAACATTTCTTTTTTTGTATTTTCCTCTTTTTATTAAACAAATGTCTGCTTTATTATACTATTATATGGATGTCATTCAAATTTGTCATGGGTTCAACTTTTTGCCTAATGGTTTATTGACCTCAGAGTATATAGATTAACTAATTAAGTAATTCATTGAGTCACTTAAATGCTGTAAATGCTGTATACACTGTGAAATCACAATAAAGACTGATATTTTTTTTATATATGTTTGGCAGTTTTGGTCCTCCATAAACACTCTCTCATACAGTACCAGAGTTATTATAGATTTGTCATTTCAGTTTAGTTTTAATTAGTTTTAGTGTTTTAGAGTTTTAGTTATCATTATTATTTTTCAATTGGTTTTTTATTTTTATTTCAGTTAACAAAAAATTCTGTATTCACAGCTAGTTTTAGTTTTTAGTTTAGTTTTAGTTAACTACAATAACCTTGACCAGCGCCTCTGATTTTAAACATTATTTCTCATTTGTTTAATCCATACAAAGTAATACAGTACAGCAATATACATAATATAATGTATATATATAATTTATAATTTATAATAAGAGCTGTCCCTGATATATTCTTTCCTGTGTGCTATAATCTGACTTATGCTTTAAAAAAAAAAACAGAAAAACAAAGATTCGACTTTAGAAACTAAAGATTGAATGAGTTTCAGTACAGCACCAAGGTTATAGCTCATCAATAGCAACTTAATCTTCTCTTTTCTCCTCAGCTCAAGGCTTTGACGTTGACATTATTATGGTTGCTGTGGTGACCAGAGCAGTGTCTGTGTGTGTATGTGTGTGCTGTGTCAGCAGCTCTGCAGTGCTTCCTGGCCCACATTCAACCGTCAGCACACACACACACACACACACACACACACACACACACACACACACACACACACACACACACACACACACAGATGGACACAGTGTGTACAATAGCTGTATACGGATTTCCAACAAAGATGATTTCACACTTGGACAGCTTTGTGTGTGTTTACCTGGGACTGTGCATTGACGTTGGCACTGTGGGTGACGAGTTCCTTCACCACATCTGTCTGCCCAGCAAGGGAAGCTATGTGGAGGGCTGTGTTTCCTTTCTGCTTGGAAAAAGAAGGAAAAGCATTTGAAACTTTTTAAATTATGTTCAACACATTTCTGTCCATGTTAATGGAAAGCTGAGAGAGTGGAAGGGGAGGCCAGGGAGGGGGACAGCCCAACACTGTCAGCAGCAGCTATGTGACACACAGCTAATGGAGGCAATTAGGGTAATTTAAAACCTTAAATAATCAATCTGGATAATAAGAAAAAGAAGAAAAAAGAGACAGGCTGTTGAAAAAAGTGAGGTAAAGAGTTGGTATGAGAATGAGTTGCATATACTGAACCTCTAACGTAGTGGTGCCCAACCTGGGGGTCGGGACCCCCATTAGGCGAGGCCAAAAGCTTTACGGTGGGTTGCAACTACTTCTTGATTTTAAAGCATGTAGGAAAACTTTAAAAATATACATAACAGCCTTATATCTCATTGTCCTGCAGTAAAAAAGCCAAAACCCAAAGAGCTAACAGAACTAACGTCAGGGAGAAGAACTGAATTTGTCAAAAAAGCAGCCTATCAAGATTTAAAAAATGAAAAAAATATACAAAACAGAGAGAATTTTATAAAAAAGTTCCTAAAACACATCTCTGGTGTTACATTTACAGGAAATAATCTGCTCAAAATTCATCCAAATCACACATTTTACACAAACTTCCTGCAGATAATGTGTTCACCTTTTTACAGTTGTTCTCTACTGTTACTGTTATGCATTGACTATAATGTAGTATCCATCAGATATTTTATTTAGTCAGGGGTTGTCAGTTTAGTTAATGATAGAAAAGGGGTCCCTTGAGGGAAAAGCTTGGGGAACTACTGCTCTAATGGATGCACCTGTTGCATGTGTGTGAGCTATAGCAGCAGCTGTTACCATGTATTCATTCCTGTTGCCACTGGAAACTCCACATATATACATCTCCCTTCATTCCTGAATCTGAACTCCTGTATCTATCTTTCCTCTGAAGCTTCACCTCTCCTCTTTATCTGTACAGCAATTCAGATCACTTGAACTTGCCTGAATATGTATGTTTACTGAATGTAAAAATTAATAAATGGTCACCAGAATAAAGAATAAAATCAGAATGTGCAGCAGTGGTGCAAAAACTGGGGCTTCAACCTCTGCTTGCTCCGCCAATGCATCCATCTGCACTCAAAACTCCAGGAACTGTTTTTTTGGCAGTGGAAAAAAGCTGTGAACTTAATACTGACGTTTTATCGTCTTATAAGCTGATATGGCAAACTTGTTGGCAAACAGTTGCCTATTTATACGTCCAGCAGACACAAAGCAACATTAGCATTCATTTGGAGTCCTGTTTCTGGATACCTGGTCCAATATTCACTCTCATTTTAGCTATATTTTTGGTATCCACAACTTCACCCAGTAAATATCTGGTTCCTCAGCTGCTATGTTCACCAACAGTCATTTAGTCTACCGTTATTAGCATAATGTTTTGTAAGATTTGTTTTGTGTTAATTTGATGAGATGTAATTTAAAATATTCCCAATTTACATCATTAATAAACAGCATTTTGATCAGATAGTTTTACCACATTTCATATTAGCTGCTTTACTCTGGTCAGATATCAGCTAACATTAGCTGTGTCACCTTGCGAGTTAAACCTGCATTAACTGATTTCTTTGTTAGAGGCAACAGGCAAACACATTGACTTATTATCACCTTTTGTTGAGTTGATATGGTGAACAGTTGCCAATTAACACGTCCAGCATATAGAAGCAACATTATTATTTATTTGGAGTTGTGTTCCTGGCAACAGTGTAAGTCTATATTAACTCTTCTTTTAGCACAATTACTTTGCATTCCCATTCGCATATTAACATTTTGTAATGTTTGGTGCAACCAGCTCCAGAAGAAGAACTAACCGGCGACACAACCACAGCTTTATAAAAATTTAATTACTTTTCATCTTGATGGATACGTTTACTGCTGGGAATTACATCACTACTGGTTCCAGTAGAGTTTCACTGTCACATAATTGAAATATAGCGTCTAGCCGAGAAACATTTATGTGGTAAACACTGTCGTGCACATGACAAGATAGACTATTTCCTTTCACTAAATCAGTTCACTCAACCTCCCTGCTAACACACAGCCATTCATCTCCTTTAGTGCTGCTTAAGCAATGTGACTTTGGGAAGGCGCTGACAAAGCAAACTACAGTGTGTGAGTGTGAATTCATGCATACATTGTGAGCCAGTGTGCCTGTGTGTGTGTGTGTGTGTGTGTGTGTGTGTGTGTGTGTGTGTGTGTGTGTGCGTGTGTGTGTGTGTACATGTGTGTGAGACTCTTGGGTGGCACACACCTTGGTAGCTGCGTCCACATTGGCACCATGCTTGATGAGCTCAGCCACCACTTCCACATGGCCCTCCTTCGAGGCCAGATGGAGTGCATTTAGACCATTCTGGAGAGAGAGAGAGAGAGAGAGAGAGAGAGAGAGAGAGAGAGAGAGAGAGAGAGAGGATTCACAGAGAGCTTTTAAAAACAAGACATGAGGAGAGATTAAACCCCCTCTCTATATTGCACCCTTCCTTTAAATAGATTCTCACACTTTTAGTTAGTAATACTGACCGTTGTACATAAAATACGCCCCAAAAAAAAGTAGAAAAAAAAGAAAGTAAAACACTATTTATTTAAGTATTAGGCTACCGTTATTCTATATTTTTTGTTATTGTCCACAAATCCCATGAAAAGACCAACAGCGACAACTTGTTAGTCCATCTCTTAATACTCTCCAAGTACGGCACTGGAGTTTTTTGCAAACCGGACTAATTAATATGTTTACTGGGGATTATTTTCAGCAGCAGATTTAATACATGAGGGGGATTCAGTCAAACTCAATTGCAGTGCGTGTTCATGGTAATGAAGGAATCACTGTTGTGTTTTTAATAGCTTTTGGACAACAGTGGAGTTCTGGATGGAATAGGTTGGAAAATGAAATAGCAGGATTTGAATATACACCACAGTATTTGTTAGTGGTAGGATCAATTCATTGTTGGTTCATTGGATTTGTTAACAAGAAGAAAAATGTAGAATATCTTACAGAGGTCCAGTGTGTGACATTTAGGAGGATCTATTGGTAGAAAGTTGTCAGGAAAATAAATACTCAAGTAAAGCACACATACCTGTAAAAGCTACTTAAGTAGTAACAAAGTATTTGTACTTCCTTACTTCCCAACCCATAAAATAATTTAGCCAGAATATGAATAAATATTCAATTTTTAGCTGAGTTTGGAGTTTTAGTGAGGGCAAAAGTGTGACATGAAAGCACTGTATTTAGCCATGGGCAGTGGAGCATTGGATTTTTCTGCAGAACAGTGTTTTATGGATGTTTTGATGTTTCAGTGGTACAATTTTATACCGTACACAGCGTTAGAGGCGGGCTTATGCTTATGACTTTTAGCCCCGCCCAAAAAATCCTGAACCCAAACTCGGTAAAAAAAGAGAAAAACGGTTAAAACTCCACAATTAAGTATATAGTTCACAATCTTTTAGAATATTTTCAACAACTATTTTATCACATGTATAATGTGTTGAGGGAGTAATCATTGAATTTCCTTTACACCTTAAGATCTGCAGTCTTTACTGGCAGCTTCACTGTGCTATCCAAACACTGCTCACTATTATGTGCACTTGAGGGTTACACGGTGGCAAGCTCACCTGATTGCAAATATTGATGTCGACTCCATTCTTCAGGTAGTCCAAAGCTTTCTCTAGGTTCCCGGCCCGAGCTGATCGCAGATAACAGGCATTTACATCCGTCTGCGGGAAGACATGGAGAGAGGGACAGGTTGGTTAACGCCACTGAGCCACAGTGAGCTGATGAGAAAGGTTACTGCAGGTACACGAAAACCAGAGGAGATAAAAATAGATGGTCTGTAATTAAAAAGACACTAAATAGATTAAAAAATAGTAAAGCTGTTGCTGTGTCAATGTGCATAGAAAAAGCGTGAATTATTTTAAAAAAAGTAATTACATATTTTTAATACCTTGCTTGTTCTAGGCTATTTGTCTATTTGTTATTTTGGAAATAATAGAAAATATTGCAGTATTAGTCAGAAGCTGTATGTGTCATAGCATCCGAATGGATCCCTGCAATGAGAGATAAGTTGAATAAACCCTTCAAGGCTTGTATGTTATTAGCTGGTAAAATAGGGTACATTTTCTATGGCAAGCCCTTTGAGAGCAAGCAGAAGTTGAATAAGAGCCAAAATAAGAAAACATTTGAAGGTTTGAGGGTGAAAGAAAGTGAGAACACAGTCTTCAATATGCCTGCTTAGTTAAACAACACCAAGCCAAGAATAACCAGCCTGCCAAATCCAAGCCTGCAACCAAGGGATTTACTATATCTGATTGATAAGAAGGTTTGCTTCTTGTAGATACAGTGAACTCTTTGCATTAAGCTACAAGCAAAGCAGAATATTTAAAGGAAAAGAAATTATGATGAAATTGGTGCTTTCCACGATAACAGTGGATTAATAAATGGAAATTTATGAAAACCTTTGCTAAAAATACATCTGGGCAGCCTGTTTGTAGCCTGAGAAGCAAAATGCAGGGCAAGAAAACTGAAGTTCTGAATATCAACATTACTTTCTCTCTTCTCTCAACTGAACTGTGTGACTGGACCGTAAGAGAAGAATGTTCAGAGAGATTTTAGTAAGAAAATTAAACTAAAATAAAGCCTAAAAATGCCCCCGCCTCAATCACCAGTGGAAATTTCATCCAAATCGAAGAAGCTGCAATTTGTTGATGAAGGTAAAACGTGTGACAAACAGCATTATAGTGAAGTGCTGTAGTTTTGCAGAGATGACAAAACATGTTTTTTGGTATAAACTCAAACAAATGTCAAACCATCAGGATTTTAATCGTTTTTGAAAATTAAAATTCTGATGCAAAAATGACTATCCCTAGTATATATGACTGATGACTGTAATCACAGTATCTGTCTAAATAATCACAATACCATATTTATTTGTCATATTGTGCAGCCTTCGTGGTAATTATAACCATCAGCAGAAGAAGATCACATCCACTGACAAATGAAAAACAGTTTCTTTTTATTCTGACTGCACATTGAGGTAACTCCTGACTACTGGGTGCTGTCAGCATCCCAAATTATTGTTTATATTTTTCCAAAAGGCAGCATAATTGGGACAAATAAACACAGACTGCATGCACCAGCCTCCAGGGGAGCAGCAGCCACAAAAACAGAGCAATTTGCAGTTAACCCGTCGCAACTAGATCCATAGACCATTATCAAGCAGAACCGAGGATTCTGTGAGAGAGAACTAAATATGCTGTGTGTGCATGTGTGCGTGTCTGCGTCTGTGTGCGAGGATTTCAGGGTGTGGCTGGAAGTGGATGAACGCAGGCGGTCTGTGTAGACAGAGTGACAGAGCGTACATCAGTAGTGGAGTGGGATGTTGAAGCAGAATGACAGAGAGCGTGGAGGGGAGGTGAAGAGTTGAAAAACAGGAGGCAGGGAGGTAGACAGTCTCCGGGAGTGTGTCTCTGATTTCATGATTGCGGCGCAGTGCTACAGTCTGCCACACCCATGTAGTCGAACAGATCCACGCACAGTACAAAGGATAAGCACTCTCCAATTACCCTTTGCTCATGTGCTGATTAACCTACAATATTTTCTGGAAAGCATTCATGCACAGAAGAGGCATTGTAGTACCAGGCTGATGGTGTAAATTATCCACCCACTCTCACACGCAAACACTGCATCTGATACAGGATACTGAACATACATTTACTTTCCTATAAAGGTAATTCACTAAACTACAATCACATTGAGCTATCACTGACATTGGTAAGAAGCACACTTTGTGTTTGAACAGGCTACAAGGCGATGCTAATATTACTAATATTAAAAATCCAATAATAATTCTGTTGACACCAGATACAATTTCACTTTGATTCATCCACTAAAAGACAATCAAACCATGTCGTCTCACTCTCCTGCTGTCACAATATTACATGACTGAGTTGATCACAAGGCCGTAACCATGAAATTAAGGGGGGTCCAAATGAGAGCCCTCCAGCAGATCTCTTTTAAGTTAATTTCCCTCAATTCTATGATATTTATGAAAATTTGCAGACTAGTACGACTGTAGTTTTGAGGACTATATATACTTTTTAACTCACATTTAAAGAAACAGTCTGTGATTCTCCTGAGATAATAGTTACCCCTCCATTTCATTTTGTTTTGGCTGCTTACTGTTTACTGACTTTAAACACACCTACCAATTAGAATTATACATTTTACAGTAGTGGTGAAAAGGATAGCTTCCACTGGGGAAAAACTACATAGTCACTAGTGGCTTTTTAGACCTAAAGACGCTCAGAGAGTCTGAAAAGTCACCAGGCTAGCAACACTGAGCGCAACCAAGTTGAGGGAGTCACACACTTAATGTTTTCCTTACCAAAACAAAATCAATTGAAAACAAACCAGAAATAAGTAGAGACAGCACTTCAAAAAGAGGGACATATTTAACATATTTTCTATTTTCTATTGCTCAAGACAGATTGGTTCTACTTTCTTGGTAGAATTTGGAAAGAAGCCTGTGGACACTACTCGCATTTGCAGGTTGATCATCAATCAAAGATAATGCAGTAAAGGATAAAGATAGAAATAAACCATTATTTATTTATTTATATTTAATCTGAAATGGATACAGGAAGTGGCGGCATACAGCCGACCATCTGCAGAGGAGGCAGTTGGCTGTCCGTGCCTCGCTGTAAAGCTTTATGTTTAGGCTCGACACAGCGTCCCCGGTGTGAGGGCCCCAGACTGTTTGCTGCCGACACGGAAACCTCAGCACTCACTCAATAACTCTGTCACAAACCTTTGTGTTTGTTGGGCTTTGATACGGCACAGCCAAACAACAAATGAAAAACAAAAAAAACAAAGAACAAGTTATAAAAAAATTGTATTTTCTGTACAGTTACACAGCACTACACTAACATTAGCCACCATAAACTAATGGCCCTACCAGAGTAAGGCTCTAGCAGCAGAAGCTCTGAACTGAGCTAAATCGTGTGTTTTGACTTATGAATTCAGTTTTCCATTTGTAAGAGGAAGAATGTGTTATTTCTTAATTAAAAAATGACATAGTCTTTGTAGATACCAGTAGAAAGCCAGTGAGCCAGACATTTCAAACTTGTCTTGTGCAGCCAGATGCTGTTCAAATCTACAGAACTTTATTTTAAATTCTTGTGGAGATCCTAAAGTTTCCAAACCTGACAAATATGACATGCTAGCTTTGGGGGGTGATGTGTAAAATAATGCAAAACACATCTTGGAAATTGCAACCATAAAAGCCCCAGAGTGGAAACCCTACAGTAAAATGCTAACGTCGTAGCATTTCAGCATTAGAAACATCATAACATATGGCATGACATTATGTTGGATTTTCCAGAGGAACACGTAGGCTTTGTCTGTAATTTAAAGAATTGTCTCGTGTTACAGAAAGTCTTGTCATGCTCACTGCACCATGATCTCTGTTATTGTAGACAGATTGTTGGCTAAAGCTGATCGCTGAGCTCATTTCCCACTTAGTGAATGGAGCTTATCTGAGTTCATCATCACACACGCACACAAACACAGAGGGGTGTTTCTAGTGTCAGCACCCATGCTGTGGGGCAGAGACTGGGGGGCTTACCGGACGCCAGGCTGCAACCATCAGACACAGAAGTTTATTAAATGACTGTTACTGCGAGTATACTGCAAACCTTATTACTACTATTATAACTATTTCTGCACTGCAGCCTTTGGAAATGTTTTTGAATCTTCATTAATTGTTATCTCTCTGCAGTGTCACTACATCCTTATTTCTTGTCTGACCTTGCTGAGACAAATCTATTAAACTGCACACACAAATGTGCAACCAAACGAAACAGAAATCACCAACACTGATGTAGGACATTGCCACAACAACTCTTCTACTGCAGATGAAGGGTTAAGCTACTATTAGCTTCTGTGTCACATGACTCTGTGTAGCATATTATCACGTTGCAGGAAAGCATCAACTAAAGCAAATAACTGAACCTGTGGACCTGTGAAAATATACACAACTGAGAAATTCTCAACAGAATGTAATGATCACCACCAGTAGATACACAAAAAACATCATTTTTAACACTCCTACACATACAGTAGGAGTGTAAACTGAATGACAAGTGCAACTCACATACAGTACGTGCTGCATGTTCACGTAAACATAAATGTAAATCCTGCCCTCAATAGCAATTTATACTGACAATTCATATGGTAACAATAAAGCCAAGCTTAGCAACACAAGCAACACAAGTGGTGAAAAAAAAGGGAAAAGTATCATTTAAAGTTTCTGATTAAATAATAAAGGATGAGGATGGTTTCTGCCACTGTTTTCTGAAAGCTGTACGCTTTGAGGGGCAGTGTGCTGAGGAGGTCTTTTGGAACCCTGAGAAGGGCTGTAAGGCACAATGCCAAGCCTTTTAAGTTAAATGTGGCACCGGGCCTGGCTGCTCATAACTCAGAGCATTATCAGAATTCCAGTTCAAAGCACCACGCTCTCCGAAAGCACGCTGGCCCAAAGAGTGCTGAAGTCCAGCTTAGTATTTCCAAGTTCTGTAAACCTGACACCAATAACTGCAAATCACACAACAATGAACACAAGGTCTTGCCAGACCACAACTTGTCACTGCCTTTATATTTTCATTATATGACAATCAATCAGACTGAAGACAGACCTGAGTCTTTAAGTAACTTTTCAAAAAATAATTATATTATAAAAGACTAAACACTGATGCTGCAGCGCTGTATTAACAGATTTGCACTGGTCAGGGGGTTCATTGCTGATAAAATATTGCAAACCACTGACGTAGAGAACTGCTTATACATATGTAGTGGATGTTTTAACAACGATAAAAAAAAGGGGTCATGGACTTTCAGTATGTCTGACAGGTAACCGTCAGACATACTGAAAGTCCATGACCCCTTTTTTTTTTACAACAGTGCCACTATATTTACAAGCCTGAGTAAGCGATTAAACCCTCATTTACTGTTTCATGTCACTGTATTATCTCAAAAAAAGGAAAAATATGACAAGAAAACATGATATGAGCTGATAAAGAGAGAAAAAGAAGGTGTATTATAGCTTCCCTGCAACCATGCAATAACCATACACGACTGTACAGTACATACACATACAGTACATATGCACACAGGTATGTCACTGACTCAACGGAGGCCATGCGACTACAGAATCAGAATCAATAAAAATGTCTTCTATTCAAGTGAATGCCTGCAATGCTCGCCATCAGCGTCCACTGTATTCATTATCATGCCTCTCAGGTTGCTGCAGCTCTATGTGCCACTCTGGTTGGTATGAGCGTGAGGAATGCAGTTGTCACTATGTTGTTTATCTTTTATCTCTTCTTGTGTCCACATTAATTAAGATCAATTCTGTAGATCCAATAATAATGTCAGACAGTCACTGATTCCAGCTTCTCTCATGAGATACTGCAGTAAACTGAATATCTCCCGGCTTTAGACTGTGAGACAAAACAACAATTTATAGACTATTTACTAGTTTGGACATTTTTAGACCAAACAATTAAGCAATTAATTGATAGTGAAAATCATTGTCAGTACACCACAATATGGGTGGATACAAAGTAGCGAACAAACTTCTGTTGCTAAGATGGCTGTCCATATTAGGTACCTTCATCAGTAACTGGGGGCCACTGCCTAACGTCATCAAGCTACCCATGCTGCTGTCACAGACAGGCCTTTTCCACCAACATGGAACCAGCTCCGTTCCAGTTCTCGCACCTAGTTTTTAACCTTTTTGAGCATTTCAACCATCAATAAATTGGTTCCAAAACCAAAAAGTTGGTTCCCAACTGGAACCAAAGTGGGAGTGTCATATTCTACAGGTTGTTGTGCATTGTGCAACGCCCTCTGTTGATGCTGCATCCCTGATTATAATGGCTCAACTAAAAACTGGTGGAAACGCAGGCTGGTTCACGAGCTTCACAGTTCCAACAATCTTGAACCAGAGCGAGTTTGAACAACAACAACAACAACAACAACAACAACAACAAAAAGGGATTTTGTGGCAGTAGCTGGGCTCAAAGCAATGAACTGATTTTGTAAGCTTTGTTTTAAGCTTTGAGTTCACAACAGGTCATATTTCCAAAAACATGGTCAGATTTGCATGTCATTTGGTGGACAATTAAATGGAGTTATTGGTGACAACATGAGCACATAGACTATAGAGACACCAGATTAATATTTCTAATCTTATTTTCTGATGACTGAGAAATAAATCCAGCCTGAAATTTCTGTCATTTAAGGTGAATGACGTCTTTCGGGGGTTATAACAACAGAGGGGAGACATGTTCAGCTTTGGCTGAAGTGTCATTCCAGTGTAACTTTATTTATCCATGAGAGATATGCAAAGAATGCTACAGTCGCTCTTTTTCCAGAGCACACTGCTTCACACTCATACAGTTACACACATACCAACATGGGAGCTGCCCCCTGCAACCAACGACGACACTGAGGGACCAGAGAATGTTAGTCAGATACATTACCAACTAGCTTTTCTGTCTAAGTTACATTTAACAGAAAAAACGACTTACCGAAAGATTAACACAATAGTACATTAGATTTACATTCTTCTAGTTGGTTGTGTTTGCAGGTCAAACAAAGGTTGCAAAAAATACAGCTAATATCTGTTTAAAACCTGCTTAACTACCATTAAACTGCTGCTTAGGTCTTGCGGTAAGCCAATCATGAGCTAGCATATACTGCATACTGTATATCACATATCACCAGGTTAAGGGGTGGGGGGGTGGGGGTGGTAATGAACGTCTGCCTCACTGAGTGGATTTGAGTTAATGAGAAAATTAGCTAATCAAAAACTGCAATTTCTAACATCAGTCTCTCTCCTCTTCATTTCCTTTTTACTTCCTATGTTCCGCCCTTTGCTCAGTTATTCACCTTTTACCACAAAAACAAACACACACGCACAGAGCATGCGCCACTGTCCAAGGTCAGGTGCTTCCATTCCCATCACTGTGAATCCAGTGTATACACACAACATTGTATGTACAGGACGAATAATCAACAGGAATTTATAAATGTACACTCAGAGTGAAGAATGCCAGCAGACACACAGGCGTATACACACACACACATCCAGACACACACACACATACACACACTGCCGCAGAGTGGTGCAGCAGAGTTGCCACTGCGACCCGTCCCATCAACGACCCCCCCACCGCCACCACCACCTCCAACCTATAATGTCCCATCTCATCCGATAATTTCCCATCTCAGGATCCGGTACAACATCACTAAATCCTATAAATTCCCCAATCTTGTTAGCATTAATGTAATGTATCAGGAGAGAGGAGGTTAAGTCTGTGTACAGTCAGAAAGCTCAATGACTTCCCAATGAAAGTATAGACAGTAAAGACTTACTTCTGCCAAATAGTCTGCTGCCTCCTCCACTGCCATGTTTCTCAGCCCTGCAGCTGAAAGTGTGAAACCTGAGCATTCAATTACTGTAGCAGCTAGCCCTATAGCCTGGAAGCTAGGGAGGGAGGGATGGGGGCAAGAGAGGAGAGGAGAGGGGGAGGGACGGTCTGTGTGTGAGAGGGAGGGAGGGAGAGAGAGAGAGAGAGAGAGAAAAGAGAGGGTGAGGGAATGACAGAGAGTGAAAGAGTGTGAATGAGGGGGGGAGAGAGAGAGAGACAGAGAGAGATAGGGGCATTATGTCACAGCTAAAAATACCTGGCTTGCAGTGAGAAAGTCCAGAGCATGGTGGAGGAGGGGTGAGGGAGGGAGGGAGGGGGGAGACAGAAGAGTTCCGGCGTTAATCTCAGACCAACTCTCACTGGAACAACACGGGATCAGACGACAATGCGCTGCTCCAATGCATGAGAGCGTGTGCCACCCAGTGCCACTTGTTAAAGGCAGAACATATTAAAAAAGTTGCTTACATTGACTTTACTTCATATAAAAAGGTAAATATTGTAGTTTTTACCCCTTAACATCCATCTGACAGCTGTAGCTACTTTCCAGATTAAGATTTTCCCCCCAAAAAATTGATTATCAGTGATTCCCAGACTTTTTTGGGTTGCTGCCCCCTTCAAAAAGGCGGGGTACAGTCGAGACCCCTTTCAGATGTCTATGACTACGTTCACACTGCCTTTGTTTGGGACAGGCCTTTAATTCCTTCTGCACAAACGACTTGCTTGTTTATTTAAACCAGTATGGATATTATTTGTGTTTGGCTGCTGAATAACTGATCAATTACGAATCATTAATTTGATCATTTGGGTTGAATTGTGGAGAATCTAACTGAGCTAACAATGTGTAGCATGTCCATATTGACAAAAGTTTAAACATTTATATGTGTGTAGGTGATTTAAGGAGATTAGAACTCGCTCAAGCGAAAGCAAAGAATTTCTATAAAATCCAGGCCTCTAATTGAGACCCGCCTTTATTTGTCAAAACGTTTAGCTACACCAGGCTAGTAAAGGACACCAGCCTCTAATTGGGACCCTGCTTTTAACTAAAGTATATGTAACTTAGATCAGATTTTTATTGACGGTGTGAACAGCACAATGCCCTGTATGGCCCAGTAAATGTTGGGTCAGCAGAGGGACGCACAGTGTCTTTTTGCGACCAACAATCCAAAACCTCAAAAATATTCAACTCAATATCACAAAAGAAAAGCAGCACAACTGAGGAGGTGTAACGGGGGAATTTGACTGTTAAATAAAAAAAGTCATCTAACACAAACATAAAAGCTGACAAATTCCGCTTTTACATTCAGTCATTACTAGTGAGCAACAACAGTACACAAAACATAATATTTGATACAGTCGGAGATACAACAATTAGCAATCGAAACAAAATCCGTCATCAACAAAAGCAAAAATGCCAAATTTGCTGCTTTCCTCTGGTTTAAATGATTGTAAACTGAATATCTTTGAGATTTGGGCTTTTGGTCGGGCGAAAGAAATCGGCATGTACGTTTTAACATTTGTGACACCTCTAATGTAAAATAAATACATAAATAAGATGTTTTGAAAGTAATCATTAGTTTCCTCAGTTTGAAATACAACTATTTCTCCAGTTGTGTGTCTGTGTGCAGGACACAAGCCAAGGGAATCCCTGTCTGACTTACCATATCTGATTCCACCATCTCCTACTGAGTTGGGCCGGTGGTTGCATGGTAAACACAGACGCCACTGCACCCGAAATAATCTCCAGCCGGAAACCTTGCTCGTCAAGGATTGCCTCCTTATCTACTCGCACAAGAAGGTGTCTGTGGAAACCCTCACGTAATCGTAACATACTGGGGAAGCAAAATATGCTCAAACTATTCTTATTCTTACGGTTTCTTCCTGTACAGCAGAGACAACGAGCTAGTGCAATGAGCCAAGGTTACTCAAACGGACACAAACACAGACGAGGCTTCAGAGCCAAGAGCCCAGGAGACAGATTAGCTGGGTTTGGATTGTTCCTCAGGTATTAAACAGCATTAACTTGGTACTATAGAAGACTAGCCAGACAGTTGGCCTCAACAGTGAAAGTTCAAGCTGGTTAAAAAATCAAATAAACAGGATAAAATGTTAGTGTATCCTGTCAATAAGGTAAGTTTTCACTTTGTGAGTCAGTCTGGAGTTTATGGAAGCTTCATCATAAAGGACCAGTGTGTAAGACTTCGCTGTATCTAGCAGTGAGATTGCAACCATTTCAACAATAAGCGACAAATAAGCAAAGCGAAAATGAAAAACATTTCCTTAGTGTATGTGCAGACAAGCAGGTAACAGAACATTTCAGACTACTAGTTTCAAATCCTGTGAAATTAAATCAATGAGATGAAAAACTCCGAACCCTCTGAGTACATGGAGTTATATGAGCTACAGTACATTAAAACTCACTTACAGGACGCGGACTTTCTATGAACATGGGTTATTTTAAAATTACATAATAACAAAAAAAAGGAAAGACTGTTTAGTGTATATTTGATGTACAAACACTGACAAAGAGTCAGGAAAAACAGGAACAAAGTCAACAATACGTTTGCTTGGGAAAACACAGAGTGTTGCAACAGGCAGAGGTGCGCTAATATAAAAGGATCTGCTCTTGTGGGAAACATACATTCTTTAACGGTAAGTTCATTCATGCTCCCTTTCAAACTTTAAAATGCTATTATTTTATTAAACTTTGAAGAAACTGTTGCTGAAAATGTCTTCTTTCTTTACAGGATAGCCACACTACCTCTTCATTGCAAATCACTCAAGCTGATTAAAGAATGATGGTAATGTAACATGGGAGCCAGTGGTACACTGTACTGTATGTGCTCGAACAGAAGTATGTGTTCCATAACTTTACTCAAAGGTTTTTCATGCATTGTTTAGTCAAGATTTTATGAGACATAAAACATTGTTTAAAGGTCCAGTGTGTAACTTTTAGGAGGATCTATTGGCAGCAATGGAATATAATATTCATAACTATGTTTTCATTAGTGTGTAATAACCTGAATGTAGGAATTGTTATATTTTTGATACCTTAGAATGATCTGTTGTCTCTTCCAGCCTTCTCAGAAGTGAAAATGTGCTGCTTTTCTTCATTTTATATAATTCAGAATTAAATACCTTTTGCTTTTTGGTCACACTAAACAGTTTAACAAAGATGTGACCTTGAAAAAGATTGATTAACTGATAATGAAAATAATTGTTAATATAATTGCAGCCCTATTATAGATGGTTATTGCTCTCTCTGCTTCAGTGAAACAGTGTTATTGTAATCGAGAAAATCAGTTTTTCAGTACTTGTGGTATTTGCTTTGTAGCTTTATGACTTCCTTTGGACCTTCTTTGGCTTTTTATGAAACTTGTGACTGTCGGCTATTAACAGATAAGTTGCTTTGCTGTCTCGTTGGCTTCTTAAAAGAACCTTCCACCGATTGGGTTAGGTAGAACCTCCTTTCCTACCTGTTAGTTTCCCCAATAAACAGTATAAAGTCTGTAAAATTCCTTATTTAAAACTACTCTCAGTCTTTTATGATGACCCAGAGATCATCATATTGCATCCCTGCCACTTTCTTCTTTGCAATAAGAAAGGCCAAAGCGGGTAAAATAATCCTATCAACATAGTATGACTGCAGGACATGACAACTCATTATAGGAAAGTCTAAAAATAGGACAAGGACAGATGTATTCATCGCCACCTGATAGCCAAGTATGAACACTGGACTATCGAATTCAGTGGTACCAGAGCCTGACTCATGACCGCAACAGATTACAGGGTCAGTCCCGACAACATCCACTTGTCCTGGTAAAGTCTCCTTGAGTTTGACACTGAATCCCCACCTAATGACTTAATGTGTGTCAATCTCGCTAGTAGGACATGATGCATAAAGATATGCTCGATACTGAGTATAATACTCATGCATTCATGAAATCAGCTGCAGACATTTCCTTTGACCTTTCAAACACATTAGCTTACCTGTCTTGATATGAAAAAGCATTAAGCTAAAGGTGACGGTGAAGTAATGCAAGGTGCTGTATGCATTTTAATTGACAAGCCTTATTCTTGTTTGTTCTCTTTGCTACAGCTCAGAGTTGTGCTAGCAGTGCTGCTGCCTGTAGCAGCTTATCAGTCCCCTCTGCCCACAGACTGCAGTGACGTCTACAGAGCCGGATCAGGCCTGGATGGAGTGTACACCATCTACCCAGCAGGCCCCACCTCCCCTGTACAGGTTTACTGTGACATGAGCAATGACGACATCGACAGGTCTGCAGAAAAGTGGACGGTGAGGATGGAGGAACAAAGCAAACGCACCATTTTTTATCCAAACCTCATCTACATACACGTTATCCTTCGTTCCAATTCAAGTCGTTTCTCCCCAACAGATCCTGACTCAAAATGTTTTCATTCATTCACTTCACTCATATACAGCATGAGCTATGGGCGTGATTTAAAGCTAGGTGTGTGCGACGTGTGTGAGAAATGACCGTTTGCTAAAGAGATTAGTGTAGACGCTGCTATCATCAGTTACATTAGGCGAGTATCTCTTCATTGAAAGAAGAGCAAACAACGGCACTGAAGGCTTTTTCTTGATGAAAAATATATTGTCGCTGTCCTCCCGACTGGCTTCGGTAAGAGTTGATTGGTTGTTCATCAACTCAGCCAGTAAAGAATACATTCTTTTTGATGAAAGCAATATTTAACTGGCCTCTTTGGTCAAGCTGAACAAACTCTTAACCCAACATTGAGCAACTGTTAGCAAACATTTGCTTACTTTCTGTCTGGGTCTGTCTGTGGTTTCTGCCTCTTAAAAGGAAGTTTTTCCTTGCCGCAGTCGCCAAGTGCTTGCTCATGGTGGGAACTGTCGGGTCTCTGTAAATAATGCTATAAGGAGTTCGGTCTATATCTGCTCTTTTTGAAAAGTGTCCTGAGATAACTTCTGTTATGAATTGGCGCTATACAAATAAAACTGAATTAAATTGAATTGAACTTTAACATTCAGTTGACACAGAGCAACATTAGCATGCATTTGACGTTGTG
The DNA here is from genome assembly GCF_905237075.1 of Dicentrarchus labrax. NCBI lineage: Eukaryota > Metazoa > Chordata > Actinopteri > Moronidae > Dicentrarchus > Dicentrarchus labrax. The sequence continues at coordinate 19,457,859 of NW_026136712.1, read as the reverse complement.
TTTGCATCTTTAAATCCAATAAATATTTAGATTTTAGCTTTGGTCTCCACATAGATGCTTCTTTTTCACGTCATTTTTCATTTTTCATCTCACCGATTTGATTCTTCCCATATTTGTATCACAATTTAAGTCTTGCCATATATCTTTACATTCCTAGTGACACATTTCGCTTTACACATTTGATCCATTGTTAATATAAAAATATGAATTACTGAGGCTTTAATTTGCCTTTCCTTGATAGTTATTTTTTTTTGTCTCGTCCTTCTATTTAAAATCAAGGTAATTCAAAGAAGACAAGATGGCACAGTGAACTTCTTCATGAAGTGGGATCACTACAAAACTGGATTTGGCAGCGCTGCTGGAGAGTACTGGCTGGGTACGACAGAAAGTCTTTGTTTACTGACCAGAAGAAGAAAATACAAATTTGTAAATTTAATTGTCAATTCTCTTAGATATCTATGTATGTATGTGAAAATCCAGGAGAAAGTAAGTAGCTCGGACCATTGAATGACTTAAATGATAAATGGATCATCAGTAAATCATCAAGTAATTATCGGCAGAAAATGTGTTCAAAATTCTGGAAAACACAAATTTTGTAATAAAAAATGGTGCTTCTTGAGAATACTAAGCAAACAGTCACAATATCACTTATGATCATGAGAAAAAAAACATTTGACTGGCCCTCCTATATCTGTCTACAACATCTCCTACTTTGGTTTACACCACTTTCTTCCTCACTGGTTATCTTTTAGGCCTGGAGACGATGCACCTGATGACACAGTCCAAGAAATACGAGCTGAGGGTGGACATGGAAGACTTTGAGGGCCAGAAGGTCTTTGCCCAATATTCTTCTTTCTCCGTTAGTGCAGAGACGGAGGGATATAGACTGGACCTGGGAAGTTTCGTCAGGGGAGCAGCAGGTGGGATATTTTTCCTATTCTCACATTCAAGAAATTATAACCATATTTTGATTACCAATATGGAAGACAATATAGTGAATTTATGAGTTGATGTATGAGTATGAGTTGTATGTGGATTGTTTTAATCTGTATTTTCTGTGTTTTACCCATCAGGAGACTCTTTAGGTCTTCACAATGGACAAAAATTCACCACCACTGACAAAGATCAAGATACGCATGGTTCAAACTGCGCCAGGCTAGCCTATGGGGCATTCTGGTATGCAGCGTGCTTTGGTGCCAACCCCAACGGGATCTACACTTGGGGACCTTCACCCCGTGCAGCTGGTGTACAGTGGAACACTTTCAAAGGGCTGGAATACTCCCTAAAAACCATGATAATGAAGATCAGACCAGTTGCTGAATAAAATAAAACTGCATCAACTTCAGTGACGTCAAGAGTCACCTCGCTCAGCTTTGTTTAACTGATGCGTCACAACTGGCCGAATTATCAACGTCCAAATGGAAGAAAATAGAAGGAAACATCGCTTTGAACCTAATGACGAGTATTGTTCTGTGACCGAACAGCTCCATACCAAGCGCTGACTAATTGACAGGATGCATAAAATATTCAACAAAATGTGTAAATTCTGCTTTACAAGAAAGCAGTGAACCACATCCAGTTCACAAAATGAAAGACAATGGACGGAAGAACATCCGATGGAGGATAATTTTAAGGTAAATACACAAAAATATATATTGGTAGGGACGAGAAATTTGAGGCTCTGGTCTTCAATCTCATCAACATCCTCAGCTATGATGAGGAACTGCATGCTGACTTTGTCGAGGGTGGATTATTTGTGGAGGAAGTGCGGGGCTGAGTACCACACTCCATATTAATGCTCCCTCATAGTGCTTCCTCATTCCTCTGCAGCTGAAACCTCCTCCACAGTTTCAGGTCTGTGCATTCTGATATGATTCCCCCACGTCCAAAGATAGATGATTTACAGGACTGTCCTCTTTGAAATGCTGCATGCCAGTTTTCTTACAATAAAAAATAAATACATCTGACATTAAATTCTCAATGTTCTTGTGTTTTTGTCTGACACTGTTCTTTTCATAGAACAGTTTTACATTTTTACCTTAATAGTGGTCACAAAATTGAGTGTCACATTTCACAGTGTTTGTTTTGTGAATGTTTTTTTAGCCGACGGTATGCCTGAAACTAACAATTATTTTCAAAATGAACTAATAATATAATCAGTAAGTCTATAAAATGTCAGAAAATAGTAATATAAATGCACAAAAGCACTCAGCCTAGCCTGAAAACACATCAATGAGCTACAAATTTGCACAGGGCGACATGTTCCTTCATAGATTATTTTGACTCAGTCCCACATACACTACCCCTGCAGCCCTAAATACATACAATAGAATCTTGAGCCCAAAATTAAATCTTCACATTGCACATTTCGTCCGACCAACAGTTTAAAAAAATCAATGACTTTCAATTTATAGGATATAAATATGAGAAAAGCCACAAATCATCACAATTAACACGCTAAAACAAACAAATGTTCTGCATTTTTGCCTAATAAATGAACAATAAATGTATCGATTGTGAAGACTGTTCTTTTGTTAATCGACTAATCAATTTATTGTTTCAGCTCTAAAAGACAGAAAGAGGAATGTGTCTCTTTTGTCACTACAGGTAGGAAGGAGGCTGGCAAAGCCTCCACAGTGTCAGAGTTAACCATGTGATACACACTCATATCACTCCCCCACACACAGATTCACACACACACACACACACACACACACACACACACAAACACACACACACACACACACACAGCAGTTTAATGATCCGTCTTTGGTGTTTTATGACATCTGTGAGGGGAGGGAGACAGAATAGGAGAGAGATGGGGGTTACCATGGCAACTAAGGCTCCTAAATTTGCTGCGTTGCACTGGGTTCATTGAATGTCGTGGGATGGACAGAACCTATAATCACTGACATTATGGATTAATCTGTACAGCACAAAAGTGATGGGGTGATGATGTGGATGTCAGATGAGGGTCTTCTTTTTTTTCAACAAAACATCAGAGATCAGCAGATTTCTCCTGAAGCTGTGCAGCTCTCCCCGCCAGTAGTGTTGGGTATTAAACCTAAATATGTCTCTGACACCAGCTGAAATATGTCTGTAGCACAGAGCATCGAGAAATCTGGCATTGAATGTCTGATCAGACTCTCAGTGTTAGTGTTTGATCGGATAGTTCCTGACTTAAAGTCCACATGAAACGGAAATCAGCGGTGGCTAGGGAGGGACTAGCTGTGGTAGCCAATAGTGCTACGTCATCCAGTCAGATCTGATGCCAACAGAGGACAGTTTGACAACAGGGAATAAAGTACTGAGGTGGGGTTTGTTTTTGCCAAGTTTGGCTCCTGGAACCCATAGGGATTATTATGTTAGCTGCACAAGCCAACTAGCTATCGGTCGGTGATTGGATCGGATTTTCCCTAAAATCAACAAAATTAAGTAGCGGAAACACTATTCACTTTTACAGGGGACACCAAAATCAACACAAAATCCACATTCCTTGTTGCTGCTTTAAAGAAACAATTACATTATAAGTTCTTGTACGACCGCTTGTGTAAGGACATTTAACATTATAACAGTCTGGCTTCTTTATACTATTAATTCTATTAATAAATAAACTGTCCAGTCTATGAAGTGTTAAAAAATATTCAATTTACTGCCATACATAACAAAGAAAAAGAGCAAACCATCATATTAGAGAAGCTGGGACAAGAGAATGAATGAATACCAGCTAATCAATAATCTTTCTGTCGACTGACTAAAAGCTGTGGCTCTATTGTGGAATAATAAAAAGTCTAAAGCCAACAGGGTTATTATTTGAGATACTCAACTATTCTGTAACTTACTGCACCATACTGAAATCTGTGTGTGTGTGTGTGTGTGTGTGTGTGTATGTGTGTGTGTGTGTAATGAACAAAACAAAAACAGACTGCAGCGTTGGCAAGTGTAGTTTACCACACATGTAGTACACACACACACACACACACACACACACAGCTCTCAGCTCTCCTGGTTACTGGTCATTAATTCTCAGGTCCTATATCAGTCCCTAGTGGTCTCTCAGTAGTACTGCATCAACCGCAGCAGGACAGGAAAGCATTTGTATGTGATCAGTGTCCTTAAAAATGTAAAGCATAAAAAGTGTCTGTCCCAGTTTGTTGTAAAGAAAAGTGATAAAAGTACACAAAACTCATTGTTTGATTATGATATTTTGAATATAGAATCAATGCTGTTATCAATAGTGTATGAATATTGGTTACATAAGAGCGAGTGCGTCCCCGCTCAGAAAAAGGCCCATATCATTTGCTATTGTATATATTATGAAATCAACAGAGAATGGGCAGATAAAAGCAACCTGTGTGGTGTGTGTGTGTGTGTGTGTGTGTGTGTGTCTGTTTGTGTGTTGAGTGCTGCAATCTGATTGGCCGCTCGGCTACTGCAGTCCCAGTATTCTCACAGCACTTGAGAGGAGGATGAAAACACAGCGCCCAAACTCTTCAACTCCTCTTCTCTGTCCTCACTTTCACACGTCGTTGCAGTTCAGTGTGAGAGACTCCAAATCTGTGATCTTTTATTTTTTATAAATATATAAATATATATACATATTTATATTTACCTGGCGCTGAATCACAGTTTGGACATATTTTTAGTCGCTATTTGAGATGTTCAAACTCCAGACATCAGACACATGCACTGTGCGTCAGGAAGCCCTCCCTCCAACTATTTCTCATTGTCAGCTGCAGGCTCATTAGGTCTCCCTTCAATTGGCTGGCATTTCTGCTCCATCCTCTCCTCATTGGATAACAGCAGATGACGTCGTTCTGCTGCTGCTGCTGGATTACATACACTGTGCTGATGTAAGGCTGTGTGTCTATATGAGTGTGTATGGTGACTGTTGAGGTAGACTCCCCGGCCAGCCCAGAGGGGAAACCGGGAATCAGAACAGAAACACCCAAAGAGAGACATCGATCCTATGGGCTCAGTCTTCCCAGAGCACGCGCTCTCAGCTGCGCAAGTTCAAAACTACTGCAACAGACAAACCCAATGAGGTCCAACAAGAAGCAGGAAAGAAGGAAAGCATCAGCTACTGTACAGCTGCTTGGTTAATCTCTTCTGACAGAGACAGAGCCCTGGTCATGAATAAATTAACATCTGGCTGAGACCAAAAGAACACATGGCTCACAAACAAGGATGTGCAGCCAGTGTGTATGGTGAATGTGAATAACCAAACTGCCCCTTCATGCATACGCCAAAGCCCTGCTTTCACAACATTTGCAACATTTATACGTTGCCTCAGTGTCCGGGGGAGTGACACAAACAGACACATAAATGTCATGTTAGTGGATGAGAGCAGGACGGTAATTTAAAGTGAGGCCAGCAGAACATTTTGGTAACCGTAAAATATTAAAATATTAAATATTATTTGCTGTCTGGTGCGAGGGTATTTAAAACCGGGTCAAGGTTCAAGGTTCAAGCTAGTTTACTGTCATTTCCACATACGGAGTACACAGGAACAAAATGTCATTTCTCATGGTCCAAGGTGCTATATAAATGTAAATAATACAAATGTTTTAAATAATATTCACTCAATGGCCAACAACACATTAAACAAACAGTTTAAGATGTGGACATGATGAAGTTTACAGTAAACGGAGAGAACAGGAGCAATGTATGGGCAGTGGCACAGTCCAAAGCCAATTAAGGAATTGCTCAGGAAATCAATAGAGCTCTTTAGTTGTACGTACTACATCAGCATGGCTATTTCCTCTCTGCTGACTCTCGGACCTCGCGGCCACAACCAGCCACAGATACTGGGCTGCGGTTGCCATTTTAAAATCCTACATTCTGTATTTATCCTTCTTTCCTCAGCGGCGGATAACTCGCATAGAGAGCCGAAGCGAAACCAGAACTTCTTGGTCTTGTTCCAGAAGAGGGAAACCCTCATTCAAAATCCTGTTTATCATACTGAGCCTTACTCATCAGTATGTCATATGATTTTTCCATATTTATTGATAACGAAGGTAATTAGATGACAGAGAGCAAAGCGCCAAACGAGCTATCTGATTTTTTTGGGGGGCTTTTAAAGAACACCATTTCCCATAAGTCCCAGATCATCGTAGGTTAAACACCCCGGCTCGAGTTCATGGCAGGACAGAGACGAGTAAAAGCTGTAAAAAAAATGTAGACAGCAGAGATCAAAACTAAAGAGATGTAAAGCGAGTGTTTGTGGTTAATATGGTGATTTAGGAGCTGTAGTGCTAAAAAATGTATCATTGTTTAACTTTGATAAAATCATGAGAGTAAACAGCAGTTTCACTTTCTCAGTGAACTGAGAGATTACATTGAGTTACAGAAGCTAGTGGAACAGAGGCTTTAGCTCAGTATTTGACAGCTCTTTTCTCATTTATATTACAAAAAACGTTTTAATGGTATTGCCCCTTTAAACCCAGAAGTGCCTGATGGACAGTTCGGACAGATTGCTGCAATGAGAAGTGCGGCGTGCTTTATTGAGAGCGAGTAGGGAATCGTGTAAATGAGGACAGTGTTTTTGGCTCACACCAAATACTCCATGATTCCAGAGTGGTCTCAGTCGCTGCGCATCTCTGCACACTGTTAGTGGGCCAGGACATAAATAAACCGAGAACCCCTTAAAACCTCTCAACACAAAGCGGGAATACAGCAGTCCACTGCAATCCAGCCACACAGTATACACATTCAATACACTCCCCTGTACTGGATCATGGTGAGTTGACACTTATCCCAGCATGCACTGGGAAAAAAGCAAAGAATCACCCTGAGCTAAGAACCCGGGAACTGGGCTGGACTCTGAGGTGAGTTTGGCATAAAAAAAAAAATAAAACAAATTCTTGTCAAACTGGTTGATGTTTGACGTGCAGTTTGAGGGGGGAAAGGTCACGAAGGCTGGTTAATTGCTTCAACGATCTGGCTCTCGGACGATCGGTTGGATTTCTGACATGTTAGAAATTTTTGTCTCGCATTGTGAGCGGTTCAACGGTCTGATTTCCCTCATGGCTGCAGTCAAAAGATCTGTAAAAGACGCTCAGTACAGTTTCTAATATCACTGAAGTAATATTTTACATTTTATGGCTAAAACTGTAGTCCTAAACTTCGCTGCAGGTTCAGAAACCATATTATCTGCTGCAGCTCCATTTTTCTTCTTACATTTTGTTTGTAGTAGAACTGCACAAAGTAACGCTGCCTTTCATCCTTTAAATCAATACTGTTGAGGATGCGGCCATGTTGTTTTAAAACAACTTCATTTGGATTGTCAATGGACAAAACCTAGCAAGGATTTCATTATTACGTATTATTACAAAAATGTTTTACTTTTACAGTAAAAAAATGGTTAAAAAAAAATAACTGGTAGAACTACTATTACGGTTAAAGTCGGAGTTTTATTCCATATTTTATTCGATGAATACAAGTTTTTACCATCAAAAGAAAACATTTTTCTAGGAAAAATATCATATGAATGCTATATAAAAAATGTCTTTGCCATGCAATATGACTGTTTTCTGTTCAATTTACAGTCTGTAATATAAAAAAATCCTTTAAAATGCCGTAATAATAAAGGTTTTTCCATGTCTTGAGATATGACTGTGAGTCATGAGTATTCTACTGTTACAGACACTGTACTGTACGGTCTTATACTGTCATGGTTTGACAGTTTTTCACTGTAAAATCTACAGATACTTTTTTACAGTGCATGCAGAAAAGCCAACTACAGCATGTAGTGTGAGTTAACACAGCGTACGGGATAATAAAAACGTCTGTCCTACTTAGGACTTCATAGGAGTTTAGTAGTGGGCTGGACTGTACCCAAGTCCAAGACCAGCCTTCTCTCTCTCCTCAGTCACACACACACACACACACACAAATGTTTTAGACATTCCAGTGAACTGTATGTGAGTGTGCAAGCCTCTGTCCGTCTGTCTCATCGAGGCAGGTCTCCTCCCTCTCGTTCACCTTCAAAATGTCCGCTATACCCTGAGAATACAGCGGAGAGCAGTAGATAAGACTCACATCCTGTCTGTGTCGTGACTCTGTGCTGGACCCGTGCCATGGATCAACACCTCACCCGCTGAGAGCAAACACACTGTTGACACATCCAAAAACCCTGCCCCTTGTTTTTCTCTCTTTTCATACGATATGCTAGTGTTTCCCCGCTCGTAGCTTTTCTTACCCATTCTGCTACTGATTCCCACCACCTCATATACTGTAACCCATGTGAGGACAACATACAGCATCATTCAGCCTATTTTCTTTTAGACATAATATCCCTGAATTTCTTTCAATCAAACACACAGAGAAATTTTCTAAACTAACGTATCCTGTGGAGGGTTGTAAGGGTGAACTGTCCGTAGCTGATAAGGTTCGGCCTTCGCTACTGTATTTTAACATCGGTCATAATGTCGGTACTTGGACAGCCGGATATTTTCTGAGGTAATACAAGATTTAAAAAGTTGGAGAAACACTGTTATAGATAACAATAATACATGGACAATTTGCATCCCTTGAATATGTAATTGTCAAACACTAATCACAATTAATGGGGAAATACCGTAAAACTTCAATTAATAGCACTGGCTTTTATTTGCTTCAATCACTGAACTCAACCTGTCTTTATTTGGGACAGAGGTCTATATGGGGCAGACTTTTAATTAGTTTTTTACACCAATTTTGCTCTGCAAGGATAGGAAATGCTAAAAATAATTGTTTATTTACACCAGTATGAACATTACGTGTCTAAAAATTTGGTCAAAAAAGTTAATTGCGGCTATAATAATGCTACGTACAGCGACTCTGCCTGTAAAAGCTGCATACATACAAACATGGAGGTGTCTGATTTCAGTCAATTCAATATAGTGTGATGTCACTGTGCTAAACACTAATCTGCAAGTAGAGGAATGAACAAACAAAAACAGCGGTGTGTTCAGTGAAATGAGGATATGCAGATATTCGAGTGTGTGTGTGTGTGTGTGTGTGTGTGTGTATAAATTAATGGACTGTCCCAGTTCTTGGTGTCGATCTTCCACTTTAGAGGAGAGAGGAGAGAAGAGAGCTGCAGGGAGGCAGAGGAAGAGAGGACAAAAGGCCTAACTAACAGCATCCTCACCATTCTCTCCCTCTCTCTCTCTGCCCACTCTCCGATTTCTTCTCCCACTTCATCAATCGCTCTCCTTGATCTAACTCTGCATCTCTCTCGCAGTGCTTTCTCTAATTCCCCTTCATTTTAATTTGATTTCACCCTCCTCCCTCGCTATCTCGTTTTCGCAGTATGTTGGGGATGTGTTATGTTTCCCCTCCACCCCCCCTCCAAAACCCCTCCATGTCGTCTCTGTCCACCAATCACGATGCTTGGCAGGCTCTGCACCAATCCTCTGGCCCAGCAACCCCCTCCACAGCCGTGTTACATAGAACATTAGAACACTGGTGCCGCGAGGGGGGCATAAAACATGCTACCTTTATAGACCTCTTCTCAATCTCCACAATACCTCTCCCCTCTCCTCCTCTAACTCTCCTTTATCCCTTTGCTTTTCTGTCATCGTGGCTCTCTGGTCTTCTTCTCTCCACTCCAGCTGTCGTTTCTCCTCTGCTCTGCAATGGAGTCGTTCTATAATTCATAATGCTCTCTCCTCAGTTAGGTTACCCGTTTCCGACTTTGTCATCTTCGCTGAGTGCTGTCAGATTGTCTGTGTTGGCATCTGGTGCTTCAGCTTGAGGATGCTCCACATGTGTTGTGCTTTTTTCCTTCCTTTTTATCATTATCTCACAAATGGCTCCGTGTTCTGCTAATGGCAGACATAAGTTGGCTTCCTTTAGCTTGTCACTGTGTGATGAACAACAACAGTCTGCAGTAATGGATAGTATGCGGTGGTAAAAATCAGTTATTCAACAAAAACTGTCTCTCTGTTTTATACAACACTAATTCAATAAGTTAATTTTAACTAAAAAAATTAAACTGATTCTTTGGAAAATTATAAGTAACACTAACTCAGTTTCGTAAGTTAAAATATTCCTGACTAAGCAGCTTTTACTAGAAATTTTAAGTGACACGTGACAAGTTTAGTTTTGTAAGTTACAGAAACATACGTACAAATAAAGATTAGAAAATTAAGTCGGTGTCACTTAATATTACGAGTAGAAGCTGCTTAATCAAGAATGTTTTCCACTAACAAAACTGAGTTAGAGCTAATTAAAAAATGTTGTTAAATTAATTTATCAGTTATTACAGTGAATAAATAGTTATTAAGTTGCACAAACTACAGGTCATAAACTTCTTTTTAAAATACAACAATGTGAAATTATCAGTTATCATATCGGTCTGTCCTGAGAAGCATGGAAGTATTAGTTATCATTACTGCTGAAAAGAAATCCATATTGTGCATCCCTAATATTCTACTGAAACTCAAAAGCGGTGGCTGCTAGTTTTCAGTCTCTAGAGAGTAGCTATGGATTCTAAATCCCCCCAAATCTCAAACCCAAAAGTGAGTGATTGGACAGAACTCTTTTGATAGTAAAGGTTGCTGACCCCTGCACCAATCAATACTGGCATATTAACGATGGGGGAAAAACTCTTCATATTATATTTCTACACATAATGAATATGTATTTTTATATATGTGTATATCATTTGTGTTTTATCCTGTGTTTCCATTTCTCTGGCGCACAACCAACTACCTTCAGGGACAAAGTGATTGATTAATTGACTGACTGAGGAGTGGATTGGGTTGATGTAGGAGCAGGGGAAATGAGGAATCCAAACGTGAGGAAAGGAGTAAACAATAAAGAGCGGTGGCTAATGGTTATTTCCATTTTCAATTATCCTGCAAATCATTTTCTCAGGCAATTGATTATTTTGTGTTTAAAATCTGAGAAAACTGTGAATAATGTCACAGTGTCGCCCACTTGCTCAACAAAAAAAGCCCCAAACTCAAAGATATTCGGTGTTCTATCATTGGAGATAAAGAAAAGCAGTACGCAGTCATCTTTTGGCATTTTTGAAACATATTGAAACAATTAATTGATTATCCTGCAAGCTTTTTCGGATAGTTTTCTGAACTGTTACATAAGTTCTTGATTATTTTAAACACTTTTTTCCACAGAAAAACTCTAATAATATTTGAAGTGTAAATGTTTTCATCCAAATTTCCTTTCTTAAAACCTTCATGTGTCCTTCTACATAGCATTTGCATGTAAATTGTCTGTATATTCATAAAGAACAGATGGAAATACAATAAAATAACTGTAAGGCTTGAATACTTAACAGGTGTAGTGGAGAACAAAGAGATATAGATACGGTGTAGAGCAGGGAGACTGAGTAGGCTTCAAATATGAATCTTGGCTTAAATAAGTGTCAGGGGATTAATGTGGTACAATGCCTGGTCACAAGGGACCTGTGTGTGTGTGTGTGTGTGTGTGTGTGTGTGTCTGTGTGTCTGTGTGTGTGTAACCTGCTTCCTCCCCCCAGTCCCAGAAGCAGAAGTGTGGCAGAACAATACAGCCTTCTGCCAGCTGACAGAGATGCGGAGAGGGAGGGAGACATTGAAAGAGAGAGAGAGCAGCGAAGGGAGGGTGAGGGGAAGCTAAAGGGAGGTAGGATGGGTGGGGGAGTGGCAGAGTGGAGGAGAGAGAGAGAAAAAAAGAAAAAGCTTGAATCGAGTCCTTCCCAAAAATAAACCTCAGAAGATGCAGTGTTTCCAACCCCCCTCGCTCATCTACATCATCCCCATATATGATCTTTGTTGGGTGTCACCCCCCCTCCCCTCTTAGTATAGGATGCAGTTCCAAAGGGAAATATTCGAAGATCGCTTATTGTCTTATTTTCAAATCATCTAATCTTCATCTTCTCAAACATCTTTTCACATTTGGTTTAAACTGCGTATATTTGTTAATAAGGTTCATCCTCAGGGGGTACATACACCGATCAGCCATAACATCAGGACCACCTGGGCACAACAAACTGCAATGCACTGTACATCAATAAGTCTTGGCCGCCCATGAAACCTGTCTCCGGTTCACTGCTTTTCCTTCCTTGGACCACTTTTGATCGGTACTGACCACTGCAGACCGGGAACACCCCACAAGAGCTTCAGGTTTGGAGATGCTCTGACCCAGTCACAATGTGGCCCTTGTCAAAGTCACTCAAATCCTAATGTTATGGCTGATCAGTGTACATTTTACCAATCCATTTCATAGATGTTGAGACATTTCACTTAAAACCACAAATGTCCGAGGAAAAGTGAGAAGACCATAAATTATAAATAAGGATTAACTGTCTGGAGACCATGAATGTCTGTACAGAGTTCCATTGCAATCCATGCAATAGTTGTTGAGACATCTCAGTCTCCTTTCTCACATAATCTGCATATATCTGTATGCTGTATGTTATTTTGTGTCATTTTCTTGTTATTAACTTGTGGATGAATACATTTAACTCAAACCCAACAATTATTTAGTTATAATGTATGTTACATTAACCCCTCATTTCTGAATTATCCTGCTCTTTTTACATCTGAGTGTATGCGTGCACTTGTGTGTGAGTGTGTGTGTGTGTGTGTGTGTGTGTTATTTAAGACAAAGGACAGAGTGGAGGTGAGGTGAAGCCGCCACCGATCACTTAAGAGTCTGGAGTCACGCCATCGCTAAAAGCATGAGATCCAAAATGATAAAGGAAACAAGCAGGAGAAGGGATTTTCATTACACTTCTCTGCCTTTAAGCCCATTTGGATACAAACACTGATTTTGTCCTGTTTCCAATTTCAGTCCGTGTTGAAACAAAATATTTCGCTCTCCTGCTGCCTTGGAAGGTCAGCACACAGATGGCTTTTTGCACAAATATCCATATGTGTTACATTTTTCATTATGAACGCTAGCACCAACATGCACTGCATATCAAATACTGTAGGTTTAGCTCTGCTAAGCCAATCAGTCAGACTGATCAGCCTTCCAGCTGGGCAGCTGGACAAAAACTTAGCAGAGCAGTTAATCAACCAACCGGCCAATCACACACGCAATCAGACAGACAGCCTCTTAATGAATCAGTCTATAGCGTACTAGTCAGTCAGTTTACCAGCCAGCCAACCAATCTGAAAAGCACACTCAGCAATCTGAGTGCAGTGCTACAAGAGCCTTGACTTGTTCATGCATTGCATCTTAAAATCATAGTATGGCTTGTAGTCCAGCAGTACATGTTTGTCTGGGGCTAATAGCTTTAATGGCAGCTGCACTGTGAATTGGTCTCAGTGGTGCTTGTAATGCAATGCTTTTGTTTTGCAGCTTCCTGTAAGAACCATAAACACACCATACTGTACACAGCATTGAATGCATAGGCCTAGGAATGCATTACTAAATCAATTTTAAAATAAAAGGAAGGATCTTTCATGCAGTGCTGCAGTATCATTTGAAAAAATAATGTAGCAGGAGTCTGTACGCGTGGTAGAGTGAGAGGCAGGGATACGAGCCTCAAAGAAAGACAAATAATTCAATTCAGAAAGAAGATGAACTAATTATCGAGCATGTGAGCGTATTAACAAATAGCTACAGCGAATAACTTCTCCTAAAACGACATATTGTTGTTCTGTTTGTGTACTAATTGAACTTTGGAGAGAACCAAGCAGGAGAGCTTTGGGCTTCCAGCCTTCCTTTAATGCTCAGACATGCAATTGGTACTGATTCTCATAGCTCTCAGCTAGAAAGTCAGTAAGTGCAGGCTATTTGGTAAAATGTCAAATTATTCCTTTTTTAATAACAGAGGTAGAGTCAGGACATGGTTAGCCTAATTTAGCATAAAGTCTGGAAGCCCAAAGCTCAAAACTGCCTGCTGAAATCTAAAGCTGACTATCATTCACATGTTGTATCTTGTTTAATCCATAAAAATGGTAATTTGGGATTTTAGATGGAAATTATGAGAGATTTTTAAAAAATCAATAAATGAGGACTTGTCGTACAAGCTAAGTCCCTAAAAGATAACACTAATACTCTTTATGAATATTCTTAAAAACATAACTTAAAGTTAATCAGATGAATGAATTAGATTTAGTATTAGTTTCATTTTCTTTATTATAGTTTTAACAAAAATGTAGTTTTCCATCTAAATTTGTGTTTGGGTCGCCAAATCTCAAATAAAAAAAGTCAAACAATGTGATGAACGTTCAGTCAAGTAAAGCGTTGAAAAAGGGCTTTTTTTGAATATTTAATACAAACTAAATATGTAGTTTATTTATTGCATTTTTAATAAAAACTATTAAACAACATTATCAAACCAACAACCAGTGGGGTTATATAATATAACACTGTATAGCTCGTACAGTCGGCTGCAGACATGCTGGCAGATTAGTTTGCTTGTTTTAGTTTTAGCTACCAAACCCATCGCTCATGTGACCCTTGCTTCCCAGTTCCTGTTCATGTGTTGGTTAAACAAACACGATAGATACATTGTGTAAATAAGTTTTGAAGTATTGGAGGATTCAAGCCAAGCTATGCTAACAGGTCCTGGCTCAGACTCTGTTGTTAGCACACAGACACAAAATATATTGATCTTCTTCATCTCGTCGGAAAGAAAGCAAATACGTATATTCCCCAAAGAGAAGGAGAGCGATAAAAGATAAAGGGAGAGACACTGACATCTAGTGTAGTGTAGTATCTGTTAAATCTACACTGTCTCAGAGCCATGTATAGACACAGTATACGAGAGACAGAGAGACAGAGACGTGGGGGTGAGGTAAAGTGAGGCGAGGAAAATAATAGAAAGGTAATTGAGGCGATGCGATCCGAGGAGGGAGAGGATATTTTTTGCCCCACGGTGCCAAGAATTGGCCCAGGGCAGACAGTGTTATAGATTTACGTTGAGTGAGCCCCGGATAGCAGATACCCTCCCGCCAACATTACGCTACAAACAGCGAGAAACTGCTGATGTCACCCTGCACACATACTGTAACAGTACAGCAACACGTCTCCCTCACCTGTTGCCGCTGTGGGGGAACCGTGAATCTGTGATCACGCATGCTCGAATATGCAGCTTGTGCTGTCAAGGTCAAACCTCCCTCCACCATTTCTGCTCACATTCATGTTACTCTGACTCCCTCAGTGTCAGGATTCAAAAGAGAGCTCAGCCTTGAGTTCCTGTCAGTGTTTTGATGAAAGCACGTCATTATGCGGTAGATCTGTTACACATCCAACACGGTGGAGAGGTTCGATACCCTCTGATGCCTTCAAGTCGATACTGGTGTCAAAATTTGGGAGTAATGTAATTTACAATACTGAAACCATGGAAGATACCCAAATGGGATTTATTACAAATAGCTTGTTTGCACATGACGTCACATCAGTGCGCTGCAGATGGAGGCCAGGAAGTGATTTTCTACATTGGAACCAGTATCACAAACTCTATAAATGCCGGTTTTGTGTCATTTTTTGGTTTTACCGAACTGAAGCTGTTACAGTTACAATTATCACATATTTTCAGTTGTTTCCTCTGATGTCGTGCACTTTCTCTGCATGAACCTCCTGAAGGATTTACAGAGTTTACTGATGGACATTTACTCATAGGAGCCATACTCAAGATGTAACATTAAACACCGGCACTGCCCGGGTGCTCAATCCGGGCACAATCACTGAATAGGACGGATAAGTTAGCGGCTAAAGTAGTTAACCACTAACAACAAGAAGACTATATTTCCATCAAGAAATTCTGTGAATTACTAAAGGCTGAAGCAGAGAAGAAACGACAGAATTGGACGTCATTTGTTCAAATTCACCTGACGAGGACTTACTTTGGCCTTTATGATGAATGAACTACGAGTTTATGTTTATCTCCGTAGCAAAGGTTAAAACATTATTATTATTATCATAATTATTACTATTGGTTGGGTGTACCAAGTTTTGTTCATGTTAATGATAAACAAACCTATTTTGTCTTTTAATTTGAAGGACTCATCGGACAAAAGGGAAGTTAGAATAACATTTGATTTGGTTTTTGTGAGTTAAACAAGTTTCATTAAGCACAAATTTGATTTACTAGAAAATCTGCAAAGGGAAAAGTGAATTAATGCACGTTTCCACCCACTGCTGTGATGCAGGAGTTAGGGTGAATCAAGATAAACAGTTGGTGGCGTAAATTCTCCAGTTGGGATCCACCAAAGCATTGCAGGAGAAGAAGGCGTAACGAGATTAAATTAAGAGAGTGCCGGTCAAACTTTAAAACAAATGAAAACGTTGTGGAATTTATGGCATTTATGTTTGTTTCATGTATTCATTTGGGGAAGTTCCCTCATTGCTCCACAAGGATTTTATGTTTTCGTCTGGCCACATTTTTTTGTCTGTTCAGTGGACGTTTAAGTCATGTGATTTATGATTTATTTATTTTTGATATATATGTCATGATGTCCGCTAGAGCTGATTCATTTGAATTTTATTGCACTTTTGGGGGGATTAATAATGTTTTTTTGCATTTCTACTCCGGTTTTCTTGAAAATGCACAAAAACAGGTGAATAAAAACACTTTTTAACAACTTAACCTGACTTCCATATGTTTCATAATTACTATAAGTACATAAGGGTTCTGTCACTTGACCGTAAACATCTTTTCTTGGCTTTTGCTGAGGCTAAATGATGCTGTCATTTTTCCCATTATGAGATGTTCTAATATGGCCCTCCAGGGTGCATTTCACTGTTTTGGTGCTCGTCTTTATGGTATAACCTCACAACAACCGTGACATCCTGTGACCACGGGAAGTCACCTCTCTATCCATTTTGACCTTGATGCTAATGAGGTCACTGTTATTGACTCTTTGTGACAGGTGGCTGACCCCGGACTAATGATGGCCTCCGGCTAGTCAGCATGTACACACACACGCAAGCACACAAGCCCAAATGTCAGCATGTACACACTCGAGCAAACACAAATGATTTTAAGCACGAGCCAATCACAGTTGAACAAATAAACACTCACCGGGTCAACAAAGTTACGCAAACACTGAAGCGCCCATCGACGCCCACTTCAGCTGAATTGTTTTGTCAAATGCTGTCACTGCAGTGAGAATGATTATTGATTTCAAGTCAGACCTATTGATCATCTCCTGTGTCCGAGATCAAGTCTTAAGTTTGTCCTTGCACAAGTGACGCATGTACACGCACACACGCACGAAAAACAGCCCACACCTAACCGCAGGGTGTGACTGCTGACGCCTTTGGCTCCAGCACAAGATTCCTCCCCTGAATTCACACACCTTTCACTTCAAAATCACAGACACGCACATTATTCTCAGCAGATGAAACCAGGGTGGGTTTCACAGTGTGATGGCATGAAGAAAAAATGTTTTTATACAAGAAAGTTAACATGGAAACTGAGGTGGGGGGGGGGGGGGGGGGGGGGATAAAGACAAGTCACACATAAAATATGCGTCATGTCAAAGAACATATAATATGGAGGTTTTATTACAAACAAACTTAAGTGTGTGTGAGAGTGATATAAAAAAAATTTCAAAACTCACACACACTCGCACACACGACATATTAATAGCAACACTGCGTCCTAAAATACCAATCTGTCCTCTATAGCTGATTCCTGTTATCTTCTTCCCTGTCTGTGCTCTCTGCTCATCCATCTTTCTCTGTCATTTTCACCCTCCCACCCCCCCTCAGTATTCCCAATGGGACCACCCCGCTTATCACACTGGGTGTGTATGTGCTTGTATGAGTGTGTGTGTGTGTGTGTGTGTGTGTGAGGAGGCTGCATCATGACAAAAGAGAACCTCCTAGACTTCACTAGACCGACGCGTCTCAAGCCTTCCTCTCTCCCCTGTGTGAGCTCTGTGCTCTCATTCCTCCATCACTTTCACTCTTTTTTTTCTCTTTTCAGCTGTCTTTTTTTCTCCTTCTCTCCTCCTCCTCTTTCTCTACCTTTTTCTTCGCCACTTCACGGGAACGCTTCCTTGCTTTCTTCTTCTCCTTCTCATCCTCCAAAGCATTGAGGTTCTCATCCGCCTTTTTCTTCAGCTGCGAGGCGGCATGCGCCATGCTGCCCCAGTCCAATTAATCCTCACAGGTGGGAACGGGAGAAGGAGGGATGAATGGAGGGATGGAGCGTGGACCCAAAGTCTCCCCTTTAGCCTTTTCTTCTTTGCTCCTAATTATCTTATTGTTCCTCCTATGCTCGGCTGCGCTTTTGTCAGAAAAGGAGCCCTGACAGGTGTGTGAGAGGGAGATTGTCTGGGAAGGATTTTCCTCTCCTTGTTTTTAAGATTTCCCTCTTTCTTTTGTTCTTTATCTCCCTGAGCAGCTATCCACACTTTGCAGATGCAAAGGTCCAGTTTGTGGCAGGATGGAGACAGCACATACTCCTCTGTTTCACCTCAGGAGGCTCCACCGCTGTGAAGGCAGCTGCTTCCACTGCTCAATGCTCAAAGTGCAAAACAAGTGCCAATTACAGCAAATATAAAAACAATGTATTTATATGGTCCGCATTCAGGTGAAATGATCCTCTTGATTAAGAATGATGTATAAAAACAGTTCAGTTACAGGTACGTGAGTAGAGCTCCAGGGTTGGAGGTCCAAGAAGGGAGCTCCAGCTCAGCCCAGCAGAGTGCTCTGTCTTCTGGGAAAATTAACTGGTCCTGTTGTCTGCTTGACTGGTTCCCAGATTCCGCCGCCTGCACCTGAGCACTGAGCCATCCTCTATCTATGTACACACTCCGTCCGCGACGTCTTGCCGGGACATATGAACAGGATGGAAATGACAGTGGAAAGGAGGTTGAGATAGGAGGAGGAGGAGGAGGAGGAGGAGGAGGAGGGAGGTGGGAGGGGTGAGAAAGGAGGGGGCAGAGAGAGAGGTAGAGAGAGCAGCTGGGACAGCAGAAAAAAAAGGAGGGAGTAGGGACGGATGAATACCTCTGCCTAGTACCAGCTGGTTATGGCTGCGAGATACGGAGAGAGCAAGGGAGGATGATACTTCACACAGGGAACATACAGTACACACACACACGCTGGGTGTCCAGCCGAGCACAGTGTGCAGTAAGAGTGCAGCCATGATGCTCCTGTTATGAAACTTCCTTCACTCAGCCTCTTCGCTGTTATCACAGCCACTGGTCTTCCTAACTGCCTGAATCCCATTCGGTTAAACTAATGAATGACAACTAACCACTCCAGAATCGTTAACTGGTCGTACTGTAATGTACCCAGACAAACAAGAGCCAGCTTTATCAAGTCAAACATGTAACATAGGCTTGGTCTAGTTTTAGGTGGGCAGGTCCACAATTGATTTTACAGCAATTAACATTTTTAGCCAGGACTAGTTTCTCAATACCTCAAAGAACATTGGATGGATTACCATATAATGCTGACATGTTAGATAAATCCTAAAGACTTTGGTGGTCCTCTGACTTTTCCTCTTACGTCACCAGATTCACATTTGTGGTTTTGAGTGAAATTTCTCACCAACAATTGATGGATTGCCTTAAATGTTGGTACAGACATTCATGCTCCCCTCACACTCAATAGACCATTTTCACTGCAGACATTTTGACTTGTAAAAGCAGGAAAAGCACAAGTGGAATTAATAACAATAATAAAGGCTGCATTACATTTAAGTGAGCCATGGTATTGTGCATGCTCACTCACTGACATGGCTTACTGGGTGACTTAATGGAACTGAGTCATTGTGAATCTTATTACTTACACTTTTCCTGCTTTCAAGTCGAAATGTCTGCTGGGCAAAACAGTCTATTGAAAATATTTTGACCTCATAACTTTTCATGTAGCTCCATCATCAGGTCAACATTTTAATTTGTCCGAAACTTTGGTGTTTAGTGGCATCTAATGGTGTAGTTACAGATAGCAACTCACTCGCTTTACCCTCCCCTTTAAAAAAATGGCGATACTCTATATACTGTTTACTGTAAATGTTTTAATTCAAAACAATGATTTAGAAAAACCACTAACATTTTCACTTGAGTTTTAGAAATAAGCGAGAAAGGTACAAGCAGGCTGCTGTGCACTAATGGATCAATTATTAAGATACTAATGTATTATTCATAATAAACTGATACTCAGATGTGGGAGAATCGTAGCTTAAGGGAATGCCACTGTGATATCTGTGCAATTAGCTACTTTCAAGGAAGCTGTACCCATCAGCTTTCACTAATGCGAGGCAAAAAAAATCCAGATCATTGCCTGAGGTGACAAAAAAAGGATTTTCCTTTCTAATATAACAAAACCTGATGATCTAATACCAGACAACAATTTAAGACGTTCTTAAAAGATCTTCCTCAATGTTTCAAAATGGTCCCAATAATGTAACTTACAGCTGTGTGCAGAGAGATCAGTGCATGTTTTTGTGGTTTTGGGGTATGTGTCTGTGTGAGATGCGTGCTGGTATGAGCTCATGTCGGTGGACTGCAGCCTTTGAATATTAACAACATGGGAGAGGGGATGGGATTGCAGCCCGTGACAAGGACATGTGACAGCAGAGCAGGCTTTCTATTGGCTGTCTGGGATGTGAGAGAGCTGTAATTGGCTATTTGGAAAGGGGGATCCAACCCACAAAATGACAATAACAAAGAGGAGAGGAGAAGAGAGGATTCCTCAATGCAAACAACCCGTATTTTATACTTTAATATTATGTTTCTTCAGCAGTTTGAGCACCAAAAATAGGTTATGGTATGTTGTTTGACTCAGAGATCTGTGAAAATTGTGACATGTGTTTTGTATGTAACCTTTAAGTGTAACAGTCAACCTGCTTTACAACCTGTGCCCCAGATATTTCCTTCTGGGTACGAGCCAATGAGTTAATGAACACTTGGACCTCACTTGAATGGCATTAACTGCAACATATAGCGTAAACAACACTTCATTGTACATAGTGACCGTAAACTGCTATACATGTTATTGTCATTGTAAGCATGTCAGCATGCTGATGTTAGCGTTTAGCTCAAAGTACAGCCACACAGAGCCCTTAGCACAGCTGTAGACTCTTAGGCTACGTTCACACTGCAGGCACAAGTGGCCCCAATCTGACTTATTTAACTTATTATAAGACTTCATTAGTGTTTTCTTGATAGTGTGAACAACACAAATCAAGTGGAGTCTGATCTTTTGAAGTGTGAATGTAGCCTTAGTCTTGATGAATTAAAAAGTATTTTGTTTCTTTTCCTCAAAGTAAGGTATCAAAAAAGATTGTTCTGGGAGTGGTCGTATCATTTCTAGTCTTAGAGAAGTCAAATAAAGCCAATCAGTCAAGCCCTAATACTGTAGCAATGGGAAGATACAAAAGTCCAACAGAGTAACAACTAGAAGGGTTGAAATCAGTCAGTCTTACTTAACCCACCACTGTCTGCAGATGTTGCCCCAGACTGCACAGCTGCACATGGCAGCTGTTACTAACTAACGTTGAAAGAATGTCTACTGTAGATGCTATTAATCTCTTCAAATCTGCAAGGCTATGGCAAAATGAAATGTATTTTGTAGTCAGTTTGCTCATTGATGGAATCTCATCACCATTTATCACTCACTGTAAGTCCCTTTCCAACAGTGTTAAAGCTATAATATGTAATATTTCCACATTTAAAATGTCTAAACACTTGATCTATGTTATATATGTTGCTGAGTTGTCTACTTGCAGTATCCCAAATGTTTTCAACAATGTTCAAAACCAGAGAAATACAGTCATTGAACAGCGTCAGAGATACACGGATCTTAACCGGGAGAAGCTGACGACAATGGTGGTAAAGACAACAAGCCCCATGATTCCACACAACTTCACAACGTCATCAAACGCCCCCCTTTGCGGCAGAAATCATAGTACGTTTAACTGGGTGTCGACAGTGCTCAAACAACCTTAAAAACATAACATATTTAAGTAAGTACGTAAGTAAAATGTTTCATAAAGTGGAAAATTCCACTCCTCCTTACATCAGAGGCTAATCACAGTCCAAACTCCAGTTACTCCACCATAATAAGTCACCAGTCAGAGAGTGACTTCAGATAGGATTTACTGGACTAATCCTTCATTATCTCCATCTGTAAGAGGAGCTTATGAATTGGATGTGCTAGCCCTTAAAGGCTTTCTGTCTGTTCTGAAACTGGGATTAAAAGTAGGTGATTTCTCTGTACATGGATCAGAAATTAAAAACTAGCCTAACAAAAGAGGATGATGTCTAAAGGTTTAAGAGTTTTGGCTTGCAGTCTCTGGTGGTGTCTTTACAGTGACATGACTCTCAGTCTAATATCTTACTTTACTGTCTCTCTTCCTTTGCTAGACAGCCAGTGTATGTGCTCGGAGAGGAAACAGCATACTCAGGAATAATGTCAGGCTCTAGATGTGGGTCAGCAGCAAAGATGCCAGTCGGTTGCATTATTTCTTTGTTTACACGTTCATCATCTTCTCCTCTCTGCTCCTTCTCTGCTATGGTTTTCCTTTTATCAGTTGTGTCAATCTTTCTGTCCCTGTGCTGCTGATCTAACCACTGCTAATGCTATCCACCGCCTGCAGCAAACTGCTCAGTGCACACAGCCATGAGACTGCAGTTAATCAAGTCATGGGTAAGTGTGTGTTACTGGCCTCCGCAGGGTAAGAGAAATATTGCACAGCACACAGGACGAACACGGTATGGCCCTCGAGGAGTAATCTGAGGCTCATTTCAGGAATGAAAATGTGACAAAAACAACACAAATATTAGAAAATATCATCAGATAACTAGAACTGTTGGCCTGCAATCATAATTATTGATTATTTGTAGAAATTAGAGTTATTGTGATGATCAATTTTGAATATTTTGGCAATGAATTATCATAAAATGTCAGAAAAATATATAGCATGAGCCCAAAGCGACATCGTTAATTTGCTTGTTTTGTCTGACAACCAGTCCCAAAACCAATAGATATTAAATTTATAATGAGAAAAAACTGAAAAAAAGGTCAAATATTCACACTGAAAAAGCTAGAAACAGCATTTTCCTAAATAAATTAAACAATGAACTGTCATTGATTATTGTCTGTTGATTAACTAATCGGTTAATCAACTAATCGATATAGCTCTAGCACACAAAAAACATATATGACCCTGATATTAAACACATGATGACACTGAGGCTTTTAAGAGAGCTCACAATCATTCATAATCACACACACAGACACACACACACGCGCACACACACACACACACACACACACACACACACACACACCACTGTAAATTACTTTTAAGGCAGTTCCCGGGGCATTAATATGGAACAGCTGATCAAAATTGACCCGTACACACACACGGATTGTACACAGACACCATCTCATATGTCGGTATGAATCCAAATGTGGACAGTTGATTGTGTTTGTTTGCGCCTAATGGATCAGGGATGGGCAGTAAAAAGCCCAACGATAGGAGGGGAAGAGAGGAAGGGGAGAGGGTGAGTAAAGACGACAAAGAGCGAGAGTGTTTGTGCGTGTGTGTGTGTGTGTGTGTGTGTGTGTGTGTGTGTGTGTGTGTATACAAGAAACGATTTGAGAAGCTGCTAGTACCCCAGCCAATAACCTGAACTTTACCTTCTTCCCAGAAAATAGGATGAGAGGTAAATGAGAGAAAACAGAAAAATGAAGTAATATTGGTTATTTTTAATATCCAAAAGCAGATAAATAAAAAGAAAAAAGTACTGTTCTACAAAGAAACAGTTCCTGTATGAGAGTTAACTTTTATTCTGCCTTTACATGCACAAACACTGACGTTTACAGCTATTTTTCCTGTGGTGTCTGGCTCCCTCTAGTGGCAATCTAGGACTTTCACTTTCACAGCTTACAAAGTACATGTTAAATCTTTCAGGTGTTCACAGGCCCTGTAAATTATTCATCTATACATGATGGGGAAGCTGGGTGCAAAGCAATTTTAGCCTCTAGAGTTACAGCCCTAATAAATACTGCAGGAGCTAATATATAGAGTGTGAAACCAATCCATAGTAATGTGAGTTTCCGGCCTCTGAGCTGGGATCAGTGCAGGGAGTGTTGAGAGATCCAAACGGAGAGCTGGATGTGATAAATTAAATAAATAAGGGTGTGATGATTTTGTTGGGTCAGACAAACTAAACCTTCTTTTGATACAATACAAAGGATGCAGTTTGTGTTCTGACCACTTGGAGGCAGCATCATGCCAAGAGAAAAGAGAATCATGGTTGTTTGGGATGAAGTGGATGCCTCATTGTTGTGTTTTACTCATTTAAAAAGGGTATTTTATAAAGTAGGATTATAAATTGAGCCAGTCTTGCTCTAGAAAAGAAGTAAAGCTTTTTGAAGTTGAAGTTTTATAGGTGTTACAATCTGCTGCACCAATCAGACTGAAATATGACATTTCCATGCACCAACCTCTGCAGTCCCTCAATACTGGTGTGCTGTAAATAGATTTAAATTGCAGTGGAAGTCAAATTTAATTTGACATGTGCTGCAGTTAGAATATGAATTAGAATATAGAGCTTAGGCCCGTATCAAAAAAGACTCTGCATAGCACTCCAGGTTAGCGTCTTCCAGCTGGACTTGAGCCCAGCTGACAAGAACAGAAAGTGAGCAAACTGTAGAGCTCAATACATTCTGTGTAGTGTCAGAGTCTGTGAGCACCTTTTGCCTTTACTCTTCATCATATAGCATGTATAATATTTCGTACTATGTAGCAGTGTACAAACTTATTCTCCACATCCAGGTCTTATTCATATTGAATTGATGTAATCTGTAATCTGTAATCTCAATATTGAATATAAAATGTGGTTTATTGAATTTACATTTACATTTATTATTAAACTTCAGAATCAGTAAAAGTATTTGAGGAACTATGCATTACTGATTTTTTTTATATTAACAGTACACTAGAGAAACACTAGTTTAAACCACCAAGGTTGAATAAGCCTGATCCCTTTAGCTGTAATTTATCTTAATGGAGCCTAATCCTGGTTTGAAATTGTTATTCATTTCCGTTTGTTATTACACTAATACTAGGTAGTCATGTGTATAGGCTACATGTATTTTGTACCCTTTAGTGTAACTAGGGCTGCACGATATGGTAAAAACATCATATTGCAATTATTTTAACAGATACTCTGCCTGCAATATGATTCACAGTTAGTGTGGGAATGATCATTTTTGCATCACAAATGTAATTTTCACTGAAATCATGATTATTTGAAATTCTTTTGGGGTCCATACCAAACAAAGATGAGCATTCATCTCAAAAATGGCAAATAGTCGACTATATTTCTGTTTCTTTTACATACAATATATTTTATTTTGTTCCTTTATGTACATGTTTATGCATGTATGTATGAAAGAACACTTTCTCAGAGTCGCTCCAGCCAGGATTTTTTTTTATACAACAAGCACCACTTCACCGCTTGTAAAACACCTATAACACGTCTGGTTCCCTGTAGGTGTCTATGCGTGCATATGCGTCTAATCATGTTAGCATCCGGTTCCATTGAACCTCTGTATTCTCCTGCCTAATTAAACCCAACCTTTCCTGCTGTAACAGGACACACAAACTAATGTTGAGACACAAACACTTGCTCATTAACAACAGGAAGTGTTCAAGCAGTGAATGTTATTCTTGAAATGGGTTTCCACCTGCACAGAGCACCAGGTGAGGATTACAACATCAGGACATTAACAATGTGTCATTTGATGTCCCATTAAAGCATCCCTTATGGCATCACTTTAATGGGATTTTCTACACTTTCAGGGTCTGGTATTATAGTCCTATGTGTTAGCCTTAATCTGTTTGGAGCTCAGTTTAATGAAAAACATTTCCATCTTGTTCGTCAAATTTCAGAGTCCCTCTCATTTACAATGCATTATCTCCCACCACAATATCCTGAATGATTCAGAGATCAGTGAATCAATAGGAACGTACATCAAATTAGATGCAATTAAGATCATGCGGCTTAATGGTGACTCCAAACTCCATTTAGAAACTTGCAAATTGCCAAAAATGGGAGCAACAAGTAGCTGAAGTTTAAATAACTCAAAACTGAGAAATCATACCGCTGAATGTCATTAAAAGTATGTAATATGTAATATGTATACAATTTCTGCCGTTGGCTAGGATTCTCTCACAGCAAAACAATAACAAAAGACAGAGTTTGATGATGTCGTGAAGTAGCGTGGGATCATGGGAGTTGTTGTTTTCACCACTACTGCCGTCATTGCAGCTTCTCCCAGTTAGGATTCCTTCAGTGTTCATCATTCAGGAGGTTTCTACCAGGAGGGGAATTATCCACAGAGGTCTCCTCTTCTCTGATTAAAACCGCTAATAACACAGAATAAAGCATAAAAATCTGTGTTTCTCCAACACTGTTCGGCTCACAAAAGACATCCCAGAGGGGCTGTGAGCCGAGCTGCTGCATATATTAGCTCAGCTTGTGTCATTGATAATTCAAGATCCAGACATGTGAAAATATATTGTAAAACTGTAAAAATGTGGTCAATCTATGACTGCTTTAGGCAGAAACAGCGCTGACACAAAGGGCATGATGCCATTGACAGGTGACCGATGAAACACACCATTACTTGAATAAAATTATAGAGTTCTCTGAGTTTGAACACTGGAAACATTTGGGAGGATGTAAGTACTCAACTCAACTATATATGTAACATAGGTTTAGCGTTTATAGACATTTTAATGTGGAAATGTTGCATCCATATATCTTGAATTAGCGTACTTTTTCTTAACCTAAATATCTAATCCTGACTCCTAACAGAACATAGAGGTGGGATTGTCTGTTGCAGTAGGTACACATAAAATACCCTCACACACTCACAAATATATGCTGATATGGTAAAAAGAGTTACTTTGCTAGTGCTACATAATGCAATTCTCTAAAGACAAATCCCTGCTGTGCTGGAAGAAAATAAAACCGGCGCACCACACGAGCAGATTTTCTTCAATAGTTCTACGAAAAGCAGGATTTTAAGACCAATGTGGGATAAACCACTGTGGTGGTCTTCTGCATTCTAGTGATTTATCTCTGAGTCTCTTTGAGTTTTCTTTTGTGACCAATATCAAGCTCCGTTTGTCCCTTATCTTGTCAAAACACCAGTAAACCTGCTGATTGTTGAGCCTTATCGCTATGAGCAGGAGACACGGAAGTCCTGGTGCTCCAAGCCTGTACACTGCATCTCGCTGGCAGGTGACAGCCTTATTCGCTCTCTATTTGTACATCAGTGTGTGAGGGCACAGACAACCTTGCAACTGATATACTAATTAACAAAAACAGAGACGTGTATGCCGGCACCTTTTAAGGCCAATCTAAGGGCATTACCAGGCTGCCAGATGCTTTTGCTCCTCACCCTTCAAACGCTAAATTACTGCAATATTCTAGATGACATTTCATAAATAAGGCTGGAAACAAGCCCTTTGTCTAAAATATGCCAGACAGGTCATGTTAGCTCTATCAGATCAATGTGTGTGAGAAAAACAGCCTTCATTGAGTGCAAAGTCTCAAATATGTCTGATGAAAATAACAGTGAATATGGTGTGAATTAGATTTATGGTTTCACCTCAGGTTACCGCTCAGCTACACTTTTTAACAGGACAACATAAAGACCAGTATACCTTAAACAAGAGCTAATCAATATTGGAGCCAGACGCTGATATTGGTACCACTAAAAATCTCCACACATAAATTTTTTTGAAGATTTTCTATGTAACTCTAAGAAAAATATTAATAGTGACACCAGTGGCCGTTAAGTGAACTGCAGTTAGCATCCTGTCCCTAATGCTCGCACTCCACACACAGTTTGTGGTTGCGAGCGAGCATCATCTTGAGCTGGTGAGGTCATTTTGCAAGCTCACGTTAGCCAACTAACATCGCCACTCAGATAGTATTTTCTAGTAATAAGGTCTCAGTCAAAGTGCTTCAACTCCAGCACTACAGACATCCAGTGCCAGTTCATTCAGTCAGCTACAGTGGACCACACCTCACCTGTCTGCCTGCCAGCTTTCCAGCCACGCCATTCATCTCTGCCCTCTTTCTGTCTGCCTCAGCCAGCTTCCTCCCTGCTCGTTCTCCACACCAACCTACTTTTGCAATAAATCCTCTTAATTCATCTTTTCAGACTCCTCCTGAGTCGGTGTCTGCATTTGGGTCCAACTTTGCCTGTTTCATATGTTGAGCCCCGTCTTTTAAATTAATTGGGTCGTTAATAGAAAGTTTTTTTATATTATGTGTTAATGTATCAGGCAGTATATTATTATGAGTTATTTTAATACTCAAATATAAATATTGGTCCTTAAAACTCCAGCACAGGTCAGGCTTTCACATACAGATAAGTGATAGAGTGCAGCCCTCGAGGTGACTCTCAGCTGTCACGTCTAAGAAGTGCTCTTATTGTTTAGACATAACATGGCCTCTCTTTCTCCCCTGGCTGTTCTGTCTGATAGGGTCTCTGTGTCTCTCTCTTCCATGCTGTCTCTGTCACTCTCTCACACTTTATTTCTTCCTCTCTATCGACACTGCCAAATCGGAATCCAGATATCCGACACAATACAAATGGACTTTAAAACCAGATAAGGATACAAATAAGTGCATAATATTCAAGTGACGGTTGGATGATGATTGCAGTCTGCTGGCCTGCAGGATCAGTCAGGCAGACTAGATCACATTAGGACGAGAGGGAGTTTGGGTGTGGCCGGCCAAGGCAGTCCATAAAAGAAGATAAATGTCCATTAACAACACGGTTGAGTTCATGCGGGTACACTGCTCTAACGGTATCATGTATGTACCCTCCATTAGTACTGAGGCAGATTCCTTCTCAAATGTCAAAGCAGAACCAAATAATCACATTTGAACCAAAGCTCCCGCTTCTCCAATGACCTTTGGCCGAGACCCTTTGAAAGGGGACGTCATACATATTGTTGGAGGAGGCAGAGCAAGTTATATCTTGTGGTATGTGTGACGTGGCAATAAATGATCATGCATATTAAAGGTAGGCTTAAACAAACTACAATAAGGTCGCAGGACTTCAGCGCCACTGAACTTGTAATAATTAATCGCGTGATTCAATTTACATAATGAAATAGCATAATATAAATATATATAAACACATAGATATATAAACACAAGGTAAGGATGGACTAGTGAGCAAATAAATAGATATGCCGATTCACCGACATTCTCATTTAGCCACTTGTTGGGTATTTACAAAAAAGTATTGTTTGATAGCTGTACAGGATGTCATATAGAAGAATATCAAACAATATGCAGCCATTATTTTTAAAAAACCTGTCAACATCAGCAAACTCCTCCTAATTGTTTCTAATTGGCCACAAATCTCATCAGCACCAATCAAGGAGGCACCACTCAGCAGCGAGTACCGACTAGATGCTTGTGAAGATTAGTGTGTTATCACCATGGAGACTGATGGAGGCTGACTGCAAGTGAGCCTGAGATGAATGTGCCAAAAGGACGGAGGAGTGCGACGCTATGTGACATGATATGTGAAGACATTTCAATACCACCTTAAAACACACATTTCACCTGTACAACACTCCCCTCCCCCACGCTCTTCTCTTACTCTATAATGAGAGCAGAGAGGAGGACAATGGAAAGGTCAGCTCCGTCATAACTACGCTTTAGTCTGGACTGAAGTGACTGAAACTTGTGGTGCCATTTTAGCAAAAGGAGCCAGTTGTAACCGCGTCTCTGGTGTCAAATCTGCTTTTACCTGCTGACTCAAGTCAAAAGAGAGCGGAGTACAGCTCACAGGGCCAAGTACGAGTGACGAAGGAGGGTTTATTGAGGGGTGGAAAGCATCGTCAGAGGAAGAGAGACCATTACAGCCACTTACCTAAAAGAGAGGGAGAGAGAGATACAGATCAATCACCAGTGCAATATAAAATGTAAGTGAACAGACGATGTCCGACTGTCTGCCGGTAATGTGTACATCTGCCTGCTTGGGTATTTATTTATCTGTAACTGTCTGTCTGTCTGAGGTCAACTTCGGTCTCCTGCTGGCACTCTGCCAGCTGTCTCCAAGGCAACCGAATATACGAGCCACAAATAGCTCCTCCGAGCAGAGTATCCCTTCGCTGTGCCGGGGCCATATCAAACCACATCACGCCCCTTCACATTTCACATCCCTCCACAGCAACAGATAGATCTCATTAAGGAATGGGAGCAATGCCATGTGTAGTTTTGAAGCCTCCTTTGCTATAACTCATAGTATTTGTTTATTGTGTATTTATGTGTATTACAGAATGGCCGTTTTAGTGTGACGTTAAATTATAGGATGTATTATATCTCAAATAATAAAATAACGCCTTGAATATGAAGTATGACGTTTTAGGTTAGGTCTTCCAGAATCTAGCTCTTGTCCCAATAATGGTTTTTGTGTTCAAGTCAATACAATCTTGACAACTGATGGACAATTTCAGTGAATTATTAAGTAAAAATACCAAAAATTATGAGGATTGTTTTTCTTTGTACTGTTTTATTTAGTTGTAATTGGTTGCAGTCTGGTTTTGGACAGGTGGTCGGACAATTTGAAGACATCACCTTTGGTCCCTGAGAAATTGGGATCGGCTTTTCATGAATATTTTCAGACAAAAAGCCAATTAAAAAAGAAAAAAATGTGGAACAATCAAGTGTTTGTATTTAAAATAATAATAATAAAAATAAATAATAATAAATGAAAATAAATGAATTTTTCACACATTAAATCATGTTTTAACATAAAATTGTTTTTTATTTTCATTTAAATATGAATTTACAGTGTATGTAAACAATCCCAGGCAGTCTGGAGGCCTGTATTAAAAGCCTTAGTAGTTTATCACTAGAAAAAGGTTGAATGTGTAGGATTTAGTGGCACTTAGCGGTATAGTTCGAGAGAAACTGCAGTGGCAACAAAACGTGCAAAAAATGTGAACAGACTTAAGCAGTGGGTATTTATTTTTATTTATTTGCCCCATTAACTACTTGTGATGGGGTTCATAGAAAAAATAAATTTAATAAATAATAAATGTAGTTGTTTTCTTTATTTCAACACTGGAAATTGTCTTGTGACCTATTGGATTCATCTGTCGACCCCCTGTGTGGAACCACTTACAGGAACTAATTGTGATCAGTGTGGAGCTGCATTGATTAGCCGATCAAAAGAAAACTAATTGGCAACTATTTTGATAATCGATTTATGATGTTAATAATTTCTAAAGCAAAAACAATACAACACATTTTATGGTTCTGGCCTCTCGCATGAGGATCTGTTGCTTTTCTTTGTCATATGATAGTATACTGAATGTCTTTGAGTTTCAGACTGCTGGTTGAATAAAACTATCTAGCTATCTCAATAATAATAAAATAAAATTTTAAAGGGTAATTTTTCACTATTTAGGGGCAAAATAATGAATCGATAAAATAATCTGCAGATTAATCAATAATGGAAATAAGCATAAGATGCAGCCCTCTATCTCTGTATTAAAAACTCATGGAAGCAAAATTGTAATGTTTATTTAATGTTTTACAACCACAGCCCTTCCTCTAATGAAAACATTATGCAAGTTTCATAACTTCTAGTTGCAGAAGGCATGTCTACTGGGTCTCCTCATAACAAGAGTACAAGTAGTATATTTTTATTTTTAGCCCAGTAACAAGACGACACTGCATTCAATAAATTTTTCAGGCTCAACAACACTGTGGAAGCCCCTGTGATCACTCGCGTAATGAGTAAACCTCAAAAAGCCTCCTTAAGGATCATGTGAAATTACACTTTCATCATGTCGCCTTTGGAGAACAAATCCTAATATGTCCATCGCGCTGTGGTGTGTATGTGTGCGTCCTGAAGCTGTACTCTAATCCATGTGGAATGATAACCCTCCCTGACATTATAAAGGTTAATTAGACATGAACTTTTCATTATAGATACTGATAGCTCATCCTAATCCATGTATTCACACACATACAGCATGTACTTTCCACACACATGCGCGCGCACAAACACATAACACATAACACAGAGCATACTCTAGCTCAACAGGATGCAGCCACTTCAGGACGGGTATCCTGACCTAACTCTGGTGGGCATGCTCAGTAGAGCTATGCAAATGACCCTGGCGATGACACCTTGGCAGGCTGTCATGGCAACACATCAAGTAGCAGGCATGTGGCCACTGGCAGGAGATGGAGGGAGGAAGAAGGAGAGGGGTGAAGGATGGAGAAAAGAGGAGTAGTAGGAGGTAATAGAAAAAAAGGAATGAGGAATAGGGGAGTGAAAGGAAAAAAAGAAGCACCGGTAATGGGAAAAAAAGATAAAAGAGACAAGAAAATGTCAGAAGAGAAGGTGATGAAGTGAATAAGGAGGACAAGAATAGGCAGGTAATGATCTTGTGTAAACTAGGCTAATGGGTCTCCAGTTGTCAGCCAACATCTTTTTTTCCTTAATCTATGGACTGTTAGCATGTATGCACACATGGAAAACAAAATGGCCCTCAGTACAATACAGTATTAGTCTGAATATATGACACACACACACACACACACACATTAGAAAAGAAAAGAAAGAGGAGAATAGGAAAAGTTGTATTGCATTGGAGGCCTAGACAGTTGTGCTGCATTACCAGTTGTTTTTAGCCTTATTGTTGCTAGGCTAGCGAGTGTCTTCAAGTTTATAGTGCATCTTTTAGAATAAGTGTTGAGGAAGCTCTGTTTAACTTTCTGACTAACTCGTGTAACATTCATTACTACTACAGAGGAAACAACACGAGCAGTGACTACATTGGACCAAAAAAGAGGCCAGAACCCTAATTCAGCACAACCCTAACCCTAATACATTTGCCATTTTTGTCCATTTTAAAAAATAACATTATAAGTGCTGTTTTCTCAGCCTTAAGCTAGAGTTACGCATCATCTCACTCCTCATGCCTTAACTTGACCGACCAAACCAACTAAGGCAACGAAGACTACCCAATTAGAGGCAGGCTAGGGTGCGCCTTTGCTGAATGCCGGTGGGAACAAATTCCAGCACTATGCCAGTGTTTAGGTATGCGTAGCAAGACTCATCACGAGGTGAGCGAGCTCAAAAAGACTAAAATTAAGTCTGAGAAATGCTAACCGTCCAGCAGTGTGCAAGTATGTGATTGACATACAAGCAACATAAATGTGTGAGCAATGTTAAATGCTTTGATGAAACTATTTCTGTGTGATTTCTTGATCTGGAATCAAATATCTGACATGATCTTGAAAAAATGTGATTATGGACATCCCTACAGTCATTATGTTCAGTTCTTTTGTAAAATTCTGCATAAGAAATTTAAAAAAACTCTACAGTCTACAGCGCCACCAATTGAGTTTAGACAACAAGGTCAAATTTAGACACATTTGCCGCACTGACATTAATACCTGTAGCGGCCATATTAATATTGCTGGTTTAATATTGTCTATTCAGCTCAGAAATGTGGTGTTTGCACCTATTTGTGCTTGAACTGTGTAATGAAACTGACTCTTTTATTGTACATGCGTGCTGTTTTTGTGCTGATTGTATAGAAATTGGTGTGTGTGTGTGTGTGTGTTTGTGTGTGTCTATGCCTAAGTGACAGAGACAAATAGAGACTAAAACCTTAAGAGAGTAAGAGGGCATGCTTTCTTCTTTGATGGTGTTCTGTCTGTTAAGAGGATGTTGTTCATATGGTGCACTATACAAGCAGATTGTGTGTATCTGTGTGTGTGTGTGTGTGTGTGTGTGTGTGTGTGTGTGTGTCTGCTACCTGCACCCTTAGCTGTAGTGTTGTAACATGACATGATTGATGATGGTATGATTAACTTTAAGCATACACAGTCTTTACTAATAGCACACACTCGCACACACACATGCAGACAATGATGACGTGCATCTCAGTGTGTGTGAGGAACAGTCTGGGTATTTCCAGCAGGCGACCTGCCAGTACTTTCAATGTTCTAGTTCAAAAAACCCTCTGCCTTCTGCCTTTCCTCGTCCTTCTCACATCATTACTGCACTTGTTGTTCTTCCTTTATGTCTTTATCTGTCATTTGTGCTCTTTCATGTGCCTTTATTGCATGCAGCAGTTAACCCACTAACAGAACCATCTGACTGATGCACGTTGTGTCTGTACAGTAAATATGAAAATAGATGGTTAGTTTAACTTAGCACAAAGTCTTGATGACCACTTGAAATAGTTTTTTAAAAGTTATAGACAGACATATTTGCTAAAAGTAATAGATAAATGGTTGAAATGTTGGCTAAAAGTAGATAAACAGTTAAAATAGTTCTCTAAAAGTAATGGATAAGTGGTTGAAATAAATGCTAGTTTTGAGGAAGGGTCACTTTATCTGCCAGGACTTTGGGAGTATGCCTAGCATACAGCATACAATGACAAAAAGATGTTGGCAACTGCGGCTGTATGGTACCATTCATACACCAAATAGCATAAATAGCCCTATTTATCCTGATAACCTGATAAAATAACAAATGGTTTGCTGATGTGGTGACTATGCCACAAGCATGTAAATGGAGATAAAGGGAGTAAAAAAAACTGATGTGGATTCAAAGGGTTAAGAAGTCTGTGCCAGTTTACTTCTCAAACATGACCTATATAACCGTCTATCTACCGTATATCTCTGCCTTTGTCTGCCCTCTCCACTGTAATGGAATGGAAGTAAAACCAAGCAGTGATCAGCTTCGCAGCAACTTAAAAATTAAGAGAAAGCGAGGAAGAGACGACAAGAAAAAGGCAGAGAAAGAGGAAGAGAGGAGGAGGTGGAGTAACAGGGTGAGACAAAGGATGAGACAGAAAGAGAGATAATAACACACATAAATAGAGACCAAAGAGTGAAAGAGTGAAAATAAAAATGGGTGGACACACAGTCATTCAGGAGAGAGGAGAGGAGAGGAGGAGAAACAGACATAGAAACAGAGGGAAAGACTGAATGATGTGACAAATATGAAGAAAAAGAGATGGATGTTTCCCCCTGAAACGATTACATCACCTTTTGCACACTGCTGTTGCCATGGTTACAGAGTCACATTAGCCTAATCATACTACCGTCTGACACCTTCACTTAGCCTTCATCCGAGCCCCGTCCCTGAACTCCAGGCTTTGTACATTTGACTCTGTCATACTTGTCTCGTCTGCCTCTTCCTGTCATTTTATTTGAATAAAAAGTGGTCTATTTTCTGACTTCAGCACCCTGTAGTGCCAATGTGAGACTGATTCAAAGATATCTGAATGCGCTTTGGAGATTGAGTTGGGAGCCAATTAGTTCTGCTGGGGAAGTTTAATTACAGGAACACATCCTGGTAAGAGGCCAATTAATGTTGTAATGCACAGACTGTCCACTTGCCCAACATTATCTATAAACAGATCCCCATTCTTTTTCCATAGCATCAGCAGGGACTAATAAGCTGCACAAATCTTAAAGTTAAAGAAGCCGTTCAACCAAAAATATTTATTATCTAAACTATTATTAAGTTATCTGATTTTACATAAAATGCAACAGTGATGTTATTTCCACTCCCATATAATATTCCCCTAAATCAGAGAAGTCCTTAGTTCACTGACTCAATAGAATATCATTAAGAAGAAAAATATGCCTTTGTTAGAAACATCTAATTAAATCAAACTGTATTGTTAAATAATATTTTCTAATCCCTACACCATTGGTTCCCAACCTTTTTGAACCTATGGTGACGTCACCCATTGGTTTGTGGA
Organism: Dicentrarchus labrax; assembly: GCF_905237075.1. NCBI lineage: Eukaryota > Metazoa > Chordata > Actinopteri > Moronidae > Dicentrarchus > Dicentrarchus labrax. The sequence continues at coordinate 19,422,161 of NW_026136712.1, read as the reverse complement.
GTACCGTTTTGAAGCTTCGAGTTTGGCCCCTTACAACAAAGCAAAACCAAATTCTATAACACAACACATTTATAGTGTTACACTCGATTGTTCACATGAAAAGTGAGAGAAATCATTGGGTAACAAATGGTAACAGAGAGCTAGAGAGACCAGATTGAATCCTGGCTTCATCATTCATTAACTCTGCACAGCTGGCCGGTCTTGGAAAGTCACAGAAATGGTCGGACACAGCCACCCCAATTCTGACGTTAGCTATCCGAACATTCAATAAACACCTCTGATAAAACATGCTGCCAGATTAACATTTGTCCAGTTGCCTAAAACATTGCTCTAAATGAATGCTAATGTTGCCCTGTCTCTTTTGGCCTGGTTCGCTGCCACCAAGTGGCCAAAATATGAAATATATCAATCAATGCAGCTTTAAATAATGATTAAAAAAATTAAATTTATCTGGTAGTTCACAGAGAAAAATAAAAAAATACACAGAGAAAATAGGCTAAACATAATTTTGTGTTCAATTTCTAACTTTCTTTCGTCTTTTCTATCCTGCTTATCATCTTGCAACCCCTTGGGGGGTCCCGACCCCCTACTTCCATAAGACCATTAATTTGAGTAGAGCTACAGTACAGTATTGCTGGTGTAGGTACTGTACAGTGATCTATAGCTGATACTATGCCAGCTTTTCTGCAAACCGTGGCTTCTTCTGAGACCGCCGCTGCTTAGTCAGTCACTCTAACATTAAGCTAATTTACCAGCTATGTGGTGTTTGTGCACATTTTACATTTTACTATAGTCTTTGACACAAAGTAATACTAGAGGAAGCTTACTCTCAGCAATAAGCCTTATTCAGCAATGGGATTTATTACATTTATACCTGCTACACTGGCTCCGATCAAACTTGAAGCTGTATGTTTGTTTTTAATATACTGAAATGAGCCCTGGGAATAGGCTATTAAAATATATATAAAAATGACTGGTAGCTCAATATGTCCACCACTGTGCAGAAACATACTTGCCTTACCTTTCACACTGTACAGTGATATAACTTACCGCCCTTTAGCCCTTTAGACTGAAACATCTAACTGTATAATATTAAATCTCATCCGGCAGTTCTTTGCATTTATAGTGAACTCTGATAACCCTTCCAGTATACACTGTTCTATATCTGCAACAGTCAAAATATAATGATTCTCCTCACGATTGACTACTATTACATTGCTGTCCTTTGCACTAGAAGGCAGAGTAATTATAATAAAACAAAAAATACTGCTATTAAACTTGATGATGATGTCAGCAGTAATGTAAGTGGCGTCTCAACAGGAAAACCCATCACTAATAAAGAAATGAGGCAGACAGATGAAACGGAAAGCTTGCCAAAAAAACATTTACGTTAATGTTACAATGGCCTTGTAGGAATTGTGGCTCTTGTCCTTTGGGAGCAAAAGAGGAAGTTTTGTGACGTTATTTTAAAGTGGGAGACCGCCGTTGATTTCCTGTTTGCAACCAACAATGAATGTTGGTCATTTTATATATTTTTATATATTTTTGTTCAGTTGCACTTACATCATCCCGGATGTTTCCAACAATATTCAAACCCAGAGAAATATGTAATTTTAACTTTCACCAGTCGCCTGTCAAACATCATATTATCCTATGCGTTGTGATTGTCTGCCAGAAGGTGTCATAAATGTATTTTTAATCCAGTTTTAAGACACATTTTTATGATATTATAATATCTTAAGTTGTCGGAGAAACATCCGAAACATCTGCATTTGACGAAACAACAGTGGCCACGAAACTTGGCGGTTCAACATGGCAGTCTCCATGGAAGGCGACCAGCAGCGTTTGTAGAGGAAAACGTCTCATCCTAAGGTAACAGAAACACAACAGTTCCTATTTTCAGGTAATTATATACTAATGGAAACATACCCATGAATACTGTATTCCATCTCGGCCAGTAAATGTCTACCTAAATGTTACACACTGGACCTTTAAAACAAAGTAAGAGTAAGAGACCCTCCAATGTATTTACAATGTAAACATTCTCATTTTTGCTGGTGATAATGATGTGATCTGTTGCTGTAATTATTTCAGTGCAGTTTAACATGGCGACCAATAAAGCCATTTAATTAAAATATGGCAGACTGTTAATTGACCTTACATTCATCCGCAGATGAGCCAACAGGAATAAACGTCTGCAAATGGATAATAAGATCCATGTAATTACAAATGGAAGTTGTAGAGATATCCTTTCTTGCTGAGGATTAGGACTTGATTAAAGCACAGATCTTAAAAGAAAAAAGGTCTGCAGTCCTGGGTCCCAGTCAACTGCTGAGCAAGGCAAACACAGCAATGTACATTTGGAACTGAATCACAGAGTCCAGGCCAATAAGTGGTACCATCTCACTTTGTTTCTCTCTCCCTCTCTCAACCCTTTCACCTTATTATCTCCAATGAACTCCTCTATATGTGTGTTCGTGTGTGAGTGAGAGAGGGAGATAGGGGGTAAAAAGAGCGACCTGTACATTGAACAAACCATGCTAAGAGAGCAGAGCTTCATCCTGTTCCTGTGAAGTGTGAGAAATAGAGCCAAGCGCAGCATTCTGCTCCACGGCTGCCTCAGCAAAAACACAATATGTTGGCTCTAAAGGACTTTGCTGGCAGGAACTCTCACCCCGAAGAATATCATCAGCTTCATTATACTGTGTGCTGCTTATTTGGCTACAGTATCTACCGAGACAATAAATATGGGGAGGGGGGAAAAAAGAAATCGCTGTATGATGAATAGGAAGAAATTACAGCGCTGCGCATTAATGCTGAGTCGCCTCCTGCTTCACTGGAGAATTTTCTACATGTGTGCTTTTCTTATCATCCTGTCATCAAAAATCAGCTGATTGCTGAAATGACTACGAATTTTTTTTGTGTTGATCCTTAAGTTTTTTATTTTTTTTTTCATGATTACATTCTGTGTGTGGGCTTTTCTTCTGGGATTCAAGGACACTCTATTGACTCAGCAGATGAAACTACAAACTACTCTCACAATGTAGTGCTTGAATTAGGCTCTTGACCTTTGATGTGTATTATTCCGGCTACTGTAACCTTTGCAACACAGAAGAGTTCTTCACTATTAATGTAGTCTTTTGAAGAAGCAGAAAACGGTAACCTGATATTTAGACTGAATGGCCATTTTGTTACCACTTCATTATTAGTCACTGTCTTCTTTCCAGGGCTTGACTTCCACATGTAAGACTTACTTTCTTCTATTATAGTCGTAAACTGTGTTTCCATCAACACATTAAGAAAGGTTGATGACAATTTTTACAATCGCTTGGGGTGTTTTTTGCCTTTTGTTTACAAGTAGTGAAGTGGAAATGCACTTAATGGAAGAAGTTTGACTTAGTTTGACTAATCAGCTGTTTCGCTCCAATAGTTTCCTCATCGTCCGCACGGCTCTATAATACGTCCATGATCACTCCACACAGATCTGATGTAACCTTCCTCGCAATAACACATGAAACAAGCATAAATGTCATATTTCCATCCTGCTTTACTCAATGTTTTTCACTGTTTGAGGTTACAGTGCCACTCTTTTGATTCACCATCGTCTTCTGATTTTTCTAGACTCACAAGACACACGTCTCTCAACGCTTCTATTGTTTGGAACTGTATGATAACCTAGCCTGTCATGATCTATAAAAGCAACCTCCATCAGTCACATGACTACAATCTTGCATATCATAGTAGTCCCTAAAGGTCCCGATCTTTTTCACTCTGACCCACTATGGTACTGTCACCAACATTAGTCCTACCACAAAGGCTCTGATTGGCTCAGTAGTTTCTACAAATGAGGAAAAGGCCTGAACGAGGGCAACAGCAAAGCTACTTAAATTGACCGTGGGCATAAAATGTTAAGTCTAGAATCAGGCTATGTAAATGGGTTTAGTTAACTCACTATTTTCACTTGTGTTTCAGCTTTTTCTCCACCGGCACATAAAGCAGAAGCATGGGGAATAAAGAGCTAGCAGCCTTAAGATACATACAGTATACACAGAGAACAGTTGTGGTGAGGACAAACAGCTGCAGGGTTTCCTCATTGTGTCTCGTGGTGTGCCACCTCACCTGAAGCAAAGACCACCATCACTGAAAAAATATATATCTTTATTAAATTAAACATTAACCTTCAGGGACAATGATGCAGCAAATGCTGTATTTTAAATTTAATGAATCAGATTTAAAAAACTCAAAAACTGATATTTGAAAAACACCAGTGCTATTGAGAATTAAAATAACTAACAATGTATAAACTTCCCTGGGAGCTGCAGTGCCCCCTGGTGCTGCTAAATGCTTCCCTTGTTTTCTCTCCAGTGGTACATCTTGCCGGGGGTGTTACTTGAGGATCGCATTGCCGAGTTTCTGAGCAAGCCAGCAGAATTTTAGAATGGGCTGCTCATCAGTTAATGTTGCACTTTGCAGCCAACACTTCCTGCTTTCAGAGAAGGGCCTGCAATATGGCACCCATAGTACAACCTGGCCAAACTCTATCAATGGCTCGTAATAGTGCCCAAGGAGTTATCAGATTTCCCCTGGCAACGTCTGTCAGGAATGATGAACTGTACAGGAGGGCAGCCAGCTTCATGCTCACGAAATGCTGTGCACCGGGCATTCCAACTGGGATTACACCCTGGTATAGAGTAACCTGTCTGACTCCACCCAGCACCACCCTCTGAAAGAAGAGGAAACTCACTCCAAAGTGGAAATACCCTCATGTTGCCTGGACCCATCATGGTGTATGAGCAAGCATATGGTTCAACTGCAGGGCTACTAGATAAGTCTAAATCTGTTTACATATTTGGTGCATTTCCACCGAAGTGATTCTACAGAGGAACCACTCAGGATACGCTGTCGTGCTTATGAGATATACAGTATGAAGAATGGGGGTTTATTGTGTTTTACTAAAGGAGCTAAACATCTTCAAGTACAGTAATTGTACAGAACATACAGCTAAATTTCAGCAATATGGTGGACATTACCTGTGAAGTTACAATCAAATGCAGCAATTCTACAGGAGCACACTGCTAAATTACAGTAATGTGCTAGCTGTGAGATCACAGTTAAACAGCTTCACAATGATTTACTGTAAAAAAAATGATACAGTAATTTACTGTGAAAGTAATGCAACTAGTAGCCACTAATTTACTGTAGTACCAAACAGTGTAGGTTCATGTTAAAGTGGCACTACTGTATTTCTCAATATATTTACAGATGGGGAGAAATTAAAATAAAAACCTGAATAAAAGAGTGAAGAAACATAACGAATGCAGATGCGTCCATTAGGGCTGTAATGGTTTTGTGTCGTTGTGCCGAACAATCACGGTACAGCTAATTTGGCGAGCGAGTCAGTCACATGTTGGCAAACGCAAATGAAATGCCTGAGCTGGAAGACCCGTCTGTATCATTTAAATCACTTGTTTGGGAACAATTTGGGCTCCCGGACTGCTACAACAGTGGTTCCCAAACTTCCATGCTAAGGCCCCCCCCACATAGCATTAGGGTATGGCTGGGGCCCTACTTTTGACAATGACAATGTTGATAATGCTATATCCAATAAGATTTTGATATATGTTCTTATAAGTTATAAAACTATTTTTAAATTTTTTTTTTTTTTTTAATGTTTTCCCCTCAAATTGTCTGAGGCACTCTGGCACCCCCTGGCAGCCCCCACTTTTAAAAACACTGAGCTACGACGCGGAGAACCACATAGAGTGAGAAAGTAAGACAAGGGATGTTGCATTGGCGTCGCTCCACCATAGTAGGGTATGTGAATAGAAACAAACTGAACATGCTAATGGACATTCAACGGCATCACCCAGATGAAAAGTGTGTAATAAAAAAGGCGATAACTCTGCTACATCAAATTTGAACAGGTCAGACCAGCAAAGGAGTTTGTTGGGATTTTTTTTCATGTAATATACTGAGCATACAAAAGGACATCAGATAATTGCTGCAAGTGGGCAAGTTTGAGAAGATGTTAAAACTTCCATCCATTGTAATTACCAAGCTCAACCACTGCCTCGGTTTCTTGAGACTTACCCACTACAAACTTTGTACACTCACACGAGAGGGTGAGAGTTTCATACTCAAAAGATTTTGGGTCCAAGTAGCACTTTAACATTGAGCACGGTTCTTGTTGAGAGTTCATGACGGAGGCTGCAGATAAAAAGAATGAATGACTACAGGTGCATTGGTCACTTGCATATAAACAGCAACCAATACAGATTTTTTTTAAAGACACCTGTATCGATCCGAAGCTACAGTAACAACTCTATTTTCTTACTCTGCACTTTGGATAAATCAGATTGCCAGTGTGCTGAAGCAACCACTTCATGCCTATTGAAAGCATTGACAGTATTGACATAGGAGAGGGTGTGGGTTGAAAATGACTGAACGTGGGCAGTCATGTTACATAAGCAATAGTCCACTTCTCTTACTAAAACAGCACAAAAACACTGATACATCATGCATATATGTGCTACTCACCTCCCTCTCACAGATGGGATGTTTAATTTAAGCGGAGCGGTCATTATTTAAAGTCAGAGAGCTGCTTCGGTTAGCTGGTTACTGTAGTAAAAGCTGTTGATACTGCAGAAATAATCACATATTATGATTATATTGATTACATTGGATTATATTTAAGATCTTGATTCTGATTATTTGCACAAATGGGTATTGTACAGCTGGTTTTTAGAGGAAAAAGCAAACATTTTGGATATTTTGAACAAATTATTTGACATTTGGGTGTCATCTACACCTCCACACTCTCTTGAGGTATTTCTCAGTACAAGTGGTTTAGGCTGAAAGGATCCTCTGTCACCGTCTTACTGCTTCCCTCCTCGGTTACAAGACTCAACCGGGTGGGCTTTGAGTTACATAGTAAAAATGTAAAAGGCATACCAAGCCTGTGCGTATGTGTGTATATTAGACACACACACACACACACAGAGCAAGTGCAGGGTGTGACAGCCCATATCAATTTGTTTTCATCCTCTTAGACTCGAGTTCATCCAGTTCAGTCAGATATACACTCTGACTGTGTTTACATGAAGTGCACCAGTGAACACAAAGACTTTCAGTCCTAAACCAAGTTGATATTTAATATTGAGCTGTGTGAAATTTCTCTACCTGATGACTAACTTCCACAGCTCAAAACTGGTTCTCGCACTTCCTCCCTCTCCCAGCGGGTCTTTGGTTGTCATAGTTACATCCATTAACACACCTGCTAAGCTCTTAGGTCCCCCATGTCTCTCTCTCTCCTTCTCCCTTCCTCCCTCCCCGTTTCTGTGATAGTCACAGACGACCGGTGGCATGTAATTACAGCTAGAGTAGACAGACGTGGAAAGGAAAATAAAAAATGCAAATATGGAACGTGTCACGGTGTCTCATGTTTGGTTTGACACTAAAACATTTTTATCTTGCTCATTCGTTCTTTTGGTTGACTTTTACAGGAATTAAATTGACTGTAATTTCAAAATTATTAGCTTTACCAATAAGTGAAATAACAGTAATTTAATAGGCTTAACCTTTTCAGGACTAGCTTACTTATTTACAGTGACCCTTAAAGCTTAACACACTGCAACACAGAACCAAAACACAGAAAACAATGGCAATACTACAAATCACTCTGTAGTCTCCCCTGGAAACAGTGTCTGTTGTCGTCTGTGCTACTTGCAGCATTTCGGTATCTGGCTGCGTTTTCTCAATTGGCAGCATCTTTTCTCGACACGTGTGTTGCAAGTCGGTACAAATTGTTTTTGTTTTGAATGATTGAATGAAGTTACGATGTCACGATGGTCTGCGAGTAAAAATGACCATTTTAGGATATCTGGAACAACAATCAATGAAATGAAAATGTTAGGAACTGAGCTTGAACTGGATCGATAATGGTTTCTCCTCTGTCTTCCTAGTAGGCACATTACCAATGTGCATCCTGATAAACTGTTTAAAGTCTTGGCATTCTGTGCAAGGAAGAATGTATTAGTTTAATGGATTTCCTGTAAGGCCCCAGAGATCTCTGGTTGGTACAGGATAATACTGGAGCATTCTGGACCTTCTGACTAGTCTAACACACTCCAAGACAGCCAACTTTACTAAAATGTGGAAACCTTCTCTTGAATATATAAATGGGAATCTGCCATTTTGACTGGAGCTTCCATATGCAGTAGGCTATATGAGATGCTAAGGCCCAACTACAGTATGGTGGTTGACAATGTGATAACTGACTCAAAATGAGGTGCAACGTGTGACAAATGTGCCTGTTTTTTTCTATCTCTGAGCTGTACTGTGTTAAGTTCTAAAATGTTCCTGTTCTGTCTCTTGTTTGTTATATTGACGGTGGAAAATTCAATAAAACATTTTGTTGATTTTTTAGAAAGACTGGCTAGCGAAAGCGATTTCAGCTGTTTGTGGTTAAACAACAACATCACAACTTCATGGAGGGACTAATCTAATTTGAATTAAAACACCATGATTGTAATTCAACTGGCATGTTTAATAACCAACCAGCTGTATAACCAACAGTATGTTTATTGACATGGACTTCATCTGAGGTCCTCCAACTGAAGTATTACAGCATTTCACTCACTATACATCTTCCCTACTCACATCATTCTCACCTTAAAACCCACCCACATCCATGCAAGCATTCAATTGTCTTCTGTAGTATGTGATGGTTCTTCCCGGTTACTCATCCACATCAGTGCTACTGTTTTTACTGTGGTTTCATCACCACAGATACCATGTGTCCCTAGCAACAGGTGGAGAGTGGAGGCAACACTTATCTCATCAAAGCAAAAACATGTTCCTCTCCTTTTTTTTTTTTAGATTACTTTCTGTTCTCCTGATCTCTCTACTTATCTTGTCTACTCACTCCTTTAATAGCCTTCCTTTATTTTTCCTCCTCTTCACTCTCTGCCTACCCTTCTCTTCATCTGCCTTCTTGCCTCTTCCCTGAAATAGAGCCATCAAGCTCCTTTTCGTCTACTTTACTTCGCTCTACACTCGTCTTTTTCATCTGCTTTTGCTGTCTTCTCACTCCTATCCTTCCATTACTCCCCGACTGTCTCTTCTCCACAGGATCAGAGCGACACAACAGTCATCTCTTATCAGTTGAGACGCCGTCTCACAACACAATCGTGAGGTTATCGGTCCAGCTCTCTTTTCTCTATCCTCTTTATCACTGCATTCCCTCTCTTTCTTCCCTCCTCACCTCCCGTCTTCTTTCATCCTCACTCTCTCCACTTTGACATTTTCTCCTCCCCCTAGCTTTTGTTTTACTTCGCCTCTCCATCTCTTCCTCCCCACCCTTTTTGACTCCTCCTCTACTTTTCTGGCTCTTTCTCTCCAGCTCCCTTTCCCTCTATCCTCTCTGTGGCGCCTATTTGCAGCCTTCAAATACAAAAAGAATCATTAATCTCAGCACTGATATGATATGATATATAACATATAAACTCTGAAAGCCCTTCTAAAGGACACAGCATCAATATTAAGATATATACTAAATCATATACACTGTATGTTGCCTTCTTTGTCTGCTGGGAGAGCCAAAAGCACCTGTTACACAGAATAAACAGAGAAGACTGTGGTGTGTGTGCAGGGAGACAATTAAGAACAGCTGACTAAACATAAGGCTGAATCTTATAGAATAAAAGTGCTTAGCCAGCAGCCCTTTTCACAGCAGTGGGCTCTGCAAAGAAACACACGTATACTGTATATGCGGGTATATAAATGCATAGAAACAATACCACAGTTTGGACCGTCAGTAGGGCTGCTGTCAAACTTCTACACTTTTTTGTTCTGATTGATTGAAATGTATCTATAGGAGCCCGAGCGCTGGAATTGAATGTATAGTCTGAATCTTGTTTACATGTTTGATAAAATGTATAGTGTATTCCAGTGTGCAATATTTAGGAGGCTCTATTAGCGGAAATGGAAAATATTATTCATAAGTAAGTTTTCATTAGTGTATAATCACCTGAATATAGGAATATTTGTGTTTTTGTAACCTTAGAATGAGACCTTTTTATCTAAATGCTGCGCGCTTCAATGGAGTTGGCCATGTTGAACCGCCATGTTTCAAAAGTAGCCTAAAACGGACAAATTTAACACTTTTCGCGGGTTTTTGCGACCATCACAGTTCCTCCCACACACTTCACAGCCCGCTCTCATTCCCATGTCGTCAATTACAGACATTAAGGCTGGATGTGTCCTACTCAGGACAACGTCTCTATTAGCAAGCTTGTTAGCTTGGAACGTTTTTTTCTTTGTTTAAAGAACTGATGTACAATCCTGAGAACAAAATGCAAGGGGGGATAAAATAGTATATAGAAAAGTGCAGATAATGGGGAGCTATTGTGTTTGACGAGCATGTTACTGGCAGGCTAGCACGTTAGCGGTTAGCTCACTAGCTGCAGCAGTTCGCCAGCTAACCCTAATTTTTACTATTGCATTTAGGCTAATTTGTGTTTAGATAACATTTCAAATGACATGATTTAAATGGTAAATGGAGAACAGAATTTTGTAGGTAAATTTCTCAAAGTAAAGTATCGGTTTAGGTACCAAAACTCAGGTATTGTATCACATTGGCATTAGTGTAAAAGAAAATGTCAAACAATTCCAAACCATTTTCATGTTATCCCAAACACCTTATCCAAAAAAACACTAAGTCCAGCAAATAGTCCTCAACAGTCACCAACACACACACACACACACACACACACACACACACACACACACACACACACTTACCACACACACACATACACATACCACACACACACACACACATCACACACACACACACACACACACACACACACACAACTCCACCCACTCATCCAGACAGCAAGCTAATGTAGAACTATAAATCCAAATGTCTTTGCACAGGAAAACCCATTTTAATCACTGAACGGGCACCCAGAAGGCATTTTCTGCATTATCATCATGACAATTTGTTGCCATATTGGCTCATTCATGATGTAATGCTGAAAGATGTTGCTGTGGATTTATCACAGCTGTTAATCAAAGGAAGATTTTCCTTTTTGTTGTCACCATGAATTTAAAATAAATGTTATCGGAGCAGCTTTAACAAAAATGAAAAAGAAATATCTGTAGGATTGATATACAAATTGTTTTAAGTGTGTCTCTCACACTCTCTGATCATGACCTCAGCTCTTTCCTCCCACTTTCACTTTAACCTCCTGTCCTACACTCCTTCTTTACCTCTCAATTCTCCCCCTCTTATAGCCTTTCCTCATCATCTTTTACCTTTTACCTCATCTCTTTCTCATTTGCTTAGTATGTTTCTCCCTTTCCCATCCTTTTATTTTCTGTATGGACCTAATCTCTCATTCTCGATCATTTCTTATCCTCTGCTCTGCTTTCACTGGGACTATTAGCAGGTTAACAGGTGCTTGATGCCTGCAGTATCATTTAATGGTGCAAAAAAAGGATTTTAATTCACTTAATATGAACAAAACAAGGACATTTTATTTATTTTTGAAGATTTATTTTGAAATAAGGGGCCGGCTTGCTGCATAAAATTAATGTCTATAAAAATATAGCAAATAAATCCGAATACATGGATGTATCCCTACAACATCACCACATTACAAATGCTTGTCCTCTCGATGTACCATTTCAACCAAAAGTAGTATTCAGTATGAATAAACTGCCCTTTTTATTGAATGAATGAGGAACAAAAGCCTAACTGACCATTAGAGTCCCTGCTATGCCATGATAGTGCTCTGTCATCAAATGGCCAGTTAACAAAGGCTGACAGCAACCACAACAAAAGAGCTGCTCTCCGTCAACAAAATCCACAGAAAGGGAAACAAAAATCTCAAATCAACATGTCAAAAGAATAAAATAATCATCCTCTAATATCTAATCAGACATACGTTTGAAAAATATTCTATAACTTTTGTGTTATAAATAAAGCAAGTGAAACCACAGCCCTCATTTCATGTCTGAATCACTAAGAATGAAATTTTGTTTCCACTAAAGCAGCCACACCATGTTGTTTACAAACCCAAGTGAGGCTTAATGAATTCTGTTACCTTCTTTCCTTTCTTCTTGCGATGAGCTGACTTCCCCGTAGCCTTCTCTTTAACCTCCTCGCTCATTTCAGCAGCTGTGAGAGTGTGTGCGAGTCCCAAACAGCTGTGTGTATGAGTCCAAAAAAGGGGTTTTTAATCCAGCATGGATGAGCGGAGAAGAGTGGAGTGGCGGCCACTCTAAACGTGCACAGCGACCAACTCGCTCAGCTGCTCACACCCACTTTCACACACAGACACACACACACACACACACACACTCTCTGTCCGCGAGGAGAGCAGCCAACAGGGCTGCCCGGCTGGAGCGATGGGGAGACGCACATTCTCGTTCTTTCTCTCTGTTTGTGTGTTTGTGTCTTGTTCTTTCTCCTCGCACACTTCACTTCGACCTGTCCGTGGCTGTGGTTGCCTCCCACACACTCCACAAGTGAGAGCAGAACAGAAACAAGCTATGGGGGCTTGAGTATTAATAGCAATCAATATCAGCTCATCGGCAGTGTGTGTGTGTGTGTGTGTGTGCGCGTGTGTGTGTGCGTGTGTTTGTGTCTGTGTGCCTGATACTGAGTAGAGAGAGAGATTTATTCAACAAGTTAAAACAGACAAAAAATGCAATATAGTCCAGATGGAGAAAGAGATTCACAGATTAATCTTGTGTTTGTGTCAATCAATATACTAATCTATAATGAAAATAATCTTTGAGATGAGCACGCTTCAAAACATTTATGCTTTAAATCATAACTTATATTATATTATATTAATCTATTCATAGTCAGTGGTGGAGGAAGTATTCAGAACCTTTATATAGTAAAAGTATTAAAACCACACCATAAAAATACTTTGTTACATAATTGAATCTTTACATAATCAGGAACATGTACTTTAAGTATTAAAAGTAGTTTAAAAAAGTCCCCTGTGACTGGTATACTATTATATATTATATAATTAGATTATTATTACTCTTTTTCACTGTTGTTGGTTGAGGTGGAGCTAATTTTGAACTACTACTTTTGTACAGAACTGCAACTAATGATTATTATATCCTTTTCTTTATTATATTTATTTTTTGTTTGTTCAAAAACAAAATCTGGAAATTTTGAGAAATGCCCATAACAAGTTCTCATGGTCCAAAAACTGAGTAGACAAGGCCCTCACGTGAGGAGAATACAGGGTCCCTCCCAGGGTGAGGCTATATACAGGGTCCAGAATTTTGTGCTACGCCCCTGGTTATCAGACCGAATGGATTAAATTATGATATTAAAACGAGTCATTTTTGCGGGGCTTGTGACACTCTATTTATCCACTATTTTCAACCGCTTCTTTCACAATGGAAGTCTATAGGAAAAAGTATTTTTGGGCCACAAGCATCATGTGACAAACCCAGAGTAGTAATTACAGTTTAACCACTATGTCACACTGGCTTCAGAGTCTGGCACGCTTCCTCTGGGCTTGATCAGGACTAGAGATGGGACGATATACGATATTATCGTGAATCGCAAGAAAAAACACTCGGGAATCGGGATACACATCAATACCCTCATATGACTTGACTTGAAAAATCACCTGACCTATCACCATGGCTAAAGTACTGGCTTTCCTGTTCTATCCCCCACAAAAAAAGTTTAACCAGATGTGTGGAAATAGTACAGCTTCCAAAATAAAGAACAGGGATATTAGGTTCCTATCTGTGATGCAATAAATATGTTTCTAAACAAAAAGTAGGGTAAAGTGATACCAGTATGTTTCAGTGCCATTTTAAAAAGATGAAGTATATTTGAATGATTATGGTGATAATATCATGTATTACAATTATTTTGGCCAAGATGTGATTAGTGATTAGTAGTGATTGACAGTCTGTGGTTTCTGTTGCTGCTAATATTCAAACAATAAATCAAAATTGCACGGTTGGTTGGAAGAAATCTTCAGGTCATAAAGTTTATTTTCGGCCTCTAATCTCATCAGAGACAGACATTCAGGCTTGAAAGGGGGACACACAGAGTGGATGAGTTGACTTTAACGCCCCTGATGAATCACTGCATTCCCCCTCAGTCTGTGTGAAGGAAGCTGTCTGACATCAAGCCGTCTCTTCTTTGAGAGCTGTCACTCACACACATCCCTTTATTTCACTCTTTCTGGTGGACGAGAGACGAGTCTGTATGTTTATTAAGAAGATTAACATGAGAAGAGAAAGAAGGAAAATGAGGAAGAGAGAGTGATGGATTCCTGTCGGCCAAGCAGGATAAAAATGCCTCAACAGCCCCCCCAGTCACACCTCCCTCTGCCGCGCCCTTATCAATAATGAACAAAGAGAGGAAAACCCCTGGTGGCAGATCACTGTGGCTTATTGCTCTTTGTGTGTGTGTGTGTGTGTGTGTGTGTGTGTGTGTGTGTGTGTTGTGAGTGGATTATGCCAATGTGAGCTCAGCACAATTATAACTGTATCATCAATTGAGAAGAGCAGGGATTCAAGGATTGTATTCAGGGCTATTCATTATTGTTGCTCTCTATGGAGAAGGGCACATGCGCTCACTACAAAGCAACATACACACAGACACTGTCTGTCTGTCTGTCTGTCTGTCTGTCTGTCTCTCTTGCCACTGAAATAAGCTGTAGTATGAGGTGTCTGTGCAAAGTGTCACTGTTGGAGACAGGTTTTAGTAAAACCCTTCCTGTCTGAACGGAAGAATCCAGTCTGACATCTGGTGGCCATGGCTTGCTACGACAACAACAAACATCTGTAATCATCCTGAAAACCTTCCAATTCCACAGTTAAAAGGATGTTCAAATTCCATACTAGATATTAATTATACACAGTATATGCTATCTTCTAATAACAAAGTCTACTGTTTTTACTCTACAACAAATGTATGTACTACAATGTACAAAAAGGAAATGGACTGCCACTGTTTTTCCAGCTATGAGCATCTCGTTAATTTCCTTTGTGTGTTGTATTATAATGTGGGGCTGTAGTGTAAATCAACAGCATGCTCAAAAATCAGCATGCTGTTCAGTCTGCATACTGACTTTTTTTTTGTGTGTCCTTAAAAAAAGAATGCTCCACTGATTAAGCATTGTAAGCCTGTAAGCAGGGGTGTTTTTAGAGGGAGGGAGAGGGGGTTAAATCTGATTGGCCACCCCAAGTGCCACCCCATTACCCTCACCTCTTTCTCTCCACACTGTCTTTCACAGGCTTTAGCAGGCTCTGTTTTAAAGCCAGAGTGATGATATTGGTATCCTATGAAACTAGATGACCTAACACATCAACCATGTCATGCTAGCATGTTGGGTGGGGGCTAAACAACGCTCCAAAGTTAGGCCAAATTTTGGTTATGGAAAATCTGGCATGACCATTTTCAAAGTGGTACCTTGACCTCTGACCTAAAGATATCTGAATGAAAATGGGTTCTATAAGTCTTCCCTTTGTAGACATGCCCACTTTGTGCCAATCCCATGCAGTTTTGCCATACAGCATCCTCTGGAGCCACCAAAGAGTTCCTACAACTTTGTTCACATATGTAATTGTACTCACCAAGATCTGTTAACAGATGCTGATGTGTAAAATTGGCACATTTCCCCTTTAATTTAGATTATTTTGCAGCGTCACACACTACAGAGCCTGCTTACTGAGTTGTAGCACAGCTGCATGCCGTTCAATTTCCTAAAAAGTTGTCACTTTGTGGAATTCAGTCTTTAACAATGACTTCACCCTGCCTGGTATGGTAGAGATGAGCATTACATCAAACTAATATCAGATATTTTTTAGTCATCCTGACTTTCTGCCCCTCCTATTAAACAGCCTTTCTCTTCTCAATATTTCATTGATTTCCACTTTACCATACCGCTTTAACAGGAATTACATCATAACTAAGAAGTAAATTTCATGGTGTCTTTAAAAAGTACATGATTCAAGAATAACCTTACAAGGAAACAGTAGTTTTTATACAATATGCATATGACAAAAAGAGGAAAAATAACACCAAAAACAATTGTTGGTCTCTATGTTTCAAGAATATCCTTTGGCTTTACATGTCTTCTCTAATGTGTTCAATTTCAGCTTGTGTATCACTGACAGACACTGTACTGTCTTCTGCTTAAGTCCACCTCTCTCCTCTCTTTCTCTTCTAGCAGCCCTGTCTCTCTGATGTGTCTCCTCATCTCTCAGCCTGAATTCAATACGACAGCATGCGCACACACACACACACACACGCGCAAACACAATAATGTGCCTCCAAAACGGTTGCATCCATGCACGCAGAGGTAACACAATACTTTTATAGCTAATATTCCCTTTCATATCAGCCATTAAAGGCATACTGGAAAAGGGCGCGGCTTTATAACCCCACAGTGAGGGCTCTATAACTGTAAGTTATAATAGGAAAAGAGAACTGGTGGTTACAGGAGATAGGGGTTAGTAAGCACCAGCGGGTTGCTAATGGGACCAAAACGATCAGCTCAGTTGTGAGATATACAGTAAAAGTAGCTACGTATTTAAATGGCTATGGAAATTCTAGATAAGTGATAGTATGAGAGGCGTTTTTCTTTCGGTTATGGTTCATCTAATGTCTCAGAGTGATAGGAGACAGATGGGAAGGATCAGAGAGGAGAGAGACAGTGAAGAAGAGGGCGGCCTGTCTATATTTAGCTACATGTTTATACTGTGAGATTTGCATGTTACATTCCTCATTGCAGCGATGGCTATCATGTGCAGGCAAAAGCAGACAAAACGGTAATGTTCCCATGTGCTGCTTGGTTGGTTTTGGTCAGAGAGGGTGTGAACTTTGACCATTGAAGCACTTCAAAGACGACTGGTTTGTGTGTGTGTGTGAACTGACAGATTGTAAGTGGCTTTAACTCTCACGGTTAATCACGAGAGCCAGGAGATTTTCCAAAATAGTCAAAAAAATCAATGATTATTCCACTTTTATTTCACTAGACATTTCTTAATAAAAACTCACCGGTAATATCGGAAATTTGTGGGCGAAACATAAAATTTCATTAAGTCAAGTTTCACACTCATTGAACCGCATCTCGAAATCTTCCTCCTCAGACAGACTTTGCTCAGTGGGGTTTTTTGTTAAAATATAACATACAAATGAAGTTGAAGGTGAAAACTGACAAAGATATGCAGCATTTTGGACCTAATACTTTTTCCTCTTATTTCTACATGCATGGTAGTGCATATGAGCCTCTCCGTGTGTAACTGTTGGCTTTGAGGAGAGCTCCTGAAATGTTGCTGTTTTTGTCATCTACATCGCTGAATTAAGGATTTATTTCTGCCAAACCAGAATCAGTGATTGCTGGGACAGCAGAAACACTAACACAGACAGTTTTGTCGAGCTTTTTTCTGTCGCATTTGAATGAAGTTATGATGTTACGATGATGTGCAAGGTAAAATGACCCATTTTTGTCTATGGAGTCTGGTGGCGAGTGATATCTCTGTAAGGATCCTTTCCATAATAGAATAAGAGCAACAATCTGAGCCTGTCAGTGGCAAAAACAAGTCCTTCTGGTGGACGTATTTTGACAGGCACAAGAATTACATTGCGGCCATCGCAGCCCGAATACTTAATTTAATTCAGTGAATTAAGGGTTAACTTCAACCAAACCTGTGTTGGAAAGACTAACAAAGATACTTTGGTGAGTTTTATTTAGTTTCTGTCCAGTTTGAAGTGTGTTTAATAATTATCTATGAGGTAAAATGACTGGTTTTGTCAATGGAGTCTGGTGGGCTGTAGCTCCCAGGTGTTTATGTCTGCGATGCTGGTTTTCTTGTGTAACATCTAGTAGCAGTGAATTCTCTATATAATCTTTAAAATCTGCTTAACATGAAAAACAACAAAAAATACCTTGAACTGATTACAGTCAAACTTCATTTTCACTTTCACTTTTCTTCACTTTCATCCATAATAGCTTGATGTGTGTCACACCACACCACAAGTTTCTTATGGTTGTAGACCTCTCCTCGCATTATAATAAAAGTGTGCAATAGCAACAAGAAATCAGTTATCCTTTTCACCATCGGAGGTCTTGTGTTGCATCCAAACTGTTTGACGGTACCAGCATGTGCAACCAATGGGCTTGTGTCTGCTTGTCTGAGGGGGCGTTATCAACACCAAACACTCCATTATCACTGCTAGTAAAACACACACTGCAATACAGATTAAACGCAGTGGCACTAACAGGGTTTAAGTTTCTTCAATGCATTATGACACTTATTGTATTTGTGTCAAAGTGTTGGTTTCTATGTTTTGTCAACAGAAATCAGTTTTAATGGGTGTCCACTATCTGACACGGCACTGAGCTTTCGGACGTCTACGGACATGCACTCTGTGTTTTTGTGAATGCTGGAGCGTTGTACGTGTGTATGTGTGTGTGAGCCTGCAAACTTGTCAGGTGTGGTTTTGCACTGAAGCCTGTGATTTGAGGGTGAGTGTTTCTGATGGAGAAAGCCTAACTAGCCATGGGCTTGTTGTGACATAGATGCTGATGTGAGCAAATGAGCTACTATCAGCGATCCATGGAAGAAGACCAGACTTTACACTGTAAATCACCATTCTGTGCTGTTCTTTAGATTGGAGTGATTACTGTATTTTGTAAGTAGATGAACGGTTCTCTTTCCCTGCCACCCATGTGCCTATTTCTATCTCTAGTATTTGATCCAGTACAGCCTGTTTCCCCAAATGCATTCTGATAAACACGAGAACACATGTGTGAACTTGTTGCATGCAGTTGTGGGTTAAACACGTAGATTGTGAAATCCAGCGATATAATGTGCAATGACATTCATTGTAATTAATGTGCGATACTCTGGTTAACATGCAATAATCTTCTAATATTCTCTTATTACTGCCATTGCAACTGCATTATGTTATTGTCTTTTTTCATTAGCACACTTATTCATGGTTCCAGGTTTCAGCATTGTTATTATATATTTATTACACTGCTGTTATATATTGTAGTGTGCATATTTTTACATGTTTTATTTTCTAGTTTTCTATATATAGTTATTAAATACTTTTTCAATTTTTTCTATATATATTGTTGTTACATACTGTAGTATATTGTACATTTTTCCTTTGTTTAGCAACTGCAACACAACCCACTTTCCCCCCGGGGATCAATGAAGTACTTCTGATTCTGATAAATAGACAATAGTTAATCACACTGTAAAAACAGTTCAAGAGTTTTAACTCAGAAAGTGACGGTCATCGCACTTCTAAAAATGCAAATGCTGTGGCAGCTAACATTCAGTGCATAGTACGTTAGTTCCAGAGGAGGTGAATTTCACATTTTCAGGTTTATAAAAGACATAAATCAAAACTACAATCACAAAAAGAAAATAAAGGGCCTCTTATTGCAGTGTTTCTTCAGAAAGAGTGTTTACACTATCTAGTGTCTCTGGTTGCCTGACATCCAGGAATGTCAGCTCAACCACAGCCACCTGATAAGATCAGTGTTTCTCCATTCTTCTTCTCATAAAGCATCTGTCTTTCCTGTAATCTGTTTTTCTTTTCTTTCATCACTCTTGTTCACTTCTCTCCTATCTTCCTTTTTTCCTGTCATCACTTCTCCTCTCCTCAGAAAAAGAGGAGAAAAAAAAGCCTTACACAGCCGTACAGACTCGAATGTCCAAATATTTAAGCACAAAAAAAAAAACATGGAAATGCCTGTATTCAACTGTATCCCATGCAAACTATCAGTGTTACTCTCTGCATATTAATGATAGCTTGATAATGACCATCCAGGAGGAAATTAGTCTAAATTCATACTTGTTTGCCAAGGCAGTGCCGTGGCAATAGATGAATCCCCATGGAAACAACCATAATGTGGCATGATTTCTCCATGACAACCCCATAAACTGTGAGAAATCTATTGGGTGAACCAATCAGGGCTTTGGAAAGGAAGTTTGGCATTACCGCCATCATGTCACAATCAATAGAGCTACTAGTTTCTCTGTCTGTGTCTCAATCTGTCTTTCTCACACACAGACGTTCAGACCCACTTTCTTATTGAGTCATCTGAATCCTGAGATGGATATAGATGTCCTGACAATGCACGAGATACTGGTATACAGGGGTGAGGTTGAGTTGAGGCCAGATGTACAAAACTTCAATGAACAGCCCAGGCTTTTATTTGCTTCAATGAAGCAAATATTCCAGTGACTTCCCAGGAAGACTTCCCCTGGCAACTTGTAACAACTGATAACCCAAAACTCAAATCAATCTTGGGATTCTACATTAAGTGGAGCATCTTGAAAATGGTTCAGGCTTTGATATGATGCTCCAACAAATACTGCCAAATGAACATAACAGATGCCTCAGAGTTACGGTGTCAAACCCACAGTAACATCACTAACTCTCAGGGGTGGCATGAACCTCTCAAAGGTGCTGAGGTAAAAGGAAGCAGCTGACAGCACCATGTGTCACAGAGGTAGCACGTGGCTACAATTTTTGTCATTTTATTTAGCTAATTTAATGGCCTGCCTCTGAAGAATGAAAGCTGCTGTACACACTCTGATCCAAAGAACAAGTGAGAGGAAAACTGGTTTAAGATCAAGAATACTTTCACATCAAGGTGATTCACAGAGGCTCCAACCAAGACTCTGACCCCAGGGACGATGAGGACACGGAGAGGCATGAAGCAGTAAAGAAGTGGGAGGGAGGTCGGACATCAGAGAGGGTGCCCGTAGAACCAGAATATTTTGACATCTAACTTGATAAAATGGTTAGACACAAGATTTGTTGATTGTGGAACTAGGGTTGGGCGATTCAACGAATATATAGATATATATATAGATTGTTTCTTTTGGACAATTTTATGGCCAATTTGAGAGTTGCTCAGTTTAGATGGTGTATGGTTGTATTTTTCTGTTTAATTCAGAAAAAAGCAGTTTTTCTTTTCATTGCTTGACATTTGGTGAGTTTATTTTGTTTATTAAAGATATTATGGCTTGTTGCACGTAGCAGACTCGCCACTGACCTCCCAGTAGAGCATATATAGATGAATATCGGAATTGAGCATCCAAATTTGTGAGAAATCTGCAAAAATGAAGGGGAAAAATGACATTTCATCCTGTTCAACCTGGGAAAACTACGAGTGGTTTACTGTCCCCTTTAACTGGCCAATCAAACGGGGTGTTTTTCCACAACACCCCAGATGTACATAAGTTAAGTGTCAGATAAAAGGTTAACCAACACTCGTAAAGTGAAAGAGGCTCATTTACACAGACGAGAAGGAATCCCTCACACACCCACCCACACACACACACACACACACACACGACTATTGAGAAAGAGCAGACACACCAACACCAGTCACAAAGACGGACTTTCCGACCTCCCCTTGATTTACAATCCGTCTTTGTCTCAGGACCGATGCACTCACACAATGCTAATGGCAGCAAAAAGGACACGGTTCCACGCCTAAAATGGTCTCATCGCCAATGAGTCGCACAGTGACAGCAGCAGCGCCGGAAAGTTGGATCCTGACTCACTTTCTACCACCGAGCTGCGTTGCCTGCCCCCGCTTCAATTTATACACAATCACACTGTCATTATTTCATCATAAGCCCTCTACCCTGGAAGGTGCTACGCTGAAGCCTCTTCTGCAACTGCTAGACAAATATATGATGTTTAAAGTGTCTTTGTGGCCTGGCAACATCAGTTTATTTAACAGCGTTGGTAGCACCTGGGGCCACGACGATTTCAACTGTTTTGAGTTCCAGATAGAGGGCTGATTATCTGATGTTTAATTTGGCCCTTTTAAATCGTTAGTCAAACAGGAGAAGTTGTGTAAGGTTGGCAGATTACTTAGATGTTTTATGTCAGCTATGAATCTTATTTCCCTTATTAAACCATGTAATATTAAAACAGAATATACAAAGATTCAAATAAAATTATCATAACTAGCCATAACCCAGCTGGAACTCAACTGATCTGCTGCCACTGTGCAGAGTGTATTTTTCAAACCTAATGAAACATCTATTGTGTTTACAGCTGTTAACTAAAGTAAGTATTACTGACATTTGAATTATTTTAAATAATAACCACAAATAAAATCATTTCAATTGAGAAAATGTGTCATATATAAAAGATATATATATATTTTTGTACTCTACAAATTGAGCATAGCATTAGTTCAGGCAGGGCACGAAGTCAGGCTTAGCTTTCAGTTACAGCTATATCATACGATCACAGCTAGTCATAAACATACATCAGCTGATTCCTCTAAGCTTCCCATTGGATACCATATACAGTCAGCTGACAGCTCACCTGATTTCCTCAAGCATCCAATTGGCAAACATCATGCATGGCGCCTTATTTAAATCCACCCCAGCTCCTCCTTTTTATGTTGTTTCTAATTAATCAATGTCATTTTCTGATTGCCATTGATGCTTGCTCTGTTCTGTACCCTGGGGGTCTCTGCTGCCGCTCTCCTTGTTTAAACTTTTCCATGTATGCACATGGAAGGGCAGGGAGGTGTGCTCTCCCTGCCTTAAGGTTTTCCACGTAGGCATGTGGAAGGACAAGGAGGTCCCAGAACAGAGCCATACCGCCAAATGTAAAATTCTGCTTGGGATATAAGATATTTTGACAAAGTGGTCCTGACTGAATTGTCTTATTGCATTGTCTGCTGACGTATTAACCACTAATGTTTCCCTACTGATGCATCGGTCAACTGGCAACGATTCCTGCACTCTATGTATTCTAATGTAACAGGAAAGTGTGCACAGTAAAGGTGGGAAAATGGCAGTAAACTGGGCTGCATACATGACATCAAAACAGTGATATCAAAATGTTGCCGTCCTTAAAATAAATCAGCTCTAAACCTCAACTAACAAATGGATAAGACTGGGATAGTGGTTCAGTTGACACAGATATATTATGTATCCATAATGTCCTGGTTTAAATTCTGCACTCTTTAAACAAATACATTTTAGTCCAATTCTTAAGTTGTTGCTTCAGTTCAGGACTTGGAAAGTTTGACCTACATACACACACACACAGGAAGGATGTCTAACACACATAAACATTAAACAAAATCATGGAAGTTACATAATACAGTAATAAAGTGAGAGAGTGAGAACAAGGAAAAGGGATGAGATCAAGAAGAGCAGGCCTACATGAAAATCTGTCCTCAGGCAATAAATGAGCCTCAGATAAGATAACTAAGAAGTCACAGGAAAGCCCCGTCACACCAGCATTTATGACATTTTAACATAAAAATGTATTTTGGTGCAATCAGCAATTCTACTCAATCAACCTGCTTTAAAGTTATCAGCAGTCACAAGTGAAGGGGCCGGTATGACTCCATCAGAAGTGCTTGACACAAAGTGGAATAGCCTCAGAAACCACGTAGGGCTGCACCCGAAAAGTCGATGATTCAAATCATCAGTGGAGACGTCGACTCGCATTTTCTCAGTCGAATCTCTGACCTCCTGTTTTTCAGCTGTGTCACTGTAGAGCAACAGCACAGCTGGCTGTGAACTTTACAAACCCTGTCTCAAAATGACCACAAACCATAAAACTAACTGTGATGAAAGCGGAGCAGAGTGATAGTTAACGGAGGACAGCGTGACGATGGAGGGAGGGGCCCAGTGATGACAGTAAACTGGATATAACCTGTCTACCTCCGTCCACTGTAATCGACTATTGGGCGACTATCTCCAAAAATGATTTTACAACTGAACTATAAGCAGGACACACACTTTTACTTTCTGAAATAGGAATTTAGTGTGACACTGAACTGAAAAACAAAGTAACAAATTGTCAAATCTTTTTATTTAAGAGCCAAATCCGATACGACTGACAAAATTCTGAGTCGGGTACAGCCCTAAAACCCCCTCCTCCCAACACTTTTTCCACATGAGATTGGGGATATCCCCTTCCCACTTTGATTGTGGAGCTGTGTGGAGGGGCTTTAGCTCTTTCGCTCCATTTGTTACACCACTATTTGTGGCAACTCTTCGTGTGAGCAACTTAGTTAAAAACTATGAAAGTCTTCCGGGTGAGAATGTCTGAAAAGGTGCACCATTATCTAATTTAACATATTTAAGCAATTTCGAGTTCTTTCCCCTCTCTATTACAGCCGGCCATGGCCATTCGGAACCGGTAATGACAGGTTGTCCGGCCTTTAATCTCCAGTTGTCGCCACAAACTCATACAGAACTACAACAAAACCTCACATTACAATCAGAGTCCTGGATGACGAACCCATTCATGGGAACGCTGACCCACGTCAGACCCAGGTTCAGTCGAGGAAAGAGAGGGTCAGCTGACACATTCATATACATAGCTATATAACAGAGGCACTGAATACACCCTTTAACTGTATAACACCCTGGTGTCAGTCAGTGCTATGACCCTGGATGTAGTGTTGGAGAGTGTGTGTGTTTGTCCTCAGTCATTACTGCTTACACACTGGCACTCATTCATTCATTTATCCATCTATTCTTTCGATGTGCAGATGTTCGGACAGTAACAGATCTTTTGTCAGTCATGGTGCTGTTAACCCACAGCGTCATTTCCATCGGATACAAAACGTATTCTAAACCAATATCAAATACAGTTTTATTCCTTTAATGTTACTGCAACATCATTTTATACTCTTGTGAAGTTAAATGGAAACTAAAAAATATAAATGGTTGACATAATAGGCTAAAACATGCCAAATCATGGGCATGTTCTTTTTGACCCTTGGTATCATAAACTCAAAATAGGGTTTAGAAGTTTAGATATAGCACATATATTGGGGACATTACAGCATAAACTATTATAGGTGAGTTGTAATATGAGTTTATTTACAGCATTATACATTAAATATCTTACAAACTTTAACCTTAACCCTTACTTGCCATATTTAAGAAGGCAGTTGTGTCCTTGTTTGAATTAACAAACCAAAATTATGTTGTTAATGTGTAAATAAATTGCTTTGGAAAACCTTCCTAATTTTGTCAATGTTTAACAGCTAAAGTTGGGCTTTTGTGCAGCCATAAACCAGGTTAATTATTACTGTTTTTATCTGCACTTTCATATGCTCATTTTATTGGCGCCTGTAGAGTAAATGATGGTAAATGTAGATTGAGTTCTGAAGTTTTTTTTATTTACCTGAAAATCAAGTGTTACCACTAATAAAAACACATCTGGGTAACGCAAGAATTTTTTACAGCCTCGTCATTTAGAGATTGATGTGCCATGTAGGATTTTCAAAGGGCAGTCTGTTCTGTCAAGAGGGATATTTATTAGGCCTGTCGCAAATTACCGGCAGGGGTGCGAAGTTTTGCGACACCACATTTTTAATTTTAGCGTGGTATTTAACAAGACTGCAGCTGTAAATGAACACAGTCCCAGTTCATTAAGATCCCATGTTGGGCTGTTATGAGAGTGAGGAAATATTAGTTAAATATGCTCAAGAAAAAGATCTGTCATGGCTTTTTTTTTTTTTTTTTTGGGTAAAACTTTGAAACTCTTTAGTTTGACTAGAGCATTTCTGTAAACCTACTAAAACAATATAACAACCTATACAGTAAGTAGTACTGGCTGCCTCAATCATATAGCACTGAACTGGAGCTGCTGTGAGTCACTGTAAGGAGGAAAAATAAACAAGACACAGCGGTGATAGATCTGTTGGTAGCATTTGTATGGATTTCCCTTCCCTTCTCCCACATTTTTATGCTTCTGAATGGAAACTAGGGACTACGGTCAAAACATCGTATGGCCATCATTTTGACAGATATTGCGATACGATTCACAATTAGTGTGGGAATCGTAATTTTTGTATCACAAATTTAATTTTCAATAAAAAATGATTTTAAATCATATGTCAAATGTGACATTTTGGGGGTTCTGGAGAACAAGGTTTGTAGACAAGGGCATATCTGGAGCACTACAGTACGTGATTAAAATGCTGTTTTGTCACACATTTTACCTTCATCAACACATTGCAGCTCTTGCAATTTGCAGACTGCAACTTCGATAATATTTCCATTAACTGTGCAGCCATATGAGGACGCCTTAAAATCAACCCTGACTCCTAAAAATGAATTTAACGGATGACTAATTTGCAGCCCAGATTATGTTTTCGGGTAACAGAATGAGGAAATTAATTAACATAAAATGTCGATACTGAAAGTGCTACCAAAAACATCTGATCAACATAACATCTGGTTGTAGTGACTGGCAGTGACGCACTTTGGTTAAGGTTAGGAGCAGATCATGGTCCTGGTTCAATACAGAAAAATTCAGCAGCGACTCGAAGCACTCGACACAACATTAACATTTAACCGAGGCCATGTTTCCCTTACTCCAGTGTCAAAGTACAGCGGGCACCATACACCCTGATCATCTCCCAGCGTGGAACATTAATGTATCACTTCATTTACTTAAAAAAACGAAGTTTTTAGCAACGTATAAAAGTAATTTCTAGGAGACAGGGCTGCTTAAAATACATAATGCATGAGTTTAAACACAATTTTCAGCTGTATTGAGCAAAAGATGAATTTAATAAACTCTTTAATAAATAAGGAAAAATGCAATTTGACTGTTTAAAAAAGGCTGCAAACAGTAAATATCCCCCAAAGACTTCATATACTGGCTTCCTTTTCTATCTGTGAGTCCTTGTCAATGGCTGCCATTCAGTTATCACAGGGTCTGGTCTGTCTCACCATGACCTACTGTGTATCTGGCTCAGCTAGTCACAGACCAGCACACACGCACGCACACACACACACACACACACACACACACACACACACGGGTGTCTAAGCTCAGAATATACCCACATATTGCATATGCTAACAGACATTTACCCATTCACACTGAATTATACACGCTAATGCTACTAGCCTGACATATACCCATTGCTACAACATCATGTGATGCAACTATAACTGCTGTCTGGTCCTTTAACCAAATATCAAGCAATCATCTCCACAAACAGCTCTGTGACTTGACATTACCTCACTACAACTGAGGTCATGTTTACTCATTACAATAGCGTGTACTGAAAGCTGGTGTGAGTGAATCAGTAAGCTCCCCCCCCCATGCAGCATGCTGAGTCAGCTAACTAGACTGATTCATTACAATGAGAGGGACTGTGAAAAGCTTCATGCAGTATAAATTAATACAAAAAACTAGAATGATTAAGCCGACTAGGCTAACCTTTAGTGTTCTCATTACATTACAAAATTATTTATGTGCCAAGCTAAGCTGTAACCTCTGCAGTAAAGATGCATTGATAGAAAAAGGGATGGGAATTGAAGATTTTATACCATTATCAATTCTGCTTATTGGTGTGAATCTTTGTTGATTCGATGTTTTCTGTGTGGAAAAAGGCAGGCCTACACAGGTTTTCAGCATCAACGCAACAGTTTCCAGCAGCATAGACACTGAGTTAGAATTCCCAACTGTCAAGAAGCTCGGTGGCAAACAATTTCGATCGATCAGACCATTTGGAACAACTGGTGAAGGTTCACGATTCATGGTGAAGCCTTTTCCACCAACAAAAAAAGGGCTTGGTTCAGGTTCAAGAACTTATTTTTGAACCATTCTGAACATTTCAACCAAAAATAAATTGGTTCTGAGCCTGAAAATAGCAGGTTGTACTTGGGAACCAAAGTCACCACTGTCCATATTCTACAGGTTGCTATGCACTGTGCAACACCCTCTGCTGATGACACGTCCGACTCCAATGTTTTTTAAGAGGAACCTCTTAAAACTTGTGGAAAGTTGGGCTGGTTTGCTAGAACCAGAACTATTTTGGTGGAAAAACACTAGATGAGGCTCTGTTTTAGTTCAAGCACCTAGTTTTGAACCGTTCTGCGGGATTCGACCAAACATAAATTGGATTACAACCAAAAAATATCAGGTTTTCCTTGGAAACCAAAATGGGTGTATCATATTCTCATTGTTCATTGTCCAACACCCTCTGTTGCATCCAATTACAGTGGGTCTGCTCAAACTTGGTAGAAATGTGGGCTGGTGTGCTAGAGAGCACCAAGGTTTCAAAAGTCTTGAACAGAACCAGTTCAAGAACCAGAGCTAATTTGGTGGAAAACACTAGATGATATGATCACCAACAATTCCATGCAACCCAAAAGGCACATACATGTATTTATAGTTAGCTGGCATTTGCACTGTACTTTTAAAAGCAGAATTTGCTTACTAATTTCTTCCACACTAACCCAACAGACCACCCTGTACACACAGCTCTGCAGCCTCCAGGTGTAGTGTAATCACTGTGTTGTCCATTTGCTTTTGACCAGGACATAGGTGGAGTCTTGCTGTGTTTGTTCTGCTGCAATAAACCTCCCGTGCAGTGTCTTGACAACAGGCAGTTAGTACTACTACCACTGAACCACCTTCCATTTCCCATAACAATCTGTGGTCAACCATTAATGGACAGATGGGAGGAACCAGAGACACAAGCAGGCTGGAATACACACAGCTCAACAGGCACAGACAGACAATGTGACTGAAAGAAATCAACATACACACCTATTATTTTATGGAAGGGCGTAGGGCTTCAGGCAAGCCCAGCCTTTAAAAAACATTTTGGACTATAAAATATACTTTTTGAATGTAAAAATGTTATTATCATTGAAGAACTTTCTAGTACATGAATCAAAAGGCTCAGAAAGAACAGAAAGCCAAACGCGGCATGTTAGAACTCTGCGCATTCTTTTACTTGTTGACAGCACTTAAATGCTGGCAAGAGGTCACTGTTTGAAGTTTGCCGTGCATTTCCCAGTTTCAGTTCACCACCTCAACTCAGCTCTGGGAAAAGTTCTTTGATTGGAGCATTTATTACACTAAAACAAAAGTAAAACTAAGATAAGATAAGATAAGATAAGATATTCCTTTATTTATCCCCCTTAGGAGAAATTCAGGTTGAAACAGCAGCAATAGGGCAAAGTAGTGCAAAAACAGAGAACAAAGAATATCACAATAAACATATTACTAATATTTATTTAATATTAGAAGATATAAAACTATAAACTAAAGTATATACACTATGCATTGTTCAAGTAGGACATGGAGTGCAAAATATAAGCAGAAAATTAAACTTGACTAAAACAAAAAAACTAAAACTAAATTAAATATAAATAGTGCAAAAGGCTTGTGCATTGTAGGTAGGAGTTTTAAACCAGTCTTTGTCTGTGGGGGTTGGAGGTACTGGGTGCTGTGGCGTTGTGGACTTAAAAAACACAAGTAACAGTGAAACTTATTCATCACTGGAAATGCAACTTTTACTAGCGATTCATGACTTGTTAAAATTTGAAATTAGCCACAATCTTTTTGCGGTTGCTACTGGTGTTATGTCTGTCAGTGCATGTATTATTTCCTGGTATGACAAAACAATGCAGTCCATCAAGTTCTTGTATACCAACTCCCAACAACCAGTGTGTTTATTGTTTTCTGTTTGTAGTATCAGAGTGGAATTAAAGCACAGTTTGTATGAGCAAAAAACATGATGTGATTTTCCTTCTCTGATGGGCAGAATATATTTCATCCAGCTCCAAGTATATTGTTCATGTTTGTTCTCAGACCTTCTCAATATTCGGCCTTTAAATGTGCAGGAAGCCAAGATGGCTCAAGGTTAAAGGAGTGCAAGCAAATATTGTGGAAAGTTCAGGGAAAGGTAAACTGAGACAAGAACAGAGAAAAAGTAAAGACAGACGCATTACGAAATACGATCTACGATGAGGTCTGGGGCTTTTTAGACGCTCTGGGGTTAGATGAGTTTCTCAGACAATAAAGATATATGTTCAGTAGTCGCACACAGTGACATTATAGTCACCTCAGATGCACTTCTGACATACAGTGCACCAAAAGAACCATGCTGGATTACATCAAGATACAGTGTGCCTCTTAAAACACATCAAGAAAGTAACTCCTTCAGTCATCTCTGCACATTTTATAATAAAATGGCGAGCCTGCAACATTTAATTTGATCCATTCCAGATGATAATAAAGTCCATATCTGTCATTAGGACGCACGATTATGAGCCACCAAACTCAAATATAAAGTCATTAAAGCACTATACCAGTGGTTTTGTGTGTTTTAATCCATTTACTACAAATCCCATAAATCCCAACTAACCTTTTCTGTAAACTGTGCTTACTGCGTTTTGGAAATGTGGATGTATTTTCCCTGTTTCAAACAGCCATTGTTTTCCATTAATGTCTGTACGATTAAGTAGCAAACTAATAATTACATAATGAAGTGCAGACATTTCAAATTCTTCTTCTTATTCTAACATATTGCTAATAATGGTGATTTTTCATTTGCAATTTCTACTTTCTGTTCAACCAATCAGCCTAAAACCTGAAATATATTCAACTCGCTGTCACTGAAGACTACGAAAACCAGCAAATGTTCACATTTGAGAACCTGGAAACAGAACTGGAATCCAGTTTAGGCCATTTTAGGATAAACACTCAGTGTAGAAATGAATGGAAATCAACGTCTGCATGGAACAGTGGGGATACAAATCAATATTTAATTCAAAGCTGTATAATATCCATTCAAACATGTTATTTACACAGGATATGTATTATGTTTGTGTTGGCCTCGACATGTTTTATTAATATAAATGTACTTGTCGCAGTGTTTGACAAGGTAAATATTTGAGGTGTCAAATAAATCAAATAAAAATCAGCAAATGCAGTTAAGGGGCTAAAAGTAACTTAATCAAAATACACTGATATGATCCTTTAATGTCATTATTCCACTCAATATTACACTTTTCATGAAGTTTCTCTGGTTAATTGGTAGCAACATGAGCTGTGTGTGTATTACAGTAATCCAGGTGTGTGTATTCCATGGAGCCTTATCAGCAACTCAAAACTGACTGCTCTGAGAGATCAATACATCTCGAACTAACCTTTAAAACTTAATATCACTTTATCAAAAACACAGCTACACTTCAATAACAGTTAGAGCATTGCACTGTTTGCATATCCCAGTAAATCAGCTGTTTATAGATATATTTGTATGGACTTTTCCCGATTTCTTTCCCTCGCAGGGGAACCAACACAATCAGGAAACTTTCAAACAAACACGCTCCGTGTGTATTTCAACAATCTCAATAAACCGCAAACCAGTACAGGAGATTAACTCTGTCATTCAGCTGGAAAAGTGTCACTTTTCCAACCGCAGGTGAAGTATAAAAGTCCGCTTACCTCCTCTTCGCGGTCACCTGTGGCGGAAGAAGCCATGTTGAAGAAGTGTTGCAGCTGCTCGGGTTCACAGGTAAGTTGGATTTAAAAGAGCTGAGGAGCAGAAAGCCAAATCCCGGCCCCGGCTGTGAGGTGTTCGCTGTGTAAACACATGAGAGGAGGTGACATTTGCCTAGAGCCTCACTCTCCGACTTACTGGAGGACTTGTGCGCTTCGCGGGTCCCAGAGCAGCCCGGAGAGAGCGGTGAAAGCCTCGGTTTCTCCCCGGTTCCAGCTGCGCCCCCGACTGAGTCTGAGAGGCAGCGAGGACCGAAGCCGACACAAGGTGGCAGTATTACCCCGACTGAAAGTCTACAAAGCACATGAGCTGGGAATGAATAGCGTTTTATTTACTCAGATACACTAAAAGTACAAATTAAATATACTGTACTTGAGTTTTTCCATTTTATGTAACTTTATACTTTATACTAAACTACATCTCAGAGGGATAATTGTGCTTTTTACTCCACTACATTTGTCTGACTTTAGTTACTTTGCATATTACAGTATATGCAAATTTTGTGATTTTGAATTTGAATTTTTTCTGATAAACTGAAGGATGAAGCGTTCCTTTATGGGTTGAGGAAATAGGCTATTTGAAAACCCTCGGCTGGAAAACGCATTGCCACAAAGTTGAATATTTAGTGGTTGTCACAGGACTACGACCCTGCAAATGTTGATCTGAACGAATATGATGCATCGCTGTAGATCAAACTAGCCAATAGTATATAAAGTAGTTAAAATGACCTCAACCTTCAACATCTACTGAAATGCAACATAGGCCTACACATTAATGCAGCAGTAATATGAATCCAAAACACCACCACTTTATCCTGTAATGTGTTTTTGGCCCTCTGTTAAGTTTTTATTGCTTTTCATACTATTATTCACTGTTTTACCTTTTAATGTTTGTAGTTTTATAGTTTTCATATTGTTATTTTGTGTTTTAAACTTTGAATGTTTGTACTTTTTATTGTTTTTTAATGTTGGCAATGTACAGAACCTTGTAACTCTGGTTTTGAAAGGCGCTTTATAAATAAAGTTTATTATTATTTATAAGTTATTTGTAACTTATAAGAGCGTGAGCCCCATGTAGGTTTAGTCCTTACTGCAGTTCAATTCCAACCTGCAGCCTCTTTTCTGCATGTTGTCCCCTCATCCCCAGTACATACAGTACATACAAATCTCTACACATAGAGGCACACATATACAGAGGAAGCATAATAATAAAAAGTAGCAGCACAAATGAGATTGAGAGAATGTAAGAATAGAAATGTGGAGGGAGGGTTCATTTTAAAGCAAATTATCAACTTCAGTGTCCTTTCTTGACCCCTATTATGTTTGGGATTTTTAATATGACACATATTATGTCCCGACTCCCAGACATATTCAGTATTAATATATATCCACTATTACATTGAGGTATATGACGGTACAAGCTGTATAATTGTATGTAACAACCATCATTTCAAATTAGTAATATTTGAGATCAGTCAGTGCAGATTATGAGTTACATGTCCCTCCCAAGAAATGGAGGGAAGAGAGAAAAAGAAAGAAATAAAAGACATGTTTAGCCTTTTAATGGCTTATAAAAGAACTTATTTTCCGCACTGTTTGTATTTACAACATCTGCACAGCACATGATGGCTAAGTTTTCCAACCGATGATTGAATTTCTTGTTTTGGTAAAGCTTTATTGTCCAAATAACCTTCCTCCCGGAAAGTGTTGTGTAATTGATGATGATTTAAAGGGGAAAATAGACACAAAGTTCTGGGACAGTGATTTGAGTTGAGTTAGTTGAGTCATGTTTGGAATTTCCTTGATATAACTAAGTAAATATTAATTTGTTTATTTTTGTTTGTTTTTTGTTATTGTAAACTATATTCTTGAAACAAATTTCACATTTTTGCATGTGCAGCTGACCTCAAAAGTGCGCATTTCCTACAAAAGATCATGCAGCTGATCCTTCACCAGTGCAGAAAGACTAGCTGCTGCCAATCTGCCCTCCGTTCAGGACTTGTAGTCAGGAATCGGGCAGGGAACATCACTGCAGACCCATCACACCCTGGAGACAACATGTTCCAGCTTCTCTCCTCTGGGAGGCGCTACAGAACAGTTTACACCAAAACAACCAAGAATAGTTTCCTCCCACAGGCCGTCACTATAGAATTCAGTGTCAGTACCTGCAATGTTTGTATTGTAACACATGAGGGCAGTGTTAACAAAAAGTAGAAACTGTTTTGCTTCAGTTATAAACTGACACCCTGATTTAGATCACCTTCCAATATGTTTCCATGGATGTTCAGCTCAAATTACAGACCCATTCTGACCACGAGAAAGTCTCCAAGTTTAATTGTACTTCAGACACAAGACTCAAACATTTTGGCGTTAATTGTCTGATAATAGTTTTGCCTTGTTTTATACTCTTAAAAACAAAACATTATCACTGTTATTTACATGTATTACTTATTGTCTGTAATATTACAATACAATATACTTCACAGAAAGTCTGTGTTACGAACTAAAACAGAGTTTGATGAGGCATATAAAAAAATATGCTATTTAGTTGCATTGTGGGAATTGTAGGATTCAGAGTTTATGACATTGGCTCATGAGGACTGAAGCTGTTGCCACATTAAATTTCCATCCTACTGACATTTGCTGCTTTCCCCATTCACTACCACACAGACAAAAATCCAAGTGTGTTTCCTGTTTGTGTGAACTCCAGCTGCTCCTGTTCACTCGCTGGTCAGAGTTCACCTCTGAGCAGATGGGTTCAGTTGGACAACAGAAACACTGTTTTGAATGAAGACAGTAGCACTGACTGCAGTTCATTTTTTCCAGTTATCAATGGAGACATTTTACACAGCTCTGTTTTTCTGTTTTAGCCTCTTAGTCACCCATCCAGTCTGACCACCCAGTGCCACATTCATACACTGATGGCAAAGGCTCATCGAACAGTAACCAATTCATTTGCACACTGATGCACAATATTGGGAGCAATTTGAGATTCAGCATTTTGCTCAAGGACACTTGGACAGGAGCAGCCGGGAATCGAACCAACCTTCTGATGAGCGGACGACCCCATATCATTTTTAATACCTTATCACACTACCATAGCACAAACTGTACCGTCCCTCTTACACACCATTTATACACAATATTTAATCACCCACATCAGAAACATGTCTTTCTTTTGGGCTGCATACGGGGACATTTAAATGGAAACAGTGGCCAAAACTTAATTGGCAAATCTCCTGACTATATATATCTGAAGATGCAAAGCAATGATTACAGTTTTAACATCGTGATCTACAAAGTGCCGTCAAGGCTGTTGTGATGTAGACCTGATGCTCCCGACTTCAACTAAGCTTCCAGCCTTCAACAGGACTGTAAAAGGATGATTTACTCTGGTTGAAGCCAAAGAGTCTGTCCAGCTAACCCCCAGGCTGCACTGCAATATTTGTTCTGCAGGAAGATGAGTTTAACAGAATCCCATTGTCTCAGGTGACCCAGGCCTCTGAAGCCTAAACACATAGCAGAGCTGAAGAGGTTTTTATCCATCTTGTTATGGTTGTTTAGAA
Source organism: Dicentrarchus labrax (assembly GCF_905237075.1). Lineage (NCBI taxonomy): Eukaryota > Metazoa > Chordata > Actinopteri > Moronidae > Dicentrarchus > Dicentrarchus labrax. Next base: position 19,387,256 of record NW_026136712.1, on the reverse strand, counting down.
AGGCTTCTGCACAAGAGATGAGTTTATCAATTTTTTTTTAATCAAATGAGCGAAGTATGTGAGTTAGGGGTGCATTCCATTTATTACATGCTGGAGTAGAGTTTGTCGATCTGTGGCTGGAAGAGAGTTTTGAGCTCAGCCCTCTTGGCCTTGAGAGTTGGAGTCAACAGGCCGTTCTCAATGGTGAACTGCTCTGGGTGGAGGTAAACATCTTTCACCTGTATCAGGTAGGAAGAGGGGGGGAAAAAATAGAGCAGACTGTTAAAAGTATATGGATACAAGATGTTGCTTTTGTTTTAAAATGATTAGAGTCAGACTTTGTTTAGAAGTTGTTCCAGTTTAAAATTCCTCCGCCTACTGGGCTAATACAGATGTTTGGAGCTGCTCAGGGGAGGAAATGAGTAAAGTGTCGGAAATCTGCAACTTCTTGAGGTTAATTTTACTTGAGGTTGTTTTCAAACCGGGGTCCAGGGACTAACAGGGCTCTTCGAATGGGTTGTAGGAAGTCCCCAGCAAAAGGAGGAATAGAATATATTAACTGTTTGGAAGTACAACAAGGAAAGAAATATTGTCATTTAAAGTGATCCTAGTTTGACCCCTGAAACCTAAAAAAAAAAAAAAACCAAGTTGGGCACCTGGTTTAATGTCCATTTACTGTAGGGGTTCTGGACATGAAGATATTTGGGACAATTAAAGATATTTCTTTGAACACCAAAAAAAAAAAAAAAAAAAAAAAAGAAATGCTAATTTTAACCACTAGAGGGTTAACTGAGTCAGTTTGCTACCTGGGACTAAGCCACGTTAGACATAAAAACTGAAACACCAGATTAGGGGTGCCGTTTTTGGTGAGTAGAATTAGATAGCAAGGCTTGTCTCACTTTTCTAGTTTTATTAATTTCTTTGGTTTAAAAACTGCACTGACTGACCAGCCCTTCCTTTGCATTTTTGCCTCACCTTTTGTTTGTAAAGAAATCAGATCTCCTTATAATAACTGACTTAACCACAAAACAGCTGGTTTCATGTTGCTTCTCTTTTCCCTTTGTGTTCGGTCATAGTAAAAAAGGAGAACAGATGCTTTCAGAAAACAATCTTAAATAGGACTGATTTGGTGAGTTTTTTTAAAATTATGAATTTATATTGTTATACAATTATCATTATTTTCCCCTGATAATAGCAAACTTGCCCACACATTACAGTTGTTTCATTTGGGGAATTCATGTGGATCTGTTACCTGCTCAAAGGACTTGAGTCCTGCTTCTTTTCCCAGTTTGGTCATGTCTGAAAGAATGGCTTTCCTAATTTCCTGCAAACAAAAGAAGGTCATCACTGTTAAAAAAAAAAAACAAAAACAGTAGAGCAGAGTTTAATTTGATTTGCAGACATCTTATGACTTTAACAGCACGCGTGGAGCACAAGTCCAGCTGGCTTCTTTTGGTGTTAATGATCATGTTTACTGCAGACTGTATTTGCCGGAGCTCAGGGAGAAAAGTCATCTTGAGGAGATACCAAACTGTATTCTAGTGACCCCCAGATTATCTGCCCAAGGTTAGTTTGTTTTCTGCAGTTTGAGAGGGTTAGGGTTCCTACACGAGGAGACCAGACAGAAACATTACCGTGTTTTTGCAGAGTTCCTCAAGGGAGCCTTGGCACCCAAGATTCTTTGCAAAACCAGGCAGGACCTCAGGGTCAGGGACCACAATGGCAACCAGGCAGGACTACAGACAGAAGAAGTTTGATTAAAGGGATCGAGAGAGTGTATATACTGCAGAGATGCTGGGTTTTACCATACCTGTAGACTGTCTCCATGCACAAATACTTGGGCCACAGGTTCACTTCGTACATACACATTCTCAATTTTCTCCGGCGCAATGTATTCCCCTTGAGCCAGCTTGAAGATATTCTTCTTCCGGTCAATAATCTTCAGAACTCCACTCTAGTCACAAAAACAAGTCAGATTGCAGAATTACCTTTAAGACTTGGACTTTTGTTCTCTTCTTACATTTCTTTATGTAGGAAACAATGCATCTTTGTAGGATGAACAGCTGTGTTCTCACTGTGCTTATGTCTGTATGTATGAATAATAAGAAGCAGGCCAAAATCAAAAGCCTACTTAGAATCTAAATATGAGTAAGTGTAAAAAAGTGCATTGTCCTTAAGCAATAGTTTGATATTTTAGGAAATAAATGTATTCATTTTCTTGCCAATAGATAAGATGCCACTTATGTCTGTGTTAAAAACATGAACCACAGCCGTCAGCTTAGCATAAAAACTGGAAAAAAGGGTAACAAGCACCTACTAGCAACTCTAAAACTCACCAAATTATGTTTTAATGACTTTAACCTTTCTTGCAGTCTTTGCGTGAAGCTAATCATCTCCTGGATCCAGCTTTATATTTTATGGGCAGATATGAGCAGTATCAATCGTTTCAGCCAAGTCTCAACAAGCAAAGAGAATAAGCGCCTTTCCCAAAACGTCAAACTACTTTAAAAACTGTATCACCTCAGTTGCCAAGTTCTTACTTCCTTTCAAAGCAAAATTTGCCGTTTCTCAAAACCTTTTGCAGTTATGAAACTGATTCCAAACACTGATCCCAATACACAATCTGCAAATATGACCCAAGGGCTCCAGCCACAAACACGATGCACCTGGTGCAGAAGAGCTTGTGGTTGCACGGATTCTGATCGGTGGTAAAAAATTGAGCCAATCGCTCAAGTTTCACATGTAATGGTAGGAAAAATGACTCTGGTTCTTACCGGCAGCCATTTTCCGATGTCCCCGGTGTGTAGCCAACCGTCTTCATCCAAGGCCTCTTTTGTCTTCTCTGGGTCTTTCAAGTACCCCTTGAACACATTTCTACCCATGATACAGACCTGGAAAAGACCAACAAGAAACAATACAAAAGTTAAGACAGACCTTTAAATATGTTTCACTTAAAATCTTCTAAACACTGCACATTCCTAAAGCTCTTAAAAGGGATTATAACTTAACGGGTCTCCCTGACCCTTCATTAACAATAGTGGGAAACTACATATTTATAAAAAAAAAAAAAAAAAAACCCTTCAACAAATATAGGCAAAAAATGTGTATGTGGCTCAAGTTGTAGCCCATCGCTAACCAACTGGCTCCATGGCAACATATTCTTCCTGTTTAAGGCCTCCAAATTGGTTAACTGTAGTTATTAACTTAGATGATTACTACATGATTATATCTCAAATAAGTTAAAAAAATATAAGTAATTTCTCTAACTTCAAGTTAATTTAGTGATGAACTACCTTTTGCTGACATTTGTAGGATTTAATGGAGATATGATCCTGCTCAGGTAATTGTTCAATATCACTACCCCCCCCCTGCAATTTCAGTTTACATGAACTTACCTCCCCTTCGCCGTTTGAAGCAAAGTAATTCATTTCTTCGACATCCACCAACTTCACAACGTTACAAGGCAGTGGCACCCCAACATGCCCTGTGGTAGAAGGGGATCGTTTTGGGTCACTTGTCTGTACCACGTTTATCAAAAGCAAACTTTCTTGCCAATTTAAATACCAAAAACAATGACATTTGCCCCTCACAATACCCCAGAACTCAAAGTGACATCTTCACATGTCTTGTTTTATCCAACCAACAGTCGAAAATTCAAAAATATTAAAGTTTACTGTAATTTAAGACCCAGAAAAGCATAAAAAGCATTATATTTACTTAAATAATCTGCTGTCAGATAAATCTAGTGAAGTAAAAAGCACAACATTTTCCTTTGAAATATAGTAGAGTATAATTGTAAGTATAAAGTAGCACAACATTCCCTCTGAAATAAGTAGTATAATAGTAAGAATAAAGTAGCAGAAAATGTACTCAAGTACAGTGCTGGGTAAATGTACTTAGGTTACTCTTTACCACTCCTTATAGGGCAGCTCGTAGTCACAATGTGGGACAGTTGCGGTTGAACTACAGACCTGAGGTGGCATCTCCTGGCGTGGTGAAGGTGCAGCCAGCAGTGCACTCGGTCTGGCCGTACGCCTCAAAGATCTAAGAGCACCAAAGCAAAACAAAATAAATAAAAAAAAAGAGGAGTACAAGATCAGTGTGTCCAGGTTATCATGACAACATGAAACGATCAATAGCAGCTGGACACTGTTATGTTTGGGGAGGAGAGATTGCACAAGTGTATCATTCATTTGTTGCAAACGCCTCAGAGTTTACCAAGGTTTAAACATTGTGCAGGACTGCTTTAGAAACCGCTTCCAAACCAAATTATTTACAAAAGAAGCTAAATTGGAACCAAGAAAATACAGCATTTAGCTTCAGCTGAGTTTAGCTTTTATAAAGAGGTGATTCTAAGGAAGTGTACATGTTTGAGGGGGTCGAGTATCAAACTGACTGTAGTGAGACTGACAAACATGACATTTCCATTTCACCAGAGGATAAATGTTTATTACCTGGCAACCCAGAGAAGCCCTGAGGAAGTTGAGAACCGAGGGAGATATGGGTGCTGCTCCAGTCACCATGACCCGCACTCGGCCTCCCAGAGACTCCTACAGTCGACATGGAGCATGTTTACAATCAGCAACTCTTTTTTTTTTCCTCTTTAGAACAATCTGCATTTGTTTGAACAGGAGCAGTACCTGGACTTTGTGGAAGATGAGTTTGTCCCATATGCTGTTGTTCCTGATGATGCCCTCCCTCACTTCAGCATATTTCCTCTCCACTGCAAAGTTCAGCAGCCATTTCTTGAAAGGCGATTTGGCTCCACTCTGAACCTAGGGACAGGAGTTTTGATTACAGCATTTGAAATACAAAACTGGACGTGTTGGGCTGATGTTTAAAGCAGAATGAGAGGAAAGAGGGGGCTGTTGTGTCCGACTCAGATGACTGACTTTGTCATAGACGCGGTTGAGAAGTCGAGGCACAACTGGGAAAATGGTGGGCTGCAGGGTTTTCATGTCATCTGGCAGCAGTCTGATGTCACCCTGGAAGAATCCCACCTTAGCCCCAGCGCCATACATCACCGTCTACGAGAAACAGACCAAATGCAATCAAAAAGACAACACTCAAGATATCCTCATAAGTGTAATTTATAATTTCAAGGACTGTAAACCTGCCTTTACGATCTGATCCTCACCTGTACGACTCTCTCGAACATGTGCGCCAAAGGCAGAAATGAAATGCTGACATCTTGGGTATTTGGAACAACTGCAGACTGTGGGACGCACAGAGGCTCTGTTAGGAAGGGGTCTAAAATATTTCAAGTTTTCGCATCAGACAATGACACCTCAAAAAAGTACCTCAAAGCATTTGATGACACCTGCAGCATCAGAGACCACATTCTCATGGGTCAACATTGCTCCCTTGGGGTTTCCTGAGAAAGATACAAAATATTTTACCCATTATGACAAGTTTAATGTCAGGTAATACATTGAAAGACATTTATAGAAAGTGGACATGATCAGATCTATAGATAAATGCATAATTTAACAAGACAAGTCACTACTACAGCCACACTGTTTACTACATTAACCATCATGCTAATTAAGAGATAAAAATGCGTTTGACTAGAAAACGACACTAAAGGAAAGTCATGAGATCAAAGTAAGTTTCATCCTGAGTGATACATAAATGCATGTACCAAATTTCATGGCAATCCATCCACTAGCTGTTGAGACATTTCACTCAAAGACATAAAATGACGTCATGGTGGCATTCAGGAATGGGCGGATGCATGCTTCGATACAAGCTACTCAAGGATTCCTTTAAATAAATACTGATAATTAAATTCTATCAATACAAAACATGGGTGGCAGCATCACTTCATCAAGTGATAAGTACAAGTTTTTAGTACTTTTGTATAGTATTTCTGCCGATAACATTTTACATTTAGAGAATCTATTGGGAGAAATGGAAAACATTCATGAGTACGTTTTCATTAGTGTATAATCACCTGAATATAAGAATTGTTATATTCCACTTAGACAAACCAAACGGATGTAGATAGGGCCTTTGGTGTACACGCAACTCCTTTAATTGGAATAGATTTGTTATTATGGCCGGTATGGCTCATGTGATTTGCCTCAAGTGTAATGATTTCTCTAAAAGTGAACCTACCCATCAGTATATTGTTGGGTCAACAAAGTTATGTTGTTAGGTATTTATCCTCTGGGGATCATAAATGTCTGTACAAATATTAATCGCAATCCATCAAGTAGCTGTTGAAATATTTAAATCTGGCACAAAGTGCTGGATTGACCAATCCACATTGGGAGATTAGAACAATATAATCATGAAACCCAAGAGCAGAGGTCATTTATAGCCATGCTTTGTGTGTGTGTGTAGTTACATGTGAGATTCGAATATCATGGGAGGCACACTGAGGCAGACTGTTCTAGGCTGCAGATGAAATCAATCCCAGAAAGTGCAAAATAATCACCTGTAGTGCCACTGGTGAAGCAAACAATACTGAGGTCCTCTGGCTTTGGTGGCTGTTGGGACATGAAATCAGCACATCAGAACACCATGCAGCTTATTAAATCTCAAATTGATTAAGGGAGTTTATCCGAAACGAACTTACAACAGGCTTTTCAAGATTGCTTTTCCCCAGAGCCTGGAGAACAAAGAAAACACATGTTTTCAATCATGGTTGTGCTTCTTCTAACAGTATTATTTGCAAGTACGGAACTAAAAAAAGAAGTTAATTCTTGAAACAAAGCCAGTATAAACAAGCAAAGAGTCCCCAATAACTTGTGTTCAGCGTGTAATACCTCCACATCCTGCATGGACACGATGTCCACCCCACACTTAGTTCCTCGCTCGACCAACTCAGAGTTGAAAGAGTCCATGATGACGATAGTTTTGAGAACTGGGGTCTGGCCTGTCTCCCGGGTCTGCAGCAGTGTTTCTGCTTTGTTTTGATTGTCACAAAGCACCGTGGAGATCTCCGCTGCAAGAAGAAGACTTTTTAAGCTGTATGGTAGTTGTAGTTAAATAGTATAGAGTACAATAGCAGCAAAAGTTGACACCAGTGCAGTTGGTGTTAGATTAGAAGTTCTTTTTGTTGACACTAATGTAGTACGAGTAAGATTCATGGAGTAAAAAAAAAAAAAAAAAACAGGGTTTATAAAAAGGAAAGACCTACTGGAATAGGGTTGCTCTTGGTCTTCTTATTAACTCAGATAATCAAAAGCAAAATGAAGCACAGATGGAAGGAGCTGATGTGATAAATAAGTGGGAAGAGATTACGGCACACTCGACACAGATCCCTGTGGGGACCGATGAGTTACTGGACTCCGACCCGGCTCTGTAATTAGTAGCATTAGAGTGCAAGAGAAGCTCCAATTACCTTGGTTGATAATGAACACAAGAGCCTCAGGACCCAGGGTGTCGTACAGGGGGACTGCTACCATGGAGTAGGTGTAACAGGCCAGTTCGCTGATAATCCACTGCAAGAGACCCATGAAACACAATTTACACAGAACGCCCACCAAGACTTCACCCTGTTAGCCCCGTATCAACGTCCACACTTACCTCTGGTCTGTTCTGAGCAAAGATGCCAATAAAATTGTCCGGATTTGGCTTCAAACCCTTATGGAGAAGCCCTGACCCCAGGTGCTCCGCTCTATCAGCCACCTTCATTGAGAGGAAGAGGAGTAAAAGGTCAGCTGGAGTTCACAGCAGTTCCTTTACCATGTTTTCCCAATGATTAACGCTGCCATTTTACCTGTCTGTACTTCAGCCACTGGTATGGCCTTCCTGGTTTTCTGTAGCCCAAACATGGTCCATTACCTGATGAGAAATAGGCCCAACATTAAACCACATGTACTATATTAGAATAGTTTAGCATTCATGTTAAGCTAAATGCAGTTTTGATCTTAACTAAAGACTTAGTCACCTGTGTATCAATTTGAATCAATATAGCAGTGCAGAAAACATCTAGTTTAAACTCAAATGAACACTTAATTTTATTATTGGCCATCCATATACAACCAAAATGTACATCCTAATTACACTTACTGGCAACACCAGCACATTTCTATTCTCAACATTTCTTTATTTTGGCTTGCATGTGGAAAAGGAAAAGTTCTCATTACCTGAAACTTTGAGACCCCTCTGAAAAACTTCATAGAGGGTCTTGGCCTCATTATAGTAATACGACATCAGGTTGTTGTTATCCTCAAGCAATGCAGTCTTCCTCGCTCCATCCTGAGGACATGAAGCACAAATGAGAATAAACAGCAGGCTTGCATTTCACTGATCGACTCTTAACTGACGCATCTATAAATCATTAAAAAGGGTTAAAGCTGTAAAAGTTACACTTTTCACTATATGGATGCATTTTAGATGAATAAAAACTTTACCTTGATGCCCAGAGTTTGACAGTTGAGGTCTACGGGGCTCCGGAGGGGGCTGGGCCGTGTGTTGAGGTAAAACAGAGTAGCAGCAGCCAGGGCAAACAGGGAGATGACAGCTGGGGTCGGGAGAGGGGAGAACAGCAACTGGAAAAGGAAGTCCATGGTGCACGGTCTGCAGGGACACAGAAAAGATTAATAAAAAAAAAAAATATAAAAACCCAGATAAACAATAAAAACTTATTTTATATGTACAGACGCATACACACTCAATAGTAAACAAAATAAAGTTATTCATTGTTTAAAGCCCTTTGAATAAGATTAACTTTTACATAGACTCACTTATATAAGTGTAGTTTAAAACTGGACCATATTCAAAACATATACAGTCCTATTACGCAATCCAAGCTCCTTGACACTGCTCTTGATATTGTCTCCATAATAACTTGAGGTCAAAGTCAACGTGACTTGTGCAACAGTTATTCCTAATCAGATAAAAGCCAACCTGTGAATGCTGACATCATCATTACAGTCTGTACATACGAGGCTCATCACAATATGGGAGTATTTACATTCACTGTTGTTCAGTTTGGATTCAACAGCTGTTAAACTGATAATGTATGAAATTAAAAAAGTGCATTTAATTTTCTTCTTAAATCTAAGTTTTCTTGCCCTTTGAGACCTATTGGGTCATGTGTCATTTGTGAACTACACAGGGGTCAGTGTTAATCATTTTATGGAGGAGATACCAAGAGTCATATTGGGAAGAGACATGTTATGGCATTTGTCACTAATAGCTGGATTTAAAGTTGATTAAGATGAACTAAGTGTGAAACTTCAGCATGCATCTGGTGGCAAAACTCATAATAATTAGAATTATTTTGTGCAATATACATCTTCTGGCCACCATATAACACTCATTTGACAAATCTATAAGTTTGTAAGAATTGATCCATCAAAAATAATAAAATAAAATGAATAATAAATAAGACGAACTGCAGCAGAATGTGAACTGTGACTCTCCTACCTGCTGCTGGATCTGGTCTCAGGTGCTCCACTCTGCTCCCAGTTGACAGGCAGGTTGGTGTGTGTGGTGGGTGTACACAGCCGCTCCTCTTCCTCTCCTCTGAAGTGTGATAGACAGAATGACAACTCAAAAAAAAAAAAAAAAAACAGCCTGACAGAGTTAAAAGAACCTTTGAACCTTGGCCACCATCACTTCCACTGATAAAACATGAGCACAAACGTAGAAGCAGCTCTGAGTTGTGTCATCATATTAAAGTGTGTGTTGTGAAATTAATTAAGCTGCTAAAGAATCTGCCCCCCCTCCCCCCACTATCAGCTCTACCAACCAATAAATGGCTTTGATTTTAGTCCAGATAGATAAACTTTTATCTAATACGATGTCAGAGGAACGCCAAGATGCTGCAGCTGATGAAAGGTCAACAGTCTTATCATGTTCAAAGTCCTCACGTTACAGAAACGGAAAGAAAATTCTTTAAAAAAAAAAAAAAAAAACAAAACATATGCACTAGTTAAATACCCATCAGGACACACAGCATCAGTGCAAGTTGTATCAAAGCCTTTCTGTGTCTGTGTGATGTTTAACACTGAACTGGCAATAAACTGAGATTGTGCTTCATATTTGATCACACTGATTAAAGTGAAAACGTTTTCCAGACGGCCACCACCAACGGATACACCACAAAATAACAGTAAATGCTAAAATGTATCATAAAAGTACAAAGACAAAGGCAAAATAACATTAGCCACCATGCTAACAGACTGCATGGCTGCAACAATACAACCACTCGACTTGATTTATGGTGCTCAACGTTCCAGTTGTAAGATTGTGACATTTCATGTTTTAAAAGTCACATAGACTCACTTTATAAGGCTTATCTCAACAGTCACTTTCACATTTAACTGAATGACAGACGCAAATTACACTTTGATAAACCTCCTGTCAAAACTTTAGGTATTCACTTGCTGAACTTCTCACATGTTTTCTTGTGTGAGTGATTTGATTTCTGCTGGACAGTGAGCTGAAGGTAAAGGTTCATTAGGAGAAGCTTTGAAAGGTTACCTGGTGGGATTAGCAGAGGTAGTTTGGGGCCAAGCTGAGCAGAGATCCCCTGGGGAAAAAGCAGCTGAAGCCAGCAACACCACTAATGTACAATCTGCCCACCTGTGGTCATTAGCACCTTAAACTGCACACAGGTGTGAGAACTTCTCTGCAACAAGCAAGGCTCAACCTGCCTCTGCAGCGCTGTGCCAGCGGATAACACTCCCAGGAGGTCTGCAGCACTTTTCACCTGCATTTTGCTGTATTGCCTTTTAAAAAATATATATTTTTCTTAATTGAATTAGCCCACATTCTTTAAATAAAATTGTCCACTCCCCTCACCTGTGTGTATCCCTGCTAAAGACAGGAGAGATTATGATGAACTTTGACACGATATTTATGATCGTTGGTGATAACTAAAGGTGGATGTGGTACCTTTGGAATTTACTGATCTATGGTTGATAAAAATCGAATCAAGGATTTAAATATGTCTTTGATGATATCAGATGAGAGTTAAATGTTACCCGACTACAGGTCACCAAAAGGGTCACAAGGCTTTTAAGGGGTGCAATAAAACTTATACATAAAGTATGCCTCTATCTCAGAATGTCATTCATTTCTGTGAAGAAAACTACATTAATTTGTTATTTTTTAAACATGATTATTTATGATATAAACAAAAAAATATTAAATCTTAATTATAATAAAACATTAAATCTCACAAAATACAAGCATAAGGGTTTATCAGATGTTACTGAATACTGTTATTGCTATGCACTGAATATAATAATAAATATCCATAAAATATCTCACTTAAGGAAAACGTTTGACCCACTGTTGTAAGGTAACAAGAAAACAGAATTATTCTGATTTTCAGGTTATTATAAATTAAAGAGAGCATACCTATGAATATTATATTCCATTTCAGCCAATAGATCCTCCTATGTGCTACACACTGCACCTGTAATGCATTGAGATCGATCTAATCTACCTGAAGAGTTGTGCTTTGAAAAGAAGTTTGTCGTCATTTTTTAAAAGACGTTCAGTCAATTCAATGATGGACTTATAATGCCCCTTTGTACCTCCCAGTCTCTTCCACATATTTACATTTTCTCCTCCCTAACCAACTACCCAGCATCACCGGGGAAGTTGGGTATTTAAGCCCTGTAACCTGACGCAACTAATAGGATGAGAGTGATGTCGAGGGCGATATATTCTCCTGGAATGACGCACATATTGGTGCTTCACTTCACACTTGTGCTTACAGCTGCCACTGTCATTAATAACAGCACCAATGGGTCTCAACCTCACAAGCTGATTATTGGCTTCCAGGCTCCCTGGAATATATCCTTCCCCTTCAGTGCCCTGCGGCTGGGCTCAGCCCTGCAGATAGCTGTGGAGAAGGTCAACACCAATCCCTCCTTCCTGGGGAACTACAGTCTGGATTTTGTGTACATGGATACAGACTGTAATCCCAAAGTTTCCCTGGGAGGATTCATTCACCAGGTGTGGAAAGAAAATGTGTCTGCACTATTTGGTCCAGCGTGCCCTGAAGAAGCCGAGGTATGATTCATGTGACATGGAAATAGATACTTTGTGCATTAGACTTGTTTTTTGTCAAAAACCTGTTTCACCCAGGTTTCTGTCTTTTGTACACTTCTCTTCTCTTCTTAGTTTATATATAAATTATATAAATGACCAAAGATGGACAAAGTACACACATTCTTTACTAAAGTAGAAGTACAGATACTGAAAAAAGTACAGGCTCTGAGATGTATTAAAAAGTACTAATTTCTACTGGCTGTTTCTGTGCAAAGCTAACTAAAACTTCAAACAGGGTTGAGTCTCCCTCTCTCTGTTACGTCTTTTACGTCATTTTCTCGCTGCGTCCTGCATAATATGCCCCAGTGTTGATATTGGGACAGCATGCAATGATGCAAAAACAAATAATAATCATATATATAAGTCGTCAGGAGTAGTAAATAAAGTAAAAATTTAAGTAAAGTACAGATACCTGAAAAAACTAAAAAGCTATAAGCACAGTAACAAGTATTCACACTTTGTTACTTCCCACTGCTGTAAATGACCTACAAGAATATCCCATGCTGCAGGTTTTTAGATGCATGTAGACGACACTGATACACTGTACACTCAGTTCTCAGTTTATTAGGTACATCTAGCTCAGACTGTTAAATGGTAAACATGTGTTATCAAACCATGCTGCTTTAGATTATAAATCATGCAAAAGAGATACTGTGGTTTCACCAGATCATTGAGTTGCTAGTTTTTTTGGTACACTAGAAATAATGCAGTCTAATCCTACAGTCCTATAATAAACCCAACTGTCTTAAAGGTAATAATGATCAGTTTTTGCTTAAACTCTTTCAGAGAGGTATTGATATAACTATGACAAGTTTGTGGTGCTGTTGAATTGTATGGCGTTCTACTGACAGGTGTTTCTATTATTATGTCCACCTGATTTACATCAGTAGGATAGGCTAAAGCACTGATATTATAGCAGCTCTGTTTGAAAACTCATGAAGAACAGAAGGAGTGTAGAAGATAAATGCAATATTTCAATGATCCATAAGGTATTTATTAAGCTTTTTTCTGATTAATAAAATAGTAGAAACAGAGTCAGATGTAATTATCTTTGCAAACAATAGTTTTGGTTTTTATAAAAGTTATTTTGTGACAGACTAGATGCTGACAATTTTTATTTTAAAATGTGTATGTTAGTCCTTTGATCCACTCAATAATAAAAATGTATGTTTAAAAGTCAACCATAACACAAAAAGAACCACTAAAAGAATCAGTATGTTGATGGACAGTCTCACCACAAGATCCATTTAGCAGCTGTTCTGGGGCTTTTGATCATATTGCAAATTCCCATGATGATGGAGTTTGTTGCCTTTAAAAGTTGGAATTTAAGCTTTATATCACCAGAAGGTGTATCCAACAGGTTTCTTGTATATATCTTCACATTTATTGTTAAACTTCTTTGTTAAACAACAACAACAACTTCTACAATAATCAATCCTCTTAAGGTAACACTGTAATCAGGCTATAACATTTAGGATAGGAAGAGCTCATCACTGTTCTCAAGAGACTAAATATATCAGATTTGATAATTTTGTTGAATTTGCAAGTATTAAACTTGTAATTCCTACATAAAAAGGCTCCTACAGTGCTAGAATTTGCTGTGCATGTATGGGGAATTGTCTTCCATCATTTCTACGGACGTTTTTCTCTTTTCGGGGGAATTAAACTAAACCTGGTCACCCCTTCCAGGTCACTGGTCTAATTTCATCCGCATGGAACATCCCCATGTTCGGCTTTGTGGGACAATCCTCCAAAATGGACAACAGTGATATCTATGATTCCTACATCAAAATTGTGCCCCCTCTTAAGAGAAGCTCGGAGGTCCTGGTGAAGACCTTGGAGTTCTTCAGGTGGAATCATGTAGCGATGATTGGAGGGGGATTAGAGTCAAACACTTGGGACAAAGTTGACGCTTTGTGGAAAACCGTCGAGAATCCGCTGAGAGAGAAATTCAAACTGGCTGCAACTATCAAGTTTGATACCAGCAATCCTCAGCTTGTTTATCGAAATATTAAGTACATCGCAACAGTCGCCAGAGGTAAGGAAAGTATGAGCAACTTTGTGGCAAACTCTAACTTTTGTAGCTCTTTAAAACCACATATAACCAAATGTTTCCTGTTATCTTCCAGTAATTGTGGTACTAACAAACAAAGAGGACTCTATGGCTCTTTTGCTGGAGGCCGAGCGACAGGGTCTGATGAATGGTGACTATGTGTTCTTCCTGGTGCAGCATTTTGAGGTCAGTGGCAGCGTGGTGAGTAGAACCTTTAATACACATTAACACTTATATTCAACTGATTTAAGTCGTTGCTGTACCATTACCAGTGAAAATCCATACTCTGGATAAGGTTTGAAAATTATAAATTAATTATAAACCATACAGAGGTTGGGAAAACTGTTAAAACGGTGGCAGAATTTCCACTTTCTGAATAATTTTTTGTAATTTGTGAAACATCGGGTCCATTGATTTTTTCAGCTGAAATGAGCTCCAGGTCATTTTTAAAAAGGGGTAACAGTCTGAAGCTAAAGCTTCACGTCACGGGCAAAAAGTCAACATCCTCACCAGTTAATCCATGAAAATAAAGAAACAGATTTGTTATTGTATTGCAGTGTAGAGCTAGTTAGTCCTATGGTAAGTATGATGAAGGAAACATTTTCAAAATCCGACTACTTTAGATAATAGGACAGCTTCACTTACTGTACAGTACATGTCAAGCCTTAAGTTGCCATCATCCTCTTAAATCTTTCTTATCAAATGATCAAATTTATAACCTCTTTACTAAAGTTGTTTTTTATGTGTATCTTTTTTCTGAGCAGGATAACTTGTGGAAATATTCCCTGAACAACAAGATTAACCAAGACGCCATAAGAGCTTTTGACATGGTCTTTATCATTGGCCAGAAATCCTACGAAGGCTATGAGTACTATGACTTCTTTGAGCAAGTTTTTGAAAGACTAAAAGGGCACCCATTCCGGAGCAACCTGACATCCGACAGAGAGGTAAGAACTCGTGATATGAACTGAATATCATGTTAAAAATATATTATTTGTTCTGGTAAAAAGGAAAATCACAGATACAATCATTTTACTTCTCTTTTTTTAGATCAGCCCTTACTCTGCCTATCTGCACGATGCAGTGCTTCTTTATGCGATGGGACTGAAGGAAGTCCTCAAAGATGGAAAAGACCCTAATGATGGACGGCAGCTGATACGGAGATTAAAAAATAAAAATGACATTCGGTTTTATGGTTGGTAGCTGCTGCTAATGGTTATTATAGTAGGGGTCTGTACAGTGCCAAGTCTGCAATTTGTAATTATTGTGTATTTGTGAGGCTTTTTAAGAGGAAATTACAGAACATCTGATCAGAAGCAGCTAAAGGTTTGGTACTCATTTTGCACTCATACTCAAAATAAGTTACCTGAAAGCTATTTTTTAAATTAAGAACTTGTGCAAACAGCTAAAAATGCATTCAATCGTCAATTTATAGTGGTATCTAGTCATGCAAATACTGTAGCTTTGTTTTTATTTCCCCAGGTTTTGAGGTTTCTGAGATTTTCGCATCCACCCCAATAATCTTGAGGTGGACTGAATTCTGTTTGCAGCTCTCATCACTGAAAATATATATTTAAGAATTTTAACAGCAACATCTGTTTAGTTATTTAGTACTAGTGCATATTTTGCTCATTATACTAACAGAAAACATAAGTCAGTTGGCATTATGTTTTAAAAAAACCTGGCACATCATCTTCAGAGACAGTTTTAAGTAGTAGTAATATAGTATTAGTATTAAGTAGTAGTAGTATTAGTAATAGTTTTCTGTATCACTGCAGGTGCGTCTGGACTTGTCCACTTTGACAAAGAGGGGGAGAGAAACCTGGACTATTCTATTTATGACCTGCAGCATACAGGAGATGTCACCAAGTTTGTACCCATCCTCAATTTTGACAGTCACACCAAAGCTGTCCGGTAATAAAGCTCTTTTATACAGTAAAAAAATAAATGCATTTTTTGATAAACAGATTTTGGGAAATCACTTCTTTTTTTTTTTTTCAGGCCAACATCTTCGTTTGCTTCTGTGGTCTGGCCGAAAGGAAGACCCCCTTCTGATAAACCAGAATGTGGTTTCAACAATGAACAATGTGAATGGCTGGTTAATGGTAAAGGAACAGTTGAAAAAAGTGACTTGCAAAATAGCCCTTTTGCAACCAGTAAATACACCAATTGTTTCAGTTTTTATTTTAGACCACTTATAAAACATGATTTTATAAACCTGACGCTCAGGCTAAGCTAACCACCTTCATCATTTCTTGTCTTGATGGGACACAGAAATCGCCCTGCTGGCTCTACTTGTGACCTTCCCTGTCATCGGTGTGCTAGCAGTTTTGTGCATCGGTGTCCTCATTCTGCAGAAGTTTCGACTCCAGACGCGACTTGGCGACTCCTGCTGGTGGCTGATCACCTACAGCGATATCACCATCATCAGGGAGTCCTCAGTATGAGCACTAACACACGCGCTGTTGAGTGTCTGTATATGTACAGTATGTGTGTGTGTTTGCTTGCCTGGTTTTGTGTTCACAGTTTTATTCGGTGTGCTTGTGTCTCCTCCAGGGAACTCAGGGTTTATCTCTAACCACCACAGCTAGTCAGAGTGGGAGCGGCGGCTCTCAGTCCAATTTCTCTAACAACAGCTATGGCCTGAAAGACAAGGCAGGAAGAGAACACATCTATACCACGATAGGTCTCTACCAGGTACCAGTTTTCTTCAGAGATTAAAGTGAGCTTGTATAACTTTCCTAGTGGCCACAAGTGGCAATTACAGATTAATAGTAAAAGTAGAGTCTTAAAGGCCTTTTCCCTTATAGGAACTTAATAACCTATAACTTTGGGGGCAAGGTCCTGGAGATAAATTGTACAGGAGAGGGTACTAAATCTAAGTTCAGGTCCTCTGCTTTGTCTGTATCAACTGCTTATTGTTTGTTGAGTGTTGGGGAATTTGTTCAAAATTCCCAGCAGTGTAACCAACGTCTCTCAACGTTTTTCTTGAAAAAACAAAACTCTGAAATGATTTTCTAGTCCTGTTTTTTTCACCATCACTTTCAAAGCTCAAAATTGAGCAGCGGGAGGTTTTTTGATGCAATGATACTGATGTGTAAGAGTCACCCTTTACGCACTTGCACACCAAAGGAGTGCGGTAAAACTACGATGTCGGTGCTGCCGTAAATCAAAGTGCAAAAATAAGGTAGAACCTAGAACCAAGACCTAACAGGAGATTCTGGAGGTTCAGGTTATGTGTCGTTACGTTCCTATAGTGGAAAAGGTCTAATAAAGTCAGCAAACTGACCTGACTGTATTGAACTGAGCAAGTATGTGTTTTATTGCTCATTTAATTTACTTTTTATTTGTTTCTATGTGCCAGAATATGTGGTTTTCTGTAATGTTTTTTTTTTATTCCATACAGGGAAATCAAGTGGCCATCAAGTACATCAAGAATGTTAGCAGTAATTACCAGAAACCTTCAATTATTGCAGAGTTCAATATGGTAAAGTTCCTCATGTTGTTCCTCAAATTTCTTTTGGTTATCTGCGTTTTGAATATATTATAATAATAATAATGGAAGTAATAAAAAACCTGCTACAGTATATCTAACTAAAACAAAGTCATATTTAATGTTAACATGACTTCATATAGGAAAAATCTTTAGTTTAAAATAATGGTGCAAATCTTCTTTCTACCCTTGTAACAAAGATATTATTATTTAAGACATATTTGTTAATAATTTATTTTTGAACTGATTTTATTGTGTGCCTAACCATCTTAAACTCTCTTAAGACAGATGAAAGAGATGAAACATGAGAACTTGGTGCAGTTCTTTGGTGTTTGCATCGAGCCACCGAATGTCTGTTTGGTCATCCAGTACTGCAGGAAAGGCAGTCTGAAGGTCAGTGTCTCAGCCTGTACTGCACATACACACACTTTTACTTCATACTGTAAAGCATCACTGTAAAACTGCAATTTAATGCGTGTTTGCACTGTAGATGTATATTGTTACTTTACCCCATTACACCCAATTTGGGCCAATAGAGCACCGAGGTAATACAAGGTTAACTTCACCCAAGGGATAGAAAACCACCTAAAACAAGGGATTGAGTTATTGGTATATTACTGTTGGGTTATTTAGTTTGAACCACTTCTAATATACTCCAACTCTTTTTTAAACTTGCATGTCACTATTTGTTACCCTTATTGTTGATGCGTATTATATCCTTACAGGTAAAACACTGGGTCAAAAAAAACAACAGTAACATAGAAAATAACAAAAATCTGGGTCAAAACAACCCATTAGTACCCAATTAAGTTAAGTTAACCCAGTGTCGCATCAGTGCCGTATTGACCCAAACTGGGTCAAAAAATAAGATATTGAACTTCAAAAAGTTCACTCTTTGCTCTCTTTCATCCCTCCTGCAGGATCTTTTGAAGGCGACAGATGTCGAGCTGGACGGGATGTTTAAGCTCTCCTTTGCTTATGACATTGTCAATGTGAGTCAGTTCATTTATGCAGCATGTTCTAGTTATGTGTGATTTACTGGAGGGAAAGTTCCCAAGGCCATTGCCAGGAATGTTTTGAAATAATGAGTAAATACTCATAAATAAAAAATACAAAGCTGTCTCCACTCTGCCAGGAATACATTTTTAGTTAATTTTTTGTTGGTAAAAATGTAGTCATATTTTAATATCTTCAAATTAGTCGAATCAATAGATATAAACTCCTCCAATGTTGCTAAAAACAAAACTCAGAGACTTCTCTGGTAGCTGCAATGTAGCCCTGAATGTACCTTCAATTTGGAGAATAAAGCTTTATGCTGACTCTGTGTACTCAACAAGTAGGTCCACAAAAATTGAAATTTGGTTTTTAAGACCTAAAACAGACACAACTTATATTATAGTTGAGGTTGGGTTTTTTTTTTTTACTTGGAAATGGCCAATTCATGATTTCAACCTGTTAACTTGTGTTTTAGGGAATGGAGTTCATTCACAAAAGTAACCTGAGATTTCATGGGAACCTGAAGCCCAGCACATGTCTGGTGGATAGTCGACTCCAGATCAAACTCTCTGGCTTTGGACTGTGGGAGTTTAAATATGGGAGCAAAAACAAGATCATCCCACTGGACAACCCAAATTATGAGGGTGAGTGGGTTTAACAATGTCATATTAAACACTGCATATTTGCATATAATGATTAAAGTGATTTAAACCGTTCCTTCATGTTGTAGAGATGTACTGGACAGCCCCCGAGCTTCTGAGACAAGTCGGCCTCCCGGTGAATGGAACGCCCAAAGCTGACATCTACAGCTTTGCCATCATAATGTGGGAACTCATGTACAACTCTAAGGCTTTCCCATATCAAGACATCAACCTGGAGCCCAAAGGTTAGCACGATACACAGAAAGCAATCATTTTTTTTTGCCACTAATTCATTTACCAGCCGGTTGGAAATACTTCTGGTAGTCTCCATTTTACCTCACTGACATATTTTAAAACTTTTCGAAGCAAATACAGGGCACACAAGACAAAACAAAGCTAAACTAAATAAAAAAATATCAGGACATTCTCACCTCTAATGCCCCATGTACCAAGACTGAGTCCTTGCTGCTGTGGCCCAGGGTTTAAATCTGACCTGTGGCCCTTTGCTGCGTGTCATCCCCTCTCTCTCTTCCCCCTTTCCTGTCACTCTTCAGCTGTCACTATCGATTAAAAGCAATAAAAGCCCCAAAAATATATATATAAAGAATATCAAGATATGATAACAAGACTAGAGGCCTTTACGCACCAGGATATGTCGCATCAAAACGGTTCATACAGGCAGCAATGTGAATTTGTGACAAATTAAAATAAAAAATTCAATCTACACACATATTGCCACGAACCAAGCAGGACACAGCGGTTTGAAGGAGTCACACTGCAGCACTGAGTTACCGGGGATCCAGTCCATTAAGATGTATTAAGCAACTCCAAATGAGTTTTTGTTGGCTTTGAAGAGAGTGTAGATAGATTACTCTGTCGGTAAATCCCAACAGTCTGTGTAGAGGGAGCCACCGCCATCCCAACCAATCCATCCAGGGATTGCAGAGACATTTCAATTTGGACAAAAGTGGCTAGCTCACATGGCTTAATGATCCCAAACCAAAATCCCCAAATTCCAACACTACGATAATTCCTGCTTCCTGCTATATTTTCTCCAGAGATTATCATGCAATTGCGGACACCTTTCCAAGGGGAACCCCTCCGACCAGTGCTGTGTGAGCAGCTGTGTGATGAGAACATCAACTCACTGCTGAGGGCCTGCTGGAGTGAAAACCCTGACCACCGACCGCCGTTTGGGTCTATAAGGAGGCAACTGAGGGACATCAGCCCAGAAAGGTGAGGCCTCTGACATTTCTTGCCCATAATATGCTCCAAAATACTGTGAGAAAATAAATTGTTCTCCCTGTCTCTCATTTAGGCCTGCAGATGCAGTATGTAATACGGTTACAAACCTGAATTTTAGAATGCAAATGAGAATAGCTAGAGATCGCATACCTTTGCCAGGGCAGTAAAATCTAAATTTGTTATCTGCCTCAAAATAGTATATAGTGACTGGATATGTGTGATGATAGCAAAAATGTTGCCTAAATGTTAAAAATATTTCTTTCTAAATCCTGGATCTGCACCAAAGGTGAACCAGAAATTAATGACTGAACATTTTGAGATTTTGAGGACTAACTACCTACCAAACTGGATTGAAGAAATAAACTCCTTAACTGGGGTGATCATGATTTTCTGTACTGTAGTCATGCAAATATACTGGATAATATGGTGGAAAAGTTGGAGAAATATGCAAATCACTTGGAGGAGGTGGTGGAGGAGAGGACCAATCAGCTCACAGCAGAGAAGACCCGTGCAGACAAGCTTCTCTCCAGCATGTTACCAAGGTACTGGATGTAACAGCATCAACAATGATCAATAATATTCTTATTTATGCTGTGTCAATCATAAAATAGAACTAAAAAAATTTAATTAGCAATTTTTGGTAACCCATTCAAATTGTATGACCACAGTTCCACCAGTTGAATGGGCCTCCATGACTACTCCTGCTTACCTTGTAAGTATGTCATTGGTGGTCGTAGGTACATCGCAGATCAGCTGATGGCGGGGAAATCAGTGGAGCCACAAAGCTACGACACAGTGACCATCTTCTTCTCTGACATTGTGGGCTTCACCTCCATGTGCTCCGTCAGCTCTGCGTTGGAGGTGGTAACGTTCCTCAACGACCTCTACAGCCTCTTTGACGACATCATCAAGATGTACGATGTCTACAAAGTAAGGATTGGTTAAATTTGTGTTAACTTTTGTGATCGCAACATCATAACCTTCTGAAGAGACCAAATATGAGTGAATTTTATTGCGGATAATCACTTATGATTAAGTCAGTATAGTGACTGTATTGTTTTGTTTTATTTGTCATTCAATGAAACTTTTTTTTCTTTCCATCTTAACTAGGTGGAAACAATCGGTGATGCATACATGGTAGCCAGTGGTCTACCGATCAGCAATGGCATTAAGCACGCTTTGGAAATATCTACAATGGCTCTGCATTTCCTGAGTGCAATCAAGGTCTTCAGAATCCGCCATATGCCTACTGAGAGTCTTGCAATTCGCATTGGGATACACTCTGGTAAGAGGCAGTACTGATGGAGACAGCAAAAGCTGAACTAAACCAATTCAGTGTCCAATCAATGTAGAAGTATTTGGTTTTGTCGCTGCCATTTTTCCATATGTACAATCATCTTGCTATGGGTTTTGTAGGTCCAGTGGTTGCTGGAGTGGTTGGCACCACTATGCCTCGCTACTGTCTGTTTGGTGACACGGTGAACATGGCCTCTCGCATGGAAAGTAACAGCTTACGTGAGTGAACTGCAGAAGCACCTTTGGAGAAGCTATTCATTGAGACCATCAGTATTGCAATTTAATTTTTTCAAGCTTCTGTATTTGACTATAGATAAATGTTTGTGCAAGTGTATGTGTAGTATTTGCACAAAATTAAAATTGTCTATGTAGGAAATACCATTAGTTTTGCAATGTATTGTAAAAAAAATAATGGTACCAAGAAGATTAATTCATGACTGACTTTTTGTCTAGAGCCACCATGAGGTTGACATTTTTGTTTTTTAGTGAAATGTCATGACAATAATTGGTTCAATTAGTTGAGCTGGTAGGCAGAGGAGAAGCATTAGCTTCATTTAATTTGTTGCAGAAAGTGAGGGACATCTTATGAAAACTTTTTTTTTTAAGTAGCCTAATTGTTGGAACTGTAATGGTATTAAGTACACATATCGATACCATGTATTGGCAAGTACCCAAATGTGTACTTGTATATTAGTGCAAAATAAACTCTTAAAAGTGTAACTTTAAGATGTTTGGCACTCTCTTCTGTGTATTTAACTCAGCCCTGAAGATTCACATATCTCAGTGCACTGCTGACATTCTTGTCCAGGCGGGATCATTTGATCTGGAGGAAAGAGGTGAAATCGAAATGAAGGTGACTTGAGTCTGCATTGTTGTTGTTTTTAATCAGATGAAAAGAAAATGGTAAATGGACTGCATTTATATAGTGCTCTATATAGTCTACAGACTGCTTAAAGCGCTTTAAAACGTGTGTAAATGATGTACAACCTATGTTTTTGACCAGTGTGTGTTTTATGTCCATGGCAGGGTAAAGGCTCTCATAAGACCTACTGGCTGCTGAACAAACAGGGATTTAATCCTCCTCTTATTGCTCACAGCTCTCCACCAGCTGACAGCCGCAAACAACCAACGGAGGTACAGTTAACGCACAGCACGGTCACATTTCTGATAAAGACAGCCAGCAGAGACAAGTCAAGCACTCCACATCCGAGCAGTCAATATATGTAGTATTCTATGTAATGCAGTGTTGTACTTTGACCTTATTTTGATATCTCTCTGCTCAAGAAACTAGGGATGGCCCGAGCTGCTGAGAAAAAGGCCCATAAAACCATGACCAGAGCTCACATGACAGACGCAACGATGCCTATGGTGCAAATTTAAAGAACAAGTGGATGTTATGACCATATTTTGGTAAATCAAAAGGAATGACAATTATGAAGGTCTCACAGGATGCCGAACAAGTTTGTTTCCTCCACTTGTGAAGAGGAGCACTGGAGACAAAATGTGGACAAAGACTGGAGTGAAAAGACTGATTTCATGAGGAGAAAATACATCTCAAAACCTGGATTACAACACTTGTGTTTTCAGACTCTTGCTAAAGTAAGCTCAAGATTATTTTTTTTCTAATTCTTTGTGATTTTTAACATTTTAAAGTATTTTTTATTTATTCTTGCAGCTACAATGTTGTTACAATTTTGTAATAATATCAATCAATCATCTGTTGGTTGAAAAAACATGATGTCCTGGGAGGACCAACACTTAATGAATGAATGTTTTTTTTTTTTGATAGATTGATATAAGAATGAGAGTAACGTGTACATTTTCAAACAATATAAAAACTTTCACAATCAAACATTTACTATATAGTACTGGAGACGTCAGAGTAAATACTTCTTAAACAAACCATCTTTGGACAGTGAGTTAGCAAACATACATGCATCAAAATTAAACAAGCATTCTAGTAATATGTCTTTCTCTACAATTGTTTTTCTGCAATAATCCAATATAAGGGTTGTCAAAAACTCAAAACCACAGAGAAACAGAGGATGTGAGTATGTGGGCAGTGTTTAGCTACCAGACAGATTTTGTGAGCAGATACAGATTTATAGAAAGGAGCTCCCCACCTACCTCATGGTGTCAGATCAGGAGGAGGTATTCTGTTAAAAGTCCTGCATTCAAATTTTGACTTAAGTATTATCAACACATACTAAGTACTACGTACCAAAAGTAAAAGTACTCACATGTCAGAGTAATATTTATTATTGGATTATAATTATTGATGTATTAATGTGTTCTGCCCTTTAATGTTGCAGCTGGTAAAAAGTAGAGCTAATATTATTATTATCAAAATGTATTTATTATATTTTTGACTATTAATCTGAATCTGTAAAGTAACTTAAGCTATTAAATAAATGTAGTGGAGTTAAAAGTACAATATCTGCCTCTGAAATGTAGTGGAGTAGAAGTATAAAGTAGGAGAAAGGGGAATTACACGTGTAAAGTACAAATATCTAAAAAAAATTCTTAAGTACAGTACTTGTGTAAATGTACTTAGTTACTTTCCGACACTGGGGGTTAGCTAGTGGGCAAATCACATTTGATTGGATAAATGTATGTAATTCAAGATTAGTCATCAGGAAAGGAATAGAGAAGGATTTTGATATAAAAATACTCAAAATTATATTTTTAAACATATATTTAGCATGTAACAGGAGACAATTAACAATTAACACATGGACACACAAACAGAACAATCAAATAATGTGTACTTTGTTCTAATTTGTGTTTTTATTGCACTTTGTGTAGAAGTCAGTGAGCCTCATTCACTTATATGAGGCTAATATTTCGAAACAAGAATAATTAACTTTATAAAAACTGGTCAGTCAGTGGCGGGGCGACACGCAGCGAAGGGTCACAGGTTGGATTCGAACTGTGGTCGCTGCAGCAAGGACTCAGCCTTGGCACATGGCAATGGCACTGACCATGTGTTTCTGTTTAGTGCTGCAACAAACAAACTACAAATGATGCTTCTAATCCCAATATTGCTCCGTGTTGCTTTCATGGTGAGAGTCTGATTTTAATTTCTGTATTGAATAAAACTGTTTATTTATTTACTAACTATGTGAGCATTCCTGGAGGATCTTTAAAGGTTTGTGAATAATTTAAAACAAGAGGGACACGGTTAATATTTTCTATTTTTTATTTTCAATTGATCTTTATTGGAGAAAGCAGTGAAGTAACACATGTGACATTTTAAAAGATTATCCATTAACAGATGGATATGAAAATCTCAATAAATGTGCTAATTACAAATAATATGTGTGAGAAAATGAGAAAATCATTCATTTGAGCGTGGAGGAGGAATGTATTCATACGCTCCCTGAGTCCTGGGTGACACTCCCCTCTGTTTGTTTGTGTTTATGTAAATGAGACTGAATGAAAATGTTTTTACTACATTCTTGATCCATTTACTAAATCCCAACACATGTTTATCAGGACCACCAGCAGGATGAATAGTGAGGTGCCTGTGGAGCAAAAGGCAAAGAAAATATAGCGGCTCAAATGTTAATAAAACAACTTTCAACAAGATTAACTGAGCCAGAACACGGAGAGACTGACGTCATGATCTCTCATTTTATTCTGGGAATTTGAGGGGTTTTCCAACACGATTAATAATATATGCGTTGGACTCATGACCTCAGCATTTCTAAAATTCTGGCTACAGCTCTGAATATTTAGAGACAAACACATTTCAATTACAGTTATCACTGCATTACATTTGTTTACCTTTCATGTGTCCATTATTGGAGGAGCCATTGCCTGTCGAGAGATAAATATAATAAGACATAATACAAAATAAAAGCTTATAAAGTACAAAAAAAAACCTGATTTGCCTTGAATTCAACAGTCAGATATTAGGAGTCTCTTAATTTGAAAGAGGAAAAAGTAACAATGTTGCTGTTTGGTATTTATGTATTTAAAGTCCCCTTGCACTTTGAACAGTTTTTTAGCTTTACATGAACGTTTGATCCCTGAAGGATGCTTTCACATTCATCTGCTGAAGCAGGAAAGTTTCTCTGTAATCACCTTGAACCTGAATTGAAGAGCAGGATATCTGATCCCACAGTTAGTTTTTAGGCCAATGGTTGTCCAATATGCAACTTAAAGTGATGTGGAAAACTTCCAGTTCACTTTTCAATAAAGTAGGAAACATTTTTTGTGTATTCATAGATTCTGGATTTTTTCATTTTAAGAAGTTCACACCTCAGAATGTATATACAACATGGTGTTCTGTACCTTTAATGTGAAACTCAGCAGTAAGGATCCCCCCACTTGGTTCTGCCTCTGATGACAGACTTCTTAAAGAGCAGGGGCCCTTGAGGAAAGATAGAAACATGGGTCTCCATATTATCTCCTCTCTCCCACACTTATAACCATTCTGGCTGACATATATGTACATATATGTAATACAGGAGCAGTTAGTCACAAGCTTGAATACAACTTGATTTGTATAACAAATGACTTCTGAAAGAGTAAAAAAATAGAAATTAACCAGTCAACCAGAAACTACTGCTTTTGTCCACAGGGGGCGCCAGAATCAACACAAACAGTTCCTTAAAGGGTCTTTAAGTATAAGTATTATTAGCTAAATATACTTAAATTATCAAAAGTAAGAGGAGTCAGTCTACAATACACAGTGCTATTAGATTTTCAATATTGATGCATTTGCTTTAGCAGGATTTTAATGCTGAAGCTGCTCAAGGTGGAGCTGGCTAGTTTAGTCCAGTGGTACCAAACCTCAGGGTCGGGGCCAGTGGAGAGAAAGAAACAGTAAACAGAAGTAGAAGAAGTTGATATCATATATAAGTGTTGTACTCACTGGATGACATATGAGCCTGTCTCCATCGCAAACCTGGACCTCACAGTGAAGCCACACTGTGGACACCTTCTCCAGCCGTTGAAAGCGGAAAGAGTTGAACTTGAACATGGAGCGGCTGTCTTTGGCATTCTCAAAAATAGTCACAGTGCCGTCAGAAGAGCAGCTGTTGGAAACAACAACAGTTTTACCTTCAGTACTGTAGAAACTAATGGAGAGTTCATTCAATCATAAACTGGCATAGAGAAGTCTACCCTCACATTCAACTGCACTGCAAAACATCACACAGGAATTAAGTGGACTCAACTAATCTTTTATCGCCTTAAAGTTTTAGAACTTTGAAAAAAAGGTTGTTCTCACTTCTGATCAGCAGAGCTCCCAGCATGCATTATTTGAGGGTTAAAACCAAAGGTGGCAAAGAGTACACACATTCTTTACTCAAGAAGTACTGATTCAACATTTTTATTCAAGTAAAAGTCAAAAAGTACAGGCTGTGAAATGTACTTAAAGTACAAAAGTACTCTCATGGTTTCTCTGAAGGACATTTCTACCAGCTGTTTCTTTGAAAAGCTAACAAATAGGGTTTGAGTCTTCCTCTATTGTCTGCTTCGTCTTGTCACATCTTTTAAGTTGTTTTTGTTGATTTCATCATGTTACAAATGTCTGATGTTGTGACTAAACTGTTGTTGATTAAGCTTAATAGGTTAAGCTACTTGAATTGCTTTTTTTGAGTTCAGTGAACTTACCTTTGTTGACTTTGAACAAATTGTTTAAGTTTAGTTCAGTAAACTCATTTTTAATGGAGCAAGGGTACTAGTTAGGTTAATATATTTTACTCTACCTGTTAATGATGAGACTCCACCTCTTTTTGTCTGTTGAGTAAGGAGTAGGAGTAGCCCAGCAGTTGTTTATTACCACTTTGAATCTGAGAGGTGGTACAGCAAATCATAATAAAAAATGGGTCTAGTCTGTAATGAAATATATGTCAGGAAAATGTTGAAATCTGTTGACATACCTGTTACTTAGTCCTTTTGCCTCGATGCCAATGAAGACTTCAGAGCCGATCTCAGAAGTGTCAATCACGTAGGGAGCGTCCTTGGCATACAGGAACTTTGAATTCTATAAAATATATTATTATTTATGTACTGACTGTGCAAGACAATCTCAATTTGCATCTAACAAGTTGTGCTAGTACACCAAAAATAAATTCTACTTTTATTTTTCCATACAGCTGCACAGGATTTATTAAATAACACATCAAACATGCTGCAAAAGGCTTCCACTGGAGAAACTGAATCTGTGAGCGGCCACTCACCGTGAACACATTCATAGACAACTGTGATCTAAAAGTGCCTAAACTCCCGTTGTTGACATAAACTGTAGCCACTCTGGAAAAAGCAGAGGGTTTAGTAAAAACACTGCAAGTCATTGGGTTAGAATGCACAGATTTTTCACACAGTAACTGCGGTCGCCTCGCGTCCTGGATCGATGCTTACCTTTGGCTGAAGACTGCGTTGTTTACCAGGTAAGCTGCTCTGTACATGCAGCTGAAGGTGTAGTTGACCGGCTGGTTTCTGACTGTGAGCGAAGTATCGTTGGACACAATGGAGTTATAGAAGATGTACTTGGGGTCTTTGCCGGGCATGTACTGTGGAGACAATGGAGATCAGGAGGAATATGAATAAAATAGGCTTTTCTTTGTGTTCCTGTAGTGTGATGTTTGAGCAGAATATGACACTAAAAGGATGTTTTCACATTCATCTGCTGAAAGTGAAAAGTTGCTCATTGAAAATCTTAGTTAAATTTTAAGGGGTGGGGCAAACAAGCATGATTTGTGACATAAATCTTTGGAATTTCTTTTGTTTTTCTTCTTTTTTTGCTGACACATTGTCTTGGTTTACTTTTTATGAAAATGCTCATCTTTAATGATATGTGCAATATAAAACAAACTTGTTTCTGGAAAGAGATGTTGTCTCACCTCAGACTGCGTGCCGCAGTACGAGTGGTTTTTGGGTGTTAGGTCTGAGATGATGAAGCGGTAGTAGCCCGGGCTGTGTATGCCAGAGTAACAGACTCCCCCCAGGGACAACTGGTCAATCTCCCAGCCGTAAGGACACTCTGGGACGTTGGCAATGATGGCATTGGGGAAACATGACACCATCACGTAGTCTGAAATTAGACACAATCAGAGAGACAAACTTTAAAAATGATTTAGTGTTTTCAACCCATACACATTGAAATTGTTCCTGAAACTCACTAAACTCTACATCTACTGCAAGTCATTCCTTTTCCAAATCAAGGATAGAAGGCGTGGTACATTGTACAGAAAGTCCTCTGGGACAAACTTGGTGGTATAAATCAAATAGTATGATAAGAATAACATCTTGCATTCGTTAAACTTCCATTGAACCTGACTGATCAGCAGGGCCAGTGTTTTGTGAAGCACCAACTAATCTCTGTACCACAGTGATGTTACCTGCTTTTTGGGGAGAGCATGTCCACGCAACAGGCAGAAACATTAATAATGCACCGACAGAAGCCATATTGCGATGCTGCAGAGAGATTTAAAAATTCCACCTTAGCAATGACAGAATATTTAAGGATAACATATAATGATGTATATCTGTCCTAAAAGACTCACCGTGTAGGGAAAAACACCTTTGAATAGTCTGATTGATGTCAGAGGATCCTCATGGCTCTTCAACAGGTTACCAGCAGCAGTGACTCTACAACTAACATCTTCACAACTTGAGGATGTATTTTATACTGTCACAGGTGAGGGTAATCAACTTTCCCCCATTCTCCCGTCTCCACTTTTCCCCCTGGCAGGATTGGTTTAAGAGCTCTATTGTGGGGCTGCTCACAAAAGCTCTCTGTGCTACTCGGACATTGTCTTTCAAATGACTAGAGTCTCATGGGATTAGCGCTCAAGAGTGCTTAAGTCACCTTTTCTAGAGATGGACACACAGGAAATTTGTCATTTTGATACAGTGAATACAGAACAATTATGACTTGTAGGAGGGAAATTGATGTATTTCATATAAAATCAGCATCATTATCATTGTGGCAGAGGAAGCCGAGACAGAGGTTTACACAACTTAAAGCTCAAGATCGAGCTCACAGACTCACATTGTGTAACATGACTAACTTTGCCAAAAAAAGCAAGGAAGACTGACTGTTTGGATACATTTGTTGCCCTTTGTTTCCCCAGTTACAGTTCGTCATAGTATAATTACCAAATGTCTCCCATTTTTCAACATGTTATGTAATTGTTTAATCTCTGACCAGGGTCAAAATACTGTGGGAACTGGAATGGTCATCACTCTCATATCTGTATGTTGAATATAAAGCAGGTTTTTTTGGGTGTCAGGTGTTGCCTATTAAAGGAATAGAACATTTTGGGAACTATACTGATTTGCTTTGCAGAGAATTAGATAAGAAGATCACTCTCATGTTTGTATGTTAAATATGAAGCTACAGCCAGCAGCTGGTTAGCTTAGCTTAGCAAACAACTGGAAACAGGCGGAAACAGTCAGCCTGGCTCGTCCAAAGCTAACAAAGACCGCCTGCCAGCTCAATAAATAATGTGTTATATCTTGTTTATTTAATCTGTACAATAACTGAAGTGTAAAAAAGTGGCAGAACTAAGTTCCTTATTCAGTGCACAACCTCACATTTAAATTGTAACAAATGGGATAATAATGTGTTAATTAATAAGCTTCATAGGTGATTGTAGGCAGATTTTTTTAACCTTTGGACAGAGCTAGGCTAGCTGTTTCCCCTCGTTTCCAGTCTTTATGCTAAGCTAGGCTAACAGGCTGCTGGCCTTGTGTTTAATAAACAGACATGAAAGTGATACCAATCTTCTCATCTCACTCTGTACAAGAAAGAAAATAATCTAATTTCCCCAAAACTATTCCTTACAATATCTCTTTTACACAAAACGTCTACGAGTGCAACAATCTGGAAATGTCACAGATATATTTTAAGGACATTAACTGTGGCGGAAACACAGTTCCTTCTCTCTGTCCTATTGGGACAAAAGAGGACAAAATGTTCAGGAACAGAATACCATTTAAGAAGCTAAATAGTGCAAACAGACATGTATAGATACCTTCAAAATGTGATGGTAGCTCAGATAAGAGTTGGCATACACTAGTAACTAGTGTTCTTAAGTGGAGATGATAGGCCTGTGTTTTGCAGCATTCAGTAATATAAGGTTTCTCACAGTCTTGTGCTATTAGATATCGCTTTTGTCTCGTCAACCTTTCGTTTGTGTGTGAAACGTGTGTGTTCTCATTGGCCTGTTTACATCATTTTTATTAGTTTATCTACTGCTGCCTAAATCCTAAGTAGCTTTAGTTTTGATGTAGCTAATGTTCTCATTTGTGTCTCTACAGCCAACAGACTAAATCCTAATCCTAAATCAAATTTCTCCAGAATTTAAAATGAAAGGCACACCATTATATCAATGTCAGCAAAGCTAGATATGCAGCCAATACACCAATGAAGTATAGATCTTTCGTTTTTTTAACCTGGAGATCCATTCACATATTCAAAAACCTCCTTGAAAAGACTTAATGATGAGAGCTGTAAAACGATAGCAAAGAGGTTAGACACTAATGTCCTTCACAGAACAATTCAAGTCACCCAGCAATTGAAGGGGCAAACTGCAGACGATTAGCATCTGAATGGAGCGACAGGGGAATTTGTAAGGGGTAGTCCGAGGAAGATACCAATCTAAGAATGGGTCAGGGGACAGCTAGCGTTACAGCATTTGGTGATGCTAACAATTGGGAGCCGCGAGATCCCACAATGTTATGTAACCGTGGCCTGCGACCCAAGAAACGTGCTCAGAGGAGACAGAGCCTGTGTGAACGTGTCTGTATAGTCCACTCGGAGCTTTAAAGTGATACTGCACACAAAATCTCTTTTCAGTATTAAACGTTTACTCCAACTAAACTCGAAAGGTGTCTGTAAAAGGTTTGTCGTTACTCCCTCATGCAAAACATAAAGGCCTGTTGCGGTCAAAGTCGGCAACCAGTGGATTCTGATGGTGTTTCACGGCACAGAAAACTAATTAATTAACATAATCAAGACTGATTTTTGAGATTATAACTTACTTTTTCTTTAAATCATGACTTTAGAAGCCCTTTATTGAGCATCTGGATAAATTATTATTTTATTATTATTATATTATCTTTAAAATAGTGTTTGAGGAATGTACGTTTTCCTTCTTACCTAATGTTACTGCGTGGTCAGTGTGAGCAATGTTGGAATGGGAGTGGGAGGGGTTAATGGGAGTGGGATTGGGTAGGAGTTGATGGAAGCAAAGGTGGATTTGTGTTCTTTTTCTGGTTCATATGTTTCGTCTGTCAAATCAGAGACTATTCCAGTCTATCATTCTAGATATGTCACTGTTCACAGACCACAGTACTGGTGTAAAATCAATAACAGGATTCGCTCAAATTCTCTGTTGACAAACTTAACCTTTTCTTATTTTTAACATGAAGTATAATTTAAAGGATGTTTTTGCATGAATGGAAGTTTAGTCATCACAGTAACGGTTTAAAGTCATACTCGATCTGTATACTCAAGGACAAAGTTCTGTTTTAACCAAATGCTTTACATTTGAGTTTATAGTGTGTATAGTCATTGCAAACTTATGCAACATCCCCTGTATGTCCACCACAAGGGAGCAGCAAAACCTTTTCCTCTATACACTATCTTTCTTATGTGTATATATTATTGATTAGGAATGATCTTGGCACAATTGTTGCTTTTGGAAAACATTGTTTTTATTTTTTAAATTGAAGGGGAATAGACATTTATAGATATAATTAAACATCACAAAATGCATTGAGGAGGATACTGTATGAGACATAATAGCATTGTTGAGCCCACCTACATAAAGTAGTGCTTTTGTCAAATTTTACAAAGTGATCCTTGTGGTAAGACTCTAATAAGAACATATAATACAACATATTTGAAAATACATATGTTTTTTTATATACAACATATTTACATAATAAATAGCTTTAATTTTGAGGCCAACATCAACGTTTGGGTACTTGGCAGGTCCAACTTGTTCGTTCTGGTTGGTAAATAAAATCTCCCCTGAAAGACAAACAAACTGAGATTAGGCCTCAAAAATCATCCCCCGTTTATTAGCTAAACTAACACACGTCAAACATTTTAAAGCATTTTTTAAAAAC
Organism: Dicentrarchus labrax; assembly: GCF_905237075.1. Classification (NCBI taxonomy): domain Eukaryota; kingdom Metazoa; phylum Chordata; class Actinopteri; family Moronidae; genus Dicentrarchus; species Dicentrarchus labrax. The sequence continues at coordinate 19,354,441 of NW_026136712.1, read as the reverse complement.
ATGTTGATCCTACTGAAGGAGTTATTACAAGTTGTGCTTTTTTCATGTCGGATGAAAGGAAATGGTCTGGTTGCATAGACTGTACGTCTATAATATACTGCAAATATATGCAATTAAAATGGTGACATATGATAAGAGCTATTTGTCAATAACCTTGATGGCAGGTATTACACCTTTCATTACACCAGGACTAGTTGCATGGCTAGATTAATTTGTTAGGGAGCCAACTTTGTTGTTGGGCCCCTAGTGACAACCCTACAACAACCTCACACACCAGGTTTTTTGTGTGTCAGTTAGTTTGGTTTGATTAGACAGAGCCATGCCCATTGGCCTCTGAGTACCCCTCTTCCCTGTTCGCATAAACTTGTATATTAAAAAAAAAACATTGTTTACTGTTTTAAACAAACAGGAAATGATCCAATCCATGTGCCAATGCATGTCAAATAAAACTGCGACTTTGGAATGGCACTGCCAATTAAACTTTCACAAATGGACATCAAATATGTTTTTCCAAGGATTTAATTGCTATTCTTTGGCTTTCTGAGCTGTCCCTGGAGCTGTTTTACCGACATCCATAATTTGTTTTAATTTTTTACAGCTGTGAGTAGCTCCTCCATTTCCTATGCACACTGCATTGTGGGACAATAGTGAACATAAAGAGAAAAATCACATTTTGTTGACATGGTGACTGTTTTAACTTTGCCAGTATGAACACATTACAAACTCAAAACCTGCTTAGATTTCTTACGTAGTAATTGCAGTATAAGCCTTATGACGACATTTTGACACAGTGAGAAGAGATAAGAGAGGGTTCCAACTATGCAGGACCTAGATTACTTGATATTGTACGTAAGTGGTGCAAATTCCTGGTGCAACCATTTGATAAATCTTGGATCTGGGCACTTTTGGTTGGTAATCCCGCTTTGCCTTGTGTTATTGAGTACATCATTTTGGATAAAAACTTTGTTTGCTGTACTCACTCTCTTTGGTGTGATGCACTGTTTTCACGACACCGTAGCCCCTCATCACACGGACAAATCTGGTTTATGCTGAATGCCAGGCCACCATCAGGAACATAACAACTCTCGCCTCGGATCAGACGTCTCTTGCACACCTGTTCACCGTGGTGTCGAGCGCAACACATGGATGCTCCGCAGTCCCTGTCAACTTTACATCTGGCACCTGGATGAAGAAAACACGGGTTATTTCAGGGATCTCCAAAAATAAAAAGATAAACTCTTTTATGTTTTGAATAAACTGCTTTTTAATGTATTTGCTTTCTTACCCTCTTGTCCATTGGGGATGCTGCGGTGGCACTTCCCAAACATGCAGCTGAGTCCGCGGACACATTGGACATCCCTGCGACAGTAGTGGCCCTCCCCTCGTAGAGGAACACAAAGACCAAAGTGTCGATCGCAGGAGAAACCTCGCCCACAGGCCCTGTCATGGTCGCACACAGCCTGGAAAAATAAAACAGGGAAATGAGCCCTGCATGTTCCTAAAAGTGCTGAACATGGAGTTATGTAAAGACTAATAAAGGTGAATTAATATAAGAGAAGCATCATATTCATGCACAGAATCCAGGAATATCTTACCGTGGTTGCTTTGGCTACAGGATCGCTCTCTCTAAGTGCCTTTGCTCCATCTTTGGGAGGGCTGTGAGGCATGTTGAGCATCCAGGCCCATATACGACCTTCTGCCCAGGAGAAGCAGAGGCACAGGCAGAGTATCCACAAATTCCCCAACATTTCCACCAACCAAAAAAAAACAAATCAATAAAAAATAAGAATAAGAGAGACTGAAATTGATTAACTAGATAGCGTGACTCAAGAGAAAGAAAAAATGAGTCACTTATCTATGACTCCACACTATATACAAATCCAAAGCTATTAAGTCCCAGTAAATGTGTAGAGTCAAGACTGTAGGGATCCATGCAGTGACAGTGGCTGCCTCCTCTTCCAGCATGACTTTTATAGGTCACCAGGGCTTGACTTCCCCCCACTGGGCTGTTTGTCCAAGCAACAGGGTAGGAGGAGACAATTAGTTGTTAATGGATTAACTAAATTGCCTGGGTCACCCCCCGCAGCCAGAAAATAGTGGCAAAATGACCAGTCGTGGAGCAGGGAGAAAGAAGGGAAAGAGGGGAGATGGGGCCGGGAGGGGATGGATGGACGTGATGGGCTGACAACAGCTTCACACAATAGAGCCGGGACAGGCACCACCTCTGTGTGGTTATCTCTTCCAGACAAACAAATGAGGAGGACAAAGGCAGACAAATGCATGACATGTTTCACTACTTTGAGTGACAGGTAAAGCCACTGCAGGTCCCGGCCCCCAAACACTGGGCAAACACTCTTGGCCCCGACCTCGACTGCCCCGTTGCCCCCTACCCTATCCCACTTCAGACCCCACGCTGAGAGCAATTTGCAGAAGTGCACCCTGCAGACGACCCCATGATCTCATTAAATGTAATTACCATCAGCCATTAGTTCTCGGGTGGGGGGTGAGGGGGGTGAGTGGAGGGGAGACAAGTTGCTCGAGGGAGAAAAACTGATTCATTTTTGCACATCTTTTTCAACAACGACAGGTTTGCTTTTACTTGCAAACAGGAATCACACCACACATGATACTAACTATAATGCACCGTGGGAAGAGAGTAATAACTTGATATCCTTCAAATTCCACATTTTCCAACGTCAGATTTTGCATTTTAGATGTGAATGATTGTTTGAAGTGAAAGGTTTGATAATATATTATCAGTTTAACTTGAAAATAAGCCAAAGACACAGAAAAATAGAACATACTGTTCTGGTGAAATGCTTCAAACATATTATCATGGGGTAAAAGTGAAAGTAGTTTCTCAACTTGCTAGCTTGTCTTTCATTCACGAGGAGTTTATTTCAAAATGTGTATAACCTCCCTGTCTTGCTTTCATCTGCTGTATAGTTCAGCTTCTTCTCATCACAAGTAGCTGTAATTTATGACATCCTTTTACCTGAAGAGAGTGAGCGGGCGGTAAGGTACCAGTGAGAAGAACTGGCTGGCTGGTTTGAGCAATAAATCCATGAAGGTTTATCATCCAATGTTAAAGGACTGTACAGGATTTTAGTCAGGGGCAATCATTCTATCCTTACACTATAAAGAAATCTAACAGGGATGTTTATTTTAATGTATTTGATTGTCCAACACAGTGCATTGCCAGATGTCACATTTCACTGCAGCAAAAGGTTGAACCAAGTTCCACTTTTCTGCCAGACAACTCTCTGTTTTTTGTCGGAGCCCTCAGCATTTACACCCTTAATGTGTGATTGCAGTGGCGTCACTGAAATGAAGTCAGTTTTACCAATCATTTCCCCACCACACATCTAAGTTGTTTCATGCTGCATGAATCGTGCTCATGTTTCTGTCAAAGAGATGCTAACTCTATGTAGAGCACCAACTCTGATCGACAAAGTAAAATACAAACACTACTGCCTTCTCTGTGCTGTCTCCCAGCAACAGCTTCTTATGATGTTGTTTTTTCCTGTAAGGCTGTGAGGTCAGTTTCTCACAAAAGTCAGCCACAAAACAGTTTTTTTGTCCGAATGGCATCTCTTAATAAGCTCATTGTCATCAACTATTTCCAAAACATCTCTCCTCTGTCAAATTGGCTCTACCTGAACACCTTCTTCTGGTAAAACTCCCCTAAATTCCTCCTAATAACTTAACCAGTCAGAGAAACTTCTATAACTTCTATTTCAGGGTCATGGCTAAAAACTAAGGTGGGCTATGGCATGTGTGTAATCGACCAGGAATGTGCGCTTGCATGTGATGATTGATTGGCCAACACAGTGCCTTGCTGGATGAGGCTGCAGTGCCTTGGCACAAAAGGATTCAACCCTTCTGCTGGACGACCATGCCTTATTTTGCTGAAGTCGTCTGCATTAACACTCCTATGGCTTTAATATACTGCCTCCATTCAAATGAAGGAGGGGGTTGGGTTTTTTCTCACACTACTGATGTCTGTCTGATTGCGCTTTTAATGTTGCTACTTCTCAACATTTGAAATACCTCTCAGAGAAGCCAAACCTGTGCCTATTTTGTAATTAAAAGTTCAACGTGATTTCATACGTTCAGATTGTATTTTATATGCTGTGTATGTTTTATCTGTTCACTGCACCTTATATTTTTACTTTGCACTACAATTATACCACTTATTTATAATTTTTTTTCCTTTTTCTATATTGCATTTTCTATTGCTTTTTTTTTAAATGTCTAGGTTGTTACTTCATTGTGTTGTTACTGTGTGTAATATATATATATATATATGGTTTGTACACATTGTATTGAACAGATGTTTCTCTCCTTTATCCTTTGGAACTTTTTAACAACTGAAAAGTGCTATCTAAGAGAGATTTAAATTTACTTAATAAACTAAAGCAAGCAGATTTACAAAAAAAATTACATTTTAATTAACTTTAAGTATTAATTAATTTGTTGATATGAAGCAAACACATGAGTGAACTGCATACTAATAGCATCTAGTGCCCGTAACATTTTTCTCTTATGGTCACTCCAAGGCTCCGTAGGCTCTGTCTCATTCATCACAAGCCTCCAGGCTACCATTATTCCTGGTATCTTGCTCAACGGTATTCATCAAGTAATGGTGATCACACTGGAGATGTGATGTGTCTTATGATATCTCCAACTGAGACTGTACAATGCAGAGGAACTATAATATCAGTGATCAAAACTTTTGTGTTAACCTGTATGAATAGCTTTACCCAACATTAGCATTCATTGTTTCATTAGCATTCAGTATTTTCACTCAGACTTAGGTGCCTGGATAATTGTTAGTAATTTACATATTCTTAGTGGCAGACAGGACAGATTGGTTACGTAGATATCTCAGCTCCAGGTAGTTAAGTCCTTATCAAAACAGGCTAACACAGACTAATGACGTAATTGGCGGTCAATTAGTAGACACAATAGCAGCAACTGGATCAATTAGCAATATGTAAATAAGTACTGTAACGCGGTTCTGCAACCATCTGAGCAGTTTCATTATTCTGATTCGTGTCGTGAACGCTTAGTGGTACGATACATTAATGATAGATTGGGGAAAATATTGGGATGTAAAAAAGTGGTGACAATGCATTTATGTCAAATTTATCATCTGAGTCACTGAGATTTATGAGTTTTAATGTTTGCAGACTCATCATCAGTCAGACTGTATTTGGCAGTCCACAGCATATGTTATGTAACTAATAAACTGAGAATTTGAAGCAGATCACTAACTGTACAGATAAATTCTCCTCCCATCCAGATGAGACGTTTTGAATTTTGAATTCCCCGTTCTTATCACGCTCCTCCAAACACGTATTTTGGTTCTACATCTGTACTTACGGCAAGATATCCCCCCTTTTATTTACCCAATGCCAACGGCAGATAACTGTCTCCAAATACTCCTTAACATGCTCCCCCAGTGATAATGACTCTGCTAATGACGTTCGTAATGAATGTGCTCACTGTCACAATCAACACTGCTGTGGGTCTTGCAATTAGGGACAAACAAAAACAATGGGCAGGGTGAGTTTTGTCCATTGTAATGGACCTTGACCCCCCACAGGGAGCTCTGAATGGTGGAGGGCACGATGAGTCTGCCTTCCCACCAACAAAAAAACATATTCAGAGTAGGAATGGATGGACGATTGGTAATGAGTTCGACAGAGTGAATGTGTATTCATGGCAATGGAGAACAATGAGGTAAATGTTTCTTTAATATAGTTTCAAAACTAATCTGCTAAGGAGACACTGAGACAGAAGACAGTAGCTTCTCAATCGTATAATAGCTATAGATAGTGGAGGGTAAATGGATTATAAACAAGTAGTGCTATGTTAACTGAGTTATTTGTTCTTTTTTATGATCCAGTATGTTTTATTCAACTGTTAATGCACACTGAAAGCTGTGAGAAGAAGTTGTATAAGTGGAAATCAATGAAGTTTGGTTGGTCAGAGGTCATTCGGGATGTAAATATAATCTATCAATAAAATACAATTTATCAAGCATGATTATTTCAAACATGATGCACTCATCAATATGTTTATATTAACAATGGCTCAAGAGCATTAAAGGTTCAGTGTTTTACGTTTAGGAGGATCTATTGGCAGAAATGGAACATGATATTCATGAGTATGTTTTCATTAGTGTATAATCTTGTTTCGTTGTTTTCTCCTGTAGTAGTACCAACAGACAAACCAACCACTGGCAGTAGATATGGCCATTCAGGTGTTTCGTGGTCACCGTAGTTTCCCCCTTGCAGCTGGAAATGGACGGTGAAATGGTGAGTGAACAACAACACCGCCAGATGCCACTAAATCCTACACACTGGACCTTTAGAGGCCAATATGCTATTTGTCAGATGTCAAATAGCTTTGAACACCAGATTGGGAGGGCTGTTTCCAACTATTTCTGTTACTTTCTGAAACAGATGATCCAACATTCACACCCACTTTTCACCATGATTGGCAATCTCTCTCTTTTCACTCTTTTTCATTAATTGCATTTATCATTTTTCAAATAAACAAACCAAGTGCAACACTATGAATGCCTTCCAGGACAGACTGTCTGAAACTGTGTGCCATTATCCGTAACTTTAAATGCATTTTAAGTTCCGAAGCTGTTCGATCATCCAACAGGCGGTTCTGTTGCACACAGTGTTCTAACATTAACTTCCAGCCTTAAATCTAAACTGAGGTCACATTTTAAAATGAGGTGCTAGAAATGCCTCAGAGCCATTTTTTCAGTCTTAGTGGGCAGCCATTCCACACCTTTCATAGACAGGGCTGTGGTTTTATATCACTCCTTGTGAAGTGAAGTCAGGGGTGAAATGAAGGCCCATTATGTAGTGTAGTGTTGTATTAGTTTACTGAAATTTCAATTTGGCTCTGAAAAGGTTTCAGGACAAATCAAGCATCCTTGTGGTCATGAAAATTAGCATCTAAAAACAAAGGGAATTATACATCTATTTATATATTTTGTTAATGATAACTGTACCCCCTAGCATGTATGTGCAGTATATGAACACCTAATAAATGCTTTATAATTGTCTTAAGTCATAATTAATTCTTAATAACCCCTTAATTATTAACTATTAACAATTTATATACATGTACAAATCATTCACATGTGGGTTTACAGCTGTTAATAGATCCTTAACTGTTTATAGACCGGTTATTAATTCTTCATATAAGTAATAGTTATAAATATCTATTCTATATAATCAATATAATCTTAAATATGATTTTCTTTAGTCAGAAATTGCATCTACAAAATCTTAAAACCAGAATCTTCTGAGATTCTTCATTCACCTGTTTCATATCTGTCCTTCCATTCCCACCATTACCATTGCATAAAGCAGAAAGAATGATGAAAACATGTACTGAATAAACCTTTTTCACCTTTATAAACCTTTTTATACCTCAGCTGATTACTTGTCTTGGTTACTTTGTCATCACAGTCAGTTCAAGTGTCAACAGCTCCCATACCCCATCTGTCTGGAATGATGAAGTAATGTCTACTCAAGTCATTAACTGTGTGTTATCTTAAAAAATAGGTATCTTTATTGTTGATGAGACAGATGTTAACTCAGGTAAAGTTAATGACACTTTTTATATTCATTGTCCGTCATTCCTCCTTTACTGATCCAAAGATTTGCCCTTAAAGGGACCTTAAACTCCTTTCTTTAATGGTAAAACTGTATCTATGCAGCATTTTAAAGCAGAAAACAACCAAAAAAAGTAAAGGGATGATGAACAACAAAGGTCTTGAATTTTATTCGCTTTGGACTGGCCGGGTACACTGTTTGCCCAGCCTAAAGATTTACCAGAAAACCACTACACATAAGGCTTGTCAGCTTCCCATAATGGTAATAACCCTGCCTCACTGACTCATAACAGACTCCACATCTGTCGATTATGATTATTTAGACACAGTGGCAGCCTTCATTTAAAGACACATTTTGACATGGACTTATTGTGCTAAAGTTGATTATGATATGTGCTGATTGTTTTGGGTCCATAGGCAAAATAAATACACTTACCTCATCATTAAATATAACCTCAAATAAATAAAAGCTGTCTACAGATTTTTTAACTCCATTTGTGCTAAGGTTTAAATAATGTTCTCTATAAGCTGTTTCCAATTGGAACAAGACAGAAGAGTGTGACTCCCTCTATAATGGGAAACAGCCCTGTGTCTTCTTTGTGCCAGGTTTTTAAATTAAAAAAAGGGAAAAGAAGAAGAGGGCAAGAGGAGAATCTGGAGCAACGGTCACTGGTGGTCAATAGTCACTAATCAGGTCAGTCCCCATTATTATGATTTTAAAACCATAAAAAACAGCTTGTCAAGTATAAAAGATCTGAAGTAGAAAACCTTTTTAGGGGGATTCTCGTTTTTCTCTCCATCTGCCTTTCTTGCCTTCTCATCATGGTTCCTGTGCAACTCGGGAACCCCCTGGTACTCGTAGCTGTTTGTTATGTGGCCTTTTGGCAGTCCAAACCCTAGGGAATTAGAAATTCTCCCTATCTTTTATTTCATTTGACTTTATTTTTCCAGTCGGAATTACATCCCACCTCTGTAGATGAATCAGCAATGGCAACTTAGGAAACCAGCTTTGTATTGCATGTATTGTTGTCTTCCAAAAACATGTTTATGTTTTCTAGCTACACATGTGTGACAAATTAAAGGACAGACCTATATGAACTGTCTTAGTAGGGCCTCCAAGAACAGCCTCTGTGCCCCTTGAATGAGATTCTACAAGTCCCTGAACTCTACTGGACTCTTGCGGTGTTTTGATGATGGTGGTGGAGCTAACTAAGCACAGCGTTCATTCTCATACTCATCAAACTAGTCAGTAACCTCTCGTGACCTGTGTGAAGGCATCGGTGTTTGTTATAAGCCTGGAAACGCATGGTCCCCCCCCCCCCCATCCCCCATGTGTTTGCAGCTAATTGCACATACTACTGGCGCCATCAGCCTAATATTCCCTGTGCACATTTATGACCGTATACTCAAGGACCTTTCATGGTTGTGGTTTTTATTGATGGCTCTTTGATACCACCATTGACTACGAATTCCTCACACCTCTAAACTGTATCTGTTAGGGGCTGTAAGTGATCAACATCCGCCAGGGAGGGACGATGTACGTGGTGCTCACATTTGGATTCTTTTGCTGGCATTATAACTTTGAAAACTGACATCTTATATCACTAGTGTTTTGGAATTGTCCAACTGTATGTTTCTCTACTCGTTAATTAAAGGTTTCCTTTAATTTTTCATCCATCTTTATGTCTAAGTGACAGGAAGAAGTCATTCGAAAATAAGAGCAGATGTTGATCTATTCTGTCTATACTGTTAATATCAGGGAAGCAGTGAAAGTCCCCACAATGTACATTTTGGTTTTTGCCCACATCCAGGAAGGTACGTTGTGACGTCTTACTGCAACCCACAATTTATGAATGGGGACCGTATGCGCCAACCCCACATGAGGGGACATTATCTGCCAATACAGACACCCAATGTATTATCTGTTCTGTGACAGACTATATCAGGGCCTTAAAACTGTCCCAGGTGAATGAAATGTCAGACTCTCTCTCAGATAAATGCTAAAACAAACTGGTTTATTAAGAACTGATTTGTTATCTTGCCTTTTACCTCAGAGTGAATCCAAGTGGACAGACAACAAAATCCAGTTTTATTAAAATCAATAAAGCAGCTGTGTTTCAAAACATCCATACTGAGTCAGGAGGAAATTCTGAGATTTTGGCAAAGTTGTTGGATGTTGTAACAAAATGAGTAAATGTACTTTTAATGAACTTCTCACATCAATCGGCAAACTAAACAGTCTGGACAGGAAAAGTCTAGTCATTTGGAACAATTTTACTGCACTCATAAAAACTCTTACGCTCCTCACACTAAAGTCATTGTGTTTGTGTATTAAAACGTAGGAAAACAAACATTATGTAAGTTTATGAGGACTCACAGAACCTATTTGGGCAGCGCTCTGCTCATTGGTCGGCCAGTAGGTGTTGGATTACATCCAGTCAGACCCAGCAGATTATCTCCATCAAACAAATGCCCTCATTCATCGTATTTGTCTAGTCTGCAACTTTTTTACCATTAAGCTAATTTAGGAATAAGTCTACTATCAGGAGCTGAAATGATAATGTTTTAAATTTAATTTATTGAATTAAACTGACTTTATTTTTTTGGTTTATTAATTTACAGTTTTCTTCATTCAGATTCACATATCCAAACATCTTCAAATAGAAAGCTGCTGGCTCCTTCATATTTATCACCGCAAACAAACAGCATACACAAGAAATCATAAAAGAAAACGATCGATCATCTGATCCACTTCGTCAATCTAACCCCAAGTGTCACTGTACACCGTAACAGAAGATAGCGTATGAACTCTCTCCAGGGGTTTGTTACTTGAATTCACTGGGACACTTGAAAAACTTCCTCTAAAACGCCTCATTGTTTTTGTGCCACAAGGAATCTGATAATGGACTAATACATGTGATAAGAAATCTGATCAAAAACAAAGCAAATCCTCTTTCCCACCACAGGAAGTGCACCATAACATCTTGTGTGTTTGCTGGTACAGAGTGAATTTAAGTGTTATAGTCTGTGGATACACTTTTTTATCATCTTTAACAGCTGTGCAAGAATTTGTCGAGGCTTGTTTCTTCTCGACAAAGCCCCACATGACTCCCTCCTCTCTCTGACCTGTCCACAAGCATGTAATGCAAATGGATTAACTGCTTGAGACAATATCAAGGGTGCTCACAACACATTTCACAGTTGCCTGGTGTGAATCTTAATACTGATACGCCTACGGATATTTCATCATCCCATCCCACTGGGAGATTTATAATCAAGAACACAGCAGCAGCAAGCTGCAAATATTAAAGCGTGATAAGCTGGTTGTATTCTTTAGTTTCCTTACTGTCAACAAATGCCATATAAAGACCCAAACCAACAATAATCCATCCTACTGACATGTAAAGCTTGATAAATCTTATTGCTCTGCCCATATAGCTCCATTGTTGTCCAAAATCTAATAAAAACACATAAATGTGTTACACTGTTGTGCTGGGTGACACGTTTCTCCATTACCATGAACACACGCTGCAGCTTAGTTTGACTCCATCCCACATATGCCGTCCTGCTGCCGGAAATAACACCACATGTGTATCATTCTGTAGTTTAAAATAGTCCACAACAAATGCACCATTTATTCCTGTTGGAGTAACGTTTGCAAAAACCTACAATGATCAGCTGTTTCTGGAAATTACTGAGCCTTTTTTGGTATTGGTGGGTTTTTTAAAGATTCAGTAGGAACAATTCTGTAAAGATGGTTGCATATCATATTCCACTTGTGCCAATAGATCCTCCTAAATGTTACACACTGGACCTTTAAGGCAGCATCAGTTATATAAAGCAACATGAAATGGACAATATATTCAATGCAAGCCTTTTGGAGTTACTAAATTGTGCATTCAGTGACAGAGTGTGGATTCCTGACTGCTCACAACCTGTTTAGTATCCCCCTACCAGGCTCTGCGTTACTAATCAGTAACATGCAAGAAGCGGGATATAGATTCTTCCAGAGCTACTCAAAAGCAAAACAGCGACTTTGTCAAGCACGAAAGGATATTGTCATTTTTCAACTTCATCTCATCTGATCACTCAAATATACGGTTATTTGAACAAGTAGCTGTTTTATGAAATGAATGAGAGCTGGCAAACCTGCATCCATAGGGCTGCTTTTGTTTATATGCACAGTTCTAGGTCTTCCATTGTTCTTTTTAGAATTATAAATGCAGACTACCTGCTGGTATGGAGAGTTACTACCTCTTGCGCAGGCGCAGAACGTACATGCTAGTAAATAAATACATAAATACATTTATTTGACAACATTAGCTACTAGTAATATATTATTCTGAAACGGGCCATTCTGCATAATGAGTTATTTTAGTTTTGGTACTTTAAGTGTATTTTGATGCTAATACTTTTGTACTTTTAGTTAAGGATGAGTATTTCTACACTGTGTTTTTGCTACTTTTACTTCAGTCAAAGATCTGAGTACTTCCACCACACCAACAGCAGCTACTAAAACAATCCTTGCATCTTTACATTTCCATAACATCACTATGGAAAGCAGAAAAACATGTTCTTACCAAAGAAAAAAACATACAAATTGCTGTAATCCATGTAATATTTCTCAGGCCACAGGGGGAACTTTTCCCAAAATGTCAGCCATTTAACAGTTTGACATTTGTTTTGGTTCAGCATGCTTCCACATGGGGGAGACATGCTCCTCCCAACTCCAACCCCCCTTTTTTGTTTGGATGGGGGGAAAGAAATGAAGAAATACATAAATAATTCCTCTTTGTGGAAGTCTTAAAAAAGTCCAGAGCTCTGTTAGAGAGAGAAACAGAGAGACAAACAAGGAAAGAGACAGAGAGAGAGGGGCAGAGTGAGGAGGGAGTGAAGAGTTTTTTTCAAGGAGAAGAAAATAATCAGGCTGAAGTAAAGGTAGAGCAAAGAGAAAACACCTCACTGTGCAACACTTCAGCTGTTTGTCGATTCTTTTTCTGCCATGGACCGCTCATCCCAGAAGTTCCTCTGAGAGACAAACAAGGACGTAAAGCAGAGAAGAGAGACAGACAGAGGAGGGAGAAAAGCAGTAAACCTTGGCTGAGGTGAGGAAAAGAGCAGTTGTGTGGGAGAGCAGAGGCAAAGCGAGAGCGACGAAAGGCGGGGGAGTGGAGGAGTGAGGCGCCCCGTTCTTCCAGCGAAGTGAGAGGGGAAACAGGGGGAAAAAGAAGAAGAGAGGAGTGATAAAGAGTTGGGGAAGGAGGGAGAAGAGTCGGCTGGACATGGGGCTTTGTGCTGTTCTCCTCATCTGTCTCTCCCAGGCTGAGCTGGGGAGAGTCTGGGCTCAAGAGCATGAAGGTAAGCCCCTGTTCTTCAACGCAAACAGCAAATGCACACAGGTATCTGCATGTATTCTAATATTAACACCATTTTGACTTCCTTTCTTCAGAACAGACTGTAAAGTGCTGCGCAAGACAGCTGTCAAATGAATTCAGGTTAAAAGAAATATTAGCTGACCTGAATTCTTGCTACCAATTCTGGCAAAAGGAAAAGTCTGAAAATGTTTTTGCACTTTTTTTTTGATGGATTTGCATGTGTGTGAGTGTGTACACATGTGTGTGTGAAGCTAACAGGTCCCTTGACATTTCGCTCTGCCAGTCACAGGAAGCACATGAAATGGATTTTCTGCCATTCCCAAAAAACTCTGTATTTCTAATTTAAAAAACCAAGAGTCTGGTGTTCATTTACTTGAAAAATATGTATCATGTGATCGGAAATCCTGTATTCCTAGCAGATAAATGTTTGAGGTTAACCAGTAATTTTGATTATTGCTGGTGTTCTCATTCCAGCAGGCATTTTAGAAAGTATAAAAAGTCAATGAGAGCAGCAGCTGAGCCAATAATATTTAAATTTGGAAATGTTTCTGCTTTTCTACAGTGTGTTGCTTTATCTCATCTCAAACTGTGTCTAATCACCTAAAATAGTGTGCTCGGTTGTTCTATGCATCTCCTGTATATTTCTGCTGTATACTCCTCTGCCTTCCCGTGTGTGTGTGTGTGTGTGTGTGTGTGTGTGTGTGTGTGTGTGTGTGTGTGTGTGTGTGTGTGTGTGTGTGTGTGTGTCTGTGTATGCGCATGTATGTATTTTTGTTCTCCTTGGAGATACATTATTTTTAGCCAGCCCCCGTTCTTCCGCTGCCGCTCCTCCTCCGACAATCAGCGGTGCTCCAGTTTCTCTGGCCTCTCCTGTGGTCCCAGTTCCTCTGATCAGGGGCCTAGTGCTACAGAGGACAACCTGGCAGACCACAGAGACAGATCCCCACTAACACGAGACAATTCAAAGTCCGGCAAAATGTCCTCGCTCATCTTCACCACTTTAATACGCTCGAGTTGTCTGCCTCACCCCTGTACAGCGGGATCCCTATATTGGGCCCTTTTCCCACAGCCTAATAACTTCATCTTAGTGCTTGCTCACACCAGTAAATGGAACAGCTCTTGGCTAAATTGCTGGGGCTGGAAGCTCGATGATGTCTCAAGCCTGACTGCAGACCATGTCACATTTCTTTTAGGGAGTTGCATGGAATTGGTTGTGTGGCTGTGCCTGTTTCCTCAAACTGTGTCGACTGTCTGCAATCGGGAAACAGCACAACTTTAAGTGTCATATTCCAACAAACCTTTCACAAAAGTTCCATGTAGATTTACTTCACATGCTTGAGTAAATCCACTGATTTGAGCAATTCCTTTGGCATTTTGGGTCTGAAATGTTGCTGTTATAAATACTGGTGTGAACATTGTGAACTGAAATGTGTGAATACCTATTTAATGTGTCATTCATGTGCAAACAACTTGACTGAAACAAGACTCATAATGACAATGCTTCCATGGTGATGCTTAATGGATATGTCCACCATATTAGTTTAGCATGTTAGCATAATTACCAATTAGTACAGCTGAGCCTGATGGGAATGTCATTATTTTGCATGTAAACCAAAGTATTGGACACACGGAAATGTTGGCCTGATGATGGAGCTAGATGAAAGTCAGGGGTCAAAGATAGTACATGTGATCCTGAGGGGGCCATGAATGTCTGAATCCCGTCTCACGGCAGTCCATCCAGTGCTTTCTGAAACATTTCACCCAAAACGGCTAATGTCAACCTGCTGGTGGTGCTATAGAGCTGCTAAAGTTGAGGGATCACCAAAGTCATTAGCATACACTGTCTGAGGACAATGAATGGCTATGCAAAATGTAATTGCAATCTGTCCAGTAGTTGCTGAGCAATTTCAGTCTTAACCAAAGTAGTGGAGTGACTGACAGGCCTTTAATTTAATTTAATTTAATCAACGTTTAATCAAAAGTGAGTTATTTTTCCCATTCAGTGAACTCTTCAGGCCTTGTCACTTAGTTCTGTTATGCAGGGATAAAGCTAGAAATTCTGTCACACCTCCCAGTACAGTACTATGGTAACACCTGTGTTTACCCTATTTTATGTCAAAATGGCTGCTATGGCCAGATGTGCCATCTTACATTATATGATATAATCCGTCAACAAAATGTATGAGATCCCTGCCATGAAATTGTTGGAGTCATTTGGTATTGATCACACATTATAAGATATTTGGTCAAAAACAATTAACATTGTGACCATTTAAGCAGTTTTCAAGTGATCAGTGAAGATTAAAAGTTTGTGTGCAGCGATTAATTCCACTACACCGACCTTCTGTCCATTGAATTTAAAAGTAGATACTAACAGTCACCAAGATTATTGCAAAGAAACTACATTTAGGAGTAGCACGAAGACAAATTGATTCACTGATTTTGGCTTTCAAACTGGATGATATATATAGACAATTCTGATCTAAATCTGACAGTCTGCACTGACCAATAGTCTGGGTGGACCTGAGGTTGCAGACAAATGACATAAATGAGCTACAAATGCTACAACACCAACTAAAACTTCTTCTGGGTTGACACCAAGACAATATTTTATTCTTAGTCTGATTATTTTAGCCAAAGGGAATACAAGTAACTCTGCAGTCCAGCCCGTACTTCCTGCAGTACAACACAATACAGCAAAGACCACACATAGCCAAAGAAGCTCATTATGTAAATGAAGCTACCAAATACAAAGCTGAACACCAGTTCTGTTAATCTAACAGATGTGAGATGATAAGTATGTGATATGTTCACAACGATATCAAACAAATACATAAAATAGATTTTCTTGACAGATTGTTAGTGGATTAACAGATCATTAGTGTTGGAATTTGGTAGATTTTGGGAATTACACATGAAGGAATAAAATATGTTTTAAATAAAAATGTATTCTCATTTCAAAGTGTTGAAGGGACTTAAATTAGACAGGGTCTACTGTGCATTTCTTACCATAAAATAATTTCCTATTGTGGAAACTATAAATACTGCATCACTGAAAAACTGATAAATAACAGTGAACTGCAACTGATGAACACCATCTGTAAACTGGAGGCTACGTATCAGCTGCACTAACAATGGAAATTAAGATCCAAATAGTAATAAAAAACAACCCGATGACAGTAAATTAAACATTTTCTAAACTCTAGGCCTGATCCATTTGTCCGTATTTATCTAAACACCACATTTTTCCTTTTCTTTTCGGTTCCTTATCAGTCCAGCTGCCAGTGTTTGTGATTGTGTGTTATGGTTACTGCTGTTCCTGAGGGTAAGGTGCCAAATGGCTTCCTCCCACGCCATAAGCTCCAGGCTGGTTTTAACACAGATCACCCTTTTAGAATCCAACCACAATAAAACCACTGTGCTAAACTGCAATGACACACACTGACACACATAGCAGTGACCTCACATTGTGATTACTGTTCCACTGATTCTTTTGCCAGAAGACTGCAGGTGCTTTGCTAATCCCCATCCTGACACTAACACTGTGTCTCATCTTCAACAGCATGCAAAACCTGACTGCTACAGGGTCATGACTTTGTTTGTAGCTTGAGATTTGGACAGTGCATAATGGTTCACTCTCTTCAGTGTATCTGTCTCTGGAGCAAAGATGTTGGCCTTTTGTTCTCTTTTGTTGGGCCTGCAGAAAATTCTCTTTTCCTTTGTGCCCTCAATGTATCTTAGCTTCGACTTGAACTTCAAAGTGTTGTTGCATTTACCCAGAAAGAGGTAATTTTCAGAGGAAATTTATTTTTCATCCCTGGACTTCCTCCAGTTGAACAGACTGAAAGACCATTTAGCTTTTGTCTCAGTTGAGGAACGTGGTTTGGTCTAGTGTGTCTTCAGCTGCTGTCTAGTCTTCAAAAGCTGCTTTCAAACAGTAAAAACATAACCTATAATCTTTCTTACATGTCTGTCATCTGCAACAAATGATCAAAGAAATGATAAATACTTTGAATTCTGCTATAAGATATAAAAAAAAGTAATGACAGAACATCACAGAGCTACTGTATGCTTCTGGAAAAAGAAAGAGAGCAAGAGATCAGGGGAATGTGAAACAGGCGCGTGGGAGCCAGTAATGGGATGAATGTACACAGTATCCATAGCACACTGTATATTTGCTCACAATGCTGTGTCCTAGTTTGATGTGACTCCCAACACCCACTAGAGGTAGTTGCTGCAATGCAGGCACATCTGAAGAAGCAGATACGGTGGACACCGCTGCCATGCAGGTGCCACCGTCTCCTAACAGCTAATGTATATTTGCTAATCATATGAAATAAGCCTACAAGAGTCAGTACACCTGGCGCTGCAAGATATGTTGGATTAAACAGCAGGACATGTGACATTCTGCAAATGCACAGATGTAACCTGACATCATCCTGGCAGTTAACAGGAATATTCTAAATTTAGAGATTTGTCAAAATCATTTCCATGCATTTTATTCTTACAGAGGGGGCATCATAGTGTATGTACATTTAAACCACCTGCTATTCATAAAAGGAAATTGTCCCACCATCACTTTGGATTCTTTGGGCCCTGTTTCAAATTCACCAGGATGTTTTTTCTTTCTGCTCCAGTTTTCACATTCCCAGTGCAGGTTCCACATACACATGTGTCTGCCAGACCTGATGCTTCCGAGGTCAGTTAAACTCAAGTCCTTACGCAAAGCCCAACCCACTCTTGAACTCTCTTTTTGTTGGAAGTCCATCCAGGCCCAGATGCAGGCTGTTAGATAAGGTTAGAGACAAGCTCCACACTTACACACAAGTTTGTAAAGCAAAATCTGAAAGTGACCTATGAAGTGTAAAGGATGCAGAAAAATATATGCACAATCAAATACAGGCTGCCTGTACTGCTAAATGTTCATTCTTTAATAACTAATGCATACTCCTTGATGTGCCACTTCCAGTATTCCTCCTCCACAAAGACTCTTCCTCATCTCTTCCCCCTGCTGTTTGACGCCTCCTCAGCTGTTTTGTGATGATGAGTGCTACCAATCTGACCCAATTAGTAGCCTCTTGTTCTGAAGCTGGGGAAATAGCTTCCACTGCACCGTAATCAAACAAGATTCCTCATTAGAGCTGTCTCCCCTGTGTGTGTGATAACCTCTCGATGTTTCTTTAACTTGTCCCATTTTGTTTCTCAAGTCTCTTTGTCGTTGTACTTTGCTTCTCTAACAATAGAAAATGTACTTGATACAATCCCTGTGCAATAAGAGCACTCCAATGAGGTGTAACATTTAGAGTATCTCACAGCATAAAGGACAGAATGTCAATATGCCCAGCCAAGAAATAGTGCCACGTAGGTCAAAAGTATGTGGATACCCAAACATTACACCCATATGTGATTGTTAAACATCTCATTCCAAAACCATGGGTATTCAGCTGCATCGACAACAGCCTAAACTCTTCTGGTTTCAGGCTTTCCACTAGATTTGAGAACCTAGCTGCAGGGATTTGCTCCCATTCAGCAACAAGAGCATTAATGAGCTTCAGCAGTGATGTTTGGTGATAAGGTCTGGCTCACTCACAGTCAGCGTTCCAGTTCATCCCAAAGGTGCTGTGGTCAGGGCTCTGTGCAGGCCAGTTAAATTCTTCTACACCAAACTGTGAAAAACATTTCTTTATGGAGCTTTATGGCATTGTCATGTTGAAACAGGAAAGGGCCTTCCCCAAATTATTGCCACAAAGCTGGAAACAAACTATTGTCTAAATTATCATTGAATGCTGAAGCATTAAGATTTTAATTCGAATAAACAAAGCTAGCCAAACCAGGAAAAAACAGCTCCAAACCAAAACTACAAAAAAAGTATGTGGACAACATCCAGCCTGTCCACATACTTCTGATCAAATGCTGTAAACACAATTTAAACAGAAAGAGGCTGAGAGGGGGGTCTGCAGCTCAGGCTGGCTCTTGTCTTTCCCTCTCTCAAGATGATCATAACATGCTGTTACTTAATTGCTCAGTTTAGCGAACTAACAGCTAACATAAAATCTAGACAGCACACTGGATTTAATCCCTTAACTTGTTCTTCAGTTAGAAAACAGCAGAGCCTCTCACCCTGCTGAACGGCCAGCGAGTTCTGCTGACCTTGCAAGTCTGTTAACCAAAAATGTGCACCGGACAGTGAGTCATAGATCAGTTTACTGTCCAAAAAGAGAAGAAAGAAATACATTCCTCAAGAAAAGTGAATGTGAAAAAAATATAAACATCCATCTACGATCTGTTGAGCAGATGACCCACACGAATGTAGGTGGTCAGCAAAGACATGAATACATAAACACATATAGACATTGTCTAAGAATACTTGGCCAATAAAAGCGCTGGCACAACATGAAGGTTGTATTCATGCTTCACAATTAGGTAATAATCATCATGGCACTATCTCTGTATGGCAGATGTAAAGAAAATGCACTCATTAGTCTTTTTTTTTCTCTTCTTGGTTTTACCAGTTGCGGTTTTTGTGTGAGTTATTGCTGTAAACCTTTAAACATGGGTTGCATTTTCTGTGGACATGTCTGCCTGTTAATGATCCACATTATGGTAACCAATAAAGAGCAGATGTGACCACAGGTTTTAACAGCTAAACTGTTTTAATTCCATTTAAAGATAACATTTGACCAGATCATTTTAGAGTTCTTTTCACACATTTTTAATAATCGAGGGGAGAGTTGGATAATCAAGTCTTTCTCAAAAGTCTGGAATCTAGAATTTGGTGCCTTATTTGTTGAGGACCTGCCAGCGTGTAATCACTTATTGATTGATAGCTAAATAATTAATACAGCATTAAGAAAACATAGCGAGAAGAAACCTCTTGACCCTGCAGAGTTCTAAAGGCATCTGCTTGCTCTTGGATTCAGTCCTCCGGGATGTCTCTGCATGCAGAACCCACATGTGTGTTGACTTTGTGGCCATAATGCCTGTCTTGTCCTAGATGCACTGAGAGGGACTCCTCTGCGGACAGATGGGGATCCGTCTGGTTTTCACAGAACCAGAAGGGACCAGCAGACCCCACACAAACACAGAGAAGCCCGCAACGCACAGGCTGAAGGTGGAGGAGTTGATATCAGTACCCTGCCTGACAACATGACCCGCATTGTGGTGAGATTCAAACAACTGACCCTTTGCTTGGTCCCGCCTCCCCTAGTTACTCTTGCTAAACCAGTCTAGTTATACCGTTTACCATAATGATGGTGGCAGAATTATCACTTAAAGTCTGGGTAATCTTTAAAAAAAGGGTCTTTGCTTTTAGACAAAGGTAGAAAGTTTATTCACGGTCATCACAATACTTCAGTCTGTTCATTTTGATATGTAATGTGTCCTCCAGAATAAAAAAAAAAAGGCAAACCAATAAAAAATGTGGTCAAAAAAAGAAAAAATATACTTGGACATCAAGACAAGTTATATTTAGGCTTTATTGTTTGTATTTTAGAACAATCTGCCTCATTTTTATAAGAGAAAAGACCTTGAGAATGTGTTTGGCAAACATAATGCTTGGGTAACAAGTTTGGCTAGAGTTGTCTTAACTCTTCAACTCTGCAAAAGAGATGCTAACATAAGCCTAAACTTAGCCCTGGTTCCATAGAAATGCTTAAGGAAGCGAAAGTGCACTGCTCTTTAATGTAGGTGGAGCAGTTATGGCTTTATCGACAGTATTCTTCAGTTTTACGAGAGAAAAGATCTCAGAGATGAAGACTAGTCGGATGGTTTGGCAAATATACGTCTGGTTAACTGCCCCAACGCCGTTAAAGAGCAGCACACAGCCAACTCCCTGAGCTTTTCTATGTAACCATGCAGGACTGTCTTGCACTCAGTGGATGAGACAGTCCCAAATGACACTAGCCTGAAGTCTGACAGAAGAGTGGGGAGGTCATCATCCAACATAGCCAGCTAGCTACTTAGATACATCCATGGAAATTAGTAACAGATGCCACGAAAATGGATGATGGATAAGCATGGATCAATGTATTGTAAATCTACAAGTTGTTGTAAATTGACTTACAGGCATGAGAACTGACATATTCCTTAGATCCTCATGAAGAACATTTTGTTTAGTGGCCCCTAGCAACTGCTGCTGTAGCTTTTGTTTTGACTGAAAGTGACGTCGGCATGGCGGATACGTCACTGATTATTTTGGAAAAATGAGAAACAAAATATTCCCTACTTCTGCAATAAATCTGCAAACATGAACACGTCAGGCAGAATTAATGAAGTGAAACTAATACGTTATTACTAGGCTATTATGAGGTTTAACCTACAAAAAGAAGAAGCAGGGAATAATTTATGTGAAGTGTATAAGCTTTAACCTGACAATGGATGTGTTATTGTAATAATACTGTGCTCAAAGGTTAATCGAGGTAATAATCTTTAAACTGTGCCAAGCTACAGGAGCTTTGAGCGGAGGTCATTGTTATTAGATTTCTGTCAGGTGGACCTGTCCTGTGCCATTTTCCATTCATTACCTTTTAAATCTGTGTGTGTGTGTGTGTGTGTGTGTGTGTGTGTGTGTGTGTGTGTGTGTGTGTGTTTGTTTGAGTGTGTATGATGAGGTTTTATTTGTGTCTTGTGTCCCAGACTCATCTTTCACTTGAATCAGCCTCAGTAAAATTCAACCCAAATAAATTGTGTTGTACATTTTTTTTCCCCTCTCCTACAAATTCAAATTGAAAACAGACGACAGCCTCGTCCTGCCAACTTACAGTGTTTGTTTAAGCGTGGCTGTGCGTGAGTATGCGCGCTTGTGCATGTGTGTGTGCTCGTGAATGACTCACTTGGACAAGATCACAAGTAGCCCTGTTATACTGCTGCTGTTGCTGTTTTGGGGGAGGTCTGATCCCAATTTCCAAGACCCTCTGCCTCTTGTCCAATGCGAGTCTCTTCAATAAATCAGTCAGCTGTGAGGTAAAAGTATGATTGTTCCCTTCTCCTCACCTATAGGCTAAATCCCATACCCCCTAGAAAACACATGCTGGTGTCAGGCAGCAGAGATGGGAGAAATAAAGTGGGTCACTTGCTGTATATGGAGCAGCCGGAGAGGCAGTGAGAGCGCTGCATTTAACTGCTCTACTTTCTGAGCCCACACTAAACCCCAGAACCATTGCTCTCTGTCACCTTGAACTGTGGCATACATTAATAATGCCATCAAGACTGGAGATATGTACGAAGACACATGCCCTCGTTGTCAAAGCACCGTGTGTGATGTGTAAACAGCTCCCCCAAGTGGAGCTGTAAGGACAGAAATAGAGGAGATGAATCCCAGATGTCTAGTGCGGTGGTTCCCAACCAGCCCCTCAGCACAAATCTCCTCTTACTGCCACTTTGGAATGGTTGTATGTCTTTGTGATTTTCTTTTTTTCAGATTGTCTGAATATTTTTGGAAAGAAAAAAGGCAAAATGTAGAGAAAAGCCTCCAAAAAAAGTACATGAATTTGTGTAGCAGATTTTTTTTCTTACCTTACAACTGCTTGGATTCATCCTGTGACTCCTCGTGGGTTGGCAACCCCCAGCTTGGGAACCACTGTCCTAGTGTGGCATCATGCCTGATCCTCTCTGATTCACCATCATTCGATCATGTCATGGCAAAATGACTGGAAAAAAACCCCCAATCGAATAAATTAATTAAATGTTCTAGTCAAGGTATTAGTATTGTAAATCAGTGGATTTCAGGCTGATACAAACTGAAATAGAGAGTTTTGTGTCAACCATATGAAAAAAAACAGGTGAAAGAGGGTGTGCATACGTCAAGATTAATGTCTTTTTTTTGATGACATGTGTATGAAATATATTTCAGGGCTACAATTAATAATTATTTCAATTATTGATTAGTCTGTAGATAATTTTATCAAATAACAGTACAAAACTCAAAAAGATTTAGAAAAACAACTAAAATGATTAATTAATGAGTGAAAGCAGATTCATCTTCAGCTAATTTCATAAGCAGATCTAATATAATAAAGTGTGAGATTTTAGGGTTTTTTCTAAATGGGCAACACATTTTCCGTTTTTGTTTCTAAATAAATGAACTAAATACTAGGGCAGAACAACAGTGTTAACTCACAATTTGAAAGTGTGCAACTTCATAAAATCATAACACCTGCAATTTTAATAACATTATTAACAATTTCTTAACAAGCTGAAAGTGTAGTCAGGCTGTCGAGGCAAACGTTGCCAGCAAATGTACTCAGCTGTAACTAATCAAACTTCAAAACTCTACCTCACCATGAATAATGATTCATGAAAACTTCACTTTCCTAATGAGTGCCCTCTTTCTCGCAGGAGGACTCCCAGAGGTACTACAGATGGCAAAGTTTTGGTCCAGCAGACAGACGGACTGATGATTTGTGGGTGGATCTGAACACCCTGCACAAGAGCCAGGTCCAAATCCACGGCATACTGTCCAATACACACCGACAGGCAGCGGTGAGATGAACACAAAGACAAAGGAAGACACTGCGCAAACACACACAAACATAACCGTCTGATTTATTACCCAGCCATGTCTGATATTTTCTCTTTTCCACAGAGGATAGCGCTTTCTTTTGATTTCCCTTTTTATGGACACCACTTGAGACAAATTATCGTAGCGACTGGTGGTGAGTTTCACTTTACATTACTCGATATCATAGCAGCACTCAACTACTTTGCTCTTCCAATCAGGAGATCGAACTTCTGCCAGCGTGCTGAAGGAGACTCTGTCCTACCCTGGGGAAATATTCCAAGCATACCAGGCGATAATAAACCTGGTTAATTGTAAATGTCTTCATTTTTTGATGATTTTAATTGCTTAAAGAGTTGCTGTGCATGTCCTACATTTTCAACCCACAGACATGATTATGAGAGAGTTAATATTCAACATTCATGCTACCATGCTAATGAATGTGCAAGGGATGGGATTGAAAAACTGATATTTCACTAAATTAATTCAATGTTGTTCTTTTTTACAGGCTATGGTCTTTTTGAATCAAGCAATCGTATCATGATGTTTATTATGTGATGAACATTGCTATTGTTTGAATGGCTGCAGGGGGCATTGTGGTTGTTGGTCATACATCATTGCTTGTCGCTGCTGTCATATGAGCAAAATAAGACTATTACATGGAGAGGTTCATCAGCTTTAAAACCAGGTGACGCCACAGAAACAGATATCAGCATCTTCATTACTACAAATCATGAATACTTAATATCACTGTATTTTGAGGTGAACTGTTCCTTTAAACTAGTTTCCGGAGTTTGCTAGTTATGGATGCCCCCCTTATAGTCGACTAAACCTCTAGTGTGTAAAGGGAGCTGCACCTTATCACCAGGACTGAAGTATCACAGGATTGTTGCAACTGACCTTTTTTTCTCTTGTAATACGACACTGCTGTATGTGCTAGCTGCTAACTAGCTAGTTAGTCGCCCTATTAACATACTGTACCCGGGATGTGAGCTCAAAGGACAGTGGGAGCTTCGTTTGCTCTACTAGCATTGGAGAATGAGCACCAGAGCCGGAACCAGTGTTATAAGCATCAATTTGGCCAATTTCCCCCTTCTGTGCTCAGAAAACAGGGAAATCTTATAAAAATAAGAAATCTTAAAACAATCTTTATTATAACAATCTTTAGCCTTCTATATAATTGTGTACTGTGAACTTCTGGGACTGTAACACTGCTTTTATCAAGTTATAATCTTTGTCAACTGGGACACCCTGGTAGAGCATGCACCCCAAGTACTGAGGCTGAGTCCCTTACCGCAGCGCCCAGGTTCGATTCCAACTGGTCTGTCTGTCTCTTCCCATTTCCTGTCTTTCTTCCACTGTCCCTATCCATTAAAGGCAAAGAAACCCCCTAAGAATTCTATTCAAAGACACAACAAAACTTTGCATGAATAAAACAGGCTAAATTTGACCAGTACCAAGAAAGTATTAAGGTTTTAAATACATTTAAAAAGTATGAAGCTCTAAAGCATGCATTCGAACAAAAACCATAATAGTTTGTAGTAAATGGGTACAAACATGCAACAAAGTTTCATTTTTAACATCTGTAACTGCGTTTCTGCCCCCTTCCTCCAGGGTTCATCTTCATGGGGGACATAACTCATCGAATGCTAACTGCCACACAGTACATCGCTCCCCTCATGGCCAACTTTGACCCCAGCTTCTCCAAAAACTCAACAGTGAGGTACTCGGACAACGGTAAGCGGGAGCTCCTCAGTGAAGTCGGTCACGTGTGGGAGCTGTGTGGTTTTCTTTGACCAGCCTCTGTTTCCCACTCTGCTCAGGTAATCTGTTTGTGGTGCAGTGGGACAAAGTGCGGCTAAAGGACCGAGAAGCTGAAGGACCTTTTACTTTCCAGGCAGCCCTCCACAGAAACGGAACCATTGTTTTCAACTACAAAGACGTAAGTAATGGATTTAAACTCTTTTCCTCATCCTCTATACAGTTTTATTTATGCAGTTCATTGATGTAGTCACCATTTGCGAGGGGGAACGAGCCAAAGATGTTGCGTGTTTAGCTATGTTCAAACAAACAGTGCTGTTATTTTTCAGATCCCCGTACCAGTGGCGAGAATTAACTCGACTGAGCATCCAGTGAAAGTGGGACTGTCTGATGCTTTCATGGCGTTCCTCCCGTCCGTGCAGCCTTCAGGTCAGTTCTCTATAACATTTTTTTTTTTTTAACACAACTGCCCACTGTGACAAAAACATCTTGTTTCTTATAATAATCCGTTAATTGTTATAATATTTTTTTTCGGGTCAATTTAATAATTAAAAAAGAATCGTTAGAACAAAATACCAATAAGAAAATTTCAGAATTTCTTATAAGAGAAGGATCCAGCAAACTCATGAAGAGAAGGCATTATCTTAAGGACAGCAGGCATATTTTGTTATAGGTGCTACTATATCTATATTTATCTGTTGTTTTGTTACCTTTAAATCTGTTAATAAAATCTGTTTCATAGAGTTTTGGTGGAAGTGCATTACAGTGTATTATATAGCTGTTGAGCATTTGTCATTAACTGAAAATGTAAGTCTGAATCGCGTCTTACTTTGATTGTCCTCCTTTATTTAACCACAATTTTAGTTTTTTTGTTTTAATATTTCTTTTTTTTGTTAGCTCCTGTTTAAGTGGGAGACTTATTGAAATGTTCACGTATTCTTGACCAATCGACTTTATAGCATATCATTCAATGACAGTTGTGGGATTGTTTGCTTGATGCTGTCTGATCGATGGTTAAAGCCAACACAGTCCGGAAGCTGATATTGAGTTTTTGAGTATATATATCCAAATAAATAATG
Organism: Dicentrarchus labrax; assembly: GCF_905237075.1. Taxonomy (NCBI): domain Eukaryota; kingdom Metazoa; phylum Chordata; class Actinopteri; family Moronidae; genus Dicentrarchus; species Dicentrarchus labrax. The sequence continues at coordinate 19,328,086 of NW_026136712.1, read as the reverse complement.
ATGTTTATTCCTTCTGAACCTCAACTTTGACTAATGCTTATTTAGTCACAAATACTAATATTATATTGCTGAATATAATCCTCAGTGTGTAGCACCAATGGACATGTGTTTTAATCCAGGACAAAGGGGTTTGTATCTTTGCAGCCTTCTGTGTCTCTGCAGTTGATCAATGAGAAAATGTCTTTTTCTAAGAGGTCAACAAGTGTTGCATACTAACATTTTATATTTGTCTTGAAGATACCAAGCAGCGTACGATCTATGAGTATCATCGTGTTGAGATTGACACCACAAAGATTGCGAACAGATCTGCTTTTGAGTTCACACCTCTGCCCAGTAAGTATCCTCACAGACCGAACTTTATACGACAACTTAGCCTCATTATTCACCTCTTTAACCCCCAGAACACTGTGTATCCGATTCCTCCAGCTTGTCTTCAACACACATCCTGTGACCTCTGCCTAACATCCAACTTGACGACTGGCTGTGGTTGGTGCAACACACTTCAACGGTAGGATGAAAAGATTAAAGATTTGTCTTGTAATGAAGCCGTAAGGGACCCTGGCTCTTCTCATTTTGTCCTCACTGAGTTTCAGATGTTCTGATGGTATCGACCGGCATAGGCAAGAGTGGTTAGATTATAACTGCCCTGAAGAGGTGAGATACATTTTCCATTTACACAACAGAGAAATGAGCAGCTGTTTCATTCTTTCTTGAGTCATTCCTGTGGGCATTCACTCAGGCAAAGGGCACATGTGAGGATTACAACCCCGTACTACCTGAGGGATCTATGAGCTCCTTCAACAACTCTTCCCCAGGTCCAACACCTTCTTCAGCAGTGCCCGAAGACCAGCCTGTCACTAGAGGTACATTTCTCTGACGCAGACTCTAGGGGGAAACAGATAGAGAGGTACGTCAGCGATGGTTGATTTCAATAATCCAGGTGGTCTGGAGAAAGCTGAATCCAAATCAGTAGACTGGAGTTTTGCTTGACAGTTGATTGATCAAAACTCCTCCTTGGATTCAGCTTTCTGAATGAAGATAATGAAGATTTTCTGGTTTGATATATTATAACAACATTGCTAAAAAGAAGTCAGACGGAAAAGAAACACAAGCAGTGAGACAATCAGATAAATTTCCACATTAGCCAAAGTTATTTGGAAGAAAAAACAAAGGCGAACAGTAAAATTATTACCAACTTTGACACTGTTGGTTTCCAACCTGTCTGTCCTCTGGCTGCTTATTTCTTGTCACGTCTGACGTTGTTGTTCCCTGATCTCAGAACTATTTTGGTACAATGTTGTTTTTATTATCAATAAATGGCTCAAGCTATGAAAATTAGCTCCAAGTTGTAAGACATCAGAAATATTCATCTAACCGTCTTAATTATTTTTCACAACTCAGCTGTTTCAGGCTTGATTTGTCAGTTCATTTGCCACGACTGTGTTGGTTATCAATTTTACTGCACACAGATAATTATTTCATTTTGTCTCATGTTTGTCTTCTTTTGTTCGGTCCTTCTCTTGAGTGTGTAAAGTGCTGAGATATTTTCCTGAGAATCTATGGAAGTGTTTAGAAATATGCTGTAACTTATAACAACCTCACGGTAGTTGGCAAGTACAATCAGACCTCTTATAGCCAGTTGTCTTACTCAAGGACCCTCTGAAAGTCTTTCCTGTATCAACAGTATCCCACCAAGTCAGACTATATGGCTCCATCTGTTGCCCTAAGGTTGCTTCCACGTGCAGTATTTGCTTACACAATAACAACAATCTCTGTTCTCCTTGCTTTCAGATTTACAAACGGGTCCTCCAAACCATAAGGGGATAACCGAGAACACAGCCATTATAGCAGGTGTAGTGGCTGCGCTAGTTCTGCTTGTAGCTCTGACCTTACTGGCTGTCTACTACATCAACACACACCCCACAGTGGCTCCACCATTCTACCTCATGCAGGTGAGAAAAACACCTTCATACATTCTGCAGAGTCAACAGTTTATTTTTCTGCTAAAAGATATCCCACATGCACGCTCAATGTTTGTCTGCTGCCTGGCCTTTAGCAACTACTGTCTGTTGTTCGTAGCGACGCACCAATAACTACTGGCCCTCCATGAAGTTCCGCAACCAGGGCTGTCAATCCAGTTACGCTGAAGTCGAGCTCGGGGGTCATGAAAAGGAAGGTTTCATTGAAGCTGAGCAGTGCTGCTAAGGGTCCTGGACTTGCGGGACTCAGTCAGAGGAAGAAAGGACACCATCTTGAGGACTGCAAAGGTATTACAAGGAGATGAATGTGGACAATCAGGCCGACCATCGACACAGGATGTCAGTACTCCAACCTTGGCGGCTGGACAGTGTTTACTGTAACTGCTCTTGTAGCTCTTGCCAGCTTTCTCTGTGTCTTTTGCTCTTTGCCATCACACAGGGCATTTGCCATATTATCCAAAGGTTGGAGGGTCCGACAGGAAGCCGACTGTACAGAAATGATGAGATGCAATGGTGTAACTGTACAAAACCCATCAATGCAAGGGGATGTCAGGGAATGAATCTAACTAGCCTTCATACTGCAAACCAATGTACAGCTCAAGTTAACTATGTGTTTTTGTTTTCATTCAGTTTATGGAGTTATTTTTTGTTTCATGAAACTTCCACACGACCAATGACTGGTTCATAAAATGTTATATCTCTGTGGACTTCACTATAACAGATATTTAGCTATATAACTGATAGTGATTATAATGATCATCTTGAACTTCTCTGGAGAAATATTGTTTGGATGAATTTTAGAGGCATCAAGTTATGAGAGTTTTCTTTGAACCTTTCTGTTTAAATGTCTTATAATAAAAGCTGGTGGTGAGTGTTGATATTAATCTCATGCTTGGTGAAGAGTTGAAAACGAATGGTACCGTCTGTACAGCACTGACTGAAGTGGAAAATATATACCGGTCACTGTCAGGTGACAAACTGTCTTATTTACATACTTCATTTAATAATCTAAAGTGAAATAAAGGTAACAACAAACTAAGTTTTTGCTCACACATACTGGAGATATTTCTGCATCTAATTAATATTTAGACTGCTAAATGTCCATGCACAAGTGAGGTAATGATAATTAAAATCAACCCATGTCAACAAATGATCCTAACTCTGAATGGTATGCATTGCAATAGTATTTTTTTTTTTTGTGATACACTTATTTGCTTTTCTTGTTTCAACCTAAAACAAATAATTTTTAAATTTTTTTTTTTTTTTTTTACTGCCTTGACCTTAAACTGTGCCATAATGGACATAGATTGACAGGAATATATATATATTTCTTGTTGGCAAGACAATACTATAATGCAGTGGTTCCCAACCTGGGGGTCAGGACCCCCACTAGGGGTCGCCAAAGCTTCACAGGGGGTCAGGAAGCACTCTTGATTTTAAGGTGTGTAAGAAACAAAAAATACACAGTAGATGTCTCATTTCTGTGAGAATTAAATTGTTATGTTTAAAGTTTAGATTATTATTTAAGATGTAAAGTTTATAGACCTGAACTCTATGCTAAACAGCCTCGTCCTACATTAGAAAAGTTAAAACAACCAAAGAGCTAACAGAACAATGAGAAACACTGGAATTAAAAATACATAATACAGACAGAGAATTGTAGAAAAATATGAGTAAAACTGATCAATAGTCACAGGAAATAATCTAGTAGTAGTGTAGTCAGGGGTCATCAGTTTACTCAATGATAGAAAAGGGGTCCCTTAAGATACAAGATTGGGAACCACTGCTATAATGTATGTCTATACTGGCCACCACTAAAGTGATTGGTTAAAATGGAGGAGATGGTAGTTAGGTAAATCTTTATCATTGAATGCCTTACAAACAAACTCCGGTTCCACAAAAATCATCTTGGTATGTTCATGAATTGTTACATAATAATAATAATAATAATAATAATAATAATAATAATAATAATAATCTGCTAAACACCTACAGACAAAGTAAATGTTACAAACACTCTATAAACTGTAAGCAGACTATCCAGATAAAGTGCTACCCAAACACCTGTGTGCCTGTATATGGTTACTGAATGGCAGGACAATAAAACAATGGCAGAAAAGCATAATACAAACAGAACCAGTCACTGTTAGGGATCGATAACAGACAATACATAGCAATACCACACGATGGAGACATAGGTCTACAAGAAAAACAACACACACACTGAACACTAGTGCCTGATTGATCCCAAATGGTTTAACTTTATATAGCCCACAGCCACCAACAAGGTAACTTAGAGGCTAGTATGTAACAAGCAAAGCATGATGACTGCTTGTAATTATTTTAATTATATAACAGGTTTTCCAAGTGATTATAATGATGGCAAATGAAGGTTGGAAGAACAAGGTAACACTGCTGCCAGTTGCTTTTAATTGGTCCTAATAAGCATGGCATATGCTGCAAGCAGCCAACAAAAAGTGTCCAATTATCTTAGTAAATTATAAACAAACTAATAATTATGACTTACAGTTCGATGGACGGACACTTAAGGGTTAGCAGCTTTAATAACACCTGAATTAGGACCTTAATTGGTCGACTGACAACATTTCAAAGTGTGGAGGTGGAACATACCATTCTAAAGAGGAGGGTGGAATAGTCCAAGTGACAGCATTAATAATAACATATTTTGAAGGCGTGGTAAAGCAATAATTGAATGCTTGGAGATAATTAAAAGTGAGTCAAACACAAGGACACATTTTCCAGGTCTGACTTAGGTCTCGAGACGCAAAGATGGTTTCCAACGGGTTGTGCGTTATCCGTTAAATGGCAAATAATAATAATAATAATAATAACGGTGAATGTTTGCTGTGTTCGCTTCCCATTTACCGTATGTTGGTAAATAAAATGAGGCAGTACGAAAAAGAGGGGGCACCCGGATTTGAACCGGGGACCTCTTGATCTGCAGTCAAATGCTCTACCACTGAGCTATACCCCCGATGACAACCACTGGGGTAAGCGCTACGTATTTAACCATTTACAAAGAATGTGTTACCTCAGTTGTCAGTTGTACGTCCATCGACATATACATATATTATATATGTGTACGTGTGAGCACAGTAAACTACGGTTCAAACGATATGTAGCACTTTGCTGTCGTTCACAGTGGAAAAACAAGATGGCTTATGCGGTTGTAATTACTGCGCTTCCCCGGCAGAGGGCGCCAAAACACACGAACTTTAACTCACCCATCGCTCCTGTGGTCATCAAATGTTTTAACTCATTCAGTCTGTTTCCGCCTTAACTGTTATAGTTAATGTGTGTGTGTCTATAACGTCAGTCCTTACTGTGTTTTAGACGGTATTACATTATAATATGGTATCGTGTTTGTCTAATATTCAATGTAAGTTGCTGCTCCTTTTAAGGTTGTTACGGATTCCCGTCGCCGCTTAATGCATTTGATGCCTTCAGGTACGCCGCAGAAAGCTGTTATTCACATTTCTTAAGTGGGATGTGTAAATGTGCAGTGAGGAGCAACAGTTGTTTTTTGTAGATGTTATAAATTCACACGCTTTATCTTGAGTTATAAACATTTAAATATATCAAAATTATATCAACATAGATTTTATTAAAATAAAATTCCGTGTCATTTTGAGTATTTAAAGAAGGTGATAGCACAGAGATCTACCTGTGATACCGCTTCTAATGCTAAGCCCTTTCAATTGGACAATCTGCACGCTATTTTGACTGGTAAGTTATTATTACCGACACACAACAAGTGAAACTTCCCATGTCCGACTGTCAGTGAAAGCACCATAAAGGCTTCGTGTCTCACGCCCTGACTCCTCCTCGCCTTAAGGTCGTGTCCGTATATTAATTGAAATGCCTGCAGGCGAAGAGGAGGACGGCTCGTTTCCCAGCTGCTCATCACTGCCTGTACTTCACCTCTGGACTCTTTAACTGGATCAGTGAGGGTTTGTCTGTGGTGTGAGGAATCACTGCGCCATCATGAATCCGCCCTGTGGAAGATGCAATAAACCAGTTTATCCCACAGAAAAAATTAATTGCCTTGATAAGGTAAGGTGACACAAGTTTAACCCCATTCACTATGACTATAATCATTTTTATGATCCACATTTCTATTCTATTTTGATTATTTTTGTGTCCTGTGTTGTTGATTAAAGGAGGTAAAACCATTTGACTGTAATTGATTCAGCTAAAAATAATAAATTAATTGGTTAAAAATTTAATTTTTCCTCCAATATGATGTTTATTTTCGTGTAATTATTTTGTAAGACTAGTTGTTATTGTTATAATATCTAAAATGTTGCACTTTGCTCTGTGATACTTTACCCCTATATGGAATTATCACAATCAACACACATGCAGAGCACACACATTGAACCAGTGTTGGGCAGTTTATATTACAGTAATAATAACAATTACTGTCCCCAGTAACATTTCAATAATAATAATACAAATATACATACATATAATATACATATAATAATACAAAAAATAATTAGTTACAACCGTAGTTTTGTTGTCACCCCCCTATTTGAAATCCAACAATCAAATCACATCCCTGGATTAATTTTTTAATCATGGAGGAAGAAAGGACACAATTATAAACTTTGTGGGAAAAGTAATATAACTAGTAGTGTAACTACTGTTAGCAGGGAGTAATAAGTCAAGTAATAATATTAGTTTAGAAAGTAGTAATGAGCAATGAATTAACACACTGCATTTAGTATACATGTACAGCAGTGTACATTACATACACACATATATGTAGAGAGAAAAAACCCATATTTGAAAGTGAGGAGGAGAAGAACCACATCCGGTAGTTAAACACTGACCACAAACCTCTAAATGTTAAACAGGTCAGAGCACATAGACACTGTGTGGTAGTGTGTCCCTTATTCTCTGTAACAGCTTGTTACTCTGATGATGTGACTATATCAGTGATAACATGTAAGGAGTAAACTATGCACACTCAGGTGCACAAGGTAACAGAGAGGGTAAACTCTTTTATTTTGTGGCACTAAGATGTTTCCTTCAGGTGATCATACCTTTTGGGAACATTAAATAAATGATGTAAACAGGCTATTCGGGGAGTTGGAGTACTGCAAACTATAAATCAGTCCATACAACATATTAATGTGGGAATATATCTCTTATTGGCAGAGACGGGAAACAGAGAAGCAGCTGTGTTCTCACTAAAGGAATTTTCCCACTCTGTCACTGCAAGTTAAACTGAAGTCTTTATGGGGTTTTTTTAGCTGACACCAACTAAGAATTCAGAAGTAGTTTCACAAATTAGCACAGACCACGAAGCCATGTTCATTTCAATGGATAGAACTTCATTTAGTTCAAGTGCTGACCTTAATGTTTGACTTTTTGCTCTCTTCCCCTTTGTAGTATTGGCACAAAGGCTGTTTCAGCTGCGAGGTATGTAAGATGGCCCTGAGCATGACGACCTACAAAGGCTTTGAGAAGAAACCTTACTGCAGTATGTGAGTGTTTACCGCACACTGATCATCCTGATGGGTAAAATGTTCAGACTAGACAAGGACATGAGTTTGGTGACGTATGGTTCAATGTTTTGCAAAGGAAAAAATGTTTGGTCAAACATTTCATTATAAAACTGTGACCCAAAGTTACAATATGTAGTATTTCCATTACATCTTTTATTTGTCCTTTTTAGTGAAAGTATAACTGCACGTAAGCAGTAAAAGTTTTGTGGTCGTTTCATCACAAACAAATCCTGTCACGACACTAGCAGACATTTATTTCCGCAGTGGCTGAGACACGCAGATGGGCAGTGGAAGCTGCAGTGTGTAAAGGTGATGGAAAAGGGAAGCGTGAACTGACTCATGTGATCCCAACAATTCCTCAGTGAAACCTGAGATGAGAGAAAATACCTCAGTCCTGACAAACATTTACACATTTAGGACTTTACTACTGCACAAAAGGGCTGCCTCTTTAACATTAATTTGTCTTTACGCTCATTTATTCATGGTTTAGTCATATTTCATTCTCCATATGGTAATAATGGACACACAAACAAATCAATCTGAAGAAAACCATAATTTATTTAACATTTAATGGGATTTGTAAATAAAATTAAATGAAAATATTGTGATTCATGTGGTTAAAATGTTTTGCCTTCATTTGTTGATTTTACATGCTTTATCTTTCTGAGAAAATATGATTAGATCAACAAAATGTTATCAATGTTTTGATTGTGTTTAGCATTCAAAATGTTATTAGTACAGCGGCCAACTTGAATATTGTAAAAAAAAAAAGTCCAAAAAGTAAATTTACCCTGGAATAAAATCCGTTCACGTAGTTCAACATCACCTTTATGTGTTCTCACAACCAAAATCTTCAAAAAATACAGCCACAATTTTACTTTTAAGAGGGATAAGAATCCTTATTTAATGATATTTAAATAAAATAAAGCATTATCAGTATTCAGTCATGAGCGATTATTCTTTACACTTGTGTTATATACTTTACTATATAAAGTATATAAGATATATTACTATATATATTGTAATTTAATGCTCATATTTTAACATTCTTATTATCATTTATTTTTCTTATGATGTTTTTGTTCAGCAACTTGAACAACTGTAAGGCAACCAAGTTCCCCCCCGGGATCAATAAAGTATTTCTGATTTCTGATAATGCCTCTAGTGGTAAGAATAGTGATACTTGATCAAGGAGATGTTTCCTTCCAACATGAAACAGAAAACATTTATTGGTAAAGTCATAATAATGAGTATATTTTCACCTATAAGATCAGACATGGCATCTCAGAAATATAAACCAGGGTTAAAGTTAAAGTGATTTTTGTTATTCTCCTCTTTTCTTTCAGGCATTACCCCAAAACCTCCTTCACCATAGTGACCGACACCCCCGAGAATCTGCGTCTCAAACAACAGAGCATGCTCAACAGTCAGGTAAGACACCCACGGGTCCCTCGCCTCTGTCTCTGCTATCACTCCTGCTCGGTCTCTGTTGTCTATCACCGGCAGAGATACTCGCCCTAATCTCGTTGCGTCATCAAGACTCAGCGTGTCTTTCACTCTCTATCTGTCTCCTTCACTCAGCTCTCTGTCTGTCTCACACCAGAAGAAGAGGACGCTCCTCTCGGGACAATTGGATTTCTTTGATTGAATCAAATGAACCCTTTGACCTAAAATAAGTGCACGCTAGCTTGACTTTGATGCAAAGATTTGAGACTGAACTCCAACCATATCTGAGCTTTAGAAAGTAAATGTTAATGTTTAACCCCCCCTGAGTGTCCATAAGATCATAAATTGGACAGTAGTTTTAAAAATCTCTCTGCCTTTCGGTCTCTCATGTGGCACCGGCTCAACTCAGCCTCCCTCACTGCCTTCACTGTTCTTAATCTCTCTAATCTAATCACACTCTTCAAGCCAGTAATTTAACCTGATCAAAGGGATAAGTCGTCCAAGTCACGCAAAATTAAAGAGATCCCTTTACAGTTTTAATTTTGCTTCAGGGATTGTCTCGTCACTCAACATTTTTTTTGGTCTGGAATAGAAACACTTCCTAAAACTCATCATCATCATGCTTTTAATGCTGTATGTTTGGTGAAGTACAGTACAGCACTCTGTTGACCGCAGTAGAAGTAAATTTAGACATAGCTAGGCTTGCTGTTTCCCCTTGTTTCCACTCATTTGCTAATTTACTAGCCTAGCTTTATGCATGAAGACAAATAGCTCAATACCTGAAACAAACACGGCTAGAGACCACTGGAGCCGAGCGAGAAACAGGGGCGCAGCCAGACGATGTGCCCAAACCTAGGGGGTCTGGGGGCATGGCTATACAAACTATAAGCCAGCTGACTTAATAGAAAACATAAAACATCTGTACATCATTTGGGAAAAAATACAATAGTTATCCAGGAACAAAATAGTAGAGACTACATCCTATTTTGTAACCGTAACAAATTTTGAGGATGACTACATCAACTACATCACTCCTGCAAGCTAATAAGAGGCAACAATTGTCTAAAGTAATTCTGAAGTAACATGGAAAAAATATAACTGTATTTTTCAAACTCAACATCTGTTTGAGATTAAAAGCTCTCTCGCATTTCTGTGGACAGAATCCTTTCATATGTTAACAGGGCTTTTATTGTACTGTATTTATCAAACGCAAACTCAGTATGGAAAGAGAGGGCTGGCAGAAGCGCTCTCTGTGTGGTCACCTCAGGCGTGGGACCTGCAGCGCTTCAGCGAGGCAGCCATCACGCACTGCTCATGCATCCTGTGTGGACGAACCATCGAAAGAGCGGGGGTTGGGGTTATTCGGTTATAATTTGGTTAGACAGATCAATTAACGCGCAGCTTCTTGTGAATTGTTCACCGTGAATTTGTGTCAACATGCAACAAGGCAACAAACCACACATGCTCAATATTAGCAAAATCGTTTGAAGGGAAACACAGACGTGACACATCTACCCATCCAGCAACCACAGAGCGCTTCAGCTATAGCGCTATAGGAAACTATAGCGACATCAAACTCTTTGCTAATGTGACTTACTACATACTTAATACTCTTAAACTAGACTAGATATCTGAAACATGCACCTGATGTAACCACACAGACTATAAGAGAGTGGTTCCATTTTTTGGTTAAAACCCTTTTTAAACTATCATGTAACATAACTGTGTTATTGTGCTACATGACTGTTGTGATAACAACATGATCGAATTTACAACTTAAGCTGTTTCCTCCTCTCCGTCCTTTCCTCTCGTCTCCTGCAACCAACTCAGTTCATTGTTTATAACCATAAAAGTCTCGGCAGTCAAGCTCTCTTACTGAGACTACATATTCCTCATAGCAAGAACATGACTCACTTGTGTGTGTGTGTGTGTGTGTGTGTGTGTGTGTGTGTGTGTGTGTGTGTGTGTGTGTGTGTGAGTGTTTGTGTGTGCAATGTGTGGGGATCTCAGATTTACTTTCAAGTAAACATTTTGGGCTTTGTTTAATGCTCCAAGTGTTTCCCCTTAGCCTAAACTTACAAGGAAATTTGGCAAATAGCCGTTTAAAGCGCAGCATGTGTGTGTTTATGTATATTTGTGAATCACATTTAGTAAAAGTCATCGTGCAACCTCATAAAATCTTATTTTATTTTTTTATTTTTTATTTTTTGTTGTCATTTTGAAGAATACAACCCCTCTTTGGGCTGAGAAGTTAACCTCGGGGGATCTTTCTAAACCCTTCTGTCTAATTTCAAAGAGAGTTTCTTAAATTCTGGTGAATTACAAACTTACAGGCGCTCTATAAGGAGGACTTTGAAAAGAACAAGGGGAAAGGTTTCAGCGTGGTGGCCGACACTCCCGAGATGCAGAGAGTGAAGAAGACACAAGACCAGATCAGTCACGTACGTCCGGTTCGCCTCAAAAAACGCCGAACATGGAATAATCTGTTAACACTAAATCTTAACTTCAGTCCTTCTCTCGTTACGTCTGTAGTCGTTGATTGACCTTTTCCTTCGTTTTTAGAGTTTCGATGTGACGTGTTTCCAACCTCTAACTGTGTATGTGTGTATGTTATTATGTGTCTGCATGTCTGCATGCACTTTTATACAAATCTGTCCCTTAACATGTAAACATACTTAGAAAATCAGTCCTACTTGGTTTTAATCTGCAATGCTGCATTCAGGTTATGTTGGATTTATCGTTGCTGACTGACAGCTTTCAGTTTTTGCTCTAAATGATGTTTCTTTTTCGGATTTAATCTGTTTTTGTTTGGTTTGTTTTTGTGAGATACCGCAGAGTTGGACCTCTTCATGCCTACTATGTACCATGTAAATAGCATTTTTGTAACAGCAAGATGTCATTCAACCGATACAAATACACCATGAATGCAGCTTATTCCTCCATAAAACTGTGCATGAACATAACAAAATATAACAAATCTAAACAGTTTCACCCCAATTGTGTCACTGAACATATTTCTTAGCAAAGGAATCATTCGATATTATGGGAAATACGCTTGTTTGCTTTCTTGCTGAGTTGAGGCGAATAAGCGTGTTTCCCAAAATATCGAACTATTCCTCTAAAGTAAGTTTGATGTTTTTTTGACGATGGAATTAACTGTATTTCACATTTCAGGCTCTTTACAAGGAGGACTTTGAAAAGAACAAGGGGAAAGGTTTCAGCGTGGTGGTCGACACTCCAGAGATGCAGAGAGTGAAGAAGACACAAGACCAGATCAGTAATGTAAGTGCTGCATCTTAAAGGGTTGGTTCAAACAAATTACAAAACAACATATCGTCTCTCTTCTAGTGATATCTAGTCATTCCAGGGAGTCCGCCATGTTGAACCGCCAAGTTTCTACAGTAGCCCAGAACAGACAAACCAAATTCTGGCTGGAAATAGGGCCTTTTATATAGCGCCTATATTTCAGTGTTTAGTCTCATTTCTGTGAAAAAAGCATATTAAATTATTATTTAAGATTTAAACTTTGAAGACCTGAACACAAACTATATTCACAGAGACTTTACTCTTTAATTAAAAGTCTTGTCTCGCATTAGAAAAGTACTACTGTATTTAAAACCAAAGAGCTAATAAAACAATGAGAAGAAAACACTGAATTTGTCAAAAAATAAGCCTATTAAGTATGTAAGAGTGTTAAAAAATATAAAAATACATCATACATTCAGATAATTGAATAAGAAGTTCTAAAAAATATCAGTGAAACTCATCTCTGATGCAATATTCACAGGAAATAATCTGCTTAAAATTCATCCATAATGCTTGTTTTCCACAAACTTCCTGCAGGTATTGTGTTTATTGTACAGCGTATTAGTTGCTCTGTACCGTAATACATATATCCAGAAAATATGTGACTTAGTCAGTTTACTCAATGATAGAAAAGGCTGGGAACCACTGCTTTAATCAGCTGTACATGTAGATGAAAATCGTAGACTGCGATTCAGATGCCTAAAACCAGGTTAATTAATACACAGAACTCAACATAAACTGATTTATTAACTTTATTTTAGTATAAAAAATGTCTTTAACTTTAATCCTTAGTCTAACTCTACAGTGAAACATCTGGTAGATCTCACAGCAATACCAGTTTAACCGTTCCACAAATTACGGAGTGTTTCTTTCCCCCACAAAGGACAAAAAAACAAGCGTAACACGGCCAGATGCACGCAAGCAAGTTGAGCCGTTTGCCTGAGACACAGCAGGGAGACATCATGGTCCAATTGCGGGAGCCATTTGAGAGCAGGATGGTAGATTTGTGGACTGGTTCAGTTCAGCAGTGAAGGATGTCAGAGTGCAGCCCTGCAGAGACACACAGGCACATTTCAGACATTTCTCCCCGTCCACTGAGGAGCAGCTGCCCTACATGGTCAAAGTCTCTCAGCTGTGGAAACAAAGTGCTCTCTGCACACACACACACACACACACACACACACACACACACACTGGTAGACACACATACCACACAGAAAAACACACACACTAACTTTCTCTTTTTTTCTCAGCAGCGGTTGCATGAAGGAATGACGGGTGATAAGCTGCATGTCAAAAGAGCAAAATCTAGTAACCACTTTTTCCACTGGTTTTTCTCTTTCTCTCTTTTTTTCATTCTTTCTTTCTTCCTTCTTTTATTTTTTTCGTTTTGTCTTTTTTAAGTCCCTCACACTCCTCCAGTCTATTTCCCATCATATCTTCTCTTCCTGTTTGTTCCTCCTGAGGTCTGTTGAGGACACAGGGGGCCGCTCCTTCTTCTCCTTATTCAACATCCAGTTTCTTCTTCCAGATGCTGAATGCTCGACCTGCGTTTGATTAATTTTACAGAGGTTCACAGAGATCATCCTCTCTGTCTCTGTGTGCTCTGTTGGGTTCACTGCATCTTCAGAGAAATGTTGAACAGTGTAATGAATGTCGGTCTTAAGTGGAGACTTCCGAGCACAACGCAAATCTATTTAGAGAACCTCTGAACCATCACTTGTGTAAAGTTATAGTGTTGCTGTCAGAGTTTTCCATAGTTTAACCATGAGTAGACAAAGCCATCAAAGCCTGTGTTCAAGGAAAACATGTTTGTGAAGAGCATGAAAATACTAAAACAGTAACAGTGTAGGAAACATTTCTAAGCAAAAATCTTCACATTCAATATCAGAGAGCCCAAGGAGTGAAAGAATACGTACATTTTTAAATAGAATGAACAATAAAGTCATAAGTTTTTAAAGAAACTTAATTTAAATCTGAGAGGTTTACAATCAAACTGATGTAAAAAGCAAAAATGAAACAAACCAAATCTGAAAACTTAAAACAGACACGTGGTTCTTTGTTTGAAGTCTTTGGCTGTTTGACGGTTGGAGTTTTTTTTTTTTTTTTTTGTCCAACGGTTGCCAGCAGAGGTAACCCCCCTCATCATCTCTCAGCACCTCCTAAAATGGTGAGCTGCTTCAAACAGAGCTTGATTAACGTGTGCGTGTGTGTGTGTGTGCGTGTGCAGATAAAGTACCATGAAGAATTTGAGAAGAGCAGGATTCGAAGTGATGCACCTCCTCCTGAAAATAGACAAGGTAACGAAGCACATTTTAGAAATACTGTACTTCTCTAAATAACCAAACCTAACTGTATATGTTTGTATTAACTGTGTGTGTGTGTGTGTGTGTGTGTGTGTGTGTGTGTGTGTGTGTGTGTGTGTGTGTGTGTGTAGAAGATGAAATGCAACCACCCAACCCTCCGAGATTCAGTCAGCCTGTTGGACAAATGCGTCCTGCTGCTGTAGCACCATCTGGTGGAGGGGTAAGGCTAATACACAACAATACACTGTACGACCAGAAGTATGTGCATATTCATGGAGTGGCAGAAATACATGTCGATTTAATCACAGTCACATATGTCGATATATTACATTATATTATTGAGACTCATTTGTAAAGCATTGAATAGAAATATCTAATGGTAGAAATCAATACATTCTTTTATTTACTTTATATTTAATCACTTGGCCATAACAGAGGTTTTTATTTTTTATTTTTTTTAAACAATCTCAATTAATGTGTTAAATTAATTAAAACTCGGGTGGCCAGGCATTTTTTTAGGGGTGACTGCTGCCACCAGATGCTACCCATCTAGCGCCACCTGTGGACACCTGAAACATTACACTGATGTGTGATATTTGAGCATCTCCCTCTAAAACAATGGCCGTTAATGTTCAGCTTAACAGCTGTGTTTAAATTAATTCAGTGTTGGATGGGGTTGAGGTCAAGTTCTTTCACACCAAACTGGAAAAACCATTTCTTTATGGACCTGTCTTTGTGCATTGTCAGGTTGAAACAGTAAACGGACAAACACAAACTGTTGACACAAAGTTGTGTGAATGTATTTATGTTATGAGGTATGAGTTTCTGCCAGTTTGTGCAGAATGTGTTGCATGAGTATGTTATGGCTCACTCATTAGGGAAACTGAATGGAAATCTGTTTGGATCATGTATAGTCTTTATTTGTCAGTGCATGTGTGTGTGCGAGTGCCTCTATTCATTTCCTGTGTGTTTGATTCACAGAAACGTTACCAGGCCATGTACAGCTACGCGGCAGCAGAAGCAGATGAAGTTTCTCTCCAGGAGGGCGATCTGATCTTAGACGTGGAGCAGATAGACGACGGATGGGTGTTTGGATGCAACCAGCGCACTGGGCAGCGGGGTTTGCTGCCGGCTAACTACGTCCGACCCGTGTGAAACACACACGCCTGTCCGACACACACCAACAACCATCAGGCTTATTTTCATGCAAATGAAAAAATTGCTATTTAAACAAAAAAAAAAAAAAAAAAAAACTGACTGGTTTTGCATTGCCTTTATTGTCAGAAATATGATTTTAAAATATGAGTAAAGGAGAGATACTGGTGATGGGTTCTTGAAGATTTGTGAGCCTTTGTGTCGTCAAAATGATGCTAAAGGTTAAAGTGAAATTATATTTTGTCTGTAACAGAAGCCAACGAAAGAGGAAGTAAGAGAGGAAAGCAGAGGGAATAATATTAAATAAACGTTACTACTACTACAGTTTACTACAATACTTCATACGTGTAATTTCTAATCTCTCTCGGGTAACATTTACCTTTTTATGTACATGCAATTAAGTGTAGCCCTGACAGAAACAGATGCATTCAAAAACTGAAATGTTCTGCAGTTGAACTAATGACTTAATGAGTTAACATGTCATAAAACCCATTCAACGCTTGTTTGATATTATATCAGGAAAGAGAAAAGCATAAAATGTATTTAGTCATGTAAGCTGATTTGATTAAAAAAAGTGGAATATTTAACTGCGTGTTTTTTTAAAAGACTAAAGATGATAATTTTGCTTCATTCATGCTTATGACTGCATATGCCTTCTACTGCATTGTTAATTCAGGAAATGATAATAAACATCAGTAATATACAACATATCAATACCTTTATTCAAAAACAGATTGCACATCATCAAATCACTATATGGAGTAAAATTTGACATAATCTAAACTGAATTGTTTAAAATAAGGCAAAAAATACTTAATTTACACATTAGGTTTCTTAAGTTAAAAACAATGCAACTTTAGCACCATGTTCTTTTTAAATCATTTAAACACAAATACAGACATTCCTGACACAAAGAATGAAAACATTTTTTGTAATAACTGACTGGCTCAGAATATTGTCACTAAAAACACCTCTTCAAGCTGTGAGAACAGGCGTGGCAGAGGAGAAAAAGGCAACTCGCTTCTCGATTTTGCTACGTAGCTTTGATGGGAGCCAGTTCAGCTGCTTCCCAAACAGCTCCGGGTTTCTTCCTATGAAGTCCTCACACAATCTAGAGAGCAAAGAAGGAGATCAGAATCAGAAATACTAAAACTATAGAAGTACATTTAAAATAAAATAAAAATAGCTGTGCTGCAGACTCCTTTTTTCCTGAAGCTGAATGTAATCTTTACTAGCTTCCTGTTACTTGTGGCAGATCATGTCCACACTTCTACCATTCTGGGAACAATTACTTTCTAATGACTGGTTCAGCTCATCAGATATGCATCTGATCTAAAAAAAACCACTTAACTTTATTGATAAGAAAATAAACTGTGTAAAAAGTGTTCTGAAGTTCAAAAGAACACAAAGCTACCATTTTCATCTCAATTGAGTCATTTTCATATAAACATGCCTATACCCAATAATGTAAAGCTCATTAGAATAACACCATGTCCTCTGTTGTGGGACTGTAAATAGTTCCAAGTCTTTAAAAAGGGTCTCTGTGGACTGTGTTAAAACTGATTAATCATGTGTGAATGGAAACACTATGCAAACATGCTGCCAGTGTTCATAACGCACAGTGCTAATGTAACGCATGTGACCAACCACTAACACAACAGAAAGTACACGCACAGGGCTTCCCAGCAATGTTACACTCCACACATAACAGAATATGAATGCAGAGCTGATATAAATAATAGATAATAAAAGCCAATAGTATGCACTCTTACGGAGAAATGACCCGACTTCTCACTTTATGAGCTCAGTAAACAGTTTCCTAATAAGTTTATGGTCTCAATCTCTAGTGTCGAGTCTTCTTCCATACCGCATGATGTTCATTTAGTAAATTATGGTCCCATTAAGAGTAAAATAGACAAATAGGGTATGCTTTTGGGTGTGATTGAAAGGTCATTCTCAGCGAGTCCGTCCAGCTCAACACGACAAACTCAGATCAAATACGAAGATTCTGTTACTGCATTGCCTATTTCTCACAAACATATTTTAGTGTACCGTTTAGCTAGACTACGAGATCGCATATGGCCAGGCGAGCCACCGTCGTTTCCTGCCACGAATGAGACGAAACTGTGCAGCCAATGAGAACCGCTCACCTCGCAGTACGTCACCTCTGCTGACTCATAACACCAAACTTCAAAAGCAGTACTCCACAAACCAATGAGCGAGGGCAGGAATAGGTTCAACACACCTGAAGAGGGAGTATGGCTGGGTCTGGAAGATGAACACGTCTCTGCAGTGATCTTGTGATGGAGCCCTCAGAACAGCCACCTGATAAGAGGATTGATAATAATCACTTGAGGACGGAAGACAAGTCAAAACTGGTATTACAGCATTTTTTTGTTATGTACACTTTCATTCATCTTTTTAAGGTATTTGTTATTTAAATATTTTGTGGGCTCTGTGGGTGATAATGTCAGCAGGTCCAACACTTTACCTCTACAACTACCAGATGGATTGGCACAAACCTTTATAGAGACATTCGTGGTCCCCAGTGGATGAATCTGTATGAATTTGATGATCCTCTAATTTTTCCTCTAGCGCCACCCTGAGCCCAAGTTTAGTCAGGAATACTATTTATGCCTCATTCATCAACACTACTAATTAACAAACGTTTACGCTGAAATGCTACCAGGCTAAGATTGTGAACATGGTGAAATGCTGAACATCAGCATGTTAGCTTTTTCGTGCTGCTACCACGGCTGTACGCTCTTATTTCTGTATGATTCCCTGAGCAGATCATTTCAGTGTTTTCAGGTGGCAGCATTTGAACATATACAACGTACACATTTTCACTAATCCAGTCTTGTGACTGTGTTTAAAGACAGAAATAGTCAGACTTTGAGTCCTTAAACTACTTAAGATTTATCTATGCAACACTTATGACACTGAGCTATAATTGGTTCACACAACATATTGCACAAGTTAAAACATTACAGAAGGAATGAGGGGTTTGAAGGCATAATGCTGCAATGTTTCACTGATGTCTGCACAATCCTTAATCCAAAAAGCTTATGCTGCTCATTATGTTTTACTCACTAAGACTTTGCTGTGGAGCTAAAAATAAAGCCTTCAAATTACCAATTGAACTATTAAGAGTACAGTTAGGAGAAAAACAGCTAGGCTAAATCCTTCACAAAATTTTAAAAGATTTTCTAGCACATACCGAGTCCATGAGGATCCGCATGTTGCTGCTTCCCCCGAACACAACAACATCGTTGTCACTTCCCAGGCACGCTGTGTGACACACCCTGAGGGAGACCAACATTTGGGTGAATAAAGAAGCACTTACACACTGATTTACAATGAGCTACTACTGTTAGATGCATATAAGAACCTGCTATCAAAAAAAATAAATAAAAAAAATTTACAAATAAACAAAAAAGGAACTTTAGGATCACATTATCTCCTTTTATGTGAGCAGAAAGACAGCACTTTCATGAGCTTCAGATTAACTACCTGGGCTTGTCCTTGTGTGGGTGCGTCATCTCGGTCCACTCTTTCCTCTGAGTGTCAAACTGCCAGGCATCATCTAGCAGACAGAGGGTTAATGGCAGAATACAGATTAAACCACAGGGAGCTTCACTTTCACTCTACCAGCCGCTTGAGCAATGATGTGTTTTGTTTTTAGAGTTGCATAAAAAGTCCTTCAACCTTGTCCAACACACTTGTCCAAGGCAGATTATGATGAATTAAGGCAATTATAATATAGGAGATAAAATGTTTTTCCTGGTAGTTTCAACAATTACATTCACCAAGCACAGGCTCCTGGAATAAGAGCATTTTTTAAAGTGACTTAATATGTCTTGTTGGAAAGTAAAATAAATATTATATTATATTACATTATTGTTGTGATGCACTAATACATCATAGTAAACTCCTTGTGAAAATCTACTTGGCAGTAAACAGATTCTGATTCAAACAACTACAGAGAGACACAAAACAAGCCCAGAGACACAAAGTCACAAAAAGCTTAACCCTAACCCAAACAAAAAGGAGACACAAAATGACTACGAGACAGAAAACCACCACAAAGATACACAAAATTACATTGCTTTATTTTCTCTCGTTTGTAGTCATTCCCCCATCTGTGCCAAGGGGGCATCTGTCCCATACTCAGCCCAGGAAGCAGTGTCTTACTCATGCAGCAGAACACATACAAAGTGAAGACTTTAACTAAAAAAAAGGTAGAGGCATTAGAGGCTGACACTTTCTGTGCGAGACTTACTGAGAGTGTTTCCGTCTGTGCCGAGACCTCCGTATATGAAGAGTGTGTGATCTGATACGGGCGTCATGGTGAACATAGAGCGCCCCAGAGGCGTACAGGACTGGGAGACGTCACTGGTGGAAAGTAACACACAAGTCAGTAAATCATTGGAAATAAATTAAGAAAGGAAAAGCTACTTGAACTACTGTAATGTGTGAAAGAGAAGGATGTTTTACAATTGAGTCCAGGTCCAGGTTCCCAGGTCCAAGCAGAACATGTCCAATTCTGCTGTTTCCTGCACACATACACCGTTTTAAGTAAACACAATGTGTCTTAAGTGTTAACTCATCATTACTATACCATGAGTATGTCTGCTCAAAATGCTGCTATCCATTTACATGGACGGACACACAATATGGCCAAAAGTATGTGGACACTCGAACATTTCACCCATGTGTGAACATCTCTTTACACACCAATGGGCATTAATCTGCTACAAACAAATCCCACTCTTCTAGTTTCAGGCTTTCCACCAGTTTTTCAAGCCTGGCTGAAGGGATTTGCTCCCATTCAGCCGCAAGAGCAATAGTGAGGTCAAACACACTGATATTGGGGGAGATCTGGCACGCTCTCTGCATTCCAGTTCATCCCTAAAGTGTTGGATCGGTTTGAGGTCAGGGCTCTTTGCTTCCAAACAAAACTCCATGAAAACCCATTTCTTTATAGATCTGACTTTGTGCATGTGGGCATTGTCACGTCGCAACAGGAAAGGGATGTTGAAACAGGAAAAGACCTTCCCCAAACTGTTAGCACAAAGTTGGAAGCACACTATTGTCTGAAATATCTTGGTATGATGTTATCATTAAGATTTCGCTTTATTAGAACAGAGACGACGAAACCATTAAAAATAGCACACAACAGCATGTGGACAGGGGTGTCCACATATTTTTGGCTACAGCACAGGCAGTTTAAAATTATAATGTATATAACTTGCTCAGCAATGTCAGACCAACTCACCACGCCACCAGATATGTAACCTTTGTTCCCCACAAGGGCGCTAGAGTGGCAGCCTCTGGGCGCAGGAACCGGACCCTGAACAACAAGAGTCCAAGATCATCATTTTGTAACAATACAACTTTGTCACCACAGGGAAAGGTGTCTTGGACCCAAATGGTGCCTCCATGTAGTAATAATAGAAAAGGAACATAAACAAAACAGCACATCCTGTACCAAATCACAACCCCAAACTACATTGCACATATTACGCAACCAGAGACAATAACAACACTACTGCAGCCTCAAGCACCTTTTTTTTTTTTTTTTTTTTTTTAAAATGGTTGAGTTTGGGGAACTCTATATCGTCTGCCAGAGGGCAAAAGCTCATACTCGCCATGGAGAATACTAGATGGGTCAGACGATATTGTCTGTGCTTGCCTGAGAACAAACTGCTCATATATTGACTGGAAGGACTGTGTTCATTCCTTCCCATGGCAGTGTGAACCAGAAAACCAGGCTTGTAAGTGTTCGGTGAGATTGCCATTACATGTTGACATCGCATATAGGCTGGTAGAATAAAAATCCTCTGATACCACCCCATACACTCAGAGTCTGCGTAAAAACTATAATCTGTAAGCAAGAACATAACATGGACCTTCTAGCTAAAAGGTGTTGTCCAGGTGAACACCAAGGCATTCCTCATTGTATTTTTATTGTCTAAAAAGTAAAAACACCAAAAAAAAGGTAATATAGCACAGAAAATGTGAAAAAAAAATAATTCTCTCTCATAAATATAATAGTCAATGGTCTGTTTTCATTAGTGTATAATCACCTGAATGTAGGAATCATTACATTATGTTTTTGTTACTTGCTGCAGGTTTGCCTTCCATGGGCTGCCATGTTTCTACATCTGCAACTACACCGCTGGATGCCACTAAATCCTTCACACCGGACCCTTTAAGTAAAGTCTTGGGACATGAAATCATGTTCTACTCACCTGAGTCTCTGGCATGCTCCACGTAGCAGTGTGTGTGTCAAAAACATTGACTTCATTGTTCCAGCCCCAGCACCTGAATAAGGCATTTCCAATTGTTGTCTAAAAGACAGATCGGAAAATGTTCTTTGGTTAGTTTTCCCTCTGGTGAGTGAATGTATGTATATATGTGTTAAATGTATTTTTGTCTCATTAGATATGCAGCTGCTGTTGTGATGGATTACTTACCCAGGACATCTCTTCCACGACAAAGCTTGCCGACGATGTGTTTCGTACCTCCCCCATTGTCTTACATCCATATCCACCAAAGTAGATCAATCTGCAGCAAGAAGAAAAGGAAATACTGAGTTCTTCACAACATTGATTCACATGTGAAACTACAGACAACTGGAAGTATTTTTGTAATAAATCTAAAGAAATTAAATTAATTGTAGAAGAATCATAATAAGAATCAATATTCCTCAACTAAATTCCAACTTTTCCTCCTGTAGAGCTGTTAATGTATATTTAAAACGCAAGATTAACACTGAAAACAGCTGCTGGAAGGCTCAGTTTGAGCTCATTTTCAGCCGTACATATGCGCTGGTCCAGCTACTCTCAATGGACAGTTTGGGTCCTGTGGTGTGACTCCCCAGGCTGGACTGACCTGTCTCCGTGAACCCAGCAGGAGTGTTTGTTTCGTGGTGATGGTGTCGTTCCCACAGTGTCGGTCACCCTCTGCCATGAGTAGTGCTGCTCTGTAAGGTCAACGCTGAACATCTAGAAACAGGAGAGTCAAATATATATGAGATCAATCATTGAAGGAGACTTTAAAAAGCACTGCAGGCCAGAGCAGATTTCCTATGAAAGCTCAACCAGGACAGACCGCACTGATAACGGAAGATTCATATGCACATTTCGTCTTTAAAGCCATTCTTGGCTACCTCTATAAAATGCTTCTGCCTCTTCCAGACCCAATAATCAAGTTGGACAATCTCCACTGTCTGGTATGAGCTTGGCATAACTGCATTTTTAAAATAGTACACACCCTGGGCTTGGAAAACATGCGTTGGGTACATATGATGGCATGTGCAATTGTTAACCAATGCTAAGGATTAATGATACAGGGCAAACCGGTTCGTATAAGATTCCAGGGTGTGTGGTGGTATGAATGTAAATGAAAGGGAGCAAACTTGAGTTTAGAGCAGTGGCTAATGATATGTCATTTTCTTTTTGTCTACCGTTTTGTCTTTTTAAGTTACTTTTTCTATGTCCTCAATGTATCCACTTTGAATTGCTATCTGCCTTAAATAGCCACTGTGTGTGCTTCCACTCAGAATATCTTGTTATTGCCTTATGTAAACAGGGACGTGTGGACGTTGTGACGTGCAGATGTTTAGAAACAACTCTTGCTTATCACATTACAACCGGTTTCTGTGCACATACCCGTCTGACAGTGCGTTGCTTTACTTTGTGTCCGTCTCGCCAAAATCAAATTAGAACATGTTCTAGATGTCAGATTTTTTTTTTCCCTTCATACAATACCTGCCAGGAAGACAGAAGACAGGAAGGCCCTGAGCAAGTCCCACTTTGGGCCTCTCGTATTAGTTACATTTTGCCCAGTACTGCACAAACCTAAAGAAGCTACAGGCAAAAACGTATTGTTCACTCCTAATAAAGTCACAGTAAAGTCATTTCAGTGTGTGGTGGTTCCTTTTGATCTAAGATGTTCCTGCAGCCTACCAGCACCTGACTGCTACTGGCTGTGCATGGGGAGTTTTGTTTCCTAGGTTTGACATAGTGTTCATCCTGCAGCAGAAGCAGTATGGACGCCTTTAGCTGCATTTTCACCCAAGGTACCAGGAACTTTAAGCCCCAGGATCCTCCACAGAGGTCTAAAGACCCATGAATATTAGGCAAATTAGTCTGTGGATGTATAGAAAAGAGACTGTTGTTTTTACATTGCAATTGGACTTCGTCACCAGGCCATCTGCTGTATGCCTTCTATTGTAACTTCTCCTGATGGGTCGAAGCACAATGAACAAACAAAAAAACTAGTTTGTGGCTGAAATAAAATGCTGCGAGTTCTTTTGGTAGATACTACCCCTCAAGACTTTTTAAAAATAATTTTTAAAAAAAAGGTCCCCGAAACTTAATTTAGACCCTGGTCCCTGCGGTGGAAACACACCTAGTTCCTCCAAAAGGTTCCTGGTCCCTGGGGAAAGTTGTTGCGGTGGAAACAGGTTTTCAGGGCTTCAGAAAAGCCGCAAGGACAGAAGGTTTTGTTGTTAAACGACCCTCTGGCTCTTTTAAAGAATGGTGGGTATTTATCTTGCAGGAAAAACAATACTGAGCTCGGAGACTGAAACGCGATGCTAATCAAAGACCGGCACAAACCGGCTCCAAGACGAAGCCAGCTGCTTTCACAAACAAGGGCTCAACTTGTGGTCGTCTACGACAGCTCACCTGGTTTGTGTATCCAAGGGAGTCGCAACCTGCAAAGATGTAGAGTGCGCCGTTAACATGAGAGCCACAGAAGCCTGATAAGTCTGGGGGTTTGTCTCCAGTGATCTCCCGCCACTCCCTGTCACAAAAGAAAAAAAAAATTCTTCATCAAGTTGTATGCCATATTTAAAAGAACCAACTTAAATCAAACAAACACGCTCTAGGCCGACGTCCATAACTTTAAATGTCATGATGACACAGTGTCGATAAACAGCCGCCTTTCTATATCTTACCACGTCCCGCTGTCTAAATCACAGAGCCATATCTCATCACTGGGCAACATGACGTCCTCTCCAGCAACAACCTGGGGAGGAGGAAAGAGATAAAGTCATGTTTGAAAACACAGTGTACTTGTACTCTTATCAGCTGAATAACCCCCCCCCAAAAAAAAAAAAAAAAAGATGCAGAGATTTGAGGTTTAAAGCTGTGGCTGTGCTGACCACAAACATTAAAACCTGGTTTTATGTGACATTTTCTCATCCAGTACAAACTGAACATCTGTAGCCACAGCAACAACCAGGATGCAACGAGATACGGCTTCAGAAATGTTTCCATGTTCAAACATGTTCACGTCTCTCACAGGGAAGAATCCTGTTGCTATCAAGTTGTTTTTGAGTGTATTTCTGCATTTTTTCTATATGCAAATATCCTCTTAGTTACCTGTTTATTGGGTAAACCTAATACAAGCTACCACAGCCCTGCAATAAATCTTTATTAACGTTATAACCTTTATGATGGTTATAGTGCTCTGGTTTTTAATTTACACCACATTACAGAGGCATTTATTGAACTTTAGGGTCCCTTTGAGGGCTGTTGTTACTGGGGAATTGTGTTGAGATGTCTCAAATATTTGTCCACCTCACTTAAATTAATAAAGTTGGATAATATATTAGAAACACCTCTCAATATGATGCAATTAAACACCACAAAACACAGCCTCAAAAATGATAAAAGAAAATAAAAATTCTCTAAAAGTTTCAATAAAAACAAACTTTAATCACCTCCATGAAGGTAGGATGTACTGCAGGCGTGCTGTAGTGGTCTTTATTTAAAATTAAATTAAATTAAATTAATTTCAGCTTGAAAAACAACATACTGGAGTGACTGGAGGACGCATGAAGTTCCCAGAGGAGAAACAGGGACACTTTAATCGGCTTGTTTATGTCGCTCCTCGCAGATATACCTGCACAGGTAGGCCTATAAATCACACACCGACCTTGCTCACCTGGTAACCTCCCCACACATACAGTGTGTTGTTGTCAATGAACGCCGTGTGGCTGCTCCTCTCCAGCCGGCTCTCCGGGGCGGTTCTCTCAGCAGCATCCATCCCAGAAACTGTCCGACTCTCTCGCCTGTTGAGCCGCGAACTCAGCACTCAAATAAAAACAACTAAAAAAAAAAAAAATGGTTTCCAGAGTGGGGAATGCGAACGGGAATGCGGTGCCGGGTGAGGGTGCAGAGACCTGATCTGCTGCTCCGGCTGAAGAGACTGGATTGGAAGGCTTTGCGGAACGTGTTTTACAGGCTTGCTGTCCTGGCTTTACTCCTCCCATCAGCTGTTGTTATGTACGCTTACTTCCACGGTGCACCCATTTAACACCTTGAGGGTTGAAGCAAATCTTCGCAATATTATATAGGCGTATGTAAGTGCGTGCATTTACAAGAACTGAGCCCTTATTTACTCTCTGGATAGGACACATAGACCTTGATTGGTTCATTCAGGTTTTTGTGCTTTTAGTTTACACATAAGTTCTGCAGTTTACATCTAATGAAGTGAAATGTATTGAGGTTAATAAGCTCAAAATGAACTGTAATGTTAAAGAGGGACCCTTCTGACTCATCAAACACAGGTGTAACTAATTCAATTAATAGTGAGCCCACAACATTTCTGTGTGGAACCTCTTTGCGTTAATGACAATGCAGGGAGCAATCATTGTGTGATTAGTTGCACCTGAGCTTTTCTCTTTGTGGCATGTCCCTCCCCCCCCCACACACACACAACTCGAGAAAACTTGAGCCTAAGTACAAATTTGAGGGATTTGTATGTCCAAATTGAGTGAATTTGAATATTTGTGATAAACAGAAGGGTTAAGAAATTATTCTACCTCTTAAGATAAATAAAGTATTTAAAACCCTCTTGGATTAACTTGAAAATGTATTGTCACACAGCTGAAAACAGTTTGTTCTTCTGAGCTCATGAGAAGTTTACAGGACAGTGGCTCTACAAACATAGTAAAAGTACCTTGAGTTTGTACTTAAGTACAGTACTTGAGTAAATGTACTCTGTTTACACCCCCTCCCTCCCTTGATGTTTTTTGTTTTGTTAGTTTTCCACTGCTATATCAGTATAAACCATATTTTTATACAATATACAACAGATATGCCATTATCGATGCATATACATACACATAAAAATAACTTAAAGTAAAATGACATCTGAACAATTGTTTAAATACAAAGAGACATTACAGCTGCAAGTTAAAAGGACCACCGTGTAGGATTTAGTAGCATCTAGAGGTGCAACTAACTGAACACTGCAAGCATCGGTATCTGACAACCTGGGAATGAGAACAAAGTGTGAAGGAGAAACTTTGGTGGCAACAAAACTCACGTAAAGTCCCTATCTACAGCCTGTGTTTGGTTTGTCCGTTCTGGGCTACAGTACCTGTGAAAACATGGTGGTTCAACATGGCAGACTCCCAGAAGAGATTCAAAAAGTAACACACTGACACTTATTTCATAATAGTCATTTATACATAATAAATGAGATGACAGTTAAAAAAAAATACAAACGAGGAATAACAGTACTGCAGTATTCTGTACTTGCCACTTGCAAGTGATGTGTTCTGCATATATTAAAATGAACTTCATAAGTAAATCCTTCAATGTGTTTTCTTCTCTGTAGATTCTGCATTAAAAAAATCTATAGATATGTTAATGCTGTGAGTTCAACTCTACATCAGAGTCAAATACTCAAGAGATGAAAAAAAAAAATAGAGAAAAATGTCAGCAATGCAGGTTTGTTTGTTGGTTTAGGAGTAATTCTACGTGCTAGAAGATATCACAACTAAATTATAGTTGAAATATCAATTTAACAGTCATAGCTAAGTGCAAATATGCAAAATGAATTTTGACTTCACGATCAGTGAAATCCAATAATTTATCCCAAAAATCTTATTGTAATTTGCACATCTTACAAATTCTGCCACGCATGTATTGTTTATTTATTTCAGCAACT
Source organism: Dicentrarchus labrax (assembly GCF_905237075.1). Taxonomy (NCBI): domain Eukaryota; kingdom Metazoa; phylum Chordata; class Actinopteri; family Moronidae; genus Dicentrarchus; species Dicentrarchus labrax. The sequence goes on along the minus strand of NW_026136712.1, from coordinate 19,300,387 downwards.
TTATAGGTTATATCAGCGTGGCTCACCACACGAGGAGCATAACAGATTGTTTTACCAAATATATTCTTTAAATCTCTGAACCTTTCGGGGACTACAGAGCTGGATTTTAAATCAAACATCTCAACGCCTATTATTAAGATTTATAAACTTTAAGAGAGAAACATTCCACAAAGTCTTCTTGGCGACTGATTTTTACCTTTACACAAATCAGTATCTAATGCAGCAATATAATTTCATCTTGTGGTTATGGAAAAAAAACAGCCTAATGATTTTTGGCCACAAAAGAAAGACAAGAGGAAGACGGTGTAAAGCTTAAATTAATAAGAAGGCACAATCAAAATCTGTTAGAACATTTCAAGTGCTGTTTTAGATATTTAGCATGTACAGTACCCAACCCCACTGCTGTGTTACGTTTAAATATGTGACATATGATGAGTGTGCTACGGAGCATTTCTGGTAAACACGATGGTTAAGAACGTTGTACTCGACACAATGAGACAAAGTAAAAACCGATGATGTAAAAATGTCTTGGCAGCAACCTTTCGCGGCCGTTGAGTCCTTTGTTTGATGGCATGGCTGAATCCGAGTTCAGAGAGGTATTACTGTCACTGGTCGGTAACATTTGGCTGCTTTATGTCAGCAATATGAGGCTCAATGTGCCTCTACATTAGTGCAAGAGAGTCAAGCTACTGCAGCACCTTCCTCTTCAGTTTTAAGGTCAGTTAGGGCAGGCAAATCGCACTCATAATTGCACTTGAGGTTACTTCATTGTAAAAGCTAGATTTTATTATTTTTCTCCCCATCGGCGGTCTTCCATCTTTCTGAAAAGGGGGATGGCCTGTTAGACAAGCTGCGCTCAGAACTGCAGATCCCTCTCAAGGTATTTCCTCATTCGCTGACAGCGAGGACACGAGATCCCCGGAGCCTTGCAGGCCAGGTGAAACACGGCTTTACAGTCTTTGCACCTGGTCAGAGACAAAAAGAAAGCATTGAAAACTCAATGTGAAGGCAATATAGAAAGAAATTTCCACATCTGGAACAAAAACTAGTAACGGACAACTCTTAACTCTTGTTATTTACTTTGCATCTGTTTTTTTCTAATGTATTCAGTCAATAGTTTTTATTTGACATAACTACCTAAGAGAACATAAAAATAGAACATTTACAAGATCTCTTCACTTTGTTTTCTGTGTTGTGAAGTGGCATGGAAAATTGTGACACAATGACATTTTCATTTAATTATGATGACAATGAACATTTGTTTGCTTAATCCTTATATAAATCCTATTTTTGTTATACTAAGCCCTAACTACAATCAAATCAAACTGTAGTTTCTCAGTACACAAAAGGCAAAGTCAAACTTCACTAACATAGCAACAGAACTGAAAATGTTAACACACACACACACACACACACACACACACACACACACACACACACACACACACACACACACACACACACACACACACACACACACTAGTGTATAGTGTCTGAGGCTTATTTTTGTCATTAGCATAAAATTAACCAAGAGAAACTGGAAATGGTGGCGACCAAGCTGCAAGATGGAAGAACAGACAAAGAAGTGGAAGAAAGATGCAGATTTTACAAAAGGAAACACAACCAGGGATGTTTCAGACCGATCACAGACGGTCAAACATTAGAGCTGCTGTGTCAAAGTGTCCCTTCCATAAACTGTTGGGGTTTGGGTTGAATCTTAACAAATATTTTAGTGTTGCTGTGGGGCAATATCTTAATAGTGCCAACCACCAGGGGGCAGCAATGAGTAGTGTTCCTACCTGTAAGCTACACTTACCTATTTTACTTTACTAGACTTATTTTAATGAACGGACTGAACAGTCTTGGCCCATCATAAGGATGTATAACATTAGATCATAAACTGGAAAATCCAGGGGAGACACTCGGTTGTGCTGCGAGTCTACCATCTTAAAACTTTACTTTAACGACACTCCCAACACCGGTGGGGATGAAAGAGAGGGGCTGAGGAAAAAGGGAAGGTAGTGGCCTAGGATACCATACCTGGTGGTGCTGTCAAACTGGAAGGGGAAGATGATGTCGTTGGCGTGGCATATCTGACAAATGAAGCCACGCTGAGTGCACAGGTCGCAGTGGAACACGTGGTTGGAGGCGTACTGCGATAGCGTCATCAGGTAGGTTCCGTATTCGCCCTCTGCTATCTAGAAAAAACCAAACACACTCACACATTAAGATATTTCAAAGTGGCAGATGACTGGTGCCACAAGATAATCCACACCGCAGATACCTGTCGCAGGTCCATGACGCTGTACAGGTGGCTCGACTCCAACAGGTACGTTCGTTGCTCCATTCTGGTGGAGAATAATAAAAAATTAAAAAAAGTATATAATAAAATGCTGTAATACATTATGGTAAAATGTAAAACACACACACATCTACACACACCTGGCTTGGAGTTTCTTGCAGGCTCCGCTGCGACAGGTGAGCAGGTAGTCGCCCAGCAGGCGTAGCTTCTGCCGCAGGCTGTGGGCCTGAGCCATGGACTCTGCATGCTTCACCAACTCGGGGTTCAACTGCTCCAGATTCAGCAGAGGCTCCTGTGCTACCTGGGCCAGCAGCCACAGGGCCTTCTTAGACACCTGGACACACACAAACATACACGTCACACACGAGTGCTACAGGAAAGAACTGTATAGAGCATGCATCACCAAATGGCGGACCTCGGTCCGGATCCGGCAGTGATGGTTCTGACCGGACCCATGAACAATCTCTGATAAATTCACAAGAATAGAAATTTTCCATGGAGCATTTTTCTAACGGTCGCGGGCGCTGCTACTCCAGTTAATACGGCAATAGCGTCACTCAACTGAGCCAATCAAACCCTTTGTTTACCCTGCACGGCCAGCGCACCTGAGCAGAGAGAAAGAGACAGTGCTGAGAGCATGGCTTGCTCTAAAGTGAGGAAGGTAGATGCGGAAAACCGTTGTTTTAAAGATGAATGGACGGAGACATTTGTGTTCATTCTTCCAGCAGACAGTTCAAAACCAGTGTGCCTCATATGTTCAAACGTCGCATTAATTAAAAGTGGCAACGTGAAGCGCCACTACGAACACGGCAGAGCTCCTTTGGCGAAGTTATCCCCTGAAGTCCGAGCTGAGAGCACGCAAAATAACCCAACTCCGAGCCCAATATGACAGGTCTACTGGACTCATCACGCACACATTTACAGCCCAGCAACGTGCAACGAATGTTCACTAAGGGTATCGTGGATTTTGGGGCAACATAAAAAACATTTAGTGATGGGACAGTTGTGAAGGAGTGCTTAAACGCGATTGCAGAGACATTATTTGAAGGAAAACAAAAAGACGAGATGTGTGAAAAATCAAACAAATCCCCATGTCAGCTTCAACAGCAACCAGAAAATCTGAAATATTAGCAGATGATGTACTGGCACAGCTTGATGCAGCTATTCAGGTGCACCATGCATATCGTTGGCCATCGATGAGTCCACAGATGTTACTGATAATGCCCAGCTTTTGGTGTATGTGAGTTTTTTCACAAAGATGAAGGAGCTCTGTGAGGACCTGCTGGGTGTAGCACCACTTGAAACACACACAAGAGGAGAGGACATATATGGAGCAATAAAAGAGATGCTGAGAAAGAGGGGCATGGATCCGAAGCAGGTTGTGTCTGTTACTACAGATGGTGCCCCTGCCATGGTGGGAAAGAGCGGGGGCTGTGCCCCGGATGAAAGAGGACAACCCACATCTTATTGCTTACCACTGTCTCATCCATCAGACTGTTTTGTGTGCCACTTTATCAGAACAGTTTGCAGAGTAATGAACACAATGATGAAACTCATCAACTTCCTTAGGGCATCCTCAGCCATTTTTTATTTATTGTTTTTTGAACATGTTGACCTATTTTACTTGAAAAGTAAGCCTTCAGTTTTAGGCTGGGACCTCTCCAATTTAAGAAAAAAAGAAAGATGTTTAGTCAATGCTCTGTTTGCACTTGATTTGTTCCTAAAGGAGACACTTTTATGACTTTTGTCATAAGTGTAGGCCTTCGTTCTTTAGGCTGGGACCTCTTTAATTTAAAGAAAGTGGGTTATTAGGCTCTGTTTGCTTAATTTATTTTATTCTGAGGTTTCTGTTTTTTTAATATGAATAAAGGCCTTAAATTTATTTGACTGGGAATGTTTTTATGGTAAACTGCTGGCTGTTTCCTATATAAGTGCACTCTGTTAAAAGTGACAATAAGTATTATTGAAACCATATGAAAATGTGAACATAGGGTAGCCACAATAATAAGACACAAGCTGGACTTCGGTTCGGACCTTTATTTGGAGGAAATTTTAGTAGTGGACCTCGTGACTTTTAATTGAATACCCCTGGTATAGAGTATCAAAATTAGTATCAAAATTGATGCAGCAGAACCAGATATCAATCTTTTTTCTGGACAAAACTGGATGCCTACATTACCCATGATGCAACTTGACTGCAGAGAGTTGGTTCTGAGACTGGGGTGTGTTATGTTAGTAGCGGCTAATGTAACCTCATGCTGCTAGCCTCGAGCAGAGAAGAGGAGTGGGCTATAGAGGTCTGGTCACCTCATTCCTTTCTAACTAAACATCCACAGACCCAACCGACGCTGACTCAAGAGACATCACTTGAGGCAGTCCCCCTTTAAATGATCAGATATGCAACTCGAGGCTTTTGGTATCACTGGTTTCAACACAGTTTCGCCCAAGTATCACCTTGATACCTACGTACGTAGTTAAAACGTGATCTGCATATGCTGCACCTACCTCGCGTTGTGTGAGGTCCCAGTTGTGTACCATGCGTGAAGGGATGATAGTGGTGTCTCCGTGGTGACAGGAGTCACAGTAGTACTGGCCCGAGAACTCACACAGCCTGGCTCTGCCACGGGACGGGCCAATCTGCTGAGGACACCCTGCGAATGACACACAGTAAACAGACCTCAGTTTCACTCAGGCTCACAAATACAACACGCACAGACCTGAGGATTATTAGAAACCTAGAAAGACTTGACACATAACGACTGTTTCCACCAGGATACACAGATTTTTACATCTTGTCAGTCAGAAAGGAGCACATACTGAACAACTGAGTAACTGGACAATAGGGGAACTATAATTAGTTCCTTTTTTTCTGAGCTAAAACAGAAACTGACGAGAAAGAAGTTTGCTTTGCTACTTTATACTGCAATTGTGCAGAAAAGAGAAAGAAACTAAATTGAAATGCTACATTTGAATGAGATGGAGGTTTGACAGATGAGGGCAACACAGACTATAAAGTCTACAGTGGAATGGCTTCACACCCTCATTTTTTCTTGATTTGTGTGCTTCTACCACAGGTAAGTACGTTACATAGTTAAATGGTTTTCGTTTATTGTTTTTGTGATTGGGAGGTACAGAAAATTGATCAGATGCTCTACGGATAGTTGATAGTACCTGCACATTTAAAGCTCTGCGTGTCCAGCCCCTTTTCTGAAGGCACAGTGCACAGATGAACTAGAAGCGCTCCATCTTCTTTTAGTCTGTGCTGCACCAGTCTGTGGAGATTTCCAGCCCCCCCGAGGCATGCTACAGCTGTATCCCCAGAGCTACCATCCTCCCCGCTCTCCAGGTAGGAGTCCAGAGCTCCACGAATCAAATTCCTCCAAGAGCGAGCCTCATCTGCGTTCTCCGCCCTGAGTCGAAGCGTCTCCCTGACGGTCAGGATTTTGAAAAAGGCCGGTCCTCCCTGAGAGACGTCAGGCACCACGTCCCGGATTTCCTCAATAGCGTGGTTTTGCCGCATCAACTTCCTTCCCTCCTGTACACGAAAGCCTTTCAAGGTCTCTAAGGACAGGGAGAAGACCAGAGGTACCCAAGTCCGAGCCTCAGGATCTACGGAGAAGTACAAAACAGCTTCTTTGATGGCATCCGTTTCCAAATCAGCAGTCCGAGTCCAGTCAAAGTCCTGTAGAGGAGGAGCCTCCTGTAGCCCGTATGTCCCAGAGTCAGAGGATGACAAACCTCGTTCGGGACTGGAAGGGGTGGAGGACGGGGTCGACACATCCACACCATTCTCACTGGAGGGTTGCAGCACCTCCCACTGCTCATCAGCACGAGATGCTGGCCGGCATTTGTTGACGGCCTCCACTATCCGGTCCACCCAGTCCTCAGCTTCGTCGCGATTGGCTGCCCGGAGGTACAGTCGCTTCCCGGGGAAGGCCAACTCGAAGCGGCCCTCAGTGGAGGAGATGCGAGCGTCTTCGCATCGCACTAGGGAGCAGTTGTCATAACACGTCCGCTCCTCTGCGTTCAGATACTGGCGGAACTCGAAGGGTGACAGCTCACAGTAGTAGTCGCGCCACAATCCCATTGCACCTCGTCGTTCTAGATGACCGAGCTTCAGCAAGCCGCGAAACGGGTTGGACAGCCCTGACGGACAGACAGATGGACAGTAATGGAAAGTTAGGGAAAAGTGTCACTTGATCTGATCTATTTTCACGTCGTGGAAACTAGTTGACAGCTAAGACAAATTTTATTTTGTCAAAAGAAAAACATGAAAAAGATATGAACAACATTTAAAGGAAACAGCAGTGAAAAGATAAGCTTATCATAATTTCATACTGAAAATGAGCACAGAATCAACCATTTATATCAGTTTTGGTAATGTAATCATTCAAATGTTCTAAATAAATGTCTCTGTGATAACTGTGACAAAACCAGAAGCCAAGGCAGAGGGTTAAGATGATCTTTACTTTCACAAATAATTAAATGTTGTATCGACTGACATAAAATAACAGTAACTTAAACAGCAGTGGTTGTTTTCATGCTCTTACATTCTCTAATTAACATTGTGCCTTTGGGTGACCTGTTCTTGACCAGTGAAAGGGTTAAATTATGAAACCTGATGGTGTTGTGAGACTATACAGTGGTTGTTCCTGGAATACTGCCCCCATTAACAACAACAAATTCTGCGTAGTCCAAGCACTTCCTTGTAATAATGAACCGTCACGAAGGTCTCTCTTTACAAGTCAGGTGACGTCTTGAAATAGGATTACATTCCAGTGCAATCTGGTCACGTCCCATTAATGATGTAACAGCAGGATGGAAAACACCTGCGTGACATCACTGTTTGGGGGTGTGGCTCGAGTTGCAATATTTTGATTATCTCATTCCACAGTTTCTAGTTTGTCAGGAATTTACAGCCCTGTGTAAACAGTTAATATTTACCTTTCAGAATACCGACTCCTTGGTGGACACCTTTGCCGACCAGGTGTGTTCACATTGAAAGTACACTGTGGAGTTTTTGACCTTTGGTAGTTCTATCATGCAATGTTTTAATAAGTGGGAAAACCCTGCCGTCAGTTTTACACCGTTCAATTGAACTACAGGTGGCAGTAACACACCGAGAAGCAAAAAAAGAAAAACCTGTGTTGCAAATGTTTTAGGTGGAAGGAAACTTCAAGAATATACTGAAAGTATATGAGCTTTGTTTCCTTTGCACCTTTAGTCTATGACATTTGAAAGCAGTCTAGGACTTTAGTTCACAATGATGAATGATTGATGACAAAGAAAAGCAAGAATCTTCTCATATCAGAAGAATTGTTTTACTATTTCTGCTTGAAAAATTACTAAAACAAATAAATCAATCATCAAAATTGTTTTTTTCTGATGACTTCTGTTTAATTGAGTGTTTCAGCTCTAGATGAGACGGATCAATCTAACTGTTTGTAGGATGAAGATGAACTGTACTGTACTGTGTGATTTTCTTCAGTTAGGAGATAGAATACCTATTTGTCTGCGATGGACGACACTGGGAGGTGACGGAGAGACCTTGAGCTCAGCTGTGGGAGCAGGAGGCGCCTCGTCATGGTCCGTCACCTCCTCCAGATGGGGTTTGTAGATGTCGTCCTCAGAGATCCAGCAACGAGAATTCTGCAAAGTAAACGACAAGCTTTTTTAAAATATATATTTCCCCGGTTGCACGGTGAAGGGGAACAATGTTTTCCTACAACAACTTGAATAGCAGATGAACATAAATGGGTGCATGTCTGAAAGCACATCATACAGGAAGGCAATGAAATCAACCTACTAGCATATACCTGCTATTTAGGACTTCAATATTTAGTCAACTGATCAATTAGCATGCAACAACTCCGATAATCAATGACCTCTTAAACTCTGCTAAGACACCTATGTCCTCGGCCGACATTACTGTCTTTCAAAGGCTTTAGCCGGCTCAGTTTGGCCCAATCTCCATCCTAAAGCTTAAGCTCTGAACCCTCACAGACTTAGCTGACGTCCTCTGGTAAGTGGTTGAGTGTGAGAGGCTGCAAGGAAATGCTATAAATAGGAACAGGACCGCAGCTGTGACATATCAGTGACATCTTTTGAAACACTTGTTAAAAGTTTTATTCATTCAAGAAAGTTTTATCGCCAACATGTCTTATCTATATTACCATTAGAATGTATCTTGTGGGTTTAACTACATTTTATTTCTGTATTATTCTAATTTCCTGATTCACTTCCTGCAGTCCTGAAATGTTATAATGCTGGTTCAACCATATAAAGCACTTTGTCAGTCTGGTTTTGAAAAGTGCTACGTTAATAAAGTTTATTCTCATATTACTATACGTTACCTTGACAATGGCAATACCCTACAATTGTAGGTTTTTACGTTTTTACTTTATTTGAGGTAATAAAGGAAAGGAAATTATGATTTTACTCCTTTTTGTCAATACAGCATCATAACACTTACACATTAACTTCTTTTTAGTTGTTACTCCTCCCACCGTCATTTCAACGCTTCAGGATGATTGCCTTGGGCAAAGTCTACAGAAATGCTGACTAACAGAAAGTGTGGATAAATGTCTGTGGGAGAGCCTTCATGACACTGGGACAGCCCTAAGCCCTTGTGGATTTACCGGGAATGTGCCTCAAAGTGTGTGAGTGTGTAGGGATTGGGCCTTTTAAAAGCTAGAGTTAAGATACTGGAAGGGCTACTATGTCATGCTAGGTTTTTGGGAAGGGGGCTAAATAACCCTCCAAAGTTAGGGATATAATAATTTATAAATATAAATAATTGTCAGATTAATGAATAGTCAAAATAATAGGTAGTTGCAGCCCGACTTTCCCTGCTTTCCAACAAAAATTTGTTTTAGATCAGATTTTTATCAATGGGCCAGACCGCAGAGAACACAGAGCTAAGTGTATTCAATGAATAGACCGCTGTCTGTGAAAGAGGGGTTCCTGTTATCACATGACTTTGGGGTTAACAGTGTGAGAACTTAACGGTTCGTCCACGCCGCCCACCTGAGCAGTGCGTGGCGGCTGCCTCGCTGAAGCGCCGCAGCTCGCACGCCTGAGGTGACCACACAGAGAACGCTCCTGCTGCTGCCAGCCCTATCTTTCTATACTGAGTTTGCCTTTAATAAATACAGTACAATAAATGCCCTGTGCACATATGAAAGGATTCTGTCCACAGAATTGCAAGAGAGCTTTTAATCTCAAACAGATACAGGAAGTGCTGAGTTTAAAAAATACATTTATATTTTTTCCATGTCTGTGACATATTATACAGATACAGACAATGAAACTATGGTGAAAGGTGTATATGTTGCTGGTATAATGTCGATATGACTATGAACAGATCCTTTTCATTGTTTGTTTGCTGGGAACCACATGGCTTGTAAAAAATAAAGGTGAATTGTCGATGTAGCCACGGTGTGGCTGTTTTAATCTGTTACCTTCGGTGGCAAAATAAAAAGCAAGACGCAGAAGCAGGCCGCGTAAACCAGGCTTAAGAAACTGTGAATAAGATAAGCACAAATCTGTCACTTCTCATCATCTGGGCTAATTAAAATTGCCAATGTGTGGCATCTACAGAAAGTCCTATCATTTGGAGGAAATATTATCATATCCTGGAGCTGTCCCTGCTTGGACATCAAATGTACACAAAACACAGAATATGGGTTTTAATTTGTAAGAGTTCGTTTTACGGTATTATGATTTATTTTATTCTGCCACTTCTTAATAAACCTGGTATTCTGTCACCATTATTGCAGTAGTGAAGATTTTTCTTACACAGCTGGACTGATAACATGGCTACTCATGATCTCCTTGGGTGGAAAAAATACCACATCCCATGAATTATTGAATTGCTTGTGTTGATTTTCCACCCTAGCTTCCAGTATTAAGAGTCACACATCTTATTTGTCACTTCCTCAGTGGGAAAACACAATAAGTCATTCAGGAGCAAGCGCAATTCTGCATTTCCCTTTTTTTTTGTAAAATCATCTGTCACGTCTTTAAGTTCCAGTCGGGAAAAACACAACTTTTATAACCGACAGGAGAGGATGTGAGACATAGAGTTAAATCCAATCATATGATGTGATTTCATAGATAGAGGCCTTGTAATACCTGTGGCTTTTGCTCATCTGTGTGTGTTATTTTCAACTGAAAGCAATACGTCTACAAATATACTTACCGACAGAGAATCTGAGGACAACTTCCTGCTCAGGACGCTGGTAGAGCGACGTGGGCCTTGATACACCGAAGGCTCCGAGGGGCTCTTCTCTGAGGTCTCTGCTTGTTTCTCTTCCTGGACAGGCTTGGTGCTCTCCTGAACTCCTTTCGAATGCACTTCCTCTACGGGCTCCACAGACTCCCCAGGCTCGCTGCCTGTTGAGAGCATGTCTGTGTTCAAGGGCAACTCAGAAGAGGCACTAATGCACACTTCAGAGGGAGAGCAGTCCACATGTTTCTCTTCAGATGATTGCAGCTCGAGGGCTGCTGGCGGTGGATCTGAGTCAGACAGTACAGAAGAGTATGAGGGTTGGTCTTGGGATGGCGTAGGAGGACCCTGGGTCTCGCTGTCAGAACCACTGAAAATGGCCGTCTCGGAGTACTGATCTGGACCCGTGCTGGAAACAAAGGAGTCTTCACGCATGGAGTCCTGACTGCAGTGGCCGCTCTCCCGAAAATCTTTCTGGGAACTACAGAGACAAGGATATATCTTGTTATGATTTATTTTAAAGGATAATGTGGACATTATTATAATTTTTTTCTCAACAAATCCAATGAAAAAACCAAATCCAACAATGTGTTAGTCTGTCTATAAATACTTTCTGACTCCCAACCCTGTCTTTTGCTCTCAGACTCATTCCTACTGAAGATGTAAATCTATAAAGATAGATATATTGTTTCATTATTTTAAATACACCTGAAGCTGGACACTGTAGTTTTTAGCAAACACTTCTTAAACAGGAGGAAACATTTGCAAAGCATTTGTTGAGAACTATTTTTAGTGGTTATCTATGGCAGCAGGACAGTGTACACGGTACGAGAACTGAAACTAAACTACAGTGTGTAGTGTGTCATGTCAACATGTCACCCAGTGCAACCAGTTTGGCTCATTCATGTGTTTCTAATAGTTTTAAGACAACAATGGGGCTCTATGAAGCAGAAAAGATATATCAGGCATTGGCTACACAGAAAACAGGATGAATGTATTGTTGGCTTTGAAATAGGAAAAACTAGAGGGAACGCCACTGGTTACAGTGCATGCCACAGAACTGCAACACTGCTAGTTCAATTCTAGCTGGGGATCTTTGTTGCATTTTCCCCATCTCTCTCCCCACATTCCCTGTCTTAACTGTCCAATAGGAGTGGTATGATGTATTGGGAGACAGTTAAACAGTGATACAATTATGTGAAGATTAAAATTGGTGCGATAAAAAAATGTATTGTGGTATCAAGTTGCAAAGACTTCAGTTTCACTTTTACAAAAAAAGAAAATATGTCCACTTTATATCCTCAGAAATAAAAAAGGATTCTATAAGTGGATGAAGAGAAAATATATTTTGTAGATGTTTGTCTGAGAAATATAAAGGAATGATTTTCAGTCATAAATAGTTCTCAATCTTTTAGAATTGTTAGAGAATCGTATGGTGAGTGTATCATTGCATCTAATTCACCAATAAACGGTGAGAATCTGCAGGTATCAGCCTTATCCTAACTTTCAACTGCTCTTGTGCTCCAACAAATCAATAAACACAGCTAAAAGATACACTCACTCTTTCTGTGGCCTCTTGGTGCTAACATTGATGGGCATGTCCAGGTCACATGAAGACCAGTGCTCTCCTGTCGGGCTGCGGGGGTCCTGCCCCTGCAGGAGGCTGTCAGAGCTCAAGCTGGAGGAGAGCTGAGAGGAGCCTGTGGTGTCCAGGCTTAAATTAGATGAGTTGAGGGGAGTTCCACCCCCTTGTAACACCCCTGACCCTCTCCCCGACAGCAACACCGGGCACCCTCTCTGCATATCCAGTGCGTCGGATGAGCTTGACGACTGAGAGACTGTGTCCCATGATTCTTTGTACTTGGCGGTGGGAGGGTCGCCGCCATTGAGGGGCAGTTCGATTGCTTCTGCCTGGAGAAAGGGGCAAAGTCCAGAGAGAGCCAGTGGCGTGGTGGTCCATTCGTTGAGGACAGCTGACTTGTAAGAAAGGTTGAATGTAAGAGACGCCAGACCCTGGAGGTAGCTGAGCAGAACTTCTCGCTCCTCGGTGTCCAGGAGCAAGGCACTGGGCTGATAGTGGGCGCGCAGTTTGGAGTCCTCCCGAAACAGCGACGCGAGGTAGCACTCCAGCAGGCCGTGGTTGAGGGCCAGCCGAAGCCATGCCCGGCAGCGCCCCACGTCCGTGCCCACAAAGCTGATCTTCTCCAGCTCTGTGATCACATCACTGGGGATTTAACAGAGAGTGTTATAAGACTTTGTATTACGTTTTCACAGAATAAATGAAGGATTTCTGAGGCTGCAAATACAATAATTTTCATTATTAATTAAACTGATGATGTTCTTGGTCTATAAAATGCCCATTATTTAGTTTACTGGTTTACTAGACAATGAAAAAAGCAGCAAGTCATTGCATTAGAGAAGCAGGAATCAGTGAATGTTTGACATTTTACTAGTACATTTTTGTAATAATTAACCAATTACTCAAATAGTTGCCAATTCATTGTTTGTTGATCGACTGATCAATTCATCAACTAATCATTTCAGCTCTAATAATAGCGTAAATGTGCCTTTACCGGTGGGTGACGGTCTTGAGGAGGCTCCAGAAGAAAGGCTGAGGGAGGGGTCCTCGGTCTCCCTTCCTACTCCGGCCCCCAGCCTCGGTGCGCACGTACTTGCTCTTGATACCGTGGATGAAGATGGCCTCCAGGGCACAGCAGAGGAGATTGGCATCGCCGTCTTCACTGGTAACCACTGCGTCGGATGTTACATACCGCTTCTGCAGGGCCTTCAGCGACTGTGCCAACTTCTCTTTGATCTACGTGACACGTGCCAATGCACGGGAGAGGGAAATATTATGAGCTTCCTCATCTGTTTTTGCATACCAGTCAACTAAGGTGTGGTTTTCTGAAGCCGGTTGGCAGACTGACAAACACTTCTCGGTTTACCAACACACACAAGAGGCATATTTATAATTTTCTGCATTACAATCTACGGTGTGATGAGGAATAGACAGAGTTATATCATCGGCCATGTTGTTATGAAACAACAATGTCAAGATTACCTGTCACATGACACCTACTGTCAGCTGACATGGAAAGAGAACATAAACGTATGCCCTCCTTATGCAGTAGGTTGCTAAACACTTTGAGGAGGCCTTGGTCTGGGTGTTCTCCACAGTGAGCACTGAAGCACCCTTCTTTTTGCTGTGTTTGACTTGGCAGGACTTGAGAAACACAGCTTAAAAAGATTTAAAGAGGACCAAATCCCTGCCCGCTTTCTCAGCTTCCTGACTCACACACACATTAATTCAGCAAGTCAGCAGTGTTCACTGTACATTGTCTGCAAAGCCATGCTGTTCAATACATCACAGTAAAAATGTACGCATGCGTTTATGTGTTCTGCTAACTATAAACTAAACCACTCAATCACCTCTGTCCTCCCTTTTCATTGATAAGATCAGCTGGCCATTGGCTTTGCTACTGATTCTGCATTTGGTCTTGTCCCTTCAGATTGTCTCTTAAGCCTATTGACACCTATGACAGTGTAAGTAAAGGTTCATCAAGATCAACGGCGTAATGTCGAACACGTCTGAGTGCAGTTTCAACAGTAAAATTACAACATATCCTACTTAAATGTCACAACCTGACAATGTTTCGTAAAAAATCCATCGCAGGAGCCAATAAAGCCAATCCGACTCCTTCACCAGAGGCATCACAGTAACAGTAAACGAGAAAACAACCAGACCGAAGTCAGAAACAAGATCTCTGCACAATGGGAAAAGCTTGTGGTGTTACCTGTTTGACATCTTTAGCCTCGGGTGACGTATCGGGCATCTGTGTGGCTAGCATGGCACCTCCCGGGAAGGTTTACTCCCTCATGGCACACTGAAACAGAAGAAAAACAATTCCTTTGACTTATGCAAAATGTGACTCTTTTCAACACTCCAACATCTCTAACAACAACCATACTGACCCCTGCTACCCTTGACATTTAAGATGGATAAACAAGTTGTGCAAGCGTGTGTGCGTGTGTGTGTGTGTGTGTGTCCTGGAAGAAGAGCAAGACATGTGACCATACCTCTTCCTCACTTCATATTGGCAGCCCATTTGCCACTGAGCAACCAGTGCATTTTCCATCACAAGACCGCATTGTGTGACATATCTGCGATTTCATGGTTTTACTGAGTAACCACTTTGTAACTGAGTCATGTGAGGCCGCTGATTAAAGATGGTGTCTGCAGGGGAAGTAGCTTCAAAAACCAAGTTCCCCAATCAAAACCACTATGAGAGCAAATCAGGATCGAGACAGCTTGCCACCAAGCTTCCCTGACACAATCACACCCAAAATAAGATAAAAGATAAAATACCTCTAGTGCCAAGCTACTCACAAACTGTAATATTATATATATATTGCGTGTTATGCACATATGTGTACGGTGTATAATAAGTGGATGTATTTTTGCTGGATGTATGTTTGTTTACTTGTATTTTAAAAAGGTGCGATAGACATACAAGTTATTATTTATATTATTATTATTAGTAGTATTACTTACACTACAACAGTAGGTAGGCAAGTGGTGTAAAGTATTAACCTTACAGTGGTGTAATAATCAGATTGTTTGCATGTTGTAAATTTGACTAAACGCATGTCTAATGTCTAAAATCGCTTTATTTTAATGTTAGTTTAAGGTTTGGGGGTGCTCGACGGGAAACAGAAAACCAAGACATCGTAGTATTATACATACAGAACCAAAACAAGCTGTCTAAACGACTTCTTAATAGCAGTTTTTGTTGACGCAGTGAATCACCACACTGACAATTTACACCTGAATGTGGCGTTAGCAACCAAAGCTAGCCTCCTTACCGAAACAGGTTGGCTAAGTGGCCATGAAGCTCCAGAGACAACCGCGTATCCGCCGCAAACTACCGTAAAACCCGCAAATGTTCCGCTAGTGGCCGGTTAATCCGTGCAGTCGCTCTCCATCGCTTCAGTTCAATCGTCCAAAGACGCAGAAATATTTGCGTTAACTAAGATTTGTTTCCTCGAAACGCTCTCTTGTCATTTCTAGCTGAGGAGAGCTGCATCATGGGAACTAGCTACACCAGTGATGCATTCACTGCTCATGAGGAAATACGGTCAAAGTGAGACGGCGTTACAGGGACGCGCATAAACGACAATAAACAGTTGTTTTCACGTTGTTTGTGTGTCAGTTGCACGCCTGCGCGTATACAGACTTCTTTGTTTGTTTGTTGAAGCACAAATAAGCCCGAACGTCGTAATATCTAACAACGCACATGCGAAAAAACCGCCGTTTATGCGTGTTTCTTGCTTTATCCAATTGGAAAAACACTCAAGTAAGTGCCCGAGCTGCGCCTCATATACTATACACACTTAATCGTAGAAATCAGCACATAGTTGCGTCGTCATTTCCTGAACTAACGTCAAGTTGAAGCGGCGGTAGCGGCGGCGCTAGAGCAGGTAGTTGTAGTTTACGTGTAACACCTAAAGGCAGCGCAGCATTTGAGGCGTGCTGGTGTTGTTGCTGTGTGTGTGTGTGTGTGTGCTGGCATGTGAGTACTTTGTGTTCCCTGTCCTGTTCGAGACCGTCCCTGTTAGACTGACAACAGAGTTCAATAAAGTTTCAGTCACACACTCCACAGCCTTTAAACTGTGCTGTAACTCTACCCCATTAACCCCACACTGCAATAACAAGGATTAGTTTGTTTTGTTTACTTGATTTGAAAAAAAAAAGAAGAGATGTGTAAAGATGAAATGAAGTAAATGTTAAAATCCTCACAATCGGTTCTCCCTGGAGGAGATCCATTTCTAGTGCAACTACAGTCTGGAAATACAGTGATTACAGGTGATATTTAGGACTCATACTGTCTTGGTTCAACAGGGGCCGCCAGAGTACAATAATGGATTATATCTTTATAATTAGATTTCTTTTCTACTTTTATTTTTAGTGCACATGACTCTCCCCTTTCCAACCTACAACATTCTCACCTTATTATCACTAAATTTCATGTTTGGCAGAAGATTACATATTATTATGTTATATAGAAAACTGATGTAGCTACAATGTCAATCCAAATTTCTTTAATCTGTGCTCATGTATTATACATCAACACTCAAAAAACATGAGGAAAATAATGTGTAATAATGGGATAAAATCAATAGCCTATATTATAAAAAAAACATTGCTCTAATTGTGACTTTAACGGCACTTGTATAATTCATATATTTATTTATATGCTTATTTTTAGATTATATACCTCTCATTATTTTTATTTTTATTATGTTCGTTTATTTTCCTATCATTTATTTATTTATTTATATTTGTTCGGCTTTTAAAGGGACAACACGCACACTAGACATACTGAGCTTTATATAAAATACACATAGACACACATTACATTTACCATACAGGAACAATAAATGATAAATGCATTTTAATAATACCATACAGGTAGATTATATTATGAAATAGCAACGAAACATCTGAAACGTCATTACGTGAGGTGTGATTTTCACATCTGAGAACTTCACTGCCGCCGCATTCACTTCCACTTTCTCTTTGGGGAAGCGCTTTCTATTTCTAGTATGTCTGGTATGTGAACACACTGCAGTCATATGTACAGTTTTACACTTTTTAATCCTGATTATTGTTATTAAACTACTGATAACAATTCCAACAAATAGAAAATAATATTTTTTAAACACATAATGTCCATCGCACAGATCGCCTGAACTGAACTGAACAACCTTAATGAAACACTTGATTGGCGACACAGATTTAATTCAAGAAAACTCATTTTGTGTCTTCGTTTCCTTTAAAATTGCAAAAATATTTCCAAAATGTTTCCTATGTGTGATATTTAATAAGAACCCTGTTTGTTTCTACCGCTTTTATAGGGTTTCTAGCCTATATGCTATTGTGATTTTATATGAGGCAATATGGTGCCTCCTTCGGTATTACAGCTTCGATATTTATATGCAACATCATCTTATTGTAGCATAGATATATATTATCATAAGGACACTAACTCAAATCAACTCGAAATGTGAGATACACTGAGGATTTGCCACAGTGTTTCCAGGTGTATGTCTCGAAACAGAAACAGGTGCGTCCTACAGTATAAAGGAGGCACTGCAGGTCTGCTCCAACACAACCAGCACTCATCTGAATTTACTCTATACAAAGACAATCTCTACCTTTTTGAAAATGCTCAACAGGATTTTCTTTGTGTGCCTGTCTCTCAGTCTGTACAGTGCAGGCTCCTCGCTGAGCTGCAGATGGATCATGGATCATAAATTCAGACAGCACAGTGAAAACTCTTTGGCTCTACTGGATACGATGGTAAGTGGACTTCTTATTGTTTAAAGTCAGTGAATTATCTGAACTGAATGAGTTTACTTTACTGTCTGTTTACTTCAACACATGATGTGTGTGTGTTTGTGTGTGTGATGCAGGCTAATAACTCCACTAACACCACTGAGGATGCTGAAGTGGAGGACACTGTGGCCTTCCCTAATCTTCTGTACAGACAGGCGTCCAAAGCATCAGTAAGTCATCCTCAACTTCTGTTTAAGTGAAATACAAAATATAACACGTGATTATTGATTTGTGTGGGTTGTTATATCTGTTATATATTCTTCTACTTCTTCTTCTTCCAGGCTGAGGATCAACTTGCCTTCACAGTTCAGATTCTTGATGAGACGGCTGCCCTGTTTGAGGAGGATCACAGCTCTGCATCATGGGAGGAGAACACAGTGGAGGACTTTGTCAATGTTGTAACCCGGCAGGCTGACAACCTTCGCTCCTGTGTGAGTAGAAACTTTTAGTGACACCACTGAACTGATTTCAGCTTCTATTACATTCATATACATTTCCAATGAATTACTGATGAATGTGCCAGTTAAACAGCTCCACAGTGACTGTGTAAGGAAGATTTCTTTGAACACATTACAGGTGAAATAAACTGTTTTCTAAATATTAATTTTCTTTTAATTCATTTAGATTGGGAGCCACGGCCACAAGAAGAAGAACACAAAGCTGCACATGCACTTCAGGAGACTCTCACACCATGTCCTAAAGAAAATGGTCAGTCTATTTTATTCCTATATCATTTTGGTCTTACAGATATGAGATATTGTATTTTTGATGTTCTAATAATGCTAATATTCTTCTGTCTGTAGGGCCACAGTGCTGAAGCCTGGGAGCTGATCAGGAAAGAAATCAAAACCCATCTGATGAGAGCGGACCAGCTGGTTTCATCTCTACTCACCACCAACTAAAAGCTGTTATCTGTCTGTCAGATTAACAATGTGTTCATTTATTTATTTTACATGAAGTCTATTTATTTTTCTATTTATCTATTTATTAATATATTTATTGAAATTAGTTGTTGGAATTTTAATTAAATGTCTACACAGTCAGTATCTTTATATACATAATATGTTGTTATTGAAGTTTATTTATTTATTTATTTATTTATTTATTAATCTATTTATTAACCTATTATTTAACTAGTTATTTAACTATTTATTTATTATTTTTCTAAAAATCTAATTTGTCTATGCTGTTGAACATGCTTATTTTTTTATGTTATAAACAATAAAAAAAACTTTGACCAAATAGAAATGTGTTTTGCAGATTTTTATTTCTTTTTACAAACAACACACAGGAACATGTGAGGCCTCGTTCAGATCATGATACGATGTTTGATGATCACGTACAGTACACCTGAAGATATAAGATAGTGCTGACAATAAATTGTCAAGTCAGGAAATTAAAACTGACAAGTAATAAGAGTACAATTCAAAACATTTAAAGTCTCAGTTATTTCACAAATACTTAAAAATTAATTAATCTCATATGTTGTAGACATTAAATCTAGTTACATACAGTCACAATCATACGCAGTACAGCGTATAGTGAAATCTATATGGATGACATTTTTCATATAGAGCAGGTCTAGACAGTTATCATTATAAAATTATTTATAGACTCTAAAACGTTTGAGTTTGAGTCAAGTTGATGTTCACTAAATTAAACATGGGAGGGGTGTGAGGTAACCAGTCTCTTCTTTTTCCATCCATGTGCAAGATTTATTGTATTATTTCTCAAATATATGTGAGAATCAGAAAACTCTTCCAGTGAATGGGCCTATGCTGGTTAAATAGTCACGTTAGCAGCTTTGTGAGGCTGTAGTTAGGCATAGCAGTGTTTGGAGCTAAATGCTCATGTCAGCATGCTAACATACCCCAAAAATGTACACTCTCCCAGGTAGCTTAACATGCATGAAAGGACAAAGTCAGGTGACTTCCCTTCCCTTATGTTAAAGCAACAAAACTACTGGGTTAGGTTTAGGAAAAGCTCCATGTTCAGTCAGTAACATGGGTCCCTGCTTTCTACACTAAAATAAATTTTCTGTCATCCTGTTTCCGCTTTATCTAATCAGGATAATGGAATAACTTACAAGATGAGGTCCCTTGTGGAGATTCTCAAAATAAATCAAGAAATCGATACAGGAGTACATTAGTGGGCTAGATGGCTTTTTGAAGTAACTCGTGTTTTTTGTTGTGATCCACGATGGATCATGTACCACTGTTGCCACTGTTGCCAAGTGCTTCCTCATGGTGGGAATTGTTGGGTTTCTACAAATAATTTTATAATGATAACTGTCTAGACCTGCTCTATATAAAAAATGTCATCCATATAGATTTCACTATACGCTGTATTGGTATGATTGTGTGTAACTGTATGTAACTGGATTTGATGTCTACAACATATGAGATGAATAAACTTTTAAGTATTTGTAAAACAACAGAGACTTTAAATGTTTAAAATTGTACTCTCATTACTTTTCAGTTTTAATTTTCTGACGTGACAATTTAATGTCAGTACTATCTTATATCAGTAGGTATACTGTACGTGATCATCAGACATCATATTATGATAGAAATCTGAACGAGGCCTCACATGTTTCTGTATGTTGTTTGTAAAAAGAAACAAAAATCTGCAACCCTTTAAAAACAAACACATTTCTCTTTGGTGAAAGATTTTTTTATTGTTATAACATAAATAAAATATACATTTTGCTCAATAAATGTAAATTTAAGACAGTTCTTAGACACATAACTCAAGAAATAGTTAAATAGGTAATTTAATGAATAAATAAATAAATAAACTTCAATATTAACATTAATTTAAAAAGATACTGACTGTGTAAAAATGTAATTAAAATACAAACAACTCAATTCCATAAATATATTAATGAATAAATAAATAAATAACTAAATAAACTTCATGTAATAAAATAAATGAATCTGACAGACAGGTAACAGCTTTTAGTTGGTGGTGAGTAGAGATGAAACCAGCTGGTCTGCTCTCATCAGATGGGTTTTGATTTCTTTCCTGATCAGTTCCCAGGCTTCAGCACTGTGACCCTACAGACAGAAGAATATTAGCATTATTAGAACATCAAAAATACAATATCTCATATCTATAAGACCAAAATGATATAGGAATAAAATAGACTGACCATTTTCTTTAGGACATGGTGTGAGAGTCTCTTGAAGTGCATGTGCAGCTTTGTGTTCTTCTTCTTGTGGCCGTGGCTCCCAATCTAAATGAATTAAAAGAAAATGAATATTTAGAAAACACAGTTTATTTCACCTGTAATGTGTTCAAAGAAATCTTCCTTACACAGTCACTGTGGAGCTGTTTAACTGGCACATTCATCAGTAATTCCTTGGAAATGTATATGAATATAATAGAAGCTGAAATCAGTTCAGTGGTGTCACTAAAAGTTTCTACTCACACAGGAGCGAAGGTTGTCAGCCTGCTGGGTTACAACATTGACAAAGTCTTCCACTGTGTTCTCCTCCCATGATGCAGAGCTGTGATCCTCCTCAAACAGGGCAGCTGTCTCATTAAGAATCTGAACTGTGAAGGCAAGTTGATCCTCAGCCTGGAAGAAGAAGAAGTAGAAGAATATATAACAGATATAACAACCCACACAAATCAATAATCACGTGTTATATTTTGTATTTCACTTAGACAGAAGTTGAGGATGACTTACTGATGCTTTGGACGCCTGTCTGTACAGAAGATTAGGGAAGGCCACAGTGTCCTCCACTTCAGCATCCTCAGTGGTGTTAGTGGAGTTATTAGCCTGCATCACACACACAAACACACACACATCATGTGTTGAAGTAAACAGACAGTAAAGTAAACTCATTCAGTTCAGATAATTCACTGACTTTAAACAATAAGAAGTCCACTTACCATCGTATCCAGTAGAGCCAAAGAGTTTTCACTGTGCTGTCTGAATTTATGATCCATGATCCATCTGCAGCTCAGCGAGGAGCCTGCACTGTACAGACTGAGAGACAGGCACACAAAGAAAATCCTGTTGAGCATTTTCAAAAAGGTAGAGATTGTCTTTGTATAGAGTAAATTCAGATGAGTGCTGGTGTTGTGTTGGAGCAGACCTGCAGTGCCTCCTTTATACTGTAGGACGCACCTGTTTCTGTTTCCACCTGTGGTAAACACAACGTAAACGAGGTTTAAGCTGTCACATTTCGATTTGACCTGTGAAAGAAATTCTCCCACAATAAAAGCATGAATAAATATCAAAACAAAGGTCAAATATAAAGCCAGATAAACATGTTAAAAAATTATCCTATTTTGTAAAACCATAGAAAATGCATTTTTATAGAAAACCTCTAAACACAAACAGACAAACACAAATATTTTACTTTTATTCGATAGTGGAAACGATGGTTATTATAGGAATATTATTGCGATTTTAAAGGCAAACAGAAAAGTAGACACTCTAGTTGTGATTGAATTGAAATCACCTGACTGATAATGATTATAGGCTATTTTAACATTTATTTATCCAATTTTGTTTGTTTACAGTGTTTCGTATTTTGCATCTTTCTGATAATTCCGTTTGTTTTTGATGCCGCATATTGCATCATTTGTGGTAGTGGATTCATAATAATCAATAAAGGATAAGGGAGTGATTGCGCTGTGTCCAGAAGGTGCCATAAAGCGGAAGTTCCAGCACAGAGAGAATGAAAGTCCCTGCAGCAGACTGTGGATAGCCTACGTAGGTCTGAAGATAACAGGAGCGTTTTATTGTGAAATCCAGCTGTTGCAGAAGCACGAGCACAGAAATAATCCCCCATAAATAGAGATAATAATAAAAATGTATTTTGGGGACATTTTTCTTTTTGTATTTATCTGTGATTATTTATGTCATTGTGCTGCTGCAACAACTGAATTTCACAATAAAGGCTTATGTTATGTTATGTTATGTTATGTTATCTTGTGTTATCTATACTTATCAATATGTAATCTATTGACACACATTTGTCCACACTCTGCAGGCTTACAGTCCTAATATAATACAATGTGATATATGTATCTGTATCAGGCTGAATATGTGCTCTGATGTGTAAAATAAAAGGTGAAGGAGAATCCCCTTCTCCACAGGCTGTCTGGTTCTCACGTTGAAGCCGCCATGTTCTAGTGAAAACAACGTGAAATGTCACTGATCACTTCATATGAACGAGCGTCAGAGCTCACTTTCATTTTCTCTCTGTGTTGGGACTTCCGCTTTAATCACTGCTGTAATCATTATTGATTATTATCGATCCACATATGAACTAATGATGCAATTCCAACAGTTTAAAAAGCATTTTAAATACATTTACCGTCGCGTGCAGAGTGAAAGGGAGGTGATGACGGTCAAAAACATGAAATCTGTAATCACTGTAAACTAACTCAACTTAATAGATAAAACAGCCGAAAATCATTATCAGTCAGCTCATTTATATTCAAAGATAATTTAATTTAAAAATTAAATATTCTATTTTGCTTTAAAACCCGCAGCACTATTCCTATAATCCTATATATATATGAAATATCATCGTAGTAACCTATTCCAATATAATTTATATGAGCTGAAATATGTATTTTATTTAAACATTTTGTCATTCACTTTCCAGAACAGTTTGCTTTGTGATATTCAGGAGATTAGGAGTAAAATGTTTCTCATGTAGAGAAAAATGGTCTGTTGATATATGGTAGAATCCAAACATACGAACTTATTGTCTCCACTATATGTAAAGTAGGCTGTAACTTAAATTAGAGACACAGTTGCGTTCAGGAACGTTCCCATTAGCCCTACAGACCGGAAGGTTTAATGCCACTCTTTTTGGCTTGATGATCATGAAAAACTTGAATTGTGCTTCAAGAAGGAAGAAGCGAACTTTTGAGGGAGAGAAGACAAAATATTTAGTTTGAGACGTAGCCTTATAATAATCTATAATTTATCTATAATCTATCATTTTATAATTTAATGTTTTATCAGTGCAACTGAATGTTTTTGGTGTCTTGTCAACCCACGAGGGTTGAGCACTTTGTGCGCATGACGAGAAAATCAAATCAAATCAAATCAATCAATCAGAAAATCAAAAGAGAGTGAACTGTGTTTTCTATATGAAACACATTTTCAAAGGATCATTTTTAATAACAATTCTTGTGGGAGATTTTTTTCACTACTCCAAATCCGAAATGTCTAACCATGTATGTAAACCTCATAAAACACGTTGTGTTTACCACAGGTGGAAACAGAAACAGGTGCGTCCTACAGTATAAAGGGAGGCACTGCAGGTCTGCCTCAACACAACACCAGCACTCATCTGAATTTACTCTATACAAAGACAATCTCTACCTTTTTGAAAATGCTCAACAGGATTTTCTTTGTGTGCCTGTCTCTCAGTCTGTACAGTGCAGGCTCCTCGCTGAGCTGCAGATGGATCATGGATCATAAATTCAGACAGCACAGTGAAAACTCTTTGGCTCTACTGGATACGATGGTAAGTGGACTTCTTATTGTTTAAAGTCAGTGAATTATCTGAACTGAATGAGTTTACTTTACTGTCTGTTTACTTCAACACATGATGTGTGTGTGTTTGTGTGTGTGATGCAGGCTAATAACTCCACTAACACCACTGAGGATGCTGAAGTGGAGGACACTGTGGCCTTCCCTAATCTTCTGTACAGACAGGCGTCCAAAGCATCAGTAAGTCATCCTCAACTTCTGTCTAAGTGAAATACAAAATATAACACGTGATTATTGATTTGTGTGGGTTGTTATATCTGTTATATATTCTTCTACTTCTTCTTCTTCCAGGCTGAGGATCAACTTGCCTTCACAGTTCAGATTCTTAATGAGACGGCTGCCCTGTTTGAGGAGGATCACAGCTCTGCATCATGGGAGGAGAACACAGTGGAGGACTTTGTCAATGTTGTAACCCAGCAGGCTGACAACCTTCGCTCCTGTGTGAGTAGAAACTCAGTGGATTAACACTAACCTTACTTCAGCTTCCCTTACATTTAAAACTTAAAGACAAACATCAGTTATGCTAAACTCCACTGTTGACTGTGAAAGGAAGATTCCATTGAACATAGTACATGTGCCAAATGAACAGTGTTTTTAAATTCATGTTGTTGTAATTCATTTAGATTGGGAGCCACGGCCACAAGAAGACTAACAAGAAGCTGCAAATGTATTTCATGAAACTTTCAAGCCACGTCCTAAAGAAAATGGTCAGGTTTGTGTATTCCTATCTCATATTTCTATGTATCAATCTATCTACAGTATCTATCATGTTCTAATAATGCTAATATTCTTCTGTCTGTAGGGCCACAGTGCTGAAGCCTGGGAGCTGATCAGGACGGAAATCAAAACCCATCTGATGAGAGCGGACCAGCTGGTTTCATCTCTACTCACCACCAACTAAAAGCTGTTACCTGTCTGTCAGATTCATTTATTTTATTACATAAAGTCTATCTTTTTTTAAAATCTATTTATTGAATTAAGTTGTTTGTACTTTAATCCATTACTTGATGTTCTACACAGTCAGTATGAAGTACACAACCACATGAAGTCTATTTATTTATTTTTCTATTTATTCATGTATTTATTTATCTAATTATTAAGTTTTGATTCTGTATTTATTTTTTTATTTGCATTAAACAAAATGAGAGCAGACCAGCAGGTTTAATCTCTACTTACCAAAGCTGTTATCTTTCTGTCAGATTAACAATGTGTTTATTTATTACATGAAGTCTATTTATTTATCTATTTATTCATGTATTTATTGAATTGAGTTGTTTGTATTTTTATAAAATGTCTACACAGTCAGTATTTTTTATAAATTAAAATGTTATTATTGAAGTTTATTTATTCAAATTTTTCATACCTGCAAAAGCAAATAAAAATAAGACTTTCTCCAGCAAATGGATGTGTTTTTATTGTTTTCTCTCCTGTGACATAAACAAAAGGCATACAGATTCTTTAACATAGTGAAACAATCTTTGCTCAAGCTCTGATGAACAACCAATGTCTGTTTCTGTAGGACTGGGTCTAGTTTGCATGCTCGCCATAGTTGGCCTTATTTGGTCCAGTAAAAAGTTGTTGGTAGAGACTCGTAGCCACTCCAGATCACCGATGGAGAAATCGTCTGTGTCATGTTACCATGATAAAAGAGGTCGAGTCCAGTTCATGTGAAGCTGCCACAGGGAAAGGTCTGTGGGAGATCTCCAGTGCTGAAGTCAGTTTCGGGGTTTTTGTTTTTCTGTGGCCCTGACAAAGAGAAAGTTGACATCCTCTGAGATTTTGATGAATCTTCCTGCACGTTTGTCTCATCTCTCTGAGCCGCTGAGTTTTCTTGGTTTTTATTTCTGTTAGTTAGGTTTATGGGAGAGGGAAGAAGCACTGATCCCACGGCCCCTATTCAAGCTGCTTCTCTTGTTTTTGATTTTTATTTTGCCCATCAGACCTGTTGATTGTTTTGAAAAGTTCTGACATTTTCTTATTTTATTTTTTATTATTTATCCCAAAATGGACTATTTGATTATGTTCTTTTCCAAAAGGCTGTATGGAGGATTGTAATATTCTTCCACTGAGCAGAAATGTGTTTATTAGTTTTATTATTGTTACATAAACAAAGGGGAAGCAGAATTTCTTTTTGAAAGAGTCCAATCAAACAACACACAGGAACATGTGAGGCCTCTTTCAGATTTCTACAGTAATACGATTTCTGATGATCACGTACAGTACTCACACCTAGTCAAGGTTTAAGATAGTACTGATATTAAATTGTCAGAGAATTTAAACCAAAAAAGTATTTTGAGTGCACAAGTACAATTCTTATCTTTTTAAAAATACTTTATTAAGCTTTTATTGCCTTTAATTAATAGCGATAGCTGAAGAGTGGCTCTACCAGGTGAGCTACCAGGATGCTCACCTGGTAGAGCCAATTCTAGATATTTAAAATCTCAGTTGTGTCATGATTAAAAATAAATTCATCTTGTATCTTGTATACGTAGAAATTCAAACCGGTTACATACAGTCACATACACAATCATATACAGTACAGCAAATAGTGCAATCTATATGAAGGACATTTTTCATATCGATCACAGGTCTGTTTTCCTTATGAAATTATTTACCCAACAATTCCCACCAAGAGCAAGCCATTGGCAACAGGGGCAAGGAAAAACTTCTTTTTAAGAAGCAGAAACCTCGGGCAGAGCCAGGCTCAAGGTGGGCAGCCGTCTGCCTCGACCGGTTGGGTTTAGAGAGAAAGAGAGAGAAAGGGAGAGAGGGGGGGTAGAAGGGGGTAAGAGAGAGGGGGTAGAAGGGGGTAAGAGAGAGGTGTAGGAGGGGCTAAGAGAGAGGGGTAGAAGGGAGTAAGAGAGGGGGTAGAAGGGGGTAAGAGAGAGGGGTAGAAGGGAGTAAGAGAGGGGGGTAGAAGGGAGTAAGAGAGGGGGGTAGAAGGGAGTAAGAGAGGGGGTAGGAGGGGGTAAGAGAGAGGGGTAGAAGGGGGTAAGAGAGGGGGGTAGAAAGGGGTAAGAGAGAGGGGTAGGAGGGGGTAAGAGAGAGGGGTAGAAGGGGGTAAGAGAGGGTAAGAGGGGAACACTGTGTTGTCCGAGCTCCTTTTTTTTCTTCCTTCCTCTATGTCCTGGGTGAGAATTCTTCCTCTGGATTAATGGGCACCATACAGGAACACGATTTTCAGTCCTCATCATGTGTCCTTTCTCAGGCTCCAAGATCACAGTCAGAGGTGGTCCATGCTCTGCTGTCACATACAGCAGTGGAGCTTCTTTTAGCTCTGGTGAGCTCAACATGAGCACTTTCGTAAGCTCTGTCATCACAGTATACAGCATAGGCCCAAACTGTGGAGCTTCTTTTAACTCTGGTGTCACAAAGAGTACTGGTCCAAACTCTGTTATCCCAGCTAACAGTGGTTCAAGCTCAGGCATCAAACTGTGTAGTAGTGCGAGCTCTGTCATCACACACTGCAGCTGCAGAAACTCAGAGTTCATCGGCAGCCCAAACTCCGTGTTCATTGTGAGCTGTAGTGAAATCTCCAACTTCACCATCAGCACTGGTCCAAGGTCCATCGCCACAGTCAAGTCCGTCTCGAAGTCCACTTGGATTTCTATCAGCGGTCCGAGCTCCATTGTTAAAGCCGGCAGTGGCCCAAGCTCCATCGTCAGTGACAGAAGTGGTCCAAGCTCCGTTGTCATAGAGAGGAGTGGTCCGAGCTCTATCACTGGAGGCAGCAACTGTCCAAGCTCTGTCTTCAAAGTCTGTAGTTGTCTCATTAGGGTCATCATCAACAGCAAAGAGTTGCTCAAAAACTGGGAAATGGCTGAAAAATAATGTGGAAGTCAAACAAAGCATTTATCCAAAATATTCCCTATCAGTAAAAGCAACAATGAGGTTTATTTGATAGGATAACTTATGTAAAATATATATGAAGACTGGGGATGGGCCAATATACGATTAATTGTGACAATAAAAAAACATGAGTGACTTCAAACAGCTATCTAACTGCTGATGTACAGTCCTTTATTGATTTCTTGATTAATTTTGAATGTCTACAAGTGCCTGTCACCACATCGGAAGGTTTGACTTTCCCACTGTGTCCCCACAAGAAAAAGTTAAACCAAATACTATGGATTCCTAACAACAACAGGGAGGTCAGGTGATCTGTTATGCAATAAAAAAATGTGTTATCAGGATAGTATTGTTAATTATTTTGGCCAGGATAATGGTGACATTAAATTTTAATATTGTCCCATGCATAATCAAGTCAGGAATTTTAAAATCACACATCCTACATTTTCACATAGACCTTTAAAGCCATATTTATAGAATCTGAACACCCTGCTGCCCCCACAGTGGTGGCATCAAAAAATACAGTGTGCAACATGCAGACTACACCATTTTTCAGTGGTACTATCTCAGTCTTTTGGAGTACAAAAACTTTGATTTGATTTGATTTACTCTCACGCCACTAGTGTTTATCTGCAGTGGGGTCCACACCAATTTCAGTGAAAAGGTCTGCCTTACCTGATCTCCTGCTCAGGGTTTTAGAAGATGATCCTTGCTGGTTTTTGTGTGAATTCCACATTGTTTTCTCTTTCGCTCTCTGTGTTTTACAACTGTCCTTCCTAGTACGCTCTATGTGTTTCATCGATACGTTTGTAGAGTTTTGTCTTTGTGTTTGTCACCTTACCTGCTGATATAGAATGTTTATAAGTTACTCTTTGTAAAGTTCTAAAAGAATGATTCTAGAACCTGATGTCATAAAATAGAACCTTTTTTCTTTCATCTTGATTATTTTCTTTTTCTTTTTTTTTACTGTATAATTAGTTAATGCTTTTATATCTATTTTTTTTAGTGTGTTGTTTTTATTACCTTTTTTTATTTTTTAACTTATGTGAAGTGTCTTTGGGTTCCTAGAAAAGCGCTCTATAAATGACATGTATTATTATTTTTATTATTATTATTATTATTTGGCAATATTCTGTTTGTTACACTCATACCAATTAAACAAACTGAAGTGAATTCAACTCCAATTAAAGACACATGGCTTTGAGGTCATACTCTGTGTTCTTCCATTCTGCATAATTGGGCAGGGACCCAATTTCAAAAAATAAATATCCTAAAAGCTACAATACGTAAATTAAACCTGGGACTCGACCTCTCTGACATAGAAACATTTCAACAGACCTGTTAGTCTCATATGCTCATCATCTTATATATACCACCATAATGGCTTCCAGAGGATGTATCCAAACAACTCTGGTGATCCACTGAAGTCTCCTCGATCACCACTGTGAAGTTGACTTTTGTTGTTTTGAGCAAAATATCTTTACAACTATCAGATGGATTGCCATGAAATTTGGCACAGACATTCATGTCTACCTCAGGGTGAATTGTAATAACCTTGGTGAGCCACTGATTTTTCATATAGCGCCATCTTCTGGTCAAACATTTTTATTTGCCCAGCAGTACTTTGTTTAGTGGCCTTTGTTGTTGCTCCAAAAATTTGCTGATCTGAAAATACTACGACAACCAAAGGGGAGAATGAACATTTAGTCAATTTATTTCAACAAATTACAACTTCTCGCTCAAAACACGGAATAAAAAACAGAAAAAACAAATACTTGTAGACTTATCAATACAATAGATAATGAGTAACACTAACAGTTACTTACTAGAGGCGTGTAAATCACCAGGCCTCCGTTGGTCATGGAGGCTATGGATCTGGTTCTGTTGCATGCTCACCCGGTTCCGGTTCTGGTGCTCATTCTCCTATGCTAGCTCCTGTTCTAGTGGTTTAAACAAACCTTCCCCAGTCGGGGAAAGAGTTAACTTATAGGACCGCTAAGTGCCATAGGACACTCTGGTATTTTGATGTCTAGCTAAATGTTGTCTATTTCTGCCACAGCAAAAGAGCATTATTATCTGTGAAACAACAGGGAATTTTATTTTTTATTTAACTTTATTTTAGGCACGTAATCTCACTGAGACACAGGGTCTCATTTACAAGAGAGTCCTCTCTTGACTCGTGTTACTGTTCAGTTTTTATTCTCTGACTGGACAATTTCATTCATTTCTGTCTTGTACCTTCAATAGGTTTAAGAACTGTGATGATCAGAATGATCCTCAGACATCAGGTATTACTGTAGAAATCTGAATGAAGCCTCACATTTTCCTGTATGTTGTTTGATCTGACTCATTAAAAAGAAAATCTGCATGTTTTTTGTATGCAAAAGGATTTTAAAAAACCCACCCACACATTTCTATTTGCTGAAAAAAATGTTTATTGTCTATAAATAATGTATCAAAAATATAAAAGTACATAAAATTTTGTTCAATGCTAATTAAAAAAATAAATACAGAATAAAAATGTAATAATTAGATAAATAAATACATGAATAAATAGATAAATAAATAGACTTTATGTAGTTGTGTACTTCATACTGACTGTGTAGAATATCAAGTAATCGATTGAAACACAAACAACTCAATTCAATAAATAGATAAAAAAAAAAATAAAAGACTTAAATAAATAAAATAAAATAAATTAATCTGACAGGTAACAGCTTTTAGTTGGTGGTGAGTAGAGATGAAACCAGCTGGTCCGCTCTCATCAGATGGGTTTTGATTTCCTTCCTGATCAGCTCCCAGGCTTCAGCACTGTGGCCCTATATATTAGCATTATATTAGCATTATTAGAACATGATAGATACTGTAGATAGATTGATACATAGAAATATAGATAGATACACAAACCTACCATTTTCTTTAGGACGTGGCTTGAAAGTTTCATGAAATACATTTGTAGCTTCTTGTTAGTCTTGTGGCCGTGGCTCCCAATCTAAATGAATTACAACAACATGAATTAAAACCTGTTCATTTGGCACATGCACTATTAATGGATCCTTTCAGTCAACAGGATTTAGCATAACTGATGTTTGTCTTTAAGTTTTAAATGTAAGGGAACAAGTAAGGTTATGTTAATCCACTGAGACTCACACAGGAGCGAAGGTTGTCAGCCTGCTGGGTTACAACATTGACAAAGTCCTCCACTGTGTTCTCCTCCCATGATGCAGAGCTGTGATCCTCCTCAAACAGGGCAGCCGTCTCATTAAGAATCTGAACTGTGAAGGCAAGTTGATCCTCAGCCTGGAAGAAGAAGAAGTAGAAGAATATATAACAGATATAACAACCCACACAAATCAATAATCACGTGTTATATTTTGTATTTCACTTAGACAGAAGTTGAGGATGACTTACTGATGCTTTGGACGCCTGTCTGTACAGAAGATTAGGGAAGGCCACAGTGTCCTCCACTTCAGCATCCTCAGTGGTGTTAGTGGAGTTATTAGCCTGCATCACACACACAAACACACACACACATCATGTGTTGAAGTAAACAGACAGTAAAGTAAACTCATTCAGTTCAGATAATTCACTGACTTTAAACAATAAGAAGTCCACTTACCATCGTATCCAGTAGAGCCAAAGAGTTTTCACTGTGCTGTCTGAATTTATGATCCATGATCCATCTGCAGCTCAGCGAGGAGCCTGCACTGTACAGACTGAGAGACAGGCACACAAAGAAAATCCTGTTGAGCATTTTCAAAAAGGTAGAGATTGTCTTTGTATAGAGTAAATTCAGATGAGTGCTGGTTGTGTTGAGGCAGACCTGCAGTGCCTCCTTTATACTGTAGGACGCACCTGTTTCTGTTTCCACCTGTGGTAAACACAACGTGTTTTATGAGGTTTACATACATGGTTAGACATTTCGGATTTGGAGTAGTGAAAAAAATCTCCCACAATAATTGTTATTAAAAATGATCCTTTGAAAATGTGTTTCATATAGAAAACACAGTTCACTCTCTTTTGATTTTCTGATTGATTGATTTTGATTTGATTTTCTCGTCATGCGCACAAAGCGCTCAACCCTCGTGGGTTGACAAGACACCAAAAACATTCAGTTGCACTGATAAAACATTAAATGATAAAATTATAGATTATAGATAAATTATAGATTATTATAAGGCTACGTCTCAAACTAAATATTCTGTCTTCTCTCCCTCAAAAAGTTCGCTTCTTCCTTCTTGAAGCACAATTCAAGTTTTTCATGATCATCAAGCCAAAAAGAGTGGCATTAAACCTTCCGGTCTGTAGGGCTAATGGGAATGTTCCTGAACGCAACTGTGTCTCTAATTTAAGTTACAGCCTACTTTACATATAGTGGAGACAATAAGTTCGTATGTTTGGTTTCTACCATATATCAACAGACCATTTTTCTCTACATGAGAAACATTTTACTCCTAATCTCCTGAATATCACAAAGCAAATTGTTCTGGAAAGTGAATGACAAAATGTTTAAATAAAATAAATATTTCAGCTCATATAAATTATATTGGAATAGTTTACTACGATGATATTTCATATATATATAGGATTATAGGAATAGTGCTGCGGGTTTTAAAGCAAAATAGAATATTTAATTTTTAAATTAAATTATCTTTGAATATAAATGAGCTGACTGATAATGATTTTAGGCTGTTTTATCTATTAAGTTGAGTTAGTTTACAGTGATTACAGATTTCATGTTTTTGACCGTCATCACCTCCCTTTCACTCTGCACGCGACGGTAAATGTATTTAAAATGCTTTTTAAACTGTTGGAATTGCATCATTAGTCCCTATGTGGATCGATAATAATCAATAATGATTACAGCAGTGATTAAAGCGGAAGTCCCAACACAGAGAGAAAATGAAAGTGAGCTCTGACGCTCGTTCATATGAAGTGATCAGTGACATTTCACGTTGTTTTCACTAGAACATGGCGGCTTCAACGTGAGAACCAGACAGCCTGTGGAGAAGGGGATTCTCCTTCACCTTTTATTTTACACATCAGAGCACATATTCAGCCTGATACAGACACATATATCACATTGTATTATATTAGGACTGTAAGCCTGCAGAGTGTGGACAAACGTGTGTCAATAGATTACATATTGATAAGTATAGATAACACAAGATAACATAACATACCCTAACATAAGCCTTTATTGTGAAATTCAGTTGTTGCAGCAGCACAATGACATAAATAATCACAGATAAATACAAAAGAAAAATTTCCCCAAAATACATTTTTATTATTATCTCTATTTATGGGGGATTATTTCTGTGCTCGTGCTTCTGCAACAGCTGGATTTCACAATAAAACGCTCCTGTTATCTTCTGACCTACGTAGGCTATCCACAGTCTGCTGCAGGGACTTTCATTCTCTCTGTGCTGGAACTTCCGCTTTATGGCACCTTCTGGACACAGCGCAATCACTCCCTTATCCTTTATTGATTATTATGAATCCACTACCACAAATGATGCAATATACGGCATCAAAAACAAACGGAATTATCAGAAAGATGCAAAATACGAAACACTGTAAACAAACAAAATTGGATGAATAAATGTTAAAATAGCCTATAATTATTATCAGTCAGGTGATTTCAATTCAATCACAACTAGAGTGTCTAATTTTCAGTTTACCTTTAAAATCGCAATAATATCCCTATAATAACCATCGTTTCCACTATCGAATAAAAGTAAAATATTTGTGTTTGTCTGTTTGTGTTTAGAGGTTTTCTATAAAAATGCATTTTCTATGGTTTTACAAAATAGGATCATTTTTTAACATGTTTATCTGGCTTTATATTTGACCTTTGTTTTGATATTTATTCATGCTTTTATTGTGGGAGAATTTCTTTCACAGGTCAAATCGAAATGTGACAGCTTAAACCTCGTTTACGTTGTGTTTACCACAGGTGGAAACAGAAACAGGTGCGTCCTACAGTATAAAGGAGGCACTGCAGGTCTGCTCCAACACAACACCAGCACTCATCTGAACTTACTCTATACAAAGTCAATCTCTACCTTTTTGAAAATGCTCAACAGGATTTTCTTTGTGTGCCTGTCTCTCAGTCTGTACAGTGCAGGCTCCTCGCTGAGCTGCAGATGGATCATGGATCATAAATTCAGACAGCACAGTAAAAACTCTTTGGCTCTACTGGATACGATGGTAAGTGGACTTCTTATTGTTTAAAGTCAGTGAATTATCTGAACTGAATGAGTTTACTTTACTGTCTGTTTACTTCAACACATGATGTGTGTGTGTGTTTGTGTGTGTGATGCAGGCTAATAACTCCACTAACACCACTGAGGATGCTGAAGTGGAGGACACTGTGGCCTTCCCTAATCTTCTGTACAGACAGGCGTCCAAAGCATCAGTAAGTCATCCTCAACTTCTGTCTAACTGAAATACAAAATATAACACGTGATTATTGATTTGTGTGGGTTGTTATATCTGTTATATATTCTTCTACTTCTTCTTCTTCCAGGCTGAGGATCAACTTGCCTTCACAGTTCAGATTCTTAATGAGACGGCTGCCCTGTTTGAGGAGGATCACAGCTCTGCATCATGGGAGGAGAACACAGTGGAAGACTTTGTCAATGTTGTAACCCGGCAGGCTGACAACCTTCGCTCCTGTGTGAGTAGAAACTTTTAGTGACACCACTGAACTGATTTCAGCTTCTATTACATTCATATACATTTCCAAGGAATTACTGATGAATGTGCCAGTTAAACAGCTCCACAGTGACTGTGTAAGGAAGATTTCTTTGAACACATTACAGGTGAAATAAACTGTGTTTTCTAAATATTCATTTTCTTTTAATTCATTTAGATTGGGAGCCACAGCCACAAGAAGAAGAACACAAAGCTGCACATGCACTTCAAGAGACTCTCACACCATGTCCTAAAGAAAATGGTCAGTCTATTTTATTCCTATATCATTTTGGTCTTATAGATATGAGATATTGTATTTTTGATGTTCTAATAATGCTAATATTCTTCTGTCTGTAGGGCCACAGTGCTGAAGCCTGGGAGCTGATCAGGAAAGAAATCAAAACCCATCTGATGAGAGCAGACCAGCTGGTTTCATCTCTACTCACCACCAACTAAAAGCTGTTACCTGTCTGTCAGATTCATTTATTTTATTACATAAAGTCTATCTTTTTTTAAAAATCTATTTATTGAATTAATTTTGTACTTCAATCCATTACTTGATGTTCTACACAGTATGTATGAAGTACACAACTACATGAAGTTTATTTATTTATTTTTCTATTTATTCATGCATTTATTTATCTAATTATTAAGTTTTGATTCTGCATATATTTTTTTATTTGCATTAAACAAAATGAGAGCAGACCAGCAGGTTTCATCTCTACTTACCAAAGCTGTTATCTTTCTGTCAGATTAACAATGTGTTTATTTATTACATGTCTATTTATTTATCTATTTATTCATGTATTTATTGAATTGAGTTGTTTGTATTTTTATAAAATGTCTACACAGTCAGTATTTTTTATAAATTAAAATGTTATTATTGAAGTTTATTTATTCAAATTTTTCATACCTGCAAAAGCAAATAAAAATAAGACTTTCTCCAGCAAATGGATGTGTTTTTATTGTTTTCTCTCCTGTGACATAAACAAAAGGCATACAGATTCTTTAACATAGTGAAACAATCTTTGCTCAAGCTCTGATGAACAACCAATGTCTGTTTCTGTAGGACTGGGTCTAGTTTGCATGCTCGCCATAGTTGGCCTTATTTGGTCCAGTAAAAAGTTGTTGGTAGAGACTCGTAGCCACTCCAGATCACCGATGGAGAAATCGTCTGTGTCATGTTACCATGATAAAAGAGGTCGAGTCCAGTTCATGTGAAGCTGCCACAGGGAAAGGTCTGTGGGAGATCTCCAGTGCTGAAGTCAGTTTCGGGGTTTTTGTTTTTCTGTGGCCCTGACAAAGAGAAAGTTGACATCCTCTGAGATTTTGATGAATCTTCCTGCACGTTTGTCTCATCTCTCTGAGCCGCTGAGTTTTCTTGGTTTTTATTTCTGTTAGTTAGGTTTATGGGAGAGGGAAGAAGCACTGATCCCACGGCCCCTATTCAAGCTGCTTCTCTTGTTTTTGATTTTTATTTTGCCCATCAGACCTGTTGATTGTTTTGAAAAGTTCTGACATTTTCTTATTTTATTTTTTATTATTTATCCCAAAATGGACTATTTGATTATGTTCTTTTCCAAAGGGCTGTATGGAGGGATTGTAATATTCTTCCACTGAGCAGAAATATGTTTATTAGTTTTATTATTGTTACATAAACAAAGGGGAAGCAGAATTTCTTTTTGAAAGAGTCCAATCAAACAACACACAGGAACATGTGAGGCCTCTTTCAGATTTCTACAGTAATACGATTTCTGATGATCACGTACAGTACTCACACCTAGTCAAGGTTTAAGATAGTACTGATATTAAATTGTCAGAGAATTTAAACCAAAAAAGTATTTTGAGTGCACAAGTACAATTCTTATCTTTTTAAAAATACTTTATTAAGCTTTTATTGCCTTTAATTAATAGCGATAGCTGAAGAGTGGCTCTACCAGGTGAGCTACCAGGATGCTCACCTGGTAGAGCCAATTCTAGATATTTAAAATCTCAGTTGTGTCATGATTAAAAATAAATTCATCTTGTATCTTGTATACGTAGAAATTCAAACCGGTTACATACAGTCACATACACAATCATATACAGTACAGCAAATAGTGCAATCTATATGAAGGACATTTTTCATATCGATCACAGGTCTGTTTTCCTTATGAAATTATTTACCCAACAATTCCCACCAAGAGCAAGCCATTGGCAACAGGGGCAAGGAAAAACTTCTTTTTAAGAAGCAGAAACCTCGGGCAGAGCCAGGCTCAAGGTGGGCAGCCGTCTGCCTCGACCGGTTGGGTTTAGAGAGAAAGAGAGAGAAAGGGAGAGAGGGGGGTAGAAGGGGGTAAGAGAGGGGGGTAGAAGGGGGTAAGAGAGAGGGGTAGGAGGGGCTAAGAGAGAGGGGTAGAAGGGAGTAAGAGAGGGGGTAGAAGGGGGTAAGAGAGAGGGGTAGAAGGGAGTAAGAGAGGGGGGTAGAAGGGAGTAAGAGAGGGGGGTAGAAGGGAGTAAGAGAGGGGGTAGGAGGGGGTAAGAGAGAGGGGTAGAAGGGGGGTAAGAGAGGGGGGTAGAAAGGGGTAAGAGAGAAGGGTAGGAGGGGGTAAGAGAGAGGGGTAGAAGGGGGTAAGAGAGGGTAAGAGGGGAACACTGTGTTGTCCGAGCTCCTTTTTTTTCTTCCTTCCTCTATGTCCTGGGTGAGAATTCTTCCTCTGGATTAATGGGCACCATACAGGAACACGATTTTCAGTCCTCATTATGTGTCCTTTCTCAGGCTCCAAGATCACAGTCAGAGGTGGTCCATGCTCTGCTGTCACATACAGCAGTGGAGCTTCTTTTAGCTCTGGTGAGCTCAACATGAGCACTTTCGTAAGCTCTGTCATCACAGTATACAGCATAGGCCCAAACTGTGGAGCTTCTTTTAACTCTGGTGTCACAAAGAGTACTGGTCCAAACTCTGTTATCCCAGCTAACAGTGGTTCAAGCTCAGGCATCAAACTGTGTAGTAGTGCGAGCTCTGTCATCACACACTGCAGCTGCAGAAACTCAGAGTTCATCGGCAGCCCAAACTCCGTGTTCATTGTGAGCTGTAGTGAAATCTCCAACTTCACCATCAGCACTGGTCCAAGCTCCATCGCCACAGTCAAGTCCGTCTCGAAGTCCACTTGGATTTCTATCAGCGGTCCGAGCTCCATTGTTAAAGCCGGCAGTGGCCCAAGCTCCATCGTCAGTGACAGAAGTGGTCCAAGCTCCGTTGTCATAGAGAGGAGTGGTCCGAGCTCTATCACTGGAGGCAGCAACTGTCCAAGCTCTGTCTTCAAAGTCTGTAGTTGTCTCATCAGGGTCATCATCAACAGCAAAGAGTTGCTCAAAAACTGGGAAATGGCTGAAAAATAATGTGGAAGTCAAACAAAGCATTTATCCAAAATATTCCCTATCAGTAACAGCAACAATGAGGTTTATTTGATAGGATAACTTATGTAAAATATATATGAAGACTGGGGATGGGCCAATATACGATTAATTGTGACAATAAAAAAACATGAGTGACTTCAAACAGCTATCTAACTGCTGATGTACAGTCCTTTATTGATTTCTTGATTAATTTTGAATGTCTACAAGTGCCTGTCACCACATCGGAAGGTTTGACTTTCCCACTGTGTCCCCACAAGAAAAAGTTAAACCAAATACTATGGATTCCTAACAACAACAGGGAGGTCAGGTGATCTGTTATGCAATAAAAAAATGTGTTATCAGGATAGTATTGTTAATTATTTTGGCCAGGATAATGGTGACATTAAATTTTAATATTGTCCCATGCATAATCAAGTCAGGAATTTTAAAATCACACATCCTACATTTTCACATAGACCTTTAAAGCCATATTTATAGAATCTGAACACCCTGCTGCCCCCACAGTGGTGGCATCAAAAAATACAGTGTGCAACATGCAGACTACACCATTTTTCAGTGGTACTATCTCAGTCTTTTGGAGTACAAAAACTTTGATTTGATTTGAATTACTCTCACGCCACTAGCGTTTATCTGCAGTGGGGTCCACACCAATTTCATTGAAAAGGTCTGCCTTACCTGATCTCCTGCTCAGGGTTTTAGAAGATGATCCTTGCTGGTTTTTGTGTGAATTCCACATTGTTTTCTCTTTCGCTCTCCGTGTTTTACAACTGTCCTTCCTAGTACGCTCTATGTGTTTCATCGATACGTTTGTAGAGTTTTGTCTTTGTGTTTGTCACCTTACCTGCTGATACAGAATGTGTATAAGTTACTCTTTGTAAAGTTCTAAAAGAATGATTCTAGAACCTGATGTCATAAAAAAGAATCTTTTTTCTTTCATCTTGATTATTTTCTTTTTCTTTTTTTTTACTGTATAATTAGTTAATGCTTTTATATCTATTTTTTTTGTGTGTTGTTTTTATTCCTTTTTTTTAACTTATGTGAAGTGTCTTTGGGTTCCTAGAAAAGCGCTCTATAAATGACATGTATTATTATTTTTTTATTATTATTATTATTTGGCAATATTCTGTTTGTTACACTCATACCAATTAAACAAACTGAAGTGAATTCAACTCCAATTAAAGACACATGGCTTTGAGGTCATACTCTGTGTTCTTCCATTCTGCATAATTGGGCAGGGACCCAATTTCAAAAAATAAATATCCTAAAAGCTACAATACGTAAATTAAACCTGGGACTCGACCTCTCTGACATAGAAACATTTCAACAGACCTGTTAGTCTCATATGCTCACCATCTTATATATACCACCATAATGGCTTCCAGAGGATGTATCCAAACAACTCTGGTGATCCACTGAAGTCTCCTCGATCACCACTGTGAAGTTGACTTTTGTTGTTTTGAGCAAAATATCTTTACAACTATCAGATGGATTGCCATGAAATTTGGCACAGACATGCATGTCTACCTCAGGGTGAATTGTAATAACCTTGGTGAGCCACTGATTTTTCATATAGCGCCATCTTCTGGTCAAACATTTTTATTTGCCCAGCAGTACTTTGTTTAGTGGCCTTTGTTGTTGCTCCAAAAATTTGCTGATCTGAAAATACTACGACAACCAAAGGGGAGAATGAACATTTAGTCAATTTATTTCAACAAATTACAACTTCTCGCTCAAAACACGGAATAAAAAACAGAAAAAACAAATACTTGTAGACTTATCAATACAATAGATAATGAGTAACACTAACAGTTACTTACTAGAGGCGTGTAAATCACCAGGTGGATCTGGTTCTGTTGCATGCTCACCCGGTTCCGGTTCTGGTGCTCATTCTCCTATGCTAGCTCCTGTTCTAGTGGTTTAAACAAACCTTCCCCAGTCGGGGAAAGAGTTAACTTATAGGACCGCTAAGTGCCATAGGACACTCTGGTATTTTGTTGTCTAGCTAAATGTTGTCTATTTCTGCCACAGCAAAAGAGCATTATTATCTGTGAAACAACAGGGAATTTTATTTTTTATTTAACTTTATTTTAGGCACGTAATCTCACTGAGACACAGGGTCTCATTTACAAGAGAGTCCTCTCTTGACTCGTGTTACTGTTCAGTTTTTATTCTCTGACTGGACAATTTCATTCATTTCTGTCTTGTACCTTCAGTAGGTTTAAGAACTGTGATGATCAGAATGATCCTCAGACATCAGGTATTACTGTAGAAATCTGAATGAAGCCTCGCATTTTCCTGTATGTTGTTTGATCTGACTCATTAAAAAGAAAATCTGCATGTTTTTTGTATGCAAAAGGATTTTAAAAAACCCACCCACACATTTCTATTTGCTGGAAAAAAAATGTTTATTGTCTATAAATAATGTATAAAAAATATAAAAGTACATAAAATTTTGTTCAATGCTAATTAAAAAAATAAATACAGAATAAAAATTTAATAATTAGATAAATAAATACATGAATAAATAGATAAATAAATAGACTTTATGTAGTTGTGTACTTCATACTGACTGTGTAGAATATCAAGTAATCGATTGAAACACAAACAACTCAATTCAATAAATAGATAAAAAAAAATAAAAAGACTTAAATAAATAAAATAAAATAAATTAATCTGACAGGTAACAGCTTTTAGTTGGTGGTGAGTAGAGATGAAACCAGCTGGTCCGCTCTCATCAGATGGGTTTTGATTTCCTTCCTGATCAGCTCCCAGGCTTCAGCACTGTGGCCCTACAGACAGAAGAATATTAGCATTATTAGAACATGATAGATACTGTAGATAGATTGATACATAGAAATATAGATAGATACACAAACCTACCATTTTCTTTAGGACGTGGCTTGAAAGTTTCATGAAATACATTTGCAGCTTCTTGTTAGTCTTGTGGCCGTGGCTCCCAATCTAAATGAATTACAACAACATGAATTAAAACCTGTTCATTTGGCACATGCACTATTAATGGATCCTTTCAGTCAACAGGATTTAGCATGACTGATGTTTGTCTTTAAGTTTTAAATGTAAGGGAACAAGTAAGGTTATGTTAATCCACTGAGACTCACACAGGAGCGAAGGTTGTCAGCCTGCTGGGTTACAACATTGACAAAGTCCTCCACTGTGTTCTCCTCCCATGATGCAGAGCTGTGATCCTCCTCAAACAGGGCAGCCGTCTCATTAAGAATCTGAACTGTGAAGGCAAGTTGATCCTCAGCCTGGAAGAAGAAGAAGTAGAAGAATATATAACAGATATAACAACCCACACAAATCAATAATCACGTGTTATATTTTGTATTTCACTTAGACAGAAGTTGAGGATGACTTACTGATGCTTTGGACGCCTGTCTGTACAGAAGATTAGGGAAGGCCACAGTGTCCTCCACTTCAGCATCCTCAGTGGTGTTAGTGGAGTTATTAGCCTGCATCACACACACAAACACACACACATCATGTGTTGAAGTAAACAGACAGTAAAGTAAACTCATTCAGTTCAGATAATTCACTGACTTTAAACAATAAGAAATCCACTTACCATCGTATCCAGTAGAGCCAAAGAGTTTTCACTGTGCTGTCTGAATTTATGATCCATGATCCATCTGCAGCTCAGCGAGGAGCCTGCACTGTACAGACTGAGAGACAGGCACACAAAGAAAATCCTGTTGAGCATTTTCAAAAAGGTAGAGATTGTCTTTGTATAGAGTAAATTCAGATGAGTGCTGGTTGTGTTGAGGCAGACCTGCAGTGCCTCCTTTATACTGTAGGACGCACCTGTTTCTGTTTCCACCTGTGGTAAACACAACGTGTTTTATGAGGTTTACATACATGGTTAGACATTTCGGATTTGGAGTAGTGAAAAAAATCTCCCACAATAATTGTTATTAAAAATGATCCTTTGAAAATGTGTTTCATATAGAAAACACAGTTCACTCTCTTTTGATTTTCTGATTGATTGATTTTGATTTGATTTTCTCGTCATGCGCACAAAGTGCTCAACCCTCGTGGGTTGACAAGACACCAAAAACATTCAGTTGCACTGATAAAACATTAAATGATAAAATTTTAGATTACAGATAAATTATAGATTATTATAAGGCTGCGTCTCAAACTAAATATTCTGTCTTCTCTCCCTCAAAAAGTTGGCTTCTTCCTTCTTGAAGCACAATTCAAGTTTTTCATGATCATCAAGCCAAAAAGAGTGGCATTAAACCTTCCGGTCTGTAGGGCTAATGGGAATGTTCCTGAACGCAACTGTGTCTCTAATTTAAGTTACAGCCTACTTTACATATAGTGGAGACAATAAGTT
Organism: Dicentrarchus labrax; assembly: GCF_905237075.1. NCBI lineage: Eukaryota > Metazoa > Chordata > Actinopteri > Moronidae > Dicentrarchus > Dicentrarchus labrax. The sequence continues at coordinate 19,257,635 of NW_026136712.1, read as the reverse complement.
CGTATGTTTGGTTTCTACCATATATCAACAGACCATTTTTCTCTACATGAGAAACATTTTACTCCTAATCTCCTGAATATCACAAAGCAAACTGTTCTGGAAAGTGAATGACAAAACGTTTAAATAAAATAAATATCTCAGCTCATATAAATTATATTGGAATAGTTTACTACGATGATATTTCATATATATATATAGGATTATAGGAATAGTGCTGCGGGTTTTAAAGCAAAATAGAATATTTAACTATTAAATTAAATTATCTTTGAATATAAATGAGCTGACTGATAATGATTTTCGGCTGTTTTATCTATTAAGTTGAGTTAGTTTACAGTGATTACAGATTTCATGTTTTTGACCGTCATCACCTCCCTTTCACTCTGCACGCGACGGTAAATGTATTTAAAATGCTTTTTAAACTGTTGGAATTGCATCATTAGTCCCTATGTGGATCGATAATAATCAATAATGGTTACAGCAGTGATTAAAGCGGAAGTCCCAACACAGAGAGAAAATGAAAGTGAGCTCTGACGCTCGTTCATATGAAGTGATCAGTGACATTTCACGTTGTTTTCACTAGAACATGGCGGCTTCAACGTGAGAACCAGACAGCCTGTGGAGAAGGGGATTCTCCTTCACCTTTTATTTTACACATCAGAGCACATATTCAGCCTGATACAGACACATATATCACATTGTATTATATTAGGACTGTAAGCCTGCAGAGTGTGGACAAACGTGTGTCAATAGATTACATATTGATAAGTATAGATAACACAAGATAACATAACATAACATAACATAAGCCTTTATTGTGAAATTCAGTTGTTGCAGCAGCACAATGACATAAATAATCACAGATAAATACAAAAAGAAAAATGTCCCCAAAATACATTTTTATTATTATCTCTATTTATGGGGGATTATTTCTGTGCTCGTGCTTCTGCAACAGCTGGATTTCACAATAAAACGCTCCTGTTATCTTCTGACCTACGTAGGCTATCCACAGTCTGCTGCAGGGACTTTCATTCTCTCTGTGCTGGAACTTCCGCTTTATGGCACCTTCTGGACACAGCGCACTCACTCCCTTATCCTTTATTGATTATTATGAATCCACTACCACAAATGATGCAATATACGGCATCAAAAACAAACGGAATTATCAGAAAGATGCAAAATACGAAACACTGTAAACAAACAAAATTGGATAAATAAATGTTAAAATAGCCTATAATTATTATCAGTCAGGTGATTTCAATTCAATCACAACTAGAGTGTCTACTTTTCTGTTTGCCTTTAAAATCGCTATAATATTCCTATAATAACCATCGTTTCCACTATCGAATAAAAGTAAAATATTTGTGTTTGTCTGTTTGTGTTTAGAGGTTTTCTATAAAAATGCATTTTCTATGGTTTTACAAAATAGGATCATTTTTTAACATGTTTATCTGGCTTTATATTTGACCTTTGTTTTGATATTTATTCATGCTTTTATTGTGGGAGAATTTCTTTCACAGGTCAAATCGAAATGTGACAGCTTAAACCTCGTTTACGTTGTGTTTACCACAGGTGGAAACAGAAACAGGTGCGTCCTACAGTATAAAGGAGGCACTGCAGGTCTGCTCCAACACAACACCAGCACTCATCTGAACTTACTCTATACAAAGTCAATCTCTACCTTTTTGAAAATGCTCAACAGGATTTTCTTTGTGTGCCTGTCTCTCAGTCTGTACAGTGCAGGCTCCTCGCTGAGCTGCAGATGGATCATGGATCATAAATTCAGACAGCACAGTAAAAACTCTTTGGCTCTACTGGATACGATGGTAAGTGGACTTCTTATTGTTTAAAGTCAGTGAATTATCTGAACTGAATGAGTTTACTTTACTGTCTGTTTACTTCAACACATGATGTGTGTGTGTTTGTGTGTGTGATGCAGGCTAATAACTCCACTAACACCACTGAGGATGCTGAAGTGGAGGACACTGTGGCCTTCCCTAATCTTCTGTACAGACAGGCGTCCAAAGCATCAGTAAGTCATCCTCAACTTCTGTCTAAGTGAAATACAAAATATAACACGTGATTATTGATTTGTGTGGGTTGTTATATCTGTTATATATTCTTCTACTTCTTCTTCTTCCAGGCTGAGGATCAACTTGCCTTCACAGTTCAGATTCTTAATGAGACGGCTGCCCTGTTTGAGGAGGATCACAGCTCTGCATCATGGGAGGAGAACACAGTGGAAGACTTTGTCAATGTTGTAACCCGGCAGGCTGACAACCTTCGCTCCTGTGTGAGTAGAAACTTTTAGTGACACCACTGAACTGATTTCAGCTTCTATTACATTCATATACATTTCCAAGGAATTACTGATGAATGTGCCAGTTAAACAGCTCCACAGTGACTGTGTAAGGAAGATTTCTTTGAACACATTACAGGTGAAATAAACTGTTTTCTAAATATTCATTTTCTTTTAATTCATTTAGATTGGGAGCCACGGCCACAAGAAGAAGAACACAAAGCTGCACATGCACTTCAAGAGACTCTCACACCATGTCCTAAAGAAAATGGTCAGTCTATTTTATTCCTATATCATTTTGGTCTTATAGATATGAGATATTGTATTTTTGATGTTCTAATAATGCTAATATTCTTCTGTCTGTAGGGTCACAGTGCTGAAGCCTGGGAGCTGATCAGGAAAGAAATCAAAACCCATCTGATGAGAGCAGACCAGCTGGTTTCATCTCTACTCACCACCAACTAAAAGCTGTTACCTGTCAGATTAATTTATTTTATTACATAAAGTCTATCTTTTTTTAAAAATCTATTTATTGAATTAATTTTGTACTTCAATCCATTACTTGATGTTCTACACAGTATGTATGAAGTACACAACTACATGAAGTTTATTTATTTATTTTTCTATTTATTCATGCATTTATTTATCTAATTATTAAGTTTTGATTCTGCAAAATGAGAGCAGACCAGCAGGTTTCATCTCTACTTACCAAAGCTGTTATCTTTCTGTCAGATTAACAATGTGTTTATTTATTACATGTCTATTTATTTATCTATTTATTCATGTATTTATTGAATTGAGTTGTTTGTATTTTTATAAAATGTCTACACAGTCAGTATTTTTTATAAATTAAAATGTTATTATTGAAGTTTATTTATTCAAATTTTTCATACCTGCAAAAGCAAATAAAAATAAGACTTTCTCCAGCAAATGGATGTGTTTTTATTGTTTTCTCTCCTGTGACATAAACAAAAGGCATACAGATTCTTTAACATAGTGAAACAATCTTTGCTCAAGCTCTGATGAACAACCAATGTCTGTTTCTGTAGGACTGGGTCTAGTTTGCATGCTCGCCATAGTTGGCCTTATTTGGTCCAGTAAAAAGTTGTTGGTAGAGACTCGTAGCCACTCCAGATCACCGATGGAGAAATCGTCTGTGTCATGTTACCATGATAAAAGAGGTCGAGTCCAGTTCATGTGAAGCTGCCACAGGGAAAGGTCTGTGGGAGATCTCCAGTGCTGAAGTCAGTTTCGGGGTTTTTGTTTTTCTGTGGCCCTGACAAAGAGAAAGTTGACATCCTCTGAGATTTTGATGAATCTTCCTGCACGTTTGTCTCATCTCTCTGAGCCGCTGAGTTTTCTTGGTTTTTATTTCTGTTAGTTAGGTTTATGGGAGAGGGAAGAAGCACTGATCCCACGGCCCCTATTCAAGCTGCTTCTCTTGTTTTTGATTTTTATTTTGCCCATCAGACCTGTTGATTGTTTTGAATAGTTCTGACATTTTCTTATTTTATTTTTTATTATTTATCCCAAAATGGACTATTTGATTATGTTCTTTTCCAAAAGGCTGTATGAGGGATTGTAATATTCTTCCACTGAGCAGAAATGTGTTTATTAGTTTTATTATTGTTACATAAACAAAGGGGAAGCAGAATTTCTTTTTGAAAGAGTCCAATCAAACAACACACAGGAACATGTGAGGCCTCTTTCAGATTTCTACAGTAATACGATTTCTGATGATCACGTACAGTACTCACACCTAGTCAAGGTTTAAGATAGTACTGATATTAAATTGTCAGAGAATTTAAACCAAAAAAGTATTTTGAGTGCACAAGTACAATTCTTATCTTTTTTAAAATACTTTATTAAGCTTTTATTGCCTTTAATTAATAGCGATAGCTGAAGAGTGGCTCTACCAGGTGAGCTACCAGGATGCTAACCTGGTAGAGCCAATTCTAGATATTTAAAATCTCAGTTGTGTCATGATTAAAAATAAATTCATCTTGTATCTTGTATACGTAGAAATTCAAACCGGTTACATACAGTCACATACACAATCATATACAGTACAGCAAATAGTGCAATCTATATGAAGGACATTTTTCATATCGATCACAGGTCTGTTTTCCTTATGAAATTATTTACCCAACAATTCCCACCAAGAGCAAGCCATTGGCAACAGGGGCAAGGAAAAACTTCTTTTTAAGAAGCAGAAACCTCGGGCAGAGCCAGGCTCAAGGTGGGCAGCCGTCTGCCTCGACCGGTTGGGTTTAGAGAGAAAGAGAGAGAAAGGGAGAGAGGGGGGGTAGAAGGGGGTAAGAGAGGGGGGTAGAAGGGGGTAAGAGAGAGGGGTAGGAGGGGCTAAGAGAGAGGGGTAGAAGGGAGTAAGAGAGGGGGTAGAAGGGGGTAAGAGAGAGGGGTAGAAGGGAGTAAGAGAGGGGGGTAGAAGGGAGTAAGAGAGGGGGTAAAGGGAGTAAGAGAGGGGGTAGGAGGGGGTAAGAGAGAGGGGTAGAAGGGGGTAAGAGAGGGGGGTAGAAAGGGGTAAGAGAGAAGGGTAGGAGGGGGTAAGAGAGAGGGGTAGAAGGGGGGTAAGAGAGGGTAAGAGGGGAACACTGTGTTGTCCGAGCTCCTTTTTTTCTTCCTTCCTCTATGTCCTGGGTGAGAATTCTTCCTCTGGATTAATGGGCACCATACAGGAACACGATTTTCAGTCCTCATTATGTGTCCTTTCTCAGGCTCCAAGATCACAGTCAGAGGTGGTCCATGCTCTGCTGTCACATACAGCAGTGGAGCTTCTTTTAGCTCTGGTGAGCTCAACATGAGCACTTTCGTAAGCTCTGTCATCACAGTATACAGCATAGGCCCAAACTGTGGAGCTTCTTTTAACTCTGGTGTCACAAAGAGTACTGGTCCAAACTCTGTTATCCCAGCTAACAGTGGTTCAAGCTCAGGCATCAAACTGTGTAGTAGTGCGAGCTCTGTCATCACACACTGCAGCTGCAGAAACTCAGAGTTCATCGGCAGCCCAAACTCCGTGTTCATTGTGAGCTGTAGTGAAATCTCCAACTTCACCATCAGCACTGGTCCAAGCTCCATCGCCACAGTCAAGTCCGTCTCGAAGTCCACTTGGATTTCTATCAGCGGTCCGAGCTCCATTGTTAAAGCCGGCAGTGGCCCAAGCTCCATCGTCAGTGACAGAAGTGGTCCAAGCTCCGTTGTCATAGAGAGGAGTGGTCCGAGCTCTATCACTGGAGGCAGCAACTGTCCAAGCTCTGTCTTCAAAGTCTGTAGTTGTCTCATCAGGGTCATCATCAACAGCAAAGAGTTGCTCAAAAACTGGGAAATGGCTGAAAAATAATGTGGAAGTCAAACAAAGCATTTATCCAAAATATTCCCTATCAGTAACAGCAACAATGAGGTTTATTTGATAGGATAACTTATGTAAAATATATATGAAGACTGGGGATGGGCCAATATACGATTAATTGTGACAATAAAAAAACATGAGTGACTTCAAACAGCTATCTAACTGCTGATGTACAGTCCTTTATTGATTTCTTGATTAATTTTGAATGTCTACAAGTGCCTGTCACCACATCGGAAGGTTTGACTTTCCCACTGTGTCCCCACAAGAAAAGTTAAACCAAATACTATGGATTCCTAACAACAACAGGGAGGTCAGGTGATCTGTTATGCAATAAAAAAATGTGTTATCAGGATAGTATTGTTAATTATTTTGGCCAGGATAATGGTGACATTAAATTTTAATATTGTCCCATGCATAATCAAGTCAGGAATTTTAAAATCACACATCCTACATTTTCGCATAGACCTTTAAAGCCATATTTATAGAATCTGAACACCCTGCTGCCCCCACAGTGGTGGCATCAAAAAATACAGTGTGCAACATGCAGACTACACCATTTTTCAGTGGTACTATCTCAGTCTTTTGGAGTACAAAAACTTTGATTTGATTTGATTTACTCTCACGCCACTAGTGTTTATCTGCAGTGGAGTCCACACCAATTTCAGTGAAAAGGTCTGCCTTACCTGATCTCCTGCTCAGGGTTTTAGAAGATGATCCTTGCTGGTTTTTGTGTGAATTCCACATTGTTTTCTCTTTCGCTCTCTGTGTTTTACAACTGTCCTTCCTAGTACGCTCTATGTGTTTCATCGATACGTTTGAAGAGTTTTGTCTTTGTGTTTGTCACCTTACCTGCTGATACAGAATGTGTATAAGTTACTCTTTGTAAAGTTCTAAAAGAATGATTCTAGAACCTGATGTCATAAAATAGAACCTTTTTTCTTTCATCTTGATTATTTTCTTTTTCTTTTTTTTACTGTATAATTAGTTAATGCTTTTATATCTATTTTTTTTAGTGTGTTGTTTTTATTACCTTTTTTTATTTTTTAACTTATGTGAAGTGTCTTTGGGTTCCTAGAAAAGCGCTCTATAAATGACATGTATTATTATTTTTATTATTATTATTATTATTTGGCAATATTCTGTTTGTTACACTCATACCAATTAAACAAACTGAAGTGAATTCAACTCCAATTAAAGACACATGGCTTTGAGGTCATACTCTGTGTTCTTCCATTCTGCATAATTGGGCAGGGACCCAATTTCAAAAAATAAATATCCTAAAAGATACAATACGTAAATTAAACCTGGGACTCGACCTCTTTGACATAGAAACATTTCAACAGACCTGTTAATCTCATATGCTCACCATCTTATATATACCACCATAATGGCTTCCAGAGGATGTATCCAAACAACTCTGGTGATCCACTGAAGTCTCCTCGATCACCACTGTGAAGTTGACTTTTGTTGTTTTGAGCAAAATATCTTTACAACTATCAGATGGATTGCCATGGAATTTGGCACAGACTTTCATGTCTAACTCAGGGTGAATTGTAATAACCTTGGTGAGCCACTGATTTTTCATATAGCGCCATCTTCTGGTCAAACATTTTTATTTGCCCAGCAGTACTTTGTTTAGTGGCCTTTGTTGTTGCTCCAAAAATTTGCTGATCTGAAAATACTACGACAACCAAAGGGGAGAATGAACATTTAGTCAATTTATTTCAACAAATTACAACTTCTCGCTCAAAACACGGAATAAAAAACAGAAAAAACAAATACTTGTAGACTTATCAATACAATAGATAATGAGTAACACTAACAGTTACTTACTAGAGGCGTGTAAATCACCAGGCCTCCGTTGGTCATGGAGGCTATGGATCTGGTTCTGTTGCATGCTCACCCGGTTCCGGTTCTGGTGCTCATTCTCCTATGCTAGCTCCTGTTCTAGTGGTTTAAACAAACCTTCCCCAGTCGGGGAAAGAGTTAACTTATAGGACCGCTAAGTGCCATAGGACACTCTGGTATTTTGATGTCTAGCTAAATGTTGTCTATTTCTGCCACAGCAAAAGAGCATTATTATCTGTGAAACAACAGGGAATTTTATTTTTTATTTAACTTTATTTTAGGCACGTAATCTCACTGAGACACAGGGTCTCATTTACAAGAGAGTCCTCTCTTGACTCATGTTACTGTTCAGTTTTTATTCTCTGACTGGACAATTTCATTCATTTCTGTCTTGTACCTTCAATAGGTTTAAGAACTGTGATGATCAGAATGATCCTCAGACATCAGGTATTACTGTAGAAATCTGAATGAAGCCTCACATTTTCCTGTATGTTGTTTGATCTGACTCATTAAAAGAAAATCTGCATGTTTTTTGTATGCAAAAGGATTTTAAAAAACCCACCCACACATTTCTATTTGCTGGAAAAAAAATGTTTATTGTCTATAAATAATGTATAAAAAATATAAAAGTACATAAAATTTTGTTCAATGCTAATTAAAAAAATAAATACAGAATAAAAATGTAATAATTAGATAAATAAATACATGAATAAATAGATAAATAAATAGACTTTATGTAGTTGTGTACTTCATACTGACTGTGTAGAATATCAAGTAATCGATTGAAACACAAACAACTCAATTCAATAAATAGATAAAAAAAAATAAATTAATCTGACAGGTAACAGCTTTTAGTTGGTGGTGAGTAGAGATGAAACCAGCTGGTCCGCTCTCATCAGATGGGTTTTGATTTCATTCCTGATCAACTCCCAGGCTTCAGCACTGTGGCCCTACGGACAGAAGAATATTAGCATTATTAGAACATGATAGATACTGTAGATAGATTGATACATAGAAATATAGATAGATACACAAACCTACCATTTTCTTTATGACGTGGCTTGAAAGTTTCATGAAATACATTTGTAGCTTCTTGTTAGTCTTGTGGCCGTGGCTCCCAATCTAAATGAATTACAACAACATGAATTAAAACCTGTTCATTTGGCACATGCACTATTAATGGATCCTTTCAATCAACAGGATTTAGCATAACTGATGTTTGTCTTTAAGTTTTAAATGTAAGGGAACAAGTAAGGTTATGTTAATCCACTGAGACTCACACAGGAGCGAAGGTTGTCAGCCTGCTGGGTTACAACATTGACAAAGTCCTCCACTGTGTTCTCCTCCCATGATGCAGAGCTGTGATCCTCCTCAAACAGGGCAGCCGTCTCATTAAGAATCTGAACTGTGAAGGCAAGTTGATCCTCAGCCTGGAAGAAGAAGAAGTAGAAGAATATATAACAGATATAACAACCCACACAAATCAATAATCACGTGTTATATTTTGTATTTCACTTAGACAGAAGTTGAGGATGACTTACTGATGCTTTGGACGCCTGTCTGTACAGAAGATTAGGGAAGGCCACAGTGTCCTCCACTTCAGCATCCTCAGTGGTGTTAGTGGAGTTATTAGCCTGCATCACACACACAAACACACACACATCATGTGTTGAAGTAAACACACAGTAAAGTAAACTCATTCAGTTCAGATAATTCACTGACTTTAAACAATAAGAAGTCCACTTACCATCGTATCCAGTAGAGCCAAAGAGTTTTCACTGTGCTGTCTGAATTTATGATCCATGATCCATCTGCAGCTCAGCGAGGAGCCTGCACTGTACAGACTGAGAGACAGGCACACAAAGAAAATCCTGTTGAGCATTTTCAAAAAGGTAGAGATTGTCTTTGTATAGAGTAAATTCAGATGAGTGCTGGTTGTGTTGAGGCAGACCTGCAGTGCCTCCCTTTATACTGTAGGACGCACCTGTTTCTGTTTCCACCTGTGGTAAACACAACGTGTTTTATGAGGTTTACATACATGGTTAGACATTTCGGATTTGGAGTAGTGAAAAAAATCTCCCACAATAATTGTTATTAAAAATGATCCTTTGAAAATGTGTTTCATATAGAAAACACAGTTCACTCTCTTTTGATTTTCTGATTGATTGATTTTGATTTGATTTTCTCGTCATGCGCACAAAGTGCTCAACCCTCGTGGGTTGACAAGACACCAAAAACATTCAGTTGCACTGATAAAACATTAAATGATAAAATTATAGATTATAGATAAATTATAGATTATTATAAGGCTACGTCTCAAACTAAATATTCTGTCTTCTCTCCCTCAAAAAGTTCGCTTCTTCCTTCTTGAAGCACAATTCAAGTTTTTCATGATCATCAAGCCAAAAAGAGTGGCATTAAACCTTCCGGTCTGTAGGGCTAATGGGAATGTTCCTGAACGCAACTGTGTCTCTAATTTAAGTTACAGCCTACTTTACATATAGTGGAGACAATAAGTTCGTATGTTTGGTTTCTACCATATATCAACAGACCATTTTTCTCTACATGAGAAACATTTTACTCCTAATCTCCTGAATATCACAAAGCAAACTGTTCTGGAAAGTGAATGACAAAATGTTTAAATAAAATAAATATTTCAGCTCATATAAATTATATTGGAATAGGTTACTACGATGATATTTCATATATATATAGGATTATAGGAATAGTGCTGCGGGTTTTAAAGCAAAATAGAATATTTCATTTTTAAATTAAATTATCTTTGAATATCAATGAGCTGACTGATAATGATTTTAGGCTGTTTTATCTATTAAGTTGAGTTAGTTTACAGTGATTACAGATTTCATGTTTTTGACCGTCATCACCTCCCTTTCACTCTGCACGCGACGGAAAATGTATTTAAAATGCTTTTTAAACTGTTGGAATTGCATCATTAGTCCCTATGTGGATCGATAATAATCAATAATGATTACAGCAGTGATTAAAGCGGAAGTCCCAACACAGAGAGAAAATGAAAGTGAGCTCTGACGCTCGTTCATATGAAGTGATCAGCGACATTTCACGTTGTTTTCACTAGAACATGGCGGCTTCAACGTGAGAACCAGACAGCCTGTGGAGAAGGGGATTCTCCTTCACCTTTTATTTTACACATCAGAGCACATATTCAGCCTGATACAGACACATATATCACATTGTATTATATTAGGACTGTAAGCCTGCAGAGTGTGGACAAACGTGTGTCAATAGATTACATATTGATAAGTATAGATAACACAAGATAACATAACATAACATAACATAAGCCTTTATTGTGAAATTCAGTTGTTGCAGCAGCACAATGACATAAATAATCACAGATAAATACAAAAAGAAAAATTTCCCCAAAATACATTTTTATTATTATCTCTATTTATGGGGGATTATTTCTGTGCTCGTGCTTCTGCAACAGCTGGATTTCACAATAAAACGCTCCTGTTATCTTCTGACCTACGTAGGCTATCCACAGTCTGCTGCAGGGACTTTCATTCTCTCTGTGCTGGAACTTCCGCTTTATGGCACCTTCTGGACACAGCGCACTCACTCCCTTATCCTTTATTGATTATTATGAATCCACTACCACAAATGATGCAATATACGGCATCAAAAACAAACGGAATTATCAGAAAGATGCAAAATACGAAACACTGTAAACAAACAAAATTGGATAAATAAATGTTAAAATAGCCTATAATTATTATCAGTCAGGTGATTTCAATTCAATCACAACTAGAGTGTCTACTTTTCTGTTTGCCTTTAAAATCGCTATAATATTCCTATAATAACCATCGTTTCCACTATCGAATAAAAGTAAAATATTTGTGTTTGTCTGTTTGTGTTTAGAGGTTTTCTATAAAAATGCATTTTCTATGGTTTTACAAAATAGGATCATTTTTTAACATGTTTATCTGGCTTTATATTTGACCTTTGTTTTGATATTTATTCATGCTTTTATTGTGGGAGAATTTCTTTCACAGGTCAAATCGAAATGTGACAGCTTAAACCTCGTTTACGTTGTGTTTACCACAGGTGGAAACAGAAACAGGTGCGTCCTACAGTATAAAGGAGGCACTGCAGGTCTGCTCCAACACAACACCAGCACTCATCTGAACTTACTCTATACAAAGTCAATCTCTACCTTTTTGAAAATGCTCAACAGGATTTTCTTTGTGTGCCTGTCTCTCAGTCTGTACAGTGCAGGCTCCTCGCTGAGCTGCAGATGGATCATGGATCATAAATTCAGACAGCACAGTAAAAACTCTTTGGCTCTACTGGATACGATGGTAAGTGGACTTCTTATTGTTTAAAGTCAGTGAATTATCTGAACTGAATGAGTTTACTTTACTGTCTGTTTACTTCAACACATGATGTGTGTGTGTTTGTGTGTGTGATGCAGGCTAATAACTCCACTAACACCACTGAGGATGCTGAAGTGGAGGACACTGTGGCCTTCCCTAATCTTCTGTACAGACAGGCGTCCAAAGCATCAGTAAGTCATCCTCAACTTCTGTCTAAGTGAAATACAAAATATAACACGTGATTATTGATTTGTGTGGGTTGTTATATCTGTTATATATTCTTCTACTTCTTCTTCTTCCAGGCTGAGGATCAACTTGCCTTCACAGTTCAGATTCTTAATGAGACGGCTGCCCTGTTTGAGGAGGATCACAGCTCTGCATCATGGGAGGAGAACACAGTGGAAGACTTTGTCAATGTTGTAACCCGGCAGGCTGACAACCTTCGTTCCTGTGTGAGTAGAAACTTTTAGTGACACCACTGAACTGATTTCAGCTTCTATTACATTCATATACATTTCCAATGAATTACTGATGAATGTGCCAGTTAAACAGCTCCACAGTGACTGTGTAAGGAAGATTTCTTTGAACACATTACAGGTGAAATAAACTGTTTTCTAAATATTCATTTTCTTGTAATTCATTTAGATTGGGAGCCACGGCCACAAGAAGAAGAACACAAAGCTGCACATGCACTTCAAGAGACTCTCACACCATGTCCTAAAGAAAATGGTCAGTCTATTTTATTCCTATATCATTTTGGTCTTATAGATATGAGATATTGTATTTTTGATGTTCTAATAATGCTAATATTCTTCTGTCTGTAGGGTCACAGTGCTGAAGCCTGGGAGCTGATCAGGAAAGAAATCAAAACCCATCTGATGAGAGCAGACCAGCTGGTTTCATCTCTACTCACCACCAACTAAAAGCTGTTACCTGTCAGATTAATTTATTTTATTACATAAAGTCTATCTTTTTTTAAAAATCTATTTATTGAATTAATTTTGTACTTCAATCCATTACTTGATGTTCTACACAGTATGTATGAAGTACACAACTACATGAAGTTTATTTATTTATTTTTCTATTTATTCATGCATTTATTTATCTAATTATTAAGTTTTGATTCTGCAAAATGAGAGCAGACCAGCAGGTTTCATCTCTACTTACCAAAGCTGTTATCTTTCTGTCAGATTAACAATGTGTTTATTTATTACATGTCTATTTGTTTATCTATTTATTCATGTATTTATTGAATTGAGTTGTTTGTATTTTTATAAAATGTCTACACAGTCAGTATTTTTTATAAATTAAAATGTTATTATTGAAGTTTATTTATTCAAATTTTTCATACCTGCAAAAGCAAATAAAAATAAGACTTTCTCCAGCAAATGGATGTGTTTTTATTGTTTTCTCTCCTGTGACATAAACAAAAGGCATACAGATTCTTTAACATAGTGAAACAATCTTTGCTCAAGCACTGATGAACAACCAATGTCTGTTTCTGTAGGACTGGGTCTAGTTTGCATGCTCGCCATAGTTGGCCTTATTTGGTCCAGTAAAAAGTTGTTGGTAGAGACTCGTAGCCACTCCAGATCACCGATGGAGAAATCGTCTGTGTCATGTTACCATGATAAAAGAGGTCGAGTCCAGTTCATGTGAAGCTGCCACAGGGAAAGGTCTGTGGGAGATCTCCAGTGCTGAAGTCAGTTTCGGGGTTTTTGTTTTTCTGTGGCCCTGACAAAGAGAAAGTTGACATCCTCTGAGATTTTGATGAATCTTCCTGCACGTTTGTCTCATCTCTCTGAGCCGCTGAGTTTTCTTGGTTTTTATTTCTGTTAGTTAGGTTTATGGGAGAGGGAAGAAGCACTGATCCCACGGCCCCTATTCAAGCTGCTTCTCTTGTTTTTGATTTTTATTTTGCCCATCAGACCTGTTGATTGTTTTGAATAGTTCTGACATTTTCTTATTTTATTTTTTATTATTTATCCCAAAATGGACTATTTGATTATGTTCTTTTCCAAAAGGCTGTATGGGGGATTGTAATATTCTTCCACTGAGCAGAAATATGTTTATTAGTTTTATTATTGTTACATAAACAAAGGGGAAGCAGAATTTCTTTTTGAAAGAGTCCAATCAAACAACACACAGGAACATGTGAGGCCTCTTTCAGATTTCTACAGTAATACGATTTCTGATGATCACGTACAGTACTCACACCTAGTCAAGGTTTAAGATAGTACTGATATTAAATTGTCAGAGAATTTAAACCAAAAAAGTATTTTGAGTGCACAAGTACAATTCTTATCTTTTTTAAAATACTTTATTAAGCTTTTATTGCCTTTAATTAATAGCGATAGCTGAAGAGTGGCTCTACCAGGTGAGCTACCAGGATGCTCACCTGGTAGATCCAATTCTAGATATTTAAAATCTCAGTTGTGTCATGATTAAAAATAAATTCATCTTGTATCTTGTATACGTAGAAATTCAAATCGGTTACATACAGTCACATACACAATCATATACAGTACAGCAAATAGTGCAATCTATATGAAGGACATTTTTCATATCGATCACAGGTCTGTTTTCCTTATGAAATTATTTACCCAACAATTCCCACCAAGAGCAAGCCATTGGCAACAGGGGCAAGGAAAAACTTCTTTTTAAGAAGCAGAAACCTCGGGCAGAGCCAGGCTCAAGGTGGGCAGCCGTCTGCCTCGACCGGTTGGGTTTAGAGAGAAAGAGAGAGAAAGGGAGAGAGAGGGGGGTAGAAGGGGGTAAGAGAGGGGGGTAGAAGGGGGGTAAGAGAGAGGTGTAGGAGGGGCTAAGAGAGAGGGGTAGAAGGGAGTAAGAGAGGGGGTAGAAGGGGGGTAAGAGAGAGGGGTAGAAGGGAGTAAGAGAGGGGGGTAGAAGGGAGTAAGAGAGGGGGGTAGAAGGGAGTAAGAGAGGGGGTAGGAGGGGGTAAGAGAGAGGGGTAGAAGGGGGGTAAGAGAGGGGGGTAGAAAGGGGTAAGAGAGAGGGGTAGGAGGGGGTAAGAGAGAGGGGTAGAAGGGGGTAAGAGAGGGTAAGAGGGGAACACTGTGTTGTCCGAGCTCCTTTTTTTTCTTCCTTCCTCTATGTCCTGGGTGAGAATTCTTCCTCTGGATTAATGGGCACCATACAGGAACACGATTTTCAGTCCTCATTATGTGTCCTTTCTCAGGCTCCAAGATCACAGTCAGAGGTGGTCCATGCTCTGCTGTCACATACAGCAGTGGAGCTTCTTTTAGCTCTGGTGAGCTCAACATGAGCACTTTCGTAAGCTCTGTCATCACAGTATACAGCATAGGCCCAAACTGTGGAGCTTCTTTTAACTCTGGTGTCACAAAGAGTACTGGTCCAAACTCTGTTATCCCAGCTAACAGTGGTTCAAGCTCAGGCATCAAACTGTGTAGTAGTGCGAGCTCTGTCATCACACACTGCAGCTGCAGGAAACTCAGAGTTCATCGGCAGCCCAAACTCCGTGTTCATTGTGAGCTGTAGTGAAATCTCCAACTTCACCATCAGCACTGGTCCAAGCTCCATCGCCACAGTCAAGTCCGTCTCGAAGTCCACTTGGATTTCTATCAGCGGTCCGAGCTCCATTGTTAAAGCCGGCAGTGGCCCAAGCTCCATCGTCAGTGACAGAAGTGGTCCAAGCTCCGTTGTCATAGAGAGGAGTGGTCCGAGCTCTATCACTGGAGGCAGCAACTGTCCAAGCTCTGTCTTCAAAGTCTGTAGTTGTCTCATCAGGGTCATCATCAACAGCAAAGAGTTGCTCAAAAACTGGGAAATGGCTGAAAAATAATGTGGAAGTCAAACAAAGCATTTATCCAAAATATTCCCTATCAGTAACAGCAACAATGAGGTTTATTTGATAGGATAACTTATGTAAAATATATATGAAGACTGGGGATGGGCCAATATACGATTAATTGTGACAATAAAAAAACATGAGTGACTTCAAACAGCTATCTAACTGCTGATGTACAGTCCTTTATTGATTTCTTGATTAATTTTGAATGTCTACAAGTGCCTGTCACCACATCGGAAGGTTTGACTTTCCCACTGTGTCCCCACAAGAAAAAGTTAAACCAAATACTATGGATTCCTAACAACAACAGGGAGGTCAGGTGATCTGTTATGCAATAAAAAAATGTGTTATCAGGATAGTATTGTTAATTATTTTGGCCAGGATAATGGTGACATTAAATTTTAATATTGTCCCATGCATAATCAAGTCAGGAATTTTAAAATCACACATCCTACATTTTCACATAGACCTTTAAAGCCATATTTATAGAATCTGAACACCCTGCTGCCCCCACAGTGGTGGCATCAAAAAATACAGTGTGCAACATGCAGACTACACCATTTTTCAGTGGTACTATCTCAGTCTTTTGGAGTACAAAAACTTTGATTTGATTTGAATTACTCTCACGCCACTAGTGTTTATCTGCAGTGGGGTCCACACCAATTTCATTGAAAAGGTCTGCCTTACCTGATCTCCTGCTCAGGGTTTTAGAAGATGATCCTTGCTGGTTTTTGTGTGAATTCCACATTGTTTTCTCTTTCGCTCTCTGTGTTTTACAACTGTCCTTCCTAGTACGCTCTATGTGTTTCATCGATACGTTTGTAGAGTTTTGTCTTTGTGTTTGTCACCTTACCTGCTGATACAGAATGTGTATAAGTTACTCTTTGTAAAGTTCTAAAAGAATGATTCTAGAACCTGATGTCATAAAATAGAACTTTTTTTCTTTCATCTTGATTATTTTTTCTTTTTTTTTTTTTACTGTATAATTAGTTAATGCTTTTATATCTATTTTTTTTGTGTGTGTTGTTTTTATTCCTTTTTTTTTTTAACTTATGTGAAGTGTCTTTGGGTTCCTAGAAAAGCGCTCTATAAATGACATGTATTATTATTTTTTATTATTATTATTATTTGGCAATATTCTGTTTGTTACACTCATACCAATTAAACAAACTGAAGTGAATTCAACTCCAATTAAAGACACATGGCTTTGAGGTCATACTCTGTGTTCTTCCATTCTGCATAATTGGGCAGGGACCCAATTTCAAAAAATAAATATCCTAAAAGCTACAATACGTAAATTAAACCTGGGACTCGACCTCTTTGACATAGAAACATTTCAACAGACCTGTTAGTCTCATATGCTCACCATCTTATATATACCACCATAATGGCTTCCAGAGGATGTATCCAAACAACTCTGGTGATCCACTGAAGTCTCCTCGATCACCACTGTGAAGTTGACTTTTGTTGTTTTGAGCAAAATATCTTTACAACTATCAGATGGATTGCCATGAAATTTGGCACAGACATGCATGTCTACCTCAGGGTGAATTGTAATAACCTTGATGAACCACTGATTTTTCATATAGCGCCATCTTCTGGTCAAACATTTTTATTTGCCCAGCAGTACTTTGTTTAGTGGCCTTTGTTGTTGCTCCAAAAATTTGCTGATCTGAAAATACTACGACAACCAAAGGGGAGAATGAACATTTAGTCAATTTATTTCAACAAATTACAACTTCTCGCTCAAAACACGGAATAAAAAACAGAAAAAACAAATACTTGTAGACTTATCAATACAATAGATAATGAGTAACACTAACAGTTACTTACTAGAGGCGTGTAAATCACCAGGCCTCCGTTGGTCATGGAGGCTATGGATCTGGTTCTGTTGCATGCTCACCCGGTTCCGGTTCTGGTGCTCATTCTCCTATGCTAGCTCCTGTTCTAGTGGTTTAAACAAACCTTCCCCAGTCGGGGAAAGAGTTAACTTATAGGACCGCTAAGTGCCATAGGACACTCTGGTATTTTGTTGTCTAGCTAAATGTTGTCTATTTCTGCCACAGCAAAAGAGCATTATTATCTGTGAAACAACAGGGAATTTTATTTTTTATTTAACTTTATTTTAGGCACGTAATCTCACTGAGACACAGGGTCTCATTTACAAGAGAGTCCTCTCTTGACTCGTGTTACTGTTCAGTTTTTATTCTCTGACTGGACAATTTCATTCATTTCTGTCTTGTACCTTCAGTAGGTTTAAGAACTGTGATGATCAGAATGATCCTCAGACATCAGGTATTACTGTAGAAATCTGAATGAAGCCTCACATTTTCCTGTATGTTGTTTGATCTGACTCATTAAAAAGAAAATCTGCATGTTTTTTGTATGCAAAAGGATTTTAAAAAACCCACCCACACATTTCTATTTGCTGGAAAAAAAATGTTTATTGTCTACAAATAATGTATAAAAAATATAAAAGTACATAAAATTTTGTTCAATGCTAATTAAAAAAATAAATACAGAATAAAAATGTAATAATTAGATAAATAAATACATGAATAAATAGATAAATAAATAGACTTTATGTAGTTGTGTACTTCATACTGACTGTGTAGAATATCAAGTAATCGATTGAAACACAAACAACTCAATTCAATAAATAGATAAAAAAAAAAAAAAAGACTTAAATAAATAAAATAAAATAAATTCATCTGACAGGTAACAGCTTTTAGTTGGTGGTGAGTAGAGATGAAACCAGCTGGTCCGCTCTCATCAGATGGGTTTTGATTTTCTTCCTGATCAGCTCCCAGGCTTCAGCACTATGGCCCTACGGACAGAAGAATATTAGCATTATTAGAACATGATAGATACTGTAGATAGATTGATACATAGAAATATAGATAGATACACAAACCTACCATTTTCTTTAGGACGTGGCTTGAAAGTTTCATGAAATACATTTGTAGCTTCTTGTTAGTCTTGTGGCCGTGGCTCCCAATCTAAATGAATTACAACAACATGAATTAAAACCTGTTCATTTGGCACATGCACTATTAATGGATCCTTTCAGTCAACAGGATTTAGCATAACTGATGTTTGTCTTTAAGTTTTAAATGTAAGGGAACAAGTAAGGTTATATTAATCCACTGAGACTCACACAGGAGCGAAGGTTGTCAGCCTGCTGGGTTACAACATTGACAAAGTCCTCCACTGTGTTCTCCTCCCATGATGCAGAGCTGTGATCCTCCTCAAACAGGGCAGCCGTCTCATTAAGAATCTGAACTGTGAAAGCAAGTTGATCCTCAGCCTGGAAGAAGAAGAAGTAGAAGAATATATAACAGATATAACAACCCACACAAATCAATAATCACGTGTTATATTTTGTATTTCACTTAGACAGAAGTTGAGGATGACTTACTGATGCTTTGGACGCCTGTCTGTACAGAAGATTAGGGAAGGCCACAGTGTCCTCCACTTCAGCATCCTCAGTGGTGTTAGTGGAGTTATTAGCCTGCATCACACACACAAACACACACACATCATGTGTTGAAGTAAACAGACAGTAAAGTAAACTCATTCAGTTCAGATAATTCACTGACTTTAAACAATAAGAAGTCCACTTACCATCGTATCCAGTAGAGCCAAAGAGTTTTCACTGTGCTGTCTGAATTTATGATCCATGATCCATCTGCAGCTCAGCGAGGAGCCTGCACTGTACAGACTGAGAGACAGGCACACAAAGAAAATCCTGTTGAGCATTTTCAAAAAGGTAGAGATTGTCTTTGTATAGAGTAAATTCAGATGAGTGCTGGTTGTGTTGAAGCAGACCTGCAGTGCCTCCTTTATACTGTAGGACGCACCTGTTTCTGTTTCCACCTGTGGTAAACACAACGTGTTTTATGAGGTTTACATACATGGTTAGACATTTCGGATTTGGAGTAGTGAAAAAAATCTCCCACAATAATTGTTATTAAAAATTATCCTTTGAAAATGTGTTTCATATAGAAAACACAGTTCACTCTCTTTTGATTTTCTGATTGATTGATTTTGATTTGATTTTCTCGTCATGCGCACAAAGTGCTCAACCCTCGTGGGTTGACAAGACACCAAAAACATTCAGTTGCACTGATAAAACATTAAATGATAAAATTATAGATTATAGATAAATTAAAGATTATTATAAGGCTGCGTCTCAAACTAAATATTCTGTCTTCTCTCCCTCAAAAAGTTGGCTTCTTCCTTCTTGAAGCACAATTCAAGTTTTTCATGATCATCAAGCCAAAAAGAGTGGCATTAAACCTTCCGGTCTGTAGGGCTAATGGGAATGTTCCTGAACGCAACTGTGTCTCTAATTTAAGTTACAGCCTACTTTACATATAGTGGAGACAATAAGTTCGTATGTTTGGTTTCTACCATATATCAACAGACCATTTTTCTCTACATGAGAAACATTTTACTCCTAATCTCCTGAATATCACAAAGCAAACTGTTCTGGAAAGTGAATGACAAAATGTTTAAATAAAATAAATATTTCAGCTCATATAAATTATATTGGAATAGTTTACTACGATGATATTTCATATATATAGGATTATAGGAATAGTGCTGCGGGTTTTAAAGCAAAATAGAATATTTCATTTTTAAATTAAATTATCTTTGAATATAAATGAGCTGACTGATAATGATTTTCGGCTGTTTTATCTATTAAGTTGAGTTAGTTTACAGTGATTACAGATTTCATGTTTTTGACCGTCATCACCTCCCTTTCACTCTGCACGCGACGGTAAATGTATTTAAAATGCTTTTTAAACTGTTGGAATTGCATCATTAGTTCATATGTGGATCGATAATAATCAATAATGGTTACAGCAGTGATTAAAGCGGAAGTCCCAACACAGAGAGAAAATGAAAGTGAGCTCTGACGCTCGTTCATATGAAGTGATCAGTGACATTTCACGTTGTTTTCACTAGAACATGGCGGCTTCAACGTGAGAACCAGACAGCCTGTGGAGAAGGGGATTCTCCTTCACCTTTTATTTTACACATCAGAGCACATATTCAGCCTGATACAGACACATATATCACATTGTATTATATTAGGACTGTAAGCCTGCAGAGTGTGGACAAACGTGTGTCAATAGATTACATATTGATAAGTAGCTATAGATAACACAAGATAACATAACATAACCTAACATAAGCCTTTATTGTGAAATTCAGTTGTTGCAGCAGCACAATGACATAAATAATCACAGATAAATACAAAAAGAAAAATTTCCCCAAAATACATTTTTATTATTATCTCTATTTATGGGGGATTATTTCTGTGCTCGTGCTTCTGCAACAGCTGGATTTCACAATAAAACGCTCCTGTTATCTTCTGACCTACGTAGGCTATCCACAGTCTGCTGCAGGGACTTTCATTCTCTCTGTGCTGGAACTTCCGCTTTATGGCACCTTCTGGACACAGCGCACTCACTCCCTTATCCTTTATTGATTATTATGAATCCACTACCACAAATGATGCAATATACGGCATCAAAAACAAACGGAATTATCAGAAAGATGCAAAATACGAAACACTGTAAACAAACAAAATTGGATAAATAAATGTTAAAATAGCCTATAATCATTATCAGTCAGGTGATTTCAATTCAATCACAACTAGAGTGTCTACTTTTCTGTTTGCCTTTAAAATCGCTATAATATTCCTATAATAACCATCGTTTCCACTATCGAATAAAAGTAAAATATTTGTGTTTGTCTGTTTGTGTTTAGAGGTTTTCTATAAAAATGCATTTTCTATGGTTTTACAAAATAGGATCATTTTTTAACATGTTTATCTGGCTTTATATTTGACCTTTGTTTTGATATTTATTCATGCTTTTATTGTGGGAGAATTTCTTTCACAGGTCAAATCGAAATGTGACAGCTTAAACCTAGTTTACGTTGTGTTTACCACAGGTGGAAACAGAAACAGGTGCGTCCTACAGTATAAAGGAGGCACTGCAGGTCTGCTCCAACACAACACCAGCACTCATCTGAACTTACTCTATACAAAGTCAATCTCTACCTTTTTGAAAATGCTCAACAGGATTTTCTTTGTGTGCCTGTCTCTCAGTCTGTACAGTGCAGGCTCCTCGCTGAGCTGCAGATGGATCATGGATCATAAATTCAGACAGCACAGTAAAAACTCTTTGGCTCTACTGGATACGATGGTAAGTGGACTTCTTATTGTTTAAAGTCAGTGAATTATCTGAACTGAATGAGTTTACTTTACTGTCTGTTTACTTCAACACATGATGTGTGTGTGTTTGTGTGTGTGATGCAGGCTAATAACTCCACTAACACCACTGAGGATGCTGAAGTGGAGGACACTGTGGCCTTCCCTAATCTTCTGTACAGACAGGCGTCCAAAGCATCAGTAAGTCATCCTCAACTTCTGTCTAAGTGAAATACAAAATATAACACGTGATTATTGATTTGTGTGGGTTGTTATATCTGTTATATATTCTTCTACTTCTTCTTCTTCCAGGCTGAGGATCAACTTGCCTTCACAGTTCAGATTCTTAATGAGACGGCTGCCCTGTTTGAGGAGGATCACAGCTCTGCATCATGGGAGGAGAACACAGTGGAAGACTTTGTCAATGTTGTAACCCGGCAGGCTGACAACCTTCGCTCCTGTGTGAGTAGAAACTTTTAGTGACACCACTGAACTGATTTCAGCTTCTATTACATTCATATACATTTCCAAGGAATTACTGATGAATGTGCCAGTTAAACAGCTCCACAGTGACTGTGTAAGGAAGATTTCTTTGAACACATTACAGGTGAAATAAACTGTTTTCTAAATATTCATTTTCTTTTAATTCATTTAGATTGGGAGCCACGGCCACAAGAAGAAGAACACAAAGCTGCACATGCACTTCAAGAGACTCTCACACCATGTCCTAAAGAAAATGGTCAGTCTATTTTATTCCTATATCATTTTGGTCTTATAGATATGAGATATTGTATTTTTGATGTTCTAATAATGCTAATATTCTTCTGTCTGTAGGGTCACAGTGCTGAAGCCTGGGAGCTGATCAGGAAAGAAATCAAAACCCATCTGATGAGAGCAGACCAGCTGGTTTCATCTCTACTCACCACCAACTAAAAGCTGTTACCTGTCAGATTAATTTATTTTATTACATAAAGTCTATCTTTTTTTAAAAATCTATTTATTGAATTAATTTTGTACTTCAATCCATTACTTGATGTTCTACACAGTATGTATGAAGTACACAACTACATGAAGTTTATTTATTTATTTTTCTATTTATTCATGCATTTATTTATCTAATTATTAAGTTTTGATTCTGCAAAATGAGAGCAGACCAGCAGGTTTCATCTCTACTTACCAAAGCTGTTATCTTTCTGTCAGATTAACAATGTGTTTATTTATTACATGTCTATTTATTTATCTATTTATTCATGTATTTATTGAATTGAGTTGTTTGTATTTTTATAAAATGTCTACACAGTCAGTATTTTTTATAAATTAAAATGTTATTATTGAAGTTTATTTATTCAAATTTTTCATACCTGCAAAAGCAAATAAAAATAAGACTTTCTCCAGCAAATGGATGTGTTTTTATTGTTTTCTCTCCTGTGACATAAACAAAAGGCATACAGATTCTTTAACATAGTGAAACAATCTTTGCTCAAGCTCTGATGAACAACCAATGTCTGTTTCTGTAGGACTGGGTCTAGTTTGCATGCTCGCCATAGTTGGCCTTATTTGGTCCAGTAAAAAGTTGTTGGTAGAGACTCGTAGCCACTCCAGATCACCGATGGAGAAATCGTCTGTGTCATGTTACCATGATAAAAGAGGTCGAGTCCAGTTCATGTGAAGCTGCCACAGGGAAAGGTCTGTGGGAGATCTCCAGTGCTGAAGTCAGTTTCGGGGTTTTTGTTTTTCTGTGGCCCTGACAAAGAGAAAGTTGACATCCTCTGAGATTTTGATGAATCTTCCTGCACGTTTGTCTCATCTCTCTGAGCCGCTGAGTTTTCTTGGTTTTTATTTCTGTTAGTTAGGTTTATGGGAGAGGGAAGAAGCACTGATCCCACGGCCCCTATTCAAGCTGCTTCTCTTGTTTTTGATTTTTATTTTGCCCATCAGACCTGTTGATTGTTTTGAATAGTTCTGACATTTTCTTATTTTATTTTTTATTATTTATCCCAAAATGGACTATTTGATTATGTTCTTTTCCAAAAGGCTGTATGAGGGATTGTAATATTCTTCCACTGAGCAGAAATGTGTTTATTAGTTTTATTATTGTTACATAAACAAAGGGGAAGCAGAATTTCTTTTTGAAAGAGTCCAATCAAACAACACACAGGAACATGTGAGGCCTCTTTCAGATTTCTACAGTAATACGATTTCTGATGATCACGTACAGTACTCACACCTAGTCAAGGTTTAAGATAGTACTGATATTAAATTGTCAGAGAATTTAAACCAAAAAAGTATTTTGAGTGCACAAGTACAATTCTTATCTTTTTTAAAATACTTTATTAAGCTTTTATTGCCTTTAATTAATAGCGATAGCTGAAGAGTGGCTCTACCAGGTGAGCTACCAGGATGCTAACCTGGTAGAGCCAATTCTAGATATTTAAAATCTCAGTTGTGTCATGATTAAAAATAAATTCATCTTGTATCTTGTATACGTAGAAATTCAAACCGGTTACATACAGTCACATACACAATCATATACAGTACAGCAAATAGTGCAATCTATATGAAGGACATTTTTCATATCGATCACAGGTCTGTTTTCCTTATGAAATTATTTACCCAACAATTCCCACCAAGAGCAAGCCATTGGCAACAGGGGCAAGGAAAAACTTCTTTTTAAGAAGCAGAAACCTCGGGCAGAGCCAGGCTCAAGGTGGGCAGCCGTCTGCCTCGACCGGTTGGGTTTAGAGAGAAAGAGAGAGAAAGGGAGAGAGGGGGGGTAGAAGGGGGTAAGAGAGGGGGGTAGAAGGGGGTAAGAGAGAGGGGTAGGAGGGGCTAAGAGAGAGGGGTAGAAGGGAGTAAGAGAGGGGGTAGAAGGGGGTAAGAGAGAGGGGTAGAAGGGAGTAAGAGAGGGGGGGTAGAAGGGAGTAAGAGAGGGGGTAAAGGGAGTAAGAGAGGGGGTAGGAGGGGGTAAGAGAGAGGGGTAGAAGGGGGTAAGAGAGGGGGGTAGAAAGGGGTAAGAGAGAAGGGTAGGAGGGGGTAAGAGAGAGGGGTAGAAGGGGGTAAGAGAGGGTAAGAGGGGAACACTGTGTTGTCCGAGCTCCTTTTTTTTCTTCCTTCCTCTATGTCCTGGGTGAGAATTCTTCCTCTGGATTAATGGGCACCATACAGGAACACGATTTTCAGTCCTCATTATGTGTCCTTTCTCAGGCTCCAAGATCACAGTCAGAGGTGGTCCATGCTCTGCTGTCACATACAGCAGTGGAGCTTCTTTTAGCTCTGGTGAGCTCAACATGAGCACTTTCGTAAGCTCTGTCATCACAGTATACAGCATAGGCCCAAACTGTGGAGCTTCTTTTAACTCTGGTGTCACAAAGAGTACTGGTCCAAACTCTGTTATCCCAGCTAACAGTGGTTCAAGCTCAGGCATCAAACTGTGTAGTAGTGCGAGCTCTGTCATCACACACTGCAGCTGCAGAAACTCAGAGTTCATCGGCAGCCCAAACTCCGTGTTCATTGTGAGCTGTAGTGAAATCTCCAACTTCACCATCAGCACTGGTCCAAGCTCCATCGCCACAGTCAAGTCCGTCTCGAAGTCCACTTGGATTTCTATCAGCGGTCCGAGCTCCATTGTTAAAGCCGGCAGTGGCCCAAGCTCCATCGTCAGTGACAGAAGTGGTCCAAGCTCCGTTGTCATAGAGAGGAGTGGTCCGAGCTCTATCACTGGAGGCAGCAACTGTCCAAGCTCTGTCTTCAAAGTCTGTAGTTGTCTCATCAGGGTCATCATCAACAGCAAAGAGTTGCTCAAAAACTGGGAAATGGCTGAAAAATAATGTGGAAGTCAAACAAAGCATTTATCCAAAATATTCCCTATCAGTAACAGCAACAATGAGGTTTATTTGATAGGATAACTTATGTAAAATATATATGAAGACTGGGGATGGGCCAATATACGATTAATTGTGACAATAAAAAAACATGAGTGACTTCAAACAGCTATCTAACTGCTGATGTACAGTCCTTTATTGATTTCTTGATTAATTTTGAATGTCTACAAGTGCCTGTCACCACATCGGAAGGTTTGACTTTCCCACTGTGTCCCCACAAGAAAAAGTTAAACCAAATACTATGGATTCCTAACAACAACAGGGAGGTCAGGTGATCTGTTATGCAATAAAAAAATGTGTTATCAGGATAGTATTGTTAATTATTTTGGCCAGGATAATGGTGACATTAAATTTTAATATTGTCCCATGCATAATCAAGTCAGGAATTTTAAAATCACACATCCTACATTGTCGCATAGACCTTTAAAGCCATATTTATAGAATCTGAACACCCTGCTGCCCCCACAGTGGTGGCATCAAAAAATACAG
Source organism: Dicentrarchus labrax (assembly GCF_905237075.1). Classification (NCBI taxonomy): domain Eukaryota; kingdom Metazoa; phylum Chordata; class Actinopteri; family Moronidae; genus Dicentrarchus; species Dicentrarchus labrax. The sequence goes on along the minus strand of NW_026136712.1, from coordinate 19,231,347 downwards.
TGTGCAACATGCAGACTACACCATTTTTCAGTGGTACTATCTCAGTCTTTTGGAGTACAAAAACTTTGATTTGATTTGATTTACTCTCACGCCACTAGTGTTTATCTGCAGTGGGGTCCACACCAATTTCAGTGAAAAGGTCTGCCTTACCTGATCTCCTGCTCAGGGTTTTAGAAGATGATCCTTGCTGGTTTTTGTGTGAATTCCACATTGTTTTCTCTTTCGCTCTCTGTGTTTTACAACTGTCCTTCCTAGTACGCTCTATGTGTTTCATCGATACGTTTGAAGAGTTTTGTCTTTGTGTTTGTCACCTTACCTGCTGATACAGAATGTGTATAAGTTACTCTTTGTAAAGTTCTAAAAGAATGATTCTAGAACCTGATGTCATAAAAATAGAACCTTTTTTCTTTCATCTTGATTATTTTCTTTTTTTTTTTTTTACTGTATAATTAGTTAATGCTTTTATATCTATTTTTTTAGTGTGTTGTTTTTATTACCTTTTTTTATTTTTTAACTTATGTGAAGTGTCTTTGGGTTCCTAGAAAAGCGCTCTATAAATGACATGTATTATTATTTTTATTATTATTATTATTATTTGGCAATATTCTGTTTGTTACACTCATACCAATTAAACAAACTGAAGTGAATTCAACTCCAATTAAAGACACATGGCTTTGAGGTCATACTCTGTGTTCTTCCATTCTGCATAATTGGGCAGGGACCCAATTTCAAAAAATAAATATCCTAAAAGCTACAATACGTAAATTAAACCTGGGACTCGACCTCTTTGACATAGAAACATTTCAACAGACCTGTTAATCTCATATGCTCACCATCTTATATATACCACCATAATGGCTTCCAGAGGATGTATCCAAACAACTCTGGTGATCCACTGAAGTCTCCTCGATCACCACTGTGAAGTTGACTTTTGTTGTTTTGAGCAAAATATCTTTACAACTATCAGATGGATTGCCATGAAATTTGGCACAGACATTCATGTCTACCTCAGGGTGAATTGTAATAACCTTGGTGAGCCACTGATTTTTCATATAGCGCCATCTTCTGGTCAAACATTTTTATTTGCCCAGCAGTACTTTGTTTAGTGGCCTTTGTTGTTGCTCCAAAAATTTGCTGATCTGAAAATACTACGACAACCAAAGGGGAGAATGAACATTTAGTCAATTTATTTCAACAAATTACAACTTCTCGCTCAAAACACGGAATAAAAAACAGAAAAAACAAATACTTGTAGACTTATCAATACAATAGATAATGAGTAACACTAACAGTTACTTACTAGAGGCGTGTAAATCCACCAGGTGGATCTGGTTCTGTTGCATGCTCACCCGGTTCCGGTTCTGGTGCTCATTCTCCTATGCTAGCTCCTGTTCTAGTGGTTTAAACAAACCTTCCCCAGTCGGGGAAAGAGTTAACTTATAGGACCGCTAAGTGCCATAGGACACTCTGGTATTTTGTTGTCTAGCTAAATGTTGTCTATTTCTGCCACAGCAAAAGAGCATTATTATCTGTGAAACAACAGGGAATTTTATTTTTTATTTAACTTTATTTTAGGCACGTAATCTCACTGAGACACAGGGTCTCATTTACAAGAGAGTCCTCTCTTGACTCGTGTTACTGTTCAGTTTTTATTCTCTGACTGGACAATTTCATTCATTTCTGTCTTGTACCTTCAATAGGTTTAAGAACTGTGATGATCAGAATGATCCTCAGACATCAGGTATTACTGTAGAAATCTGAATGAAGCCTCGCATTTTCCTGTATGTTGTTTGATCTGACTCATTAAAAAGAAAATCTGCATGTTTTTTGTATGCAAAAGGATTTTAAAAAACCCACCCACACATTTCTATTTGCTGGAAAAAAATGTTTATTGTCTACAAATAATGTATAAAAAATATAAAAGTACATAAAATTTTGTTCAATGCTAATTAAAAAAATAAATACAGAATAAAAATGTAATAATTAGATAAATAAATACATGAATAAATAGATAAATAAATAGACTTTATGTAGTTGTGTACTTCATACTGACTGTGTAGAATATCAAGTAATCGATTGAAACACAAACAACTCAATTCAATAAATAGATAAAAAAAATAAAAAGACTTAAATAAATAAAATAAAATAAATTAATCTGACAGGTAACAGCTTTTAGTTGGTGGTGAGTAGAGATGAAACCAGCTGGTCCGCTCTCATCAGATGGGTTTTGATTTTCATTCCTGATCAACTCCCAGGCTTCAGCACTGTGGCCCTACGGACAGAAGAATATTAGCATTATTAGAACATGATAGATACTGTAGATAGATTGATACATAGAAATATAGATAGATACACAAACCTACCATTTTCTTTATGACGTGGCTTGAAAGTTTCATGAAATACATTTGTAGCTTCTTGTTAGTCTTGTGGCCGTGGCTCCCAATCTAAATGAATTACAACAACATGAATTAAAACCTGTTCATTTGGCACATGCACTATTAATGGATCCTTTCAGTCAACAGGATTTAGCATGACTGATGTTTGTCTTTAAGTTTTAAATGTAAGGGAACAAGTAAGGTTATGTTAATCCACTGAGACTCACACAGGAGCGAAGGTTGTCAGCCTGCCGGGTTACAACATTGACAAAGTCCTCCACTGTGTTCTCCTCCCATGATGCAGAGCTGTGATCCTCCTCAAACAGGGCAGCCGTCTCATTAAGAATCTGAACTGTGAAGGCAAGTTGATCCTCAGCCTGGAAGAAGAAGAAGTAGAAGAATATATAACAGATATAACAACCCACACAAATCAATAATCACGTGTTATATTTTGTATTTCACTTAGACAGAAGTTGAGGATGACTTACTGATGCTTTGGACGCCTGTCTGTACAGAAGATTAGGGAAGGCCACAGTGTCCTCCACTTCAGCATCCTCAGTGGTGTTAGTGGAGTTATTAGCCTGCATCACACACACAAACACACACACATCATGTGTTGAAGTAAACACACAGTAAAGTAAACTCATTCAGTTCAGATAATTCACTGACTTTAAACAATAAGAAGTCCACTTACCATCGTATCCAGTAGAGCCAAAGAGTTTTCACTGTGCTGTCTGAATTTATGATCCATGATCCATCTGCAGCTCAGCGAGGAGCCTGCACTGTACAGACTGAGAGACAGGCACACAAAGAAAATCCTGTTGAGCATTTTCAAAAAGGTAGAGATTGTCTTTGTATAGAGTAAATTCAGATGAGTGCTGGTTGTGTTGAGGCAGACCTGCAGTGCCTCCTTTATACTGTAGGACGCACCTGTTTCTGTTTCCACCTGTGGTAAACACAACGTGTTTTATGAGGTTTACATACATGGTTAGACATTTCGGATTTGGAGTAGTGAAAAAAATCTCCCACAATAATTGTTATTAAAAATGATCCTTTGAAAATGTGTTTCATATAGAAAACACAGTTCACTCTCTTTTGATTTTCTGATTGATTGATTTTGATTTGATTTTCTCGTCATGCGCACAAAGCGCTCAACCCTCGTGGGTTGACAAGACACCAAAAACATTCAGTTGCACTGATAAAACATTAAATGATAAAATTATAGATTATAGATAAATTATAGATTATTATAAGGCTACGTCTCAAACTAAATATTCTGTCTTCTCTCCCTCAAAAAGTTCGCTTCTTCCTTCTTGAAGCACAATTCAAGTTTTTCATGATCATCAAGCCAAAAGAGTGGCATTAAACCTTCCGGTCTGTAGGGCTAATGGGAATGTTCCTGAACGCAACTGTGTCTCTAATTTAAGTTACAGCCTACTTTACATATAGTGGAGACAATAAGTTCGTATGTTTGGTTTCTACCATATATCAACAGACCATTTTTCTCTACATGAGAAACATTTTACTCCTAATCTCCTGAATATCACAAAGCAAATTGTTCTGGAAAGTGAATGACAAAATGTTTAAATAAAATAAATATTTCAGCTCATATAAATTATATTGGAATAGGTTACTACGATGATATTTCATATATATATAGGATTATAGGAATAGTGCTGCGGGTTTTAAAGCAAAATAGAATATTTCATTTTTAAATTAAATTATCTTTGAATATCAATGAGCTGACTGATAATGATTTTAGGCTGTTTTATCTTTAAGTTGAGTTAGTTTACAGTGATTACAGATTTCATGTTTTTTGACCGTCATCACCTCCCTTTCACTCTGCACGCGACGGAAAATGTATTTAAAATGCTTTTTAAACTGTTGGAATTGCATCATTAGTCCCTATGTGGATCGATAATAATCAATAATGATTACAGCAGTGATTAAAGCGGAAGTCCCAACACAGAGAGAAAATGAAAGTGAGCTCTGACGCTCGTTCATATGAAGTGATCAGCGACATTTCACGTTGTTTTCACTAGAACATGGCGGCTTCAACGTGAGAACCAGACAGCCTGTGGAGAAGGGGATTCTCCTTCACCTTTTATTTTACACATCAGAGCACATATTCAGCCTGATACAGACACATATATCACATTGTATTATATTAGGACTGTAAGCCTGCAGAGTGTGGACAAATGTGTGTCAATAGATTACATATTGATAAGTATAGATAACACAAGATAACATAACATAACATAAGCCTTTATTGTGAAATTCAGTTGTTGCAGCAGCACAATGACATAAATAATCACAGATAAATACAAAAAGAAAAATGTCCCCAAAATACATTTTTATTATTATCTCTATTTATGGGGGATTATTTCTGTGCTCGTGCTTCTGCAACAGCTGGATTTCACAATAAAACGCTCCTGTTATCTTCTGACCTACGTAGGCTATCCACAGTCTGCTGCAGGGACTTTCATTCTCTCTGTGCTGGAACTTCCGCTTTATGGCACCTTCTGGACACAGCGCACTCACTCCCTTATCCTTTATTGATTATTATGAATCCACTACCACAAATGATGCAATATACGGCATCAAAAACAAACGGAATTATCAGAAAGATGCAAAATACGAAACACTGTAAACAAACAAAATTGGATAAATAAATGTTAAAATAGCCTATAATTATTATCAGTCAGGTGATTTCAATTCAATCACAACTAGAGTGTCTAATTTTCTGTTTGCCTTTAAAATCGCAATAATATTCCTATAATAACCATCGTTTCCACTATCGAATAAAAGTAAAATATTTGTGTTTGTCTGTTTGTGTCTAGAGGTTTTCTATAAAAATGCATTTTCTATGGTTTTACAAAATAGGATCATTTTTTAAAATGTTTATCTGGCTTTATATTTGACCTTTGTTTTGATATTTATTCATGCTTTTATTGTGGGAGAATTTCTTTCACAGGTCAAATCGAAATGTGACAGCTTAAACCTCGTTTACGTTGTGTTTACCACAGGTGGAAACAGAAACAGGTGCGTCCTACAGTATAAAGGAGGCACTGCAGGTCTGCCTCAACACAACACCAGCACTCATCTGAATTTACTCTATACAAAGACAATCTCTACCTTTTTGAAAATGCTCAACAGGATTTTCTTTGTGTGCCTGTCTCTCAGTCTGTACAGTGCAGGCTCCTCGCTGAGCTGCAGATGGATCATGGATCATAAATTCAGACAGCACAGTGAAAACTCTTTGGCTCTACTGGATACGATGGTAAGTGGACTTCTTATTGTTTAAAGTCAGTGAATTATCTGAACTGAATGAGTTTACTTTACTGTCTGTTTACTTCAACACATGATGTGTGTGTGTTTGTGTGTGTGATGCAGGCTAATAACTCCACTAACACCACTGAGGATGCTGAAGTGGAGGACACTGTGGCCTTCCCTAATCTTCTGTACAGACAGGCGTCCAAAGCATCAGTAAGTCATCCTCAACTTCTGTCTAACTGAAATACAAAATATAACACGTGATTATTGATTTGTGTGGGTTGTTATATCTGTTATATATTCTTCTACTTCTTCTTCTTCCAGGCTGAGGATCAACTTGCCTTCACAGTTCAGATTCTTAATGAGACGGCTGCCCTGTTTGAGGAGGATCACAGCTCTGCATCATGGGAGGAGAACACAGTGGAGGACTTTGTCAATGTTGTAACCCGGCAGGCTGACAACCTTCGCTCCTGTGTGAGTCTCAGTGGATTAACATAACCTTACTTGTTCCCTTACATTTAAAACTTAAAGACAAACATCAGTCGTGCTAAATCCTGTTGACTGAAAGGATCCATTAATAGTGCATGTGCCAAATGAACAGGTTTTAATTCATGTTGTTGTAATTCATTTAGATTCGGAGCCACGGCCACAAGACTAACAAGAAGCTGCAAATGTATTTCATGAAACTTTCAAGCCACGTCATAAAGAAAATGGTAGGTTTGTGTATCTATCTATATTTTTATGTATCAATCTATCTACAGTATCTATCATGTTCTAATAATGCTAATATTCTTCTGTCTGTAGGGCCACAGTGCTGAAGCCTGGGAGCTGATCAGGAAGGAAATCAAAACCCATCTGATGAGAGCGGACCAGCTGGTTTCATCTCTACTCACAACCAACTAAAAGCTGTTACCTGTCTGTTAGATTCATTTATTACATGAAGTCTTTTTATTTATTTATTTATTTATTCATCTATTTATTCATGTATTTATTGAATTGAGCTGTTTGTATTTAAATTGATGGCTTGATATTCTACAGTCAGTATTTATATAAATTATTATGTTGATTAATTTGTTGATTTATTTAAGTTTTTTTCATACCTGCAAAAAGCCAATAAAAATATGACTTTCTCCAGCAAATGGACATTTTTATTTTTTTTTTTCCCTGTTACATAAACAAAAGGCATACAGATTCTTTAATATAATCAAACAAGAACAATAGAGCATTGCTGAGGCTCTGATGAACTACAAGTGACATTTTCTCTCACAAAGATTAGTGATGAGCATGTTCTTAAATAATCAAACTGTCAAGTCTGATAAGAAAAATCATAACATAAAAAAATTATAAAATCATACACACAAACACTCTTTTTTACACACACTCAACTTTATAGAAAATAAATCTTCTTGAAGCACCAAAAATGTCAGATGTTTGATTTTTTGGAATTGTTCATTTACACTTCTGCGGACTTCTGAATAATAATCACATCTGAGAATAATTCAACCCAGACTCACTAAAAAACATAAAAACAATAGCAAATATATAGCAAGCAATTTAGACTACATAATAATAAGTATGTTGTTGCACACTTACACACAAGTACTCATTGTAACGGAATGTTTTATTTTGATTTTTAGCATCAAAAATAAAAGCTATACATTATTGTGAGGCTGTAGAGGTGAAAAGTAGTCTAGTCTCACTCCCATGGGGCCTCGGTTCCTTCAGGCTGGGCGTACACAGACAGTTCCTCATACAGACCTCCTCCACATGTCTCAATTGCCAAGCCCTGAGAGACAGAAACAAGTCAGTTTTAGTCAGTTGGTATGTATATGTGTAGTATAGTTTGTGACTATGTTTGGGCATGCTGGTACAGTTTTAATTTGCATAGTCAATGATAAAGACATGACTCAGAGATAAAGATATGCAACTAACATCTTTCGTATTATTTGTATTAGCATCTCTGCCTTGAAAAAAACATCTGAGCTTAAGAACGGCCTACAGTAAACACACATTTATTTGTCTCCAACTTCCTAGTCCCATTTAAGACGTCCTAGTAAAACAGTAATCTGTTAAGACATTTTCCCTCTTTAACAGAAGTTTGTTAGCACTTTTCTGACAAGAAGGTTTGAATACTGCAATTGCTTCAGTCCAGAAAAGTGTATGGGCCAAACAGCTACGCTAAAGCTACTTTCTACAGTTTGGGAACCAAACTCCAGAAAACAATCATCACTAGAGTCTTTAAAGTGTCTGTCGAAAGCAGACCTATTTCAGTTACTACCATATATATAGTATATTATGAATACTTCACACAAAATTTTACAGGAACTTTTTCCCTTTTTCTGCTCTTTCCTTTTTGACCATGTAAGTCAGTGTATATAGGTTATCTCCTTCCTTCAGTTGTTTTCTTCTATGTTCATATAAATACAATCTATATTTCAACCCACAAAGTCTACTTTCCAAAGTTATTGTGTCATTATTCTTATAAAAAAGCAAACTTGAGGTCCTTCCACATATCCAACTGTACAGGATATGTTCATAAATGATAAAAAACCCTAAGGGCTGCATGACGGAACAAGATACAATTGTGGTTAAGAGCTCAGTGGTGTGTGTCCTGCTGTCTGTCTGTTTGTGTCTTGCACATGTATTTTTATGTAAAGACACACAGCTGTTATGTGTCTTCTCAAATGCCACAAGTAAATGACCACCAATGACAAAAATAAATCTAATCTTTGATGAATATTTCAGTGACATAGAGACAAACCAACAAACCTCATAGATGTGATCAGTTTCAGGCTCCTCATATGTGCTGTCGTTCTGTTCCAGCTGTAAAAAAAAAAAAGAAAGAAGAAATTAAAAAAGATTAAAAATGAATGTTAGCACCCTTACACTGTGCTGTCTTGACGTGTTTTTTTGTTTGTTTTGCTGTGCTTGTTTTTTTGCATGTCTGGGCCTTTATACAGGTCTATAGTAGCTTATTCTACAGTCAGGAAGAGTACATAGAATATAAAACTATTTTATTGCCTTCATACTGAAGGTTTAGATTACTATATGGTTTTCTTGGACCCACAAAATGATACAGTATATGTCTGAATGTAAACGATTTTTACTTTTTTAACATTGCTTCTGTTTCAAAACAAAATATTTTAAAGTGGTCATAAACACTATAAACTGATAAAAGTAAAATAAAAGTATTCAAGTATTTAAAGAGATATTTTTTAAATCGTTCTTGCACAAGTAAGAAACAAATTGTCACAAATTGTTGTGTGTAATGGTGTTTTGCCTTGTCAGAGAGATAGTCAGTAGTAGTGTTAGTGAATAGGCTGGGGACAATATGAAAATTTCATATCACGATTATCTTGGCCAAAATAATTGCAATACACAATATTATTACGATTATCATGAAAATATACTTTTAAAATGGCACTAAAACATACTGGAATCACTTTATCTTACATTTTGTTAAGAAACATATTGAATTACAGATAGTAACCTCATCTCCCTGTTCTTTATTTTGGAATCTGTACTATTTCCAGACATGCGGTTTAACGTTTTTTGTTGGGGATACAACAGACAAGCGATCCTTCAGCCACGGTGACAGGCGTAGGATTTTTGAATGACTGGAAAGATGCGGGCTCCCCCTTGACTCCTTGTTCAAAATAAATCAGGGAAACCATGTCGGACTGTATGCTGGCGAGCTAAACAGCTTTTTCAAGTGAAGCTATGTGAGCATATTCATGATTATCCTGATTATCACAATATTGGAAATTCACCACGATAAATGCATGTTTATCGCGATATTCGATAATATCGTACATCCTGTGGCACTCCTGCTACCTACTGAAGAGTTACAGTAGCTGTTTCAGCTATGCAGTATGTAAAAATCCATGTAAAATGGGAAATTAAAACCAATAAAGCGGTTCATCCAGTATATTACCCAGCACTATTTGAGAAGGAATATGAATATTGTTAATGCTCATCCTCTGTTCTAGTCCTTCAAGTTCCTATGCAAGGCCTACAATAAGTAGTAGTGCAGTCTGGTAAACCACATTTGTCGGAAGTAAGTGTTTTTTTTCATTTTGTCCCTCACCAGTTTCCGTTTGCGTAGAATTATAGCAGCAATACACACAGCCAACAGCAAGCCCTGGAGGACAATGAGTACATCCTTCATCTTGCTCCTGTACAGTGTTTGGCGCCGGGCAACTTTTCCTTAGAGAGGAAAGATGTGCGTTAGTGGTGTGTAAAATGGTAGAGACCACTTCAGTAGATTACAGTAAATTACCACTCAAAGTAACTCAAATGTGTCTGCGCAAAACATATCTTGTCCAAGACTTACTGACAACTTGAACCGCAGTCCCACGTCCCCACGTTCCATTTATCTTGCAGTAGTACAGTCCTTCGTCCTTCATGTGCAGATCATTGATCCGCAGAAAGCCAGCGTCATTCATTACCTCATGAAATTTAGTCCTTTTTCCTTCCTCTATCTTTTCTTTTGTTTCATTGTACTGAGCTGCCTTGTACCAAGTGACTGTCTGGTTGGACTTTGGGGTGTATTGACAAAGAATGGTCAAACTGAGGCCGGTTTTCAAACCACAGAACCGGGGAGTCTGGCGGATCACCAGGATGTCGTTTTGGGCCACTGAGCAGACAAGAAGGAAAAAAAAAGAAAGAAAGGAAGATTGAGGGACACCGTGACACAGTTACAGCTACAGTTATTTTAAATAACACAGATTATTTAGCTATATTTTGTCCCCCCACTGTTGGTCTTACTATACTGTATGCCCCCAGTATGATGCTAGCTTTAAAATCGCATTCAGTGCCAAGAAGAGAGGTGTACCTAGTGTCGATGTGTAGAGAATATAAATGTACTATTAAGTTTAACTTAAAGTAATGGATGGTGGATGTATGATATACCTATATCAAATGTGCCCACGGTTAAAAATAAAAAACGTGATTAAAACCATTTAAGCCTGAAAGATATTTGATTTGAGTAGAAGTAACTCAAGTATTTATTGTTAAGGTAACTTCACTTAAATTAACTTAATTGTATCAATTGCATTCAGTTAATTGAAGTTACACTCATTTCTCCAAACTTATTTAAAATGTGTGATGTTTAAATTTACTCAGTTTTCTTCCACTAAAGCAAATTGTCACATTACCTGTGAAAACAGCTGATGTGCGATTAAAAACAATTTATCATTAATTGATTGTCAAAAAAGGTACAGAATTCATTTTCTGTGGTTTTTCATGTGACTGACATCAAATCTTTACACTTTGTGGGATCATTCAGAAATGTTTGGATGCATACTTATGGCTTATGATGATTAATACACGGAAATAAAAAACAAAAAAATAAAAATCTTAAGCTATACAGCATTATAATGTATAGCTTAGAATACATTTTAAAGACAACTTAAAGAAAATGAGTCAGTGGAACAAACTGGAATTATACTGCCTTAAAATACTGCACACATATACTTAAAATACTGCACACATATATTTAAAATACTGCACACATTTAAGTGCACTCCAAATAACTGAGCTGGTTCAACCGTTAATTTTTGAGTTGTGTTTAATTCATGTGAGTGAGTGACGCCAATTTAGGATTCATTTATGTTTACTTACTTCTTTTATGTTTATATTAAGATGTACTTTATGGTTTTACAGTCTGCTCAAATTATGTCTTTGTGTTTTGGGCTTACTTTATACCCATACTACTCATCTATGTTGTAAGTATCAAAAATAAGTATGCAGAGACTTACTTTTGCTTACAGTAATGAGGATGTTAATTGTAGTCATTATGATTGGAACTAATAATTGTTTTTTTTTTATTATAGATTAGTTATCTATCTTTTTAATTTGATTAATAATGTAGTCAACAAAATGTACAAAAAACACAAAAAAATGCTATTAACTATGACATTTAACCCAGAAAGGCAGGAAATACTTACATCTGACAACCTGTAATCACATTTTACTTGATAAATATTTCTGTCAATGTGTAAACTGACTCATCAATTTATCGACTACTTGTGTCAGTGCTAAACACTATGCTGTTAGTGTAGGGTGAGACAGCATTGAGCTATCATGGCCCAGCAGTTAATTCTATATTGACAGTGTAATCTCATGCTGAAACAATTAGTCGATTGATAGAAAATGAATCAAAAACAATTTTGATAATCAACTAATCATTGAGGTCGTTTATCAAGTAAGTGACATCTGCTTATTCCAGCTTCTTAAATGTAACGATTTTCTGTGTTTTCAGTTTGTATATATAATTATAAACTGGATATTTAAACTTTTTAAAAGACTTTGGCTCTGGGAAATCTTTAATGGCTACTTTTTACATTTCATTCTGACATTTCATTGACTGAACAAGTAATTATTATAACACTCATTTGTCAGATTACTCATAAGCTCAATAAGTGTTACTTGCAGCCCTAGACCAATCAACTAATTGTTTCAGGATTAGTTGTCAGATATTTTTTTTACCATCATGTCAGCCAGTAAAAAGCAATGCTTTGTGTAAATGTATGTGTAAGACAAAGCACAGGATAATATGAGTAATGCATTGGTTAATCCAACCTAAAGCTGCATCATTGTATACCAAATATATATGTCAAAGTTGTGGTTATTTTTTTGTTATGTATTTTAAATGAATCTTTTTCTTATTATCTGTTATCTCCATTATCATTCTCTGAAAGCAGATGATAAGCCTGAAATAAACTTGATGGTTAGTTCATAGAAAGGGATAACTTGGTCTAGGTATTCTGTGTATACAGTATAATAAAATAAACAAGACGACATCAGTCTTTGTCTCAGAAGACAACTTCCTCTTTCTCCCAGATGGCCAGGAAGTAAGGGTACTGTGGAGTCAAAAATAACATGCAAAACTCTTGTATGCAGTGTAGTTGTGGTTAAACAAAGACATAAAATTACAATTAAATGACTGTGTAAAGCATTATGAAATGATTTGGCAAATTATACTACTTGAGTAACATTCAGCGTTTTATTAATACCAATATTTAGCACCAAGACTGTAACTGTTATTTGCATCCTTTTAATTTTTCAGTTGCTAACTAAATCGATCATGTTTCAAAAGTTCACATTTACCTGAAATACTGATCAACGCAAGCCCACAGTATCCAGCCAGCAACCAGCGCATGATGACATGAAAAAAAAAGAAGCTTTTTCGAATGCTGATGTCCACACGTACGTCTCTCAAAATCTCTCTGCAGTCGCACCAATGTTGTGAAGAAGGAGAAGAAGTGTTTGCACCAGTGGGTGTGCTGTCTGTTACACTTGCTTTAATGTCAGGCAAATAAGGGGAAGAGCGGTTTAACGTCAGCCCAAAATATCTTGGAACAACCCACACTCTTGACATTAAAAACCTGTCCTATTTCATTCACATATGTCTCCATTGAGTTTCAATATCAATACCACAACAATACATAAGCTTGTCTATCCTAACATGCTAAATATAACAATGTGAAAGGGAAAATAATGGATATATTGACTATTGCTCTCAGTTATGGCTCAGTAAATGTGCACATATATACAAAAGGAGGCAATGTTAATTTGTATGGTAGCCACAGTGTGCACAAAAAAACAAGTTATTTTTTGGTGGAAGGACATAGGTTGCTTATTATATAGTTCTGGGTAAGAATAAGGATGGAAGGTGTCTACAATGGTATCATCTTGTCTGTAGTATCCATGCTGTAAGGTTTATATGTGACAATGTTTTCAGCCATGTTAGCAGCATCTCTATCTATGACTGGCAATTCCATGTACCTGTGTTTGGTTGGGTTAATTGGTCAATCCACCACTTTGGTCAAGCCTTAATTATTGGTACCATGTTCCAAGGCTCTGTCCTTGCTGCAGTGGCCATAATAAGTGGCCATCCTAATGATTTTAAAGACCTCTATTGCTACAAGCAGGTTAAAAATGTCTGTGGAATATCTCAACATGTACTCGATGGATGACTTTTGTGATCCCCTGACTTTTCATCTAGCCCCGTCAGCATGCTAACAAGCTAACAGGATAAACATTATACCTGCAAAACAACAGCATGTTACCACTGTCATTGCGTGCCTAAGTACAGCCCCACAGAGCTGCTGTAGCATGGATGTAGACTCTTAGTCTTGATGTCTCTATGAAACATCCACATGCAGTCAAGAGTGAAGTTTTCAGGTCAGCCAAGCTGATCACATTTCCCTAATTCCCTAAGCAAATATGCATCTTAGAGCACCTACTCATTTTTTATCTACTGCATAGAGCTTTATCACGTTTCACAGCATGTGAGCAGGAGATATATGACTGCCTCCAATCATGTAACCCTGACAGGAAATATTGTATCTCCCTTTGATAATATTTGAATCGGAGGTGACTCAGAGATCTTTCATTATGTATAAGCAGTGGTGGCTGCCCAAAAATTATTTAAATTAAACAAACGATAAGATAATTAATGGATTAGTGAATCAACGGAAAACTACAATCTATTAATCCTTTACTTTTTAATAATCAGCAGATTATTCAATAATTTAAATAGTTGTTAGGTGCAGCCCTCATTATTTGTGTTTACATCAAGGTCTCCTGGTGAAGAAAGTAACTGACAACAAACATTTGAAGAGCAACTTTCCCGCAGCCCACATCCCTCTTACGTAACCTCAGCCAATAGTGGGTAAGGCATAGCATGCAACCACAAAAATATGCAAATAAATCAGACACCCCAGCTCCTTGTTTCTTGTAAGAGGCAGTGCTTATTTCTGTCTGTTGACACTCATGCACAGAAAATAGCGACTGGGCAAGCGAGCTGTGTAATGCACTATGTAGTGCTGAAATGAGCTTCTGTTTGAGAGGCGAGATTTCAGTACTGGAGATAAAAAGATGAAAAATCAAAGAGAAGACTACAGAAAACCTAAAAGATAAGACTGACAATTATTCTATATGTTTCTTATTGCCAGCAAACCCCATGACCAGAACTAAGACTGAATTGAATCTACATTACTAACAATTATACTCAAAGCCTCAAATAGCTGATTCCTCAGTGCCATAGAGCGCCATTGTTGCCAGAAACTGTATTCTAAAATATTTTTTATTATATCATGCATCAATGAGCCACACTTCCTTCATTACTGTGAACGGACAGTTTATTTTCAGTCTGTCCCACATACACCGTCCTGCTGCTGTTAATACTCGCTGAAAGAGGAAACGTGTATTAATCTGTGGCTTAAAAATAGTCCCCTATCAATACCATGATTTAGCATTTCACACAAAAAATACACTGCACAGAGGAAAATGATACTCTTGATTGTTTTCCAATTTCACAAATCTTTTCCCAAGTTTAAATATAAAGCCTGACTGAATTGAGAGTTTATCTGTCAGTAGTGTGGCCTGTTCTCAGGTCAACCACCAGAGGGCCTAAGTGTACCGGCACACCACATTACTCAGCTACTGGCAACATAAACTCACAGCCTGCTTTTCCCTACAAGAAGTATTTTTATTCTCACAATATAGTTACAATTTTTACAATAACAAAATGATATAAATATACAATACAGAAGAAAAAAAAGAGAAAAAAATGTATATACAGGCAACACTGACTGTGGGTTTACTAGTAAAGCTCCCCATATGGCTCTCCCTCCATTAGAAATGTAAACAAAAGGAGGACACTGTGGATTTGACTGTACCATCAGAGGAGACTAAAGCTAAGTGGTGCAGCAGTGTGTCAATCTCAAATACGATTGCTGCAGGTCACATTACAGACTTCTGACAGGAACAACTGCCAAGCTGCGGCAGCAAGATAAGACAAAGATACCCCTCTTAGAGGAAACATTCATGATTTTTTTTTATCCCCCAGGGTTGATGTTAAAACAGTGCTGAACACAAACGAGAAGAGACAACCCTCTATAATCTATTGTAAAAAAAACAAACTAGAAAACTGTAAAAGTGCTTATGTTGTTTGTGTATATTCAGAGTAAGACATGTTTAATTCAGTTAAGACTTACACAACAGCAACCTACCTTTCTACATGAGGACAGACTGGAGGTGACTAGATCCACTGCGCATAAAGATTATTTCAATTTTTTCCCCGTTTTATTGTAAATAGGTATAATTATCTACACATTAGTGGGGTATTTCTTTAATTTCAGGGTCATGTATTTAACTAAACCAGCGTTCGGCTATGTGTATGTTTCAGAATTTCAGATTAAATTAAGATTAAGTCAAAAGACAAACTCTGAACTTCATCCAACCTGAGGCAAAACTTCATTTAAAATGTACAGGAAGTACAAAAGTACATGATTACTGCTATAATTAGTGTTATTTAATAGACACATATAGAAAACAGGTGAAATGAACAGGGAGCTGAGCAGTTCTGTTACGCAACCATGTTAATGTAAACATCACATATTAAGTATACAGTCACAGACAGCGTTTGAACCTAAATGCTGAGATGTAAACCGACCAAATAGAAAAATAAGTGACGGCTTGCTTTGAGTTTTGAGATCTTTGTGAGGGGACCAAATATTAGAAACAATAGACAAAACATTCATGAGACATGCATATATCAGTGATGAAGTCATCATAGAAAACAGGAAGGTCTGTGTCTTACACAACTTCTCTAACTTGACCTGGAAGGGATATAAATAGTGCAATATAAACTGGGTCTTTCTGAAAGAGCCACTCAGGGACAGATGTTAACTGCATTAGCTGGCCCGTGTTATTGTTGTTCACTAATAAAGAGAGATCAGGGTTTCACTGGTAGGCTTGGACAAATGTGAATAAGATAAGCCTTATTTTTCAGTTATTAATTCAGTCAAAACTCTAACTAATTAGCATATAGAGCCCTCATATCGACTTGATTTTTTACAAATGAAAACAAATGAAGTGACAATTGTTAGCCATGAAATAGTACAATTTCAGTGTGGCTCTCATGATGAAGTAGTGTTGTGTGCCTAATACTTTTCAATTATTGCTCTCTGTAGAGTTGGACAATAGTGCTGCATATCAGGGGGAAGCCAAAATATCTTATAATCCTATAAAGAGTAATTCAGGTGCCATGTATTGTTCATGTTACTCTTTGGGTAGAAACTGGAGCCCACAGTTTAGTTTTCTGGTAATATATTAAAAGCAAAGTTATTACTCAGATGAAGCCCTCACCCACAGGGTGCATTAAAATCCACCAGAAAATCCAATGTTGACATCCGCCATTTGAGCAGTTTTGGCCAATTTGTTTAGGATTTTTCAGAGCTTACATTTTAAGATTGATTTTTCACTAGAAAGCTATCATATCACAGATCTGTTTCACACTCAAATGATTTTGTTGCAGTTTTCTATAGCCAGTTGCATTTAGCTGAGAAATCATAATAATAATAATATTGTCCTAAAATTTGGAAACGTCAATTAAAGTACCATTTAACCCCAGCAACATAGAAAGAAAATGCATTACAGAAAAGAGGGACTTACAAGTGGTAATTGAATATTTTTATAGCCACATTAATTCTTAATCAACTATTAAACTGTTCATATAGTTTTTTACTCCCTTCCCATGTAGCATTAATTGTTATATTTACTGATGTCTATATAGCAATTACTGGTTATTATCAGAAAAAACCGTGCACTCCAGTTCCACTTTGAACCCAAAAAGACACTTAAATATTGCATGAAAAAGAGGAATTATTAAACATTCATTAACACTGTGTAACCTCTTCTTCTAATGTGGAAAATTCAGCTCCATTAGTGAGACTTTCTATCAACTGCTAACACTACTTCCTTGACTGGTGACAAACAACAAGAGGACATAATTAATTGTTAATTGTCTTCTGCTGTTTGCTATACAATTGACTCTCTCAGGTTTGCATGTAGGGTCAAGAGGTGTTGGCTGGGAGCAGAATGTAATAAAACCTCATTAGTAATTTCTACAGGTACTACCATGATATTTGGCTCAGAGGGTTCGGGATCACACTGGGCCCCTGTGTACTGCGACAGTGTCTCGGGAGTAGGAGGCTGTTGGCTTGCTAGAGTTTCTAAAGCAACCCGCTCCATCTCCTCTGCGAGGTCCACATTGCTCCCATAGAGCACTCCCATCCTTCGTGCAAGCATTCCCTCTTTTTCTGGTGGTTCACCTTCATCCTTTCTACCCATCCTCTTACAGCGGTGAATAAAAGCGGCGTGGCGTATGCAGCGTTTCAGCAGGTGATTGCGGTAAGCCCTCTGAATGACTACAGCAGCCATCTGCTCTTCCTTGTGGCGTACCGTTGTGGTGATCGGTGCAAAGGAGTCTGAGGTGGGGTTGCTGAGGATGAACTTAGCCTCAATGCTCTCCCGCATTGCTGCCATCTCCACTGTGTCTCCCAGGACCATCTGTGTGACGGCCAATAAGACGTCCAGGCAGTGGATCCTGTTCCCAATAACCAGGGGAAGATCCATTTCAATCAGGTGAAGCCGGTTGGGCTTGGCAACCCTCAGCGGCTCCTGCAAGGTATCACAAAAATCTGAGAGCTGGCTATACTCAATGAACTGAGTTCCATCTATGTCAAACTTCTCCCAAGTCTCATTGAACATCTCAAAGTCTTCCTCACAGAGCGCATCGCCACTCTCCTCCTGCGCCACATTGAAGTTCTCTAAGATGATGGCGATATACATGTTGACCACCACCAAGAACGAGATGATGATGTAGCTGCAGAAGAAGATCATGCTCATGCCCGGGTTGCCGCAGTTGCCCTTTACATCGGTGCCTGGGTTCTCAAAGTCTGGATCACAGTCTGGAGCCTCCTTGTTCAGCATTGGAAGTAAAAGCCCATCCCAGCCAGCTGAGGTTGTAATCTCAAACAGGCAGATAATGCTACCACCAAAGGTCTCAAAATTAAATATGTCATCAATTCCAGCCTCCTTTTTGACATAGGCAAAGTTTGACATGCCAAATATGGAGAAGATGAACATAATGAGGAAGAGCAGGAGACCAATATTGAATAGGGCAGGAAGTGACATCATTAGAGCGAAGAGAAGCGTCCGAATGCCCTTGGCTCCTTTAATAAGACGCAGAATCCTTCCTATTCTGGCCAGTCTGATCACTCTGAACAGAGTTGGTGACACAAAGTACTTCTCGATTATGTCTGAGAGCATCGTACCTGAAATAAAAGGAGGTAAACTAAAATTAGAGATAATATATGAACACCTGTCTGTTTTCTGTTGGTTGTTCGAAGTAATGTAATTCACAACTGTGTTCGTAATGTATTAGGTACCCACCAGCTATGGACAAGATGACCACAACAAAATCAAAAATGTTCCATCCATTGGTGAAGAAGTAGTGTCGCAGGGCAAAAAGCTTCAACACACACTCTCCAGTGAAGACAACAATGAAAGACACGTTTACTTTAAAGAGGAAATCTTCCTTCTCTGCACTTTGGTTGTCCGTCTCCACCATCATGGTGACCATATTGAGGCAGATGAGCACCATGATGAAGATGTCAAAGAACTGCTGACTGATGAAGTCAAACACCATTCCCTGGATTAGGTTCTGCAGGTCAAAGGGGGATAGGGGTTGGGAAGGTGTGAAACAGAAACACAAATCCAATAGGGTCATTTGGCCTGTTCACACCAGCAGTCTGCAGAAAAGGTCAGTGCAGAGGTCACCGGTGGCATCGTCATGCCACACATGCCAAACCGATGTGTCATTACTGAGGCTTACCTACTTTATACTTTTCAATATCAAACAAGTAGTTAAACAATAGTTTGTAGTATTTCCCAAACAATATACAGTAGCATTCAAAGGTGTCTAATTCAAGTGAATGGAAAAGTGTGTGCAAACATTTGACTGGTACTTTATAACACAAATTGCTGATATTATATATAGACGGGGGGAGTTGTAAATAAATTACATACAGTTGGACGTGGAATTGGCTTCTGTGGCTTCTTGGAACCAAGTTTCTTCATGGCATCGTAGTACTTTTTTTGTTCCTCAGTCATGAAGATCTCATCTCCAAAGTGCAGACGAAACATAAAGGTAACATCATTATTTAAATTAAGTGACATTTTTTGTGTGTTACAAAACAGAGTTTAGTTGTAATGTTAAGAAAAACATCCAATGCTTTTGTATTGGCGCAGACCAAAAAGTGATGATACTTATCTTTTTCTTTTGTTGGTTGAAATTGTCTATAATGACACCAATGAAGAGGTTGAGTGTGAAGAAAGAGCCAAAGATGATGAAGATGACAAAGTATATGTACATGTAGAGGTTGATCTCGTAAGAAGGTTGCTCCTCTACCTAAAAGGAATTAAACATTTAACATTAAACATGTTTTGAAAAAGTATTTTTTTCCTGTTACTAAATGTTTTAGCGCAGTATATTAAGTAAGTAGTATGTAAGTAAATAAGATGTGGGATTAAAGGTTATAGTGGAATATGATACTAGCCAAGAAGGGCACTTGTTGATCCAAAGACTAGACTCACTTGACCATCACCATCTGTCACATATATATTACATATATATTCAATTAACTTAAAGTGCAAGGTGGTGTTAGAAAGGGCAAGGAGAATACATTAACTCCCGGCAAATCATTTATATATATATATATATATATATATATATATATATATAATAAATATATAAAAAATATTTTGAATATTGTCCTAATAGTTATTACGTAATTT
Organism: Dicentrarchus labrax; assembly: GCF_905237075.1. Classification (NCBI taxonomy): domain Eukaryota; kingdom Metazoa; phylum Chordata; class Actinopteri; family Moronidae; genus Dicentrarchus; species Dicentrarchus labrax. The sequence goes on along the minus strand of NW_026136712.1, from coordinate 19,211,050 downwards.
TGTAAGTACATTAATACAGAATAATAGATAAGGTGTTTGCTTTGTATACACTACTGATACATATTGCTGTACAACAAAGGGCTAACAACATATTTAATGCTAAATGTAATGTTTCAATACTATTTAATTAAACTATAATTTTAATAGGGCCAATTCATAACCAAAGTTATCTCAGGACACTAAATTAACTTAACTAACATTACTGTAAATAATAACTACCTCTCTTGAGTCAACGGCAGCATACATGATGTCCATCCAGCCTTTAAAAGTTGCCTGAAATAAGGAGAATTGTTTGGAAATATGTGTCATTGAACCTTTTTTTTTTTTTTTAAATCAAAATGTTTTTTTTTCCAAGATGTTAGAGGTGGGTAACAGCGCTCCTCACGATTTGAAGCAGGGACAGGTAGCCTTTTCCCACGTTGTCATAGTTGACTTTGACGTTGACCCAGCGGGCCTCCTGCGTGGCTTCTTTGATGGCCATGCAGTCGCTCCTGTTGTTGACCTCAGACATGGGGAAAAGCTCCTCCGTGGTGGTGTTGATGCAGCGGTAGAACTTCCCAGCAAACAGGTTGACTCCCATGATGCTGAAGATGAGCCAGAATATCAGACACACCAGAAGTACGTTGAAGATGGAGGGAATTGCTCCAACAAGAGCGTTCACCACCACCTGCCCAAAAGAGAGGACTTTGTTAGAATTAAGGAATTATAATAGAAATGTATATACATATTTCCTAGTTTATTTGTTTGTAGGAGTGAGAAACACACTTGCTTTTGCCATCAAGTTTAACCAGTACTCTTACCTCAGTCAGCTCTGTTACAGCAGCCATGGTGTAAGCATGCATTCAACACACATTGTAGGGGAAAGCCAGACAAATTATTAGGATAATGCATTAAACATCACAGCTTTTCAATCACATAAATTAGAGCTGGGTGATGTAACGGATGAAACGTTTTTAATTTCCTGTATAAAATGAATTTTAATATACCGTCGCATCACTGAAACAACTGCTGTAACTGTTCAATATTGTTTTTGGTCGGGGCAAGCTGTGTGGCGCTTATTGAGAGGGGAGCCCAATTAACTGTACCCTTCTTACTAACAGAATTAACTGTGTACCCTTCTTACTAACAGTTCTAACTTTATAACACAACAATTAACAACAATATGGTAAAAAATCTTAATCGCATCATATTAGGATTATTTTGACAGATATTACAATTTCAGTATGATTCACAATTATTGTGAGAACGATAATTTTTGCATCACAAATTTAATTTTCACTGAAAAAACAATTAAAATCATGATGATGTGAAGTTTTTTGGGAGTCTGTACCAAACAAACATGTTCTCTTACATCTAGAGGATGAGATTTGTAGGCCAGGGCATCTCAGCAGCACTACAGTACTTCATTATAATGTGTACATTTTGCAACGTCTTTGACTTGGATATCATCATATTGGGATTTTGATAATATATTGTGTAATTGCAGCCCTTACCCACAACTATCTCTCTTTTAACAAGGCAAAACACTATGGCACATCCAAATTTGTGACAATTTACTGAGAACATTAGAACATTTGAGAAATATCTCTTTGAACACTTAAATTATTTGAGTATTTTATGTCAGTTTATTGTGTATATACAACAATTAATTGAACATATATTAGTATTTTGTTTCAAAAATGAAGCAGTTATCACTAGTCGCATATCTATATATTGCAGTGTGCACAAATAAAAACTCCTTCTTATGTAGTATTGTATCATTTTGTGAGGCCAAGAAAACCTTATAGTAATCACAGCCTTGACACATGATGACAATAACATTTTTGTATACTATAAAGCTATATAAAGGCCCAGTCACATAAAGAAATACCGTGATATACCGCAAAACCATCAGATACAGATTTTTGGTCATACAGCCCAGCACTAATCTAAATCAGTGTTAGTCATGCACAATGCTCAAACGTGGTTGTACAGCCAAAAACTCACCCTCATCCCTTCAAATCTCGACAGTGCTCGAAGAGGCCTCAGTGCCCTGAGAGTTCTGAGGGATTTGATTGGTCCGAGCTCGGAGTAGCCCATCCAGTTGGCACACAAACTAATCAGGGAAATCTGTAGCAGAATCAAAACATTTCCTATTCAAGTGTTACCACGGACTTTATCTGACATAAAATGCATTTGTACGCAAGTTATGTTGAAAGTCACACAGTTAGGTCAGCATCAAAATAAGATGTCAAAAACTTACATCTACAATGAAAAAGTCTAACCAACACCAGGCGTTGGTGAAGTAGGTCTTGAAGCCATATGCGACCCATTTAAGGAGCATCTCAATGATAAAGATGTAGGTGAAAACTTTGTCAGCATACTCCAGAATAATTTTGATGGTTCGGCGTCTTTCTATGTATATGTCTTCAAAGGCCTGCCAAAACAAGATATGGGATACCTAGATACACATCCTAACAGTAATACAGTATCTTAACACTATCATAAAACAGTCAACATTTCTAAATTTGTTGCACTGATGACAGCACTCACCAGAGCTCCACTGCTGAGGAGGATCATAAAAATTATGAAGGTTTCAAACCAGTCATGCTCCACAATAGTGAAGCAAGTCCTACGGAGGTTCCACCATTTCTTGCCTTTACCTTGGGTGATGTCCGCAGTCAGACATGGCCAGCGCTTCACACAGTCTGAGGAGGGAGAGGGAAATCAAAGCTTTAGGATTACTCCTAAAAGATTTAAGATTAGATTTCAACAGCATGAGCGCTTGTACTAAAAGATGTGATTACTGCACAATTGAGAAGATAAATTCCCAGTCTGGGATTAAATGATTGTGTTTTACAGTGGTTGTTCATACTGTCAGTGAAGCAGGCCTCTGGCTCTACTGGGTCTGGCTCTTCTTCCTCTACTTCTTCTGGTTCAGGCTCAGGTGGTTGATAGTCCACTGTGCTACACACTGAAGAATCCCCATCATTCAAAGCACCCATCAGCTAGTCAAGAATTACAATTGAAGCTCGGTTATAAAAGCCACCATGCAAAATATATTACATAATCCAACTAACATACACATCAAACTGCAGATGGGGATTTTACTTGATAACAAGGATTGCTTTTGTTCTTCTGGGTCTACAGAGTTACTCACTTTGACATTTCCCGGCATACTAATTTCATCTTCTACGTTTCCCTGAAAAAGCACAGGAATAGAGAATGAAATTTTTTTAGGCATTCAAAAGCTGTAAGACAAACATATCCTGCAAGTTTCTTCTCCCAAAATATGTATTTTAGCATTTGATTAGCTTTGGGTTATTGGTTTATATCTGGGTGAGGGTTCCCCAGTGAACACAGTGTCCGCTTTCTTTCACCTGTTAAGGCGGGCCAACTTACACCTTTACCATTTTTATTAGTACACACTTTGGTGAGCTCACATAAGCTCCCATCAGCCAGAATAAGTGGAAACAGCTGTGTGGGTGTGCAGGGCTGTCGCACGATTTGTGCAATCTTAAAGGCTAATTCGTACAGATATTTTCACTTAATCTGGTTGAGGTTGCTTAGGTTAAAGTTGGGCAGAATAATGTGTGGCTGTCAAACTACATGTACAATAAGAATGATAAAACAATTTAGACAATTAGACAATTTAGACAATTAGAGTGAACCTGCTGATTGATCCCCTGTACTTACCGAGTAATGTTGATTATTTTTCTCATCTGTATTCTCTGAGTCAGCATTGTCAGCATCATCTTCGTCATCGTCATCGTCCTCGCCCAAGTTTTCAAAGTCTGACTCTCCCAGGGCGATTGGCACATTGAGACTGAACTCTCCATCCACAATAAATCCAGAAGGCCGGCCTTCAACCAAACAATTAGCTATCCCATCTGCCATTTTTAAATTCTGACTGGTGTCCAAGTGGTTCATTTCAATTCCCTCCGTTTTAGGGTCCCCATCGTCCACCGGGTCCTCATCAGGCTTCTCCTCAGACTCCTTGGGCTCTCTGCTGAGAATCTGCAGGACCGTTCGAACGATGAACGCTTTGAACCAGTCGATGCCCCGTGTGATCCTGCCAATGGCAATCTGGAGATTGTTCATCTCCCCGTCATCGTCCCCTGCTGAGAGGTTGTCTCCGCTGAACGAGCTGAGCAGCAAGGCCAGGAAGAGGTTCAACACCTGATGAAAGAAACGTGAAGGAGTGATGAAGGTAATGAGAAATATAACAACAATTTCCTTTTGTACCTAAAAACAAAAACAGTCTAACAGTCCTAATTTAGTATGCAGCCACAGTATAGGAAATATATAGAATTTTTCTGTTTATATCTGCGATCAGTGGATGATAATTAAATGATCATAACATTTGTTTCCAACATTAAGAGTATGTGAATACATTATGGTCCCACATGAATTCCATCTTGGTCTGCAGAGGGAAATTATTATTATTTTGTCTGGTGGCAAAGCTAATAGTCACTGAACGCTGAGTCAAAGTGTGCCAACATTAAACACAAGTCTGGACCAGCTCAAATACACATCACATATCAAATTGGTTCTGTGACGGCACATCGATAAATATTATGTCGTCTGCCTCCTGTTGCAGACGCAGCTATCTTTAGTTTCTAAACCTGTTAGTCAATTTCTCGGTTCCTGTTTCTTAGGTTTAGCGGGAGATCATGGTTACACGAGCCAGGGTCAGGCTGATCTCTCTCATTCCAGTGTAGGAGCTGTGAATCAGTAAAGAAGGGCTGAGGGGGAAAGGATGAGCTGCACAAAATGCACGCCCGACAGTGGTGGTGTGGAAACAGATGATGATTTTTGATAGGAGAAAAAAAAGTATTAGTGATGCACAAAATAATGCTCCATATTCTGAGAAATATCACTCAGGTTTATAGATCAGTTCTAGTAACCTGAACAGTTCTCGTAAAGGTTTAGTTTGACATTTTTGATGATAAATATAAAGTATAGTTTGACAGTATACCGGTTCACTTTCTTGCAGAGGGTTGGAGCCAATAAAACTCATGTTTCCCAGTTAAATCTGAAGCTACAGCCAGCAGCTGGTTAGCTTTGTCTAGCTTAGCTTAGTGTAAAGTCTGGAAACAGGAGGAAACAACTAGCCTGGCACAGATTAAAACAAAATCTGTCTACCAACACCTCAAGTTATGTTATGTTTTTTTAATTTAATTCGTACAAAAATACTATTTTTATACCAGGCACCGTGATTTTCTGAGCCTTTATGGTCACCATGAGGTTGCCAGGCAAGTTAGTGAGCTTTAGATTTTGTTACCGTTGGAAAGGGCCAGGATAGTTTATTCACCCTGCTTTCAGATTTGACATGACATTTATAGCTTTGAGAAAGAATATTGCATGTTATTTATCATTGTCTTAAATGTCATAAAATAATGTTAAAGGTTGAGTGGTTTTATTCTTAAAGAGAGGGATTGGAGTCAGGCAGGAAGGGAAAAACAAGGATTTCAAAAGTCAATAATGACGTCCCAAAACATGCAAGTAAAATCCACTCTACTCCCGTGGTGCTGATGGCTCAATATGATTACCTCTTCATCAATTACGGTTCAATGCGCTATCAAATGACTTTTCCTTAACACCCAGTCCCCCTGCCACCTGAGCTCTGCTCGCTCAGCTGTCTGTGTTTGTTCCCTCAGTGGCAGCATGCTTACTTGAGCCGGATCTTAGCACATACTCAAGGTCAAAACCACTGTTTGGTGGCTTAAGTCATTTGATTTAAATAGAAACCCCCTCCCGTGAATGTGTAAGTATACTATCTGCCTTCATGTCAGTGCAAATAGTGTTCATTTATGTATGAGGTGAGCGTAGACAGGAGTAAGGGAGGAGGGTTGGGGGTCAGTCTGAGACACAAAAAAGCCATGAAAATTTTGGCACAGTGGGGCCATCGCAATACTTTTGTAAGCTTGACGATGAGCCATTTCCTTTCCATTTCTATGAATAACCTAACAGGATATGGTTTTGGCTCTAGTCATTAAATATGATGCTGAAATGATGGCTGGGAGTGATCGTCTGTATTATATGTACGTCCTTGTTCAGCGAGGCCAAGAGAAAATGTCAGGGACAGTATTTCCATGCTCTAGACACTCAGGATGCTTCACTAAGTATCACAAAATCCGTTGCCTCTTCATTCAAATTAACCCATTCGCTGTATGAAAAGGTTAGTGCAACTAAATTAATTTAACAATAATCATATGAAATAATGTGTGCTGGTATTCTTTATATTATAATATGTGAACCTATGTGTTTATTGTGTAGCTTAAGCCACTTCTGATGCTCCAAAACCAAAAACATGCAATATATGTTGTGTTCTTTTTTGTTTGTTTAGGTATTACTTTACCTAAGATACTGTAATGCCCCCTGGTGGATACAAGTTTCTCCCCCAGCTGTGTCTGTCTGTCCTTGGCATCCCTCAACTGAGGGGTTAACAATAGACTGCTGAGACCACAAGCCACAAAATCTCCTGGCATTATAATAAGATAACTGTTAGATTTAGAAAGATTTTTTAAAACGGTTTGTCAGCTTTACAGCTTCACAGCAGTGACAGTTGTTCAGAGTTTGATATTGCAAGTGTAGTTGAGTGGCAGCATCTGTGAGCTCAGGAATGACCATCTACTTAAGATTTACTGTGTGCTGATATAAGCACTCAATATATAAAGTGACACACTGACAACACAGCCACAAGATAAGAATCCTCATCTATCCATTTACCCTGATCGTAAACTGAGAAACAATTATTTTTATCTAAGTGAAATTGAGCTGTGTAACATCATACAGTCTTCTCTGTTTTTATATATACCTTATATTTCATTTCAGACAACTCCCTTGGCACAGCAGGGGTGCAGACGCAGAGGACTCCAGCCAAAAAACGCTGTGGCATTTTGTAAAAACAAAATTGAAACTGGCTCAACTTTAAATGTGTGACATCGTCCAGCAGCACACTGTGCTGACCAATGGTGACTGGGATCAGTACTGAATGAATAATTGGTGCACTCACCACCAGATTTCCAATGACCATGACCATCATGAAGACCACTAAACACATCCCAGCTCCGGCCACCTCCATGCAGTCCCACATGGTCTCGATCCACTCCCCACACAGGATGCGGAACACGATGAGGAATGAGTGGAAGAAGTCGTTCATGTGCCAACGTGGCAGCTCGCAGTCTATGGAGATCTTGCACACGCAGTCTTTGTAGCTCTTGCCAAAGAGCTGCATACCCACTACGGCAAAGATGAAGACGATGATGGCCAGCACCAAAGTCAGGTTTCCTAAAGCTCCTACTGAGTTACCAATAATCTTGATCAGCATGTTGAGCGTGGGCCAGGACTTGGCTAGTTTGAAGACACGAAGCTATCTCCAACACAAGACAGACACAAATAAAGTGAGTGAATAATGATTTAGGAAGTAGTGTCATTGTGGTAAATGGATACAAAGTTCAATCATTGTTTCTCACCAGACGGAAGGACCTGAGGACAGACAGACCCTGGACATTTGCCAGCCCCAACTCCACCAGACTGAGAGTGACAATGATGCTGTCGAAAATGTTCCATCCAACTTGAAAGTAGTAGTAGGGATCCATGGCAATAAGCTTGAAGAACATTTCCGCTGTGAAGATCCCGGTGAAAACCTGTAGGGGTATACGTTTCTTTTACAGCCACTGACAAAATCAAGTCACACTTCTTCAATGCGATTTAAATTTAACGCGGCACATATTCACCAGATTCCCCACGGAGAGCATGTAGTCAAACTCCGGGGTCATGGGGTAGTGCTCCATGGCCATGAAGAGGGTGTTGAGCACGATGCAGATGGTGATGGCCAAGTCGACGAAAGGGTCCATCACCACAAAGAGCACCCACTTTTTAAAGATCACCCATTGCTCGCAGCAGTCCCACTTCAGGAACGTGTCGGCAAATTTGTACCAGCCGGGGGGGCACGGCCTCTGAGCATCCTCCAACTCTAGACAAAGACAGACAGGGAACATAATTAGGTAGTCTACTGTCATTTAAAGCATATGGGTTATAAACCACGATGCAGCTAACAGAGAGCAATGATGAGTGACATTGAAATTCATGTCTTGTCTTTGCCAAGTTATAGTTGAGCTGAAATAGCCAAAGCTTAACGCCACGAGGGCGTGACACTGAATGTTGACAGGGATTTCTCCGGCACACAATGTGATTAGCCCAACTATGCCGAGCTCAAGACAATGCTACTGTATTGGCCTTGGATAAACGAGTGCATAATGTTAACAACTGCTTGATAATCTAAGCAATTACAGCTCACATTAGAGCATCTCCTCTAAGAACCTGGAACTAAGCCTTGTGTATTTCTTCATTCCCTGGAGGAACTTGACACTTCTTGATGTTTACACCCCTACCGCTTAGCATAAAAACAGTACCTGGAAATAGACATAATGGTGTTGTGTCATCAATTTGTTTTAGTTTAACCCAACCTTGAAAATATCCTATATCCAGGGGATTCTGTATGAAAGATGCCAGGGCATTACCAATGTTGTTTTTATCTATCGCCGTTGGCACTGTACCTTCCATAGCAGCTGTAGTGAGCACAGTCAAAGCACTAGCAGTTCTGTGTGTCAGGCCTGGTTCGTCCAGATGGAGCATGCTGTGCACGGAGCCAACTGACTTCTCTCTGAGTTCATAATCTGCAGCAGACTGTAAAATATGTCGATAAATCTGTCAGTTGCAAGCTCATGAACCAGATCTGCATAAGAATTTCCATCATTGAATTGCCATTTTTTTCAGATTGCCTAACCAGATTGACTAACCTTGATCATGGTGGGTGCTCTGATCATCAGACGGGGTATGAGTCTCCCATTACAATCCTTGACAATTTCATCATGTTCAAGGCTCAGTTCGTCATCAGCCAACTCAGATGTGCTGTGATGACTAAGCGACTTCTTACTGGTCAGAGTGGCTCGGCTCCCTAGAAGCTGAGCCTTTTACAGTAGATAAAATGTACAGTACTTAATAATAACTTAATAAATAACAAATTCGGTTGCACCTTTAAATAAAGGTGAAACTTTCATTATTTTATCACTTAAACATGAAATTATGCTGCAAATTTTTGCTATAAGCCATGTCACATGGCAGCAACCACAGTCATCAAGTTAAAAAACTGCTAAACATTTAGCTTCAAACTATTATTTCTGATCTAAAAAACTGCTCTTGAGGAAGTTATGAGCATGAATCTTAAAGTAAACATAGGTATATGGTTAGCTGTCTCCTTATTGCTTGTAAAAGTTACCTGTTCCTGATTCTTGAGTTGCTCTAGTAGCCGCTGGAACTCCTCCTCTTTCTCTATGGCCTCTCGCTGAGTTGCCTGATTCTGTTCATCATAAGCCATGGCTACCACAGCCAGGATGAGGTTGATGAGGTAGAAGGAGCCCAGAAATATAATCACCACAAAGAAAAGCATGTATGTCTTACCAGCCGCCCGCAGGATCTGTGTTTGGAGCAAAAAAGAAGCTACGAGAACTAAGGACAAATTTCTTTTCATAACTTTTGATTTTAAAATGAAAAGTCAGAGGTCATAAATCGATTTGCAACTAATGAAAGAAGTGCCAACCAGCTGGAAAAGATTCTCCCAGTAGTCCTGGGTCATGAGTCTGAAGAGGGCCAGGAAGGACCAGCCAAAAGAGTCAAAACTGGTGTAGCCAAAGTTGGGGTTCCTCCCAGCCTTCATGCATGTGTATCCTTCTGGGCACTTTCTATCAAAAAAGAGTGCTACAAATCACACTCAACACCATACTATGTGATAAATGTCAGTAAGATACATTTATGTTTGAAATCAGTATGGAACCAAGACAACAGACCAGACTGACCAGACGAAATTAGCATTGTAGTCTTAATGTGGATCATACATACCCAGCATCAGAGCTGTTTCCACAAAGTAGAGCATCTGGGCTGCCTTCTAAATAATAGTGATTAACTGCAACCAAAGAAAGAAAGAAACAGTTAAATCTATTCTACTGAGGACAATATCAGCTTAAAATAATGAGATATGTGTTAAACATACCCGTGTTTTCAATATATTCAATGAAGTTGAAGGTACTGTTGGAATATGCTGTATCATTGAACCCCATGGTGTTGTTGAAGGACATAGTGTCATTAAATGTGTCGGTGGCGTTAAAGAATTCAAATGCAGTTTCATTTGTGTCGATGGGCCATCGCACACATTTCTGACGCAGATTTCCCATAAAAAGCTGAAGGCCAACGAGGGCAAAAACAGCAAGAGCAAAGACGGTCAGAATCATGACGTCCACCATTTTCTTCACTGACTGGATCAAAGCGGCAACGATGGTTTTCAAACCTGACAACATACAGTTGAGATGTCAGAGGCATATCTCAGCCCTTCAATGACAAATGATAATCAATATAACAAATAAATTATATACTATAGAGGACAGTTAATCTTGTCAACATAATGCCATTACAACATCAGGAAGTTTAAAAGAAAGTCATACACTGTCTCCTTTGTTAAATTACATCATCATACTCAGTTATATACTCAGTCACACACACAAAAATAATAAATATAAATAAATTAAAATACCAGGAATCACAGTAATTGTTTTAAGGGCTCGAAGTACACGAAATGTCCTGAGGGCTGACACATTGCCAAGGTCAACAAACTCAGTGATGTATCTGTGGAAAGACATAAAAAATGATCAAAGCTAATAAGACTCAAAATATTTTATAATAATTTCTAATTGGCTCCAGTATGAGAACTACAGTTATACAAATCTTCACAATATCAATTTTCATAATTCATAATTTGTCTCAAAAATGCTTAGTTTTCTTTTTTACTCAGGTCTGTTTAGCAGCAATTTACGCACTTAAGATTTTGATTTAATGTCAAGATAAGAAAATCAGAACCATGTTTCCTATTTCAAATGCAACTAGATAGTTGAAAAGACGTAGATGAAAGAACACTCGGACACTTACGCCATGCTGATCACCATGAAATCCAGCCAATTCCATGGATCTCGAAGGAATGTAAAAGATCCAACACAGAAACCTCTAGACAACACTTTGACTGTTGCCTCAAAGGTATAGATACCAGTAAAAACATACCTAGGAAGGAATTGTGCAACGCAAAGTTAGTATAAGTGGAATCAAATGTAACAGAGGATTTACTGAAAGCTAAACTCCAAAAAAATACTCACTCGACAGTTTTACTCCATGCTGGTGGGTTGCTCATCGTCATGAATACACAATTCGCTAGAATTGTAATCATGATGAACATGCTAAATAATTTAATTCAGTATTAAGGAAACAAACATGAACATTATATGTATAAGCAGACATTCCCCCCATTTATTCATCCAAACCTTAATGCACTCAATAATTCAAAAGCAATAATAGTTCAAAGGATATGAATGTATGAGAATTTTGATGGCTCCTCTCCTAACCAAACTAAAGGGGCTCAGAATGTAGCAAGCCGGTTCAGCATTGAACCTGAAGATTGTGTTTCCTTTGGTGATCACAATGAATGTCTGAAAAAGAGAGCGGCATTATCTGTATAAATGCAAGCCGGTGTATAGTCCAAAAGTAGTTGCTACATTTCAATAAATACTTAGTGATGACAATCTTGAAATGATACTTTAACATTTAACTGTAACATATGCATACCACGAATGAAATCGAATACATTACGTAAAGGATACTGTATGCAGCTGTAATAACTGAAATTTAAGTAATACATCCTGTCATATTTCAAGGTTATGTAAGGACGAAGTCAAGCTCCTTAAACACTAAGTGTGTTTTCATGTGAGCCCAGATGTGTTCAGACTGACTTTCTGTGCTTTGTAGAACGGGTCCAGGTCCTCCAGAGGTGTGTTGAGCAGCTCTGATGGAGGGTCTCCGTAGATCATGGGCAGACTCTTGCCCGCCTCCAGATCAGCGTGTGGGGCTGTCGACTCGTCCTCCTCATAGCCCTCTACTGCTGCGGCCTTTTTTCTTTCCTCCTCGAGCCTCTCGATCTCCGCCAGTGATTCCTGGGTGAAGGGGCGGAACGCATTGGTGCCTGGGGGAGGGAGCAGGGTCGCCATCTTCGCATCGCGAAGGGATACCGCCACACCGGGGTTTCCTTAGAAGGAGCTTGAGGGAGGACAAAAAATTATAAAGAATACAGTAGGCTTTGAGATGGGTTCTACTGAAGCATAACAAAACAGACAAAGACCATCAATTTACGCATTCTGTAACCTTAACCATTGTGACTTCAACCATAAAGCTTTTGATTTGATTTGAATACTTTAAAAACACATTAAACATTTTTTTTTGTCTTGTAATGTAGTATTTGGTTCAGTTTTTCAATCAACCACGTAAAATAATAACCTAACCCTAATTCCCAATATAAGACACCATAGCCAAAAATGGAAATGACTTATTTTGCTTATTTGTTCTGACCAACAGTCAAAAACCCAACGGTATTCAATTTACAGTGATATCAAATAGAGAAATATTGGGTATTTTCTGGGCCTCCACTTGGCAACAAAGGTTTCAGAGACATAACGGTTAATGGTCAGCACGTTAACCCCAAGGCCACAAGGCCATGGTTGGTATTTTTACTCACTAAATGAACTTAATCTGTTGCGCACTGGTGCGCTGCAGGTAAGGAAGTTAAGTCCCACCCTGGGAGTTGAAAAGCCTCAAATGGGTAAAGTGGGAAAAGATAAAGCTGATAAATCCCGACATAAATCTGAGCGGTCATGAGATGATTAATGTATTAATGAAATAAAGTTTTATTCCACAAATCTGTGTATGTTTTTGTACCCTAACCCTAATCTCTAACCCTAACCCTTCTCTGATTTTCACATAATAATAATCAATCATTTAAATGATCCAATTTTTGCAGGAACTGTATAAAACTTATCGGCATCTGAAACCTGTGATGAGGTTTCACGTGTAGACACAGCTTAGTTTTAAGCGGCCACATGCCGAAAAGGTTGGGAACAACTGTGTCTCCATAGGTGTCCTGAGTGTTGGTAATGATCATATGTTTTCGTTGCTTTGATCTGTGTCCAAAACCCTCACCCTCCCTCGTCCCTGCCCTCCACCCTGTGGCCTATATCTCTGACCCTGCGCCCCTCACGAGCACTTAAAAGTGTCAAGATGGAAACAAAATGACTAGACACACTCAGGAGAAGAGCTTGGACTTTCCCACCGTTCTAAAGAGACCATGACATTACTTGTGTACATCAGATTACTTATTAGCTTAGCAGACGCTCCATATCGGGTCCAAGTGGCATTTGCTTACATCCTTTGATGTGTTTAGCAACCAGTCTGGTTTCGTCTGAAGCGGCTAAGGTTAGGCTCCTGCGATTTAATAAAGTAGTACATTATCTAGCGTTTTTGTTGAATCAACTAAAATATACTTCAGAACAGTGCAAATATAGGATTGACCACCCATAAAACAAAATATATCACCCCTTCCCCATAAGTATTAGTCGTTTACTATTATGTAATCAGCCTGAAGGTGGTATTTTATTGACATATCAATAGCTTGGTTTGTGCAAATCTGATTAAAACCAGTTGAGAGCAACAATATCAACATGCATTTTGCAAATGTTGCATTATTGTAAGTTGAAGCTCATTAGCTTTGATATGCACAAGAAAATATTAGTATAAAACAAAAACTGGCTAGAGGTGGGCCTTAACCTAACATAAACTGATTTAAGGAAAGTTGTTTGAATACGCAGTTGTGCAGCAAAACCTCAAAAAAACAGCTCAATCAAAAGCATCGCCTTGTGGCATCACCACTTGCAATAAAGTCTATCAAACTAATTTCATTTCTACACGTTGTGAAGCGACGATACAGACTACACAAAGAATACAGACATGTCATTAACCACCAAAACATACAAACAAGCTGGTAACAGACTGTAAAAAGAGAAGCTTTCACATATATAGAAAGGCACAGAGATCAGGTTAAGCTATTCCTCAGTGATAGCCACTGATCACACACATTAATGTAGGATAATACCCCTTCAAACCACCTCACTTGAACAGAAAATTATGCATTCACACACATGTGAGGGGACGCACACGTTCACACAGATACGGTGGCTGCTCAGCTGCTACAGGCAATCAAGACGGAGCGTCGTGTTACAGAGGCCCGATGACTCTGCTCATTCCTTCTTGGCTGAGCCTTTGCTCTGTGCCTCACATCCCTCCGATAAACAGGACAGCATGCCAACTTATCTTACCGAGCTGACTCCTCTCTCTACTACCTTCTATTTTACATGGGGCCCCAAACACACTAAGCTTCCGACTCTGCACCCTTACCGGCACCCTCAACCCTGCCCAGCCCACCACCATCCCCGCTACATGACACTTGAGGTCCTTAATCCCTCTTTCATACAATCATTCCATCTTAACCCTGTCACTCATCAAAGCCCCCATCCCTAATCACTCACACACACAACTGACAGGGTTTCTTTTATCCTTAATCAGTGATACTACATCACCATTACCTTTATCCTATGAACCCAAACCTTTAGATTTATTACCAATAGCAACAGAATCTCTCTGCGCCATTCAGTCACCAGGCAACCTGGACAGGCCTACACCTACTCCCGTCACACTACCTTCCAAGCACTAGTTTCCCCCCTCATCATCCCATTTAAAAAAACCCAGCTTGGGAGCCGTGGGCCCCGCTGTACTCAATCGTGAGCCAACCTTAAAATACACATCCTGAGAATGGATGTGTTTCTCTGTGGCTTATGGGAACATTTCCTGGTTGCATTACATCACACACCGTTACTGCTGAAGCCATCAAATGTCCTTTTTTAAAAAAGCTTAGTACCTCGGTTGAACGCCTGCCAATCTCAAAACAGTCCTCTCAGAGTGGTTGTTGCCTTGTCTCTCGCGTCAGCTAGGTAAATAATACGTTTTGCCGCCGTGTTAAGTTTTGTAGCTACATTTATCAGCGTGTGTTTGTCCACACGAAAGGGCCAAGAGTACAGGCAAGGGTGCGATATTCAGTATCAGTCAAAATAGATTCTGTATATCACACTTATACTCACCATAAAACATGTCCAGGATATTAAGCCCTGTGTCAGTGGTGGAAGAATTACTCAGATACTTGTGCTTGTGCACGAGTACAGCAAACGTATCAATACAAATACTCCATTACAAGTAAGAGTCCTGCATTCTGCAAAATATTCTTACGGTATAAAGTAAAGGTATCTGCAGTAAAATGGCTACTGTGACAGATATATTATCTATAGCTGTAGCTGGTAGAGAGGGAGCTAGTTAGATACAGTCAGGTAGTTATGTCCAATGGTTTCCAAACTACGGGTCAGACCCTTCCTGAGGGTCACAAAATGAAACTGAGGGGTCGCGAGATGATTAATTGGCTCTATAATCTTTGCTTTTGTTGTGTAGTGTTGTTGCAGATTGCAACTCACTCGCTTCACCCTCCCCTTCCAAGCATGATAAACTACGGTGGCTGCAAAAAACACAAACGGCCCTGTCTAGAGCCAGTGTTTGGTTTGTCCATTATGGGCTACTGTTAAAACATGGAGGTTCAACATGGCGGACTCCACGGAAGGCGACCCGCTGGTCTGTAGCTAAAAATTACTCATTCTAAGGTAAAAAAAAAAAATCTTAATCTGCTAATTAACTAGTAGCTATATCTGTCAAATACATGAAGTAAAATGTACAATATTTACATCTAAAATGTAGAGTAGAAGTATAATAAGTAATATAAAATAGATATAACTGAGTACAAGTACCTCAAAATGTTATTTAACTACCGTTCTTGAGTTACTTGGTTACTTTCCACCGCTGGTTTGATTTTAAGAGTCTAGCTGAAGACAATCAACTCATTGCGTGACCATGCTCGTTCAGTCACACTGTGGACAGGTGGCAAACTGAGGAAGAGGGAGGGAACGTTAGATCTCTGAAGCCTTCCCCGACAGTAATATATATATCACCTTGCATGTCAGTGAAAGCCATGTGACCTGTGACATTCCAGTTGAGGATATAGACCGGGTAATGTAGACACCTCTTCGTTACACTACCCGGCCGTGGAATGCGAATGCCAATATTCACCTCCGGAAACTAACCAACTAGCTTTTGGCTTTTGTCACAGGGGCAGCACGAGTTCATACAGCGAGAGAGGTTGTGCTGATGTTTAGCTCACTTGATCTAAGATTTCTTGAGTCTCAAGCCCTCAAATTGCCCAATGTGATCAGTGAAGCATGAGAATAGCAAATTGATCTTTGTGCTTTCCTGAGACAATTCAAGCAAACCAGTGTGAAAAGTATTGAGACCACTCCCTGGATAACTGGAGATGAGCAGAAATGTTCCTCTATAGGCAAGTTGTCCTGTACTATAGCTGTGATTTTACCAAAAAACATATGAAATTGAAGTCATACTTGGTAAAACACTACAAGAACCTAATATTTCAATCAACTCTAATAACTTACTGACTTAACTCATGTGCCCTGAAGGTGGCGGGGGGTTTATAGATCACAGTCTCCTCATTATTCAGCACTAACCACTCCTGGAATGTGGTTAGGTTGTAAACAACAGATCTACAGAGCAAACAAGGGCTTTTATCCACACGCCCTTTGACATTTGCCATGCTCCTGTTCCCCCCTGTTTTCTCACGGGGGTCAAATCGCAACGCTGCAGTTCACTCTCTCTAAGCTTGCTTCAACACCCTCTCACCCACCAGTTAACCTTGTGTTTCAAAACCTATAGGGAGCCACATTAAAACCAACCTCTCCACCTGTTCCTACTCCCTGCCCTGTCATTGTATGTTGCCACCAGACACAGTTTTGCACTTCAAAATCATAGCTGCATGTGGAGTCAAACCATACTTCAAAATGATCAGCATGTTCATGGCCTCACTAACGACTCAGGGTCAAGCCCCTTTCGATGTCTTTATCAGATGTGTGCACAGTAGAGTCAGTCGCAGTATATCCCTACATGCATTATGTTGCTGCTAAGAGGACAGCTGCCGTCATTCGCGGTATGCTTCTGTCGCTGCATACCGAGGAGCTGTGAAGACCTAGCGTAATCTCCCAGTGTGCAGTCAGATGGTGAAATGGCTAACAGAGACATATAGGCCGACTGATGTATAAATCCAGACTTTTATTAGAGGACGCAGCCAAACAATGTGTCTCTGGCTCACCATGGCCAAGTTATCAGGTCTCCTGGACAATGACAGCATAATAAATACTTTAATACTAAATACTTTAACTTTCTTGGTTCACCTGGAGTTGTGTTGTTCTTTGCTATAGTTGAACGCAGCTTTCTAAACAAATTTCTGCTGCCTCAAACTGACCCATTTGGCTTTTGCACTCCCTGCACAGAAATCTGAGTAGATTACATGTGGAAGTGATATGGAGGATATTCCATCCAGCTTGTGACGGACCAGGGGGAGCTATTATCATATTCATAACACCAATCAAGTTCTTAAAAAACACAGACATCCAGGAAGGCGCTGCTCGTGTTCGAACCATCTAGTTAAAGTGAAATGTTATTTCTGTCACACTGCAGTCCGATGGGGAAAACAATGAAACTGCACCTCCAACACAATTATACTGAATTGGGGAACTGAACAAAAACAAAAGGGACATTTTGAGGGGGAAAAAAGTTGCACTTATCTTTAACCTTATTTCACCTTTTGAATACTCTGGAAAATACAGAGGCCTAGCCAGGCAGTCACATGGGCTCACTTGGTGAAAGAAACTCAAAACCGACACCTTCTGCGTCCAAGAACATGTGATGCGAGACACACAAACACACTCAGGCAGAGGTAGACCACAGAGATACATCTTTACACAATATGCATGTTGAAAGTGACAAAAAAAGTATTTTAAGCCAACTACCACATATGTGACGACAGGTGAAGGATTGTCTGAGGAGAATGCGGCACAGACGAGATTATAAATTAAAAATATTTAAGACAAATGATGCAATGTGCAATCAAAACTCACTCTAAGAACTTAAAAAACACCACCTGATGAGCCCCATCCATGTTGAAATCTGCATTGGCCCTACTGCTGGGGCTCCACTGTAGGAGCCCATCCTGTTACATTAAGAGTTGCAGATGCACTGTCCAAAGGATCTAACATGAACAGTAGCCCCCACGTCTTCCACTGCGTCCAAAGACTTGCGTTGCCTGCGTGGTGCCAGGCTGTCTCTGTAGTCCCACACCTCTGATTTGGGCAACATGGATTAACGGCAGAGAAATGGTGGGCTATGAGCATCCACAGCATCACAGTATCTTGCCCATCTGCCATGAAGACATGAGCTAAAAATAAAACTTTGGCCCTGTGGGAGGAGGCATAGTGGGGATTGAGAAGGTTGCAGAGTGTCCACACTGGGCAGTACAGCCATGTGCCTGGAGGGAGATATTCACCTGGCAGGTGGAGACATGGGCCTGTTATGATGCTCATGCGCACTTTCCCCTCTCATACTGTAGATACTGTAGCATAATAGTGTAGTAAAACACTAGTTCGCCAGTGCATGCGTGCGCCTTCACAACACAAACACGCACATGCTTCCTCATACAAACACATTTAAAAACACTGCTGAGAAGCCATAAATCTACCAAATCCAAATTTGACCTAAGCTCAATTACAGGTTCATGTTTATTATTAGAACAAAGGCGCTCACATTAAAATACGGCTTTGCGTTTCATTTCTTTCGCAGTGCAACTAATTCTTTTGAGTGCCAAAAGAAAAGCTTTTTACTACCACAAATTTACTTCAAATGAAAACGGCTCTTCACCCAAAAGCCAAACGATTCCCCGTCACTCGATAGGAAACTGTGCAAGTTTAAGTTTCACCACAGTCCAAATGAGAAGGAAAAAAACAATGAAACCATTACACAAAATAGCCACATTATAATACAATGTTATCCAGAGAATAATAAAATAAACAGCAAACTCACGACCAGTGAAGACAAAATAAAACCAAAGCCACTCGGAACCTGCAAGTGAAAACCGTTCAGCCTGCAGCCTGACACTTTCTGAGGTTCATGCAGCTCATCTTTAGGCTCATGGCAAGACCACAGACGGCAAGTGGCGGGTTTACCTTGCACAGCAAAGCAAATATTTCCCCAGAATCCAAGAAACTTGAAAAAAAAAAATAAAGATCAAGTCTCCCGTCAAGCCTTACGCTGAGGGCGTAATTCTCCCCCTCTGGCAGCCTGCGCGGGGCTGCAGGACAGCTGTTGCTGACGCAGTGGTGTCCTGCAGTGAAACCGGAGGAGTTGCTCCAGGTAGGATCAGATCAGACCTTTGACACTTCGGCAAAAACGGAACCGCTTCCCGTTCCCACACAGCTGGTCAATCCTGCAAGCATTTCCGTCGGTCAGGCGCATTTACAACTTTTGTCACCGAGTAAAGTCAGTGAGC
Organism: Dicentrarchus labrax; assembly: GCF_905237075.1. Classification (NCBI taxonomy): domain Eukaryota; kingdom Metazoa; phylum Chordata; class Actinopteri; family Moronidae; genus Dicentrarchus; species Dicentrarchus labrax. The sequence goes on along the minus strand of NW_026136712.1, from coordinate 19,191,654 downwards.
GCAGATGAAATAACGTCCTGCTGCTGCTGCTGCTGCTGCTGGGGCTACCGAGGATCTCTGAGCGCAGATCCCCCTCAGCTTTAACTGTTTTTATTCTGCTGATCCGCCTGCAAGAGCTGCTTCAGAAATGTTAAAATGTATTCATTATTTTATTGTTGTAATGCAGATTGTTATGTATGTTTCATTAAATATTTCTCTCCGTTTATTAATTTATGAATTATTGATAATTCGTGTGCCGTTATTATAAAGTGTAAATCGTTCCTAACTCATGCACAGACTGAGTATTTGAGTTCTTGTTTGTTGCGTTTTTGAATATAGTCTATTATTGAATAGTCCATGTGAGAGCAGTTGGCAATAGATCTGTGATACAGCAGCCTTTTTGTGAATCTTAACACAGAGAAATGTGAAGAGTTGGCTTTAATATTTCTAAGGATTAAAGTTGTGTCCGTGTTTGTCAGGTGATGAGTTTGTATTTTCTTCTTTCTGTCTTTTTCAGAAAGAAGTTGAAGGAGATGGGGTGAAATGTGTGGATAATGATGACCTTTCTTTTAGTCAGGAGGAGGGAAATTATGAGAACTTTCTTGTGTGTTTGACGATTTCTGATAAACAAGCTTATACAAACAGTTTGTCAAATGTCCAACTATAACTTATGCTTACAACAAAGTTTTTGCACAAATAATTAGAACAGAAACACGTCCTATAAGCCCAATACTAGACATTAATAAAAGTATTAAGAATTGTTTTAGATCCTCTAAAAGTTGCTGTTGCTGATACAACCACTAGAGGGCAGCATCATGTTTATTTAGTCCTTCTATTCAAACCTATACAGTGTTTTGTTTCTGTTGGTAACTCTTGATATCTCTAACCTAAAAATCTTTTGTGATTACAGTTACATGTTCACAAGGCAGAAAAGTGGGCAAAAACTATTTAAGGACCAAAATCTGATGTTTTGATGTAGAAATGATAGAAACAATCCCCTAAATGATGTTGGAGTGTAGCTGTCAAATGTCAAAATATGCATATTTTTATTTACATTTGCTCAAATAACCTCTCTATATGCAGTGATAGGGACAGGGCTGCATCAGTGCACTGATTGGGTGAGTCCTCCTGTCGTCGTGAAGGCTATATTTGGCTGAAAGGTGTGTAGTATGATTATACAAGGAAAATGATATCTGTGATTACAAATGTTAACTGGGTGTCATCTGTTTCTTGGAAATGGAGCCTGCTGCAAATTTTCCCACCTTCTCCTCTCCCATGTGAGTAAACTGCCCCAGTTTCAGGACAGGGTGGATGTAAAATTACATTAAAGAGCCTAGGCTTTGTCACTATCAAATATATTAAGCATATATGAAACAAAAATGGCCCACAGCGCTGAAACTGCCCTTGGTGGCGTTCTTCTTAACTCTGCTGCCAGGATTTGAGTGCTGCTTTTGAGGCATATAAAGTGTGTGATGTGTAAACATACAGTATATGTGGTGGGTCTACTGGGTAAACTGCGGGACATCTTTTCATTTTTTTCACCCCCCCATTGGTCGCATTGCAGAAAACAGATATAATATTTAAAATATTTCACTTTCAGTAAAATTAGAGTAAAAAAAGATTTAAGATTACTGTAAAGCTGACTGAAACATTCAAGACACTAATCCTTATGATTCAGATTAAACACCTTGCTTCACCCAATAATGACTCCAAATCTGCTTTAGTAACTGAAAAATCTTAATCTTAAGATGTTGAAAAAGTGCAATTTTTGTATTCAACTTGTTGTGTCTCCTCAATTTATGTGTGACTATGTTTGCCTCAATACCATTTTATCATTTATGTTTGGTTTATTTCATTTTTTTTTTCATACCTACTTTATTTAGACACATTTAGGCATATTGTATTTCATATATATATACTATTCTAGTATGTTTATTCTAATCTATTTTTTAATGCATATAGTATAAACTAATGAGTAACAGGATACCAGACAACTGTCACTCTTGGGTTTATTATAATGATAATAAGGTTGTTTTTTTTAGTAGCAGTAGACTAGCAGTATCAGTAGTAGTATTAGTAGTAGTATTAGTATTAGCATTAGTATTAGTAGTAGCAGTAGTAGTATTAATAATAGCAGTAGTATTAGTATTAGTATTAATAATAGTATTAGTATTAGTATTAGTATTAATAATAGCAGTAGTATTAGTATTAGTATTAATAATAGCAGTAGTAGTATTAATAATAGTAGTAGTATTAGTATTAGTATTAGTATTAATAATAGCAGTAGTATTAGTATTAGTATTAATAATAGCAGTAGTATTAGTATTAGTATTAATAATAGCGGTAGTAGTATTAATAAGAGCAGTAGTATTAGTATTAGTATTAGTATTAATAATAGCAGTAGTATTAGTATTAGTATTAATAATAGCAGTAGTATTAGTATTAGTATTAATAATAGCAGTAGTAGTATTAATAAGAGCAGTAGTATTAGTATTAGTATTAGTATTAATAATAGCAGTAGTATTAGTATTAGTATTAATAATAGCAGTAGTATTAGTATTAGTATTAATAATAGCAGTAGTAGTATTAATAAGAGCAGTAGTATTAGTATTAGTATTAGTATTAATAATAGCAGTAGTATTAGTATTAGTATTAATAATAGCAGTAGTATTAGTATTAGTATTAATAATAGCAGTAGTAGTATTAATAATAGCAATAGTATTAGTATTAGTATTAATAATAGCAGTAGTATTAGTATTAGTATTAATAATAGCAGTAGTATTAGTATTAGTATTAATAATAGTATTAGTATTAGTATTAGTATTAATAATAGCAGTAGTATTAGTATTAGTATTAATAATAGCAGTAGTATTAGTATTAGTATTAATAATAGCGTAGTAGTATTAATAATAGCAGTAGTATTAGTATTAGTATTAGTATTAATAATAGCAGTAGTATTAGTATTAGTATTAGTATTAGTATTAATAATAGCAGTAGTATTAGTATTAGTATTAATAATAGCAGTAGTAGTATTAATAATAGCAATAGTATTAGTATTAGTATTAGTATTAATAATAGCAGTAGTATTAGTATTAGTATTAATAATAGTAGTAGTATTAGTATTAGTATTAGTATTAATAATAGCAGTAGTATTAGTATTAGTATTAGTATTAATAATAGCAGTAGTATTAGTATTAGTATTAGTATTAATAATAGCAGTAGTGTATTAATAATAGCAGTAGTATTAGTATTAGTATTAGTATTAATAATAGCAGTAGTATTAGTATTAATAATAGTATTAGTATTAATAATAGCGGTAGTGGTATCAACGGAAGTAGGAACCTTTTTAAAAGAATTGAGGGGAGCATTAACTACGTGACACCGTTACCATGGAGACGCAACTGCTACGTCCGGACGCTCGGTGAAAAGGGTTTGTTTTGGTAACGTCTTTATCCTTGTTTTGTGGCTATATTGGTAAATTAGTTGTTACATTAAGCTTATTATATTAATAATACGCAGTACAAATAAAACTAAATACCGTGTAGCTGAATATTAACTTAAAATAGCTCATTTTCCAATAGTAACTTATATGTTAACCATTCATGGAGTTCATATAAGTTGTGTTTCGATTATGTACGCAGGATAAAAAAAAAAAAAACATGGACTCTGAGTATGTGAAAAGACATCTGGGAAAATGTCTGGCCGACGGACTGGCTGAAGTGGCCGAGCAGAGGCCGGTGGACCCCATCCTCTATCTCGCCCACTGGCTGCACAAGTACAACGAAAACGTTCAATATGAGGCAGAGGTAAGCTGCTGTGTTGTTTCATTGTCAGTAGGGGGCGGCATCACACAACTATGTGTCAACCCCCCTTCATTTAAAGTCCGTTTGAAAATGTAGTTTAACACACCAATGGAAATTATAAGTACAACCAAGTAGTGGTCTTAAGTAACGTTACAAGTCTGAGTATTACGTTACATTTATTCAATAGCTAGTGACTATACACTGCAGATTAAACCAATAAAATGATCCTATAATGATATTTGGTCCACCTCTGCCAGCTCCAACATTAGCGTACTGCTTACATGTTAATTAATTTGTAATAATAATCGTGATATAATCCTGACAGGGGTCTGCCAGTTACATTGGTAGTTTAAATCAGCTATAATCAATATTTTTTTATAAGAACAAGTGGCAATACCCCACGGAAACACTGCTATTAAACTGCTAGTACTAAAGCTACTTATACCTCCACTACCACTACTACTACTACTACTACTACTACCTCAAAGCCCTGATCTTCAGATAGGTTTTGAGAACTGCAGTAAAGGATGACACAGACTTAGACAGTCTAAGCTCCTCAGGCTGAGCGCAATAAAGCTTATTGGGGCTGTAGCAACGTCACCTTTTACCTTCAGCTCAGATTCAGAAACTGCTAACAGAGCATGCAATGTCTGGAGATCTACTGCTGCCACAAGTTCATAATAAATGAAAGGTCAAAGGGTCAAACCCTTTATAAGCTTTAAAAGGTGTCAATTTTTTGTAAAACTGTAGGTTTCAGGCGTGCTAAAAACAATAAAGTAGGGCCACAATCAAAAGCCTGTTGTTTTATTTGCAGAAAAAGGCCCATTTGGCTATCCTGGAGCAGGAGCGGGCGAAAGCCAGAGAGGAGGCGTTGTACCAGGAGAAGCTGAAGGAGGAGGAGCGAAAGATCACCGAGGCCCTGGAAGACTCTAAAAAAGTATGTTATGTGTCGAAATCGGTGTAACAGTCAGTTACCTCCTTCAGTCTAAAACCTCCTTCTAAACCAGTTTTCTTGTTCCGCTGGAGCAACTGATGTTTTAATTTCTGTAGTTTGAGTCTAGTTTTATCACAATTAGACTTTAGAAGGTGAATGATAAAGTTAATTTGAAACAAAGACCAAGAGTTTGGAGGAAAATCAGACAAAGAGAGAAGAGAGGAAGGAAGAAAAACAAAGGTATTACTGTAATATACTCCACTTACATTTGCTCCCATTGGAGTACATTTGAACATCTTTTTAACACTTTACTTGACATTTTGAGCAAAATCCTTCAAGAGCATGTCAACATCACCACATCAACAGATCTCTGAGAAGGAGCTTACGGGGTCAGATGCACCCACGCCAGCCACAACAGGATCTGCTGAGGACAACAAACCTGTGACAGTAGAGAAACCAAACACCCCTGATCCAGAAGACCTGCAGGGCCCAGACGAACGCCAAACTGAAGCTCTGAAAAATGACACTGAACCGGAGGTGATAAAATCTCAAATCTGTGTGCTTCTGGTGGTGGTGCCTCCTTGATCTTTTGCAATCACTTCTGGTTTGGTCTTCTGTGAGCTTTGGTCCTGATTCATGACCGTTACCGAGGTCTTTTCGGTGGCGGGGCAGAGTACTATGATTATTCTAAAGCATGACTTGCCTCATATGGTGTGGAAATACAGTCATCAAATGGTTTAAGGAGATGATGTGTCTGCCAGGGGACAGGTACAGATAATGTAACCAGTCCAGAGCCACCTGAGAGAAGACCAGTGGAGGCCAGTAGCTCTTCCCTCTCTGAGGCCCTCAGCACTGAGGTCAAAGAGGAGTCTGCAGAAATGCCTGTTGAAAAAACCGAAGTGGAGCCGAGGAGCGATGAAGCAGAAGAGAAAACAGAGGTGGAGCCAAGTGACAATCATGTAGAGGAGAAAACGGCAAGCACCAATGAAATAGAAGTGAAAGAAGTTGACCAAGAGGAAAAGGTGATGAGACACTGTAGTACCTGGATTATTTAGTGTTAACATTTCATTCATAACAAATAAAAAAGTAAGTCAGGGTTAACCTGAAACACTTGTGACAGCTGCTTATGTTTCACTGTGACGCTAAAATGTTTAAATTACATATTATTCTGTCTCACAACTGCTCTTCAGGTGGTTGATCAAGCTGCCACTGCTGAATCTGAGCAGACTGATACACTGCACTCGACTCCCGGCGGAGACGCTGATGACTTAAAAACAGACAAAACAGAAGAGCTTCATGACAAACCGAGCCCTCGTTCCCCAGACCAGCAAGACACAGAGAAGGTGATGCTGCTGCAATGCAGGTCAAGTGCTGCTGATTTAGGTTGCCATGTGTATAGACTGAGGATGCAAGAGATGCAGGATAAAGAGACAGGAAGAACAAAGCATAGATGAACAGAGTGGTAAAGAAGATTTGAGGCAAAGTGAGCTGAAGAGATTAAACATTACAGATGATGACAGGAGAAAACAGCAGCTGAGAAGAGTGAGAGTAAGTAAGAAAAGGTTGCATGTGTTCAGGTGAAGAAGATACAGGCAGGTCTGAACAGAGTAAATATACGTGTCTACCAAATTTTTGCACTGTTTCACCAGCAGGTTGATGAAAATGAAACTGGTCATTTGGAGTCAGACCCACAGAGTGAAGGTCTCAAACCAGAGGAGACGTTTTCTACCGAAGAACAGACGACAGAAACTGAACAGGAGACACAGAAATCAGGTTCTCTGCCTCTGCAGGACCAGGAAAAGGTGGCTGATTTTTGTAGAATGTTTCTATCTTTGGATTACTTTGACACAGCAAATAAGTAAAAGCAAGTCCAGAGGAGGCAGCGGTGATGAGTTTGAGAACCAAGCAGCAGTAGACAGTCAGCCAGAGGGAAGACTCTGATGAGGATCTGTAGATAGAAATGCAAAGACACATTTGTTTAATGCTTAACCAGAACTGTTCTGGCCACCTCATCTCAGGAGGCAGACGGGCAACGCACAAGCGAGACCGCTGATAGCTCGGCTCCAGCTGACAGAGACGCAACAGTGGAGGAGACAGCGTCCAGCGAGAGACCCGTGACTTCACCCGGGGGAACCGAAAACCCTCCTCCTGACATGGAACATGTCCAGGAGAAGGTAGACCCCGTAGGCCAGCTGGCAACGAGAGAAAGAGAGAGAAAATTAATAAAATAGTTTATTTCAAATGTGAAAATAATCCCACAAACAGGGCCTGGACTAAACTGATCTTAGTTTATACAGTTACACTCAAGATAGTTGGCATTTTTATAGTGTCACTGGTGAATAAGTTGTAACTAAGCTTTATGTTGCTTTACAGGAAGAAGAAAAAGAAGCAGACCAGGCGTGATCAAGTCAGTGCTGTTTGATGTTCCACTGATCCAACGTGTAGTTTAGCTTCAATATACATGTAATTTGTTTGATATAAATGTACAAAAATAAGTGTTAACTAAAGAATAAACATTCATCACCATACATTTCTGTGTTTCTGTGTGATTAAACTCCATCACAGCAGGGAAGGTGTGAAAATGAGGGTTTTAGTGTGATGAAGGTTCATGTGACTCATTTGCAGTAAAAGCCATTAAATCCACTTTATTTTAGAAATAAAGGAACAGATTGCAACACTTTCTTTTATTGTGCAAGCCTGCAATGTGTGATATTTTGGGGAATGACTGTGCAGATTTTTTGGTTTTCCTCGGTGACTTTTGAGCCGAAGGAGGAGGGCCAACGTCTTTTTCTACGGTTGTCTTCCCGCTGCAGACTCGATGACGGCGTCGCTGATCAAACTCAGCTGCGTCTGATCAGGTCGTCTGATCGGTATCTCGGTCCAAAGGGGGGAAGGTTGGGTCTGAGTAACGCTGGGAGGGTCAACTTTAGCTGGAATATAAAAGCGCTTTTATCCGCGGTGCAGGCGCAGAGAAGTTGTTGCTCCCGTGGTAGGAATGCAAGATGCATTAAATCAAAACGGACAGAAAGGAGAAATGGCAATGGGACTCGTCGCCAACGCGGTGGCCACCATCGGGGGCCTCATCCATGGTGTTACGAACTTCTTCACCAATCTGTTCCTGACACCACCGATGAAGGCCACTCTGAAGCATTTGGAGGACACTGAACTGAAAACTCTGAAAGGAGGTGAGTCAGAGCTTGTTTTTCTCCACAAAATCAGTTATTAAAAGATTGGTTGTTCTTTGGTTAAGTGGTGTGGGTGTGTTGAAAGGAGCTTATTGTTTAGTTGGAATGCGTTCTGCGTTCAGTCTGTTGCTCAACTCTTCTCTCTTTCACCCTTTTGCCTCATTTCGTCACTCAGAAATAAAGACCCTGAAAGCCAGATCACTGTGGGAGAGGTCTGGAGCTGTGATCATGGCAGTGCGGCGACCTGGATGATTTTTGTGCAGAGAGGTAATATACAGTGTCTGAGAGGACAGTCCTAGTCCTTACTGAGGCTGAATGTCTTTATGAAATAAGTTATTGGCCTCATTAAAATCCCTAACTTCTCCTTTCTACTCTTATTTCCCCTTAAGTAGCTGAAAGTCATCTTAGTCCACACAGTGTCTGTCATATTGGCTGTATCCAAACTGTATGGTGTTTACACACATATCCTAGACTCAGTGTTTCATCTTGTAAACATTACCCAAAATCTATCCTGACATATTTGGTCGTTTTGGGATCAACTACAATTTAACATTCAGTTCTGTCGGCGGTTTTTAATGTTGAGTGAGTTTGTAATGACCCATCAACCTGTGGGGCAGTGGGGTTTATTTAATACATTTGTGTTTAGAACTCTGATTTTATTCATCTCCAGCGGTGAACTCAGTCGCCCATGCACAGTGACAAATAATAAAAGACACAATTCATATTGAAGACATACTGCTACAGTCCACAACATATATATTCCCTGACACGAGGAGCCTGCTTAGCTGCTAAGGTAAATGGCAATATAAATACAATGAATCCATTAAGTGTAAGTAATGCATCCAAAAAACCCCACTAAAATAGGCAATGCATACAAAATATAACTTTATGTAATAACCTCAATACACAAAACAAAACCTTAAAAAAAAAAAAAACTAAATTTAAAAACAAACTATCTCAAATGTTTTAATTTACAGCTGGATTGTATCTATTCACCGTTTGATGTGTGCAGTGCCTTTGCATTTGTAGTACATACACAGTAAGCTGTTCATCTGACTGTTTTATATCCCCCATTGGCTGCAGGAGGCTGCAGAGCTGTCCTCTCTGAAACCCCAGCTGGATGAGCTGGGGGTCCCTCTGTACGCTGTGGTGAAGGAGGACGTCGGCACCGAGGTCCAGAACTTCAGACCGTACTTCAAGGGGGAGATTTTCTTGGATGAGAAGGTGGGACTGTTTTGTTTTCTGTAATGAATCGGTGCATTGTGTGGTCAGTTTCCCCCTGATACTGAGGAGATGGAACACATCTTCAGAACTGGCTGTAGCCAGTTTTTTCCACCATGACTTCTTGCAAACACACTGAAGTCATTCAGGATCTGTGGGAAATGGGTTTAAGTCTGCATGAATGATTAAAAGTCTTTGGTTTGTCTTCTTGTTTTGCAGAGGCGTTTTTATGGGCCCCGTGAGCGGAAGATGGGTCTCCTGAGTTTCTTGCGTGTCGGGGTGTGGATGAACGGCCTGAGGGCCTTTAAGAACGGCTTTGTGGGAAACGTTTTGGGAGAGGGCTTCGTCCTCGGCGGGGTCTTTGTTATTGGAAGAGGAGAGCAGGTAAAACCTCTACAATCTACTTGACAAGAATTTTTCTAACAGTAACAATAAGTTGAATAGTAAAATCCATGTATTACACACACAGGTGGAGATATATAATTTATATTTTGTTAGAGGAAAAACATTGTTTTATTGTCCCGCAGGGAATACTTCTGGAGCACAGAGAGATTGAATTTGGAGATAAAGTCAACATTTTAGACGTCATCCGAGCTGCCAGAAGAATATCACAAGAACTTCTGTCTTTAGAGAAGAAATAAGGCTTTCTATTACCAATGGTGGATAATGTCATATCTGTTTATAAAAAAACATGCAGTTAATCACCTTAACATACCAATATCTTTCAGATAAAGTTTAGAACCATAAAATACATTAAAAAAAAATACACATGACAAATAAATAAAAAATCTAAAGTTAACATTTAGTGTGTAGGGAAAAAAAATCTTTGTAAAGTGCACATTGTGAGTTTGTTGGTGTACTGGTCTCTGGGGGGGAACCAGGATGCATTTTGGGGGTATGACCGTGTAGTAATAGGCTGAATGTGTTAATGATGGTCTGTCTTTAAACTCAAGAGAGCAAGCAGACCTGATGCCTGACACTCAGTTTCCTGTAGTACTCTGTGATACTGTTGTGTATCTTGGGAGCCAAGAACCGGTGACCTTTTGACCAATAAATCATGCATTTGTGCACCACAGTTTGTTTTTTTTTATTATTCACTGCTTTGAAGAAGTTGTTCACATGTTGGACTTCCTTAGAAGGCGTCTGAATTCCAGTGGCAAGAGGGTGGGACCGTTTTCAGAGCCAACATCACCATGCAACACCAGTCTGGTTTCATGCAGGGGCTTCTTTCAAATTTTGTAATATGAGAACTTCTGTCCAATTCACACAAGACCAGACACTTTTTGGTGTGTTTGCGTTGCAGTAGCTGGACCAGAATTACAGTCTGGAGTTTTCAGCTCTCACCAAAACAGCTATGGAAACTGCTTACTATTCCTTTGTTTTAAAATAATACTATAATCGAAGCACATTCAGGGTGTGTAATTCAGGATTTAGTAACATAAAATTAACTTTACCTGCTTTTCCTGTGGGTCTACTTTGCTCTAGAACCCACCGGATATATTGATTGGTTGATAATATTATCCATTATTGACCTATTTTAGACACATGCTGCTCTTTATCTGTGTAGGTGTTATCTGATATGACCATTTTTTCAGTATACACCCATCAACCAGTTATGCAGCCCCACATGCAACAAACTTTAATGTTCTTTTCAGTTCTTGGACCACTTTTGATCGGTACTGACCACTGCAGACCGGGAACACCCAACAAGAGCTGCCGTTTTGGAGATGCTCTGACCCAGTCGTCTAGCCATCACAACGTGTCCCTTGTCAAAGTCGCTCAAATCCTCACTCGTGCCCATTTTTCCTGCTTCTAACACATCAACTTTGGGGACAAAAGGTTCACTTGCTGTCTGATATAGCCCACCCACTGACAGGCACCATAATAACGAGAATCAGTGTTACTCACTTCACCAGTCAGTGGTCATGTTATGGCTGATTGGTGTATAATGCAGATAGAAATGCTTGTGATGGTTCAGAGTAATGGAGAAGAAGCTGCTCTCAGTAATGTCAACTAGAAATGGTTGAAGAATATTTAACTTAGAGGTCCAGTGTGTAACATTTAGGAGGCTCTATTGGCAGAAATGGAATATAATATTTAATGGTATGTTTTCATTAATGTATTATCACCTGAGTATATTAACTCTGCTAAATGAGCTCTCTTGCAAGTTAAAACAGGAGAAAAGAGAGAACAGTTACAGGGAAAACAGGTCTTGCTGGAGTCGTTATTTGGGATACCGTAGCACTGCTCTTCATCCTAGAGGGGAAGATTTTTGATGTTTGGTATGTGGCTCTGGCAGTTGTGGCCACACTGATAGTTGTGGTGGCCCTTGCCAACACAAACTTATACCTGATGGAGTCAGCCCCGGCCTCTCTGGAAGAAGTTGGAACCCGCTGATCTTCAGATAACATCAGGAGTTCACAAACAATGTTGTAGACAAAAACACATTAGCACAGTTTATATTTTAGCACGTTTTTGCTTTAAATGTAACTTTGTCTGCCAGCGTCTCCAACAAAAAGAAATCATGTTCAGTTAATGTGTATGTTTGATTCTGCAGATGGGAGTGAAAGGACAGACATTATGGGAGAGAAATGCAGCAGTGATTCAGGTTATGAGGTGTCCTGGCTGTACCTTGTATAGAGAGGTACTGTATGCATGTGTTTGTATTAATATCTTCTATTTGTGTTTGTACTGAATGTGTGAGATATAATACACATTCGTATACTTACAAGTTGTAGATATATTCAGTATTGTCCACTAATGTTGCTAAAAGTGAAATGATGCACTTTTATGTGTCAATTGTTTTGAAGTAGAAAAAAAAACACAGTATTGGATATTTTAGTAGTGGGAAAGAGGCTAAAAACTTAAAAACAGGATACATCTGTCCTTGATCTATTCATGTAACTCATAATGGTTCAACATCTGTTCTCATCGCTTGTGTCTGCCATTGTTCTTCTTTCAACACCAGACAGCCTGCAATGATGACATGATCCAGCCTGTGTCTGGTGGTGTTTTTGAGTCGTGGCCAATCACGGGTGTAGTTCAGTGTTTGTACCATACTGTGTGAGTGACAGAACCCAGAATCAGCAGTATTCACACACCCAGAGTGGCAGCCTACAGGTGGTTAGTTTGCTGCATTGGATTACAAAATGATTATTTCTCTTTTGTAAAGGTCCTGTATAGCAGGAGTATATATTTTCACCTGAAGCAACCCTGCGTTAAACCTGCAGTTGTTTAAGATCTGCAAATTAAATATGAATTGAATGTGTTTTATATTGCTCATGTCATCAGTAACATCTGAGTTTATGTGTTTCAGAGTTTAATTTGGTTGTTGTTAGTGTTTGTTTCTTAATGTCTAAACCACTGAGGAGACAGACCTGATGCTTTAAAACCAACTCAACCCACAATACACTAAAATATGTACAATAAATATGATTCATGTTTTAATTTAAAGACTTACTGAAGTCATTTAACATTTAATAAATGAAAGCATTTGTGTAAATAATCCCAGTATTGTCGTACTGAATTAACCACTCATTGCAGTACCGTTACATCAGTATCTGATGCATAGAAAGTTCTGACACGCTGCCAGTTGATTGGCATATTTGTTGTCCAATCAAATGCTCTTAATTGACTACAATCCAGCCAATGGACGCGATCGGGGGGCGGAGACTTTCCCCAGAGAGAGAAATGTCCCAGGCAGGTGCGTTGGGTCATTTTGCACAACATGGACTCAGGTAGGCTAACCAGCTGACTGAGTTTGGTTGATTTACAGATCATGGGATGCATTTAAGGGATACGAGGAAGACTTTCTGCTGTCACATATCAGTTTGCGGTTCAGTATCTGTTGTCAGGTTGTATTTAAGCAGAATATAAGAGAAGAGCTGCCTTGTTTGAAAGCTAAAATGTGGTAAGTATTTTGCTTTTGCGGTTGGTTTCTTTGTTAAAAGTCTCCATTTGTTCCCGCAAGTGTCAAAATGTTGGCAGCGGAATAAACGTTGAAGTTGCGTATAAAATAAAGACGCAAATAAACTAAATAAAAAAATCTACCTTGGTCTCGAGAATTTCACGCAAACGTTGAACGTCGCCATTTTACGCCCTCGCAACTTTTTGCACGCTTTTTTTTTTTTTTTTTTTTTTTTTTAAGCGTCGCTGTCCGGGGTGCTGAAGTCTCTGCGGGACGTTTGGGGGAACCCCGAGGTGACGACATGAGGACACGCTTGTTATCACGGGTTAAGTTTAGTGACATGTAACCATGGTATCAACACCATGTGACGTCCTGACTCTAAGTGGGTCAGGTCTGAGCTAAATCCTATTTCTGACCTCACCTGCAGAGACAAATACTGGCTCTTTGTTGGCCTTTCCTGTGTTCTTAATGTAATGTGAGTTATAAAGACTGTAAAATATCAGATTTTAAAATGTAAGACATGCTTTAGATATTTTATATGTTAATTAATTTCTGTACTTGTTTACTTTATGTGTTTATTTATCCACCAACTGTTGTTTTTTTCTGTCAGACTCAGGCAGGTGAGTGAGATGCAACATGGGCAGGAATGGAGCAAAGTGTGACTCCCGGAAGCCAAAGAGTCAGCTATCATGTCAGAAAGCAGCTTGTGTCGGTGAGTTGGATTATCCTTGCCAGTCCCCCCAACGCATGTGTGCGTGCGTTTACAATGCAGCCGTGATCTTTCTGTGAGCATAAACTAGTCTCAGAATGCAGGGGGCACAGCGGACACATTGCCTGAGGATCCCCTTCCTTCTGCCGTGTGCCGCTGTAGACTCCTCCACCCGGAGCTGAGTCCCCGCTGGAGCGTGAGTGAAAGGGGACCCCACCAGCCTCCATGGCTCACTCGTCAGACCCGTCCCGCAGGGAGAAGACCCCCGGGACCCAAGGGTCACACACGGCTACACGCAACCTCTTACGGAAGAAGGAGCAGCGCCGGCGTGGAATCCGATCCTCCTCACCCATGGGCCGGGTCATCCTCATCAACTCTCCTGTGGATGGTAAGGAGTGGTGGGGCTGGCTGAGTGTGTAGTGCATATTACAACCTGTAGCCTACTGGTGTGTGAAGCAAAGAATGTGTGGTATTTATTGTACAAATAGTCGTGGATTAGATTTAATAAATGGTTAATAAACTACTTAGCCTCCTATCTTACATAAGTTCTGCATTATACTGACCTGATCAGTGGTTCTCAACCTTTTTGTCTCAGAAAAATATACGTTTGGTGTCATAAACCATACGCATATATGCACGCCTCTGCAACAAACCGCTACCTGAGAGAATAACAACAGAAACAACATGAGAAAAGTTAACTGTATAATTAATTCACTTACTTTACTTCAAGTTACATTTAGTTTTCTTTGACAGGGGCCTGATACTTTAGAATGGGTAGTGTTGTATTTACATTTTTGCTGCCCTATTTTTGATTGACATTCAAGTTTAACATCTTTTTAGGAGAATATAAACTGTAAAATGCATAGGGGTTTTGTAAACTCAGATGAGTAACTGCAACTTTATACCAGCAACCTCCAGCAATAAGGCTGGCATCCTCTATATTGCCTGAGAGACGAAACACAGGGCAAAAAAACTGTTTCTGTGAGCACATAGTAATACTTAAGAGCAACTTAAGGGAGAAACATTTTGCTGCATTTTTATTTTTAACAACCTTGCTAGTGGGAGTGATGGAGACTTTATTATCCTGACCTGTTGACCACGTGTGCATTAGGTAATATTCAATTCAACGGTATTGTGAACATTAATGTGTCATTTTTAGGGCTGTGTAATGGAAAGAATCTGGTGATACGATATGTATCACGATACAGGGGTTACAATTTATGATATATTGCGATACTGTAAGTAGGGTGATGAATTGTAATTTAAAAAACTGTCATAGTATAAAGAACACACCACCATATGCATAAAATCTTGAGTAAAGAAATGTTTACAACACAGCTGGTTTACACAAAAATCGATACAATATCACAAACCACAATATTGTAATATTTTTTTTTATATATATTTTTTTTAGATCAGATCAGAAATAAATGTGAAGACATTAATGAAAATATTTAGACTGCTGACCCTGTGTGTTAAGAGTGTTGCTCCAAGTATAGTGAACCATGTCTGCATATTATGAAATGTCAAATACGATGAAGGAGTCAGATACAGTTAGTGACTTCAATGGCTCACTGGCTTATTGACACAGCATCCATGTGATATTTTTAGGCGGAGATGACAGCGAGGACCTCCATACGATCACAGTGGATAAAAGTGTGGACGGCAAGCTCGGCTTCAGCGTGCGTGGAGGCTCAGAACATGGCCTCAGCATCTTTGTCAGTAAGGTGGAGGACAACAGTACTGCAGGTAAACTATGTGGAAATAATGCGATTTTAAGGATATAATTGTAGTAGCTGATGTTGTAACTTGTGTTGCTCTTGTTACAGTATTCAATGTGTTTGTTTACAGAGGAAGCCGGCCTGCTTGTAGGTGATAAACTGGTGGAGGTGAATGGTATCAGCCTGGAGAGCATCACCATGAGCAGTGCTGTGAAGGTCCTGACAGGAAACAACAGGCTGAGGATGGTGGTGAGACGCGTGGGCAAAGTCCCCGGCATCCGCTACTCCAAGGAGAAGACTACATGGTGATAAAGAACTATTCCTGTTCATATTAGCTCAGGTTGTAACAAAAAAATATTAGATTCTGACCGACAGGAAACTCTTCCAGGGTGGACTTGATACACAGGCGTATGGTGGTGGAGGAGAGCGGACGGACACCTTCGGACACCAGTTCAGGAAGCGCCCTCCAAAGGATCGTCCACCTTTACACCACCTCAGACGACTACTGCCTCGGCTTCAACATCCGTGGGGGAAAGGAGTTTGGTCTGGGCATCTATGTCTCCAAGTAGGTACCTCTGCCATGGAAAACAGACTCTTCTAGACCATGTTTTTGTTCATTTTCTTCATCACTTCACTACATTTATTGAGCTGTTTGTACTCAGTTCTGTCTTGTTGTTTCAGACTGGATCCGGGTGGTCTGGCTGAGCAGAATGGAATAAAGATGGGGGACCAGATCCTGGCTGCCAATGGCGTGAACTTTGAGGACATCAGCCACAGTAGTGCTGTGGAGGTGCTGAAGAGCCACACGCATGTCATGCTGACCATTAAGGTGAGAGTGGATATGAACAGCGCTGACTCTCCGTGTCCAGTGCAGCATGCAATAACTGAATTCATATTAAAGAAAAAAATAATCATCAATGTTAGGACACAGATGATATTTGCTAAATGTTTTGCACCAAAAAGTTGCTTTGCTACCAAGAAAAATATTTAATGTTGTTATTGTTATTATTTTATGTCAAGAACAATAGCCCAGAAGAGTAACATCATTGTCAGGCAGCATGACATCATTACATCCACATCACAAACATTATTTATTATATATCATGCTCTACATATAATTATCCACATAGGTAAAAGAAACAGCAGTGAGGACCAGCCACGTTCCTTATTCAAGCAAATATATGATCTATTTTGTCCTTGCAATGTACAAATTATGTCTCAATCATAGCAGGAAAAGATTCTCAGGAATCTTTTTAAGTGATCCACTTTGGGTGGATCAGCCTATATTTATTTAAGAGTTAGTTTAACTGTAAAACATCTGTCATTTGTTCCAAATTGTATTTTTAATCTTAGTGCATGTCTTTAGTTTTTTTAACACCATACTTAAAAGACAACATGACAGTGGTTCTAGTACTTCCAGCTGAAACAGGAGTAAATATGAAGAGAAGTTGAGGAGGTTCGTTCAGAAATGCATCTTGATCTGACGCAAATCTTTGATGTCAACAGAAACTAATTTTTTTTGCCAGTTTTTTTAAAAGACAAATGTCAAATTCATCATTCCAGGGGGCAAAGGTAATCCAATTTGATAGACAAATATGTTGGTACATAGGTTAATTCTAATAAAGAGATGTCTTGTTAACAAGAAGTGGGAGCCGTCATCTTATACATCATTGTAAGCAGATTTAAAGTTGTCTCCGTTGAATGTGGGGATGTTTGGCGTTGAAGAGGGTGTATCACGTTCCATGTCGACTCTTTGTTATTAGAAAGTGTGTCGGTTCTTTCATTACCGCCTCGTTTAGATGACCTGACATGCATTAACTTTCTGACCTGTTTCCTACCTTTCGTCTTTAATTCTGTCACACACACGAAAACCAAATACGAACTACCCGAGCCGCGTCGCTACACTTTGGATATAGCGCCGGTTTGTGTGGCAGTTGCCCGACAGCTGGCACGCAGTTGTAATATTCCTCACTCACTTTACTTGTCGGAGCTTGGGTTTCGCTCTGTGAAAAATAGCCAGGCCGTGTGCATTATTCACCAGGCAGCTGGGATCAGGTGCTGATCAAAGCTTAGAGCCGTGTTTTGTGCAAGTTTTGTTTCAGGATCCATCGCTTTTGCTCCACTGAAACTGAAACACATACTAGAGTTAGAAAGCATCCCAGCTATCAAAGGTTACTAGAAAGTCAAGGAGGGAAATGTGTTTGTCTTGGAGGAGGAGGACGAGGAGGAGGAGGGGTATAGTTTTGGATCTCTGTGTGCTTCTAGGGTTACTCTTTATCAAATATAGCGATCCCATAAAAGTTTCAAGGTCTCTACTGTATCTCATTTGCATATCTGTGACCATATCTCCACAGGAAGCAGGACGATACCCTGCTTATAAGGAGATGGTGGCAGAATACAGGTGGCTCAATAAGTGTATGTATCATATGAGCATTTCTGTTTGTCTGTGAGTCTCTTATCTGTGAAAGTGTACACTGTAAGAAAAGCTTAGATACATTTGAGTTAGATAATCCCTTTGTGTTCTTCCTCAGTGGCCAATGGTAGTCAAAAATCTTCCTCCCAGGGTTCGGACTCCAACTCCTCAGCCTCTTCTCTGTCCTCTGGGACTCCGGTCAGCTCTCTGAGCGGCCTGTCGCAGGTCATGTTCCCTCCCAGCCTGCCGTTTGGTTCAGACATGGTGGACGTTTGCATCTCTACTGAGGACCAGAGGTCGGGGTCAGCTTGCTTATTTCCCCAAATTTCTGTTCTAGGCTCTTTAAGTACACTTACGGACTAGACCAGACATGATTGTGGTGGTTTATTTCTTCAGGTCTGAGTCAGAGCGAACTGAGACCGCCATCCAGACTGACCTTCCTTCTCAGAGGACGGGTGCAGAAACCACTCGCAGCCTGGGACGAACCACTCTGCTCAGAGACTCAGTGATCCGCGCAGAGGAGGCCAGCGGCAGGAGAGAGTCCCCCAAGACAGCCGTGCTGATGGCTCTCAGCAGGCCGAGCCGACCAATCAGCAGGTCCCAGAGCCAAGTCACAGTGGCAGGTGAGAGCGGGTAACATAAAAAAAGTTTATTTAATAAATGGAACGGTTGAGCTTCATAAATGACCTACTGTTATCCAATCACAGAGATCAAGCAGAAGAAGGAGAAGAAGCAGAAAGGGAAGGACCCTGAGGAGAAGAGCACCCTGCAGCGCTCAAAGACTTTCGTCAACTTACTATTCAAGGGTGGACGCAAGAGAGACGCTTCCAGGGGGCGCTCAAAGTCCCCGTCCACAGACAAAGCTGGCAAAGGTAGCTGCATTAAAAATGTTTTATTCCCACTTCCACAGAAAATTAGAGGATTTTCAGCATGGCCTGTAAAGATGCTGGCACTTGCTCGGATTGCTTTAAGCTACTAATATAAAGGATATGAAGTAAATGTATTATTATTATTATTATTATTATTATTATTATAAATACATCTACATAGGATTACAAAAGGTTTCAGCACATGCCATTATACTTTTCAAATGGTCAACAGATCGCAAGAAAAGATCAAAACCAACAATGTGTGTGTCCATCAGTCCTGTCTGTGGCAACCTCTCACTCCCACAAGATATAAATCCTCACAGTCACAAATATGTAGTTTATATAAATATATACAATTATTTCCTGAAACTTAGTTAACATTACTTAAATAGGAGGCAATGGTGAACTGCAGAGAGGTATTTATGGACCAGCAGACCCAACACTGATTCCCCGCTGTAATGTTTTCAGGGGGACGACAGGTCAGTGTGATGCCAAATTCAGAGATGCTCGGAGTGGTGGAGGACATGGCCCGCAGGCTGCTGACTGAGGAGGAGGTGTCTGCTGTGATGAAGATGTGTCGAAGGGTAAGAAGCTTTGTTCACAGCTGCAGACAGACTGAGGCGTTTCAGTTTAGACGTGTTAATAAATGTTAATCTTTGGACTGCCCATAAAGGTGTTTGAGTTTGCAGTGTTTGTCACAGAATTCCTACAACATATTTCACATATCTGTTCTAAGATTAAAGTATTATCAACTGGATTCTGAATCTCTGATTTTTATTGTGACCCCTAACAGTACGTGGCAGAGCGGTCAGTGGAGAACTTGATACGCCACCTGCTGGTCGTGCTGGACAGACCTGAAAAGCTGCTGCTGCTGAGGGAAGTCAGGTAAGGAGAGCGAGGAAAATGAATAATTACTAATAATTACTAGATATTTACTCCAAAGCCTACTGTGATAGAGCTACTGAATCAGATTTATTATACATTTTTAAATTTTCTAGAGTGGGTTTTCTCTTTTCAGTTTAATTTTTATTGTTTCAAAATGTTTAGTTTTTAGTTTTTTTTATTATAATATAAGGATATTTGTCAGAATTGGTATTACAATACAAAAACATTGACTCACAGTCATGTAGATTTCCCACTCTGACCAACTTAAAGACTAAAACTAAAGACCTTTACTGTATTGTATTTTAGATAGTAAGTAGACAATATCATTGCAGTAAATTTTAAAGCCATTTCTTCATATGGCTTCATCAAGCTGATATCACTGGTAAAATATACACAGAAATATACATTTATACCACTAGGATGTTTTTTTGCCTGTAAACTGTGTCTACCCTCTCCT
Organism: Dicentrarchus labrax; assembly: GCF_905237075.1. NCBI lineage: Eukaryota > Metazoa > Chordata > Actinopteri > Moronidae > Dicentrarchus > Dicentrarchus labrax. The sequence continues at coordinate 19,171,571 of NW_026136712.1, read as the reverse complement.
TCAACTGCCTGCTGTAAATCCAAACAGAAACAGTGGTATTACAAATACTGCCAGAAGGGGATTAAGTATTTTACAGGATAATCTTCTCAAATCCAAATGTTCCACAGTAAGACACTGGTGACTAATTAAAAATGTTTTGTAATCTAACACAACAATGAAAATGAGTCAGCCTTTTGTTGTTTCTCAGGATGCTGCTTCCTCCGTCTGACCTGAGTGCATTCAACAACATGGTGACCCCCATCGAAGTGGAGGCCTACGATATCCTCAAGTATCGCTCAAGTGCGTGTGATACATGCTGAATCTCACAATCAGTCTGATTACATGCAAAAACAGCAGCAACTTTAACAAACACGCAACATAAGTCAGATCTGAACACTCGTAGTTACAATCTATTCTCTCTTCTTTTCAACCGTAGTCCGAACTCCTCCTCTCCGCTCTCCCATGTCTGGTCGAGCGCCCAAACGGCGCCTCATCACTCCGATCCCAGGTCAGTTCCTCAACTACAACACTAATTCATTTTGCTTGTTTGAACTTGAATTAATTTTTTATTATTCTGTAATAATAATGATTAAAGGTCCAGTGTGTAACATTTAGGAGGATCTATTGCCAGAAATTTAATATATTTATTGGTATGTTTTCATTAAGTCTATAATCAGTTTTCATTACCTTAGAATGAGCTGCTTTTAGGAGTCTGCCACATTCAACTGCAATGTTTCTACGGTAGCCCAGAACTGTCAAACCTATCCAACCTGTGTTTCCCTCCAGATTACAGAGGAGGCTTTGAGCTCCACAATGCTGAGGAGGTGGAGAAGGAGAGCCACCTACTGGAAGAGCTGGAGAAGCTCAGTCTGTCTGCACCCCGGGGGTCCAGGGAGAGGCCCCACACCTCCAGGTCCTTCACCCCGCTGCTGGACATACCTGTGGATGGATATGACACAGAGTCCAGAGACCTCAGACCCCCCTCCGCCAGCGCCATGCTCCCCAACTGGCTGCTGGCCCGCAGCGATGACTCCCGCCCTCCTCTCCGAACAGACATCGGCACGATTCGCTCCGTCCACTTTGACGAGGTTTCACTGCACTCGACTTCAGAAAGAGGAAGGTCCCCGTTCAGAAACGGCCACTCCAAAAGCAAAAGGGAGAAAAGTGGAGACAGGAGTAAAGAAAGCGTGTTCACGCTGCAGAGTGCCGCTCGCAGGAGTCGGCCCTTGTTGTCGCAGGTGTTCAGTTCAAGACCAGATCAACAAGCAGGGAGCGGACAGATGAACGGACATCAGGCCTCATCAGAGAATGGACTCAATGGCTCCGACCCTGAACAGGAGTACAAGCTGAAAACTGTCAGCATCTCCAAGACCAAACAGTCACTAGGTACATTTTAATGTCTGGGTAGCCAAATATATTTAACATGCAAATAGTTTCAGTTTTATTTGTCCAGGTTTTGACTCTGAGATTTCTGCCTCTCTCCCAAAACAATCACCTTTATTTGTCCACAGCTTTTAAAAATAATAATTATTATTATTATTATTATTATTATTATTATTATTCAGAACAGTTCACAGAACCAGCTGTGAACGGATTTCATAGGAACTATATATATAAACCATAATAAACTTTATTTATATGGCACTTTTATTAACAAAGTTACAAAGTTCTCTACAAAAAGAAAAACAGAAAATAAAAACGTAGATCGTGAAGCACTGGGGGATAAACCTATAAAACGGCAGGAGTGAGATGATAAATCCCAGCAACATGTGAAATAGTCATAAACGCTTTAATATAAAAGAACTACTTTGCATTGAGGAAGTCGTCTCTATAAAACCTGTTCACATTGAGGTGTCTGGATTACAGAGACACTGTTTCTAGAAGGTAGTTTTAAATTAAGTTAACAGAAATCTCTAAGTTCTCTCGAAACCAAATCAAACCAAAACTGATCACATGGCTAAATACCACTAGGAGAAAGTGAGAGAAAGTGAGAGAAAGTGAGGGATGGTAGCTACATATAGTAAACAACTGTGATTTTATGTTATGCCCAAAATGTGTGCCTAACTGTAAGTGGTCAATCTCTCACTCCCAACAGGTAATATTTTCAGCCCAGCTCTAGTTTCTATCAGGATTTCACCAACTACTATAACGACTAGTCAGTGCTGTGGACTGACTGTCTGTAAACAATCTTCTCCTTACACATGAATAATAATTTAATGTTAACATGGACACACACAAAATCTTACTTTACAGTACGTAGTGGGATAAATATGACTAGTTGACTACAGTTTTCCAATACCTGGTGTCTAGCACTAACCAGTACCTGTGACACACGTGGTATTAAAGGTACACAAATATAAAAGACGTGACTGACTGCCATTGGTGTTGTTCTGATGTTTTAGGCATCAGTATATCTGGTGGGATGGAGTCGAAGGTTCAGCCGGTGGTGAAGATTGAGAAGATCTTTCCTGGGGGAGCCGCCTCCACGTGTGAAGTGCTCAAGGTGACGTGACAGTCGGTGACCTGGGTTCCTGCAGGGTTCACTGAATTAAGACCTTTTAAGACCACAAAGAATGTCATTTAATACTTCACACAATCATACCGATATCGACACTTTTTTAACAGTATTTTCCAGCAGTATATAACAATAATTTCTAAGGATGTAATTATTTAAAACACAACCTGGACACAGATACGCTACAGAAAATAGATAAGGTGGGATTAACCAGTTAAAAAAAATTATAAATTAAGTTCCTTCAAATTTAAGTTTTTGTTCCAAATTTCTACCGTAGCTACAGTAGTGACTATTCTTGCTGCAGGTCTGATGGTGCTGACTGAAACTCCACAAAAAACATTGAATCTTAACTAGAACTTGAAAGTGATCTATGGAGAATATCATATTTATGAAGTGATATATTTCATTGATGTAAGTTTGCAGAAATCAGTTTATAGATGTATAACATTTCACAACAGCCTGTGATCGGTTACAAAACCATTTTATAAGTTACATTATTACTTTTGGCAAGCAGGAGTAAATATTTAAGACTTTTGTAAGTTAAATTAAAGACTTTTCTATACCTTCTTTTGAGAAAACTAAATCCAATACCTGCAGACGCCCTGTTGACACACAGACTGTTTGTACTTTAGTGTATTTGCACTGTATCTGACTTAAACATTCTCTCTCGTGTGCCCAGGCTGGATTTGAGTTGGTGTCTGTGGACGGAGTCTCCCTGCAAGGAGTTACCCATCAGCATGCTGTCGACATCATCCGAAAAGCCTTCAGCAATAAGGCCAAAGACCCGATGGTATTTGTGGTCAAAGTCCCCAAAAACTTTTGAAGAGAACATGAGACAATGTCATCAATATTGTCACTGTAATTAGCAGCCTCTGGGACTAACACAGGGACAGGAAAACTTGAACTCCAGCCCAAACACACTGATGTGCTCTGAGGTCAGGTATGTAATTTTGCCATTCATGTTAAAGTTTGTTAAAGTTAGGAATGATGACACGGACACTGGTGACTGTCCAGCAACTTCCTGAAACACAAAAATAACCTAAGGCAGCAGACCGCAGGACTTGAGAGAAGGATTAAGCAAATGAATGAATACAATGAGAGGAACTTTGTTACTGCAGATGCAGCAAAATACATTTACAGTAAATTAAATGTGTCCTCAAAGCTTGAAATAATGAAATGGTGCTCCTGATGCCTTTTTAATATTTCACTTTATCACAACCCAGGAGCCAACACCAGTCAAGAACATGATTTTCTTTTTACTTTTTATGTCATTAACATTCAACCCTCTCAAAACATGTAGATGTGTCACAGATCAGCATTGTATGTCTGTACTTCTGAATTTTTAAATGTGCAGGAAGACGAACTGCAAACTGTAACTTGAGTGCCTTTTAAAAGCCCTGTGGACTGAACATAAAAGTCTGACTCCGTGTTTTTAAGTTGGCTTGAAAATCAAACGTTTGACCTGCAGGGGGCAGACTTGAGCTGTTCAGAAACTTTTCTCCTCTGGGTAACAGCTGAAGGAAACCGCAAACCTTAAAACATCGTCTAAATGTAAACGAGTACTGTAGAGTAAATGATCCAGTCAGCCATCAGTAAGAATTACAACCCAGATAAAACTGTTATTCAGTGTCTTGGGTGAATACTGAAAAAATAAATAAACTTAAAGTCTTTATTTCAGCAAGAAAACACAGATTGGGATGTGAATAATTTGGTGCAGTAATACAAATAAAGGAGAAACATCTACTGTAATACTTTCTGATTTAGGAAGCAGTTGGATGAAGATGAACAAATCTCCATGTACACCACACAGATATTAAATTTTGTCTTTTTTAATTAAAAACATAGTAGGTTTGTTCAAGAAATGTACAGCATGAAAATATACATTTAATGTCTTCATACAAATATTGTGGATTATAAAATTATACTGAGGAACCAGAACAAACATCCACACAAACATTAATATACAGGCATCGTATCTGTAGGAGCAAAATATAATGTGCGACATTGCTTTGGTCTATTCACAGTGGCTATGTTTTTATTTTTTGAGATGGACAGACATCTCTGGAAGAAAAAACTTTATTATTTGTCAGGACTATTTACAGAGGACGATGATTCAGTCAGCAGTAACAGAGGAACAAAGGATGCCTTCTTCTCTTGGTTCTGTTGTACAAGGAAGTAAATGCAAATGAAACAGATCCTATACTGGAAAGGTTGGTGGAAAAACAGTCGCGCCGTGGTCAAAATAGTTTATACCCAAACACCCAGCATCCAGTGCACGATTTCCCTTCAGTAAATCTAAGTAACACATCACCCACACATAGTAATCAATCTTTTATCACCTCTTAGAGAGGGAAGTAGTAAAGTAATTATTATCCAATTATGAGATACAAGAAGAGCCATTGTGGGTGTGCTTTAGTACTGTGACACAGTTTTCTCAACGTCATTTCTTTGACTGGGAAAGTATTAGCACACTGATCGTTATGTTTTATTAGGTCTGGATTTAAAGGTCCAGTGTGTAACATTTAGGAGGATCTACTGGCAGAAATAGAACATAATGTGTAATGTATGTAATCCCCTGAAAATAAGAATCGTTATGGGCCGCCTTACATGGAGGCCGTCATGTTGAACCACCATGTTTCTACAGCAGTCCAGAATGTGTTTTTCCGTGCATTTCGCGGCCAGCATAGTTTCTCCAAGGCTAGATGCCACTAAAGTCTACATACTGGATGTTTAAGACCGCAGGAATGGGTGATATAAGGTCATACGGTATACCATTAGACAATTTAAATGGGTCAGCCATCACAGATTTTGTCATAGGGTTTATACTGTGCTATCCCTCCCGGTGACTCACAACACTGTTTATCTCCCTTTACATCTACTTTAAAACACCAGGAAAAGTCTCAAAAAGGCTTCAAGTTTTGCTCAAAACATTCTTAAAGGAAGCAGTTTACAGTGTTTTTTTGGGAGGCAGAAATCTCAGAAGTTGATTTTTGCCTTTCATTGGCAGGATTTACCAAAAACATACATCAACTTGACTTTATAGAAAAACCGTTTACCACTAGGCCTTTTTTCACCGGAGACATTTTGACATGTCACTGTAGGAAAAGCACAAATGGGAATAATTAAATGATGGCAGAAGTGCATTTAGCTGCTTTCAGTTGTGTTTTGGACTGCCCCTTTTTCCACAGCAGACATTTTGACTTGTCAGAGCAGGAAACACAGGTGAAACAAATTATGTTATCGATGGTTCAGCTCCATCAAGTGTCCCTGTAAGCCATGAGAGTGAGCCAGTGTTCCCGATATCAGGAACCTGGAACTGGGTCTCGCTGGTTTCCCGGGTTGTAGAATGCAGTCGTAACTAATATTATTAATTACACCCGTGTAATGGTTTTCTGATATGACATGCCAACATGTCTGCTGTGAAAAAGGCCCATTGATTTTCCTGATTTACAATGTCATGATATATAGTATATCGATATTTGAGTATATAATTACTTCACGTACACCGTGGTAGAAGATTTGATCCATTATCTCCTACACTACAGGAAAAGTGATTTAATCCATTCTTCTGACATCAGACGATAGAGCTTCTTTTAAAAGGTGTTTCAGACCCACTGAGTGTGCAGAGAAAAGCTGAAGTGCACTGGATGTAAGGTGTTTTGTTCCAGATGTTACTGTGTTTAATTACATAAGACTGTACAGATGTTCATGATATTATTTCCACCATTGAGAGTAAGGTGTTCAGGATATGAGAAGCTTACCCTCATACTGGACCAGGAACCAATTCTGTCTGCTTACAGTTAGAAAAATCAACTAATTTGTGCCATATATAGTTGGAACATTAGATTCATGTTGTTTTTAAGTAGACATATTCTGGAAACATCTACTGTTTACTTGTTGGTCATGATGTAATTTACATAAAGGCTTGAGTGGTTTTGAGAAAAAAAAAGACAACATAATTCTCTTTACATCACCCAGAGTGCAGCCACCGTCACTAGCACCTCGCTCTGATTCACTCACTCTTATCATGACATGCTGAATGTGTGGTATCCCACGTTTACTGTCAACTGACAACAGCGTGGGCTCCATCAAAATTAACTGTACTAATGAGAGCTGACTGCTAACACAGAGTGGGTGTGTAGTGCTAAACCCAGCAGGGAAGGTAGAGTCACCACCAACACGAGAGGATAGTTAAAGGTTGGGAGAAGTTACTCATACACGACAAAGTCTCCCACAAATGCCTAAAACTGGTGAAGAGGGCCGGGGATGTCTAGTTAGTTAGTGCAAACACTAACACAGACATTAATGGAGGGGCTGAGGACTGAGGTGGCCTACTAAACACTAATAGAGGTCACTGGCTTTCAAGTGGGACTCCTTGGAGAATAGACCAATGAGGCAGAACTAAAGTGTGGCTGATTTTACACTGCAGATGGCTTTTTTTTTTTTTTTTTTTTTTAATTTGTTATACCAATCTGATTGCAATCTTAAACAGAATATGTTTCCATCTAGACGGCACAAGAGATCAAATCTGTGACATGTAGGTGGAAAAAAAACCTTTAGCTGACAGTAGTGCAAATCAAAAGATGGAGAGACGCAAGTGTCAAATTTCCGTGGCAGCGATCTCATCGAAGTTGATCTCATTGCCGCTGCCCTCGTCCTCCTCCCTGCTCTCCAGTTCCTGACTGAGCTCCTGCAGGAGCTGCTCCAGCTCTCGATTCCTGCGGTACATCTGCACGTAGTTCTCCTGCAGCTGTTTCTGGTAGCGGATAACTTTGTCCTTCTCCTCCTGCCATATCCTGCGCTCCTCCTCGAAGCTTCCCGTTTGCTGCTCGCCCCGCTGACGCTCAAAGGTCAGCTCGGCCCTCATCCTGTCCATCTGCGCCTTCATGTTCTGCAGGGCCTCGGTGCTGCTCTGCCGCTGGGCCTTCGCCTCATCGCTCTCATAGGCGAGCAGGTGCTCCTCTGCTTCCTGGAACACCTGACACTGTCTGTTTCCTGGACCCTGATTGGCCAAAGCCTCTCTAAGATGAGTCAGCTCTGCCTCAAGGCGTCCAACCTTTTCTCTGAGCAGCTCAGCTTCGCTCTTGCGACGCTGGAGCTCATTCTCACACACCTCCAGCTCCAGGGTTCGTGTGCGTGTTGTGCCGTGAGCCTCCTGGAGCAAGACCTGGGTGTTTGTCAGCTCGCCACGAGTCTCTCTGAGTTGACCCCGCAGTGAAACGATCTCTCCTACTCGCTGGGCTAACTCTCCCTGCACCTCCTTCAGCTGCTGCTTCAGCAACGAGATTTCCCCCGACTTCTGGCAGACCTGAGGGAAGAAGAGAAACACTCAGGATGTATTCTATTCAGTTCAGTAAAGAAAATATATTTTGGTGCAAATGTTCATTAATAATAAAGAGAACCAAACTAAAGTTGCAACTTTTATTTTCATTATCCTCCAATCTGCCAATTATTGTCTTAAGCAACTTTTATTTTCATTATCCTCCAATCTGCCAATTATTGTCTTAAGCAATCTATGAATTATTTGATCTGTAAAATGTTAATCACTTGCCCAGAGTTTACATATTCCAGCTGACTGGCTGTCAACTTAGATATTCAACTTACTAAGATGGAAGACTAAGACAACCAGAAAATATTATCATTTAACTGACTCAAACTAGTGGCTTAACAAATTGGTAACAAAATAGTTTGTTGTTTTAATTTCTTGGTTGATTGATTAATCAGCTAATCGTTTCAGATCTAAAGATATAACAATCTAATATAGGTCTTATTGGAAAATCTCTTCTGAAGGTTTAAGTAGTCCAAAACTCAATTAACAACTTTATTGAGCAACGAATGACAACATTCCTGTCTTTGTTGGATCTTTGTCTGGTTAAAAGCACCTTGTCACACTGAATTTCAATAGATCATTTGATCTCCAATAAGGATGGAAAAGTATTTTGGTGTTTAGGCTCTAATTAAAGTCAGGCTGCACATGTCTTGCATCCTGATTGATGTGTGTACAAAACTGGTCTACAAAACCTCAAAATCTCATTCATCAGATTCATTGTTCAGTGATGGATAAGTCTGCAAATTGTTCTGTAACAGCCGAATGAATGATAATTAAAAGAGCCTTTAAGTGAAATTTATATATCCTCTCTGTATGAAAAAGACAAAAATGCTCAGTTAATCAGTCTCAGGGATCAAATGCACTAAGACCTTCTTAAAATGATTCCTTGTGGCAAAATGAATTACCTCGAATAGCAGGGAAGATCAATTTTATTATTGATCTGTGTCTGGAGCTCATAAAGACAGCGAGGCGGCCTGTTCCATTGGTCTGCATGACTCATGATAACATCTCATTTAAAGTTCATCTTCCTGCATCCGTGCTATCACATGAACAAACCACTAATTATGCTGCCTGTCAGACTGTGATGAGGACTCCAAAAGATCACCATCCTTTACAGCTACATTTTGATACTTCCACCTCCTGTATTCAGTGAATGAATGAGACACACACTGCACAATAATCCTCATGTTCAATTTCGATTTCTTTTAATTAGGGAAATTAATGTATTCTTGAATATGTTATGGAGGAGCTGTCAAAGTCAGATTGATGCTCTAAAATAAAAGTCATGGTATAATATGTGCAGTGCTTAAAGCAATATGAGTTATAGGAGTTTAAGGATGGATGGGAAATGGTAAAATCGATAAGGATGGCAGTGTGATAAACTTTACAACCCGAACCTTTTCTTTTTATTGTGGTCATTACTGTACTTGCTGAATAAAATGTTAGTTAAAAAAAAAAGCCTGCTGTTGTGGCGCTCACCTCCCACTTGCTCTCTTCCAGCCGCGGCCCCAGCTGGATCTTCTCGTGTTCGTAGGAGGTGCAGCGCTCCTCTAGCTGCTCCCTCTCCTTCAGGAGCTGAGCAAAGTCCTCCTGCAGCTTCTTCTTCTCCTGCTGGAGCTGGTACACCTGCAGACCATGACACAGCCAGTGTCAGCCAAGCTGAACTTAGCTATTCCTAGTAAGACCAGGACTTAAAATGTAGCTATTGATTCAACATGTGATCGATGTACCCAAATGACACCAACTCTCACGTATAGTTTAAAGCTAAATGATGTCTGGAAACATATATTTTTAAGGAGGTTGCTAGAAGACTTGTACTACTTAAAAATGAGAAGATAAAGCCTCCTATATCTGGTTTGTGGATTAAAGAATTAATGAACTTCTTGCAGCATATAAGATTCTAATAAAGGACTATTAGAAGCATGTTTTCTAATACTTGATGAACTTCAAACCTTCTGTGCCAAAGTCAGTGTCTGTAGTATACTACTTAGATGACGCAGATTTTTAAAAAAGACTTCTGTGGCTATGGCAAGTATGTTCTGGTAATTTTTGACTGTGTTTGTAGAAATATGACAGCAATCACTGGTGCTTTCTGTCAGAGGTTCTGACCTGCAACTGAAGCACCTGCTGTGCACGCTGGGCCTTCTGTGAGGCTACCTGCATCCTGGTGGCACAGCCCTGTCTCAGCTCCTCCAGCTCCAGTTCGAAGCGCTTGTGCTTCTCCTCGTAAACCTGCAACAAAACACAGAACAACAAAAAGGGATTTAAGATTTACAACCACCGATTGACGAGTTTGGAGTTGTGTCAAATTCTCCAACAGCACTGGATTTAAAAATTCATGTGAAAGTGAGACAGCATTGATTTTGAAGCTACAGAAACATTAAGCCAAAACCGTTTTTTTTTTTTTAACTACAAACTCCAGTGTGACAGAGTGTGTGTTTCTCTTTGAAAACTCTTGTTGTCTCAAGGTGTCAAGTGAAGTTAAGTCTGTACTACATTATCTACCAACCTGACAAATTGCAGCTTCATTCTCATCCAGGTTGTCTCTGAGTTGCTGCAGCTCCAGCTCTCTCTCCCTCAGCTTGTCCTCCAGATCCCTCACCACCCCCTCATAACCCTCCACAGGGCCTGGGGAGCGCCCGCTCGACCCGCTATCAGACAGAGGCTGTCCACGGCCACTTATCGATCCGGAGCCGGTACTCTTGCTGGAAGATGAGCGCCCGCTGTCTGAGTTGGAGTGTCCGTGTCCACTGACAGGCGGGGCGCTCTTCATGGGCTCCAGGTGGCCGGCGGACGCCTCTCCTGACGCCTGACTGTAGCCGGCGTTGCTGTAAGGTGGGAGGCTGGCGAGGGAGTTGCGTCCAGAGTCGGACAGCTGACAGGAGTGGCCACTGCCACCACCGCTGTTACGGGCCCTACTGTACAAGTTGCATTTCTCAGTGCAGGAGGGCGACACCTCTCTGTGAGTGGGGCTGAGCAGATTCAAGTTGTTTTGGCTTTCTGGTACGTTGGCACAGTGGCGAGGGGAGAGGTATTGCATGGAGGTACGGCTCTTGGGAATGACGGGTTTGAAGGCAGTGGGCCGCAACACTGTTTTCTCCATGTTCTAGAGAAGGAGTACAAAATGGGATGAGTGTTGAGAAGCAAGCAAGAATTTACAACTGAATTCCCATGCCAGAAAAGTTTGATCACTTTAAGCTCCTTTAAAATAAGATAAACCTTTATTTACTTCATCCTGCAATAAATTCTTCATTCATTAAGGTTATAATGTTCAGTTTTCAATTAAACTATATTTGAATTAACTTAAAGGTCATTTTGGAGGCGGTAGTTACAGTTACATTCTCGTTTACTATAAGATTTTATCAAATTAATTTATTCAGACTCACCCTCTCAAGTTTTCCTGACACAGGGATCAGTTTTGGAGGAGGTCCCCCCATATTCCCATTCAATCCTAACCCTTCTTTTATCTCGTCTACGTCACTTCCTGGGCTGGCAGGTGTTACATGGTTGTCATTCCAGTCACCTACGTAGTCCTCATTCAGATAGGTATAGTTCCCGTTCCCACTCTCCTTCTCCAGCCCCCTGTTGGACGATGTGGAGCTCTGTTTCTTGAGTGGCGGGTTGCTCTGCAGCAAAGGGTCCTGGGGGGACTCAGAGCCCAGGCAAGGGGCGCCTGGCGTGGGCCGTCGGACCCTGGCTCCCAGCTCGACACCAGAACGGTGGTCCTGGTAGGGGCCGGGGCGGGTTGCGATGAGGCTGCTGACAGAACCCATAGGATCCAGAGCGGAAGGTGGCGCGTTGTTTGGGGGTGAAGAGCCGGAGGGGTATCTCCTGCGGGCTCCTCCACTGAGGCCTGGGTTGCGGGGCTCAGCAGATATGGGCAGAGCCTGAACCAGGGCCATGGTGGCAGCTCAGAGGGGTCACTCGCTCTGAGAGACAAAAACAACAGCGTGAGTCCAAGTATAGTCCTGTACTAGCAAGTCCCAAGTCCTTAAGAACAAGCCCAAGTCAAGATTGTGAACGAGTAACTACTGAAGAGAAAAACGAGGTGAGTTAAGTAGTTAAATAAGTAAATAAGAAAAGTCCCCCAACGTCCCGGTCAACTCTCAAGTTTTGTAATAGGACATCCAAGTCAAGTCATTCAAAACAAATCCAAGTTAAGTCTCACATGATTCAAGATAAGTCCAAGTCTCAAATCCTTTGAGACAAGCCCTACTCAGATTCTGTAATAGCACGTCTCAAAGCCATTTCATAATAGTCCAAGTAAAGTCTCCTTAAGGAAAAGTCCAGTTCAAATCTCAAGTCACCTGAAAGCCAAGTCCAATTAAAGTCTGAAATCTCAAGTAAGGTCTCACAACATTCATCATTTTTAAAGTCAAGTCTCAAGTCATTTGAGACAAGTCTCAAGTAAAGTCTCAAGTCCTTAAGGACAGGTCAAGTCTTCACAAGTAAATCATTCATTTTCAAACCATCAGGTCTCTAACATTTTCCTGTTAGTTGGGTTTTTTTACATAGCTGACAGTGACACCTGTTGCTGTCGTATTTACTGATGTCATCATGGAAACTAAATACTAGTAGAAATGGTATTTTTCTCCCAGACACTAATAAGGTCAAATTCTAGCTGTTCAGTCTCCACATCAGGGTGCTTTCAAGGAATTTCCCCCTGTCAGAAACACAGCAATCACGAAAAACAGAGAGGATATACAGTAGACTAAAGCATACAAATGTCCCACAAGACCATGGTGGCCCACACACAGAGAACCAGGACAGGCCATTCATGAAGCCCACTCAAGCAGCACAAACGGGGCCTGAGGCATGAGGCTTGCGAGGCATGAGGCAGCAGAAGAAAAGGGTCTCTTTTCATTTGAGATGTAAAATGGCTTCTAACATGCTGGCATTTCCCCTGACAGCAACAAAGGCTACTGTCTACACACATCTTATCAGCCTTAGGAATAACTAAAAGTTCATAACTGTGAATAATACCTTAACGGAGAAACACAGAGAAGAGGAGACAGGTTGAACTTGCTTTGATACTGTGGCCATGGGTGTTGTAAATCTAACAGTACACACAAATAATACAGCTGTGAGAAATAATACCCCAACGTAGGAGGCACAAGACGTCACACACTTACTTTTTCGCTCCCTCGCTCTCACAGGACCAGTGGTAAATATTGACACTATTGCAGGCACATACAAACTATGATGTCAACAATGGATGGTGGACAGTTGAGTGTTGTTTGGAGAACAATGGCCAACAGGACGCATGATGATGAGGTCATGGTGCGCTGACAGCCGAGCCAGTTGTGCTCTAAAAACATCACAGTGAGTCAGAGAATATGAGGATATCCGACTGACGGGTGTGTCCTCTTCTTGAGTTTCAGGCTTGTCTAGGAATCACAGAAGCATTTAAAGCATGGCAAGACTGCAGTTCTCGCTACGTCACTCGCAACAATTCGCAGTTTTGTTGGCGAGTACCTGCTAGGACTTTCCCTCGTGTTTCACCTACTCTGTAACCCTCCTAACCTTCCTGTTGACGATAGAAAACCCTGGGGGCTGCCCATGTTTGTTAATTAGTGGTGAAGATGGCTAATAAGACGAAAGAAGGGCTGACAGCAGGCATGCTGGCCAGACACATTTCTGGACTCCACCTGCCAGGACAGGGCAATGCCAAGTCATTTTCCAACCTGCCAAGTTTATAAGGCTACTACTGCGATTTAACTGTGATTACAGCGTGTTAATTAGCACACTCAAAGTTGGGCTGATCCCTACTTAGACTCATAATAACTGACTAAGACAAATCTGGTACTACAATATGTTGTAATGATATGTAAAAACTGTGAAACTACAGAGAAATTACTACAATCTGTACTGCACAAACATCTGTCAATACCTTTTACTTTGTGGTTAAAACATAACACATTGTCTCTGTTGTAGAGGTTGTGCTGCTTTAACAAACTATTGTTAGAAAGTCAACAAACTTACTGCAGAAGATACTTATCTAAAATCCATTTGCTCACTTCCTCGTGGGACAGGCAGACAGATAGAAATGCTCCATCCATCGATTCTCCCTGGTCATTCGGTAAATGCAGTTTGAAATTGAGTTTAAAATGAGCGTCGTTAAAGATTCATACTGCATACTTCAATTACTGCATCAGTGTCAGTATGAAGGAAAGCTGAGTTAACGGCAGCAGGAGCAACATGTGGTGTTTGGGAAGCAGAATTAACAGTCCTAATGAGCAGAGCCTGTAGGATTAATCTTGTGTGATTTCTCTATGCACTGAGAAAAGCTAATTAGTCCATGACGATATTTATTACATATAATCCTTTCTGAATAGCAGGGAATCAGACTAAATACTGCCACTGCTCCAACATCCAGAGTTTGGACGAACTGCAGCTGTCAGAAAAACTCCTTGTACTCGAAATTACATTTATTTACAAAGATGAATCATGGAGGATTATCTCCAACCAAACTCTACAAGCGGGTTTCAGTGATGAGTGTTTTCGAGAGAGAGCGAGGGAGATGTATCACTGATGTATTTTAAAATGGATCTTAATTGACTGTTAATTGACACTTTTCACTGATACATTTGCAGCAATTTCAAATTTAAGAGTTATCTTTATTTTGCTGCGCGCTTTATCCTCTCAGTTAATTCCTATTTGCACACATGCTGTATTTATTTCATTTATCCATCCACGCGATTAGCATGAATGACAATCAAAAATAGTGGCCAGATTTTTACTGTGTTTTTTTTTTTTTAATACAGCTGTACCACAAGGGGAAAATTTGTTTTTATAATCTGATCTCAACTTAAAATCTGCATTTCATAAATCATTCAACTGATTTATATTTTTTGTGCAAAAGAGATGAATATTATGATTTTAAATGTATTACAGTGATCTTAACAGCAAACTGTTAGACCCTTGGTTAACATTTGTTTTCTACACGGACAAACTTCTTAAAGAACTTATGGTTCAAGTAAAAGCTAACCAAGATGTGCTAGTTTATGTAAATTGCACCTTCTAAAGAGTGTCTAAATGCTTCTACTTGTCGTTCCTTTCCACAGATCAGTGTTTCTGATCGGGGGGGAGTGGGGGCCCATTTTGTTGCCCTCCAACTCTCCAGATAAGTGAAAAAGCTCTAATCCCTCTGGACTCAAGATGACTGAAACTATGCAGAGACTCTAGTGAGGAAAGCAAAGGGGTCTCAAACTATTTTTAAAGCCCCCGTCATGATCATGCGGTCCTGGTTTCTCTTTTGTTGCCATAGTGACCGGGGCCTCAAACATTAGAAGGGGGAGGATGGGAGAAGAGTGGAGGGGGTCAGAGGGCTGACAGGGAGGCCAGGACCCCTCCTTAGCATCTTAAAGCCTTCAGTCGTTCTATAGCTTTGACAATCTTCCATACGCTCCCAGTTGGCCCTTATAGAAGATAAATGGACATTAACCACTAATGACTAGTGGATGTATCCATGACAACTATGCAGGGGGGGTGAATGGAGATAATGTTCCTATAATATGGTGTGTACATGTGCTGTAGTATAGCTGCAACTAACTATTACTAACATAATCAATTAATCACTGCAGTAGATTTTACATTTATTTGCTAAAATGTTTGGTCAATAAAAAAAGTCAGAAAACAGTGAAAAATGCCAATTCGCACTTTCCCAGACCTTAAATAAACTTACTTGTTTTGGCTGACAAACAATGTATAATCCGAACATATTTCATTTAATATCAGAAATTATGAAGAAAAGCAACAAATCCTCACATCTGAGAGGCTGTAAACAATATTTCTTTCTGTTTCTAGTTGTGTGCAGCTTCATAATAACGTTAGGGTTGTATGAGGTATTTTGCCAACAGTAGTTTGGAGAAGCAGACAGGAGTACCAGCATGGAAGCTAAGCGATGCACTGCTGTGGACGGGGAAAGCAGCAAAACATCAAAAAGTGTTTGTTATATTGATAATATTTTCACGGTTTAACCTTGCCGCCAGACAGCCCTTTCCGACGGGATATAGTATAGCGTTTATACTATAACTCTTTCTAAAGTAACCAGACTCCTTGGACAAAAACAGCAAATTTACCCCGCAGCACACAGGACTTGCTGGTCCACCGCTGCCTCGATCCAGTAACGTTGAATCAGATCCGAACTAATCATTTCAGCACTAAAATACTGCAAAAAAAACACATATTTTCATCTCATATACGCAGCGAAAACAACAATTACATTTTAACCACCCCCATAATGTCTACAGTGTCAGCTGACTCTGACTGAGCAGACTGTTTTTGTCTGGGAAAGCCCTTGAAGGTTTTAATGTCTCAGTCAGGCAGCAGACAGACGGACTCAGTCAGTCAGTCACTCCTCCAGCAGGAGGAATGTGCGGGCATACCAGCTAATGAGAGTTAAGACTGAACATGGACAGAATTAGTGCTGGTCAGTGTGTGACTCTACGGCCACTGTTTTTCTGATGTCTCATCATTCACATGCCACAGCTTGGGAGAGAAGATTTAAAGTGGTGTTTCTCCTGTGTCGAGCATTTTAGCTTTACAGCAGCCAATAGTAGCAGCTCTGGGGAGGTGCTGTCACCTCGAGGCTTGAAGATTTTATCCCCAAGCTCTCAGCACTGGCGGTTTTATAGAAATACTCTTACGGATCAAAAATCAAAAAAAGCTGCATAGTGAGAATCTGCAATTGCTGCATTTTTTGATTGTTCTCCATTAAAGTGTATCTTACAAGCTAAAAGCCAACACATTACAAGGTATACACTTCAGGTCATTGTTTTAATTGATAGAAACATTGCAGTTTAACACGGCGGACTCCATGAAAGGTGACCTGCGCTGTCTGTAGATAAAACAGCTCATTCTAAGGTAACAAATAAACAACGATTCTTATATTTAGGTGAATGTACATTAATGAAAACATACCTCTGGATATTATATTCCATTTCTGCCAATAGATCCTCCTAAATGTGACACACTGGACCTTTAAGCCAAAAAAACGACCAGAATGTTTTATACATTGCTAACAAAAGGGAGGGAGGGATAAAGGTTTGGATGAGGGATTTAATAGAATCAAAGCTTATTTTAGACATCTTATTTCTGTAGTGAAATAAAAAAACAGAGATGAGAAATCCATATGCTGAGATCAATACATTTAAAAATTCTTGCTGAGATTTCAGTCTGCAAGACCTCACTGAATATGAAATGTGAAACAGAGTCTGCAGTCTTCTTGCAAACACCCCGCTCAAAGAACTGAGTTCACAGACTGACAGCTAGGTCACAGCAGTGTATTTCATTACACATCCAGCACTAAGTCTAGATACATTTCAATGACATTCATTGGCATGCAGGGCAACCTTTTTGTCTGACTGCATCTGAGATTGGCAATCAGAGAAACAAACAGTATAAAAGCCTTTTTATAGAGGCCATATTACAAAGATACAGTATACACAATTTACTGGCCCTGCCCTGCAAGACTGCAACGTCACACAAACCTGCTTTGAGACACACTGAAAGGGCCTGCACTAAATCCTTCTTTGTTAGCGCCACGCCATAAACACACATCCACAGCCACAGAGGTGAGGGAGCCTAAAAATATTCCCCCACACCAGGTGAAGTGTTGGTACTGGGGGGGGAAAAAAGAAACTCTGTTATACTTGCACTCATCTGAGGCTTTGCCACTGAGAGCAGCACCAACCTCTGATTCACGGAGGATGTGGTGAGAAAGAAGTAAAGAGACAGAATGAAAGCAAGAAGAAAGGGTGTCTCAGTTTTCAGCAGGGAGTGTCTGCATGAGGGGACAAACAAATGAGTCTGGAGATCCCCTCCTCCACTCTCCATCTTACTCTGCCCAAACTTCTGAATCCCACTCCCTCTCTTTCTGTTCTGGACCCCCTCCCATCTCCTTATTCTCCCCCTTCTCTCTCTCTGGAAACTGGAACATCGAGGGAAAGTGTGACAAAGCTATTTTAGTTTTGTAGACAACCTACCTTTCCTCAGGCAGACACCTCGCAACCCTGACAGACACTACCGGTCACCGTGCCACATGTTTCTGTTCCCAACCAGGGCTGCAACTGATGATCAGTTTCACTGTCAATACACTGGTTATTCTAGAGATATTCCATTTACAATCCTCACATCCGAGTAGCTTGAAACTCAGAATGTTTGGTATTTTTGCTTGATAAATGCCTTAAACAAGTATTGCTTGTCATACCTATCAACTAACTGATTACAGGGTATAAATCCAGTTTGTATTATCTGTGTTAATGTTGTCTGTAAGTAAATGTTATTGCTGCCATTCTTGGACAGGATCTCTGTGACTTTCCTGGTAAATAAAAGGTCAAGTAACTTAAAAAACATTGACTTTTTGATTTTAAATGTACTAAGGACTATAGACTAAGCAGCCCCTTTGTACTGTGGTAATAGAAGTGGCAGCCCACATACAAAGAAAATAGGTCTTTCTCATTAGGGCCTACAGGTTTGTTTGATGCACTAGACACTGTCAATGATTATACTACACTGACAGAAAGCAGAGGCTTCCTTTCACTCCCCCTCCCACTCACATACACACACACACACACACACACACACACACACACACACACACACACACACACACACACACACACACACACACACACACACACACACTCTTCTGGATTAATGTCCTCAACAGTAACAGAAGAGAGATCAATGGCAGTCGAATGCAGCTCGTCAATTTTATACTTTATTATGTCTAGGGCTGCAATTAAGGGTTAATTTGATTGATAAATGAATCATTTTAAAAATGCCATTCACAACTTCTCAGAGGCTTCAGCAATGTTTTCAATTAGCTTATTTTGGTTGACAATCCAACACTTGTTTCAATTTACTGTCGTATATGACAAAGAAATCAGCAAAGTGTCACAATTGTGTGATTATCGGTTCCTAAATAAATAATTGCAGTTTTAATCATTTCCATTTCCTTTCTCAGCTTTGGACTCTCTGGATTTTTCACATTAACATGCCCTAAACCTGCACACGTGAACTAACATATCTTTATAAAGCAAAAAGTTATTTCAAGTGACTGTATAAGTCAGCTAGCATCACCCATAACTGTCACCTTGATTGCGAAAGTAATAAAGTCAACTTCCCTTTTCTCCAACGTTCCTTCCCTCCGAGTTTCTTACCCCAGTTTGTCCCCTGCATATCTGCTCTGGTATCTGACCAGCTCCTTCTTATCACCCGGCCTCAGCTCCTTCAGCGTCTCAGGTTTAGTCGGCTCAAATATTCACTAATGTTCCCGTTCTCTTGGATGTTTGGCTCCGTTTCTCACCAGCCCTCCTGAGGAAAACTTCTCTAACCCTCTCAAAAAAAAAAAGAAAAAGAAAAGAAACAGCTCATTCTCAAGCCAAATGCCGCCAATGTGAATGAGAGCACAGTCCCCTCCCCTTCCTCCCACCTCCTCCTCCTCCTCCTTAGCACAGCCCAGCCAGCCTCTCTCTGACAGATACACCTCCTCTCTCCTTGCCCCACTCCTCCTCTACCATTTCCTTTGACCAAAGAAACTACACTCTGCAAAGTCCTCTACTGCCTTTGTCAGGCAGTAAAAAGAGGAGAAAGGAGAAAGAAACAGAAAGCCGGGGAAAGGCGAGCTGTCAGTTAAAGACCTTTCTACTTTCCCTGCCTATTTCAAGCAGAAAGCAATGGAGAGTAACAAGAAAGAGGATATCATCTCGCTTTAAAACTGAGTCTTCATCTAATTGAATCAAAGACAAAAACTAAAGAAGGAAAAATCTGGAAGGTGTAGGGATTCAGGGTATGCAAATTTTATAATGAGACACTTTTATGAATCTTAATCAAACATTGCAGTTCTGCTTCTCATCTGTCAATCTGATGTTTAAGAAACTGACAGACACACGCCCAAAGCTCAAAAAAGAATTACAGTTAATTACTGTGCAAATTGTTAATTAAAGAAGCTGTCAGTCTGAATGAAAGGAGGTAAACCTATCAAATATATCAGAGGTAAAAAGGAGTGCATCTCCAATCCAAACTGTCTGATAAAAGAAAATATGAAAGAAGTCCTGGTCAATTTGCTTACGCTTGTGGTTACTGGTGGTAACGGCAAGTGCATTTTAATATTACGGATCCCACAGTTTAGCATGTCTAACAACTACTGGGGGCCAAAAGGTCCTTAAAGGTCCAGGGTGTAGGATTTAGTGACATCTAGTGGTGTATTTGCAGATTGTAACTCACTCCCTTCCTTTCCAAGCGAATGGAGAAACTACGGTGGCCCTGAAACCTGCGAGAAATGCAAATGCCCTTATCTGTTTAGTTTGTCCATTCTGGGCTAGAGTAGAAACATGGCGGTTGAACATAACGGCTGCCACGAAACGCGACCAGTGGCTTCTGTAAATAAAAATGGCTCATTCTAAAGCAACAAAAATTTCTTATTTTCAGGCGATTATAACCTATAATATATATATATATATATATATATATATATATATATATTCCATTTCTGCCAATAAATCATCCTAAATGTTACACACTGGACTTGGATTTGATCCTTTCTTAATGTAAAAAATATAAGATGTAAATATTGATTGGTGTAGCCCCATGGAATAGTAAGTTTAGACATCAAATGGATACATTTGTTTTACACGTATTCCTTAATGACTTTGTGCCCTGATTAAACCTTGAATCTGTAAACTCTTTGATATGACACTGAAGTGTAACAAATAGAGTCTTCCAGAAGAGTATTCTCTTACGACAGTGGTAGCTTTTGCCTTGACCTGTAATCCACCATCTGGCCAAAATGAATTAAAATAAAGGAAACAACAGGACAAGATGGTGAAGTCGGAGCTCAGCTGCTCGGCTCCCAGATGAAGAGAGGGGTAAAGTAGGGTACGAGAAGTAGGCTATGCCCTGCCACTGCCTTACACACACACAAACACAGATCTGTCCCTCTCCCTTTCTCTTTTCGACTCCCTCTCTCCCTTCTCCTATAACTGGGTCACACTGGTGGGCAAAGAGTTTGTCCTTCAGGCAATGAGACGTAAGGCAGGGAGTTCAAGGTCCTTCTTGGTCACGTCTCAATGGGAGGTCTGGAGAAACACTGAATATGCCACAAGTGAGGTCCCGGCCCGCTGCAGCCGAAGCAACAGAAACCACTCTCAGTTAGGGTCCAAGATTGGACGACAAACACCATCAATCAGCCGCCTCGAGGCCACCAGCGCTGAGATAAAGAGGCAGGCTACAAATCACCTCTGTGAATGCCACCATTAACACTACCTCTTTATGGGGGGGGGGGGGGGTCCTAACATGACTCAGCCCCTTTTGAGGGAGTTGATTTACAGGCCGAAGAAGCTAAGTAAAATGACAACTCTGTGGCTTTCTTCCCTGTCTGCAGGATAGCCAAGGGAAAACCATGAGGGAAATTAAAGTAAAATTCCAGTTAAAACAAATAATTCCAGTGTGGCTTTGCAGTAATGTTGGGTACATCTGTCTGGTGGTTTCTGGTTTATCCTCCTCAGTCATATAAAGTTTATCATCCAACCGAGATACACAAACGTTTAGGAGTGTCTTCTTTGGGCCAATTTCTGGCGAACATTGAAAGTGGTTCCTTAGAGGCCACAATTCTAGTTTATCTGTATCTATAGCAGATGCCCAGCAGGTGATCATCCATCATAGGCCGAGCTGCCATCTCTCTGCGGCCCGTCAGCCTGCTTCCTTCTATATTTTCATAACAACGCCTCACGTCTGGGACCAGAAACCGACAGAAAGCTAGGCCATCCATCAATGTCCGCGCTGCCTCTGCGTGGGGACATCTCTCCCCCTGGACACTGCAGCTAAAACTGGGCAAGACCAGCAGGCCCTATGGACCGCTTACTTCCAAAATAATCCACCATGGCACAAAGCAATCCAGGAACACCTCCGAAATAAAACTAGTGCGAAGGTTTAGCACTCAGCAGGGGGTGGTTCATCTGTTTTAGACACAAATGAAGAGAAGGCAGAGGGAGCTTTGTAGATTGAAATAACTACTCCTAGTAAGTCCAGTCATAAATCCACAGAAATGGGATGGCTGTATTGAGTTGGCAGGGACCCAACTTACCCACACTCTGATTTACTGTATAATGTGCCAAAGAGATTAGGGTTACGCCTCCAGCTCTGGAATTACAGCAAAACCCTATCCGTGATTAAGATCTGTTTCTAACTCCCGCACAGCAGGAATGTGTTAACATGCACACATATTAGGATGCACAATGTTATGTGTGCGGCAAGCTGCAGCCAATTCTTTAACATCAATAAAGTCTCAACCAGAAATGGTTTCAGATGTCAGGGAATTAACACAATTTAAAAGAAGCAACTCTGTGAGCGAAGTAGTTGGAAAATGTTTGCATAAAACCAAACTGTTTCACGTCAGCCAAAAAGTTCAAAGTTTGTTCAAATTTAAACCACATTTCGTCCAAAGGGCTCCACTTACCTGTCAATGACACCCTGTCTTTAGCTTCTGGAGGCCTTAGAAAAGCATGGGGTACAGGTCGGTCAAGCATCCCAGGAACTCACACTGGTGAGTGGATCTTCATTCTCTCTTCGTCTCTCTGTTCCATCAGACTGCGGGGATAAAAAGCAAAAAAAATACATGTTGTTAAGTCAGCAGAAGCGAAGCAGTGAGACTACTACCACTGCAGAGAGTTGGAAAACCTGAAATGTGACAAGTGTGTTTATAGAAGTCAGCGAAAAAGAGGAAAATCTGAGTCATCTGACGGCAAAAAAGCTTTACATGGAGGAAGGTTGAGACGGAGGGGATTTTCCATGTCAACAAGAGTGAAGACCAA
Organism: Dicentrarchus labrax; assembly: GCF_905237075.1. Taxonomy (NCBI): domain Eukaryota; kingdom Metazoa; phylum Chordata; class Actinopteri; family Moronidae; genus Dicentrarchus; species Dicentrarchus labrax. The sequence goes on along the minus strand of NW_026136712.1, from coordinate 19,148,932 downwards.
GCCCATACTGTAGTTCACAAAACAACTATCCCCTAAGTATAGTCAAATCTGTTGATTCTTTTACATGTTTGTGGCTCACCGCAAAGGTCTGTGGGTTTTCACAGCAAGTTTTTGTCATTTTCTATGGTCATGTGAGGTTTAAACTAAAGACAAATACAGTTTTCAAGTGAAAAATGACCTGTGTTACACAAAGGAAATAAGAAAAATGTTAATAAAACAAACAGATTTCGGATCAAATTCTGCCTTCACATCTAAAAAGACAAAAAGGTGAGACGCACAAGATGAGAGCATCCATCTGCAGTTCATTAAACTGGTGTATTAGTGGTGAAGCAATATTTAAGTAGAAAAGCATGAGAAAGGACCATGAAAAGTGGCAGAGGTGAGTCGAGCAGACAGACATTATTTCAGACTGGCTATTCACAGTCCTGCTGCCGTGAAAGGTTATAAAATTGAATAATATTACATTAGATTACATTTGGCACTATCATATTTTCAGCAAACAAATATCATGTCAGGTAGAACGGACCACCGACACTAATAGAAGAAGAAAATAATGGCAACATATGGTGCTGGAAAACAACTTCTGCGAGTTTCAGTCTCTCCCTTCTGGGCCAATTTTTCAAGGTGTCCCTTCTCATGTTCAAGTGTAACTGAATTTCATAAATATTTGCAGAACCGAAGCATTGGACTAATTGCCAGTTGTGCTTCCAGAGATTATATTTCCAGGTAAGCATGAATTATTCACAGTTTTCAGAGACAGACAGGTACAATGTTGTTAGTAGGACTGTGCAGTCAAATAAATGTTACATTATGAATCTCTTATTGGCCTAAATGGATTGGTATCTCAATTTGCTATGAACGTCTATAAACTGACAACCTGTGACATCTAACCAGATGTTTAACAGAGCAACCAACAGACCAGAATCTTTAACTGTTAACTGTGGTAGGAGCTGAAACTGAGAGTGAGAGAAGCAGCTAACTGGTTAATGCGTATCCTGTTTTATCAGCAGGATGTTTGCTAAAATTAATGTTACCAACTGCCTGCAGGGTTACTGCAACTGTACAGGCTTTACTTAAAGCTAAACAAACTTGCAGCTCTTCCATCTGTGCCAAACATACTGTATTAGCATGTTACAGACAGATGGAAGTGCCGAGGACACTGTGGCTTCCCACATTGTAATGTAACTCAATCCAGATGGCTTTAAGACGGCTTTTAAATGTTGCACTGTGATAGTGCCAAGCCATAGTATATACTAGAGTAATACCTTAATAGCTGTTTGTTTTAAAGGCAGACAATCAACCCACAGATCATAAACAGGTGTTTACTTAAGCGGGCCGCTACCCTCACCTGCTTTTCCACAGTGAAGGGGATAATCCTCATTAAAGGAAGACCAAACAGCAGAGGCAGAGGTAGAGAAAGAGGACTATGTGCGCTGAATGGAAAGAGAGTAGAGGGCGGCATTGGGATTACCATTTCATTACATTATTCATCCGCTGAACAGGGCACCTTCAAAGACAGCCTTCATTACCACCAAACCTCGATATGACATGTTAACTGACCCACAAATCAATCAACAATCAATAAAGTGGAGGAGTAAAGATTCCTCTTGTTCTTCTCCACCAGAAAGTAAAAGACATTTTATTTGGGGGGGAAAGAGCCGACTTAAAAGAATTCGTACAAGTTAAACCCTTCTCAGAAAGTTCCTTTGAAGTAGACATGAATTGTTTCCATGACAGTTCAAAGCAGATAATGCACCTGCAGTGAATAGAGGCCCTTCTGTTTGAAATGGTGATTGATTGAACAGGTAACCGAATGTCATTTCAAGTGTTAGGAAGGTCCACATTAAGTGCTTCTTTACAATAGAGGTGGGTGCAAGCAATACATTTATCAATTACCAATCAGAGACATACCTGATCGATCTTTTAATCCTCAAGTAGCTATACATTGTGTGTATGTATTTTGTATTTTTCTAAATGGAAATTATGTTTTAAAAACAGTCTCCCAACATCAACTACAGAAACAAACCAGGGACTAAATGATATCTCTAATATCTGGGCTAATACAGTAGCTAAAACAACAACTCAATCTGTGAAAAACGTGAGAATCAATACATTATCCCTGTCTTCATCTCTATTTACCAAATCAAATCTGCATCCACCTACAAAGCCACAACACGAAGGATTTTTATTGTTCCCACGGCGCTGAACATATAACAATAAAGTAGGTAATAAAAGAAGTATAGATTTTATGCATAAGTCTGTTCTTTCAGTTGATCTATATATCTGAGTGTTTGTGGGTGTCTTGGATAGTGTTCAGAGCACATTCCAAGAAAGTTAATATCTTCTACAATCTGACACTGCTGCTAGACAAATGACAGATGAGAGAAAAGATTTAGGTTTAATCTGTAGGCAGGAGGGCCAATTGATCTCCCATCTGACTGAAGAAAAAAAAAAAGAAAAACGAGCGGCATGATTCAGTATCCCATAGAGAAATGTACGATTGAGCCTGTTTAGACAAAATCATCTGAATCTATTGCAACAATACTATTTACTATAATTAAAAAGAAGGATTACTTTAATTACCAAGTATAACAAATAATGCATGACATATTACAGAGATTCTTATTGTGACCAGATTGTAGACACAGAAACAACATGTAAAAATTCCAAAAGTTAGTTACAGATTCTAAAATATCTGTTTTGAGCATTTGTAATTGTTTTTGACATTTTTTTTTACACATTTCTGCCCACTTGGGGGCAGCAAACATGGCGCAACATTAGCATTCATTTGGAGCTGTGTTTGTGTCCATTAACTGATGAAGGTCCAGTGTAGACAAGTGTAGCTTTTAAGCCGATACGCGCTTCACTGTGTTCACCAGCTAACTTTGTTGAAAGGCAGACAGACAACTTTTTAGCTGGAAACGATGCTCATGAACATGTGATCCATTATTAAAACATTGCTTATAGCTGGTTTAACTATTAAACAGTTAATCATGAACATTCTGACCAACAGTTCAAATAATCATGGCAGGCAACCCCATGCAGAACTTTATGGTCTTTACTTAAGACACCAGGACCTCGTAAACACATCAAACTAAACTGCTGGAGATTTATAGCCTCATTACATTCATAACACAATATTAGCTTGTGCAGTTGTGCATCTTTGGTATCACGGCATGCAGCGAGTTTACAGCTGCAGCGTGCAGTGGTCGGGAGGTTACATTAAAAAGGATGTGGTGCAGGAAATAAATTTAGATACCTATTGGGAAGGGCAATGAAATAGAGAAGAAGAAATGAGGATAAATGAGGTCCAGTGTTTGCAGGCTTTCAGGCACACACACACACACACACACACACACACAGACACACACACACACACACAAAAGCTTGTGAACACACACAGGGCCAGTGGACTATTAAGGGATAGGGTGGCGGCCCACTTCTTCCCTATCCAAACACTGCCACCCCACAGCACTTAGGTTTATTATTATAATGTTCAGCCATGTGCCAAAGATTTCAGACAAGCTAACCAACCCCACAAGAGATGGTGGAACCAACGCACCCTGAACAAAGGCCATTCAGAAAATAAGGAAGTGATGTAGCCTTAAGGGGCACCATGCAGACAGACATGTTGAAATCTGGACATCGGAGACAATGCTAGAAATGTCCACAAGGCTATTAGGAACAACCAAAAACATGTCTGTGCTTGCTTGCTCTTGTGGTCAAGAATATAATAACAGCTTGAAAGTGTAGAGAAATAGAGAAGACTGGAAGTTTGTTCTAAAATACTGACATCATACAGCTGTTTATTTAAAGGCATAAAGTGGGCAGGGGGAAGTGAATCCACTGGGAAAACTGGCATGTCTGCCTTGTTTGGACAGCGAGAAGATGGCCCACATGGAAAGCATCACATTCCATCTTAAACAGCACCAAATTTCTGTATTTTCTCAGACATCCTCATTTAGGATCATCCATGCCAAACCTCAAACATCCCCCCCACATTTTATAAACCTATAGAGAGAAAACGGCGTCCACTTCTACAGCTCCGTGAGTAGTGAGGGGCTGAGGACCAGGAGTGCAGCTGTCAGTGAGGAGGAGGTATTTTTTTGGAACAAATGTTAAATATCATTGAAAATTCTTAGCATTGAACTGAACCGCAGTGCAACATGTACGATTTAATGTATCGGAAGCCTGCAACTAACATTTTTCTAACTCGATTGTTGGAGTAATTAGATAGGAGTTGATAGTACGGCTGGCTTTAATTTTGGTTGGTTTATGCTAATATGGATATTTTCCAATATATATCACAACTGATCTTCTAAGCAATAACCTGTGTTCCTATCTGAACACACTTTGAACTGAACATTACATGAGACCATACTCTATCTGTGTAAAACCAAAAAACCTAACAATAACTAATTTTGCCAGTTTTTAACTAAAGCCTGCTTGAATTATTCAGATATTTTTATCTAACATGATAAGACCATATCACCACATTATTGGCTGTATAGTAATGTATCCAAACCATCAGTGCTACAAACACTGTAGAAATATATGTGATCTCCATGATAACAGAGCAGAATCCATCTGCTGTCATTCAGTAAATTGTTGGTGCAAATTATAGATTTTAGGTTTAAGTGGCTGAAGTCTGTATCAAACCTACTTCATCAGCCTGGCTTTTAGACATTATTTACCTTATTTGATTCAGTTATTTTATTGCTTTTATTATTGATTTTGTTTGTTATTTTTGCTTGCGTTCTTAATCTATATCGTCTAGTTTTAATTATAGTAAAATCTAATTTAATGTATTTTATTAGTTTAGTAATTTAGTAGTTTTTTATTCAAGTCTGTCTCATTATCGGCTTGTCAATTGTCAGTGAAGCACTTTAAACTGCACTAAACTGTATGAAAGGTGCGCAACAAATAAAGATTGATTGATTGATTGACTGATGGATTAAGAAAAAACAAAAGGCAGCATAAACTGCACTCACCTAGGTTGTGTAAGCTAAATATGATCTACAGTATATTGCTTATTTTATGTTCTGGCATTTATGGATATGAGGAAGCCTGCAAGGGGAATGTAATAATGGCTTACATGTGTATCTGTTGATATCAAATAAATCAATGCATAATGAAAAATAAAAAGTTAATGATAGCCTCGACTGTTCTGTTGAGCGTGGATGGATGAACTGTTTGTTTGATTAGTCGACATGTGAGTGCCCGGGCAGGACTGATGCCTCTCCACGCTAATGACTACAGATCTACTTCCCCTCTGCTTGCGTAAGCCCTTATGCAACGCTGTGACGCAGCTACTGCCCAACCGTGCATCCCACCACCCACGTAGCTTCTGATCCACACCCTCGTTCTCCCCTGCCACCTCTTCACCTCGCAGTTGGCCTGCCTCCCACCACATGGTCAGTCTCGCCACTTAAAAACCTCCATACAGGACCGTGTGTCTTGCCCGTCTGAGATATCATGTTTTCATGCACATCAGTATGTGTGGTTAATAGAGAACGTTTTGTGTGTCGTCCATCTCTTGGCCTCTCGGCAGGAGATAATCAGGTCAGAAATCACAGAGAGAGAGGAGAAATGTATTTAAAAATACCCAAACAACCAACCTCGGGGAGGGTTCTCGTCCCACTTACACACGACACCTCTAACTGCAAGAAAACTAAACGAAGACGAAAAAGGGAATCGGATGGAGACAGAACAGTTATAGCAAATTTTAGGAACATTTCTGGTGATCACAAATGGCATTCAAGACAGATTTCCCAGCTCTAAACTTCAGAAACAACAAAGGACACAGGATGAAATATTACCCTCGGTCATAAGTTTCAAATTGAAATGAAAAAGCCACGTTTGGTGTTTGGGCATTTTTGATAACCTGTCGGGGAAATAAAAGAGCAATATGACCTTGTCGGGTGAGAGTGAAAGAAAGGAGGGAATGAGGGAAAAGGCGACTGAAACAATCTATCACAAATAGATCTGAACTGAGATCTGGAAAGACAACGCTAAGACGTAGTTCGAACTAACTCCAGGCAGAAACATGACTAGTGAAAGATCAGACAGGCTGTGAACAAACAGTTTAGCCACATTATGCAAATCACTTTAATATTTACCCAAGCAAAATGTCAGTAAAAATCTCACATTGCAATTCACAGGAAAACTGTGTATGCATGACTACAGCAAGTTGGAGGTGACAGTTCAAAAGATTTGTCATCACTGACTGTAAAACAGTAAGTAATGCACCACTGCTGCTGATTCAGTCAGTGATAATGATGATTCAGTCAGTTCAGTCTGAATATCATGTGTTAAAGATTAGTTTGCACATGTACTGAACACCTCAACAACAAGTACTGTGAGTTAAAGTGGAAGCAAGAATTTGGTCTGTAAACTGGATATTTCAGGACATTTTGGACAATAATTTTACCTTTTACTGCAGTTTTCACTTACAAATAGGATGGCTAAACTGGGGTTTTGTTTAAAATCTGTATGATTGACTGACAGCTCATGTTTCTTACACCATCCGACTTCTTTTTAGCAATACTTGCTGCGGATGGACAGAATACAGGGATGTGTTGTTTCTTTTTTAATCTGACACACAACTCTATCTCAAATTGTTAACCTGTTAGTCTGTTTTCTGTCTCTGTGTTTTCTGATGCTGCTGACCACCGTCTGTGAGAAGGGCTGTGGGCTACACCACAATCAGGAGGTGTGAGATGGATTACAGCAGGATGCCAGGCAGCTGACACAGCTGAAGAGTACGTGAGTGGGAAAAAGGGGTGGTAGTGAGAGAGGAGGAAAAAGAGCGTGAGAGCAACAGGGAATGAAAGATGAAATAAAAAACAAAAAGAGGAGAAGTAGGAGTGAGAGAGACTCCAGGCCTGTACTGTACAGCGGCACATATGGGCCTCCCTGCAGCAGCTGTGAATGTCATGATCACACTAACTACCACTGCAATCACAGCTGCTCGCGGGGAAAAGGGCACGTTGTTTTTCGTGCATTTTTTAAGACACGTAATAATCCACAAGTGACAACAGATGATGCAACACGAGTGGAAAATATTCTCCTGTCACACAACTTGCTTCTTGGTGTAAGCCCAAGACTTGGGATCAAGGCCAAACACAACAAAATTGTGCCCACATTCTCTTGACTAGCTCTGGGATCTGGAGCCATGTAATCCGCGCAGTTACACTGAGCTTCTCTTCCCATCAATCAGAGAAGTATTTTGTCATTCTGATTTCTGAAGGGTGTACTGGGGCACATCGGTGTATAACGTTTACCATGTTCACCATGCTAACATTTGGCACTAAACACAAAGTAAACCTGAGGCTGATAGGGATATTTGGTCATAAGCCAACTGGAAAGTGGGACGTTTTTTAAACTAAAATTTAGACTTGAGGGCAGCACTAGAGGATGAGTCAATTTGATGGCAATTCATCCCAGAGCTGTTGAGACACTAGATGAAGAGGGGAAAGTGAAATCAGTCCATCTAATAGTTGTTGAGATGTTTCAGTCTCAACCAAAGAGCTGGGCCTACCAGCCGACTGACTCACCAACGGACCAATCCTAGAGCCTAACTGCTAGCATGGCTAAAAAGCATGCCGCTAAACTGCTCAGCAGAGTTTCCACCAGAACTGATGCAGTAGAAGTAATTCAGTGACTTCCGATTCCCCTCTCAAGTTAGCCTGGATAAGAAGTGTTTTCCCCTCCAAGGACACTTTTCCCCCCAGTCACTAAGTGATGTCGATGACGGTGACTTTGCTCTGAAGGCAGCAAAGTCCAGCCATTCTGGCATCTTATCAGGGCTGTTTACAAAACTGTAAATCTAATCAGCGCTGCAGCGGTTCCTTGGGACTCATTCTCAAAGTGGCTGCAGGAACAGATGGAGCGACGTGGGTCAGCTCTGAGGAAGAAAAAGGCCACACGGACGGGACGGATTAAAAAAAATAAAAGTTAATGTGGTTATAGTAGTGGAGCAGTGATTGAGTAAAGAGACAAAAGGAGAGGACCAGTTTCTATTTCTCTACACAGCATATTAGAAATTAACAGGGAGGAGGGCACTTCCATCATTTCACAATCATCAGTATTCAAGGGATGAACACTGTACGGTTTGTGGAATGAAAAACAGCATTGGCTCGTCATTTTCACTTTCCGTCTTAACTTTTCTAAAAGCAGTGGAGTAATCTGATTCTATGAGCCAAAATCAGTTAGGACAGAGGACGTGGATGAGACTGCTCAAAGTAATGTTGCAGAAACTGACTATTATTCGTAGCTAAATGTGACTGTATTCTACACAGAGGAGATTAGGACACACTGAATCAGGGGGGACTAAAATCACTTAAATTAGCTAATGTCGTCAACATGAATGCATTGCGATACTAACAGAGAATGTACTTGTTTATTCACTGAGATGGAGAACAGTGTGACAGTATTTGTTGTACTAGTCACGTGGCAGAGAAGGTTTCACTGGACTTTCATTTAAATTCAAACAGGTTTCCCATGAGCTCTCTAAGGGTGACCTTTGGCAAAAGTTTTAGAAGAAGCACAAGACTGTGGACTGGCATTAGGAAGTTTAAAGTTTTAAAATATGGATGGTGGTTGTTTTGGTACCATGGTCCATTTGCATTGAGATGGGGCCATTAATCAAAGCGCCAGGAACGGAGGTGACAAAATATGGCGATTTGGGAGGTAAAAGATGTCTACAGATTAATGGCTGCTCTGCTCTGCAGCCGAAAATTGGGACGGAGCAAAATCACATGAGGTTTCAGCAGAGAGCGCTGAGTGGGAGGCCTGTGTGTATGTCATACATCTGTTGCTAAATCCTCTAAATACTCTTCTTCAAATATTCATAATCCCAGACATAACCTGCCTGGTCAGGACAGACACTCGGCTCCAGATTACACAGACAAAAGGAGGAAACAAAGACGTCCCGACCTGTTCCCAAGCTCAGGGATCCTGGGTGTCTGAAATGTCGGTCCCTGCCTCTCGTGTGCAGTCCAACTGTGCTCAAAACACCAAAACCTTAACCTGAATGCAGCAGGTGGTTTGTTACACAGAACTATCAGGAAACAGTTGGAATGGGCCATAAAATATGTCAATCAGATATTGGTGGTGGTGATGCAATATGCCAGGTAAGAGTGTCGAAGATATATATATAAACAAATATAAACCAGCTTTGAAAATGTTTCATGGGAAACAAAGTGTATAGCGTTTAGGCCTTAGGGTCACATTGTGCTTTGGTGAGAAACACTGAATATAAATATTACTGTTTGTTTACAAGAAAACTTGGCAGGGTAACTCATGTTTTTTGTTTTGTGGTCTGTAGGGCTGCATTACAGCCACAGTCACACAAACTTAAGAACTCATTTCTCAGTGTAAAGAAATACAACACAGTTCAAGATTGTTCCTCAGTGGCCCTATTATCCACCCCTAACTTGTAAAAAAATACAGTTTATTTATACCACCTTTCTTAACCTGTCCTGGTTAAAAGCTGGGTTTTAGGACAACAAAAATGAAAGTTTATGATTTAATGTAGGCAGGTGAATCAGACAGAAAAATAGATTTGAGTCACAAATTTGTGTTAACATTGTAAGAAGACTAGAACACGAATCGCCCTCATGTTATTTACAGATGCATGTACCCAGCAGAACAGGGTCAAAGAGTGTTTACAAAAACAAATTTCTGTGACTGAAAACTTAATCAGATCTGATCTGAATCGCGCTGTCGCAGTAAATCTGGTGTTCCACACGGGTTCAAAGGAATCAGATGAAAATCTGTTTAAACCACGCTCTAACGGGGAGAAAAGGAGGCCTGACGGCGAAGGCCAACTGCGCTCACTCTGTTTTGTCAACACGCCGCATGTGTTGTGGATTCAGCATGTTGCATACATTTTATACAGTGTGTTGTGACGCTACAGTGGATCCGCAACAACCAGCAATCTGCCAAATACACCGCCAAATCCCCCAAACGGACACAAATCAACAAGTCTTTATTCAGCAGAACCTAATTTGAAGACATTAATGACATCATTCCAGGAGCCACATAAGAAATGTTAAGCCTATAACTCACGATGTATTCCTTCTTTTAGTCACGTAGAGACTAAACAGACATGAGTATGTAGCCTATCCTGCGTCACGGCTCATTGTTTGAAAAGCCGCTCCGTGTCCCAGAATCATTATTTCAGACTGGGTTTTTAAATAGTGTGTGCTGTGTGGGAAACTGCGCAACATCAATAATTACAGCAATCAACCAGCGACAGGAGAGTAAAGTCAACACAATGGGACGCGGCATAAACAACAAAACCCACAACATACTAAATCAGCATTTCATTGGACATGTTGGGCCCTCAGGAGAACTAAAAAACAACACAGTCCTCATGTTGTCTGACAGCAAAACACCTCCCACTGTGTTCCCATTGTTGTCTCGTCTTCTAAAGTTTCTGTTGCGTTTGTTCTTCGAGGAGACGGTTTGTGTAGCCTGATACAAAGAATGGAGGGACTTGACCTTCAGTTCAAACGCCTCAAGGGGAATAGTCAAAGCAGCACGACAGCGAGGTATCGCTCACAGAAAACACATTATCTTTGATGAAACACAGCCTTTTAGACTAATAAATACTCCCCCCCTCCCCCGCCTTCCTAATTCCACAAAGTCAAACTAGAAACCAGCAAGGTGTGTTCCTACAAATAGCTCATTGTAAAAGCATGATCATCCACATGCACACGTGAGGACAAACACATAACGTCTGCACACACTCAGGTGTACTTAACCAAACACACCGTAGTGGGCCTCAAGGCTGTCCGTAGACCTGCTCTGCAAGAAGTGGGCCTTACTTTGACAACCCCTTACAGTAATTATCACGTAAAAAAGGTGAGACGCTGCTACAGAACCTTTTGATAATAATGGCTTAAATCCTCGAGCCAAGAAGAGTATGTATATGTTTTGCCACCATGAATTAGAAGCCATGTATTTTTCTACAAAGCCTACAACAGGTTAAAACGCTGATGAAGAAACACAAACAAAGGGACAATATGTTAAAGAGGAAGTGAGCAAGACACCGATGGTAAAAGATGGAGGAGAGTTTGACATTGATATTTGTTACAATTTGTTACAACTTGGCTTATTTTCATAGGTTTGGTAATCAGCTATAACATTACACTCAACAATGTAACTGCAAAGATTTGGGAACACAGCAACACAGCGACGATGAAGTCCAAGGGGACAAGAAAAACAAGCAAGTGAGTGTACCTGAAATGACCGATAATCTCTCATAGCAAAGAGAAAAGTGTGCGTGTGCACGACTACGGTAGATCCAGTGGGTCAAAACTGAAGCAGGAAGTTAGTCTTTATGCCGTGATGGATGTCTACAACGGAAAGTTTGGGTCATAGTTTTAGCCTCACGTTTGTTTTCTCTTCCAAATAATTGTAGTTAATCTCGAGGTGTTTAAAAGCTGTCGGGTGATCGCTCGTGTTTCTTGCGCCATCAACATCAGTGCTGCTAAAATAATCCCATTAATTCCATTCCCTAAACTACAGACAATAAGACCTCATTTATAAGAAATCTGAATTATACTTAAATACTTAAATCTCGTGTTGAACAATTTATCTCCTCACTCTTTTTTACAGTCAATATTTGAGTTGTAGTTCTTAAATACTAAGTTCATTATAACTTTCCTTACTTAAAAATAAGTCCAGAATCTTAAACTGGTGTTGAACGATTGATCAAATTTTTGCTTGATCACCTGTGATCAGATGACCTAACCTAACCTAAATCTGGAAACCTTTCAGATTAGACCAAATTTTAGTTCTTAAGACTACTGTCTAAAGTTCTCTATTAATACATCTAGTAGTTTGGCATACTATGTCCAATGAATAAAAGGAGATTCAGATTAGATAACACTCTCCAACCCGAACCCTGAACATGCAGAGTCATAAAATGCCTGTCATGTCGAAGACGAAGCATGGTCACATTGGGAGTCTCTACGCGGATGCTAACACCCTGATATGCTGACAGAGCAGTTCCTCCGAGGGAAGCTTGCCATGTGCTTATAAAATCACTTGAGAAATTATCAATGCAAATCAACTGTGGGCCCCCCCACTGTCGAGGCTTGCTGAGGTAAGCACTTGACCTTCCCCGTGTGTTTTAGGCTGAAGAAATTTGAATATAATATCATGCAGGGTTGGGAGTTCAGGGCTGGGAGAGCTGCTCTTCAGTTTATTTGCTCTTCTTTGTCATGTTATCATCTTGTTCCAAGTATTTGGCCTTTGTTTACAGATGAGGCAGCTGCGCACAAAAATAGACTCTGTGCTTTTTTTAAACCTCATTACTTAAATGAGCACACTTGGGAATTCTTTTAGTATAAACACACCGCAGAGCTGCTGTGCACATATATGCACCATAAATCCCTTCTTAACAGAAATCCAATTCAGCAACAAGCTAACAAGCTAACTTTTTGTGTGCAAAACACTTTATTATAGTCTTGTGTATCCTAGTAAAAACAGAAACTGTGAGGTTCTGGTCCCACAGTGAGCCTGGCGACGTAACAACAGCATGAACAGTGCCTCTGTGTCGGGCTGTAAGTGGCTGTAGACAGCATCCGAGAGGGAATACCATTCATGTTAAGAATTCACATATGTTATTGCTGTGCCCCGAGGCAGGTCAGCCAATACTCGTGAACCACTTTCTCATACATACAAGCTGGAAAATAGACAGTGGGCTGTTTTGTGTTGTCACTGGGATGTGAAATGTGCCACTGTCCCCCAGAGACAATGAATGGTGTACACCAGCGGTTCCCAACCTGGGGGTCGGGACCCCCACTAGGGGTCACCAAAGCGTCACAGGAGGTTGCAAGGCCTTCTTGATTTAAAGGGGTGTAAGAAAACCTAAAAATATACAAAGTATGGCCTGTATTTTGTTCATTTCTGTGAAGTTTAGATTATTATTTAAGATCTAAACTTTGAAGACTGAGAACACCTGCTATTTTCTATCTAAACAGCCTCAGCCTGCATTAGAAAAGTATGCAGTTAAAACAACTGAAATGTCCATGCATACGATAAAATAAATCAGAGAATTTGTCTAATAAAAAGAGGCCTATTAAGTAGTTAAGACTGTTAAAAATAGAAGAAAAATACATAATACAGACAAGAGAATTGTATAAAAAGTTCCCTAAAATATCATGAAAATTCCTCTCTTGTGCAATATTTAATAATCTGCTCAAAATTAATTCAAATCACTTGTTTTACACAAACTTCCTGCACTTATTGTGGTCACAATTTGGTTTGATTTTACAATTTATCAGTTGTTCTGTACTGTTATTGTTATTGCATTGAATATAATATGAAATATCCATAAAATATGTCACTTGGTGGGGGGGGGGTTGCCTGCCTACTAAATGCTAGAAAAGTGGTCCACCAGTGAACACTTAAACCCAATATTCTGGTCCATACTTCTGGTCTGTATTTGGCATTTTTAGCTCCTACAAACTCAGCACCCCATTCATTGTACAGACCTAGATTTAAAGTCCCAAATGATGCTTACAAGTTTATGGATTTTTCTTTGTGGTTTCCAGCTTTAACGAAAGAGAAGAAAAAGCTCACAAACACTGAACAAACTGTCATAAATAATAAATCAGTAGCATTTTAGCCTTTACCTGTGGCTGCAAAGGGACAAAGGTTAAAACAGACTTGGATAACAATGTCCACATTTCTAAGCAGATAAGACAAAAGCAATACGATTTGTTTTGGGTGCACGATAAGGAAATTGTTGATTTATGATCTGGACTGAAGCTGAGGTCTGAGCAGGAAATGAGTCTGGATGTATTTACTGTAAAGGGGGCCACTTTGTTATGTCTAAACCCAGTCGACCTGCCATGGCTGATGCACACGTTGATAAAGAAAAGACTGCGTTTTATTAGAGAGAGGACCACTTCAGGAGGCGTTTTTTACATAGATTTGACCAAAGAAGAAAAATACACTTCATTTCCTCTCCCTTTCATACAGCGTGTGCTTTTAGCTTGAAGGAACAGCAGCAACCTTTCACACACCTGTGCAGAGGGGAGTGCCAATCAAAGTGGATGTTCACACGTTAAATTAAAGTGTCCATAAACTTACAAAGGACAGAAAGACACACATGTAGTCCTACAAACGACAACACCGACAAAACCCCTTTTACTTCCCTCTTTGTATCATTGTTTTAACTTTAAACAGCTACAGTGAGACTCCGGTAACTCACCGTGCACGGTGCAGTGGACAGTCCGGGGACAGCTGCTCTGTTCTCCAAAGTCTGCTGAGGGAAATCTGAATGCGACGGGTTCTTTGTCCTGTTTTATTTATTTAAACCGTCTTATCCTGAAACTCGTAACTTTAGCGGGCTGTCTGTTGACAGTGACAAATGTTCCGTGTCTCTCTTGCTTCCCTTCTTGCAGCGGAAAGCGCGCTTGTTGTTGTTGTGCGGGGAGCTGGACAGGCGGTGTTTAGAGACCACGGGTAAAGCTGGCGAGAGGAGCGACGGCTACATCCGGTTGTCGCTTTCAAAATAAGATTGGCCTACTTATTTCCTCAGGTAGAAATACCAGAATCACTTTTATTGGCCAGGTATGTGCACAGACACAGACTAAGCATAACACAACGCAAGCAACACAAGCTTAACAAAATAAACATAAATAAACATAAACTACTATGTACAGTTATACATATATAAACAAACAAAAAACAATAACATTTGTACATTGTAGAAACAAGTGCAAAGGATGCTGAAATAAATATTTACATGCAGGTTTATTTTTATGTACATGAGGTAGGTGGATGTGATAGTATATACAGTATATGCAGTAGGCACAAATTATAGTATTTACGTTTTAAAAAGAAACCTAATTACAACAATGGAAAAATAAATAAATAGTTTACAGGTGCAGATATTATCACAGCCCAGTGGTTAGAAACAGTTTTGGCTTGTGATCATTGAAGTTACAAGTGTATTTATTTAAAAGGGACAATGCACATTAATTAACACAAGGTCCTTAAAGGTCGAGTGTGTAGCATTTAGAAGGTTGATGGCATATCAGAAACATTAAAAGAAAAAATACAAAAGGACATAAGCACAAACAAAAAGTGCAAAAGCACAGATAAAAGCACAGAAGGACAAACAGTAGTAACACAGTGGCCATAATAATGTGTCCTATATGTCATGGCCATATGACACATAAAGGAGATTGGAAAAAATACAAAAGCTCACAAGCACAGACAATTAGTAATTCATTTAATTAGCAGTTCATTTAATTTGAAGTGTTTTTTGCAGCGTGAGGAGGTACAAACATGCAGAGTCTGAAAAAAATGTGTTTTTGTTGTGACCCTACAGATTTGTAAATTTCCCCAGTAAAGTCTATCTTATTTATCTTCTGTTGCCCAAGTTGGGAACCACATCATCATTATAATTATAAAAACAGAAAATGAAAGGTCAATGGTAAATATATAATGCACCTAGTTGTTTTAGGACATGTAGCTAATATTGTCATTGTAAGGAGAGGTGTTACTGATTCTCATTTACATTTATCAAGCAGTAGACAAAATGTTAGAAAAACCTCTTATAACACAATACAAATCAACAGCACAAACTACAGACTCCAAAATGACTGTAAAGTTAAATCAGCACCTCTCCTAAACAGTTATGTAAGCTACACCGAGAAGAAAAAAAATATAAATCAACATATGAGGATGTAAAATTGCCTTTAATGCACAAGTAAAGTGGCATAAAAACTGTATATATACACAGAAATGGCAAAATCGCATACTTTTATTTTTAATGGCAACATACTAGCTTCCGGTTTTGTCCTGTCTGTGAGGAGCTTGACGCACCTGGAGTGCTCTCTCTCTCTCTCTCTCTCTCTCTCTTCTCTCATACACACACACACACACACACACGCACATACACACCATTACCCTACAAACACCAGTAGTAGCACACTTTTGCCCTCTGGGCCCAGTACAGTCTGTTATAATGGAGTAATAAATACAGTATAACAACACTATAAACGCTACATACTACAATTTCTGTGAATATGATAGAGACAGCAATGGCATAAGTATTTATAACACAACAACATTATGTCATAATTATGACCAATTAGACGCATTGTAATATTTGAGCAGTGTCCAATAATAGATGAATAAACTGAACCGGTGCAGTTGAGTTGTAAAAGGATTACAGCATGGAGGCCTACAGTACAATGGGTTGTGATGAAGATAAAGTAGGCCTACCCTAGATACCCAGCCTGTTCCAGCACAACCGGTTCTTTGCTCTGTATTCTAAATATGTAGAACGAGGTCATACCTGAATAACCTCAACCCTCTCAGGCAAGCCTTTCTGCTCCAGAGGAGTAAAACAAGGCTATACATAGTCCCACAGAGAGCTTTTTTAATCTGTTATGGTGAATGTCACTTTTTTTTTTTTCCACATAGGCAAGAAAATGAGATAAGAATAGTGTGCTCGTCATCTTCAGAGTTGAACTCTGACTGACCCTCTGGTCCCACATGCCATAAGTCCACGTCTAGTACACACTTGTTGTTGTGTTAGCATTAAATCAACCACATTTAAACTTTTAAGTAAAGAGTAAGCATACAGCATAGTCCAGCACCATGCTTAAAACTGCTTAAAACTCACCAAAGATATTACAGTTCATCATCTGGGAACCATGAATGTGCATATCAAATTTAAAGGCAATCAATTAAACAGTTGTTGAGATCTTTCAGTCTGGACTGATGTGGACCCACTGACAGCTAAAAACAGGCGATTAAAAACACTAAACAGGAGGTGAAATAGCTAACACAACTATACAACAAAATAGAAAGAGTAATATAAAGAAATAAAGCAGATAATGCATATTTCAACTTGAAAATAACTTCATATTTATAAAAGACTTTATTAATAAAAGAGAAATGCTTCCCTAGTGTTGCCAAAGAATGATTGACATGAGCATTACATTTCTGTTGACACTCCCCAGCATATAAACTTTCTGCTTGTAAACCAGCAGCTAACAAAATTAGCGTAATCCTTACAAACACACACACACACACACACACACACACACACACACACACACACACACACACACACTGGTTGCCTTATTCACTTTGTGTGTATGTGGCACATTTCTTAAGTTTTCCTTAATTTTCAAAGAGCTAAACACCATTTGCAAGGAAATTGGATTTACTGAACTGGGCGGCTTTGTGAAGCTGGTGGGGCTCCAGCAATCGGGCCCGATGGGAATGGAGGAAAATTGTCCCATGCACACTTATCTGGCCTACAGAATTTGAGAAGAGTTGTTACAGTAATTGATAACTGTGTGGGTTGCAGCGTGTCTGTTGATAATGATTCCCAAAAATCAAACCTCTGAGTCTGCTCTTCGCCACTCGAGCACAGGGACATTGTGTTCCCGCATGCTCTCTGCTCCTGGCTTAGCCTGGGTGTGCATGCTCAAGATGCCTATCATTGCCCAAAGCAGCCAGCCCATCTGCAATTATGTTGTGTTGGCTGATAATGACCTCCCCTCTGCGTCCACTGTGGAGCTCATTTTATTCATAAACATGCCGGATGGAGCTAATTGGTGAAAAGTAATTGGTCAATGACGCTGCAACTCATTTCACTCAGAAATGCTCCCATCTATTTGAGAGTCCATTTCCTGAATGTGAAACTGCAGTACTTTCCATTATGATACATTAGGCGAGTGCAGAGGAAGCCAGGAAAATACAGATGTAAGGTTTTCCCATGTGCCCTCTTATGGGATTCATACTTATTTGATATTCCCATTTGTGCACTTTACATTTTGATTTACATGCTGTACCTTGTTTTTCTCCCTTTGCTTGTATGTCTTTATGCATGGACCTCGCGTGTTTCTTCTGAGTGATTCAGCTGTGCTCTTATCTTGGCATTTTACTTAGTGCATTTAATGTTTTTTGTAGTTAGAAAAACAATAAAACAGATAAAAGTCTGTTACAGCTGCACAGAAACAAGAAAACACTTGCACCCAAAAGCACTAAGAGCAAAAGAATGTAAATGAAAGCAATGCTCAGCAAGGAGGAAATCAGTTTAATAAAAACAAACTGCATGAATGATAAGTAGGTAGAACAGGGGGAATGACCCGCTGATACCTGAACTTGAACACACTGCCTTTTTTACCTTGATCTGCTGCTCTCACTGTGTTGGGAACCCAGAAGAGGAACAAACAAAACCACATATCATCTGCGCTCCCTGACCTGCCTCTGAGCACAGTGACTCAGTAGTAAATGAAAAGGATGTTACGATATGAAAACCAGCAGATTATAACCTCAAACTGATGTATATTTATTTAATCAACGTTATCATGTGGTGGAGTGATACTACTCACAACTAGTTTAGAGGATCATTCTGGTGTGTTACTACTTGGGTCCTATTTTTATAGACTTGGCCACTCCTATCAGCTATGATAACGCTATACTCACCAAGTTAATTACATAGATCTGGGAACACAACAACACTGATAAAACAAATTCCAACAGGGCCAGAATCACAAGCAGGCGGAGGAACAGAGAGGTTATAAACAAGCCAACAGTTTAGTAAATTGGTCTGTAAGCTATGATGGATGTTTACAGCTGACAGTTTGGGTAATTCATTTCCTGTTCACCTTAATTGTCTTCCAAATCCATTACAAATCACTGCCGAACAATAAATATTTATTTGATGTGACAGTGTTATGGCTACGGTTTGGTTCGGTGTAGACACAAAAAAGTTTTCTCTACTAAAAGTGCACCATAGAGGGCACTTTATCAAGTTTTCTCCACTAAAAGGGCACCATATAGAGGGCACTTTATGAAGTTTTCTCCACTGGAAGGGCGCCCTGGAGGCCACTTTATCACGTTGGTCCCCCCTACACCTTTATTACCTGTCTAGTCAGTGGAATCGACCAGAAACACATGGTTCACAAAGAATTATGGGTGCTGTCTTTCCAGGTAAGCTGGTTCCTTGACATTTATGGCAAACCTTCAATTTATTACCAAAAAACAGAGTTTATAAAGCTCTGACTGTTTTGTTCAGCATCCACACCTGGTGCTGCTGTGATGTTGCTCCTGTTCAGAGGTTTGAAAGGAGCATCTGGCCTGACAACACATGCATTGTTCTTTCTTTGAATGCCACAGCAAAGCTTACTAATAAAACCTTTGAAATCTAGCATATAACATAAAACTGCTCTCTTTAAAATGCTTTGGCTGTTATGTTTGCAATTGTTAAAGCTTATTTAGTACAGAAAATGTCTGATACTGTAGATGATTCAGTGACAGTGTTGATGGACAGCAGTTATGAACTGTATTTCCATAGAAGCTGCAGAGTTACTCGTATTGAAGAGTTTGTCTGTCAGCTGAATGGAGCATATGGTTTTTATGCTTCTCCTAATTAAGGACAAGTTAATTATGAATTATATTTCCATATGTCTTGTAATAACAAAGCAATCAGTAAGGGTCTACACATGTGCCCCTCTTGACTAATCTCCAAGAGACAGATGTTAGTTTCCCTGTAGGTTCAGTTACAATAGCTTTAAATTTATAGTCAGAACATGTCACTTGATATGAATATTAACATTTTTGGCATGGTTCCATGTTGGCTCTGCATGTTTATTTTCTGCAGGAATTCAGCTTCTTTTGTCATTATTGCCTGGAGCTGCGAGGTGCCAAAGACTCCCTCAGCCATCTAATCTGGGTATCACTGTGCCAAGGGAATTGCTTTGTCATTTATTGAATAGTTCACTCACTTTGACTCCCATTATCAAATGTTGTTCTTTTGTAATTGGGGAGCTTAATTAAAATATGCAATCATTTCATGCAGAGTACGAGAGGAACATTCAATAGATCTCCAAAAACTCTCTTCCATCCACATTTGTTGGCCAGTATTTTCTGCACACTACCACAACTACCTGAAAATAGTCTTGAAATGACAACATTCAGCATTAATATTTATCTCGATGGAGGATACTGCACCGTTAGGTAATCAGATTAACTGACCATGCTTGTGCTGATAATGCATCAATTAACTGCTGCACTGGCTCTGGTTTCCTGCGCTCAGGCTTTCATGAAGCAGACGGTCAGTGTGTGCACACAGTCCGAGAAGATTAGGCAGAGAGGGGGCCTCCTTTGAAGGTGGCCATGCAGACGGCTAATTTGAGAGTGAATGGGCATTTTCTTTGGCCTGGCTGTGGAGCATGCCTGGTTGGCTGGGCAAAGCTGTCTCCATCTCCCCTTTCTCTGTCTTTCTCGGAGTGAATTAAAAGAAAGGCTGGTGTGATGTGTTGGAGGCCTGCCAGGAGCCTCACTTATCCCCAGTGTAGGACGCTAATTCTGACCACTTGCTTTAGAGGAATGAGGCCCTCTACTCATTAAAAGCAGAGATGGCTGCTCCTTAAAAGCCCCCAGCAACTACTCCCTCCACCTCAGACTCCACTTTCCTGACCACAAACCCACCACTTCTACCTCTGTAATTATCCTCTTATTGTCACCTTACCAGCCCCCGCATTTAAACTCTATGATTTTTCCAACATTCAGAAAAGCCAGAACTGCGGAATAAGAGCGTCTCCAGTCCCCTCAGGGCTCTTGAACAGCCTCCACACCCATGGTGCCAGGGCAGATTAAGCCCCTCAGCGCTGTCTTTGGCCAGATCTCGGTGTTACATAAGCCCCAGGCACGCTGGTCTCTCTCGAAAGCTTTCCCTGTCGTGTTCAAAAGGCAGAACATGGCCAGTCGAGCTCACTGAGACGGCAGGTGTTTACAGTACAGCTCTGTCACTGAGGGTGGATGGTCAGCTAAAGGCCTGTTGCTAATGCTACATGACAGTTCAGCATCTGAGACACGAGCACACGGTATTCTCAGCGTGACTAGAGTGGCTGAGGAGAAACAGGAGGGTGACGTTAACTGGAAAAGTGATGGCACCTGCACGGATGCTGGAATTGGTGTGAGACAGACTGAGTGCGCCCAAAAGCAGTACATGCTGGTTGACCTTTGGGTGTTTGTAGGTGAACCACTCTACCGGCTACCCACAGAGAGGTAAAGCACGGCAGGTATTCTCAGAGGGGTACATTTAGTGCACTCAGCTGCACTTTACAGTTCAAAGCCAATAAATTTACTTTGAGTATTGTATTAAGCTGACACACTTAGTTTGGGAGAAGAAACAAATGACAAAATAGTTTTTAATCATTTATACTCAACATCGTAAAGACTCAGAAATAGGTATAACAAAACACTGACATGTATCAAACAGTTGCTTCTTTGCTAATTTAGGAGATAAGGAAAACATTAGCATTCATTTTAAATCATGTTTGTGTCACCTGATCAAATTAGGTCCAATAGTCACTCTCTTTTAGCTCTGTTTTTGGTCTCCACCAGCCCCTTAGGGAAATATCTGGCTCTTCAGCTGCTAAATGCTTCATAGCATTGTCTGTCTGCCACTTGGTGCTGGACAGCTATCATGCAGTGGACTTTTAGAGCTTCCTAAATGAAGTGGTGCCCCATAAAAAGAAAATAATGAGCTGAAAGAAAATTCCAGGTCGGCATTTGACATAAAGTCCTTGAGTTTGGCTGTATTTGTAAGATTATTACAATTATTGTACTTTTATGTGGCTATTCATCATCACAACTAACACATTTTGTAACAACCACTACAATATGTAATAGTTTATTACAAAACATAGGGAAATGTATTTTATATCACATGCTGTTGTGTGCAAAAGGTGGGTGTGAAGTGAAAATAGTACTACATTTTGTGAAGTTATTACATAATGCGGTGTTATTACATAATGTGTTGCGGAACTTAAAAACATATTTTTGTCAAGCTGCTTCCAAGTTCTAGATTAAACCATAAAGCTCAACAGAAATCTATGTTTTCTTTGTTTTTTTTAAAGGGTAAAAGTGCTGGGCATTGTAATTACTCAAACAGTAAATAGTGTATTTGTTAGGGACTATTTTGACCCACGGATTAATACGCATTTTGTGCTCTAGTGAGTATTTACAGCAGCACAATGTGGGATTGAGTCTAAATAAACTACAGTGTGTGTGTTCATAGTGGTGGACAGACATGTGCAGCGGTGTGGCTCACTGATGTGTTTTTAATCGGTTTTAGACAACAATGGGTCTGTAAGGCACAAGAAAAATCCAACTTTGGCTTCACAGTTTTGGTCTTTTCACAAGATTTGTTTGCAATAAGAAAAATACAGAATAGCATTAGCCATTAAGTTTCACACAATGAGCTGAAATATGAGCCTTCTCCTGGTCCGGGAGCACAGAGGAGAGGATGTGCACATGGTTATTAATATACACAGTAGCAGGCATACTGTCGGGCAATGTGGGTCAAACGTGCAGAGTGCACGTGAATAAGTGAGGCAGAGTAAACCCCCGCCTCATGTCCTGACATTAAGGGGATGGTTGGGGCATTTTGAATCAGCTTTGAGTCTGAAACGGCCTCTGGTCTCTCTGCAAGCGTTGTGCGTCCTCAGCAAGCTCTGGCTGCAAATACACAGAAAAACAAGGCACGTACTTTGTGTTGCAATGGTGTTATTTATGAACATTTCAGAGCGATTGTCAGTAGAATCATTGTATCCGACGCAAAGACTGTGCAATGATCCTGTTAGAAATACTGGGTCCCAGTTTCTCACTTTGAAGGATAAGAAAAGTTACTATGCTTGCTTAAGAAGGAGAAACTGTATTGTGACAGACACAGTGTACTGATGAACTTGCTCTACATACTCACTGTACCACTCCATGCACTCAATGTTCTCCCAGCATGTTCTGTCACACTTTCTATTTTAATGTCAGTCTGGGTCAAATTATGTTCTCACTCCCTCCTTAAGCTGCTAAATTTGAAAACTGAGTACCACAAGTCTCAAAATGCATTTAAATTTAACCCCACTGAAACGGTTAAACAAGCATGCTCAAACAAAGTCAAGGATCTAACAAAACAATCCCAACTCAATGTCCAATTTTTTCTGTTTTAAATCTTTCAACTGCATTACAATGTATTCGTCATCAGATGAGCTTTCTCAGTTGTAACTGAACTGTAGATGTTCAAACCTCACATTTTTACTGAGCTTCTCGTCCATGTTGGCTCATTTTCAACCAGAGCTTTCAATGATACCAGTTGCTATTTATTAAAAAAAAGAGGATGTTGGTTTATGTGGCATTTAAGTATTTCCCTTTTCTCTCCACTGTACTGTACAATAAAAGCAGAAATTCTTTATAAAGAATGCATCTGTTGTTGCATTAAATATAGAAAGCACACACTTCCTCACACTTACTTTAAGCCACTAGTAGCCATAGAACGTGCATAAACTTGCTTTAAAGGAACAGTTTGACGTTTTGGAAAATATGTTTATTGGTCTTGGCATTGGAGAATTAAATGAAAAGATCAATATCACTCTCTTACAGTAACTATACGCCTAATATACATAAAGCTACAGCCAGCAGCTTAGCTTAGCATAAAGACTGGAAGCAGGGGAAACAGCTACCCTAGATCCAGAAAACTTCTTGTTTTTACACTCTGGTTTTTGTACAGTTCAAACAAATAAGATATATAATGTGTTAATTACTGAGCTTTAGATGTTTCAAATTTGTCTTCTGTTACCTTTGAACAGAGCCAGGCTAGCTGTTTCCCCATTTCAAGTTATTAAGCAAAGCTCAGCTTATCGAATGCAGGCTGAAGCTTCATATTTCATATGAGAGTGGTATCAATCTTCTCATCTAACTCAAGCGTGAATAATTAATTTCCCAAAATGTCAAACTATTCGTTTAAATTTAGAATTAAGATTAAATATGCTGTTTATTGTTGCTGATTTTCTCCAAAATACTATAAGACTAAAAAAAACAATTCCGTCTTGACACCATAAAAGAGGAAACATCTATCATAACCAAGATTGATGGAAAATACTCTGAATATGATCCCATCTTGGACGTTGAGTAAAGTCCTATTGCAGTGCCAGAGCCCCTGGCTGATTAACTCTGATTGAAAGTCCTGAAATTACCTCCAGACTTGGTCAAATAGTTGGCTTAATGAAGGGCAGCTAATGGGGCGGAGAGCTATGCATGCATGTCATGTATCCATGCGTCCCATCATCAGCAGTGCTGGGAGCAGCTGGGGCCTTGAGTTCATTTTTCGCTGACAGCTATAAACCCTGGATTTTTTTCTTGTTGGCAGAATCAGTTCATGGAGTACATGTATTTCTAATACTCCTCAAAATTACATCCGATCATGATGTTTTCAGTGGATTCTGGGTCAAGTACTTCATAAGAGAAAGGGTTTATCTGCAGCTGAAACATCATATCCTATAGCGTTTTAATGAAGTGGAATTTGTTTGGTCTCTGCACAATTTGTTTCCTTCGTGATTAAGAGCTGCGTAACTCAAGTTGTTTCATCTGCTCCCCTCTCCAGATGGCAGCTATTTGAATAGGCATGCAAAAGCTCTGATCAGCACAGGCGATTCAAAACAGAGAACAATCAGGCGTACAGCGCTGTACTCTGATATATACAGTGATTTCAGCATTTCACCTTGTATTTTTTCACCACCTGTTTACTCTGTGAAAAGAAATAGAAAATTTGAGCTGTTATCTTTGAAAGCTTACTTGGATGAAGCTCTGTAACATTACAAACTATGACTGACAGCTTCAAGTATTTGAGAAAGTTCTGTGCATCTGCATGCATTTGTGTCACACTCATTCATTCCAATTTTTGTGTGTTTTTTCCTCTTTTGGGGAGCTGGCAGGCGACAGATCTGGGCGCAGTAATGCCTCAAAACACAAAGAGCCCCATTCAGAGGCCTCAGCATCCATATCCTACACCCACACAGTCAAGAGGACACCCAGACCCATCCAGTGCACAGCCTGGAGTCATTATGGAAGCAATGTGTACTTGCACAGCAGTAAAACATTCACAAGAAAACATTAAGCATTAAAGGGAGGCTCGGTGAGGAAGCAATGAGAGCAAAAGGGTGGAACAGAAACCTGGATATCACCACATCTGTCCAGGAACTGTCTCCCTCCTGCAATCTCATCTACAGTGATTTACATTCATCAAACATACTCAGGAATTGTTCCCACAGCTTTCAACAATATTTTACAGTTTCAGTTATCTGAGGTTCTCAGGGGTCCACACCATGTGCAAAGTGAGTCTGGAGCCACGAGCTTCCCTGGACTGGTCTGTCAGAGACGGAGCCAACAGAGATCTCAGAGGCAGACAGAGAGGCCCCAATGTCCGTAAACTCAAGACTGAGGCGAGCAACGGTACAGCATTAAACGGGGACTCATTTTTACACATCAAAGTCTGTGTACAGGTCTTGGGGACAGCATCCAAAATTTACACACGCCAAGAGCCAAATGTGGGTACATTTGGGTTTGGCGGGAAAAGCCAAGCCAGCATAGGGCCAAGTTTGCATCACTGTGTTTTTTTATGTATACTGCCCGAGACTAATGTGATCCTCACTACCTATCATGACATCAACAAATCATATCGAAGCAGCTTACTACAATTTGACACTACACAATGACTGTCTATGTTTCTGTCATAACAAACGTCAGATTTACATGTTATTGGAGATACTAACATGGCAACATAACACATTCCCAGGGTTAAGCTCCCCAAAAAGAAAAGTTTAAAGACTTTGGACCCTGCTTGGGGATGTGTATAAAGTCATGTGGCTGCACCAAGTCTCATAATATTCCAAGTGATGTCAGTTGATTAGGTCTGAACTTTAGGTCTAAAGTTTAAAAATGAAAACAAGGGGTGTGGAGTTGGCTACATTAGGCTACATTAGCCGTTATTTACATAACACACACAAATCTCTCCCAGCTATGAGTGGTTGAGTTGCACTGTGGGTTATGTACGCACCAGGTTCTGACCATGAGTGGAATAAAATATATGATCTCTGGTTCTGCAGCATCTCTTTTGATATTTTTTGTATTAACCTGTCCATCATGAGTCTGACAATGTTACTATATAAATAAGATATTAAAAATATCATCATGTCATCTTTGGTTGATGTATCATGCCTGTTGCTATGGGCTTTTTCTGGTGCGAGTCCAGCATCTTAATGAGATTCCCAAAGTGCAAAGATCCTTAATTTTTTGAATGAGTGTGTGACTTGGGGGGTGAGAAACAATTCACTGTGTGGCTGCCAAGGTTGAAAATCATCAAAGGCCCTGATATCAAACACGCAGGCACTTTCATTTTCCCACACTGAACCGTTCCCTTCATATCATAAATCAGAAATGTATTTGGCTTCGCAGGGACTTTGATGAAATACGACACTTCAACCGTCAATACATCCTGCAGCAGCTGACAGAACAGCACAATGCAGACTTTCCCACCTCTGAAAGCTGCTGATTCCTCTTATAACCCCACACCAGTGCAGGCAGGACCTGGCAATTGACCCAATGAAATATTCATATGAAGATGTTTTGAAAGACTCTTGCATTTATTAAAAGTCACTCAGTTTAAATAATGGATTGTGTAACATGACACTGGAGATGGCTCAGTCTGACGGCATTAGGCAGGTGCGTGACAACCTATAGAACCTCGTCGCCTTTTCAACATAATGTGTAAGCTGACACAACATAATTATCAGTGTTAAAAGGTTGTAACAGCCACAGCAGGAGGGAAAAAGGAGGCCGAAGATCTAACTCTACTAACTCTCTAACTAAAGATCTAAGATTTTTATGAAAAGCAATCACACAAGAGGACTATGGTGCTTGCAGTTATTGAACAAATAATTAATAAATAATTATTCTTGTTAATAGGCATGATTGTGAATTGTCACACTTGTACTTATTGATAAAACTGCATCAGTAATGTTTAAACAGTCACTACTGAAGCCTAAAGACAAAGCTAAATCAAATACAGCTTTGCAGTCTGCCACTTGCACATAAAGGTGGTATTTACTGTGGATCTTTATTCTCATCAGCTTCTAGCCGCAGTGAGCTTCAGTGTCATCTATAAAGCGCACACTGCCCCCTATTGACAACAATTGAAAAACACAGACAAAAAGGGTGCTTCACAAGCATTTTATATATATATTTTAAAAAAAGCATTCAATAATGCATTGTTGTATAAAAAGTCAGTAGAGAGAGTTCTTGTGTCATCCTGGCAAGCAGACAGTGTGATAATGTTTACCATGAAAACTATAACTCTTGGTGTCACAGCATATTTAGAAATTGTAGAACACTTTCAACAAGGAATTCAGTTTTAATACATAGTAGTACCTGCACAGAAAATCTTTACAAGCTGTATAGGAGCTTAACGTGTACTTTACCATCATTATTTCACATTCTGGTTGAAGCATCCATATTTCCATAATGAAATGAATCTTAAGTGACTTCAAATTATCCTTGATAACTATAACTGTTTCATTGTGAATCACAATCAGAGCTTTTATTTCATATATTCTACAATATATATGTATTATGCATTGTTGCAACATACTTAATTTTCAGCTTAGTTAAGACATAAAACTGTCTAACACCATCTTTAATTATCTTTTTAACCTTAAAGTGTGGAAGTGGTAAAACAGACTGAAACTGCTTATGAACTATATTACTTCTGCATACTGTCATTTCCAGTTCGAGGATCTTTACTAGTTTGTCGAGTTTTTGTTGTTTTGGCCACTTTTTCTTTTTTAACCTGTTCCTTCTTCACTGCCTCTTTGACCTCCTCGACCTCTTCATTTTCTGGCTTGCCCGCGACCTTTCTCAGCCTGACCTTTCCCTTGACGGGGGATGAGAACGTGAGCGAAGACTTGACGAAATCCAGAGGGAAGATACCCACGTCTCCGTCGAAACGGTTCTTGGTCACCTGCAGGGACCTGCGGCCGGGACACGTCGCCAGCTTCTTCTCCTGCAAAATGAGTACGTTGTCGGCTTCTTGGCTGGCCTGGAGGGGGTTAGAAGATCAAGGTGTGTCTTAGTTATGTCAGGACACATGTAGTTTCATGATAATGTCAAGTCAAAGACAAAATAGCAGATAAAACTTTATTTAGTAATAATAGTACGCTAAATATGTGGCTGTGAATTTTAGATTTTTAGAGCCTGAGGCACTTTTACTTTTATCATGTTTGTATTATGTTTGTCTTCTGTCTGAGTTGTTTGTTTGTTTTTATATTTCTATCAAGAGTAATGCCTTATCTTTTACTGCAAACCAAATTTACCCATGGATACAAATAAAAGTAACCTTGAAAACAGAAACACTCCTCTGTCTTACCTTTGCCGAGCCAAAGATGGATGCTGTTTGTAGTTCCCGGTCATCCTCCTCTTTCCTGGGGTGAATGATCAGGGTGACGTGGCAGCTGCTGTTGGTGGCAAACTTCCTGAATGCTCCGATAATGTGGTCCTGGACTGCAAACCTGGACCACACGAAACATCATTTATTTCCATATTTGTCACGGACAATGCATTTTAGAAGTACTGTGCCTGATGAAACGGATACTTTACTGGACCAAAACAACATTCAGACTAATTCATTCAGATTGTGTAAAAGTTTAAAGTTAAATAAAGTTGCATTTGAAATCAACTTCATTCATACCGACAGAGATACAGGGCAGAAATCTTCCTATTTGTCATAACTGAACTCTTACTTGTCTACTGTGAGGTGTTCCTGTCCCATCATGAACTGCAGGTTGTCTATGATGACATGGTTGATATCATACAGGTAGACAGCATGTTGCATAGTGTCCAGCACTGTCCTGTAGAAAAGGTTGGAGAAGGGTTTTCATGTGAATCTGAAGATGTTAAATATGTATCTCACACTGCAGTTGAGTAAACAACGCTCACACTTAACAAATATATACTTTCCACTTGTCATAGTTGGAGTAAAGCAAGTATTACAGACAAGCACTAGTTTAAGAGCTGGAACTAACAATTATCTTCATTATCAATTAAATACCATTATTATTATTTTCTTGATAATTGTTTGGTCAATAAAATGTCAAAAAATGCTCATCACATCTAGAGTCCAAGGTGACGTATTCAAATATTTTGATTTGTCTAACTAACAATCCAAAACTCAAAGATTTTCCAGTTAAAAAGATATAAAACAGAGAGAAGCAGGATTTTCTCAAATTGGAGAAACTGGAACCAGAGAATGTTTTTCTTTTTTTAAATAGTTTAATCAATTAGTAGATTATCATATTCGCTGCCAATTTTCTAATCGATTAATTGACTAATCATTACGCTTCTCTTTAGCTTAAATTCAGTACAATATCGAGAAGAATTTGTAGCAACTGCCGGCAGAGTCTTACAGCTACTGTTTAAGCTATCCAGTGAATTACTCAATGTTCTGTTCTTGCCAGACGCTCACTGAAAAGAGCAATTACATTATGTCGACTGGGATTAAGTTGTACCTGCACGCATGCATGCAAAACAAGTACAACTAGCTGGATTCCTGAAACCCTGACCAGACTTACTTGAGGTTCTGCTGCCCGTGGAAAGTCATAAAGTAGAGTGGCAGCTCTTCGAACTTGTCCGCCCAGAAGTCGTACTGCTCCAGGTTTTCCTCCAGCCTCTGCATGGCAAACTGTGTCAGCATGATCTTCGCCAGACGCACGTTGTTGATCTCAAAGCTGCCCCATAACGTGTTGACCCCCTGCATGCAAAGGTCCAGGGCAACCTCGCTGATTAAGGTGGTCTTCCCACTGCCCGTAGGACCTGGTGAACAAAGAAACAATACATATTAAGGTACACTACAGATATTTGGTTGTTAACTTGCAGAGAGGAGAAGAGACAATACACGTACCAGTGTTTACACCTCCTATTCAAACGTGACCCAATGTATTCTTTTTCGGGACAGTTTGAATGAAAGTCAACCCTGGCCTGCTGTGAGTGTGAATGTTGTACTTTGATCCATATATATAAAGTTTACACCATTTCAAATACATCATGGAACCTGTTGTTAGGAACCCTTATAAACTTTGAGATTGATAATCATTTTTAAAGTTGCATTAATGATTCTTTTGGGCTATTTGGAGGCATTTAAACAAGCTGAAAACACCAAACTGACTTTTTGTTACTTAATTATTATATTTTTTCACCAGCTAGTTGCCAACTTTCTCTCTAGTGAATGTAATGGGCAGGTAGTGTACAGATAAAGTTGCTGAAAACGACTACCTTCTGTGGAGTTTGTTGGGCAGAAAACTAAAACAATGACGCTCTGTGGATTCGTCACTACCTTTCACATTAGTCATTTGATCCACTGTTTATATAAAATATTGATTAGTGCATCTTTAATATTTTATGATCCTATAAAAGGTGTTTACAACAGTATTAAAGAGGTACAAACCAGGACTACACTTTTAATAATGATTACTTGAGAAACACATTGAGAAATGACCGATTAGACTTTTAAACATCATGTTTATACCTGTGAAAACAGTCAGCTCCCCCTTGCGGTGTCCCTTCAGGATCCTGGTGAGCTCCTGAAACCTTTTCCACTTCACTCCAGCCACCTGGTCTGTGTTCACCAGCTCCCCGTACACGTCCTCTCTGAGCTGCTTGAAGGACACTATAGACTTATGGGCGGCAGGGATGGAGGATTTGATAATTGGGACGAAGTTCTTCCCCTGGGCCAGAGCCTCCACGGGACACGGCCTTGCCTCCCCGGGCCGCACCAGCGAGCAGCGCCTCAGACCAAGCTTCCGTGAAAAGATCTTTGACGCCTCCCACGAGCGAATGTCGCCTCCCAGCCACAGAGTCACACGCTTGAACTGTTCCAGGTAAGGCAGCAGGATCGGCGGAAGGCAGCTGACCCCACGTGGAAGAGCAACACTGGGGAGTCCCGTGGCCTGGCTCACAGCCAGTGTGTCCAGCTCGTGTCCCGTCAGCACCACCTCAGAGTCTATACTGCCCACCAGGGGGAGGCCAAAGAGGTTGTAGTAAGAGTTATACTTTGGTAGTGTCGCTTCATTATAAGTAACTTTTTCTGTGTCTGTGCTTTGGGCGGAAAGAATCTTCATCCCCTTTAGAGTGGAGTCGGGTCCACCAAACCAGGGGAACACCAGACTCTTGGTAGGCTTGAAGACCCTCACGCCAAACTTCTTGAGGGTTGCATCAGAGATCTTTGTGATCTGAAAGAAAATGATAAACAAATGTATCATCCTGAGAGGAAAATAGTCTTCAGATGTCACAATGTTTTCTCTCATTTATTTTATGTGAGAAGGTATTGTACACAATTTCACGATTTACCCGTCATTTTTAAATTCATTTAGTTTAATTTTAAATTCCCGCTGTTTGAACTTGTTTCTGAAAATCACCTAGCAACTGAAAATAAATCTAAAATTACAATATAAATATTAAACCACATGTCAGTATGTTTTATTGTATTTTCTGTTTATTTTGTTATTTTTTTCTTAATATCCTGTCTTGTCAGCTCCTTGCTTTAACCAGTGTTAAGTTTATAGTTATTATGCCGTGACTACAGCATTTTATTGTGTTCACACCTTTTCAGATGATGGTGTCCGGCAACAGTGTGGTTCCTTGATTATTCTGACTTAAAAAAGATAAATCCAATAATATGTCAGGACACACACACACTCCTTTAGATAAACCAGCACACCTCAACAATTACCTGAAACATGGTTTTGATCATCTGAGCCTCGTCCTCAGGGAGGTCACTGAAGACCACAGAGCTGGACCAGATCATCTGCACCTCCCTCAGCTCTCTCTCCCTCTCCTCCTGCTCCTCCACACTCTCTGGATATCCCAGCAGCACATGAGGGCTGAGGAAGTCCTGCTCCTCCTTCTGCATCACCTCAAGGCAGTCCTGGAGATCCTCCCAGCTCCCTTCCACCAGGGTCTCTTTGCACAGAAACTGTCCGGTAGTTTTGTCCACGAACAACTTGAAGCTGTCCTTCCTGGCAGACGAATCGACAAAGATGCTCGGGATGTGGAGGCAGCTGTAGCCATCGTGGAAGGGAACATCTCTGGAGCGCAGATACTGTTTGATATCTGTGATTGTGACAGGGCTCACAGGAAACTCCACAAGGGACTTGGCGTCCTTTTTATAAGCCCTGGTCCCACTGTGTGCCACGAAGCAGCCTTTACCCAGAAGCTGTAAACCACACGGAGCCTCGGGGGGCCTGTGAAGGGGCCCCTGAGTGAGATGTCTCACACAGAGGGATGAAAAGTGTGTTTGGTGGAGAATGGTCGGGGCTGGCACCCGCAGGAGGCAGGCGGTGCCCTTCAGCAGCCAGCTCCTCCACATGAGTTATCTGGGTTAGGATCTTCAGTCAGCTACAGGCGCGGACATAGAAAGAAACATCAGCCTCGTATAAGTAACAGCAAGGATAACGTTGTGTCTCGGGTGACCTATGCTAATTTTAAATCAGCGATGAGGGTCAAAAAGAGGGTTTTTTTTCTATTAAACAGACGTCGACGATGCAAGGAATTAGCCTGAATGTGTGTGAAAGCCTTAACTTGAAATACATTACGTTTCATGGAACAACAACAAACAAAAATCCAGTTTACTGGCTCCGTTACTTGCCCTCATTCTCCACCATGCTTCTGTAACCCGGGCTTTCGGGTGCGTTTTCAAAATAAGTCCGTGTGAAACACAGGGCGCAAGGAAACGTTACCGAACCACCAAGGTGTGTGTGTGTGCTACATTTAGATTTTTACATTTTTTTTAAACATTTCAAAGCTTTCGATATTAATGTTTAATACATTTAAAAACACGTTCAACGCTTTTAATCTGCTGACGGAAGAAGTCGTATTTTTGGTTTTAACCGTCTTGTCCGTTATATGTTTCACTCCGGAACATTACATCGACGGACAGCGCTATACTCACGCCCGTCAAGTCGTCCTCTGTGAACGTTTTGGCTCTTCTAACGGCTAACGGCTGTAGTCTAACGGCTAACGGCTGTAGCGGTTTGATTTACGTGCAACGGTCTTCAACAGTGTCTGAACTGTAACCGTTGGTCGGCGGTTGGCGGCTGGCGGTTGGACGATGACCTCCAGAGGGACGCCGAGCCGCTTCCTCCAGAGTGTTCTCCAGAACGGCGTCGGTCGGTACGTCTGCCAGCTCCAACGGATCTCCCTCATCTTCTCCAAGAAAGCACAGAGCTCGTTGGGAGTCAGGTAATAAGAAAACAAACAAACAAACAAACAAACAAACAAACTATGAATGCATAAATCTTTTTTTTTTAATTACAAGTTGTTATATAGATTAAGATGTCTGCACACAACACATGTGCGCATGACTATAAGTTGTGCAGAGCAGTAATTACTACTACTAATATTAATAATAATAATAACTTTATTTATATAGAACCTTTCACACGTGAAATGCAGCTCAATATGCATTACAGTGTGGCGTTAAAAACAAAACAATAAATAACAATTAGGGTAAAATATATACATGCACATATGAAATGGAGTAAAAGATAATACAAGATAATAAATCGATTTTTTTTTTAACTTAGTACTTTAACTCAAAGCCTGTGTGAATAAGGAGGTCTTTTGTTGACTTTTAAGTTTGTAAGTGCTGTAACATTAAGAGCTTTGTATGGGAGTAAAAGGAGCTTAAACTCAATTCTAATAGAAACTATTTTAATAATTGAGTCATTTTTTTTATGTCAAATTGCCAAATGTACTGCTTTTACTTTAAATAATTTAAATTTATTTCATACAACCTTACAGCATTTATCACTATTCATCCAAAGCCATAACGCCATTTTTAAGTACAACGTTTCTGGTTCTATCTTAAATATCAGGATTTATTGTTTATCTATTTAAGATAAGAAAGATTTCAATTTTGTGGAGTATAATCTGTAATTTCATATGTTGATCATATGTTTCGTCTGTCTTTATCTGGCAATAACTACTGCTGTAATGTAAATGTAGTTTAGTGAAATGTAGTCAGTATATCAGTCACCATAAACCAGTAGTGTAAATAATCAGGTATTCTTGATGTTGGACGCTGGAAATTGATCCTACGTATACAAGCGACACAGACAGATTCACACAGTTTCAACAAAACCTGAACTACCTACCACTGAAAGAGCAGAGTGACCACAGCATTTCTTCCCCTTGTTTTTCAGGGAGTTTATTGAAGAGGGGGTGGTGGATTATGCCAAGAAGAACCCTGCAACTGTCGTGTATGTTTCTCCTCAGTCATGCAGGATTCCCAAAATAGTTGCAGAATACTGTGAGTACTTATGACTTTGTGTTTTTTAAAGGGACATCTGACTAATCCAGAATTTCTTTCCTCATTAAAGCACATGAGTAATGCTTTAATTTACAGGTTGTGTAATTCCCTAAATATTTCCTTGAAAGTTTCATGGAAGTTTTGTAGTAATTACAGGAAAATAAAGAAGTTCTGAGAAGGTTAAATGAGCTGGCTGTGTTGAGTTTATAAGCAATTTTTTTTTTTTTAACATAACTGCTTAAATCTAATTGGAAAAACATAGATATCCCTTTAAATCCAAATAAATATCCATTTATTATTGTGTTCTCCATATATGTTGAGTATGCTTTCCTGTAGAATACAGTCCCATTCTTCCTTTTAATTCTTACCAACTTATGTGGTAATTATTACACATGAATTATAGTATTACGTTTTATTTATGGCCTGTTTAGTGAACTGTTTAGTTACAATACTTTATTTTATAAAGGGGATAATCCATGCAGTATCAATACTGCCTTCCAGGGAGTCGTGGTACATACATCAAAACAAACAATAAAACAAAATAGTCTTATTTTTCATTATTATTAATATTATAAAAAAAGGTTGAGCAGACTTTTGAAGCAACAGAAGCTGTTAAAAAAAGACTTTGGCCATGCTAACATGTCAAAATGGTACTTGTTTGAAACCATAGGCATGCTTTACAGTTGAAAGGTTATAATAAGGTTATAATCAGTCTTTTTGGTGGAGTGTGCGACAAGTTTAAGCAATAAATGTATAACAGACATGAAAAGTGAACTACAGTAAAGTAGTAATGTGATTATATTAGTTACTACTCCCAGATACTGTAGGGGGCAGTATAACACTGTTAGACCTTTGTTCAGGTAGAAGTGAAATGCCACTGGGGTTTCAAATGACTTAGTTAGTCTAATCGAGAATCATGTGTTCTTGTGAACACTGTTACATTTCTCAACAGGCAGGTTCGTCAGTAAGAGAAGTATGATCATAAGTCACTCAGTTGTTTCCTCTTTTTCCCTTCCTGCAGTAAACGGCAACGTGAGGGAAGAAATTATCACAAACAAAACCTCTCCGCAGATTTCGGAGCTCTTGGCCAAGCTGACCGATCAGTCTGGCCTGGACATAATCCGCATCCGCAAACCCATCCACACAGACAACCCCAGCATCCAGGGCCAGTGGCACCCATTCACCAACCGGCCCCCGTCTATCGGCCCCATCAGACCACAGAAACGGGACTGAATAAAGACAGAAAATGAATGCTGAATCTCTGATTACTCTTGCAAGATATGTCCTTTTTTTTTTTTTTTCAAGTGTCTGCAATCTCAAATCACAGGTTCTCATGTTTGCAGCAATTTTCAACTGTACTATCCACATCCATCAGCTGAATATGTTTTATCGTGCCCTTCTGTCTGTTGGTGGCAGCAAAGCCACTTCAGCTGCGCAGAAAAGAGCATGCAGCACCAGCTCTGAATGCCACATTTAAATAGACTTTACATGAATCCACTAGAGGCTTAATGTCAGCGGACATATTAAAAAGCAGATAACCGTTTTTAATCTCAAGGTTATTTGTAGATTTGTGTAAGAAGTGCAGCACTTTGGAGAAGATGGAACTTTGTATGGAACAATAAATGTTTTTTTTTTTTTGTGCAGATGCATTGGTGTTTAAATTTAGATTTGTATTAGAACAGCTTGTCAAAGGACCAACAGAGCAAAAACTGATTTGCAGTGGGGCTGTCTGCTACGTTAAGTTTGATTTAACTGCAGTTAAAATACTAAAATACTACTACCAGACAAGACACATATGAGATGTACAGCTTTTTTTATTTTTTCTGACATGGGGAAGATTTTTTTTTTTTTTTACAGTTTCATACTGAGGTTTAAATGTTTCCTCACTGCACAACCTTAAATGACGTTAAATGAACATGACAGATGGTTGTGTGGTAGCTTGAGGGACGAGTCTTAACCTTCAGCACAGAGCTGTCCTCTGTATCGGCTGTAAGGGGAACAGACGACTAACACTCCTCTAGTGGGAGATTTGTTCGAATTCAACAAGGCGGATGTTGGCAAAACAACTCCATTTGCTTTCTTTGCAGTTCTCCCCCCACATTTATCATTTTTGACTGTTAAAGGCATGCCGACTGACCCTGCTTTCCCTCCACAAATGACCTCAGTGTTCTTCTCCACAAAAATACATCCATACAACCAAGTACTAGTCGTCAGATGAATACAAATCAAGCAGTCTTGCGTATAGTGAACGTGAAAGGTGCCCCGAGGACAGACTGCTTGTTTCTGATTTATGGATGCTAGTCATCTGGCATATATATATATATAACTCTGGCCACAGGAAACTGTTAGGATAAATGTGAGAATTTATGTAGAATATGAGCGTGAGATGATTGCAGAGGATGATGACGAGGGAGAGACATTGGGGCCGAACTCTGCACCAGGACACTCATGCAGATTTCCCTCATTTGCTCACAGATATCTCGACTGGAGTTGCATTTTTGATAAGAATATAGATGCCCTCTCCTTCTAAAGTACCGTTAGACATACAGTTGCTGCTTAGCCAATAAAAGTGGCTAAACTGAAATGATCTGTAAACTTTCATCACCAAATTTAGTTTCAATTAAACCGCATTCAGGAGAGACAGTGGGGTTGCTTTAGCGGTTTCTCCTGCTTTAACATAAGACGTGGAATTGGCTGATGATGTGACAATGTTTTCTGTTGTTTCATGCTCACTTCCTGCATTTTAATTTATCTATGGCACCGATTACAGATATCAGAGCCACTGTGCTCTCATCACACCCTCTCTCCCCAATGGGAACTGGCACAGCTAGACCCACGCCAGGACATTAAAGGCTCTAAATAAAGATGCTGTTGCTAAGTTACTGCCTTGAACGCTGCTCTGAAAATGGTCATTTTCTCTCTCCCCCCCCCTTCCTAAGCTTATGTTATACCTCTCCTCTGTCAGAGTCATGTATGTAAATGACTTTGGGATCATGCGGGCACCATTCCCAGTGGAGGACTGGTTTTGCTGCTCGCCACAAGCTAAAAACAGAGTACCACTGACTTTTGAGAATAGGATTCAGTGTGAACATGTTTTGCATGTAATTTCCTGACTTCCCCTCAGGGCTGTTGACACTGATATTTTTTTTCCCCAAGCTGAACATAATGCAAAGTGTTTCATCTGCACAAAAGCAAGTGGAAATTTAATGAAGTCAAATAAATAAGACATTAGAGACAATATTAAAAAAAAAAAGAAGTTATTTCAGCTCCGGTGGTTTAACTGTCTTACAAGAAGGGTGTCACTTCAGCCAGTTATATTCTGAGAAAACAACAGAGATAAATTCATTATCTACATCAAAATATAGTACAGAACCAACTTGATGGAGAGTGTCACAGTTTACAAGAGTGTACTACATGACCTTTAACAAAGTACTTACAAAAGAACAGTGCAAATGCAAATTGTGAACTCTTCACTCCGGTTTCTTTGGCCAACACCTAGACGAATATTCTACATCTACAAAGTATACCATATCTTGCATATTGACACAAGACAAAAGGTGCCTCACTGTGGGGTTGTGTGTAGAAGGTGAATGTAAAAATGGTAGCCAATATGTGAGCTATTTTTTACCTAAAGTCCATAGTACAATATACAGTGCAGAGTCAGTGTCTGTTGTAAACAGGTTGTCCTTAAGTGAGAATGAAGCAGCAGCAGAGGTCACAGATTCAGATGAAGCTTTCAACATGTTAAGGATTGTCCACAACTTGATGGTGAGGAAACTTGATGATGGAGGCTTTTATAATACATGAATAAGTACGGTAACATGTTAAACTCAGTACACATTTTAAAACTTGCATTACAATGTAACCCAACAAGAACATCTCTTTACAACTTTGACTGAAATAAAATTAAAAAGCTCACATTAATCACACTTATAAATGGATCAGAAAACCATTACTCATTCAGATTAACAATCCAAACCATGGGTGAATCCTTAATTTTAAGGACATGATTCATATTTCAGCTGTCTCATTCTTATTGGAAATGCGTGCAAAGAAAACTACCTCACAGAAATCTGCTAGAAATGTCAGAATAGCATTCACTCTATCAGTAATGTTAAACTAATGCGGAGAGATCTGTTGTTTTCCGCTGCTTTGACAAACACAAACTCTGGGACTCTGGTCCTAACTGATTAGGGGCCATCATGGCCATTTGTAAACTCAGCAGGGTCCTTGAGAGAGTGTGAATGTGAGCAGAGAGAGTAATAGATGATACTGTCACGCAGAGGTGATGAGACGGGAAAACAAAAGAGGCAGCAGAGAGGGAGAGAGATAGAGAGGGGGGAGGAATGAAGATGAGGATGAAAACTAGTGAAAGGGCTAAAAAGGCTGACAGGAAAAAAACTGGAAAACATGCAATGTGCAAAGTAGCTTCTGCCAACACGTCCAGTTGTATCGTCATCTGCTCTCTGCACGGCTAGCCAGGGGACACATGTCACGTCCAACAGCCAGGAAGCACTGAACACTTCCCCTGAATATGTATCCTCAGGAGATCTTAAACTGTAAGTCATGGGAAAGTCTGGGCGGTAACATTAACCAAAAGGAGTTCTCTCTTCCCTAAATTCAACTTATAAACAGATATTTCCCGCAAGTGCGAAAGGGTATATAATAAAAGCAGTTAATCTGCATATATAGCAGAATGTTCTGTTTCAGCTCTTCCCCGAATAATGCCCATATTTGGCTTCATCTGTAAGGACAAACAGCAACGGGAAGAGTGGACAGCCCTAGTTTGTGCCACGGCCAAGAGGAAAATATTTAGAGTAACTGCTATTGGAGCGCACACTGGCCTATAGTGAGGAATACAGCAATTTTAGCCGAGTCATAATAGTAATTTTCCATATATAAATTTGCTTAGGGTTTTACATTTTAAAGCCCACTCCCCTCAAACTAAAGCACTTTTGGCATCAATTAAATGATGATATGAAACAATTTCATAAATAAAAAAAAAGTCTCTTTATAATAAATTCTGTCTGATATTTTGAAATAATGGACGGCCGAACAGATTCTAAGCATTGGGCCAACAATGGAAAGTCTGAGATTAGAAAAGAGACTACAACTGCTACATTGAAGCCTATCTTTCCCCTTTATTAATAAAAGCAAGAGGCTTGGCATAATGTCACAGGGAGATGACCAGTGGAGTTAAAGTGGGGTTAAGATTTCAGTATACTTATAATGAAGTAGGTCAGGTATCGTCTGAAAGTGTTTATACCTGTTCTGAATGGCCAAAATGTCTGCTGTCATAGAGATGGACAAGACACTGAATCGTACAAAAGGGGATAAGGGCGCACACTTTTTTGTAAAGTCTCTCCTCAACGATATTCCTGGTGTTCCACTCAGCTGTACATACAAAAGGCGACGGAAAATCTGTTTTGCAAAATCTGAAAAAAGAGCCTCATAAGCATGCAAGCAAGCAGATAAGTGCTTATTTGGATCGTACTGAGAGGCCTTTGGTGAGACAGAATTTATTCCATCAGGACCAGGACATTTATCAGTCTGCACAAAGTGCTTCCCTTGACTATATTCTCAATCAAAAAAGGTTCAAAATAAAGTGTTTTACAAGGCAGACAAGAAGAACTGCAAGTGCAAAATGGCTCCTGCCTACTCGTATCATCATCTGTTTTCCTGCATGGCTAACCAGGACACTCAGGTCAAATGTTCTCTGTCTGCTTCTACCTGCAGAGACGACAACACTCTATGCAAACAGACAAGAATCACCCCCCACCCCCTCTTGTCCTCTCTCTTTGTGGAGGCGAGCCAAGTACACTGCTGTTACTGTCAGCGACTCTCTTGACAAATGCACGCTGCGACTCACCGTAGAGGACTGCTGCTGAGCCACCGCTACAAGAGCTGATTCAACACTTTGCTAGAATGACGGATCTTTATTTACCACTGGCCGTGACACATTTACAAACCACTCAGAGATTCATTTCAGTCACTTCCCTCTGAGTTATACGTGTGCCATTTAATCATATCGCCGTTCACCTGTTCAAGGAAATACTGTAGGTTCTGCAGCTCTTGTTGTTTTGGCATTGCTCTGATGTCAGGTAAACACCGAGGATGCCTTTGTGGGAGCGTGTCTGAAGGTCTGCTCTACTCTGATTCAGCGACTTGTCACAACAAACGCAAAACCTGCGTCTGTAATTCATAATAGACGAAAAACACGTTGCCTGTTTGTAACATTTTAAAATAATCTAATCTAATAGTCTTTGAAATCATTGGTATGACACTAAAGCCCTGACGTCTCAGGAGGAAGCAACATCTTGAATGTGTAACAAAATAAAGTATGTTTAGTTGCTTAAATATAAAATTAAAATGAGCATTTTCTTTACAGTATCTCGTTGTGGTTCCCTCTCAGCCTCCCGGACCCTGAAGCCAGCCTGTGGTTGTCAGTGAATTGAATTAAACTGACCACAAACTGCTCCTTCAGTGGTCTTTAATAGCAGAACTACAACCGTCATACAGCTGTATCTCCTTTATCACACAGATGCTAAAAACAGAAAGATGCCAGGAAAAAGAAATCCAAATTATTTCACAGTTTGCTACAAGTGTTTCCATTGGCACTGGCACAACACATTGCTACCAACAGCTGCAACAGTGATGTAATTATTGCAATTCACACGAGAACAGAGGAACACGAACAAAGAGTTGTTTAAATAAACTGGAATGCATGATTTGTCTTACCACCTGAACTCTCATGCACTGTAACAGAACTGGCTTTCTAAAGTGATACTCCACATAAAATCTCAAACACCTTCTGTGAGTTTGAAAGGTGGCTGTAAAATGACACCAGTTTGCCTTGTCCTAGAGGACAAAGACTCATAGTCAGATTCAATTCTGGACAATTAGACAATTCATCGTGAGTCATGAAGAAAAAATTACAAATGTGCTGGTTTCAGCTTCTCAAATGTGAGGATTTGCTGATTTTCTTTTTAATTATATATTTTGGTGGTTCAGGCTCTTGGTCAATGATACCACCAATTTGAAGAAATGGATTTCCAATTTGGATATAGTGTTCACTGTTAAAAAAAAAGCATGAGACTTCTTTAACTGATTCTAGTAGCATAATCTTATTCACATGCTTTTTGAATGCTTGAATATACTTGAGCTTGTTAAAGAAAAGCGGGTGGAGAAAAACACTTATGATAAGTCTTCCAGCAGGCCTTCAGTTTGGTAGATTAGTGGATTTGTTGGAGGAGATTTTGGGGATGCAACTGATGTGACACCTGCAGATGGTATACCATCTTAAAGGATCAATTGGCTTTGCTATCCAGTTATTTTGCCCATAAATTGACCCTGAACTGCCCAAAACCAGGAGATCTAAAAGCTGAGACAGCCACGATCACCATCAGCCTCATACAAGGATTTGCATGACATTCGTGAGTCCAGTCCTGTGACTACGGATGAGTCAAACATATTCTACCCCAGACCGGGGCCAGGCTCTCAGGTTGCGAGCATGTTAAATGGAAGGTAGGCCATGTTTTAAAATAAGGCTTAGCCATGTAACAATGCACAAAAGACTGAGATTTTGTGTGGAGTATCACTTTAAGCTCCGTAGAGGGCTACTATTACATGGCACTAAAAACATCCTGAACACTTCCACAGTCTCAAAAATACGTGAACACCTCCTGGCCCGATTTATTATTTTTACCTATGTCCCATTTTGCACCTTTGCCTTTTTGTGTCATCTGTCCGCCATCTTTCACCAGTCTCTAGACAGTCTACACAGAGGTAGCTCCCTAGTAATTTTGTAACAGTGCAGCCTATGGAACACATTTTTCACAGCTCTACTTTTTGAATAGCAGTCTCTGGTTCGTGTAGTCCATTGTTGAAGTGAAATCATGGGCCATTTGTCATGGGAGACACAGGAGGCTGCACATTTCAGATCAGGTTAGGACACGACCTGCAGGTACTCTGACACTGGGTAAATAACAGCAGCGTTTGATACAACGGTCAGTTCTCCCCACAACTGCGGGTCATTGTTGGGGTAAAAATAAATAACAGCGGGACAAAGACTGAGAGGGGTGCCCTAGATGGAGCTCTCATCAGGCTGCAGGTC
Source organism: Dicentrarchus labrax (assembly GCF_905237075.1). Classification (NCBI taxonomy): domain Eukaryota; kingdom Metazoa; phylum Chordata; class Actinopteri; family Moronidae; genus Dicentrarchus; species Dicentrarchus labrax. The sequence continues at coordinate 19,106,636 of NW_026136712.1, read as the reverse complement.
CAGCTGTGTGTGTTTCCTCTTCTCCAGGATCCTGTTGAGCTCCTCTGTGAAGGAGTGGTAGAGCGGCGACATGCCCTCGGAGTCGGCTTGCCTCAGGAGCACGTAGCTGTTCCCGTTCATCTTCCTCAGCACGCTGGGCAGGGTGGCCGACAGCCCGTTGGCATAGTCCATGTTGGGCAGCGGAGGAGGCATAGGAAGGGGAGGGGCTGGGGGAGGTGTTTTGGTTGGAGACAACTGGCCCTCGCCTGGAACTATCTGGAGGAAGCCATCACCCAAGTCCCCGAAGGATGGCACCGAGATGGACCGACGACCCTGGCGGCCGTTGCAGTGGCTGGAGATGGTCTTAAGTTCGAGATGGGAGCTCCTCTTCCTCTCAGAGGCGCCCAGGACATGCAGCCCCTGCTGGGAGTACTTTCGGTCCTGAGGAGCCCGTCTGGTGCAGAAGCTCACATAAAGCAGCACCACAGTCAACACCAAGCAAAGCCCCCCGAGAACCGCCACCAGGGAAATGTACACAGCCTCCATGTGCCTGTAGGTCTGGAACTCAGGTCCTGGAGGCAGCGGGGCGGGAGGTGAGGGCAGAGGCTGTTCAGTGGGGCTGCTGGTGGAGAAAACAGTCGGGCTAGAAACCGTAGTGGGGTTGGTCGTGGCTGTGGGCTCCACGGGGAAGTACGAGTCTGTGTGCACCCTGACTGTGTAAAGATAAACCAGCACCGAGACGGAGTTCTCGAGAGCAAAGCAGCGATAAGACCCACCCTGTTGGGCACGAGCTCCGATTATGAGGAGGCCATCTGTGCCGATGCGGTAGCCCGAATTGAGGCCGTATCCCTGGAGCTCTTTGCCATTTAGCGTCCAGCGCGGAGTTGCCAGGTTGGAGCGCAGTTCGCACTGGAGCAGCACATCGTCACCTGCCATCACAGAACGCCTCCGATGGACCACTGAGCAAGAAAGAGAGGACAAGAGACATGAGATGGAGCTATAAAAGAGATAAAACAAGTGTGAGATGAGGTAGAGAGAGGGAGATAAAGGGCTGGAGAATGTGAGAGAGACAGCATGACAAAAATGCAGCAGGACGGAGAGATGGATGTAGAACGAGATGTCAGGTCACCTAGGTTAGGGTTTCAAAGTGCAGGTGAGCAACCTGTGCGGCTCAGCCTTTCAGCATCACTTTCTATCGCATTTCATAAGCCTCTTTAAATGTGGTGAGCCCCGCAATGCAGCCAGCACGACCGCCTGACCTCCAGCAAGAGAGGAACTGATTAAAATGTGTACGCTGGGACCTGGGGGATGGGTAAGGAGCGTACGCCTGTGAAATCCCATAATGGCTCGTAAATGCTTGAGTTTTCAGGCAAAGAAAAGAGAGAACCGTACGTGTTGGACTTTTTTCACCTCATAATCTGTGTGTGTGTGTGTGTGAGAGAGAGAGAGACTCAGGCAAACTAATCAAGGGGGATGGGAGGTAAAATTAAGTACTAAACTAGCTTAAAATTAAAAGTGATGCATGTTACATAATAGATGTACGTGTATGTGTGTGTTGTAACACATACCATTTCCTGAATTCTCTTTACAGCCCCTGATCCCTCTCAAGATATCCTGGGTTAGGTTTGACCTGAAATAAAATGTAAAATTTTGTTAAAACTTCGGAATTAAACATGATTATACAACATTTTTAGAATCAAGATTTCATCCTGGAAACAACCTACCAGAGCTGTCATAAAAATAACAAAGACAAAATCCAAAACAATAACATAATGCCAGCACATCACAATGCTACAATACTGCACCTGCAGCCAGAAGAGAGAGCACACAGTCTCTGCAGCAATGATTTGAATTCACAAATTTGGCAAATTTAGATCAAACTGCAGAAGGTCCCAGGCAAAGGGAGCAGCATACATAAATACTTTTCACCCAGTTCAGTGCAGAATACTAGTAGCAGGAAAGAAGAAACCTGCCACAGCTTCCCCCTCTTTCCCCATGTCTTGACTCCATAAACCTTTGTGAATTAAAACACAAGCGAGCAGACTTGTCACTCTCCTTAAATAATCTAACTGTTCTAGAAAATGAAGCGGACATTGTGCAGCATTAATCAGACAAGTGTAAGATCTCCCATTAACATTCAATTCTGCGTCCTCCGAACATGATGCCGCCTTCAAACAAATCCACAGGAGAGGCTGATGTGTCTGCTGCCATAATGGAGATTAAGATGTCTGCTACTCGCTCATAATGGAGATTAAGATGTCTGCTACTCGCTCATGCAGAGTGAGAGAAGAACAGGCACAAACAGTCTCCGGTGCAAGAGCGAGCCAAAGTAAATGTCTGTGTATGTCTGAGTGTGTGTGTTTTGTTTGGAAGGGGCTAATTACATACACTGCTTCAAACCCATCCAGACCACAACTGAAACATTTCACAATCTGACCGGACTAGGCTCGATACAAGATGCCAGATTAAGAAGGTTTTTCCACTTATTTTTACAGGATTCATCAAATATCATTTCATGTCACTTTATAGTTCTACTGCAGTTCTGAGGGAAATGTGTTGTATTTTTTACTTCACTGCATTTATTTATTTATATTTATTTATTTATTAAGGTTTTACACAGAAAACATAAGATACACTTCTGATAAAAGATAAAATATAATGTATGTTATACATACAAATACTAATTTAAAATAGTCTAAATTAGCTCCAACAGTAAAATGCTACTTACATATTAATGCATCAGCAATGTTAATCTATTCATATAATATATAACACTCAAGTTGGCATTTTTCTGTGTTTAGTAACTTTACTTTTGATACTTTAAATACACTCTGCAGATACTATACTTACTTTTACTTACGTAGCGTTATCAATGCAAGGCTTTCACTTGTAATAGAGTATTTTTATGCTATGTAAAGAAAAAAAAACATTGAAAACTTTATTTATTTCTTAATTTCCTAATAATTAGAATAATTTCTAATAATCTCTGGAACTCAAACAGTCTCCTGGAAAGACCTATGTTATCTGGTCATAGTTAGAAAGAAAGAAAGATAGAAAGAAATATTCATAAATTATAGTTGGAAAACTAGAATTGTATGTTTTTTTTCACACATGTTCAGCTGACCTGCTCTCAAGGTTACATCAGCAATTAAATTGAATGTATCAATTAAAAGTGTACCAACTCTATATTCCCTCTAATTAGTACAAAGTTACATAGATGTTTCCAGGAAATAAGAGTATTAACACTTTACTTTTAGTCCCTATTTAACATTATATATAGCATTATAATGCACTATAATGTAGTTCTAAGCAGATGTAAGTGTTAACTTATGTATTTGTCAACAGCTATAAGTCCTCCTGTGGCATAAACACATAATGAATGACAACATGGTAAAACACAGTTGTAATAATATAAAATATAATGAACTGTCAAATACGTACATTCATAAACACTGTTTAAGTGTCCTTATAGCTGCTTACAACTACATTATGTAGTTTGTGTATTAAATGTTAAATACTTCTATCCTGCTTATGAATGCTAAATAGGGGGACCTCAAGTGACGTGTTACTAAAATTATTTGTCAGTATCTGTAAACATGTTATTAATGTCAGTCAACCTCTTTTGCTTTTCTGTTTTAGATGCTGAGTTAGAGCCTAACTGCTGATTCAAAGTGTGAGAAACTGTGTTTTCAAATCCAATTGTTTTGGCTAATAATTCTGGAGACGCTCCTGCTGAGCAGAAGAGAAAAATCCAGGTCGACTACATTGTCTTAGACCTGCTTTCATAGAAATTCTGTTGGAAGAGAAAGTAAGCTGCATAAATAATTTATTAGACTCCGGTATTGCTGTTGGGCTCTGAGGAAAGTAATAAACATCAACCAAAAAAGGTCATGTAATGCAAAAATATACAGTGTCACAATGATTAATCTCTGTGTGTAGGTTTAATACTCATTTCAATAATAATGTGAGAACGGTTAACCATGTTATCTGTTATATTCAGAATGCGGAAGGCTTGACAAGTATTTAATATTGTCTAATATCTAAATGAATTACAATGTGAATATATATATATATATATATATATATATATATATATATATATATATATATATATTTAACCTGATAAATGCTTATTATTTAAATTTACAGAGCCACATGCAGAAGCAGATAGAGAAGAAGGAGAGGGTGTTTCAGGAGGAAATGAAAGACACAAACGAGCAGAATAAACAGGTGGAACTGCAGAGAGGAGGTTTAGGGAAATATAGACTCAGGATCAAAGATGAAGCAAAGCAAATTTATCCGTCTGAGCCAGAATCCGGTTTGTTTTCTGCCAAATCACATCACCACATTATTCTGCAAGCACTACATGAGTGTGGTCTGTGTCTGCTTTCTATAAAACACTGATATATATATATACTGATGTATATATGCATTTGTTAGCGTACAGGTGTGTGTTCCCTCACCTCTGCGCACGTGAAGATATCTGCACGCAAACCCTCCCGTCCCAGCCGCAGAACGGATCTCGGGCAAATACGCAGTCATAGCAGGAAGTGTACCTCTGACAGGCCGACATCGGTACCTGCACGACTCCGGAGCGGGAGCCAACATAGACACTCCGCTGTAAAACAAAAGATAAACAATTCATCCATTTCTAATATATTTGCACATTACTACTCCCTTCCTAGTAGTATAAGTAAGTATTATAATGTATTGCGATATAAGAAGCATATTAATCATCAAATTAATCATCAATTATTAGATTAGCTTCACACCCAACACTTATATGCTGTTTGTAAAATTACAAAATATTCTTAAAAATGTTGTAATTTATTGACTTGCTAAATAAACTAAATCCTGTCAACAGCAAGTTTAAACTCTAATTCTATGTAATAATTTAAATTGGCAGCATGTTTTCATTTGCATCCCATAAATATGCAGTTTGTAACTCTTTCTGTGTAACTCTACATACATGGATACATACCAGGGCAGAGGATATGACCATGCTCTCTATGGGCTGAGGTTTATCAAACAACTGCAACTCTTCTATGATATGCATTTCTCCATCAATGTCTACAGCCCTGTGCAGCCACCCATCATCTGTAAGAAAAGATACCACCTAGTTAAACAAGATTTGTATAACCTTGAGAGGCAATACAGAGCATGAAATCCAATGTATTTTCTGTAAAGGATGGTGTTTTTCCATATTTTTGTTATTGTCAACAAATCCAATGAATAGACTAAAACCAATAATGAGTTGATCCGTCTCTCCCGCGATTTCTCTACCCTGCCTGTGGCTCTCAGCTCCAAGCTGATTCATTCTTACTGAAGATGTAAATCTTTAAAAACAAGGCACAAATATATTTTTTTTCTTTTTTTTTTTTGGTTATGTATGAAATTTTGTACATTGACATTCATGTCACCCTAAGGATGGTTTATAATAACTTAAGTGATCCTTGAACTTTTCATCAAGTGCCATGATCAGATACAAATTTTAATTTGCTCCACATTCAATACTATATTGCCATTTCAACGTAGTCTGGAACCTAACATCACAGTAACCACACAGGGACATGATAAGTGTATATATATACATTGTGTAACATTTGGGAGGAACTATTGGCAGAAATGGAATATAATACCCATATGTATGTTTTCATTAGTGTATAATCACCTGAAAATAAGAATTGTTGTGTTTTTGTCACGTTAGAATGAGCTGTTTTTATCGGGCCGCCATGTTGAGCAGCCATGTTTCTACAGTAGCCCAGACCAGACAAACCAAATACTGGCTCTAGATAGGGTGCTTCAATCTGCAACTTCACCACTAGATGCCACTAAATCCTACACACAGGTCCTTTAAGTATTAATTTCAACTAAATACCTGCAAAACTAATGACATTGTGATGTAATGACATATCCACGGCTCAGAGGAATAAATAAGATATATCAGGCTTTTACAGCACTGGCAAAGCTTGTTAGTAGGTTTCGGCCTTTTAATGGGATTTGTTGACTGTTCAGTAAGTAAAACTCACCAGTTCCCAAAAACAGAATAGTGTAAATGTTCCCATCCAGTGCTGGCTCCTTGTGCACGGCTATCTTCACATAGTTGACACTCCTCTTGAACATGAGTGGGCGCACCCCAATTGGGTGCACCTGGCTGGCCATCAGCGGGTGCCTTCTGGCGAAAGTGAGGACATTGTCTGGAAGGTCTCGAGATGAGTTGATGCCCTGGGACCTGTGCAGATCTGTTATACACTGGAGAGATGAGAGACAGAAAGACAGGGAAATGATCACCGAGGAAAGAGCAGGACATTAAATACTCAAATGATGGTAGAAAGAGTGGATTCAATAAACTTACAGATCCAGGTCTTGGCTCTGGAACTTTCCCGGTGTACTCCCTCCACTTTGAGTCCTGCACCTCCATGTACGGCCCCTCGAACGCCTTCTGCACGTCTGAGAAGGCGTACTGGCAGATAGCAGATGCTTTGATATTCTTCCTGAAAGACAATCCGCCACCCCCCACAACCCAAGACACATCCAGAGGACACACTCAGGATTAATGATTCAATGTTGGATAAACACTGAGAGGTTATTATCTGGGGAGCAACTGCCACCCAGATCACATTTCAAACACATCACAGATATTGAGCGGCAAACGACAGACAAAAAGGTAACAAGGCTGCTGAGAGCTCTCCTTTATTGTCTGAAAACTGGGGGCGTTACGGTGGTAAAGTTTAGTTTCTTATGCTGAAATTTCCCTCTTGGCTCTTATCAGTTTGTCTTGAACGGACCTGTGGGAGTGGTGTCACTGACAGGTGTGTGATTTTCAATCTTTATCTCAACTCTTTATTATCCACTCCTGAAGGAAATATTTGTTTTGCAGATTTATTTAACACCGCACTCAGAGTGCTGAAATACCCACTCCCTGTGAGTCATAAATAAAGCAGCCCCATTTGTGGTTTTGGTAGAGTTCCTGTGAAAGAAAAGATTTGTCCAAGAACATAACGACAGCATGAGCTGGGAACCAGGTAACCCTTAATCTTAAGCCCTAAAGGTGAGATTAGTAATGGGGGGAATATGTCTGCGTCACATTCTTAAGTCCATTGTGTGCCCACCTCAGTCTTCAAAAGCATTCAAGTGAGAAAAATGAGATTGATGTGAAACCAGAATCTTTCTTCACAACTGGTGAGCAGCATAGCTCTGGGGCTTACTCATTCTTGCACGCTTGAGCCTAACGCATGGTGACGACTACTACTCACACAGGTGTAGCTTTTTTTTTTTCTTTCTTTTAAAGAAAACCAGCACGTAAAAAGACAAGACTAGACAGAAAGAAAAGAAACACACAGAGAGAGGACAGCTGCTGCAGTGAATGAGCAGACAGAGATTGAATATCCACAAACGGAAGTGCACTGTAGGAGTACAAAAAAAAAAGGAAAAAGCAAGAGTAGATTGTGTTACTGTCCCGTTGCAATGATATCCTCTCCATCAGAATCTAAACACCCTTGGGACAGTTTTATGCAGCATGACTCTGCATATCAGCATAAACACACAGTCACATCGCTGCCAGTGGATTCCACTGGCAACCATCGTCCTCTGACACTGTCAGCTCTGACTGCAGCTTGGCTGGTTCTGTTTTGATAGCAACTCACCAAGGGTTCGAACTTATGATTTTTCTCCTTATCAATTAATGCGTTCATTATTTTATTTTTTACGATTACTTGTTTCGTCTATGAAATGTCAGAAAAAATGGGGGGAAAGTGTCATCTGAGAATGGTTGATCAAAAATATTCCTTTTACAATACATAGATGAAACATAAATTGCTCTTTTGAAAAAAAGTAAAACCACTTCATGAACAGCCATCATGTCTGTGTTTGACTATGGATGTATTCTAACATCTTATCCCATTGAATGATTGTTCAAACTTTAAATGATGTACTGCATCAACATGTTTGTGACTATTTTTAAATGGTGTGTGTGCACTGATTGTAATACATGACTGAAATGTATTCAAATACATCTACTGTCTGTATATGTTCCTGCTGCTGCTCTCTCATGAGAAAAAGACCTAAATCTCAATGGGATTACCTCCCTGAATTGCCAGTGAGGTATTCAGACCCACAGAAATGTATTTCAAATTCAAAGGGAGATCCCAAAGTTTGCAAACATACCAAATTTACCAGGCTGTAGTTTGAGGGAAATGTGTATAAAATGCTGCACAGTACAGACGATAGAGACCATATAATTGATACTGTCAGACAGTATGGAATAAAGCCACTTAAAGGGTAAAAACGGCATAATAAAATCTGAATTTGATGTTGTCTCTTACCATTCCAGGCCGAAGACACCGTAGAAAATGCTGCTTTGAGCGTCTCGACCCTGCAGGACAAACACACTGCGCAGGATATTGAGGTGCAGCTCATATTCTGGGACTGAACACACCATTCTGGCCTTGAGAAAGGTGGTCCACTTCCTCTGCAGGGTCCTCTGGCCACCCCAGTCATTCTGCAAACAGAGGAGAAAGCGGATGTATGGATGAATGAATGGATGGATGGATGGATGGATGAATAGATGGATGGATACTTAACTAAAGGCACTTGATCTGATATATTCTGGCACTCTACCATTCTCATATTCATATAGACATCAATGGTCACTCATCTGTGAGTGTAACAACAGTGACACGGAGATATATCCAATGTACATGAATCTACTAAGAATAAATCAAATCATAATGTAAACATAACTGTACATATAAAGTGTAGAGGAGGAAGTGAGGAGTCTTATGTGAGTGGAGCTGAATGTTAGTGTTCTACCTCTGAGTGCCTACTTTAGCACATTTGCTCTAATTGCATTTCGGTAGCACTGGGAGGCGAGGCTGCAAGAAATCTCTCCCTAAAAGAGTAATTTAGCACACCTCATTTAGAAGAGAGAGGGGAAAAAAAGAATAAAAAGAGATGAAGACTTCTTTTTCTCTTTGTTTGTCGGAATTAAAGCGCTTCATCGTTCTTCGTTTATGTGTTTTTTCGCAGACATCTGTCGTTTATCAAAATGCTCCCACCGCCTCGGCCTCCCACACAAAAAGACAAAGTAGCTTAAATCGACATAACACATAAGTATCGAAAACAAAAGTGCCTGCATTAGGAACACTTCCATCAATAACAACAACTACATTTTTTGGTATAACAGGAAGACAAAGACCGCAGACTCCACTGTTTCCACAGAATAAAAGCTCTAGAGAGTTGTCGTTGGCAGAGAGTTAAGATGGATGCCACTGAGAAAATAACATAAGCATTTCTTTATAGAGATGGATTCCCGGTTATTAAAATGGAAAAGACCTAAAAGGATCCACTGATAGATTACAATCTATGTCAATCAAAAGCACTGTGCGGGTCATCGGGCTGTCATGACGTAAATCTAAGAAAATAAGAGTCATGAATCCAAGCGTGGCACCATAAAGATATGCCTGTGGGGAAATGAACCCAAGATGACAGGATATAAGTGTGTTGCTGTTTAAGCCAGACATAAAGTCTAAAGATACAGCAGAGAAAGGGACAAATTCTATAGCCTTTCTTTCTTTGCTGGATATATTACAAAATTGTCAGAATGGTGCTGATTTATGCTCTTTATCTTCCTGAAAAGACTTTGTTTCTATGTAATTTACACGCTTCTCAGTGAAAATAGGTCATGATTGCAAAGGAGGTAGATACGGTCTGGCTGGGAAGTGACAAACAGAACAGGACAACTAGTTAGGCAGCTCAAAAATGGCAAGTCTTCAGTGGTTTCAAGCCAGAGGCTACTGCCAAGGCCTTCGCTCTATCTGCAGATCTGCCTACAACCAGTGTGGCGTCTGGCTGCCATGGGGCTGAGCTGGGGACCAGCTCGACATCTGCATGTGCTGCTGTGGCCTAGTTCAGAGAGAGTTATTACACTCTCGACTGCTCTGACAAGTCCACAGCGCTGATGAAGAGAGAGCAGTCCAGACCTTATTTCCAGAAATTACTTATTTTGGATGCAGAGAGAATCGTGAGGAGATGAGCTGTTCGAGTACACGGGATTAAAAAAGTCCAAGAAGTATAAAATGTTCAGGAATTATTTCACTGCAGTATGCAAATCTGTAGTATGCAAATAGCTTAATGTACTTTTGCCGATGTTAAAAACGGGAAACTGTATGTGAAAATCAGTGTTTAAGCCTGTGTGTGACATTAAAGTTACAGGAACAAACATTAGCTGCGTCTAAACACTACTGAAAAAGTGACTAAATTAAGTATACTTCTCTATTTCAATACACAGACCATAAATCTAAACAAAAATGGAAAATTCACAGCTGCGAGAAATAAAAATAAGCCTCTTTCAGACACACCGCGTTATATAAATGTGATTGCAATTTATCTTGTTGTCTCATCAGGTGCCCGAGTCACTTTTATGTAAAAGTCACAACGGCGATCTTACATTTCTGTACCATTTTCATCAAGGCACAAGTCAGTGAATGCTGTCAGAGAGAAATTAAACGAATGTCTTATTTTCCATATTTTGAGCATTGTAAAAATTAACAAGAAAACACAAAGAATGAGCACATAAATGAAGATTCCCCTCATGGTGCGACCGTGGCAAAAGAAGTACGAATAATAAAAACCCTTGTTCATCAATCTAGTGGTCTATATTTCTACTTTCATGTCAACCCGTGTGGACAAACAAATGAATATCCAATAAAATGCTTGCATGTCAGCAAATAGGAAAGGGGGACATTCAATACTTGTGCATTGTTGTGCAGCCTATGAGAGAACAGAAAACAGTCTTCTTCCTTGACTTTTCAAGTCAGCACTGTTTTCCAGCAGTGACACCACTTCCTCTCGCGCACCACGTGCCAAATATCACAAAAGCATTGTGGCTTTTTCCATAAAGCTGAAAGAAGAAGCCAGAAATGTTATGTATTCCAAGTCTCTAAAGGGGCTGTGGTGAAGACCAGCACTAGGAAGACCTCAACAAGAAGTCAAGTAATACATCTTTCGAAAAACATTTTGCTTTCTCTTTGTTCAGTTTAATTTGCGGCGACATTTCACGCCCAGAGTTTGCATTGATTGGTTTGGACAATTTGACTCACTGTGATTGAATGTTAACAGTCGGATCCTAAATGGCTATTCAATATGTAGCTATCTCATTCATTTCTTTTTTCTGTCACACATTGATGCAAATCCTTTTCACATTCTCACAAAACATGACATGCAACTGCAGGGTGTTTCTGAACATCATTCAGTCTTTTAGACACTTTTTGATCCCATAGAAACAGCACTTCAGCACGACACCATACTGCGATGGTAATTACACCATCACGCACGGCTACAAGAAATGACATGGAGGAAGACAAAGAGGAGGAGAGACCTCTAGGAATGGTTGCTGGGCATGCTGTCTAGACCGGGGACGCTGATCGCAAGTGAAATGAGGTGAGAGGGAAAAAGAGGAGGAGTGGAAGAGGGCGAGATGGCAATAAAGGGAGGGAGAAGGTTTGCCATTGGAGGTGGAGGTTGGTGGACTTGTAGTTTGCCTGGCAACAGTGGCACAGACAGAACTGCCGTCAGAGAAGAAACCAAGATTCATTCAGCACTGAAATTACTGTAAGAGAACAGCAGCTGAGTGAAAAAAAATGAGAACAGAAATCCATTTACACTTCATTCTGTATCGGTGACATAAGCATAATATAATAATCCCACAGTTTTTGCACTTCAAACCCTGGCAACTTCTCTCCTCCCTCATTTCAACCCATTATTTCCCCAGACCTCACAGCCACTATAAATCTGTAAACTTTCTAAACCCAGTGAAACCATTAATATGATTGTGGTTAATAGTATTTGGGCTTGTTGCTCAATCTCTGACCTTGCAGACTCGGGCAACCCTGGACACCTTGGTCTGGCTCGGGTAGGCAATCTGCTCCTGGCTTCTCTCCGTGAAGAAGAAGTAAATCTTGTCGTCATCACCGATAGAGCTGTTGATGCTCTCCTTCAGCAGCACAGAGCCCACAAAATCTGCCTCTGTACACACACAAACATGACACACAGACACACACACAAACAGGTCCAAACACAGACCTATTAGCAGGCAAGGAAGTGTCTCCTTGGAAACTAAAGATGGAGCTTTTAAGTATGATTGAATTGCCACAGCTAAGCCAGTTAGAGCTGCAGTGCAGTGGAATTTTTGGATGTGATTTTCATTGTCCAGGTCAATCATTTTTTGTAGTAACACAACATCTGATGAGATAGAAATACTCAAAATGACAATGAGGTTTTGTCTGTTTAGTAGTTCACTGTAAGTGAAACGAGACTAGTCTTTTTGCACACATTTATCCGTTACTCGATACCCCCTCTTCTTAGACATGTGTTGTCATGCGTTGTATTTACCCAGAAGCCAGCGGGTGGGGGCCTCCTCTGTCCTGAGGGTGGGGAAGGGGAAGTTTCTGCGCACATCTGGAGAGCTGCGAAACTCATACTGAGAGGCCGTGAACATCTCACCGTCTGATTGGCAGATCGTACGAGTGTGTCAGTGGATGATAGATGGAGACAGAGAGGAATTTGGACATCAGAGTTCAATCAGATGTAAATGAAAGCAGTTGGTGTACTGCAGACTAGGCAGGCAAACTATGACCTATCACCCAGTGTGATTATAATATTTGTAAATGGTAATTAAACCTATAGATCACAGTACGCTTAAGTATGCTTTTAATGTCTCTCCTGGGTCTTTATTTCAATTCTATTGCATTATAATGAATTAATTCAGATTTAAAGTCTCAATACAACACTCACAAATGGACGCTGAAAGAGTTGGTACATTATAAAAGATTTGTGGAGTGAAGACAAAGTCTTTCTTGCAAAAATACATTCATATTTACTGTTGGTGTTTATCTTTATTTATACAACACCTTTCAAAATAAAGTTACAAAGTGCTTCGATGAATTCTACAATTAAATAAAATCAGGCAACTAAAAGCAGAGAATGAATTCGAAGAAAATACACCGTGATAGATTAAATAAATGGGTAAAATAAGAAATAAAACAGATATATTATCATATTAGGAAGGGAACAACAACATTTAGTGCTAAAATAAATGAAAGGTTTTTTAAAAAAGATTTTAATTTCTGCAAAACTAGTCCGAGGGATAGGAGGGATTTTCGTACTAAAAAGATGTTAACTTTGAAAGATTTACACTTGATTTTTCTAACTCATACTGCTGAGCTTAACAACTATTTGGATGGACTGCGATGAAATCTGGTTCAGACATTCATTCAACTGTAAAGTTTGGTGATCCTCTGACATTTCCACTAGCGCCATCATCAGGTCAAAATGTTTGTTTGTCCAGTACTTTGGTGTTTTATGACCTAATATGCCGTCAGCCTCAGCTGTACTTTTGTCTTTAGTGCTAATTAACAAATGATAGCAAGCTAACACACTTAACTAAGATGTTGAAGTCCAGTTGCCCCTCTGGACAAACCATGACCTGGATGACTGAGAATCTTCACAGACACTTTGAGCATTTAGCTGAAATCCTGCAGACTTTGACTGTACCAACATACTGTATGTGGAATATATTAAAAGCAAATTTGGGACACATACCTACGAGGAGGCCAGTGTATCCTTTTGCTGGGTCATATGGACACCTGTCTCTACCCTCCTCAAAGCCTGAGGAGAAGCTGAACCGCTCTGCATCCTTACAGAGAGAAAAGAGAAACTCAATTAATGATTTCATTTAGAATCTAGTCTAGTCATAATTGGACTGCAATTAAATCACACAGGCTCTTACTATATAAGCACAAAGAGGTCTGAAGGCATTTGTTCCACAGACGTACAGGTGAGTCTCATTGTATCGCTGCAGAAAGCGGACGTGATTGTAACACTCTGTCTGCAGAGAACGGAGAAAAACAGGTTATTTCTGGCTCCACAATAAGCAAAGCTAGAGAGAAACACATAGGCTAGCCGTTGCATGCCATCTATGGGGATGTTTATGCAAATAATGAATGAATCAGTGTGACTTTTTTTTAAATCATTAGTTTCTCAGCGTTTCAGCAAAAGTGGATTAAGAGGCAATTGAAAGGATTATCCACTTTATTGCTGTCAGAAGCAATCTGCACATCACAAAGTGGAAGTGTTTCATTTATGTTCTCTAATAATAACTCAACAAATAAACACCTTTACAAGTTTTTCACGAAGAAAGCCGTGGCTGAATAATAAAAAGATAGTAGAGCTGCTGCCGTGTACCTGATTGTCTCTGCCTTTGTTTAGACACTGCTTCTTCTGTTCAGGGGAAGCATCCCAATCAATCTGAAAACAATGGGGGGGGGGAAATAAGGATGACTCAGTTAGATCAATAAATAGGGATAGAAAATAGATAAACAGAGAGAGACAGAAAAGGGAGAGAGATAAAGAGAAGAAAACAAGTTTTTGTACGATAAACAGGAAGTGAGAAAAGAGAAGGACAGCACACTTCAATTTCTGGCTGCGCCGCTGAGTTCTGACTCTCTTCAGTAACCCTTGAATAAACGCCTGGTGCATTTAATCCGATATCCATAAAATTGGAGGAACACAAAGGGATTTGTTCAATCTGCTTAAGGCTATTATTAGTTTGTCCTCCTTTAACACTTTGGAAATGGAAAAAAAGGGGGGAAAATTCGCTGTTTCTTTGCTAACAGCGGCAATTACGTGGCGCTCTCTGGCTTGCAGCATCTTGACACTCACTGTGAGGTTTCCAAGTGTGGATATGTCAGAGGTGTTGAGTGCGTAGAGAGCTCCTCTGCCTCCCACGTACAGCAGCCCGACCTCCTCTTCCAGCAGCAGGGTGCTGTAGTTCTGGGAAGAGCCGGTGAAACGGGTGCTGCCCAACAGACCTGCAAATACACAACACACATTATTGTATTACATGAATGGTTTATTTTCTTGTAATGGCCAAAACTCCTGTACTTTTGGTCTGGGGTTATGTTTTATGGCTTAGGCTAAGCTCCAAGTGTCAGCAGTTTGAGGAAGGGCCTTTCCTGTTTCAATATAAAAAGCCATGTTCACAACTGTTCGTTAAACATGTAGCTCTGTAATATCTCTGTTTATGTATTGTGATTGTGAGCAATGCTGAAATTGATCAGGTATTTAATTCACTTGATTAACCAAAAACAATCGTTCTCATCTGGTTATTTTATCTGTAAATTGTTTTTCAATTTAATTTTCCAGGTTAATTGACAACATTATGATAGACTATATGACCAAAAGTATGTGGACAAGATGTGCTTTGGATGTAGGACGTTGTTGGAGCTTGACCCATACTAGGAGCTAGAAGTCATGATATTTTGGTGTCTCCTTCATGGGAGTTCTTTTAATCTGATTAGTAAGTAATCACTCACTTGAGGCAAGATTCTTGTATGGCTGCTTGTGTTTAGAAAATGTTAAAACATTGATGCATTTGACTTGTGTGCTGCCTTGTTTTGTATATGAATGAATGGTCTTTCTAGATCTTTATAGTTCTCAAGCTAATAGTTCTAAAAAAAGGTGTAGTTTTGGTAACAATATTAAATTATACCATCATATTGTACCCAGAATGTAATATTTTCACCCAGCCCTATGGAGGGCCACCTATTAACAGCTCCAAATTCTCTGCTTGCAGACTGTAAGAATAGTTTGATATAAAAAGCATCTATCTAGACTTCACACTCTTCGACAAGTCCACACAACCCAAACATGCTTAGCGTGACTGCATGAGGGTGAGACTCGACAACAGATCTGGGAGATGGGGGGGGGGAGGGCGGGGGTCGCTGGAGTGATTGCTGAGTGGGCTGTCGAGAAGGTGGGGATGGGGGCACAGGGGAGGCAAAATTTTAGGGCATTCAGCAGGAATCATGCCCCAGTAATGCCAAATCGCATCAGCAGCATTGCCACAGCGTCATCACTGCTGTGTGTGTGTGTGTGTGTGTGTGTGTGTGTGTGTGTGTGTGTGTGTGTGTGTGTGTGTGTGTATGTGTATGTGTGGGTGTGTGTGTGTGTGTGAGAATGAGGGTGATGGAGGTAAGTGGGACAAATTAGGGTTAGTGTCTGTCACTGAATATTATGTTACTAAAGTAAAGTTAGATGTTTTTTGGTTGTTGATCTTTTGTCCTTGGTGCAGACAAACAGATTATATATCCATTACAACATAATATGCCTGGTGCACTCAACTAAATATTTGAACACACTCCGTACCACCTCAGAAATGGGGGCAGGTCGCTCTGCTGCTGTGAGGCAATAAAAAAAGAGGGCATTGTTTTTTTTCTGTGCACATGGAAGATCTCCTGCAGAAGTAGGTTTACGGAGCTCTGCACAAAAAGTTGGACACAAGTGAAGATTAATGTCTGATTAAATAAATCTGACATAGAGAAGAGGAAAACCACACATGCAGAAAGAACAGCTGTCATCAGAGAGCAACAGAATAGGCGAAGGTATCGACAGTGTTACACTGAGGAATATGAGTCAGCAGAGAGCAGATGGGCATATTAATCGCCACACATCCTCTCTACCTCCCTCTTCTTTTCCTTCCGTTGTGAACTCATGCCAGCATGTTCAAGCACCCAGTAATAAGACAACCTATATTTGTCCCCCCCACCCCACCACCAATCGATTTATTGTGGTGTGAGGTCTTGCACACTTGTCGTAGTTAATCTGTTCTCCTGTTCATTGTACGTGCAGCTGGAAGGGGCCAGAGGATCACAGATGATTACCCAGCAATGCAAGCTGAAGTATTATGTCATTTTATTTTATATTCCACGGTTCATAAACGTCACTTAAACGTATTGAATTAGATCAGGGTCAGTAGCAATTTTAGTGCAACTTCAACACCAAATGCTAGGCCATAAACTCATAACCACTTTTAAAATGATGTGATTAATATCAATGAGGGTAGAACAAATATTAGAAAAACCTCCCCGTACAATTCAACAGCCCCAAAAGACTAGTAAACTGATTATGTAAAATTTAAATCAGGAACTCTCGAAACAAAGAATATCTTAACAGGCACGCTATGGCAGGAGTTTTTTCCTTTCAGCCATAGCATTGCTTAACAAAACACCGTCATGTTTAAATACTATGTGAATGCAATGTGTGTATAAATGTGCTTGTTTCTTGAGGCACATTTATACAGACAGTGGCAACATTTTCTTCTGCTAAGGACAATAAAAAACCTATATATCTATCTTAACTTTACTCTATCTTAAGGATCTGATAAAGCATCCAATGCCAGCTTTCAGTATTTGACAGTTCATTAGTAGATACTGGGTGACACATTTCAGTTGGTACCAAAAAAGGACTGAGTTGCAGTATCCAACTGTACCCATCCACATAAAAAAGGATTGGATGATGAGTGAAATATACACATATCTATGCTTTTTTTCCCCATACATTCAAGATCTAGTATCCAGGGTTTATGCTTACGGTTTCATAAGACACATCCAGTACAGTTTGAGATAAAACTGTGGCTCAGTGGTTAGCACTGTCGCCCCACAGCAAGAAGGTCCTGGGATCCATTCTTGGCTGGGGCTGGGGCAGGGCCTTTCTATGTGGAGTTTGCATGTTTCCCCGTGTTTGCGTGGGTTTTCTTCCAGGTGCTCCACTTTCCCCTACCATCAAAAACCCTGTATGTTAAAGTTAATTCCCCAGTCAGTGCCCTTGACCAAGGCACTGGCTCAGATGTGGAGTTGGTCCCCTGTGGCTGCCCCTACTAGTGCTTAGGATGGGTTAAATGCAGGGAATGGATTTCCCTAAAGGGATCAATAAAGGACAACTTAACTTAACTTAAAAATATGTTTTCTGTTGACAGTCGGGTTTAAGTTTGTCTGGAAAAGCTGTCAAACCAGTTAAAGGATCCACCCAAAATGAAACTGGAATCCATGTTTATGCAAAACAAAGACACAAGAAGACAAACACAAACATTCTCAAAGGCTTTGTCTCACCTCTACAATCTCATCTGCAGAATTACTAATGCTTCTACTGCAAGAACTCACAGTGATGACAATGAGGATGACAGCAGGTCTTCCAGCGGTGTTGATCTTGCGTAATACAACACAATGAAAACAGTTTAGAGTTTCCCCATCGTCACATGATGGGCTGCTTGTCTAACTGTCACATGGTCACACTGGGTGATGACCATGGACCCTCCAGGCAGAGACTGAGTCAGACTGCAGTCTCTTTTACTGCCCATCTTCCTCCCTGCCAACCTTTTCTTACTGGTTTTATCACTGGCAGCCAGACAACCACTGGAACCCTCTCACTGGTCAATAATTAGGTTATTACCATATCAGGTCGTTCATGCCTGTCAGACTGATTATATGCATGGTAGCTGGAAAGAATGATGCTACACATATCGCTCCTAGTAGAGGAAAACCCTACACAAGAGTTACAAATCGCTGCACTTTTGAAAGAGCTGTGACATTTAAGCTATACAGCATTTCAACATTATCAGTTTTCATTCATTTTGGGCCATTAGTATAAATATTGTAAGCTTCTGCATCTCACTTTGTAAAGAGAAATCACACAGATGGGGCTGTTTATCCAGCATTTGTGAATCTTTCAGTGTCAAAGTTCAATTCCAGCAAACTAAACTTTCCAAGAACTGTCACTGCTGCCTCCCACGGTGGGAACGGTAGCTAAAAACTTATGTAACTCCTGTAAATGAAATCCAGAGATAAGACCGTGTGACTGTCACCTATTATTTCTCATAACCAGTCAGCCTCAGATTTGAGTGAGCAATGAGCAGCTCCTCCAACACAGCCAAAGGTCAGGACACGCCGGGGGAGGGATTCATCTGAAGGATGGGGGGCTCTGTCAGGAGTCACGCAGCAGGACACTCTCTCTACCACACACAGGTACACACACATAAAAGACACACACACACACACACATACACACACACACGATACTGAAACTATACAGAGCTCATGTATTGATAAGCAACAAAGAAGAGGAGATGACAGACAGAAACCGAATGCACACACTCATAAACATAATCCTCGATCACGAGAACATTGCATATTCTCCGAGATCACGTTTAAAGAATGAGTTATGCAAACACAATGGCAGCCCAAGGCAATGTAAAGGGCCCACTACTTGTGAGTCATCCAAGAGTGAGCAAAAGCCTTGGTTTCTATCTTATAAAAATAGTATCTGCATGATATAACAAGCACAGTGCTGATGAGAAGGACTACGGTGACGTACAAAATGTCCCTGGCCCCAAGGCGGCAGAGACAGAGCGACCTTGGTCTCAGACCCAGCATGGACGGACCCTGTGTTGTTTTATGCAGGCAACACTGACTAGTTGGCATATTTTGAAACACCTGACCCCGCCCAATGATAAAACCAATGCTCACTTTAGACTGGAAATCAATGTGCTGCAATCATAGCTGTGCTCTCAAATCAATCTCTCTGTAAGTGAAGAAATAATAAAATAAATTGGTCTTTTTTAATGTTCACTCACTACACACTACAACACACACAGAGTAGAGCTTCTACTTGTGTAGAAAGTACAAATATACAACCATGTAAAAGCTTTTATAAGAAATCACTTAGACATACTACAAGGAGTTTTCAACCAAGTTATGAAACTGCCTCAATTTAATACTAATGCATCTATATGACCTATATATAAACACACCACCAGCAAGAAGATTGGCTATTTTTATATTGTTATTAGTAATTCCTGATTCCTCTTGATATCAATGAAAAGAAGCAAAACAATACCGTTTTTGTCCACAGGTGCCGCCAGAATCAACAAAAAGGTTCCTTGTTGCTCCTTTAAACATTTAAATTCCAAGAGCAATTTAATTGGCTTAATTATTGTAATGTAGAGCTAAGGGGAACAGCAGAGTCAAGGGACAATTCTCACACTGTAGACATTTGACTATATATCGTCAATTCTATAGTCATTACTATAGAAATATTGACTAGTGTAGGGGGCCCTACATCAAAACAGTAACAAAACACGTAGTTTGCTGCTGTTGTAGAGTAGCATGGGATCATGGGAGTTGTTTGCTGGTGACAATCTGTGTGACGTGACTCAAAAATGACAATATACAATTTGAACAGTTAAGACTGTTCTTATCAACATTAGCATGACCATGAAAACTGGCAACAGACCGATGTTGATGTTGACCTACTCTACCCCGACGCCATTGTTTAGTATCCACAAACAAACACACAAACACACACACCCACACACACACATCCCGGACTGTACCTTGTCCTTTGTTGCAAAAATCAATGAGGAAAGTGAACAGAGCACTGAGGTGTGCCAGAAGCCTCTCAGCCTGATCGCTGGTTTCTATTTACTGTTGTCATCCTGTATACGTGTGTGTGTGTGTGTGTGTGTGTGTGTGTGTGTGTGTGTGTGTGCGTGTGTGTGTGTGTGTGTGCACGTGCGTTTGTGTTTGGGTATGTTAAAGCAGACCTGTTTGTGTGAATGTTCAGAGTACATCGTTCAATGAGGGGGAGAGGTCAAAACAAGTGCCCCTCAGAAACATCTGTCAGGTTTTCCACTGGGTACACACACACACACACACACACACACACACACACACACACACACACACACACACACTTCACACTTATTTCATCCTTCATCTGTCTCCTGAAAAAGAGTGAAGACATCTCTGTCAGTGACTCAGAGGATCTGACGAGTGTGTGTGTTGTGTGTTTGCCATAGTGGCTGCGTCTCAACACTGAGCCGTCACAGGTGGCGCGTCCAGAATGTGTGCACTCATGCTCAGACATATTTGTAATCCTCCATGTGGGGTCCAAGATGATAGAAAATCCACTCTATGTTTGTGTGTGTGTGTTTGTGTCTACCACAGTCATCTGAGAGTGTGACTTCCTGTTTGAGTCACTCATCACTAGACACACTATGGAGACCATGTGACATACATCACACACACACACACACACACACACACACACACACACACACACACACACACACACGTACACACGCATACTTGCACGTGCTTACACAAAGATTTGGGAACAAATGCTGGAAGGAAAGACTGACTTAACTTCTTTGGACAGTGTCAGAACTGTCAGTTGTTGTCAACTCTATCCACATTATATAAGCATCTCTTTAGCAGGCTCACAATGAATATGACTATGTATTATGTAAGGAATAATACACAACTGGGTGCCCTTGTTTATGGAAATAGGAGGCAAAGAATATGAAGTTATTTCCTACGTTATTATATTGCCTATTATTTTCTACATCAGGACATCTTAGATATATGGCTTTGTCAATTACTACAGGCAAATACAGAAGCTGTGTTCAACCTTTACTTTTTAAAGTTTGTAGTCAGTTTAAACCATGGTTAGGCCAGTTTTACTTCAGATATTACAGTTAACTGGAGCAAAAGTACTGTTACTATGGTTACCTGCAGTTTATAATACAATATTACTGTTCACCATCATGGAAATTTGCCTTTGACAACACTTCAGCAGAATAAATCATATAAAGACATGAAGACATACTGAAAAATTGTTTCTGACAAATACATTGGTCAAACATAATCATTATTTATATTTGTATGGAAAAAAAGGATAAAGGTGACATAGGTTTATAGGGTCATATGCTGAAATTATATCATATGAAATTACTAATATGAATTGTTTGGAGGATAGGAGGAAAATGATTAAATAATGGATTATTTATTTGCACTTGGTGCACAAACAAAGAAACCAAAACAGACAAACAATTTCAAACAATGTGTTTAAAAGAAAACAATTTAAGATTTCATATTGTAATTCCATTGGCCAATGATTTAGATCAGTGGTTAAACTGTAACTGCACCTGCTAACCAACTAGTTTTATATGACCATAGCATAAAAGAATACATGTATACATATATATATATTCCTCTATAGCAGTATCACTTTATGCAGAGAGTTTTGGTTTTATCAGCCTTGGTTTTGAGATTTAAGTCTCTGATTCCTGCTTCCATCCCAATACAATGGAGGTGAGTGAAAATAAGATGTGAAAATTCAACAGCATCCAGCTTAACAGTGTCCCAGTACACACTGTAAATAGCTTTCATACCGACCATTTCTTCAGTAGAAGGTGGATCCAATGAAAACAGTTCAAAGGTCTGTGGGTTGCAGGTTTCTCTAACTGGCCTTGTTGACATCAGACAGGGGGTGCAGGTACAGGACAAATGACATGTATTGCTATGTTTTTTCTGACTGCAGCTGCTTGGTCATTGGTGGCGCATCACGCCGCTGCCAATTTTGATGCTCTGCCTCTATTTGTCTGTTTGGCTCGATTCTGGATCGGGTCCAATTATCCTCTGGTCCTCCTGGGGATGGAAATCGAGAACCAGTTTCAAATTGTCTGATCCTTCGGAATCGTTTGCCACCGAGCTCATCAGTTCCTTTTATCAACGCCAGCATGACAGCTCAAACAATGATGTCAAACTGTGTCTACGCTGCTGGAAACTTGTAACAAGAAGGAGTCATAGCTTCTCTTTTATACACTGTGGCCAGACTCAGAGACAATAAAACAGTTGTGTTGACGCTTAAAGACTACTTTTTTCCTCAGAAAATTGATCAGGAATCAATAAGGGAATTGACAAAGAATCAGGCCGATAAGCAGAATCGATAATGGCATAATCAGTACCTATTCGTAGGTTCTCTACTACAAAATACATTTCATTAATCTTCATTGCTTATCAATAACATCCTTCTTTATTACTGTATATCTCAAAATCTTAAAATAAATACCACTCCTGGCAAGATAGATAATACTAGAGCTAAAAAAAAAAAAATTTTCTTTTAAATTTGGTGAACAAACACTTTAAAATGAGAATTCAAAATGTAACATTAATATTTATGTACAGCTTGTGCCTTAAAGTTGACCTTAATATAAAAATCAACCCTTTTTTTTCAGGAATCTCATGGTTTATGAATACAAACTTTCTAAGATGTGTGTACTCAGTTCTTCATGAATGATGAATGATGTCAACCACTGTCAGAGAGATCACTTGTTAACTTACGAAGATCACTTGTTAACTTAAATACGACACAAACGCAATAAGTTTTTCAGCCGGTATCAGATCCAAAACTTTTTTCGTAGGACTCGGTTCAACCAGGGAGACTGCAGAATGAGATGAAAGACAGCCAAGACTTTCATCTCAGGAAAGAAAGCCAACTCCACATACAACACACAAATAGTCCCTGTGTTATTTCAGGTCTCAATAGATACTATCAGTGAATCACCACTAAATAGATCCTGTCAGAATCGCACATCAGCACGAACAGACAGGGATAAGATCAAAGCATCATGGAGGTCTCAGTAGATTTAGGACTCCAAAGCATGAAATGTTGCTACAGAGAGACAAATGGTGCCAGCATGGTGTAACAACACTGTCACACAGCTGAGATAAAGATTAAACAACTTCAGTCAAAGCAGACACGGCCAAGCTGATAATGTGAGTAAATCAACAATGTTTTCTGTGCTCAATACGCAGTAAATGCAGCTGCTGAAGCTGTTTGCTAAGACAATAATAGACTTGGCTGAACAGTAAATTGGTGACCATCAGCAGCCTGTCTCCTCAACGTAGTAATTACCATACTGGATGAAGAAAAATCATCATCCACAAAAAAACATCAAGTTGGTAGGGTTTATTACTGGCCACCACAATAATAACAGCACTAACCGCAAGAAATCTTACTACCAAGACCTCTTTTATCATCTCAGCTTGTCGTAGCAGCAACAGACGACTTACAGTGCATCAATATTTCACACTGCATTACTTCTGGTCTGGTGGCAGAGGCAGGAAAAGCCAAAGCAGGGACCCCATGGGCAGACAGCAGAGTTCAGATCGCAGTCAAGCTTCAATCTCACCTCTGGGAGAAAAAAACGTGTCTCAGAAACAGACAAACACCATCTAAGCTGAGTCGTCAAATCTTCCTCTTAAAGCTTACACACATAACTGGATTCTGAGGCTGCTAAGACGATTATTTTCATCAATAAATTAATTTGCAATTTACCTTCTAGGTAAGCCATAATTAATTGATCGATTAATTGACCTTTCAGAAGCTGGGACCTGGGAATGTTTGTCTTTTTTGCTTTAAAAATGACAAAAACGATTATTTGATTATCAAAATAGTTGCAGATTACTAGTCTATCGGCTAATCAACCTCAAAAGGTTGGTGAGAGTCATGAGACTGAACCAAAACAGAGAAGCAAAACCAAAACAATAAGCTGAAAGATGCTAAAACCATACGTAGAGCTGAGAGGAACGGCAGAGTTGCTGATAATTCTGTGTGTTTCGCACTATGAGCCACCACTTTGTGATTCATTGTTAAATTATTGATTTCGGCAGCTTTACGTGATGGATACTTCCAACCACCACTGCTTATCGGCTTGAAAAGTAGTATGTTTATTAATGCAATGCTACCGCTGCAAGGGTCTTACATGCAGCATCTTTTCTTTTTTGTTTCTTCTACAGTGGATGGTCCCTCGAGATTTACATAAAGTCATCTTGTGTCATTTTACATCTTATAAATCAAACCATATAAAGCTCCCTCTGATACAGCATGTCCTTGTACTCCCACTCGGTAGGCCATCTGCAACGCATACTGTAAATTAATGAGCGCCCCCTCACCCCAGCTGAGAAACATAATATAAATCCTGCAACAGAGGCTCCCATAGGTAGGGACACCCACACACGAAAGCCATCCTATTTCAATATACAGCACACCCAGGCAGACATCTTCTTTACAAGGTGGAGCTTGCCACCCTCTATCCCCCCGAGAGTGACATGTGTCACCACAGGGAAAGTGACAAAGGGCGCATGTGTGCAGATTTTACATGATGTGACTAAACGCATGCCCTCTCTCCACACACACACGGCGTACTTAGACACACATGGAGACTTATGAAACGCCTGCTGACACACGTGCACATCCTGCACTCTCACATGCACTCACAAGCCTCCCCTGATGATTAGAAAGTAGGTCAAGGACAACTTTCTACGAGGGCAAAGAGAAAAATAAAATCTGTGACGATAGACTGTCTCTGGCTGCAGCACAGAAAAGTGGCCACAGTAAGCAGCGTATACCATTTATAATCCGAGTCAGACTCAGAGCCGGAGATGTGTAAATAAATAGCCAGAGGCGTGACAATTGGGAGAAGGCTTTCAGAACAGACAATGAGTTCTGTCTACGATGCACAAACTTTCTTAATGAGGCCTAATGAGTTATACGTGCTGCTCCGTCTAATGAACTTTCAGAGTTAATCAAGTGTGTCCTTTTCATTTCGCTGATAAATAACTGTACTGATCCTAGTAACCAGTCCAGTGCTGTCAACTCCCATTGGTTGCAGTAAACAGCTCCTCAATAACAGCTTTAAAAGTCATGTTCAGTATTTGTGTATTTCTTAGCACTGCAGGGTCTGCCATAAATACCTTCTCATAAATATTCTCTATAGCACAACAAATCACCTCATTGTGAAGCAAAACTTGGACCTTGGAGGAGGAATATTCACATGATTCCTCTCTCTCTCTCCATCCAACTACAAGCAAAATAGTCATTTTTACAACAATTCTTCTCAGGTTGGATCGAGAAAATGCACAGTAAAGCAGCAAACAAACACTAAGAAGTGGCTCATCCTCTGTTATATTCTCTTCTCTCCTCTCCTCTCCTCTCCTCTCTCTGAGTTATTGTGATTCAGGACGTCAAGCAGCATATCCTCCCATCTCTGAAACATCATCTCACACTGCAACACTCTCGACAGCTCTCATGACATTGCACCGGAGAGCTCGGCTGGCCCTGTTCACTCCACCCCTCCTCTAATAATACTCGTCCTCAGAGTACTGAAGAGGAGTGGAGAGGGGTGGAGTGGAGGTAAGAGCAGAGCCGTCCGATCGGTCTGCCAGTGCCGGAGTTCCCTTCCTCGCTGCAGTGGTAGCCTCTGCCGCAGTGATAGGGAGCGAGGAGGGAGAGGGAGGGGAAAGGTGAGCTGGTAGCAAGCGAGGGGGAGAAGGTAGGGGAAAGAAGGGAAGGTGCTGATGATGTGTGTGTAAGTACCCACTGTGTGCCAAAATACACCTATTCAGCAGTATTTCTTCTGCACGGACACTAATCAGATCTCCCATGCTCAGGTCCTCTTTTATGGGGGCCTCTTGTCTATTGTTTCATTAGAAGTGTTTGCTGAGCCGTGTGATCTAGGACAGGACTTGAGAGAGGCGATTAATAACTCTGAGCATGAAGGGGCTGTCTTCAGGGCCAACTTCAAAAAGTGTGCCACTTCTTTAACGGGCAGGGGAGGAAGGAGCCAGAGCAACATCAAATAAGGACAGTGAGGTGAGTGTTTAGTGGGCTTGTGCACGTGTTTGTGTGGATGCATCTAGAACAGTGGTTAAACAGGGGTAAAGTCTGACACTGCACCCCCACTCCATGCCTCCCCACAATAATTTCAATGACTTTTATTATTATCCTTTGCCTTATTTTTATATGCAGGATAATCATTATGTTCCCATAATGCTTTGGAGGTGGTTAACAGAAAGTATAAATTTGCCATGTACGCTACAACTTGAGGCCGGTTATTTTTAGCCTATATTTGTTAACATTTTGGCAAATTAGCACCATTAGAACTATGCTGAATTAGCTATAAGCAGTCCCTGTTTGCAGTGTACCCATAAATCTACAGACAACTATTCCCGGATTACTATGATGCTGAAGAAAACTTAAAAACATGGTGAATCTCAGGTAAGTTCTGGAATTGTAATGATTTATTTTTAAGCGGATCTATGGACATTTATTCAAGATGGACATTGGAGATAATGCTATTTCAGCAAAGGTAAGTCACACTGTGTAGATATATATACCATGTCTGTGTGTTTCGATTTTAATGATGATTTAGGATACGAAGAAGTAGCTTAAGCAGGGTTTGAAATACACCGATAGCCCACAGCCACAGCCATAACATTATGAGCACTGACTGGTGAAGTGAAGAACACCGATTATCTTGTTATCATGGCATATGTCAGTGGGTGGGATATATTAGGCAGCAAGTGAACATTTTGTCCTCAAAGTTGGTGTGTTAGAAGCAGGAAAAATGGGCAGCGTGAGGATTTGAGCGACTTTGACAAGGGCCACATTGTGATGGCTAGACGACTGGGTCAGAGCATCTCCAAAACTGCAGCTCTTAAGATAAGATATATACTTGATTCATCCCTATTGGGGAAATTCTTCTTTTCACTCTTTTTTATTTTTACACACACACACACAAACACAGGCTGAAATACACACTTGTGGACATGCAGCAGGGAGAGAGATGGTGGAGTGATGGGCTCACCACATTAGCGGCGCCCATGAGCAGTTTCTTGGGGTTAGGTTGCCTTGCTCATATTGTGGTCTGTGTGATTTGAACCAGCGACCCTCCAGTTCTCAAGCCAAGTCCCTACACACTGAGCTACTGCCGCCCAAAACATGCATTGGCCCATACGAACCTGCGACCTTGGCATTATTAGCACCACGCTCTAACCAACTGAGCTATATAAAAACATGTTTCTGCCTGGTTTCAAACCAGGGACCTTTTGCATGTTAGGTGAACGTGATAACCACTACACTACAGAACCCTGTATATAAACATCTTGTGGGGTGTTTGCGGTCTGCAGTGCTCTGCAGTCAGTACCTATCAAAAGTGGTCCAAGGAAGGAAAAGCAGTGAACCGGAGACAGGGTCATGGGCAGCCAAGGCTCATTAATGCACATGGGGAGTGAAGGCTGACCCCTGTGGTCCGATCCATCAGACAAGCCACTGTAGCTCAAATTGCTGACAAAGTTAATGCTGGTTCTGATAGAAAGGAGTCAGAACACACACTGCATTGCAGTTTGTTGAGTATAGGGCTGAGAGTATGGGTCATAATGTTATGGCTGATCGGTGTATGTAGGTGCTACAGGGAGCTCGGCAACCCTGAAAGACACATTAGCTGAGGGAGCTAAAAAAATATATATAATTATTTATATTTTCCTGTATTTTCATTTCATTTGTGTCTAATCTTTTTAGAACACCGCCATGCACATTTCTCTTTCACCTCTAATATATGAAAGATTATTTTTGCCCCTCACCTTTGGAGAAGATAGTAGTCCTGGGAATGACATCCAGGTCCAGGGATGGGCTGAAGGGGAAGGCCCACAGTTGTGACATCCTGGCGAGGAGCAACAGGAGCAGCAGCAGGTGCAGGAGGGGCTGGACTGATCTCTGGTCTCCCATGTTTAACTCACAGACCTGGGTCCAGGCACAGCCTCGATTGCACTCAATTTGTAGAACACACAAAATCTAAGTGTGAGAACTGAGAAAATATCTTTAGGCCCAGCAGCAAGCAGATGCAGACACTTTGATTATCCTCCAGCTGAGAACACACTCTGTGCAGAGAAAGACAAAAACAATGTGTATAACTAAGAGAGAAATGATCCAGCATACCAAACTACATGCTGTTGTCTTGAGGTGGAACTGGAATTCAGAGAGATCAATTCAAAACAACATGGAAATTTGCAGAACAAACACTAGCCTATAAAGCACTTGAGGGGAAGTACTGAACATACTGGTAATATTCAAACCCAGTGGTGGTGGAAGAACTCAGATCCTTTATTTAAAGGTCCAGTGTGTAACATTTTGGAGGATCTATTGGCAGAAATTAAATATAATCTGCATAACTATGTTTCCATTAAGGGCAGATTGGAGTGTAACTGTCTGTCCAAGTTGCTTCCCACAAACTAATGTATGCAACATTAACCAGTGGCGAAAAACAACAAATAAATGTACTTATAATTTCAAACATTTAAAGGGAAATATTAAACTTGGAAACGCACTAGATTCATAGATTAAGATTCACATTTCACAAAAAAGCCATAAAATTTGTAGAGCAAAACATTTAGCTGATAATACTGTTTACATTGTTGTATCAGTACTTTAACTTAATGTCCCTAATGTTAAACAGAAACACTAATGATGTCTTATGATATTTCAAAACATCCACGATGGGTGCGATGAACTTTGCTGAGGAGATACAGTCTATGAACTTGCCTACTTGACGGCATGAGCAGAAAATTTCTTGCTGATATGCATCATCACTCTCTGATTACAACCAATTAGCCAAAGTGAATGAGTAAGATGCCGTTACATAAAAGACCCATCTAAAAAGTTTTGGGAGTTAAATAATGTGCCCCTGTGATGCGATCTTGCAACACACAACTCCATCTCTTAATTAGCTGTGTGCACACTGGAGCAGCATGACGGATAATCTAGAGATTAGGCCCCGTGCCATCAGCACAATCTCCGCCTGGCTGCCCGTTCTCTGGCTCTGTCACTGATCAAAGGGTCAACACTGTGAATCCCGCTCCGCTGCTTTGCGACACTGGAGAATTCCCATCATAATCCACACGCCGGCTGCTGCTAATCACTCGCAGCATGAAACACAATGAAGCTAATGACCTCTCTGTTAGCAGTTTGGGTGCTAAGGTTTGAAACCGACCTATAAGACGACAAAGTGAGAGGGGAGAGGGGAAAGAGTTAGTGATGGTGCAGGGATCCCCTCACCTTGCGTTTATCCAGAACTGTTTCTTATGGCTGGCTTAACCTAATGTAATCCATGCTTTTGCTTCAAAGAACCTGTTACCTAACTCATCCTGAAGAGTCTGTTATGTTTCGAGCCTGATTCTTGATTTTCACTCAACTAATTTAAAGTTGTGGGGATCTGAAGTCGCAGTCAAGTCTGTCATCTTGGCATCGTACAACATACAGTGAGTGAGGAGTCTACTAGCTTTGTCTGGCGCTGTTAACCTTGAGTTAATATTGTTTTGTTAAATGTCTTTTCCCAAGGCCCATTCCCAAGAATGAACACACTCAAATGGTGTAACCAGAAACTGTAAATGCAGCAGAAATCCATCACACATGACCATTAACAGAAAAAGTTTCAGTTTGAATTGCAAGCATTTGAATTTCTTCTAACAGTGCTGAGAACGAGATCGTGCTTCTGGCTCAAAGATATTCTATGTGATTACACAAAAATAAATTCCTATCAAGCTAATTTCTTATATGAGAAAGAATTTCTTCGGCACAGTGGCGACCCAAACTTTCATCCTTTCCCCACTTCCAAAAAAACCCTTATCTCCAAAACAAAGCTTTGTGACTTCAGATCTGTTGCCATCAGTAGTAGTTACAGCCATCAATACATATGACAATGACAATCAACTACAATGTCACATGATTGAGGAGAATCTCCATCACAAGGTTGCACCACATAAACAAAGTCTTAAAGGAATACTCCACTGATTTAGCATTGCACTTGTATAATTGTGTGAGACTCCGTTAAACTCCTTGTCAAAACCTGGTGCTTACACTACCCACAATGCAACTCAACCGCCAACAGTTGGTTCAGAGATTCAGTTGTGGTATGCTAGTAGCGGTTAACGCACCCACAAGCCACTAACCTCAAGCAGAGATAAAGAACGGGCTACAGAGGTCGAGTAATCTCCACACCCCCAGATTTTCCTTTTTCAAACTTTAAATCTTCAACCCTAACCAATTCTGACTCTAGTGACATCACTTGAGTCAATTTATCATATTTGGAGCCACAAAATGATAAATGCAATAACTTTTTTTCCCTATAAGCATTAGTACTCCCCAAGACTTTCCCTTTAACATTGCAACTGAAGGCAGAAACAGAGCTTTGTGCGTCTTGTTTGATGACTGTCCAAAACTTTGACAGCGCTTCCAAAAACCGCTGTCTGCCAAACTTCAGCAAAATAGAGGACAGCAGATCAACCAGACAAGCGTGCATGCTGGTGTGTAGCCCTTTAATGTGGTTTTGTCAGCTGGTGCCCTCATGTGACACACAGCAAACACACACCATTGTTTTAACACCTCCGCATCTGCATTGTGTACACTGTTCTACGGGAGCAGGCAAGCATGTTGACAACGTGGTGTTGCCACCCTGACAAAAGCTTGGACACTCCAGGAGGGGAAAGGTAAACACATCTGCCTTGGCGGTGGCACGTCCGATGTGTCATGCATGATGGGAGAAGAGAGGAATCGAACAAAACAGTGGGCAGCGTCTGAAACACCTTTTATCAGTTTCTTCCTGTGTATTGATCCATAGAGCGGGGTACTGGGACATTTTGGCTTCATTTTAGTGACGGTCTCTGCCCTCTGGTGCTCATCAAACTTCCTGAAATGAAGTCATTACGTGCCTACAGAATATGAAAGAGTTTGCAGAGTATGATAAAGTGGTTTTCTTTATGAGCATATCAGGCTGGATCAAATTATTTGCAAAATACCTAGGCTGAAAGATCAATAAAACGGGTGAGCTATTCTTGTCTTTCCTTTAAACTGATACTTAAAATGCCAAACACTAATGCCATGATTTTGATTATGTTTGTGCCATTAACCGGCAAAGAATTAATGAATATACTTTATTATGGGTATTATGTAATCTATATGCTATACTTGAACATGATATTTTCTCTTTTTTTTTCTTCCTTTACTCCAAACCACTGGGAGTTGGCATGGAGGGAACCATAAATGAGATTATTCGCACATTAAAGGAAGAATGAGTGGGTTCACCCTGTGGGCCATGTGGAGAAATCTTAAGATAAATCTTCTCAAAGAAGCATGAAATTCTGATTGTGTTGCGTATAATGCCTCTTCATACAAAGAAACATGTAGAATTCACAGAAGACTTGTTCTCTGTTTGGGTCTATCTGATTAACAGATCAAAAACAAGAATAATGATTTACTGGGCTCAAAGGGACTCAAAAAGGCTTTTCTTCTGCTGTGTTCATGTACTGTTATTAAATTCATCTTCGACATATTATGTGATGACAGATGATCTCACCATCTTTCTCTCTTTCCTGAGGTCGAATCATAAGATGGAGCACTTACCAGAGCCATTTCTCTTTTCAGATCTGTCAACTTTTTTTGAGGAAATTACACTCGTTTTGATTTGAAAATCGGAGGAATTATCCAAAAAGTCATACGTTCTTCTCCATTCTTTAAAGGTTTAGAAAAAATATCTCTCTTTAGCCTCTGTGTACTTTGCAGTATAATCTCATCTGCACATATGCTGTTTATTTGTCACATATTCTAATGTGTAAATGTTGTCATCTGTGCCCCCTTTATGGGTTAAAGATGTGTTACAGAATGGCTTTATCAGTAAACAACTAAAGATATCTCGGGTTGCCAGGTTGTGGCTCTCTCTCTTTGCTTTGTCATTTTAGATAGCTCTTTAATTCATCATGAAGACAATGGCCAGTTTGATCTCTGACCTTCTGCAAAATGGGCTGCGGGGCTTCAGAACAACAAGTAATTTATGAGCAACTTATTAATATTTACAGCTGCAGACTTGATGGATCACTTAGAGCCATTTATGACTTACTAACATTTATACAGCAGTTGCAGGTGACGTACTAAGTTTTTACCGATCCCTTATTGGAAAGTGAGAAACTCTGGACCCATTATTAATGTATAACTACCAAATAACCAATTATATTTACTCAAGTAGCCCAATGTATTTTTCATTGTATGCTTCTTTACACTTCTCCACTGTATGTGAGAGGGAAATATTGTTTTTAACTTTTTTTTACACATTTATGTGAGCGTATGGTGACTAGTTACTTTTCAAATTAAGCTTTTACATATAAGACACATCAACTTATAGAGTATGCTGATTGTTATAGATTAAACGATCCAAAAGCATATAAACAGATTAGAAATAGCTCCACCTCGACCTACCACTCTACTGTTAACGCATTAATGCATCAGTGATAATCCAATAATATATATTACACCATTCTCAAAGGGTCCATTCTGTATAACAAGCACCTTAACATTTGATATTTTAAGCACATTTTGTTGATCATACTTTTGTACTTTTACTCAAGTAAGATTTTGAATACAGGACTTTTGCTTCTACATTATTTCCACTTCTGGATCTTTCTTCCACCCACCACTGCTCCACACCCAGAGGGATTGTTCCCAACCTGGCAGCCCCTATGACTGGCTCTTATCTGATACATTAAGCACTATTTATGTATTAATAAAGCCAGTAGTAACAGCTTTTAAACCCGGGTAAAGGGGTTACTTATTACAAAGTAGCCTACTTATGATTTGATGGATCATTTATCACATTTTTTAAGCAAAGCTACACCTCGATTTTAGAAGTTTTGATGATTAAGTTTAAATTTGACCACAAACTGCTTAGACACAGACTCCCTCCCTCTCTTTCGAATCGTCTTTGTCTCACCATACTTACATCCCCCTTTTCCTCCTTTCAGAAGTACAGACAGGGACGCATCTTAAAGACAGATAAGAAACATATGGCAACCTATTTCACTGCCATACCTCTGACTTTGAGCACAATGCGGTAAGAATGAGTGGCTTCAGGACCGTCCTAACACTTCGGCACATAACCCCTCAGAGTAATGCATCGCTACACTTAACTTCCACCAATATGGGATTCATTAAAAACAACCTTTTATCGTGCGTAACGAGTGCGCTATGAACGTGCAAACAGCCACCAATGTGCACCTGTCCGACCTGGACTGCAGCGCCGAGAGGGGAAAACAGCCCCGCACACTCTTTAACCACCTTCACCTGAGTGCAGATGAATGTATAGGTGTGTGTGTGTGTGTGTGTGTGTGTGTGTGTGTGTGTAGGAAAAGTGGAAGAAACACATTTACGCACAGTATCGAATAGTACGCATAAAAAGCGGCAGAGGCGGACTCACCTGCTTGTTTCCTGGAGTCCACAAAAATCCTCTGAATCGTCCTTTCCGCGGCAAAACACCGAGCTGTTCTGCTGCTGCTGCAGTTACCCAATGCTCAAACACAACCAGAGAGTCTCCCCCCACCCCGCCGCACCACACACACACACACACACACACACACACACACACACACACACACACAGAGAGAGAGAGAGGATCCATAGCCTATATAGGCTGAACTGCCTTATTTTATGACCAGACAGTTTCCTCATATAGTTTTCTGGTGTTTTGATACATAAACGTTGAGTTTGGAGGGATTTTCAAAATAAATAATAAAAATAAAATACATTTTTAGAAGAATAACTTTCAAGTTGTGTCCTGGTACGATTATTACAAATTATAGGTTATAAGGACAGGCTATTTCTGTGTTTTTAATGTCTGTAAGTTATTGCTGCCTTTCCTTTCCTGGACATTCAATAAGACTCTCTTTTTTTAAATAGCACTTAATAGATGGGGAAACCTAATAAATACAATAATATATTTCAGTGTTGACTACAGAAAACTATAAAGTCCACATATAAATATAACTAAAGCATATTCTACATATACACATATAGTATATATAGTATAGGTATGTTATTTATGTTATTATTGTCTGAAATAACACTTTCTTAGCATCGATTCTGTCTGTAAATGTAGTCTGATGTAAAAGTCTGATGAGTATCAATGTGATCTGTGCCTCGTGGCTGACCCCTGCTGGAGAAGACATGGAAAGACAACAATTCAAAGTATTTTCCAGTTCCCTCTTCCATAGAAATTCACCTGTTTATAGCATTGATGATATAGATGTTTTAGGGCTGTGCTATATATGTGTCACATACAGGACCTTCTTGCTGTGAGGTAACAGTGATATATATAATATTTAATATTATATCTTTGCAAAAAGCTAATAGCTTCAAATGCTTCTTTCTTTCTGCAAAGGATGTATGCCTGATTTTGTTCCACATTTTGTGACTTAAAACTGATCTTTAGTGTCATGCAGGCAGCTCTTCATGACTATTAGTCTATAACAGCCATCGTCTGTAATTAAAAAATAAATATATATATAAAATAAATATAAATGTTAATAGTGATATGTACTGCTGCATCCACTAACATGGGAATAAATCCCAGAAGGACTTGATGTCCAAGATGTTCAGACTACTTTGATTCCAACACATCATGATGTTTTATTGAGTTTGTGTTTGAGTAGTTACAACAAGTCAAATATTTTAATATCAATTTTAATTTAACTCTTTACTGATGTTGTTTGAAGCTGCAGAAGACTCAGGGAAGTTTTTCCAGGAGGTTAACAACTGAAATGTGAAAACTGATGCACAAACACAAGGGGGCGCCATCCTCCTGCTAACCAGGGATGTAGTGGAGGTTAAAGCGCCTCAACTCTTCAGCTGTCTACAGGTTTAATAACCTAATACAGACATGTATCAAGAAATATATGGGAAAAAATCTGTCTGGAACAATAATGTTTTTTTTGGGCAAAACATTATAATTTCTACATTAAAATCTTTAAAAAACATCGATTCTTTTTACCTCATTAAAAATTCGATAATCTATAAATATGCTAATTTGGTTCATTTATAGAAAAAATATGTAATCAGATTACAGTTACACTTAAAGGGGATTATTAGCAGGATTACAATTTTAAAATATATCAATCAATCATATCTTTAAAAATAACAAATTGTTGATGCTAAAAATCTTCTATTTTTTTTTTCTAATGTTACATTGTTCTCTTATCTTATGAAATACACTTTCATCAATACTTCTTACTGATATTTATTTTTCTCTTATCTTTAATTTACATATTTGGTGTTGAAATATTCCAAAAGTAGCAGAAAGTAATTTAATATTGTGATACTTGGATTAGGTTACTCACTACATTTTCTATAAGGTATACTAATTGTACATTTTCAGAGTACAGTTTTTGAGTGCAGAAGGACTTTAAGAACAAAACAATAAGATTTATAATAAAAATGCAAGGTGTAACACATCACGGTTACTGATTAGTGGAGGGAAACTGCTGCAATTCAAATTAAAATAAAGAAATAACTTTGTTTATCCATTAGGAACTTAATTTCTGTGAAGGTCTCAGTCCATATACAACACATAACCAGACATAAGACAAACAAAGAGTAAACAACATACATACAAATGCAATTACAAAAAGGTTTAAAATACTGGTTTTAAAATGTTTAAAATATGTGAGCTCAGGCATTAATGAGTCTGATGGAGGTACAAAGCCTGACATAGCCTGCTTCCTGTAGGAAGTGACCTGTATGTATTGGCTGTATAAGATAAGATAAGATAAGATAAGATAAGATAAGATAAGACTTTATTGATCCCTGGCTGGGGAAATTCACTACAGCAGCTCCAGATACAACACAACAAGATAAGAAAATACACATTAAATAAAACATATAATGAAAACAGAATAAGAGAATAAGAGTTACACTTTATACAGCTTTTTATTCAGATGTGCTTGACATGGAGCATTGCACAGGTTATATAAAATAGGCTTTAGACAGGGCAGAAATAAATTCATCTTTTAAGACTTTTTTGTTTGTTTGTTTGTTTGTTTTTTTTTAGCAAACAACACAGACACTGACTGACAGACTGTATGTAGTGTGTGTTTGAATAAATGTAAATACCCTGCGCAGACCGGTGGTGCTCTGTGTGGGTGGTGTGAGCTCCTCCACGGTTGTCATGACGTGGTCCGCCCGCCTGTGTGCCTCCCTCCCCCCGCCGTCCAGTGAGCGACACACCGCTGAATCAACGCAGCAGCCTCCGCCAACAAGTCAGCTCCCCCACCGACTCAGACACGATTTATTTGAACCGGAGAACAGCCTGTCTGTCGGTACGTAACCTGTCTGTGTCTGTATTGTTAATATACTATATAAATGTGTTTAGGCAGCCTGGTAACGTTAACCAGCTAGCCACAGCTAACGCTAGCGTTTAACTAAGGCTAGCTGGTGCTAACCATTAGCGGTAGTTAACAGACAGTCGACCATGATATGTGTCGGTGTTTCCAGCTGCTATTTGTAAGCAGACTACACAGCATGTGGGGGGGTTAGGTAGTTGAAGCTTTAAAGGCTGAATATGACACTAATATTAGTCCAATATGTGGATTAATTAGTTAGCTAAACCGGCTAGCTCACCGGTACACACATGAATTAATGTTTGTTGATTGTTTTTTAAGACAATCAGTGCCACCTGTTAATTAACTGAACTGATTTTCCTTTTTTTTGTTAATCTTATTGATTGTTTGTAGGTTTTAATCGATGCTTCCATGTTTGTTGTTACCTGGGGCAGTTTATTAACCCTGCTAGTGTTTGGATGTTGTGCCTTCCTCACACACAGTTTCCTTTACACACACACTTTTTACATCCAGCTTCGTTATTATCAACCACATGTACAATCTAAATGTGTGCAACAAGTGATAAGTGGGATGATTGTCCTGTTCAGATCAGGTGTCACCACTTCAATGGACCATGTTTTGGCTACCAGAGTGAATACAACAGGTTAATTCATTGTATGTATATTCCCTGCCAAGAGACCTCTCCCCAGGTGGAAACAGCTCTGAATCTGCAATGGCTGAGAGGACATGAATTGGCTATTTGTAGATCCAAGTCTCGCTCTGTTGCCTCTTCCCAAGTCGACCACTTCTGATTGTTAGTAAGATATGTGGCAGAGATGTGATATGGTGCAGCCGGCTGAGAGTAGATCTGATAGGAAGTAGGTGGGAAAGTCTTTTTGTTGCTCTCCAAAGGGGGCCGCCACGGCCAAGTTTTTGCTATCTTCCCTCGGATCCTGTTATGAAGTTGCGGTTCTGCTACGTTGCATAGACACTACATTGTGTTTGACACAGAAAGAAAGCATCACGTCGCCCAGAGACACTGTTATTACGTAGCTTTCCCCCACTGAGGACATGAGAGACTGTTTATATTCAGGGCAAGTCAGAGCTTGTGGGAGTCAGGTGTGAAGGAATATGCCTGTTGGTGTCTTAAGTGAATTCTGTTCCCGAGGGTGCTACGTGTTAAACTGCAGCGGAGCTTTCAAAGGGGAAGTCAAACTAAACGGATGCAGGATTTGCATTCGTTGTGGGGAACTCATTTTGTTTGACAAAAGATGGTAATTTGCAAGCCAATGTGACATGGAGGAGAGACACTGTTCAAGCCAGCACTCTTCAAGGTGTTATTGTGCCCTCAGGCATTTACAGTAGGTGTGAATTGTATAGTGTGTAGCCCATTCAATAAAGGACAATGAAAGAACTTGGCCTAAAAAGAATGACTGAGTATCGCGCGGCTTTCCTTTTTGTCGTTTCACTTTGAAGAAGACCAGCTTTTTTTATGGGGACACCGGCGCAGTGTGGTGGTGTGTTAGAGGAGTGGTCATAGAAATAACTGAGGAAAATTACAGTTTAAAACACACACACACACACACACACACACACACACACCACAGCTGGGCGTGGGTCAGAGGAGAAAGCAACAGTGGCCCATGGCCTAGCCAACTTTAATGAGTAGTTACTTTACCATTGCTATGGAAATAGCTCTCCTTTGGTCTGCTGCAACTGTGTGCAGAGACAGACGCATTTAATATTATTATGTGTCGCCCATGCTGAGCTTTAACCCTGAGAGGTCGCAGAAACTTCCAGTAATGCTGATAAATATCTTAAGCTTCTTCAGATGTAGAGTGCTCAATACTTTTATTCCCATTTGTCTGCTGATCTCAAAACAACCTATCAATGTTCCCGTCGAGACTGAATGCATTCATCCACTCGCACTGTGTTTTTACAGGCTATGATGAGGTGGTGACCCTGGGTCAGCCAGGCCGTGAGATGATTGCAGCTTGGCACAGAGAAAAGACGGAGCAGAGTGATTGAGAAAGAAGAATGGGCAGGAGCGTCTGGGGCTGCTGGCAAGGCGTCGTCTCCACCGCAGTGCTCTACGGCTCTCTGGCCTTGTTTACCTCCATCCTCCACAATGTGTTCCTCCTCTACTACGTGGAGACATTCGTGTCCATCTACAAGATCGATAAAGTCTCCTTCTGGGTGGGAGAGGTGAGTGACGAGAGGCCTGGCTCTGTTGCTGCGTCGGTTAAACACGTGATCTAAATTTTGTAGTCCAGGCTTGACATGTAGCACTAATTTACGAGTTCAGTGTTGCTGTGTGTCAGCAGTGGTTTCAAATGTTGCATGTCAGTCCTGCTAAGCAGTTTAGTAGGTGGCTGCCATATTAAGCCTCAGTTTTCTACCATTAAATGAAGAAAATGTAATAAGGCTGAGCCCTACAGAAAACAAGCATCATGGTTACCTGATGATCTTCTAGTCAGATAGCATGTTCTAGCTTATCAATAAACCTTATTATCCTTAATTAATTGATTTTTTAAAAAGCATTATTGTTTTCTTATCTGCCGCTCCACAGACCGTGTTCCTTATATGGAACAGTCTAAATGACCCTCTCTTCGGCTGGCTGAGTGATCGCTCCTTCCTCAGCTCTCCTCAGTAAGTGTCATCTTTCTCCTTTTTTTATTGACAACAAAACACTGTCGTAAATAATGTTATGCATTCAAAACATTGCAAAAAAACAGAACTGCCTACAACAACTTCTTAAATTAGGCTTCCTTAACATAGATGTGACTTAAAAAAGACAGGTCAACAAGAATAATTAGTGATTATTAGTTTATAATGTTTTTTTTTTTGTCTTAGCAAATTGTCATTATTTATTGCCGTCCCAAGCAAAGAAAAAGACCATGATTTTAGAAGATACAAAAACCTGTGCTTTAGCCTATCTCAAGATATGTGAGATACACAAACAATAAAAACTAGGTTAGGTCTGAGAACAGGTTTTTTTTATTTTCAGTTACACATCCTCTTTTAAGAGTTAATTATAGCAAAAA
This sequence comes from Dicentrarchus labrax, assembly GCF_905237075.1. Classification (NCBI taxonomy): domain Eukaryota; kingdom Metazoa; phylum Chordata; class Actinopteri; family Moronidae; genus Dicentrarchus; species Dicentrarchus labrax. Next base: position 19,066,966 of record NW_026136712.1, on the reverse strand, counting down.
AAACTCTTTCTCCTTTCCTTGAGAAGAGAGGCAAATAACAGACAACTGCCTTAAATGTCAACATCATGTAGTTCCTGAAATTTATATCAACACAGCCCAGCAGAGAACTGAGAGAGATACTGATGATTAAAAAACATGAATGTCAACTTTCTACCCATATGTTTTTTTTCACACATTTAACACATCACCTAGGATATGTTTCTATTTTGGCACGCACTGTATCTTATCTTATTCTGAAATGTCCTTCTACATTCTGACATCTGTATGCCCTCCAAACCTTCCTGGCTTCCCGGTCGACCTGCAGATTTATACCACCGTGCTTCCCGCTCACATTGCACAACAACATCTCAGAGCTTTGTAACACATTTATATGCACACGCAAATGTTTCAGCATTAACTCTTTTATCAGCTGCAGTAATCCTCATGAGGCGAGGGAAACGCGTCATCAGAGCGATAATTGTCAAACATAAAGGGCTGCCATCTGTGTTTGCGTTTCATATTTGTCATAAGGCGGTGATGTAACGAAGTTGGATCACGTTATTCTGTGTTATATCTACATCCTTAAACCTGAGTGCCCTGGTGTTGTACAGCAGGGACGTGCACCATTTCGCCTTTGATTGATTTTATATGATTTGACAATCCTGTATTTACATAGGTTGCAAGGCTCGAAGTTCACTTTTTTTCCTCTGTGTCCCGCAGCTTGTTTCTTGTTTATTTCTAACTACTTGATCAGTAAATGCACTGCTGCAAACTGTGTGTAAACTTGTAAACTCACTGCAGGGACTTCATATGTTTGAAGTAAATCCACAAAGGAAGGGAGAAGATCAAATAAACAATTTAAATATTTGCAGATTCTAGCAAACTATTTACACAGAAGCTATTAGGAACACCCTAATCCTGAGATCCAAGGAAGAAAGCGTGAGGAGAAGGTCACACACCACGCCTACTGACACAGAGCAAGAGGAGAGGGAGAGAAGTTGGCAGAACTGAATTGAATGAATCTGAATAAGTCGCTTGATGCTTTTTAGAAATAGAGTCACTAAGTGGGTCTGAAAAGTTGCCAAATCTAGCAGGAAAGTTGGCAAATTGAAAACACACTATTTTGTGTTTGTAAGCGCATGTGTGACGTTGCGTAGCGCTCGTGCCGGGGGCCACCGCACATTTTTCACATTTGAACACCTAACAATTAAGATGAAATATATGTTCCATGACGCGTAAACGCGATGGCTTCATTCGTAATGATACATTTCTCTACTGTCCCAGAGTTGTCTCAGACACTGTGTCTTTGTGTCCCAGGTGCTATTTTTATTGCCTCCGGGACTTCTTTAATTTAGCTGATGGGTTGGTTATACAGTATGACATTAGCCATGATAAACTGACTCCTAATAAATCATCTGCCAACAAAACAGAGTCAAATAGCTGGAGAGTATTTAAATAGATCTGTTAGCCTTGTCTGTCCTGTACTCAAAATATTTATCCTGTTGCACCTGAGACGCTGCTTAATTATCACAAAACTTGCATTTTTATATCATTTCTGCAGATTTCTTTTAATTTTTGTTTGCTTTTCCACCCAGGTCAGGCTCTCCGATCACAACTCCAGAGGTGGTGCTGAAGCGCTTGAAGGCCCTCTCCACAAATGGCCCTCTCTTCGCACTGTCCTTCCTGGCCTTCTGGGTGGCCTGGGCCAGACCCGGACTGCAGTTCTTGCTGTGCCTGTGTCTGTACGATGGTTTTCTCACTATGGTGGACCTCCACCACAGCGCCCTGCTGGCTGACCTTGCCGTGTCCGCCACCGATCGCACGCGCCTCAACTTCCACTGCTCTGTGTTCAGCGCTCTGGGCTCATTCTCCGTGTTCCTGTCGTACTCCTTCTGGGACAAGGAGGACTTCTACTCGTTCCGTCTCTTCTGTATGACTCTGGCAGCTTTTTCCATCTTGGGCTTTTTTTTAGTGTCTCGGTTGCTACGGGAGCGCTTCCAAAAGGAAGTCCTTCTAAGACAGGATGAGGCACAGACACTCAAAGAGTAAGGGGTTTTCCAACAATCTTAAATCTGGAATATGTTGTTGTTTTTCCACTTAAGCTCACTCACTCTCCTCTCGATGTTTCCATTGCCCAGGCTGAGCGTTGGCCATGCTCCACTTACCCACCCGGAAAAACCTGTCACCATTAAACAGTACCTCAAGCAGCTCTCCAAACACAGGAACTTCATGTGGTTTGTGTCAATGAACCTTGTCCAGGTAAGATACTAATCACATTGTTTGTGCTACGAGTGCTAGTAGAGATTAGAATAAGAGGATTATATGGACAGAGTTAATATTGTGTTGGTTATCATGGAAGTCTCATACTACATAGATACGGCACAAGTATTAAAAATAACATGTAAAAAGTCATGTTGACCCTATTGAGTTTATATCTTCTTAGAGTTTGCTAAAATGTAACTAATTATTTCTTTAAATAACCACAGAGATTGAATATATGGAGAGAGAAATAGTTATGTCAGTTTTATATATATATATATATCCCAGAATGAGAATTCTGAAATACATTGATGTATTTTAGAAAATCCTGTGATACAGTAGCTCATTAGCAGCATAATGTACACCTTTAGTCTTTCAGTGATTAGTTTTTTTATTCGATCTACTCGGTGACATTCTTTTGTTGTTTCTGCTTCCCCTACAGGTGTTTCACTGCCATTTCAACAGCAACTTCTTCCCTCTTTTCCTGGAACATCTCCTGTCTGACAATATTTCAGCCTCTACGGGTTCAATCTTACTTGGTAAGATTCCTGTAAGAGACAGGAAGTAACTCGCACATTCAAGTTTCAAATCCATGTTTGATGGTGCTAGAGCTAGATAGATAGCAAAACAGACGAACTGAATACCGGAGTAACTATCATAGCACTATTTAGACTAAAGGTTTAAGGAAATCACTGCAATGATGTTGGATTTAAATGCAAAATGTAATCTAATTCTGGCTATAATAGAATATATTTCTCTTTTCATATTAATTTGCCATTCATCTTTTTTTTTTTCTTTATTTACAATTACTATTCTTTCTGCTGATTTATATATAATTTTTTTTAAATCCAGCTCTGCTTCTGCTCCCACGCAGGCATCTCTTACATTGCCCCGCACCTGAACAACTTGTATTTCCTGACACTGTGCCAGCGTTATGGGGTTTACCTGGTTATCCGCTGGCTATTTATGCTCAAACTGGGACTTAGTGTGGTTATGCTGCTGGCAGGGGCTGACCACATTTATCTGCTGTGCATCTTCATTGCTAGGTATGGCCACGCACACACATCAGCACACGCTTCAGGGACCCGATGTGTGACAGCTTGTACTTTTGTTTGCTTCTTTTGTTTTTATGAAGTTCATCGTTGAAAATAGTAAAATTCCTTGTATATGTTCAGATACTTTAAGTTGATTCTGATTATTTTCATGTCTGAATACAAACACTGAAACACATATCAAGGACAAGAATCCAAGGTTAACTCAATATTTGTTACATGCCGTATCCAAATATTGTGCTAACACTTTTTTCCTGGAAAAGTGTAAATGTTTCACCAGTTTGTGTCTCTGTCACTGTGAGAATGAGCAATTTATTTATGTGCTTTATTTATGTAGCCCAGAATGATTTGCCACACAACACCCTCTATCCATAGACCCGCAATTCAGATGAGGAAACAAACAGTTGACGGAAATAACAATAGTTAATTTAGAATATAGAGAAACCGAATAACAATATTAAATAAATTAAGTGCTAATATATTTAACGAAACTTTAAATTTTGTGCCCCTGAAGAATAAAAACAGGGTTTCATTTAGGCAGGTCGTCGCCTTATTCCATTACTGATGTCAAATAACTATATTTTTATAGTTAACAACAGGACTTCAATGCTGTCTCAAGCGCTCAGCAGGCAGGCCCTGTGTGTGGTTAGTCATGTTGGTCACAGTCACAGTGGTTGTTAACAGCGTGTGAATGCCTATGGTGCTTTCTCTCAAACCTTCAGGCTGAGGTGATACAAAAACATCAGCCACAAGTGATAAAGCTGTAACTCTATTTCACACACAATATAATGTGGTTTTGAGCACACAGACACGCCTAAGGACACTGTATTCAGTCACAAACTGTAACCACTCCCCCTCCTTAGAGAAAAACAAATAGACATGAATGATAATTGACACACCTTCAATTAATGGGAATACTCTAAAGTAGAACTGAACATAAACAACTTGTAACAATTAAAACTGCCTTTTCTGTTTTATATTATAAAACATCTTTAAAAATGAAAATTAAATAACAGTTGACATTTCCAGCTGTAAGACTCCACACTGTTGTGGCTGGAGACGTTAACCTGACTTCTCTTCCTCCCAGTAACCGGGTGTTTACAGAGGGCACGTGCAAGCTGCTGAAACTGGTTATTTCCGATCTGGTGGACGAGGACTTTGTGGTCAATCGGCGTCAGCAGGCCACCTCTGCGCTCCTCTTCGGGATGGTTGCCTTGTTGACCAAACCTGGCCAGACATTCGCCCCTCTCATTGGCACCTGGCTGCTGTGTGTTTACACAGGTACAGACATACTAGAATTCCACCCTTATCTAGGATCAGTGTCTATGTCAATTAACATATAAACCGTTGAAACCTTTTGAAAGAACTGTTGTGAAGATCAGAATCAAAGTGTGACTTGCACAACAAGTTGAACTGGACCACTTGAACCACCCAGATCCTTACACATCATGTCCTGATACAATTTGTATCAGTAAAGTTAGTATAGCCAGCCTAAACAACAACCGTACTCATTAAATATATAGCGTTTACTGTGTGAAATGGCACACTTGTGTTTTCACTGTAAGGTTAATGTTGTATTTCATAAAAGTGTTTTTATGATGTTAGAGGAGTGGGACTTTGTTTCAGGCTCTGCTATAAAAGACAGTAGGAAAACCAGTAAGGAACAATTTGTGTCTTTTCCCCATCCGTGGACAGTCAGAGTGAACTTATTTCTGTTTTTGGTAGCAGCAGTATTTTATTTTCACCAGAATGCAACTGGTCCAACAGCCAAGAAAATAAATAAATACAGTTTTAATTATAAACTAATAGTTTGATGTTTTTGGAAATATGCTTATTCACTTTCTTTACAGAAAGATGGCAGATACTTTTGGACAGAGCTGGCTGAGCTTCATATGTAGCATACAGCCGTGACAGTGTTGACCTTCTCATCTAACTCTAAGCAAGAAAGGAAATAAATATATTTCCCAAAATGTAAACTATACTTACTACTATACCGTCCAAAACCTAACAACTTCTATGTTTAATTTATTTTGTCATTAGGGTCCTCTTCAGTAGTGCGATTCATATAAAATGTTTTGCATACTGCCTCTTTACAAAGACCCATCCATTCATTGTCTGAATTGATCTGTGTTTTGTGTGCACTGAAGGAACTACTTTTTTTCTCTTCCCCAGGTTATGATATTTTTGAGAGGGAACCTGTAAAGGACTCTCTGGTTTCTGTGCCTGATGTTGCCGCTGGTTCAGGGACTCCGCCTCTGCGCCTGGGCTGCTTCTACATGTTGGTGTTCGTGCCTATCACCTGTGCCCTGCTCCAGCTCGCAGCCTGGTCTCGCTTCACGCTTCACGGCCGCAAGCTGCAAGGGATCAAGACCCTGAGGCAAGGGGCCCAGCACGGCAACCTTATCGATGTCAAGGCCATATGAACTGAATAGAGCTGCCCCGAGGCTGCACGCAGACACTTTTAACTTGTCAGGTGTACAACCCCCTTTGAGGAAGAGATGAAGGCTGCTCTGATGTCTTCACTCTGCAGCCCAGCCTGGTTTGCAAGAATATGAACCACTACACGACATGTGGCTTCGTGGACGGGGAAGAAAATGCACAGCAGGCTGACAAATCCCACTGGGAAGATGGAACAACATTTTTAAAAAAAACAACAAAAAAAACAGAAACCTGCCTTATTTTTTATATTTAAATATTTACCTATATTTATATTTGAACAGATGACCAAAAGATAAAGTAGAACCAATCAATCCTTTTGGATGTAGACGGACCAAGGTGACAACTATTCGTTGTGCAGCACCAAAGGGGCGGGGTGCCCTCTTTTAAAACTGTTTGTAAAGCATAATTCTGGTCAAGAACACAGTCTTGAGTGCCCTCGCTGCTTGTGTGATTTATCCATAACATCAGCCTGATTCAAACACCAGGAGGAGAGGAGGTTAACCACAGAGCTCCAGTTGTGATTTCTAACGTTATTAACAAGGTGAAGGAAATGACATAAAACTGCATTAATGTGTTCAGAGTGCCATTCATACTGCATGGAACCTGCACTTCAGAGCTGATTAACTATTTTACTGTTTCTTTACATTTACACAGAAGGCCCTGCCAGTTTGATGTCGAGATGTATTTTCTGATATTTTAAGTATTGATGATGTTTTTGCACAAAACTGCCATTTGTCTGATGTACTTCTAACTTTCTGATTGTGACATACATTATGTACTGTGGTAAAGAAAATTGGAATTAGGAAATTCTGATGGTAACCATTTTGCCATTTCACTTTTGTAATTTTTCAGATTATACAAAGAATGTGCAGCATTACCATAAATAAACCTCATTTATGTTTGAAGTTAACTTGATCTCTGCACCTTTTTTTTTTTTTTATGAGAAAAAAGTAAAACCACTATGAAGACCATTCAGATGCAACAGATAAAAGAAACAGTGGGTTTATTGGAAGATGCACATTATTAAAACTGGAAATTGTTGGACCGTCTGTGCAAAATGTCAGGTAGGGAAGTGAAATCAAAAGTCTAATCTGGAAGTGTTGATCCTGAAACTTCAAGGTATTGTTTACAACCACTAAATGAAGCACCAACCACTTGCAGTTTCAGTCATTTTCCCAAGTAGCTCTAGTTGTGGGAAAACAAAATGTTTCACGTGTGTATAAAGGACATTTATAGGCTTGCAATGTGCTTTCAGGTCAAGACTTCACTGCATGTGAATGTCATCAGCACCATGAAGATAACTGGGACAATTATTGTGAATCAGAAACACGCCTGAAGCCATTCCTTTATTTGAAGGGTTAGAGAAAACTGGTGCAATCTGTTTGATTTCACTGCAGTTACACTTCGTCTGTAAGACACCTGACATTGTTCAGCAGTGTCTTATGTAGAATTGTTACTTTAAGGCCATCCATTTTCCAGTACAACCTCAGCCTTGATTTGAGAATTATTTTCAGTATACACCAGTGACCTGCTTGAGGTCCTAGGACGAAAATGTCCGGCTGCTGGGCCACTGTTAAACTATCTCGCACGCCATGCAACACGTTTATCCAAGCTGGAACTAATTTACTATAGGAACATGCAATATAAGCCCAAAACTACATTTATAAAGGTCTTAAAACTAGATTTTGATACCAGGACCCCTCTCAAGACAAGGCATCAAGATCAGGTCTCTAGTTTTCAGTTGATAATGTGCTTTAGTGGTGCATACTCCCCCAATTTTCAATAACCTAGCGTAAACCACCTGACACAAAGTAAACCTAGGGCCATGAACCATATTTTGAGTTTGAATTAGATTAAGCAACAAAAAAAATGGAGTACAATTAAACATATGTTCATTATTTTGTGTATAGGTATATTAAGTACAAGCTATCTCTTTGCCCGTTTGAGAGGCTGTGAACTATCGATGAGTGCGTACTCTTTACGTCCCCTCAGTAGGATCCGTTTTAACGGCTAAACTGCTTCGTAGACAGTTGTTTTTGGAATAATTCTTTATTTTAACGGGAAATCTAAGAAAACCTCACAGATTTTAACACTTAACACGACCGGAGACCAACTTTTTGTACTGGGAGGCTTCCTGTGCGAAGACGGAAGTAGCGGGAGGTAATCCTCTCCTTTTGTTTCGACTCCTTGTGAGCACAGCGCATGCGCACAGTTTCTAGACCTTTTATTTTTTCCCCTTTTAACTGTATTCCGTTGTTTTTAATTAGACAGATACTCATGTAAAAGCATTTCTTGACAATTATGTTTCATTTAGCTAACTTTAAACGCTAGCAAAACTCTCCAAGTGCGATTTTTAACCATATGCAACCTGTAGCAACGCATCGCTACCCGTCATGCACCGCGCGCCAATTTTATGTCGTCCAGCGCTATCGTTTAATTCATATAAATCTATTTTTGCATCACTAAATGCAAATTGTTTGATCCGTATGTGTGTCTTACTTTAAGTTGATTATACACAATTAAAGATAAAAGTTGTATCGGCGGAGTGCCACCATCACTGTAGAGTGTATGTCGGAGAATGACTTGTTCTTGGTTTCCTCTAAAGGGGCAGTACACTCATGTTTCTCTTCAGATCGTATAAATCTTTCGCCTTTTACTAAAGATTTCCGTGGAGAGGAACAATATGAGTTCAACCTAATTTTTTGATGCCCTGCCTTGTGCGGGGCTTCCTTTGATTGTCAAATATAAATTATAAATGAACTATTTTCCAATAGTTGTGTAGCTCAAATACAAGTGTTGTACTGGTCCGTCAGTGGCAACTAGTGTTAGTCTGTGGGAGTTATACAGTGTTGAACGTATTAACATAAGTTTAGAATTAACCACCGATAAATGTGATTATTTAAATGTGTTTTATATTGTAACAGTGCTACATTATACTTCATATTGTATGTACAAAGAAAACTGGTGAAACCAACCTTTAAACTTCTTAAAAAGTAAATATAAGTAATAAAACAACACATTAATAATGCTTCATTATGCTTTGTTTTAACTTATCTAATGTTCGTGCCATATTCAAGTAGTTTTTGGCAAAGTTATTTGGAGTTAGAGTTCTATTATTATGTCTTTTTAACCCCATATTAATTACACTAGTTGAGAAAATACATTTCTTTATACAAACTGCCCTAAATCCAAAGAAAAGTGACACACAGACCAACATACAGATGGGTGACAGCCAGGTAAAGGTAAGACCTGAATGAATGAGTGGAGAAACATGACATTGTTATTGAGTGACTGGGTGAGAATTAAAATGATGTGAAGCAATTAAAACACCCTTAAAAATAAAGTTTCTGTCTTTGAAAAAGAGGTTGATTGCATTTAACCTGGAAATCCCGCAGAGGACAAACGCATGCACCAAATATGGTGAAGCAGTGGTAACAGCAGCAACTAATGCACATACAGAGACAAACAAACCTCCTTGTGTGTTTTCTTGACATTTACACAACAGAATCTGTGGTATTATAATGACTTATCGAGTTGTAAACACTTCCTTGTGCTCTTTTGTGTGCCTATCATCAAATAATGAGTATAGTAGTCTGCTTTAATGTCTACATTTGAATTCAAGAAGTTTGTTGCTGTTGTAGTGTTGCTGTGCTGGTAATGGAGTAATGCCTGAATGAATCACCACCCTGCCACTCTTTCCACTCACCCCCTCCTCCTCTCTCTGTCAGTGAGGTGCCATAAAGAGAATGCACGAATATCAAGAATACATTGGGAACTATGGTGGAAGTCAAACTTCCCATTTCTTGTGGCTTTTGTGCTGTAATGCATCACCTCGCCTCTTTCAGTACAGAAACACGCACAGAACAGGAAATAAGAGCTCAGTAGGCGAGCAGAAACAATACATGTATGCGGCAGTTTGAGCTCTGTGACTCCGGCGCCTTAGATACAAAACTGCTTCAAGGTTGTCTGAGCGACATCCAATGACGGGAAATTATTGGAAACAAAATCAGGCAAGTAGACAAAATATTATCCCACACTGAAGCTTCGGGATATGTTAGTTCTCTTATTTTTGAGTCTGTTTTTTTAGCTTGAAATTGTATTCTAATTCATTGAAGCTTACTTATTAACTCTACCTTTTGTAAAATAATATAGAACAAACTAAATCAACATGACACTGTGAGTTAAACTTAACTTGGAAATGATTTGTAGATTTCTCAGTAATTTTCCTTCATGTTTATTTACTATTTTCTTTATTTATTTTTTTTTAGCATTTTCTCTATGAATTTTACAATGCACATAGAATATCAGCATTCATAAGTTAACTCACACCTAATTAAACTAATGTAAATGTTAAGATTTCTTAATGTTTCTAATATATGTACTATAGGAGACAACAAACAGCTGTAAATACTGAGTGATTAATGGATGAAACATATCCTGATAAGTCAAACTGAGATTGCTAGGAGACGTCTGACTGACGCTGAGACGCAGTTGGTGCAGGCTTCCTGTTTTGTGGCTAAGCAGTTTTCAGTATGCTGCTCTCGTGGTCTAAGACTAAGTTTGAGTTGAACTTGTTTTGCAGCAAATGGAAACAACTTCCTGTCTATTCCTGTGCACAGAAATAGAGTTTTTTTTTTTTTACCTCTGCCAGCCTACAGGAACCTTTCTTGTAAATCAGAAAGCGTATGATATTGTAAATCTCTAAACATGGACGGATTATTGGACGAGGCCACTGAGCACAGGCATGGGGCCCAAGGGGTCACACAAAAACAACAACAAAAGCGATAAAAAAACAAGTACAGGGATGCAAAACAGCGAGAAACATATACAAAACAATCATAAGGACACTCAAAATGACGACAAAGAGATACATGACTACAAACAGGATGATCACAGGAGAGATACAGAACAACCACAGAGCGACTACAAAAAGATGCAAAATCACTACAAAGAGACATAAATCAATAAAAGGGATGAACAATAGACAACAAAAGATATAAAATGACAATATAGAGGCACAAAATGACTACAAAGAGACTCAACATGACTATAAAGAGAAACAAGACAACCACAAAGATTTATTTTCAGTCTGTGTGTCTTGCTGCTATGTTGAAGCATGGGTGGGCTTTCACATGTCTGTGCCCAGGGGCTGTCTCATAATACTTCCATGACATTAACATGCCAGCGGGAATCAAGGTGAAAAGAGGTAACGTGTTTCTGTAGGTGGAAGTGTGTGTGTGTGTGTGTGTGTGTGTGTGTGTGTGTGTGTGTGTGTGTGTAGTAACTGTAACCCACTGACTGAATTTTGTTCAATTTCACATTTCGTTTATTTCCAGCTCCAGGATGTCAACACTGTATCCACATTAACACAGAGGCCGCACGGGTGCACCGGAGCATGGAGCTAGTGTCAGTGCAGTATCACTTTGAGTATACAGCGAAGGATGGTCGCCTTGTGTCCATAAAGCCCAATGAAAGCTACATCCTGATCTCCAAGACCAATGAGCACTGGTGGCACGTCCGCAAAGACCAGCACGCCAAACCCTTTTATGTCCCTGCGCAGTATGTGAAGGAGCTGAAGCCTGGTCCTCATAAGTTGGATTCATCTGAGTGTGTGACTGACAGGAAGCCAGCGGGTATGGCTGGCGTAACACCGGTGATTCGAGTATCAGCTCGGGATATTTCAAGGGAGACGCACCGCTTCTCCACTTTTGGCTTCTGTGAGGACATACCAGATGTGAAGCCCTGTGAGACTCTGATGGGAGAGCAGACCACCAGCAGCTCCGCACACACCCCGGATAATATAAAGAAACGCAATTCAACAGGTTTTTCATTTAACTCGGCAAAACCTCTGCAAACTGATGGCTCGCAACTGTACGCAAAAGTGCCAAAGGTCAGAGACGAACAGTCAAAAAGCTCGCCGCAGGATGATAAAGTAGAACAGCCACAGGCTCTTCTACACGATGACGATATGGACTTCCCTTTACCCCCTAATTCACCTATTTATGACACCATACCACAGCTAAACTTACCAGAATTTGACATTTCTGAGCTGCCTGATCCTGTTGATTTAAATGACACATTAATGTTTGAGCAGCAGAATTTGAGTCAAACAGCAGAAGCGACTTCTTCTGCTGACACACTTCCCATGGAGAAGGTAAGGTTTTCATTCAATATGACTTTTTTTTTTTTTTTATTGTTTTCATTCATCATTCTGTAGTCTCACTCAAGCATGAGGTATGAAAATATGGCATGAGTTCACAGCCAGGAGAGGGCGCACTTTTATTATGTAAAAAGGTAAACTTGGTCTACTGCAGTAAAGTGGTTAAAGAAGGGTTCATGTTGTCTTTGAATATTGAATTAAAGTAGACTTTTTTTGCACTGATGAACAGCAAAACACCCTTATATATATATATATATATATATATACCAAAATGAAACAAAGAGATCTAAATGAATTAGGAATATAAAATAAACATCGCTCGTTTGCACTTTAAGGGATCATAGGAGAAAAAGGTGAGGAACTCCTGCCCTTTATTGATGATACAGTGTTAGTAAGCATGATGAAATCTCAGCCCACTTAAACTTAATGTCATACTTCAGTGATTTCACTTCCTGCGAACCAGATCTCATAACTTTCATTTATCTAGAAGGTGAAGTTCATCAAGTGTAAACACTGTAGCGGGGTTTATTGTGGTTAAACCGTGGGGGTTCTGGGCGTTTTGGAGTGGGTGGACATTTGGAGCAGTCCTGGGAAGAATACATGCCAATTGTTTAAACTTAAAAACTTGCTGACTTGCAGTTTTCACCAACCATCCTTCATTCAGATCCAGAAGTTGAGTAACATAACAGAACTATTAAAAAACACAAGTACTCATCATAATCATAAGTGATATATTGAAGTATTATTATAGTATTATTATAAATATTATATTTTCACATTATTATTATTATTATTTATTATTATTAATAAATTGATACTATATTTTAATGTTGTGGTTGGTCTAAGTGAAATTAATTTGAACTACCTTATATATTTTAAATAAATTATTATGTAATAGTTTTAGTGTTATACTAAGCCTATATATTATATACGTGGATCATTAATTATCTCTGATGCAATACCTTTATGTCTATATTACTGTTTTAGTTGAGGTGGAGCTCTGTTTAACCACGTTTTATACTGTTGTGTATAAAAATGCATGATGTGTTTTGTTTATAAAATCTTAATCTGAAAGTAATGCTGTCAAATGTAGCAGAGACAGAAAAGTACAATATTTCCCTGTGAAATGTAGTGGAGTATTTATAAATGTATGTACAGTGTACACGTAACCTCAAATTCAGCCAAAAAATAACATTTTCGGACTAAAAATATCTTTTACATATATATATTTATATATCCGACACCTTCTTCTTCCTTCTGAAAATCTGGCGCCTACATTACCCACAATGCATGTAGCCTCGAGCTGGTAGTCTCACGAGGAGCGGGCTACTGGTATGGTAAACTCACTTTTTTTTTTTTAATTATCAAAACTTGACTCCAACTGACGCTGACTCTAGTGACATCACTTGAGGCAATTGCGCGCCTCACCCTCTGGAGCCAAAAAATATGACTTTTTTTTTTTCACACATTAGTCCCCAATTTAGACATACTTTGATGTGCAAATTCAACTTTAAGCACACTACTTGAGTAAATCTACTAATTTATTTCCCACTAACTGATTAGGGCTATTCCCTTTGATTAGATTTCAGATACAGACTGAATCACTTGACACTTCCTCGCAGTGAAGGTCCTGACTTGGAATACAGTGTTGGGTTGAGTTCACGGTATGTGTGCCAGCTCATCAGCATATGAATGGCCGGCCAGTCCCCCTTCATGCCATTTGAATGGGCGAAAAGAGGTGTTTCTTGAATACATCAGTAAAAAGCAGCTGATTCAGGGGCTCTAGTGTTGGTCCAGTTTCTGCGGGCGTGGAGTCACTTTCACCGGGTGTGTATTTTATAAATGCTGCTTGAACTTTTCTGAAGTTTGGTGATCTGTTTGGGAAGCGCTGGAGGCTTCTGGTGCGGGAATCGGGCTTTTTTTTTTTTTTTTTTTTTTAAGGCTGGAGGAGTAAAAGAGGGAGGGTTTGTTTTAGGGCTTGCAAATGTTGCGTTACAAGCCAATGGTGTGAGCCTAGAACAGGTAACAAACAGGTAGTGTCGGCTGGGTGGTGTCTTGTGAGGAAAGGAAGGAGTTAAATCCCCAAAGCTGTTCCCCGCAGCCACTCCCAAACCTCCAGCTGCTACCTGGTTTCCCCAGCACCGGTGGCGATCCGGGGAATTGTGATTAACCGCACCGCGGGGATACGGTGAAGCGTCTGTGAATACACTATAACCCATCTCTCCTGCTTCCCTGCGTCTGGATGCAGTTGGTTGAATGTAAGCGACACGGAAAAAAAAACAAACAAACTTTAGTTTCAGGTAAGTTTCACGGAAGTTACCTTTGTTTTTTTGCACCTGTTGCAAGGTTACAGGATAGGAGTCAGTTTGTGAAGGAGAAAGTCTTTTTTTTACTCAGATGTGTGTGGCTCTTTGACTCATGTAATGGCTGCAGCCTCTCCGACTATACCCAGTGATTGTGTGTGCATCATAACACTGTAATTACCAGCACAGCCTTATCGCTTTACAGAGAGGGTTGTATTACTTTAACACCATTAGATACACGGATATACGGATTCCTCCATTTTTTAACAAGTATAATTTGTGTTTCTGTTTCTCCTCCGTGGTGAGGGGGGAGCATGAATGAATCCCCACACTTGTAACATGACTGTGGACGTGCCAGGACCCCTCAAGTGCATTAATTCTCACCCTACAATGGAGGGGCCATCTCCATGGTGATGTGAGGGGGTCTGGCCTGACTCCCAACAAGCAGGGCTTTAGAGCTTTTAGTGCCAGCCCTGCCATCCAGTTGGCCTGTGTGTGCATATGTAATGTGCAGAACTTGCAATTAGCTCGAATGTAGGTCGCTTAATATCCAGGGTGTGTAGGCTGTTCTTTGGTCTCAGATGGGATATTAAGTTCGGTAAGTGGATGACAAATCCAGTTGGGATAGGGAATCAAAAGTTTGGTTAGTTCTAACTTGCAGAAAAAAAGAAAAACACACTTGAATGCATATTCAGGCCTGTTTTGTTTTATGGTGATGTTCTTCTTATTGTTCCATTATGTTGATGTCTTTTCTTATAGCTGTTCATGGCACCAGTTTGTCTGTACTCTTTGTAAGAACCCCTTTCTGAATGTCCGTGATGAATATTGAACACAGCATATCCAATGGATCTTTATCACTTTGTTTAGATAATTGCCACAAGGGGTCCAATGTCCCATTGATCTTTGGCGGCTAAAAAAAAGTGACCCTGTTTTGCCCTCTTCTGCACATCGTAGCCTTGCCAATTGGATATTTTGCCATTTAAAACTGAACTGCTGTGGCCCATTCTTCTTAGCCTCATCGAGAGCACCTCACCTACAAGAGCGCAGTCATTCCTGCTGCTCGGACCAAATCAAATGCCAAAAAACTGCTCCAACAGGTAGTGTGAGAGTGCCTCGTCAGACCTCTTTGTACATGCCTGCATGACACAACACATGAGTCTAACAAGGTGCGTGTAGCTTTCGCTCCCTGACCTGGAAGGGCCTTTCATCTTCACTATTCTTTGGTCATATTGTATAAACTGTTGAAAACTGATGCATTTTTGCTGTTTTCCAGACAGTTTGCAAGATTTACATAGCACAGTCTGTGTCAGTTTGCGCTTTGACGAGCAGCCTAGATGCATCTCACACGCTTGTGCACATTTTTCCATCTGAACTGTATGTTCTGAATGGTTCCTCATATAAGATGTGACAGTACAGAGTTTGTGCCTCTCATGTATTACCATTATATTCAAGTCACAGAGCAAAGCATGCAGGGTAATTTACCACCATATGTGACCTTTCTGAAGGTATTTCCAGAATCCTCAAAGACATTTTCTGTCTGTTGCGTGATAAAAAAGTATTTTTACGCCTTTTGTCAAAGTACACTAACTCAGGTGGCCAGATATGACACATTACTCATTTGTAAAACGTAAGCAAAATATTAACACATTATTTTGTATGAAAATGAAAAATAGTGGAAATAAACATCAAAATTTACCAACAGAATTGATAAAAAAGTGTTTACATTTGGTTGTAACATTGATGAAGGAGATATGTAATTTCTTGGTACTATCCGTGTGGATTATGAATTACAGTCATAACTTGGCAAACAGGTTATGAATCTCTTTTACTGTGCAACAGACAGAATATTCATCATCCACATGATTAGAAGAGTATTTGAGGATTCTTAAAATACCTTCAGAACAGAAGGTCGCTGTGTGTTTCTTTAGAAAAACTCATGTTCATCTCTGTGACTCAGATATAATGTGAACATATGAGAGACCCTCAGTCTTTCAGAAGCATGTTAATGAACAATATGATTATCAGGCTCAGGATTACAATGTAGTGTGCCTATGCAAAGCAAGGTAAGAGAAAGCAGAAAGTCTGCATTTTTCTTGACTTTTGCTTTGACTTTCATCACCTCGAGACATAGACAAATGAACTACAAAGTACAGTAAAGCTAATCTAAAGGGAGCTACAGCTTGTCTTTAGCAAGAATTGAATGAGTCATATGCATGGGAATGTCTTTTGTGTCATTACTATTTGCAGAATGTCTTTGTAAAGTTGTAATGATATGCTCAATTATAGTAATCCTATCTTTTAGTGAATCCTACCTTGAACACAATGGTGTCTTACTGTTGTTATTAGTGCAGAGCAGAAGGTCCCCAAACCAAAAATCACAGCCGAGATCCTGAATATTTTAGACAAACTGTGTTCACTTTGTTTGCATGCTGACTTGCACCTGCAACTAAACATGAAGGTGGCATCTTTGCAAAACAATGGGGTTTCCATTTCCAATTGCCTCAGACAGCATTGCAACAACTCTGTGTAAAATATTTCCCCTCCTACACAGAAGACACTTCACCTTCAGAGAATGAGTGGGAGAAATCTGTCATGAACAAGCAATATCAGCAGGTTTTTGTATGACGGCATGCAGACCTGACCTGAAGTGCAGAGATAAGAACGTGATAAGCTGATGGATTCCACGTTGGGCATTTCTGGAGTTATCCTGGATTCTGGGCCATGAGGAGTGTGATGTAAGAGGGAAGGTGGAGCCAGATTGATTCAATAGCTCAACTGTGTGCTTTGTGGCGTGATTTGGGCCCCAATTTGGAACTCCATTGTTTGATTGGATGAGTGCTAATGTGGTTAAGTAATCAAGCAGATTGCTGCTTCATGCATTGCTGAGGGCAGAGAGTTGTCTGCTCTGTGCTGAAGGGTTTTTACCCTAAATCAGGCTCGACAACGGTCTTCAAGCCTTAAACGCAGTTGTCGAAAAGTAGTGTTATTGAACAGCAGTTTTCAGTTTTTCATATCAGACAGAGCTGCTGTAACGTGAACGATATCTTTCACCAAAATTCAGAAACAGCTGCTTAATGTTTTCATTGTTTTTCTTAGGAACATTTGAATGGCAAACGATCTTCTGTCCAGCCACTGAATGTGAAATGTTGTGGATGTTCCAGGAAGCATTGATTCACCACTGCCATGATACACCCTGGGACTTATAAAGCAATCAACAAGCATAGATGTAGCAGTTAAAGTTGCCCACAACCCTCAAAAACTAATTTGGGATTAACCCTTGCCTCCATAAAAACAGCCACAAGTTGCCCTGCCTGCTGTGTGCAGACGTTGTTCATGTAGAAGGAAGTGTTGATTGAACAATTGGCCCTTAAACCAGACTTCCTGTTTTAAGCATTCATCCAACACAATGTCTCATCAGCCTCTCTAAAGCAGCTCTCTCATTACATTGTGGGAACATTATTGCTTCCCTTTTTTTTCCCTTAATAGAGTGACCTCCTGCGCGAGGGTAGAGTACTGTACAGCTGCAGCACACATCCTTCCTTTGAGTATATCCCTAAACTAAAAGGCACCTTTAAAAAAAGAAAAATGTCAATTTTTTATCATATGGCCACACAAGCAGGAAGTGGGTTGAAGTGACCTGCAAAGTTTATGTTGCTCTCTGCTCTCTATCTAACCCTCTTCTCTGTCTTGTTTTCATTGCCTCTTTCTGCTTTTGGCTCTTAGCACGCAGACAGCTACCCTCTACCCCCTTATCCTGCGCACAGGAATTCATGCATATGAGCACACAAACACAGACGCTGACACACACGCACACACGTCTCACCCAGTCCTCACACAGTCCCTTCCTGCTGCTATTGTAACAGAGCTCACAGTTCTCCTTTCTATCTGGGCTGCAACTGTCGCAGCTGCTGCGAGAGGAGGATGTGTGCCTGAGGGTGTGTTCACAAATGTGCGTTCAGCTCTCTCCCATCACAAGTTGATCAAACGTGGTCGCCGCATGCTTGAGTCAGTTGAGTTTGGTGTTCGTTTGTCCATTTGGATATATGGCTTCTCCAAGTAGAACGAAATAAACATGATGGACATGTACTCGAGGGTTTGGTCAAGTCACCGGGCCAAGCAGGGCTTGACTCTGCCAGTGGTTCCTCAGGTAGGTGATTGCATGGCCATAAGCATTTTTTTTTACTACATTGTAAAATTTCAGTCTCTGTGGTCAGTGTAATTTCAGCCTATATATTTTGATAACAGTCTTGCTTCCTGGTTTGCGTAAACATGTCACCTCTGCAGTTCTTTTCCTGTTCAGTGGCGTAAATAGTGAACTCTCAGTGCTGAATGTTTGTTCTGATGTTTTCGATTTTTAGTTTGGATGTTACAGAACCCTTTTTATGTGTCCTTATTGTGTTAAATGGCATGGACTTTAGTCTCAAAAAAGGTAGTTTTCACCTGCACATAGCAGCAATAAACGCTGTATTCATGTGTTTACGTTTGAATTTGACAGTTTCACTTCTTGACACCTGCTTTCAGTGAGTATTTCAGTCAGTTCTCGAGAACATGAACACGTGATATGATGTGTATTGTCTTACTGATGTACACTATGCAGCTGCGCCAAAATAAAAGAGACAAAAACATTTTACAACTAAACAAAGCGATTTATTTTCCGAAGGGGCAGAAGAAGTATTCAGATCCTTTACTTAAGTTAAAGCACTGATATATTCGTTTAGAAATACTCCTTTACAAGTAACAGTCCTGCATTCAGAATCCTAAGTAAAAACACAAGTATTACCAGCAAAGTGTAGTATAAAAAGTAAAAGAAAAATACCCCCTGTGAGTGATGTATTTGTGCGCGATCTTATTGTTTTTAATGCTTATATGATATATAATATGAGCATCGTTTTCCCACTGTAGCTGGTTGAGGTGTAGCTTGTTTTAATTTCTTTATATGATATAAGGTAATTCAGTGGTTACAACCATGACCTCTTTTGTACATCACTAAACCTTAAATTAAACCACCAGACATCTTTTTGTAAGGTGTCAGACAAAAAGGTTAAAAACGGCTTTAAGCTTTAATAATGCATTGCATTTTATATGATGTGTTTTTGTATGTAAAATCTTGAAAAGTAACTACAGCTGTCAAATAAATGTGCTGTAAAAAAGTACAATATTTTCTTCTGAAAAGTAGTCAAGTAGAAGTATAAAGTAGCATAAAATGAACTTAATATTAGTGCTAAATATAGTGCTTGAGAAAATGTACTGTAGTTGGACTGACGTATTTGCATGCTAGTATCCAGTCGCATTCCCTTCAAAGTGGTGGAAATTCGATCATTATATGATTCACATCATAGCGTTTGCTTATATCTGCTCGCACAGTTTTCCTTTCATTGCATATAGGATGGGGGCATTCCAATGGAGCTATTTCAGACATCATTGATGCAGCTCTTTCATTTCCTCTGTCTGCTTCTGTGTGTTGTGGAATCAATCTGTTTCAGGGTCAGTTGTCTGGTTGTCCGCATTGTTTGCCTCGTGGTTATATTGAGATCAATGATGAAGCAATGTCAGCTAATTGATAACACTGAATAGGCAGCTAACAAACGCACAGTTGATCATGAAATCGATCATTTTATTTTATTATTTTATTATTTTATTTTATTCACTTTTATATTCGTCTGTTGAGCTCCTGAGTCTGTTTGCAGCAAGTATTTGCACCCAAGTGAAAATACTCCATTACATGTTCTACATTACAAGTCCTGCATTCAAAAGCTTACTTCAGTAAACATATGGAAGTTTTAGAATCTAAATGTACCACACTTAAAGGTCCGGTGTGCAGCATTTTGGAGGATGTATTGGTAGAAATGGAATATAATATTTATAGGTATGTTTTCTTCAGTGTATAATCACCCAAATATAGGAATCTTGTTACTTTAGAATGAGCTGTTTTTATCTACCGATGCTGCGGGTCACTTTCCATGTCAGCTGCTGTGTTGAACCACCATTGTTTCTACAGTAGCCCAGAACGCACTAACCAACGTTTCGTCGCCACCATATACTTTCTCTCTTTTGTGCTTGGAAGGGGAAGGTGAAGGTCAAGGGGGTTGCAATCTGCAACTACACCTCTTGATGCCTCCTACACACAGGTCATCTAAACCATTGTGTGTGTAAGTAGCATTTTACTGTAATGATCGGTTGAGGTGGAGAAAATGTTAACTAGCTGGTAGAGCTGGTGCCCCATGTGCCGGTCCTGGGTCCTGGCTGCAGCGGCCGAGGGTTCGAGTCCAACCAGAGGCCCTTTGCTGCGTGTCTTCTCCTTTCCTGTCCATCTCTCAAGCTGTCCGGTCAAATAAAGTATTCTTACTTTATAAAAGAAAATAAGACTTAATGGACTCAATTACGCACTAAAATGACCTGATAAAAAGGTTTTTGTGCACTGCACTTCTGTCAAATAGATGTAGTTCAGTAAAAAGTACAATACTCGCTTCTCAAATGTTGTGGAGTAGACGCATGAAGTAGGATGACATCTAACACCTCAAGTGTTGGCTTCTCTGACATTTTTCTTCTTAGCGCTGCTTATTTAGCACAGTGATGAACAGACGCAGCACATATACACGCAGGTCTAAGGTCTTGGTAAATATAGACTATGAGGCTAGCTGAAAGACAAGAGGCAGTGTACTCTGAGAGAGGCAGCAGCCTCTCTTTGTCTTTGTGCCATCATGATGGCGTTTAAACGACGATGCAAGGCGTTAGATCCCAGGAGAGTTACGGTCAGGAATAAAGCCCTCGGTGGAGCACAGGTGAGAGACAACTTAAAGAAAGATGACATTGTTTTTATTTTAGCAGGGGGCATTTCAAGTGTAACTGTGACACTTTTTATTGCATCACAGTTTCAGTGTTCTGAGGACAGAGGCAGCCTTTCATCACATCTCAGTTTCACTCCAATTGTCGTTCTGTAAACAAATTAGTTTGGGTGTTCGTGCCCATTTGCATATGTTCTGCCAGCCAGTTGAATCATGTGGAGCTCTGTACATGACATTTCAAGTTATGACAGCTCTCTAATAGACGGAAACTGAAAATGCAGTTTGTTTTTAAGAGTGATGAATACTTTTTATTCATTATTGGACATTATTGGCTAGTGGCTTTGTAGCATGGCAAGACTAGTCTGGTGGTGAAGTTTAACCTACTTTTTAGTCCTCTGCAGTTAGCCTGTGGTCAGCTGCTATCTCTGATACGGTAGTATGGTAACACACCACAGAATGGCATATTGACCAATGCAGGCATAAACTGGACAGGTTTTTTGTGCGCTTGGGTGTTTTTGTGCACAATAAATGATACTAGAATTAGGTAGTGATCGTTGTTGTGGGAGGAACGTCTCTGTGGTGTGTGTTTTTCTGCTGTAGGCTACTTCCTGTGCTCTTTAAGATCCGGAAGCCTGACTTACTGAGCGCTATACTAAGAACATTGGGCTGAAGGCTGGTGCTAGACACAACTTATTATATTGTTTAAAAATGTAATTTGCATGCATGTTTTACTTTTTAAAAAAATGTCAAAGCCCACACACACTGTATCTACATTAACTTCAGTCCTTGTTCTGTAGAAGCACTCTGTGGATGTACTTGAGTTTCTACATCTCCCTTTTTTGGCCTCTTCACAGGTGGAGAATCAAAGTCTCCGGTCAGCCGTGTACGTCAATGTAGCACAACTTCGCAAAAGCATCTCTGAGTCTCCCCCCTCAGCTCCTTCGTCCTACTCTCCTTCCTACCTTGACCAAGAGGGATGGGAGGTGCATGTTGACGAAGAAAGTGGACAGGAGTACTACTACCACCCCACTACGGGGCGCACCACCTGGGATAACCCCTTTCTAGACTCCCCCACGGACCCTGAGCGGTTCCCCGCCGAGGAGCCTTGTTCCCCCTCACCTCCTCAGTCTCCTGCCCTTTCTCCATCCACTGCCTCCCCCCCTGCGTGGACCTCAGACTGGGAGCAGTTGGTTGATGAGAGTAGCGGTCGCCCCTACTTCTACAACCCGATGTCTGGGGAGACGTCCTGGGAGCCTCCAGAGCAGCTGAGCCCGTATCCCCCTCTGATGGAGCCAATGAGTGTGCACAGGTTTCACGAGGACGGGCCGGTAAGGACAGCCTGGCTGCTCTACTTTGCTTCTCTCTTTCTCCTGTTTTAGCTTCACCCAGGGGAAAGCTGTAAATACAGTCTGCTTTTAATGGAATTAAATCTCCTGCACCTACATAGCAGACAGGACTCATTTTCATTAGGAAAGCCCACAGCACCAGTGCAGAATGTCCCCAACAGTAGTGTCCCTAACTTTAAAAGAACATATACATTTGTCCTCATTTTGAATTAATTCAAGTGTTCAAGACAATCAGAGTCTTTGGAGGATTCAAGACATGTCAGGAAATGTCCAAATGCTTCACTTCATAGGAGTATGTTGAAGCAAATTATCTCACACAAGCAAAAAGTGACCCTGTTTCTGCCCCATACTGGCTTTTTTGAGCTAGAAAACAACATTAATGGGCCAAGAAAGAATAATACTTTGAGGCTGCGGAAACCTATTTGTCTAAGTCATGGCAAAGTCATTGAGCTCGGAATCAGGGTCACAGAGGGAAATGATTCAGCTGACATTATTTAGTGAGATGTAGCAACATTTCAACACAAAAACATGAACTAAGGCAATGTCCAGTGCCAGTCCTATTACAGTAATTACTGCAATGGTTCCCAAACCTGGAGGTGGGGAATCAAGTAATGATTAAAGGACAAGTTTCAAATTTTTTGGAAATATGCTTAGACCTAGATGAGAATATCAACATGTCACTCTCACGACAGTTTGTTGAATATTAAACTTCCAGTTAACTTAGCTCACCATGAAGTCTGAAACCGGGAGAAACAGCTTGCCTGACTGTCCAGTAGGTAACAAAATCCTCGTACCAGCACTTCTTACATGCTAGAGGACTCCAGGAAGTAACTGTTCCAGACCAATATAAGCCATTTTTACACTTTGAATATTGTACAGATTAAACTGTGAGATACACTGTGTTAAGTAGAGAGCTTTAGATTAGCTGGTAGGTAGATTATCTGTTAGCTGTAGCTTCCTATTTACCTTACAGCTGCTCTTCTAACTCATCTAACTAACTCATCTCAGCCAGATTTCTTGGCTACAAAGGGCCACAAGCCAGAAAGGTTGGGAACCAATACGCTGCTTTATATTCTACCTGTATTTGTATTAATGTACACCGTGTTTCCATCCCCAGCCTCCTCTACCTGAGGAGGACTATCCCCCGGAGGATTACCCAGCTCCTGATCCACCGGAAGGCTACGAGGATCTCCATGCCACGGGCCCTCCAACCCTCCCTAAAGAGTACACACTCAGTCATATTAGCCGGACCGTCATCCCGAGGGCCAACCTGGACCGCAGTACTCCAGCTGGTTGGAACCTCAATGTGGATCCTCATGGGACCTGGGTGTTCACCAGTGAACACTCTCCAGAGCAGGTAGCTCCAAGGACTGACTGATAACAACAGGGGACATGGAGGAAGATGGAAGTTTAGTCCATAAAGGCCCTAAATACAGTTAAGATAGCCTTCATTTTAGCCTGCAAAACACAAATTGTTGATTTTAGTATTTCTGATACTTTATTGCTTCAAACATAGACATTGACAATGACAAGCACTTAGTTTGAAGCATGATGTTTGATTGCAGAAATTATTTTTAGGGTCTTTGTTAGGGTGATTGCGAGTGGCTCTCTTTAGTCTTGAGGCCTGGGTATGTTTGAGATGAACTAGTTTGGTGGGGCTCACAGTCTTCCCTCAAAGGCATTCACAGTGTTGCATGTTGTTCTTATGTTACATAAGAAAAGTGACAGAAGTAGTGTGAAGAATGAAAGACTCTACAGCTATGCTTGCACCTTTGTGAGGCTATACTTAGACACAGCGGTTCTGATAAATGCTAAAGTCAGCATACTAACATCCTCACTGTCATGATGCCAGTATGTCGATGTTTAGCAGCTATAGTGTTTGTCTTGTTTAGCTTTTTAGACAGATTGATAGACAGGCGTGAGACAGGACAACAGAAAATAATAAAGTGACGATTATAGAATAGAATAGATGAAATTATATGCCAATAAGTCTATAAGAAAAAGATCTGACACAGTGTATTGACTCACCCCGATTGAGCCAGCTGGAAGAGGAGTTGTACAGTCTGATTGCAGAAGACAATCGATAGAAAGCTAACAATTGCTCAGCAGGACTAAACAGTTGGTTATGGTAATCATCATTTATTCCATGCGATCCATACAGTAGCTCATACACTCAAAACCATAAATGTGAACCTCAGGGTGATGCTATAGGATGGGCAAAGTGTGGGAACCGTGAATGTCCATCTAATAGAGAGATAGAGATATTGAGATATTTTGAGACATTTTGACATATAAGATGTAAAGTTTTGACCAAGATTTAGACTAACACTCCTACACATTAAATAATAACACTGGTATGGCTGAGGAGGCAGCTAGAGAGAAAAGATTTTCTCACTTACCACGCACGCACCTTGCCAGTCACTGAGTGACGTGGGCATAAATGTAAAATTATTGGTTTTGGAAAGTTACAAAAACTCCGCCCCAATTCAGACATTGGAAAGGTGTGGGTGAAGGGGCTTTAAGAAGCCGCTGGGCCAACTGACAAGCACTTCGTCTGAAGCATGCTGATGCCTTTACAATGTGCAATAATGTTGAATGATCACACAGGGAGCACAAATAATACTAAAATAGTAGTATAGCCTCACTGTGCAACATCTCTGTGTCATCTACCTTACTGTCTTATCCTTACTATTGATATAGGGTATTCTTTTAATTCCAAAGTCTTTAAATATTCATATAATATACATAAATATACTGTATAGGGGAGGAACTCTATTGTAGATTTAAGTCATTGGAACTACTTCCAACTTCTTATTTGGGAAGTAACAGGAATTTTGAGTCATATTTAACTAAAACATTTTTGTTATTTAACAGTGGATCAAGTCTG
The DNA here is from genome assembly GCF_905237075.1 of Dicentrarchus labrax. Taxonomy (NCBI): domain Eukaryota; kingdom Metazoa; phylum Chordata; class Actinopteri; family Moronidae; genus Dicentrarchus; species Dicentrarchus labrax. The sequence continues at coordinate 19,041,756 of NW_026136712.1, read as the reverse complement.
TGGATGATCGAGGGCAGACCTACTACTATCTAAAAGACGGCTCCAGGTCTCAGTGGAACCTGCCTGAGGTAAAGACCTTCCCTGCATGGGGATCAGTGGAAAGCAGTTTGTTTGTGATGTCCAAACAAACGAATCCAGCCAACAAGTAGATATAAGCAGTGGTAAATAAACTAAACAAACTGTGCTTTGGATCCTCCAGGCCCCTGTAACATCTGGCCAGTCCAGGATGGACAATGGCTATGAGGCAGACAATGCGTCAGTCATCAAAAACTGGAGACACACCATGGGACCTGCACAGTTCAGCTCAGCCCAGGATGACGGGGTACACACACACACTCAGGCCTGCATGTACATGCTGTATAACACATCCAGGGTGTGTCAGCCGGCTTAAACAGAAAGTTTTAGTCAGGCAGACGTTGTGAGGGTGAGTCCCTGTTTAACAACGGACACTCCCAGGCTTTCAAACCCTTATTTAGCAAGGCAAATCAACTGCAGTGGAGTCGTATTTACACTAACAGCCTGAGGACAGAGCTGCAGAGGGAGGGCTACAATTGTACACAAACACACGGGAGTTGCCGGATACAAATATGGGGTATTTTTTCCAACTGAGCAGCTCAGGGGTTCAGCACCTTGCCCAAGGGCACAACAGTGGTAGCAGTGTGTCCATTTAACAAAAAGTGATCTGATCCGTTGATAATGTTTGTCGATGTTTCTTGAATTGGCACACATACGGTGTAAATACAGACTACATGGCCAAAGGTATGTGGATCTGGCTGCTGGCATTTGCTCCCATTCAGCCTCAAGATGTTTGTGGATAACGCCTCCCTCAGAGTCCAGTTCATTCCAAAGGTGTCAGTCTTTTTATAACAAGAAAGGAACAAACCCAAACTGTTGACACAAAGTTAGACGCACACTATTTTATAATATATCACTCTATGCTGTAACATTAAGAATTCCCTTATTTCAAAGTTAGACGCTTATTAGCCCAAACCGTGAAAAACAGCCCGAGATCTAAAGTACACAAAAGTATGTGGACACCCCTGTCATGTTCTGGCCATATAGTGTTTGTTTTTATTAATGTGAAGAATGGAAGTGATGATAAAGACTATGTAGGCGTGGTTTGAATAAGTGCGAATGTTTTTTTTAAACTGATATTAATATAATATATATTTTTCCATTATTGCATGTAGAAATTTACAAGAATACAATAAAATACATGAAATTAGTCTGAAAATTGTCTTTTTTGAGCATTTAGTGCTGTATTTTTTCACAATCAAAGCTACTCTCGAGACACAATGAACTTAAATTTTATCTGGTGATTTCTGGTTATTCTAAATAAAAATCCTAAAATCTCCTTCTTCTTCTTCTTCTTCTTCTTCTTCTTCTTCTTGTTCTACCCCTGTTGTTCAGAGGTTTGTCCCAACTCACAGGAGGAACACGTCAGACTACAGCAGCGACAGCTCCAGTACGGGAAACTCTCCAGAGACCCAGCACAACGTGAGTTTAACTTGTCTGCCTATGCTTGTACCTCCAGAATTACTCCAGGCAAAAAAAAAATTACAGTTAGTTACCCAGTAAGTACTGGGACCTGCCCCCGTGTCTGAATGGTGTTCTGTGTCTCTCTCTTAAGGCTTTTGGGTTTAGACCCTGGAGAAACCCCTATTATCTGACCTCAAGGTGGCTGCGCTATAACGTGGGTTGTTAGTTTGAGCATCCACCTGAGCCTGATTCATAAATAGCAGCGTCTATCTATGATGGGCAAAAGGTGTGACTTTAGATCACTCAAAGAGCATTTCTTTCATTTCAGCAGACGTGTTTCATTCCCTACATCAAGTGTTACATCGTTTTAAGCCTACCGCTTCATTTAGTGGTGGATTTCCGTGATGTTAAACCAAGTTGGCTACCTCCATTCACCTATACCAGTGGTTCCCAACCTTTTTCCTTAAGGGACCTCTACCTGTGTCATTCAGTAAACTGATGACCCCTGACCTTATAGTCAATGCATAATAAGACAGAACGAGTGATAAACTACAATTAACTCAAATAGTCAACACAGGAAGTTGCTGTGTAAAATCTTAAAAATGAGCAGATTTTTTCAGAGATGCTATTTTAAGGACATTTTTATAAAAAATCTCTGACTGTAATATGTATTTTTTAAATTCCTAACAATGATACATACTTATTAGGCTTCTTTTTTGAAAAATTCAGTGTTTTCTTCTCATTGTTCTATTAGCTCTTTTGCTAATGCAGGCCTCACGACCGTCCGTAAAGCTTTGGAGAAGCCCCTAGTGAAGGTCCTGACCCCCAGGTTGGGAACCAATGATCTATACCATATAGAAATTTGAGGTCATGTCTCACAGGTAGTTCAGGGATTGTTCCACCACACACTTCACTGCAATGTTTGACTTGTAAATGACAACCAAAAATATCACAAACAACAACTTCACAGTTCCTCAACATGTCACAGTACTTGTTACTGCTAAATGGCTCCTTTACACCTTCACCACAAATTAAGTTTTAATCTTCCATCAGCGTTTTCATTCAGTCACAGTCCAGAAAAGTGCATCTTTACTGCTTTAACATGCTAAACACAGTTGTCTGTTGTTCAGCAGCAGTTTCTGCCCGAGTGGCACTGACGAAATGCCAACCACAGAAATAAATGTTCCTTTTTTACCATAAACACACACACTGTCGTTTATGTGGAGTCAAAGATACGTATAGAAAACTGCGGCCTGAAACACTCACTTCACCAAATTTGCAGCTAAAAATAGCCTCCAATAAAAGCACTATTTACTTCTGTTTCAGTGTTAGCTATGATCTACAGTGGCCCTTTCATATTATTACTGAGCCTTTTTAAAGAATTTAACTATATATTTGTGACCCATTTTTGAACATTTTTGTTAAGATTCAATGAGCTTGAGGCTTAGTGTCAGAGACAGTTAAATAATGAGAGACGGACTAACACATTGTTGGTTTTGGTTTCATCCTTTAATCATATACAGTATGGACTAAATATATTGTTGATTTCAATATAGTGATGTTAAAGTATTGCTGAAAGCTCTCAATGGATGATGCATATAAGGAATAAATAATTGTGCACATATTGTGACAGAGAAGTTTGCATATGAACATAATCTTCATGCATGGCTTTATTGATGACGTTTGTATCCCTCATATCATCACATAACTTTACACATGAGCCCAACAATCACAGATAGTCTAGAAAGAATTAAAACGTTGTGTTCTTTTACATTTTCAGGTGCAGAACTTAGAGAAAGCCGGGATTCTCAACAAAACAAAAGTGTGTGAGAACGGCAAGAAAGTAAGGTAAGCTTAAACTTCACTTTGAGGTTGTTGGGTTTGTTTTGCAGGTATGAACCACTCACATTTCATTTTTTTGGGTTTGGAGTCATGTGTCATCTCCCCCAAAGCTCTCTCCACTGCTTTGTTGTGTGGGAGTGACGGTTATTCCCCCATTTCAGGAAAAACTGGACCCAGACGTGGACGGTTCTCCTCGGAGGAGTGCTGACGTTCCATAAAGACCCAAAGTCTGCAGCCACGGGGGCCTCGGTACGATATGTACGCACTGCTGCAACCTAACTAAGTACATTTACTGAAGTGCTAGTACAAATTGGAGAATTGTCTTTTTACTCTGCTACATTTATTTGACAGCTTTAGTTGAAAAATGAAGATGTTTGCGTAAAAAAACATTAAAAGCTTCCCCAAAGGTACATATGAGTAGAGCTGAAACAATGAGTTGATTGACAGAAAATGAATTGGCAACTATTTTGATCATTGTTCAAGTTATATTTCATGCAAAAATATTATGGTTCAAATCTGAGGATTTTTTGGGGCTGATATTATTTTTTATTTTTTTATATCAGTACTAGTACTTTAATGCTTTAAGTATATTTTCCTGATTATAATTTTACTTAAAGAATCAACAAGGAACTTTAAACTCTTGTTGATTCTGGCGTCCCCTGTGGACAAAAGCTGTAGTGCTTCTGCAGCCTCGTTTAATTGATTTCAAGGGGAATCCGACCTGTTTTGACCCAGTGGCAGGCATTAAGAATAACTATACAGAAATAGCCAAACGTCTCACTAATGGTCTTGTGTGCTTATGTAGGTCATATAGATACATCAGTATTAAACTGATACCAGTTTAACCAGTTAAAAACTCCTTGTAGTAGTTAGGTCTTTTACTTGTCATCAAGTATTTTCACTGTGTAGTATTAGTACTTTAAAATAAAGGATATAAGTACTTCCTCAAACACTTCCTCAAAGAAAGGAGTCTCAGAGTGGAGAGTGTTCATGTGTTAATAAGAAGCTGTGACACCTGAATGCTGTATACCTGCTTGTGTTGCATTCTGTACATTTCTGAGAGGGGTTGTAGCTGGGTGCGAAGTTATATTATAGATAGAATTAACCACAAACTTTTTTCTTTATTTGTAACTTTCAACACATTGCCTGAACCTTTTCTATATACTCTGCCCTTTTTTCGGTGTCACGTTTCATACCTAATAAAGAGAATGAAACATTAAACTGCAGCACAATGCAGGCTGATGTCACCTTTAGGAGGAGTGAAGGCACAGACAAGCCCTCAGGCCACAAGCTGACAGGGACAGTCACAGCTTTTGTTTAACGCAGCTTGTTTCTTGGAATGCCACACCGTCAGTTTCGTAAACAGCTGAATTTTTTTTTTTTTTACTCCACGCAGAACAAGACCAATCAAATCGTTCCAGAGGTCACAGTTGACCTGCGAGGAGCGACGATTGGCTGGGCCTCAAAGGACAAATCCAGCAAAAAGAATGTTTTAGAGGTTTGTTGACATGGAAAATAATGTGTGATGTTGTTATCTTAAGCAAATAACACGTGCTTATATTTTTATCTCTGTTATCTCCATTTCAGAACAGTGTGTGATTCATAGAGTATATTTCTGCCTCTCAACTCAAACATGATCTCATGTATTTATATCCAATATTAAAATATTATATGTTACGAGTTAATGAGCAAAAGAAAATCATCTGGGAGTGATCTAAATGTGATTTGTGATTCGTGTAATTATTGCTTCCTAAAATAAGTCTGATGAATTGTATCTCATTATCTCTCCTCCAGTTAAAAGGCAAGAACGGTGTGGAGTATCTGATACAGTACGACACAGAAAGCATCATCAGTGACTGGCACAAAGTGTTAACAGACACCATACGACAACTGGTAACTCCTTTCATTGGATATAATTGTGAAGGTTATCCACAGTAAACTGAAAAAAATCTCCAGCTTTGTCAAAACATTTCTTTCTGTAATTGTCTTGAATTATTCAAACCTAACTTAAAGTAATCATTTGACATTTTGGGAAATATGCTTATTCGCTTTACAGACAGTGGCGGTGTCATTGCAGTGTCTGTTTCTTGAAACAAGAAAGATAATAGCAGATTGCATTTTATTTTCCGAAATACTTTAAATATGTTGATTTACATTGGAAATACTCTTAACGCACTGGCAGATTTAGCTATTTTAAGAAAAATGCACTGAATTAGAAATAGAAAATTAACATGAGAAGAAGCAGATTTTTGCAGTGTAAAAAATGTGATTGTCCTTTTGTATGACTCATGTCTTCATTTTGATAAATAATTCATTAAATACTGATTAATTCAACTTAAATTCTGATAACTGTGCTGTGTAAAACCTCAGTTTGATTGACTCACTGTGTATCTGTGCATCAGGAGTACCAGGACCATCATTCAGAGGAGGAGGAAGGGGACTTGTATGAGAAGATCGCCTGCACGGATGCAGCGCGAGATGACAAGGTTGTAGGCGCCGTGGAGAAGCGAAGACGTAAGTTTAAAAACTGTGGCATGAATGATGTAATCGTTTTGACCCAATTAGATATATCAGGCTACTGTAAGAGCCATTTTAAATGTCTAACATTGGCTTTTTCCAGCCTCCAGGACAACCGTCACGCCCTCATCCAGCTCTGCAGGAGATACGGACCAGAAGAGGGTTCGGACCAAGCTGATGAAGTTCCTCATGAAGCGGCCCACGCTGCAGTCTGTCAAGGAGAAAGGCTACATCCGAGGTAAACAGCCACAACGTTATATAAGGTTATTTTCAGGCGGTGGCTGATTTGAATAGAAATTTCATCCTACCAGACTTTAAACCATCTACTATTTTTAAGTGGTTATACATGTTTTTAAACACCAGCAGTTTTTCTATTTTCCATTACACATTTCATTTCAATGTGTTCAATGATGTTTCAATTATTTTTTGCAGAAAGTTACAAATTAATTTACTCACCACCACAGTTACAATCATGCCCAGTTTTAATTGACGTACTGACAAATCACTTCACACACAGCCTGTGCAGTCTTATTACAATCAATCAATCAATCAATCAATCAATCACTATGAATATATGATAGCACATTGTGTATATTTTGTAAAAGAACAAACCTTTTTTATATTCTGATGCTCATTTCACTGTTATTCTGCATACTGCATGAACAAATTGGAATAAGAATCGTTTCGTATTAATTTCCTACTGCTTATATTATATATATTTTTTAAATTGTACTACTGCTCATATGCATATTATAATCTGTAACAATGTAATGTATACTTTTTATAGTAGTTGTTATACGTATAATGTTGAAATGGTGGGTTTTGTGTAGTTATGTAACCCCAACAACTGAAATTATATCTATATTTGTTCTTTTTATATTATATATTCCCAATGTTACAACACATTTCTGTCTTCTTATTGTATGTGTTACTAGAATTACCAGTATGTTCAATATTAATATATTCTATGGGATGATAATACCGCTACTACAACTACTACTATTACTGTTATTGCTCATAATGTTCTTATTCCCTGCAGACAATGTATTTGGTTGCCATCTGGCCACGCTGTGTACCCAAGAGAGAACCACAGTTCCCAGTTTTGTGGAGAAATGCATCAAAGCAGTAGAAAAGAGAGGTAAACACCTTTGTTTGTATCACTGCCTGAATCATATTAAAGTATTTTTTTGCTGTGTTGCAGTATAGAAGATGACTTACTGGTGCTGATGTGTTGGTTTACAGGGTTAGACATTGATGGACTCTACAGAGTGAGTGGAAACCTCGCTGTCATTCAGAAACTACGCTTCAAGGCTGATCACGGTAAAGTTTACAACAAATTAATTAACATCAGAAATTACTTTACATACAGAGGAAGCAGAGGATCCATAGTGCATTGAAGGCGGCCCTGCAGTATCTCGCTGTAGACAGCAGCGCCCCCTGCTGTGCTTTAATGGGCTTTGTACCTGTTGTGTTAAAACAGAGGAGCTGGACCTCGAGGACGGCCAGTGGGAGGACGTTCATGTCATCACCGGAGCGCTGAAGTTGTTTTTCCGAGAGCTTCCTGAGCCACTTTTCCCATACAGCCACTTTAATAGGTTCATCTCAGCCATCAGTAAGCAGATTTTTAGATCCAATCATCTAATTTTAACAGACTAAAGCACCCGTTCTAGGACAAACCTTAATCTTAATTATGGTACATAAACTTAATGATGCATCTGTGGTTGGTAGATTAATAACTTTTGTCCTGTTTTTCAAGGAATTGCTGATTACAACACAAAACTGTCTCACATGTATGAACTGGTCCAAACACTTCCTCCTGCAAATCATGATACAATGAAACTCCTTTTTGGACATTTACGCAGGTATGCATCCATTTTTTAAATATTTGTTTTGTTTTATCCTGTTTGAGAACTTGTAACAGATAAGTAACAGGAAAATGATGATGCCTCACATAATCATCCCATTTTTTCCTCTGCCAGGGTCATTCAATATGGGGAAGACAATCGCATGACTGTGCAGAATGTGGCAATTGTATTCGGCCCGACTCTGCTTCGGCCAGAGACGGAGTCAGCCAACATCACCATGCATATGGTCTTTCAGAACCAGATCGTGGAGTTCATCCTGAATGAATACGAGCGTATCTTCTACTCGAGCTAAAGCAGTCACAAGCCTCCAGTGCGGAACCGGGCAAACGTCTAAATGTGCTCAAGTTATTTGAAGTGCTAGATTTACCTTTGCATGCACATAGACAGCTTCAGTGCGACATCTAAAATGAAACTCTGCTTGTAAAATAAGTTGAAGGGCCTTTCAGGTTTTCTTTGCTCAAAATATTTGAGGTTTAACCACGTAAAACAAATTAGATAAAGGGATCTTCAGATGGTCTTTGCTGAGAATATTTGAAGCATGTTTAACCACTGTTTTGTCCAGATTTACTCCATAGGAGGCTGACACTGTTAGAACTATCTTTGGCAGTATTTTAGGATTGGAAATCAGGCCACACGGGTGTCAACAGGTGTGGTTTGGTTTCCCGTCTCAGAGCTATTGAGCCTGTTGCTTGGGTGGAAGAAGGACTGTATCATATTGCTCTCTCTAGCTGTCTTAATCTCACAAAGTCACTTTCTGGAGATTTTAATTGTTAATTGTTATTTTCAATTGTTTTGGTTCGCTATGGTAACAGAACCCAAGTCAAACCTGGACGGATGCATTAATGCTCTCTTAAAGAAAATGATCAATGACCGCTTCCATCTTTATTTTAGAAAGTTTAATGACATTTAAACATTGTTTTAAATTTGAAATTACAGTATATCACATATGGCAATAACTGAGATTGTATTCTAATATTGTGTTTTTGTTTTTCAGTCTCATTTCTACCCATGAATTTTGTTGTAATATAGAAATGTATAAAAAGAAATATTAATACCAGCCTCTTGCTGTGAAGCGGATGGTGACATAGAATACTTGTGCAACCTATAGTTTATTTCCACTGAATTGTAAAATGCCATTTTTCAATCATGCTGTACTTGGAGAAACTGTATAAATAACACCTTAGAAGTATAAACTAGTGATACATTTTTGAAAGTTGGCAGTAAAATCAGTCTGAACCATGAACCAGAAAAGTGGATTCTAGAAGAGATTTATGTATGACCTGTAAATAGAAATAGACGGCATATTTATGCTGAAAGTTGTTGAAAATGCACAAGTTATTCCATAATAAAAAATAACTTTGTAAAAAAGAACAGCTGTTATTTATTCCTGTCAAAAGGCTCATGAAAACATGTCTGTAAATATAAACATGGGTGGAAGTCACAACTATATGGTGTCACTGTGAAATTTAAATATTAAACCAAGTTCAAGTACAGAAGAAGCATCATCAATATGTGCAATCATCACAAGTAAAGGTACTCATTACGCAGAACTGTGTTCTTGTTACGTATGTTGTTTACTTAGAAGCTACTAGTGTGTTTAATATATATCATTACTGCATTATTACATACATTATAGATATTTTGTCAGATTTTAAAACCCTGGTCCCAACTGACAAATAAAATAAAGTACCTCCAAAAAAAAAAAAACACAGTACTTGAGGTACTTGAGTGAATGTACATGTTATCTTCCACCATTGGTAATTCATATAAATCATATAAACTTCTATTACATGTTTGTAAATTACATTAATAAGTTTTACAATAATGTATACACTTTTATCGTAAGTTTCTGTATATATATTATTGTCTCATAAATATATATATATTATTTTATAATTAATTCATGAATATATATATATATATTTTTTTTAAATTAATATTTATTCCATAATAGATTTTTATTTTGAAAAACGCCTCGGTGAATCTGTGTAGCTGCGTCGGAGCCATTTGAGAGGTGGGACGCGCTTCCGGAAGCTGTCAGCCGTGAACACCGCATCAACTGCAATGAGTTTTGAGTGGCCCTGGCAGTATAACTTCCCACCGTTTTTTACGTGAGTCAGCCTGTTTCTGGGCCCCATTTAACCGAGGGTTGAGTAAAAAAGAGTGAACTGTTTATTTACCCTCCGTTGTTGAAATGTTACGGAGCGAAAAAAACGTGTTAAAAGCGCGAGCTAGCGTCACGTTAGCCGGCTAACTGGCTAAACCAAAAAAAAAAAACTGCTAGGGAAGTGGATTTCCACACCGACACTACTTTGGCTTTTTTCTTAAAGTTTGTGGAAGCAGATTTCATTCAGCGACGCATAAATGCTCGACTTACATGCGTATATAAGTGTGTGTGTGTGTGTGTGTGTGTGTGTGTGTGTGTGTGTGTGTGTGTGTTGTTTTTGCCTTTAACTTCAGTTGTCTGGTACCAAAAACACTCATTTAATACTTCCACGTCCACCAGGCGTTAACCAGTGTTACAGACAGTTCTGTATCCCATCACATTATATGGCCTGGCTGTCGTGGCCACACGGTGTGTTTTGATACCTGATAACCAGAATTTGAGACCCTACAGAAATAAATAGGGCTCACACATTTTGCTAATTGTTAAATAACTGTGTGTTTGGATAGGGTCACAACTTTTGATAAAGCGCAGGCTCACCTCACAGTATTTGGTCTTTTCTCCTGTAGTTGATCCTCCCAGGGTTGCACATTTCTGTCCACCGGCTGGACAATACCAAGAAAAACCTCAGCGGGGAAATTCCTGTAGAACAAATTGAACTCTGATGACAAGGAAAATACATGGATTATAATCATTTCCCGCGCCCTGGTATCATGTTTTAACTGTTTACTTTGTGCTACAGGCGAATTAGTGTTCACAGGGATGGTTGGGAAGGGTTCTCAGAAGTGTTTCAGTCGGGTTTTATAAATCGCTGCTTGTGTGATAAGTAAATCTGCTGCTGCCTCTTTTTTTTTCCAGTAGTGCTGATTATTCCTTGTAAATTATGACCAGACAAATGAACGTGGCTCACACTGAACATAATGTAGTCGCCTGTTTTATGCACTTAATCTGTCTAATTGGGATTAGCGTGTAGTCTGCATGCTCCCTCATATTAAGAAATCTACACTATACTTTCTGTACGTGTGATCTGGGCCTGTTCTTAGGAATTAGATGTTTAATATGTGATTATTGAACATTAAACCGTGTTAATAAGCTATTATAACACCTTCTGTTCTTCATTGAAGGCTTTTCCTGCAAGATTTGTGGGATTTTAGTCCCATTCAGCCACAAGTAGTAAGGTCCAATGCTGATGTAGGGTGATAATAAGGCCTAAGGGGTTGAGATCAGGGCTCTGTGACGACCAATCCTCCACAAAAGCAGAAGTCATGTTTATAAAGAGTTCAGCAAAAGCTCTGATGACTATTGTCTCAAGGTATCGTCATGCTCGGTCTGGTTTGGGTTAATCTTGTCATAAACAACGTACACATTTACACACACTTATCCAAATATTCACAGAACAGACAAAAAGAAGAAGAGCATCAATAGACGGAAATTTAAGAAGAGCTTCACAAAATAACACAACAGCATTATAGTGAAGTGCTGTTGCTCTGGCCTTCAAATCCTGTTATCCAGATGTAAAAAAAAAAACATGCTTGTTTTGTACAGACCCCATAAAATGTCACATCGTCATGATTTTAATATTTTTTTTCAAATAACAAATAACACAAACAACCTATAACAAGCATGACACAGGAAAAAAAAAAAAACCTTCTTACAAGATGAAAAGCTGCCAACAATCAGCATGAATCAGACCTTTTATAAAAATGACCTGAATGTCAGGTTAAACATTTTTTTGCAAGGAAAGCAAGAGACAATTTTTTAACAAGCACTAAATGTCCAGATAGGTTGAATCTTGTCTGGTGTTGGTTGATGAGTGTGCTTTGTGTCTTTTACTCTCCCACTGTGGACAGGCTACAGCCCAATGTTGATACGAGACAGAAACAGCTGGCGGCATGGTGTTCCCTGGCTCTGTCTTACTGCCGGCATCACAAGCTCTACACCCTGGACGTCATGGAGGCTCAGGAAAGCCCCGTGTTCAACAACAAGAAGATAGAACGTATCCTATAACAGTGCACCTGTGGGTCCAGTCAGGGCCAACGTTTTATACATGCATTACATATATTATACAGCTCGATCCAAGATCCTCTCATGGAGTGTATACTTGTTTACTAAAACACAATTTTCAAGTCCACATTGTCTCTCATGTTTGCGTAGATTGTTTGATTTGGATTTCTAGTCAGGGGTTTATAGGCTGCCTCCTCTTTGTGGATCTAAAGTTAAACTTTACCCACATGATATTAATGTTTACAGACAGGTTTGACTCGCTAGCTGCCCTCTACACTAGTTGTTTTCAAACTGCGGTCCAGGGACCTACAGGGCTCCTTGAGTGAATCACTTTCAGCACATTATTTTGGGACAAGGAAAGAAATAGGGTTGAACATTTGATCGTTGACTGACTGGGAAGACGTTATTATCTTCAAACCTAAAAAAAAGTACTCTGAGGGGATTCCTTAAGACAAAATACTCTCGAATTGGTGGTCCGTGATCTAATGTGCATCTTTTCTGGGGGTCCTTTAAATACAAATTCTTTGGGAACCCCTGCTCTACACGGCTGCAGCAGCCTGTGTTGAATTAGATTTTAAGTCCCTTTATTATGAGGTTCTCCTCTTGGTTTTGGTGAATAGAAGTTTGACCAAAGGAAGCGTGGTCGTATCACCAGTCACCAGTCAGTTTTCCTGGTGTTACTGGAGTTAAAGGGGAACTCCACTGATTTTACATATCAGAGTTTGTTGACATGTGTTGGGGCGTACTACTGCAAATATGAAAAAAGTTGTATGAAGCCTTTCCTGTTTTTGTTATAAGAGAGTAATGCTAAACGCAGATTGTGCTCTTTTAAGAGAGTTCACTATTTTGTTAGTTCCTCCATCAAGACACTGATCCTAACTCCTGCGCATTCGTTCCTTTTTGTGCCTTAACTGAATTTCAGGAAAACTGTCAATGGAAGCAATTCAAGTTGTGTTTGAGGAATTGAGGAAAAAAGGTAAATTTTGTCCTGTCTAGATGTTTGCACTCACTGTGAATTCATTTTAACAGTAATAAACATTTTTTAATCGTTCTGTTGTCTGATCTCAGGGAACCTCGAGTGGTTGGACAAAAACAAGTCTCGGTGTTTAGTCATGTGGAGACGACCGGAGGAATGGGGCAAGTTAATATACCAGTGGGTGAGTCATCAAACTTGAGACACATACTGTACTGTCTGTGAAACTGTACACTTTTGTACATTGGTGGGGCTGATAAAGGATAAATGGAAAGAAGGAAATGTTCTCTAAAGCAATAAATAAGAGCTAAATTTGAAAGCAGTGTGAATTTACGGCTGTCAGAGATTGTTGTTCGGTGTTATTGTGTTGTTGTTATTCAGGCAGCTAAGATAATTACAGACCTTTTTTAGAACAAGAACAACAATTAATTTCACTGTTTTTCTGTTTCTTTACACACAGGCCCAAAATACACTCTCATACACAGGGCTTAGAGACATTCAAATGTTGATAGAGAGAGAGAGGGTGGAGATATGGGAGCAGTTAGGGTCAATGCTGAAATTGAATCGGTGACCGTCCGGTTCCCAAGCCCCTGGTCCCTACGGACTGAGCTATTTATATACACATGGAACGTAGAATATGTGGCAATAACTAACTACAAAAGGATGAAACAATAAGCGCTCTCCACAGTCAGTGCGTTTACATGCATTTTAATAACTGGGTTAAAGTTTCTGCTGTAACCTGATTCTTCAATGTCCTCTAGACTGGGTCTCTGTAATCAAGGTTGGACGTCAGGCAACAACATTTGCTGTAGAGGTGTAACCAACATCACAGCAACGTGCACACAATGTGGTTAATAATATTCTGGATAGATGATTGTAGACCCATCACTTTTAATATTTTTAAGTTTTAAGAATGAGTGCTGCAGTCTGATAATATATTTATATTGTTGTTATTGTTAAGAGATTCAGTGAAAATACCAAAGCCATCAGTGAATTGATCTATTCATGTCTAAAAACTATTAACACAGCTGTAAATAGGCACTAGCGTATATTAGCGAGGCCTTTTTTAAAGATTTATGCCTTCATGAGGAGCAAATGTGTTTGCAGCTGAGTGCCACAGGCTGAGGAATTCAATAAGTGTTGAGAGCTTGAGTGAAGTATCGTTTGTTTTGGTCTTTTCATCTGATTTATTAACAGAAGTATAGACTATCAGCAGTGTGCTCTAACAGTCTGTGACAGGGATGATCAAAACCAGACCAAAGCCAAGGTAGAAGTCCCAGCTGGGTGATTTATTATGAGCAGATCCGACATTCTTCATGTGTGATGAAGACTTTGAGTTTGTCAAAACATTAGTTGCTGCACCTCTATTTATAACCACCTGCTCCAGATCTCATTCCTCCGGTATGAAAAAATAACTTATTCCCAAACCTTTTCTCAGAAAATGGAGTCATCCGAAGAGAACGAGTGTTGTGCCTCTCCTCGACCGTCGGAGATAAACAGTTTAATGTTTGCTTATTTTCTCACTGATTGTTATTCTGCTCTTTGACCTTTTAGGTTTCCAAAAACGGGATGGTCAACTCTGTGTTTACACTTTACGAGTTGTCCAACGGTGATGACACAGAAGGTGAAGGTATGACACCTTTTTAAAATGTTTTTACCTTATTTTTTAAATCCTATATCCTTTGTTTCTATTTGTATTTGTCTTATTTTCTACAGTTGTAGCCCTGGAAATGTTTCAGTCTTGAGTTTCCGCATGCAAAACACCATGTAACTTTGTTTTGAAAGGTGCTGTACATTAATAGTTTATTATTCTTATTGTACATTCATACATGAACTGTAATCTGTTTCTCCAGAGTTCCACGGTTTGGAAGAGTGGATGCTGCTGCGCTCTTTGCAGGCGTTACAAACAGAAGGCAAAGCAGAGGTCATCACCATAGATGATGGAAAGGGGGTCAAATTCTTTTGAAACGGTGCTGGAATCACACACACACTCTTATCTGGGAGCCGTCATACTGTACCTTACAGGAAATGTTTAAGATTTAGCCATTTAAGGCTATACAAGGTGCACCTCATAACCCAGCCCAAAGGATGCTGGTCCTGCAGTTGTTGTTGCCTTTTGCTTTGCCCGAGTTCAAAGCCTTTTCTTATTGGAAGACAACCAATATCATTTCGACGTGTTTGAGGGGGGCGGGGAAGTATTTGAGGTGACAGTGTTTTAAAGTTGTCACTCTTTTTGAGGTAACATTTGTTGCCATTTAAACATGCAATGAGTCTTATCAGGGTAAACACTATCATGTCTGAATACTCCTGGGGAAAATCTCTCCCCATCAGCTGTAACTTCGCTCTTTCTTTATTGTAAATACGACAACTTTTAACCCTGATTTTTCCCTGCTAACAAAATTTGGGTATAATTAGCTCTGGACCACTTTTGCTCGGGTGTTGTTCCTCTGTTCCAACCAGACATCCCAAAGAAATCCCAGAACACAACACCAGGGGGACTTTTTATTTTGAGAATAAATGCTTCCAGAAGAGGAACACCACAGAGACTTGGACCACCAATCCTGGCTCCACTCAGCTGAGTGTAATAATAGTGGACTTCATGTACAGATTGCTGTCTATTATTGTGCAGTAGCTACTGTGACACTCCTGTTCTCCTCTCGCTCTCTTTCTTTGTGTATATCCAACCAACTTTTTTCATATCCTGTAGAAAAATAAATTAGAAATTTGATACATTTGCTTGTTTTTTTTTCTCTCTAAAATGTCCTCTACACTCTTTGAGTTGTGTTTAGAAGTGTTAAAAACAGAAGTGATGGCATTAACAGTGCCCCACAGTGTGCAGACGTGCAGACTCGAACCACAGTGATGGAAATGTTCTGCTCCACTTTCTGCCTGCAGCTGTACTGAATGACTGCACACTTGATGGTCCACTCACATCATGCGCTGTGTGTCCCTGCCTGTGGGGATGATACAGCTCCAGTGAATCTGGTGTGTTATTTTCTGATAACACCCAGCGTGTACACATGTTGGACAGGTGGGGCCCGCTGGGGCCCACTGTGGCCTTGGCTGATAAAGGTATCCTGTTTCAGCAGCAGCTGCAGCAACTCTCCGCGGTGTGGCTCCCCCTCCAGGTCTGGCCCGCACGCCGCACATGCCCTCCTCGGGCTGCATATCTCTCTCATTCAGGATGATCAAATGACGACAGACTGAGAGAAACCTGTAGTGAAATGACTCACCAGTTGTATCTTAATTCAGAGAAACTAGAGAAGTTGCGCTGGTCAATGACGGACCAATTAGAAGAGGAGACATCCTGTTCTTGTGTTCTCTGTGCGCAGTCTTGAGTTCAGTGGAAGACCAAAGTCTGGCACGTATCCAGCAAATCAATACGAAGAAATGTCAGTAAAGAATTTAAGCTCATGGGTCATCTCTGAAACACCCTTCTTTTGCATCTTATACGACTCACAGTCCGGAGACGACAGATTTTAAAGGCACAAATCTTTTTTGGCAAACAAAAACATTCTAATGAACTGTTTGGGGCTTTAAAAAGTATTAGTTTGCAAACAGCCTCTCAGATCATACTGTAATTACTCCCTCTGGATAGTCCTATTAGCGCGTCCAAGCTGCGGGCGGGCGGGGGGGGCGGAGTTGGGAGCGCGCACTGGGAGCGCACAGGACGCACAGCCCTCCGGAGCTCTGTTGATATAGGCAGCGCCGTCCTTTCACTGGAGGTTATGGCTGAGGACTTTGTAAGGAGAAGAGAAGAGGACCACTCTGATTATTTGATAGGAACAATGCGTTAATCTGCGTTTATGTGCGCAATGAGTTTATGAATGTTACTTTACGCAGCGGCTGTGATGAGTAAGTACACTGTTGTTACTTTTCTGTGTTTTTACCAGACGATATTCCTGACTGTAGCTACAGGTAATGCCAGTTCAGATATTATAGATAGCCATGTTTAATCTTGTCTTTGTTATTCTGGTATACCGGACGCGTTATTTTGTGGTCAGCCTTTGTTTAAAGCCTCTGACTTCACTGACATCATGGAAAAGTAACTTGGAACTTGACGTAACGGTACTCTATTGTCTTGATGCCATTTCCACATTTAGGCTCTGAATCAAGAAGTCGTTGAACCTGCTACAATGTCACACGCACAGGTTGAGATACCAGGACGCGGTTTCCCAGGCCTCTCTATGGATATGACCGACGACTGCTTATCCCGGGTCCCATCCGTGCTCAGGGCGCACGGTTTGGGCGCACGGAGAAACTCTTATGGGCTGCAGAAAATTAGCATGGACATCGATTCGCCTCTGTACAGCGGCGCCCTTTCCAAAGCCTTGTCCTGGTCAGCTGAGAATATACTAACTCTGCCCGAGTCCAGAGCAGAGGAGGAGAAAACCGACGACTATCCGCCGTCACCGTCCCCAGTTTCCAGCCCGGGCACCAGCTCCAACACGCCCCCCTGCAGCCAGGAGCCTGACGCCGGCTCTCTCAGCGGCTCTCTCACCGGGACCTGGAACCCGAGAACCAGCGCTCAGGACGCCAGCTCGGAGTCTGAAAATGAACTTCAGCACAAACAGCACAAGATCTTGTCTCGCATCACGTTTGATACTCAGTGGGAGCAGGAGGAGAAAGAGGACGTGGAGACCAAAGCGGTTGCAACCTCACCTGATGGAAGATATCTCAAATTCAACATAGAGATTGGAAGGGGGTCTTTCAAGACGGTATATAAAGGACTTGACACAGAGACAACAGTGGAGGTGGCATGGTGTGAGCTACAGGTAGGATGGCTTCTTTTAGATTTCACTGTAGAACAACACTTCAAAAAAATGTATACTTATATTTAAAAAATGACTTCCCTTTATGCACAGTCCACACTACAGCTGCACTAGTTTTTCAGCCAAAGTCTGCACTGTAGTTTATCTTCCTTTCACTCCCTCAGCAACAAACCAGGTCAGAAACACAAGCTCATACTTTCCCTGCTCTCCTGCCCCACTCAGCTCTAATCCCCCCCTCGGGTCATCATAGTTGATGTGAAGCAGCTTATTAACTGAACATTATTCCTTGTTGACCTTGAGACGGGCTGTGTCAGGCCCGTTCATGGTAACCCAGGTCATTCTGTCAGCAGTCAGCTCCAAACTGAACCACTCTGCCTGCCATGATCCCCTCTAATCTCTGTTTTCATTAACAACCGGTGACACCAAGGCTAGCCCTCTGAACGCCTCACGTGGAAACTAAGAACAACCGAGAGATCATTTGTATCTCTGTTTCTACTGTCAGTGTTTGCCAGTGCAGTAATAGTTCCACTTGTGCTTTGAAATGTTTCCATCCTGGACTAAGAGATCTGTGAGATAATGTCTCTGGGTTTATGCTCACATGTAGCATGTAAACATCCCTGAGTAAGACATCTACAGTTTCACACACACACACTCTTTTTTTTTTTTTTTTTTTTTGTCTGTCCAGTCTGATGAAAACATACAGAGGTGTGTCAGTTCTTTTTTTTATGACACAGTGTTTGGCATGCAGGAACTAAACAGCCTGGGTAACAGCTGCTTCTTCTCTTGCTTACATGGTTTGATAGCACAGTGGAGGATTTAAAGATTTAAGCTTTAAGTCCTCTCTTAACATTTGCTGTTGTGTGTGACGTGCATTGGTATCACTATCTGGCAGTCATATAAGACTTCTCAGGTGCGACGTTGTGCCCTCATACCCTCTAAACCTCAGTTTAAACCCTGTGCCACTGACATTGGACTACATAAACACTGGCAAATGATCCCTTTTATTTTGATCAGTCCAATCTAAAAGATATTGACAGTTGTTTGAAGGCATTGGTGCACATGAAAGCGACTACTCACTTTGCTCTGATGCACAGAGGTAGTCTTTGTCTCGCCTTTAAGCTCTGCAGGAGACACCAGTCCACACAGTCAGGGATTATGCAAGGTGAAGTGAATCTGCCCCTCAAGGCTCAAGCTCCAGCACCAGCAGGTTGGGACTTCCAAGAGCCTCAAGAGCCCACCTGTCAGTTCGCACAACAGGTGTCTGTTTGGGGGAGGTAGAAACAGAGACTCCCAGGCTTTGCGAGGCACAGATGTCCCTCTACCTACACTGTTACGACTCATTTGTGGATGTTTCATAGCCTCAAGTCAAACACAAGCGGGGGTCCACCAGTATTTGTGGTCTGACTTTTAAAACATACCCTTTTAACTTGTGTGGAGTCAAAAGTGCAACACAGTGTGTTGCGGCTGTTTGGCCAGGGCCCCAATTGGAAACAAGCATGCTATTTCATCTCTTTACTTGAGACATGAGCCCAGTTAAGCTCCTTAATCACTCCTAATAAGCTTAAAGGTGGCCATTGTTGATATGGTTACTGTTGTGTTAAGTTAACCTCAAAGACACAGACTCAGCTGCAGTTGCATTTCTTCACTGAAATCACCACCCCGTCCTCCCCATGTGTCCTTGATTGCTCAAATGAACACAAAAGCTGGCTGTTGGTGGCTAAACACAATCACCGCTGTAATGTTGACAGAGCAGCAGTCGAAGGTGCGTCATTACAAGTCAGGTAGAAATGCTTTAAGCTCTTTTAACTATATATTATTATTATTGTGAGCTGTAAGCTGCAGGCAGTGAAGATCAGCTGTTCAGACAGTGAAGGGGGTTCAAACAACATCTGCTTTACCTGATTCTTATACAGATCATTTCAATTAGTCATCATTTTTACTGAGACACTCCTGTGTGCGCTGTATTGCCAGTGCTGTTACACTGAACACTGGTCTGTCTGGGTGGTGTCAGTAGGAACCTTTTGTGCTAGCACATAAAAGTAAACAATACATTTAGATTCTTTCGTGACATGCAATACCAAAACCCAGCCCGGACAGTATGAAATAAGAAGACAGGGCTCACGTCACTGCCAATGAACTTTGGCGACTAAGAATAAACCGACTGGGTAATATTAAGACTGTAATACAATAGAAAAGCAACCACTCACTGGAACCAGCACTCCCTTAAGCATATTAGTCATTTTTGGACCTAGGACAGATATTCCTCAGGCAAACAAATGAAGAAAAATGAGTATATATATATATATTTATAGTGTATAACATAATATATAACAACATGCCTAATGTCTGAAGAAGGTCAGTGTTGGGTTTAAACGTCTCTGACATACACTAAATACACTTTTCTGTTAACTTGGTGTTCATGTATGCACATCTTGATGCTGCTATAAAATGAATGAGGTATGAACAATATTATCAGCTAACTTTAGCTTATCACAGATATACCAGTGTCAGCTGATTAAACAAACAAACAAGAAATGTCAGCACAGAAATATACTTTTGAGGTAATTTTGAAACACTTTTCCAATTAAATAAAACACTCCCAAGTAAATTTTTTCAACTGTAAATTATAAATATTTGTATTGGACACAATAGATGATTATTTACACACCCTTTTGTACAAAAATGTAGACATGTTGCTCCTAGGTTACGAGCCAAGTATCAGAGATTCTCGACCTCTGCATCCTTCTGCGTCCTTCCTTATCTAATCTACACATGCCTAGTCAATACAAACCATTTTTACTCGTAGCGCAAACAGATGTAGAGAGTTATTTCAGGGACAGGGCCACAATACCAGTAAGACACTGGCTAAAACTACTGACAGAACACAAACCATTTTTAAATATCCAATAATGTCAACCCTGTAACATAGTTCACATATAAAATCCCAGTATTTCACAATGTGCTGCAACTATTATTTCACTTGTAATATTGATTAATTAACTTAGTTGGTTCATCCCTCTATGTTCTGTACGGTCCTAGTGATGTTTTCTTTTCTTTCCTCTGAATTACGACCCACATAACAAACCAATTCAGATAGAACACACATAGAATAACAGAAAAATAAAGACAAATCAAAAGTCAGTTCAGTCTGATTATCAGCACGGTTTCCTCATATGTTTTAAAGTAATTAAAGAAAAGGAGTGTACTGTAATGTTGTGGAGTCTTTAGTAGAATAATTAACAGTGTGGCTGTAGGTTTAGAGCCGTTTCCAAAAGCAGGAAGGCGAAAAAAAAACCTTCCCAGGTGGCAGCTACCTAGCAACCCTTCCCCCACGGGCTCACAGGTTACTCAGGTGCCATATAGGCAACATAAACTGGCCTTTGAAGGCAATGTAGACGTCATAAAAAATGGATGAGCGATTGTATCGTCCCCTCCCATGTCCATTCATTTACACTGAGGCAAGAAGAGTTTACAACCTTCTGCATATGCTGTGTCATTGTTACTGCAGCTTGCACACAAAACTGCAACAAATATGAAAGGCTGATCATCTGTCATAACATGGAATCACGAGCATGAAGCTTCCACCCAGAACAACGAAGCATGAATGCAACAACACAGTGAGCATCTGAGTAGCTGATAGGAACGAGTGCACTGAGGCACAGATCCTTTTTGATTTTCCCCTTTAAATGGAATTGGTTGCACAATACGTGATCTTATTCAAGGGCAGCTTCCAGCAGCTTCCTCCAGCCTGCAGCAGACGCTCAGACACTTTTATACTCTCATGTTTCACTTTTAAACCCAAACAACACTTTAATTGTGCTTTATATAAACAGCTTCACCATGCTCTACTTCACCACAGCCACCTGTATTTTCAGCACTATCAGTGTGAGGGCCGAGCCTGATGCGAAATCTGCTTGAGTGCATTTAAAAATACTGCAGCACCCACAACCAATTAGCCAATTCCTTGGATGCATGAATACAGGCTGAGAGACAGTTTTCTGTTAATAATGACATACCAGGTTGTAAAAGTGGTGCGCTTGTGTGGTCGTAGTTTTTGTAGATGGTCACAAAGTTTTTTTTTGGCAAATGAGAACACTTTCTTGTGGTAACCCTTTCCTGCAACACAGAAATCTCTCTACTGATATTGTGTCTAGTGGGGGCTTTTATTTTGTCTGTGCTGCTTGGTATAAATGGATAGTTTCAGTGTGGAGAAGGCTGGCACATTGCTTTTAACTGCAGAATCAAGTTTAGCAGAAGTAATTTTCATTGAGGTCAAAATATGTCTTTAGCACTGAGTATTGAAAACTGGCAAGCACTGAATGTCCAGTCATGTTTCGCCACTTTTAGAGAGTTCTGGTGCAGCTGCTTCTGTTTAGATAAAGGAGAAGTTCAACAATTTGGGAAATACACTTACCTGCCTTTTACAGCTACAGCCAACATTTTTGTTGGCTTAGCATAAACACACAAGGAGGAAACAGCAGCTACTGATTTTGTGTGTTTGTTAAATTGTCAAACTTTGGCTTCTTTTGTTAAATTTAAAATTTAAAGGTCCAGTGTGTAGGATTTTATGAACTCTAGCGGTGTAGCTGCACATTGAAACTCCTACAAAATGTGCAAAAATGCGAATGCCCCTATCTAGAGCCAGTTTTGGGTTTCCACAGAAGGCGACCCACGTCATCTGTAGATGAATTGCTCAGGTAACAAAAACATAATGAGTCGTACTTTCAGGTGATTATACAATAATGAAAACGACGAAAGAAAGGGACTTGTAGAAACGCATTTTTAGATTTTTAAAAGTAGAGAATTGGTAAAAATACAAAACATTCGCTGGTTTGACCTTCTCAACTTTTAAGAAGTGGTGCATTTCCATGTTTTATAGTGGCAGTCAGTGTATTATAAGCTTGTGGGGTTGAGAAAATTAACTACGTTTCTGATAATTGATAACTTGACTTTCAATCTTGATTTTACTTTTACTTTATCAACTGATTGGAGTGCTGTAGCAATGAACTTACGATGGGCGGGTTTCACTATTTTCTGACATTTTACAGACTAAACAATCAATGCATCAAAAAGACAATAAACAGTTTAATTTATATGAAAAAGGAATATTAGTTTCAGCCGGCTCAATTCGGGATGTTTAAAGGAAGCAAGAGTTACCTAAGGACAAAAGAAAGGAGGAGGGGGTGTGGAGGTGGAAGATTTACATCACCCCTGCTGTAGTAAGAACTGGAACCATTACTGTAGTGAAAGTGGTCTCATTGGGTAGAAAGAGTTGGAAGCTGCCCTGTTAACATTTTAAAGCTCATATAATAGCGCCGGATTAAATTAAAGCTGTAAAATCTTATTAACGTCTTGCTACTCTGGTCTGCACAGTTTGTATTCTGAGTTATGAGGTTAAACAACAAAGCATAAATCTAGTTTGGCACAAACCCTAGATTTTCTGTTTCCCCCTCTCTCATGCTGGCCTGTATGGGCCTCATACAAGCCTGGCTGTGTAACCTTTATCTGAATGTGGCTAGTGTTCAGTGACATAACACAAGCTGTGGGCTTCCTATCAGTTCTACTGTAGCCAACATCAACACTGTCTTTCCTTGCAGGGCCCACGGTGCAGCGAGCTCCAGCTTATCAGGGCCGGCCACTGTTCTCCTCAGGGGAAAGTGAAGGAGGCCCACAATGATAGCCTACATTTGCACATGGCAGCACGTCACTTTGACGTGAGGGCTGTTTGTTTGTTTGCGTTAACGCTGCACAGTCTTAAAAAGGAAGGCCATACTGTGTCAGCTATTAAACTTGTACTGTACTAAATGTGCACCCATTTGGTGATTGCCTTACAAGATACAGTGTCTGTATCACACAGTATGCACTCAGCACTGAGGCTAGATAACACTGTCTCATTGGCTGCTGTTGATAGTATGTTAGTGTCTTATTTAGGGTGGATACTGTGGGTACAAGCTGTGTGCAGGAGCCTGGGGCTATTTGGTGTGGTTCTGTGTTTCTATTGGAAACTAAACTGCTCGTTAGAGTCAATGTGTTTTTCTATGTGTCTTAGACCTATGATAGACTGGTGATTGTACCTTTACTCTCCCATAATGCATGCTGGGGGTGGCTGCAGACCTGCTGTGACCCTGAACAGAATAGATAGGTGGATGGTACAAACGATGCTAGAAAAAAGTTAAGAGAACCACACATGGAGGCCTTTAGGTGTCAAAGAAACATGAATCAGTGTTGCTAAAGAGTGTTCCGATAATCTTCCAGACTTTTGCTTATTAGTGTATTTAATTTAGTACTACATATGTTTACTTTATTAAATTATGTTTAACCACAGTAGTCTGCAATGTCTGTTCATTTAAACTGATTAACCTTTCATTTTTAAGTACACATACAGTAAGAAAATTAATGCTCCAGTCTTTTTAATGAAAGACAGAGCCTCGTATTATTTCTATTATTACTTATTGGGACACATTAATACAATAATGCCTTTACACTAGCTTGAGTAAGCTCATGTAAGTATTGATTGATAGAAAGCTGAACATGATAGCCTAGATAAGCGAGGGTTAGTCAGGTTACCAGACATACAAACACTGTAATCTGACTTTCTGTTTGTTTTTCTATTATGTTTAAGGCCTCAACAAACATCCAACATCCATTCTGTGAAGTCACAACAGAGTTTTTGACTTTGCATATCATATCATATACTTATTGCCTATCATTCTATTCTTTTTTCATCTGTCAGCAGCTTCACAACTGGTCTTACATGTAACTCTGCCAGCTACAGGCTGGGAACAGCAAATGGAAAAAACAGATTAGAAACGGGTTCTCCATCTGCCAGATATAATGACGGAGCTATTGTACTTTTATGTACATGAGTGTGCTGTTGGCAAGGGCTCTGTCTCTGCTGAGTCGCTGCTTTTATAAGGATCCCTCTGTAGATCGATTCTTCATGTGAGAGATTTCAGCAAGTGATCCAGGATTTTTATTTTTTTTTCAAGTTTTCCAGCTTCCAGTAAGAGTATTACGGTGGCCCAGATTTTATACAATCACCAGCTTTGCTTCATGTTTGTCAGATGGAAAGATTGTTTCATGACACCATGCTTTGGATCCTTTCAAAATAACATCAATATCCATTCCTCCACAATAATCTTTTGTGTTTACAGTAATCACATTGGCTCTGTATTTTAAAGGAGCACAAATACAACATATGCATCTCTGCTGGGACTTGCCCTTAGCTCTCAGATTAGCTCTAAATCCTCTGTCTATCATGCCTATTAAAAGTACTCTTCATAAAGATGATTCGTAACATAAAGGCCTATATACACGGTGCAGTAACAGCGATCTTGCAGGTTAATTGCATGTCACGCGGTGCGAGATGAAGCTAAAAAAAGCATCTGTGTCAGCTAGAACAATGTTAGCTAAACATTTATTCTGTGTACTTTAAGACATTAATATTTCTCTACATTAAATAAACCAATAAATTAAGAAATAGACAGTTGCAATACCAGTCAATGTTCTGCGTCATTTCATGCCATATTTTGATTGGTCGGTTTGTGGATGTTGGTCGTGGCAGCAGTCACATTGAGAGTGGACTTTAGGTTATGATCTTGGACCACCGTTTTGGGTTCACGATGGGGCTACGACTTCATTATCGATTTAATTCTGTCGCTTATTTGATCAGTTTGATTGATTGAACTGTCAACAGATTATCATAACACAGCGACAGTCTCACAACCCAAACATATTCAGTTTACAATAATGTAAAACTTAAAGAAACTGCAGATCTTCATATTTCAGGAAGTTGGAACCAGATTGTTTGATAAATGACTTAATCTAACTGACAAATTGTTCCAGCAATACGACCACGTTTCTCTCAAGATTTTCGACTTTTGCCCAGGACTGTCCAGTATCATACAGTTTATAGAAGAAAAAAAACAGTTGTGCACTTTGGAAACATTTCTTCTCTTCACAGGGTTTTTACTGTTGACAGTGTGTGAGTGTACGGTCGTTCCTTTAGGGGAAAACACGTGGTCACCCTGCAGTTCGGGCTCTGGAGAGGCCCGAGTCCTGCTTCCTAAACAAACCAAAGACCTCAAGTTTTAATAGCTGTTGGGGCTCTGAGGCCATAGTTGGTAAGGGAAAAGACTGCTCCTCAGGGTAACCTCTGGTCATCTCTGAACTGACCGTGTGTGTCGGAGCGTGCAGGACGGAGGTGTCAGGAGTGTAAATGTGCTCTAAGTTGCCATGTGATTTCCTGGGATGAATCGGCCATTGGTGCACAGTAATGGCTCTACCTGTTTGGGGTCCGGCACCTCGCAATACGCATCAACAAACACTGGAATGTGTTTTTCTATTTCAACAGAAAGCATTCATTTCTGTTCCTCCTAGACTTGCGCTGTCTCAGTTCACATTTATCTTCAACCTCTAAAGTCAGTGCTTATATTCGTGCTCCTAAAATATTTCTCATTTTGACTCTGTACTGGACAGAGTTGAGCAGCCAGGCGAGGATTCATAAATCTTTCACGTTGTTGCCTTCCTGTGACAAGGGCACCGCTTGCATACCATCACTTCGTAAACTATATCCGGTCCGGGTTGCCAGTGGCACTTGATAGCACATCCTTATTTGTCAGTGTAACACTATGCTGCTGCCCCCCCTCCTGCAGTCATACAGTTTCAAAATGAAACACATGATTCACGTTTCGTTTCAGTTAAATGTTTCATTTTGTTCTGTTTGCCAGACTTTCCCGACAGTGTCCGTACAAACAGATCTTTTTATGATTATGAAGGGACTTTGTTCAGATATTTGGGATTTTAAATGATATTTAAGGTTTTTTATCAGTTTTATAAAAAGCTTAATAAAAAGCGATATTAAAAAAGACTGGCTGGCTGTTGCTGAGCCTGGGGTCATGACAACTTCAAAAGGCTTTGTTCTAACACGCTCCTGGTCAAATCTCAAGCAAATACTTGCTCCCAACAAAGCTCAGCATATTGTCCGGCTTGGAGTACCAGATGTGTGGAGCTTTCTGCATCAGGACGGTTCAAACAGTCACAACTTTGTCGTCATCCGTAGAAAAATATACTTGATGTTTACTTGATTGTCTATATCCCTAGTTCCCAATCTCGGGCTCAAGCTACAGTCAATTTAAGGGGAGATTGTGACATCAGATGAGTATCCACATAGAAAAATAATTATTTTCTTCACCCTTAATTAAGTGTTTTTAAATTGCTTTCTCCTCATCAAGAACCTTACCTTCTGTAAAGGAGCTGTAGGGCATCCAAACCAAAATCTATTTATTAACAATTGCAACTACAGATTTGATGATTGTCTTAAAAACTTAACACTCTTTATTAATTACTTCCTAACATTTGTAACTTCTGATTTGAATGCTTATTAGACCATTTATTAATGGTTTACCAACATTTATAAGTGCATTATTTCCAAATATTAAAGCTAAATAAAATAATTTTCCACAACCTGGCAACCCAAATTTTTTGTAATAATGGCTGATCAATAAAGTATTGGTAACTGATTTATTAACCAACAATAAAGCCATTAATCAGAACATAGAAACCATTTTATTGTTTATTTTAGATTTTTATGAAATAATGAATAATTCTACTGCGTCAGGTCTGTAGAAAATTATTGAAATTAAACAAGACAAAAGGTTTGGGAACTGACCTTCTGGTTCTCTGCCTCCCCTGGCAGATCCCACCTATGTGACAGCCAAGTAGTCTTAAACAAACTATAAAAACAAGTATGTGCAAATACTGTTTGGCCCAGGTCTTTCCTATAAGAAAACAGGCGCCAGAAGATCTAAGAAATCCGCCCAAGAGGGACATACCTTTTAAACTTGTCAGATATGCATTGTATCATGAACTTGTTGAGGCCTGTAGTCTGAACCCCGGATGATAATTACTGTAAACATTTTTAAAATAATTAGAGCTGAGGTACTTCTTGTAATCTGAACGGGAGTTTACATCCGTCAACGTCAATGATTAGATGCAATCTGTGTATTACAGGGCTGCCATTAAAAATGTCAGAGATAATTGTTGAGCAGTTGAATTATTACAGCATTTATGCTTCATGTTCAGATCACAAAAACTGATTTATGTCTATTTTAGCAAACAATATGTGGCTGTTATGACTCCCAGAATGACTCATTTTTACGAGGCTAATAATATAATAGGAAGTCAAACAGTAAAGGATTAATCCTTTATTATCATTATTATTTTATTTTAAAATAAATGTGACCCCAAAAAGTACAAAATCAAGTACCAACAAAAATAACTATGTTAATTAATTTACAATAAAATATTTTATAAAGTTTTCTGTAGTCAAAAAGGCTCTCTGTTGTAAAGATGTAGGCACACAGATTGTTGTTGTTGCCTGGGTTAGCCAGTTGACTCAGTGTAATCAGGTTTAAGAGCCCACAGGTTCGCCATGGCCCTTTATAGCGGTAGAAGACGTAACTGTGACTGAGCATGACAAGCTGTGACGTCCGCTGTGCCAGTGTACCTAACACACCATTTTCAATAATGGCCCTCAGTGTGCAGGACGAGAAACAGCTAAATATATGTTGTTTTTTTATGGAAGAATCTCCTGTCACACATTACTTGTTTATTGAATTCTCACACAGCTGCTCCATTAAGGAGGGACATCAGTTTGGGTATATAAAAGAGTTAGTTACAAACAAGCCGCAGTGGACACACACTGGTAAAATTTAAGTTTTTGCTCAAATTTCAGCTTCAGAAACTTTCTCTTTGTTAGATTTTAGTGCTTTAGTTGCAAGACTGTTTTTCACCCTGATAAAAGCCTAACTCTATGATTAAACTCATCATAAAAAGGGTGTCTAAGATAAACTAAGCTCTTTCCATCCCTTTGCTGTTTCTCCACATCATCATGTTGACCTGACTTCCCCGCTGTATTTTTGAAGACAAAACTCATACAAGCTGTGTCCTCCAGGCGTCTTATGATCTTTCTGTGGTTCGCTGGGTTTGCTGAAGAGGACAAAGTGTTTGTTCCATTCACAATCTTCCCTTCAAATGCCATTACACCGAGAGAACTGCCCATACACCTTCCCCTCCAGAACTTCAATGCTTCCTTCTCTCACAGGGTTATTTGATCAGATTGGAGCAAAGAATGTCCTCTCGTCTACATTTAACTTTACATTTGACCTGAGACGGCTCAGAGGCCAGCTCAAAAGTCTCTCAGGTCAAACTGGTCTTCGCAGTGTCGCACACACACCATGCAGCGTTAAGCGTTGAAGTCACAAAGGGATCATTGTTTATGAGTTGCTGTTCATGCCTGGGAAATTCCCTATACATCTTACATATTGATATTTACTGTGTTGACATTCAGTACTTAATGTCTAAAGCATTCAATGGTCACCTACAAGCGACTGTAGAATAAGTCTTTGACATTTCCATAATCACAAGCTACAATGTAAGAAGCACAACAACAGACAATGATACTACATAAGTGAAGGAATGGCATGGATCAGGCAGGTAGCGTGCAAGGAAAAGCTACCAGTTACTGTAACTGCGTAATAGAACAACAATTCAACTTGAAAGGCAAAGGGATTATTTAAGGAGAGTGTCTTAAAGGGCCGTACTATAAGCCCAGAGACGTTTATAGAATGAATGAGGATTTAGTGAGTCACTAAAAGCAAACACCAGGCACGTTAAGATGTCAAGAATAACAAAGTAAATAGACCAAAGATACAAGATCTCTCAGCTCTCAAACAAATCAGTCTTAGTCTGTTAAGGTGATGCAATACTTTCTGAGACTACTCGTACTGTACAGTTCAGAAGATAGCATTGTAATTGTCAAAAGATATTAGAGCTGGACCGATATATCGAGTAGGCTGATACAGTATTAGTCCAATCCAATACAGTTTGTCCAACGGAGAACAAAATCTAGAATAAATCTAAGAGATACCTATCAAGATTGTTTGTTTATGTTATATATTTATGGTTAAAAAGTCCTCCAGTATCGGTCAGGCTATCAAATATAGTCATATCTTCAAAAAGCATCTAAAGGTGGAAAACAACTTGCTTGACAGGCCACTTTTCACTATTGAGATACATGAGAGATACGCGTAATCCTGCTTCTAGGTCTCTTTTTACTTGTGCAGGTAATTAGCTGGGCGCCACAAGTCAGGTCAGGTTGTTGGTGTGAGAGCAGCAGTCAGAGGCTGGTCTGAGTCCTCAATCCTTATGAGATTAATGGCTAACCTCCCTCTGCCCGCTCCATTTACAGAACATGTCAAGTTTTCCTTGGAAAGAGCACACTGCCACCTCAGTTCTCACCTGCAAACATCTAAATGCAACACTGTACCAGTGTGAGAGCCTACGTGCGTGTTCATACGAAGTGTATGTCAGTCAAGGCGGGAATGTTCGTCTCTGAGGCGTGAGGTCAGATGTTTTTTTTTTTTTTTTTTTCTGTCTCTTTGCCTTTGACCTCAATCCCAGAGTTTGGCGAAGCAAGTCGTCACCGCCTTCGGAAGCCGTGCAGGTTCCCTCCTGCCTACTCTGTCATCAAACGGTCTCTGTGAACTCTGGTCTTTATCTGCAGGGCTCCTCACTGTCGGCATCTGGAGCACAGGAGTTATGGCCTGTTAACAGTGCTTTGAATAATAAGTTAATGACAGGAAGAAGAGGGGATGCTTTACTTTTAGTCCCTAAAAGGGTTCAAACAGAGGTCAAGGTAGATGGAAATGTCAGATGAATTTGATTATTTCTGGAATCAAACAAAAAGATAGGACTTGATCTTTCATGTATTATTACTGATACATATTGTACTGTAGCTATTATTAACAGCTGCTTTTCTAGGGCTGTACCTAACAAATTGTTGTCTTGATCAGATCAGTTAATCATTCCCTTATTTTGTCTACTGATCAGTTGATTGTTAGTCTATTATAGGTAAGAAAATGGTGGTAAATAGCACAATTTCCCAAAGCCCAAGATAACTTTCTTCTTTTCAATGCAATATTTTATGTCTTTCTTATTGTCAACAAATTCCATGAAAAAAAAAAGCTATTAAAACCACATAAATGAGCTCCACTGTTGCACTGGGTGACATGTGCCTTAATTACAACAAACGTGGGCACTGTAGTTTATTTTGACTCAATCCCACATACACTGCCGTCCTACTGCCGTATAAATACTCACTGGAGCACGAAAACTGTGTTAATCCGCTGCTGAAAATAGTCCAACTGCACTACTTACTCCTGTTTACATAATGTTTGTTAAGTCTTTCAAAAAATGACATATTTGCGACCTGTTTTTTTTAAAGATTTCTATCTTCAGTATGGAATGGGCTTGGGAGTTAATGCCACAAACAGGATGGGGAAACTAATGAGAGACGCACAACGAACACATTGTTGGTTTTGGTGTTTTTGTGGTATTTATTGACAATAGGAGAAACATATAGGAGTAACACCAACCTTATACTATATAAATGATAAATATAATCAAAATAAATAATCAAATCTAGTCCAAATTGTTGCGTAATTTTCTGTCAGTCGACTTATCCATTAAATGATGAATTTCAGCACTATACTTAAATAATTCCGATTGCAGATCCAAGTATTCAATACATGGATATTAAAAAAATGTATTAAAACCCCTGCTTCTAACCTTAGCACACATCGCTGGAGGCTATAAGTAGAAAGACTGAATCCATTTTTTCACTTGCCCTACTTTTCTCTCTGTATTTAGTCAAGATTCCTACAGATACCACAGTGGCTGGATATTACTCAAATCCTGGTCAGACTTAACTGTATCTGTGTGAGTGCAACATCAGGACACTGCGAACTTCTTCATTTCTGTATTAAGTGGCAGTGTAAAGCACCTGGTTTGGTGCAAATGTTGGCCGACACACGGCATGTGTTCATGTCCTGGTTGTCATAATAGGGGCGCTGACAGGGACTTCTTAATACCGGTGGCTCCTCTACCATCAACACTGCTTATGTAACTCCACTTATGTGGCACCAAGCCCAAGTATTTCCAACCCCAGCTATTGCAGACCCCCAACTCACACACACACACACACACACACACACACACACACACACACACACACACACACACACACACACACACACACACATACACACCTCCCAGCAGCTAAGAATAAAACATCCAGCTGGAAGAGAGAGGATAAGAAACTTTTAGTAGAGGCTCCTTCACACACCTCTTTATCTAGACTGTTTTTATGGATATACCCACTTGTCTTTTCAAAATCAAGAAGGTTTGTTTTTGTTGCTCCCCCCTGCATCGCTTTCTCCAGTGTTACGCAACGCTTTTTGGCCTCATTTTTCACAGAGAGGAGGGGGACGAGAGAGAGGTCGGGGCTGAAAGATGAAGTCAAATATCCCATGGAAAAGTTAGATAGAAGCATTGCACAGCTGTCAACAGAGGATCCCTTCTTTGGGAAATGCTAGACGACTTCTGACTAAAGATAGATATCTTTGAGTCTAATTGAAACACATTATAGTTATCTGTAATAGCCAAAGAAATTGTGTTTATTAGACTTTTCCCTAATGAATCGGTCTCTAAAAAAGTCTCTTCGAACTGACTGTACAGTTCATTTCTGCTCTTAGTCACGGCTTGAGTGCGTATGTGTACTGGGAGGAGGCCTTATGTTACCCTGAAATTACCCAGCACCAATAACAATGCAATCAGATGACACCATTGCAGTGTGAACACAGCTCATATTTGTGCTTTGTTGTTTCCATCTGTATTTCATTTTCCACTGCATTTGACATGGTTTTTGTGGACATTTTAAAATAACTATCCATCAGTGTGGAGGTTTTGAGTCACATGAAAGAAGCACCCATTATCAGCTCCATTTTCTTCAACAGCTCACATTTTATGAACTGTCTTGATCAGAGTTGCCACAACAGGATTTTGGTTTTCCGTAAGAGCTCCTCTGAAATTGCCAAATGTGCGTTTTGCATTTCAGTATTGTGCAATCATGCCATCCAGCATGCCAAGCTCTAGTAAACCCTGCGGTTTTGCAAGTGTCAGGATCTCCGAGTGGCTCGGCCGCATGCCACAGCTCCAGTAAAATCACGTTACACTGACTCTGGCTGCAAACAGGCGACTATCCACAGGAGACAAAGCTTGCTGCGCAGGGGTTTGATGTTATCGCGCTTAAATACATAAATATCCAGATGCACATCAACCCATAAACCCACTGACTCATTCACCCTGACTCATGTACAAACTGCATGCTTTTCAGGATACAGTGATCTACAGTGTGAATAAACCTCTATGACCATGTCTGTAATTTGTTGTCTTTAAGGTTCTTAAAACTAAATAGAGTATATGAAGCACAAATTAGATTAAAGTGGAACTGACTCATTCAGAAGACTTCTGGACATTTGTATGATCTAAATTGATGTGCGTTAATAATCATTACTTGTCCTCTAAACCCAAGATGTTTTTTTCTGACAGAAGTCTTACATATGAGGAATAAGCTGTAGCCTGTGTTCACATCATAGACTGATCACTATCGACCTTAAAGCCAACCACTTGGTCAGTAGACGCCTCTGTGTCTCGCTTTTGAGCCCAGGGCCTCATGTTTGAGTTGCTTGTGCAATATGACAGTTTGACAGGTGACTGACGCAGGTAAAAGGGCTCTTGCGTTGTGTGACTACAGACGCCCGTATATCTTCAAACAGTCTGCCTCCTGTGTTGATGCAGAAGCTTAGCATTAGCAGCGTTAGCACCTCATCGCTTACTGGGAAAAGGCAAAGAGGAAGGAGAGAGAGTAGTGGTCAAGTTGATTGTAAGCATAAACATATGCAGAGCAATTTTCCCAGAAATCTGCCTCAATGCAGGATTCATGGTACTGAGGTCTCCCAGGAGTTTTCCACTAACCACCAACCACAGGCAGAGTTACTCCAACAGCACCTAAATTGGGCCATTCATCCTAGAGGAAGCACAAAAATGTCTTTGTTCATCCAGCGTGATTGCAGTGTTTGGTTCAGTTTTACATGGATTTTTGGACACCTCCTCCTTAAATTTGTAAAGTCAGAGCTCCCCTTATTGGAAAATAGATGTGATTATGTAATCGGAGGGTCACCCAGATGGATGAACCTGTGGTTTCCAGTCCCGCAGCGGGCTCATTAGTTAAAGTAACAGTGATTTATCAGGTTGGTCCCGTGGATTTGTATGCTGTGTTTATTGCTACCTACTTACGTAACCAGAGCTCTACAACTCAACTGTCAACACTACTGCATTTTTATAGTTGACAAAACAAACTCAACTCAAGGTCCATTTAGTCACAGTGGAGCTTTCAATCATACCCTATGACCTTCATCAACAGATGCAGTTTGTCAAGTTGTAAATTGTAGATGTTTAAATTTCTTTAAGGACTTCCCGTCCATATTGGTTTAAACTTCAATCAATAATCCTGACCTTGGAAACAAAACCGCCTCAAGGTCGATTTATTAGCTGTTCTGGAGTGCGTTTACACTTTTATCCCGGTTGTGATCAGGTTTTTTGCGTACACCACTATTTTTAGAAATCTGAATACGCTACCTTTTCAGAAACTGGGATACTGTGGATTTATTTCTGATCATTCTCTGCTATGTGTGCAGGTGCTTCCTCAATCCGAGCTGAAACAAGAAAGCCAGTAGATCAAAATATTTGACAATGGACTATTTAATGATGATCTACACGCTGGAAAAAAGTGAAAGTCTGACGCTCTCTTCTTTTATTACCGGTGATAAAGCCAGTGGAGCAGTAAATGCAGCCAAATTGCGAATTTCTAGCTTAGTTCCAGACGTATGTCTTGTCCTTATTGATGGCTGTTTTCCCGAGTTCAAGAAACAACTGAGCCAATGACAGATGTCATATTCTTGTTCCAGAGCCAGATATTCATCCTCAAAGAAATATGGACAGAATAATGGTTGTAAGGATGGATAAAATAGATGCAGCTGTACAAGTTGTTTTAAGTCAAATTACCAAAATAAGAACTCTTAAATCAGCATAATTCTGCAATCATCATGAAAAATAAAAAAAACACACATGGATATGGTGGCAGGTTGAATTAATAAAGTGAAACGAAATCTGATTATCCTGCTCTTTACTGAAATTACATAGTTGTTAAGATGCAGAACAAAGACACACCTGCAATATCAGAATCATGTATACAGAAAGCTGAATAAGCTGGTTTCTCATGTGTCATGTAAATATCCTGAATATGATCATAAGGATGCTACTGTGCATGTAAACATACTCTTAACCGTGCGATTTTCTCTGCAGACCCGTAAGCTGACCAAGGCAGAGCGACAGCGTTTCAGTGAGGAGGTGGAGATGCTGAAGGGCCTGCAGCACCCAAACATCGTCCGCTTTCACGACTCCTGGAAGTCAACGGTTAAGGGCCACAAGTGCATCATCCTGGTGACCGAACTCATGACCTCAGGCACGCTCAAAACGTGAGTCTTCTCCACCAGGTTCCCCTTTCACTTACACTTTTTATTAAAAGATAGAAATCGTGTCTAAAAAAGTTTTTCATTCGATCTTTTTGTAAGAACGTGTTTCTCAAACGGCGGATATCCTTTTTCCAAATAAAAAGCTCTTCAGGTCTTCCATAAAAAAGAGGGTTTTTGTGTCATGTTTGACAGCTTGTCTTTTGCTTTTAAAGGAATGAAAAGGTGCAGAATAAAATCAGAGAATAGCTCCACTCTGGATACAATGTTCTTGGAGACTTTTAAACTTCCTCTTTGCTGCCAAAATAAGAGATTAATTATTTTGTAGCTCTTTCTCTTCTTCCAGTATTTTGATATGTTTAGAATGGGGTGTTTAGTCTTGTCCTTCTTTGTTTTAGGTACTTGAAGAGGTTCAAGGAGATGAAGCTGAAGCTGCTGCAGCGCTGGAGTCGTCAGATCCTCAAAGGGCTTCACTTCCTGCACACGCGCACTCCTCCCATCATCCACCGGGACCTCAAGTGTGACAACATTTTCATCACTGGCCCTACCGGCTCTGTCAAGATAGGAGATCTCGGGCTGGCCACTCTCAAAAGTGCCTCTTTTGCTAAAAGTGTCATTGGTAAGTCTTCACACAAATATCTCCTTCAACTGATGTTGAAATCTAACGATGTAAAATCTTGAAATTAAGCCTTTGCTTGAATTATTTTGCTTCCAATTTCTCCTGCATGGATCACTGAACAGAAGCAACCATTGATGCCTGTGTTATATTTCTTGGCTCTATTTTTAAATGTGGCATCATAACTCAAATTGCTTTTAATGTCAGTGGGAACTTGCCCTTCCCATCAAGAACATGCAAGGAGTGTCAGCCATCAGTATAAAGACTTGTTGATACTTGATTCTTGCTGAAAGTTACATTTTCTGCATTGTACAATAAAGACCCAAAATGATTTTCAGACATAAAGAATGAATAAGGACTGAGTTGGTTATTTACTTTTGAAAGATGTGAGTTATCCACATGGAGAAGATGTGGGGGAAAAAAGCTCTTCATTTGGATTAATTTAAAGCTTTTAGCATTTCTTTTTTTTTGGTCTGCTTTGCGACACACAAATTGTTTGATTGCCTTTACGCATGCCCTCTGACAGGAACACCAGAGTTCATGGCCCCTGAGATGTACGAGGAGAAGTACGACGAAGCGGTGGACGTCTATGCCTTTGGAATGTGCATCCTGGAAATGGCCACCTCTGAGTACCCGTACTCCGAGTGCCAAAATGCTGCCCAGATCTACCGCAAAGTCACCAGTGTGAGTAAAGGAAGGAGGAGGACCCCTATTTAATGTAATTGTCCACATGTGTTCGCTTTCTTCCATGTGAACACTGGAATTAAACAGAGAGGAACTAGGATATCTTGTGTGTAAGTCTGGATATCCTGCATCCTTGGAAAGAAGTGGGGCCCACATGAAATGAAAGCCGCATTTTGTCTATTAAAGGCTCAGTTTTGTCCATTACAAGCTCAGGGTGTAGAAACATACCATAACCTGCTGGCTTTTCTGTTGTCAGACCACAATCATGACGCAGAGGATTTACTAGTTCAAAGATCCTGTATAACTGGTTCTGGCTATCATGTTCACTGGAATATGCCTAACCTATTGACACTGGCATTTGCAAATGTTCTGTCTGAAGTGCTTTGCAGACTTTCTATTCAAGAAGGCACAGATGCATTTGAAAATGAACTATTTTTCTAGCATTAGAAGTTGTCAAATGAAGAAGAGAGCTTGAATCCCAGCCCCAGTGCCCACCTACAGGATGTAAACTGTTGGATTCATATCATAATGTTAAAAAGACAAAAAATGTGGGACTTCTCAGAAAAAAAAGACCAGAAGCAGTGTAGTGAGTTAAGACTCTGGCATTACAGTAGTGGATTTAGTCTGCCGTATTTCAAGCTGTTCCCAGATGCCAAGCACAGCGAATGACGCCATGGTGGGCAAGAGGAGGTGGTGGTAGAATTATATGTTTTGGAAATTGTGTCTCACTCTTTACTTCACAAAGAGAGCTGTTTCTTTCTCGCGTGTCACATATGCAAAGCAAACAGTGTCTGATGGAGGCTGGAAAGTGAGAAAGCGGCAATGCCAACAAGGCAGAGTGGGTCTGGCTCCTCCATAAACAAGACAACATAATAATGTTCCATGTGCAGTCGGAGAAGCTTACCCAAGCAACAAAATGTAATTAAAATTATATTAGCAGTGCCTTTCGTGATTTGTTTTACGTTTATGTGCAGTACAGACAACATGTGTCAATTTATTGGCATGGCAGTTAAATATTGAATTAAACACTAACCTATAAACTTTATGTAACTTATAACATATATGACTGCCTTGACTTGGCATTTAAGGGGCTTAGAGTAAGAAATATAGCTTGACGTATGAAAGACAGAACATATACAAATATTGTAGGGCTCTTGGAAATATTTTCCATGTGGGTGGTCACAACAGACTCTTTTTTGGCCTTGCTCTTAATGTGTTTTATTTTACATCAAATAAATAGACTCATACGTAAATGAATGCCTACTTACTGTGGACAAATGCCCTCTCTTATACTCTACTTGGGCAAAAGTTTGTGGACACCCAAACATTACACCTACATGTGATTATTGAGCAACTCATTCTAAAACCATGGGCATTAATCTGCTGCTATATCAGCCTGCAGGCTTCTGTAAGTGCTCATCTGCACGAAACATGTACAAAAAGCCCAAATTTGCATGTTGAAATCTCTTGTTTTGTCAGACCAACCATCAAATATGATATTTGAGAAGCTGGAATCAGCGCATTTTGGCATTTTTCCTTTAAAGATGACTGGAAATGTGTTTGTTGTGAATTAAAACAGGAAAGGACCTTCATCAAACTGTTACCAAAAAGTTGTAAGCATACTGTTGTCTAAAATATCACTATATGCTGTAGCATTAGGATTACTCTTAAATAGCCCCAGACCAAAAGTATGTTAAAGTGTTCGTCCAGGGGTGTCTGTATGTTTTTGTCCATATAATATATATTCCTCAGTGAATGGAAATATATGGCAGAGTATACCAGATTTTGCTTGTAAGACATAACCTTTCTTATGTTTATGCAAAATAATTGTTTCGGGATCATTCAAGATCTTATCTGGACTTCTGTTACCACAGGAAATGAGCAGAGACTCAAATTAGATTTGAATTGAGGGAAAACTGATTAAAAGGGTTCCAGTAAGGACAATAAAGCAAACTGCTTAAACAAGGAAACCTCTGTGCTCTGCTTAAGGTCCTTTAAATCACATTTCATATATAACATAACAGCATTTCAGTAATTGCACTGAAGCTTTTTTGGACTGAAATGATTATGTTACAAATCAGTATTCATTCTGTTCAAACGTAAGTCAAACACACTTACTGTTTAGAAAAATAACACACGTTCTCCTCTCTACTTTCTCACAGCTCTCCTTTAAACAGGAAGTAGAAATATCTTGAGTAAATTATTTATGGTCATAACAAAAAAAAGACTGCAGCTACTGTGTGACATGTCAGTTTGAATGTGATAACAAAGTGTATCTCTCAGCCTTTTTCTGGTAAATCTAATTATTTGAGTGTTTTGACCTAACATCAGCTGGTTGCTTGGGTATCTGCAGGCCAAACATCTTTTTGACCTCGACTCTTTGCCTTCTTATCAGTGTTTTTATTGGGCTGGGAGCTCTGCTGTAATCTATGTACATTCTCATGATAGCATTTAGAAAAACTCCCTTATTTCAAATAAGCATGAAGTCCTGCATGAATATTTGCTGTTATGAGATAAACTCTGCAGAGAAGCTCCAGCTGTCGGGAGTTAAAAACTCTTCAAGGATTGGCATCTTGGGTTTTTTCCATTTTCACAAGCTCTTGGTGTTGTTCTCCTCTGGTGTTGACATGATCGCAGAGCTGAATGTCATGCTGGCTAGTGGCAGCAGTCACAAAGCACAGGATTATGTTAACACGCACTGCAGGTGGTAGTGGCTGTTACTGCTGTGGGATAAATGTACAAGGAAGAGATCATTGCTTTTTGATTACTTATTCTTGCTTAAAGCACCCCCTCTGGTAGTTGTTGGGACATTATAAAGCCCTACAGATGAAGTAAAACTCTTCTGATTGTTTTCACAGGGAATTAAACCTGACAGTTTCTACAAAGTCAAAGTCCCAGAGCTGAAGGAGATCATTGAGGGCTGCATTCGCATGAACAATGATGAAAGGTACAAGTGAAAACATACATTGTGATCAACAAATAAAAAAATAACAAACTTAAACTGATCTTTATGAAGTGCACTAATCCCTATTCCATATGTCTGTTTTTTTGTTTTTTGCTCTGTTCTGTAAAGTAACAATCTAGATTCGAGCTTATAACTCAGCAAAAAAATCTATATATTAGATTTATATATCAAATTTTTTGCATCTACGGAGAGTTAGAAATGTGGTATTTTTCACGTTTTAGGTGTGCATGTTAAGTTAATTAAAACCTGCTGCAAGATGTACATATGTTTCTCAAAGCTAAAGTTATCTGTTTAATTTGTTATGGATAGATAATAAAAGGTCTGTGTTTAAAAAAATGCAAATCAACCTTTTAAGTGTCTAAAAGCTGACTGATTTTCTTCTTTTACTGCAGGTACACCATTCAGGACCTCCTGGAACACCCCTTCTTCCAGGAGAACAATGGCGTGCACGTGGAGCTGGCAGAAGAGGACGACACGGTGAAGTCGGGTCTGAAGCTGTGGCTGCGCATGGACGACACCAAGAAGCTCCACGGGAAGTACAAAGACAACAACGCCATCGAGTTCCTCTTTGAGCTCTACAAAGACGTGCCTGAGGAGGTGGCTCAGGAGATGGTAGGCTGACACACGAAGACAGCGTGTTTTGAGGTCAACCTTTACTGCTCTGCTGGCCCAGTTTGAGGCAGCCATTAGTGAGGAAATTGAGTAATTGATCCCAGATCAACAGATAAAGGCGACTTCAGCCAACCCCCACATGCTCTCTGCATCCTGATCTTGACTTATGATGATAGCTTTTAATGGGTTTACTGGGGGACGGCGGACTGGATATGGAGTTGTTATTGACCTTAATGATCTTAACACAAATAAGCACCAGATTCCCCCTCACAACAGAAAGATGCTTTGAAGAAAAGGTGGTTAGGTGACAGATGGTATCTTTTTAAATGAGCGTTCATTTTGAATGCACATACAGATGTTAGATTCGGAGACCTTATTACAGGCAAACATCACATCATGGAGTCTAACATTATGAGTGAAGCAGACATTTCTCTATGAGTTATCTGTCGTTTGACACTTGACCCCACACAGTGAAAGCAGCCTCACTAATGCACCCTGGCATCATTATGCTTCTTTTACGGTTCTGTTATGACAGCACACACTCTGAAATGCGCTCCAGCCCATAAAGAGAACGCCATGCAGAGTGTGTCAAGGGCACGGCTCAACATTTAATCAACAGGGGTTCGAAATGTGAGAGCGTGTCTCAGGAAGCAGCCGAGGTCACGTCTTTAATAATATAATGGCTCTCCTGCTCGTTACGAAACAGGCCCTTATGTCCTCCAGAACCCCCTCCGTAGAGGTCACTTTTAATGAAAATGCAAGCCACAATTCCTTACTTGTTTACCTCTTTGTGGTAGTTTTCATCAAGATCAAATTTGGTATCAGCAGGGGACATCTAGTCTGGCAGATCTGCTGTAATCTGATTATGTGTTGAGAGGCAGGTTGGGACTGAGTGTCCCACTCTGCTGGACTGGGTGTCACAAGAGGCTGAGCAAGACTCCAAATTGGCAGAGAATGCAAACAGTGTGCCCTGGTTTTACAAAACAAATGCTGTTAGCACAAAAGCTTTTGTCACATCAAAAGAAAGATTGTCACACAACCTGCGTAATCAGGTCACTAAGTGCAACAGATCTGCGTAAATTGTATGCAAATTGCAGCAGCAACTCATGGACCATGACTCCTACACGTGTTCATGTTGTGCCCTGACCATCTCTGTGTCTTGTTATGCAGGTTGTGCTTGGGTTCGTGTGCGAGGCAGACTTTAAGCTCGTGGCCAAGGCCATACGGGACAGGGTGGCGACCATCAAGCGGCAGAGAGAGAAGCTGAGGCGGCAGGCAGAGGAGCGGAAGAAGAAGCAGGAGCAGGAAGCCTTAGAAGAAGAACCAGAGCCTCAGACTCCTTTACCTAAAGTCAGCGACATTGTTGCAGCAGAGTCACCCACCCCGGCCCTGACGCCTCCGGCCCCAGTCCTGTCCCCCGTCACCAGCTCTGTGGACTCTGGCGTCAGCTCCAACTACCCTGCAGAGCCAGAGGAGCCAGAGGCAGACCAACACTTCCACATGCGCCACAACAGCTTGTCCTCTGCTAACTGTGAGCGGCCTGATATGAAATCAAATACAATGAAAAGTTTGTAGGGTCCACCCACAGTGATTTTCATGTTTTCAGTTCAAGTTTGCAACTTTTTAGGCTCATAAAACACTTTTAACACCAAGTGGATAATATGAAAACGATCATCAGTTTCAAAACAAGGATGTTTCTCATACAGTACCTCCTGAAGACGTATACCATATAAAAAAAACAGCAAAATAGTGCATTATTATTGTGAGGTCTTACAATATAAAGTATTTGTATAATATAATACACTTGAAATTATTTATTAGTATCTAGATCCTTTACTTAAATAAAACTAGCAATACGAGACGATGAAACTTAGTATAAAATACAGAAGAATTATCAGGAAAATGCACAAAAAGTATAAAAAGTTGAATTGCTCCTTTTACATTATGTTATAAATATCACATTATTGAATTATTATTACAGATGTATTTACATGTAAGAGGAAGCTACCAGTGATGGTAGAGGTAATCTAAATACTTTAAATACTGTTGTGGGTGGTTTGACCTATTTTTATTATTTTATTTAAAGTACTGTAACATTTG
Organism: Dicentrarchus labrax; assembly: GCF_905237075.1. Lineage (NCBI taxonomy): Eukaryota > Metazoa > Chordata > Actinopteri > Moronidae > Dicentrarchus > Dicentrarchus labrax. The sequence goes on along the minus strand of NW_026136712.1, from coordinate 18,999,731 downwards.
AATTAGCTACAGTAATTGTAAAAGTTTAAAAGTGATCGGAGTCAAGAACTCGTCATAAACTCTGGAGACAATTGTCTTTCACTGCATTATCTGTGTACTGAACAGAAAGCCGTTCACATCTAAGAGCACATGGGAGGCATACAGTGAAATGTGAAACTGTGGATAACTAAATTATTCAGTCCCTGTAAGTCTCATGGTGTGGGCGCGTGTGCTCTAGTTATTGAACATTTCTCAGTTTTTAACCAAAACAACAGCCCAGCATCTCCTGTGGATCTCCACAGTGAAACCCTCTAAGTTGTTATTATGTTAGTGTGTGTGGTATGTCTGTGGGGGGTCACTAGGCCTGCGTGTTTCCATGCATATGAGTGTGTGTACTGTACAGATTGTGTCAGTCAGACCACAGTGGGTCACATGCTAATGGTTTGTGTCCTTTGTTGAAACAGCTGACTGCGAGACGGACGGCTATCTGAGCTCCTCTGGGCTTCAGGATCCGCTGGAGGCCGGCAGCTTCAACACAACCCCTCCCACCACACACACCGACACACCGACTGCAAACGGTTTCCCCATCCCAGCCCTCCGCTTCCCCTCGGTGAGTGGCCTCAATAAAGAACTTGTTATCAAAGTGGAGAGCGCAAACGGGTGGAGGCGTAAAGGATGACTTTCAAGACTTTTACGAGACCTCCTTCGCCAGCATTACTCAGTCTAACACAGTGCCGACACCCCTAATTTTGTGTACCTACTAATTAATAACAGTCTTAGCATTCTAACATCTGCTTATTAGCACTAAACACAAACTAGCAGCTGAGGCAAATTATTGGAAAAACTGACATTTCTAATTGTTTATGGCACTAAATGAAAAGTTGGTGGATCACCAAATCTATTGCAATTCATTCTAAAGGGGAGCGTGAATGTCTGAGCCAAACTTTGTGGCAATCCATCCAACAGTTGTTGAGACATTTCACTCAAAACCCCAAATTTCAACCTCATGGTGGCTCTAAAGGAAAAATCAGAGGCTCGCAAAATCAGTTAAAACATTTTATGGCAGTCCATCCAAAACTTAAGTTGTTATTTGGATTGGACCAAAGCACTGCCATCCCCGGGTAGGAACCATGTCTATGTACATGCCTATTTCTATTTAAAATGGCCAAATTGAAGATTTTTATAGTTAAAAATGAAACATTTTGTGTTGACGTAACTGGAAGTAAATCAAATGCTTCAAAAACTTAAAATTCAGTATGTGGAAAATGTTTCCTGCCTACTATCTTGTACTAAAGCTTCAGAAGAAAAAGAAGTCAATGGAAAGTATTGACCTTTTACTTGGTTACCTTACCTCATCCCTCATTTCTGTTCACAGAGTATTGCAGTTTCCAACAACATAGAACATGGCAACTCAGGGCCCCCGAGCGGCTTCAACTCTCCTGTGGACAGGTAACGTTCTTTTTTTTTAACATCTAAGGAACAATGGAGTTCAATAGTTTCTTCTTTATTTAGACCTGAAAATCAATGTCAATCTAGTAGAAATGTCTGGTCTTCCCTCTATAACTCCCCCTCCTCCACATCTGTGGGGCTGCGACAACAAGCTTGAGGCAACCGACAGGCTCGTCTGTGTTTGTATTGCAGCGAGGCGGAGTGGACCCTTGCAGGTTTCTGTGTGACTGGCTCTCAGATGTTGCAGAGGCCCTGTTGTCCACGTTGGTGGGATGTTAAGGAGAAAGCAGCTTTATTCTTGGCATGAGAGCCGACAATGGACAATACATTATTTGTGTGTGTGTGGCTGTCATCTGGGCTCCATCCTCTGTTCAGAGATGTTTGTAATGATATTGTCACCATGCAGAACCTAACGTGTGACGCTTGCTGAGACTACAAGTAACGACTATTAATCATAACTGATGAATCTTTTGGTTATTTTTTGATTAATCAATTAATTGTTTAGTCTGCATTCTTTCAAAAATATAGAAAAATGCCGTTTTCTGAAGACCAGATGACATCTTCCGATTGCTTTTATTGTCCGTCCGAACAACAGTCCAAAACCCAAAGATATTCATTTTACAGTGATACATAAAAAAAGAAAAATAGCAAATCTTGACTTCAACAATGAATCCATTAAGTGCTGTCAATACATTTTAAAATGAATTTGTGCTTGAATACAGTTAATTCTGTACTTTTCCTGTATTTAGTTCCAAAATTTGGTTGGGATTTACAAATGCAGCGATAGTCAAAAGGTCTCCTACAGTCCGCTTGTCTTCCATGATTGAGAGTTTATCTGACTTGTTCATAGTAGATTGAATTAAATGTCAAGGCTAGAGTGTCATGTTTCATAACAGCTTATGCATGCACTATTTAGGATCCAAAACATTCTCCCAGTTGTTTAATTCTTCCTCTGAGAAAACCCAAGGCTTTTCTCAGAGGAAGACATTTCATCACAAAACAGAAGAATCATTTGCAATATCAACACAAATGTTTCATCCGTTTTACTCTCATTTCCATGTAGTGTTTAGAGGTAAAAACAGGCTTTGCTCTGAACTTAAGTTACCCGTGAGGTGGAGGTTCTTAAATAGACAGGCAGACGCTGCCAACCAGTAGGCTTGTAAATGTTAGCAGTCTGTAGATGGAGAGGAGTCTATGACCACAACGATCCAAAAAAGGCCCATGAGACGCAATTAGCTGAACCAAAGCTTTTTATAAAACATGCTGAATGTTCTCCAGTCCTCTGAAACCTAAAACTCGTTCATTGTATAAACACAACGGTTCACATGGACGTGTTGCTTCCTCTGGATGAACGGCACCTTCGCATAGACTCTCAACAGGCCTCATTAAACTGCATTGTTTAACTCTGCTGTTTACGCCCAAGGGACATGCCACTGTAACACATCAAGACTTTATTTGACACTTCATAGTGCTGTTTATTATCATATGTGATGCCAAGATAATCAGCCGTGTGGGATACTCAATTCCTTTTACACTTCTGTTGTAGATAATGAATTTGCTTTGAAATTACTGCATGAGGAATGTTTCAGTGGCTTTGTTTGGCGTATTTCCTAATCAGAAGCATGTATAATTTATATCTTTGCAGCTACGCCTCTGATGTGACTTCAGGCTTGAGTGACGGCTACGAGGGCCTATCAGAGAAGAACGAGAAAACGGCTGCTAGGCGAACTGCCGCGAAGCTGTTCAGGAGGAGGGCGCGCTCAAGGCTGCGCATCACAGGGGTACAATAACTCAAAAGTTTTGTTTAATTGCAACACTGCGAATGCATTTTACGGACGTCATAAACAAATAAATCAGTCAGCTAGATTTAAGTGGTTGAATTAGCAGATTCATTTTTATTTATGAGCGAGTGGTGAAGCTCCACCCTGATTATGTAACATTATCAGTAGCTATGGTTTTCTTCCCCTGGCAACCGCAGTACATTTCTCTTCTGATCAGAACACTCTGTGGTCTTTTAATGAGCTTGTTTGGACTGGAGGCAGAGGCAAACAGATCATGCATAACCACGTGCATACAGTGTTGCAAAGAGTGCATACATTACACACATAAACACACTGTATTTTACAGTAGACAAACCACTACCCCTTTACTCACACACAAAAACACATTGTTCCTCTGGTGTTTAATTTTGCTTGGTGGTTTAGAGGGTAAACAAGACCCCCTGGCTTACCATTGATCCTGTTCGTCTATGCAGCTCTCCGATAAAGTGGACCGGGTGGTGGAGTGTCAGCTGCAGACACACAATGACAAGATGGTGACCTTCAAGTTTGACCTGGATGGAGATAACCCTGAAGACATTGCAGCTGTCATGGTAAGTCATTACTGGTCCTTAGTCACTCGCCCTGCAATGATCAACAGGTATATTCATAATGTCAACATTAAAACACTTCTATTGGGTTAAAAAAGAGGGTTTCTTTTGTTTTGCTATTTACTTAAGGTGTGAGTGGTATTGATTTTTTGTGAAATATGGCTTTGGACCAAGTAGCAATTGATTAGATTTTGGTGATGATTCTGATCTGGAATATCCACTACTCCACCAACATTCACAAAATGTGGGTATCAGAAATAATTGTTGACATGGCAGAAGTTTTAACTCTTGATCTTGATTCTCTTGATTTAAAACAAACCTCTGTAACTTTTGCTAGACAGCAGATACGCTACTGACAGTGGCAGGACAATGGTTAATCCTAAAACTTAGTATAACAGTAGGACAAGTACAGAAAAGCCCTCAAGTCAGTAAACTGGCTCGGTAATATCCATTACATAGAGATATCTGAAGTTGGCTAACATTAGTGGCCAAAAGCTGCTGGTTACACCAACCAAGTAGGGTTGTTGCAGCAAAAACAGAGCATGTGTCGAATTGATCATTTGTATTAATTCTAATTTAACTTTTCATTTGTAAGAGCCGGAATGTCGTATATCTTCTTTCAAATGTAACATAATCTTGCTTTAAAGGAGGAAGAAGTCATAAATGAGATCTTTGATTTACTTTTGAAATTTGTATAGAAGTCATTTTACTTCTTGATCCCCCCACAGACAAACCGGTGGTTCACTCAGCACAAACTTGTTCTGTGCAGCCAAACATTGCTCCCTTTATTTTAAATTCTAGGGGAGATCCTAAAGTTTCCAAAGATACCAATGGTGTCAGGCTGTCTTATTTTTTGTTGATTGTGTATAAAATGATGCACCAGACTCGAGTCTTGAATATTTCAAGTGTAAACACCATAGATGCCACCTAAGGAGAAATGGAGTCAGTCAAATCAGTCTTCGTTAGAGCTTCCTAGAACTTCATAAGATTTGTACAGAAATAAATAAATGACCTCACTCTGTCAACTGATAAGTCTGACAGATTCCTCTATCTCAACTGAAGGCACACATGATTCATCCTGCTTTCAGTTAACAGCCTGTTGTTTGTCCATCCAAACTCTGGCTGATAGTATATCAAACTTTCTGTGAAGTGAGTGACGCAGGTAACCGGCTCCATCCCCCTGTTATTGTCTTCATTAGCGAAGAGAGGCGGCGCACTCAGACGAGTCGTGATGAGGCAGCGTGCGCAGCAGCACTTTTTGTTCACTGAATGTACTGTTTTCCTGACTCTTAAAACACAGTGGGCTTTTGTTTACTGAGTCCTGGCGCAGCAGGGAGCTTGGCATCAATGCAGCCCCCGTGGTTCTCAGTGCAGTTTTAAATGCGCTGAATTATGCCATGCTGACAGGAAACCGTCACCACGCCCCAACCCACAATTCACAGCAATGCTCAAAACTGCATGAATATGCAAAACTCAAAACCTCCTCAAACAAACTGCTGTATTGTGGATTTGCGTGAGATGATTTATGTATTTTTTCCTAAGAATAAGCATTAGCCTAGGGTGGGTGGGTAGATTTCATAGATGGACACACAAATACACATCAAATAAATTTTGCACTCTAGAAGCACATATAATTGTATCTGTTCCTTTACAGTGGTGGAAAGTACTTTTACTTACTATAGTTACTCTAAACTTGCATTTTATATTGAAAATAAAATGTTGACCTAAAATATAATAATTTTTTATAGATTTAACGCCCTAATTTTGTACAAAGTAGATGAAATCAGCATCAGCTCAAACAGATGAAACAGCAAAAGGCTACTCACAGATTAATTACATAACAATCCAATGATATTATATATCATAACACTCACAGCACTTTTAATTTTAATACTTTAAGTACATCTACTGATAATATCTGTATATTTTACTTTTACTTGTAATAAGAGTAAATAGTATTTTCACGTGTTACTTAAGTATCTGAATACTTCTTCAATCATTGTCCTTTTGTCTTCAAGGTGCACAATGAGTTCATCCTCCCGTCAGAGAAGGAGGGCTTCATCCACCGCATGGGTGACATCATCAAGCGGGCCGAGTCTCTGATGACCAAAGAGGAGCCGGTCCACTCAAGCGGACACCGACTTCCCCAGCCTGCTTTCCACGGCGGGGTTAACTCATTGTCTTCCTCACAGGTCAGCAGCAGCACCTGCTCCTTTCCAGTATTCCACATCACAGCATTGTTAGCTGAGAACAAAGGAAGTAACAGTAACAGAGCGCGTTTTTTACTGTGCTGTCTGACCATAAATTACACCAGCTATAGTGTGTCTTATCTGAGGCAGACCCATAAATCTTGAGCAAATGGAGAGCTGTAGAGTAGTGCTTCCTACACTCGAAATAAACAGCCTCAGTGGAGTGCTGTACTCACTGTCCACAGTCCCTCATGAGACTTGCCCTTAAAGACAGGTTAAGTGTTTCTAGAGCCACCTGAAGTAGTGCTTTCATTTAGAACATAATGTTACTAAAAGCACTAATGTCATAAAACCCTGTGATTTGTGGAAACATACTCCTGTGTGCCTCCTTTTTTTCTTCACATTTATTTGTTCCCACAACCACAAATCCTTTCCAGTGCGTACAACATAATGAACTTTCCAGCATATGTGCCCACATTGAATGAGTGAAATAATTTATGTTTGGATTTATTAAACCTTTCTGCATCAAGATTATGTGAAACTGTAAAATGAAGACTTCCAGGAAAAGAAAAAAAGAGTTATTAGGAACAGTGCCACCCTGTATGAGATATGACCTAATGCCTAATCAGATAGAGTTTGTCTGCTTAAAGGGAAAAGAAGTGTCTGTCCTGCCAGGATATGTTCCACTCTGTAGAACACGCAGAACAAAATCTCCTTGTGCCCCCCTAGTAAAAATGATCAAACATGTTCATTAATGATGGAGAAAAGAATAATGTGCGGTTTTATTTAGGACAAGAGAAAAGTAAGAGCAGTAAAACCACTACCTCCAACTATCTACCTTGTTCGCCATTTTTCCGACCCCCTGGCTACCATAATTACCCCAAACCACGGTGGACAAATCTCTCCTGGCTCTGTTCCAGCGCCTGATTAAAAACACTGCCTGGACCACATCCTCCAAGAACCGTAATGGCTGCTCTCACCAGCAACGTCCAGCCAAAAAAAAAAAACAAAAAAAAACAGACCAATCTAGTTAAGTCAGGGAGAAACCCACAAGACCGGAGACTCATCTGTTTATCTCTGTTCTGGTTGTGGTAACTCTGAGGTAGGGGGCTATTCTGAGAGTTTTGGGAAGAGACACTGTGTATAAATGGAGCTTGAATCCCTGGAAAGCCAAGCTTGTCTAACTGTTGCTAGTTTCCTCTTCCCACCACTTGAAGAACAAGTGGGCAGCCCTTGTGAGGCTGTGCAGCAGTGAGCTACGTGCTGGCAGTAGCATGGTAACAAGCTCACAATGACAGTGCACACATACTATAAAGCAAGTGTGCTGTTTCCCATTATCACCTTCTTAATTTAGCTTTTTAGCATGTTAATTAGCACTAAACCCAAAGTACAATTGTGCCAATGCCTCTTGAAGATGCTGAGATATTTCACAGGATAATTGAAAACTTTGACCTTCTGTCGGCGCTAGAATCTAAAATTATTTGTATAAATTCACTGGGGTTTCTCACTTCTCTTTTTTGTTTTTCAGAAAAGGCTAGATTATAGCAGCCAGTTATCCAAATAATGGAGAGTTAATGACCTTCCATAAAATGCACAAAGACGTAATAATAGTTGTATTAACTGGTTAATAACATGGGATGTATTATGGAAACAGCTTTTCACAAATTAACAGTAAATTCTTTACAGTCGGCTTAATATTCACTTTATTGCCCACTTAATACGTGTTGTATTACACTGGACGGGGAACACGTGCTCGTATACCTGAGGTCAGGCCTCAGTCTCACCTATATTATCTGAAGTCTGAAGCATGCAGTGATTTAAAGGGACATTTCATAGATTTTATATGTCAGTCAGTTTACGAGGGGTTACTACACAAGCAGTGACTAAATTACCCAGCAGACATTCCCTGGGTATCTTAGCAGAGAGTTCGCATTACTAACTAGGACATGCAGTTTCAAAGAATATGGGAGGGTCTAATCAAAGACGCTAATAAGTTGCATGCTAGTAAGTTGCATTATGGGAAGTGTAGGAGCTATTGTTTTTGGATCTTGGCCCATTTTTGGGTCTAACATTTACAGTAAATTTAAATTTCGAATTTCTGATCTCTTCTCCATCGATTTTGTCCATCCATATGTCCCCCAATTGGAAGTGAAATATGGAGTTCACTTAAACAACACGCATGGCAGAAGTAGTACCAATACGACATTAATATGTACACAATACTCTCCAGTCCAGTCTCTAACCCAGTCTCTACCCAGTCACATTCAACTCAGATACACATGCATATTATAGTGAGTAATGAGCCGTGGAAAGAGATTGAGTTTTATCAACTGTTGCTCTCTTACAGCCTAATCTGCACAGTCACACCCTGGCTCGAACCAACTCCTCCTCGTCTCTGCCTGGTAAGTCTCACGTCTAGTTTGAAACTGAATAATTTGATGCTTGCGGAGATTAATATGAATGATATGAATAAAGTCTGAAATTCACCAATTAACATTAAGTGTGTGTGAACTGCATAAAGTCTTTCTCACAGCATGTCAGATTAACTTGCATTTGTTTGTTGCATCTTTTTAACTGTGCATGATCATTATGTGTGTGTGTGTGTGTGTGTGTGTGTGTGTGTGTGTGTGTGTGTGTGTGTGTGTGTGTGTGTGTGTGTGTGTGTGTGTGTGTGTGTGTGTGTGTGTGTACTGACGGGTGCACGGGCATCCTCTCATGCATGTGTGTGTCTTGTCTTAGACTTCAGTGTGGCTAACCCGAGTGTTGGGGTACGTGGCTCTCCCCCGTGCCCCAATGGAGACATCTTCAGTGCAGACATTACTTCACCTGGGCGACCTCTAATGCGCTCACAGTCTTTCCACAACGCCCCAGGTAAATAGCCCTCTGCCCCTCCCTCTGGTCCCTACGTGAAGAGGCCTTGCATTGTTTACTGTTTCAGCACACTGAAAAATTGTTACAGTCCTTTGGCAAAGAATAAGTCAAAGCAAAGCTCAGCTACCTCATAAACCCTCCCTCCCCTTCTCGGGGCCCGTTCTTGGTATTGTTCAGACATTCGCAATGGCGCCATCCGCCATCCCCACACCTCAAAGCCTCGCTGTGTCTGCCTTGCAGCAGGGCCTCTTGGGTAATTACCTCACCTGAAGGGCCCTTTCTGGCTTTTAGGGAGCTGTGAATGCTGTCGCTGTGAAGCATGAGCTTTTCTCCAGTGCTGCGATAGTCGGCAACATCTGTTTGCCAGCACAAACTCCTACAGAATTTCCAAGAAAGCCTCCTCCCCCATCAAAGACTCCATCCCCACAGGAGGGGCATTTGAAGTCAATTAAAGAACACATATCCTCCATATGCCCCCTGTTCCAGCCTCAGTGGCCATCTGAACATCCTCATCCCCTCTTGTCTTGTGTCCCCTCTCTGCTGGACGTCCAGTGCGTGGTCGCTTTCGCAATGCTTCTGGGCCTCCCGCCACTGTTATGGAGTGTTGCCTAACCTATGTTTCCGTCAGCATGGAAAAAAGTAGAGGCTGGATTGCATCATCATCAGCAACAGGAGGCGTGGTTTGTAACTGTGGAGCTATTGTTGAGGTAAATGTCAAATCAATAGATGGGGCGAGGACATTGGAATCCTAAAGTATTCCCCGAGGAGTGATGTAGAAACCCTGACTACTTTAATCTTACAATCAGACCCAAAGAGTTGTGTACACACATGTGTTCCATTTACTCCTCGAAAATGTCCTACGTAAAAGCTTCACTCGCTTCATTGATGCTGAATCCCTCACAGCAATGTAAGCCTGGGGTGCAACTGCTCCGGCTTACGAATGCAATTATAGTCGGATACTACTTTAAACAAAACGTCTTTGTTCACCATGGAAACCCATTATTTGAAAGTACGGAAAGGATTTATGCTCCACATGGCGTATGTCTTGGCAGGGGGCTGAACCAAGAATTAGACTGACCAAGCCTCCGAGGAGAGGGGAAGAATGAGTGATCTAACTTGTCTCTCCAGATGAACTCTGTCCAATATTCCTCTACAACTGTGCAGAATTACACGTTCTAAAGTTAAACAAAGACATTAAGAAACTTTTGACTTTTTGTCCATGTTTTTTTCCTGCCCAGTTTATACCCAAATTAACAAAAAATGTATCTTTGTCTTCTAGGTTCTCCTCTCCATTATCAGAACCATCACAACCCTGCGTCTCTCCTGCCCCACCACCAGCACTACCACTTGCCCTACATGGGCCACAGTCACTTCCCATTCCCGTACCCAGGCTCTCCGGGTTCCCCCAAACCCGCCAACCATCCTCCCCTCACACGTGTAGCCAGTAACCCCACCTTCCCTTCTGTTCCCTCCCCAGCCCCCGGTTCCCCAGGTCCTCTAAATGAGACCCCAAGTCCCGGCAGCAACGAAAGTGTTAACATGTCCCCACATGCCCCTCAGCATCCCAACATGTGGCCCCCCCACACGCAGCCCCTGTTTTCCTTAGCTAATGTCATCTCCATGGCCATGAGCATGGCCCAGTCTTTCATCCCTCCTGCAAGCATGCCCACCCACGGGATGTCCTCCTATCCAGGCTACCACCCCCAGCTACACTCTCAAATGAACCCACAGTCGGGTTACCCCTCCGTCTACCAACAACATTACCAGACCCCACCAGTAGAGGTCCCTTACCCCACCGCAGGCATCCCATCACAGAACGTTTACCACAGCCCTGAGAATACACCTCAGATGGATGGTTATCCTCAGAGCACTTATCATCAGAGCAGTCATCCAAATTGGCCACATCATGTCTCTCCACCCTCTATGCCTTCCACTCCTCCACTGGTTCCCCAGGAGCCTTTGCAGCATTCTGGACTCTCCAGTCCCCCCAGCATGAGCCAGGAGGACAGTTACCACGGTTATGTGCCCCCATACACAGCACAAGTTCCAGCTCAGGCTGAACCCAGATCAGAAGTCTTCAGGTCAAACTCTTCATCAGACCTTTCCCCGTCGCCCCCAGAGAGTCCAGAAAGCACTGTGAGTCACATTTAGTTACTTTTTTCTTTCAGTTTCTTTCAGTTGAGATTCCCTTAAAATGATGTTGTGTGATTAGTGCTTAAATGATTAATCGTTCATCAAACAAAATGATTGATTAATCATTTCAGTCATTTCTGAGGCTAATGTGCCAGACATTTATAAGTTCCAGCTTCTGAGATTTGAGAATTTGTTTTTTTTTTCTCGATTTTATATGAGTGCAAATTAAATATCTTTGGAGTTTGGACTGTTGGTAGGACAGAGCAAGCTATTTAAAGATGCCAACTTGCGCTCTGGGAAATAGGGATGGGCTTCTTTCACACATTTTGTAGGCAATTCTTTGATAAATTAATTGAATTTGTTATTAATTTAAACAATAAGCCAGCATTTGGGATTTCCATGGCACTAAAAACTGAGTTGGTGGCCCGCCATAACTGATAACTGAAACACTGAATTTTAGAACAAGATTGACGAAGAAACTGTATTTTATATAGACAATCTGCCGTATCACTAAAACTAACAATGTTAATTCTTCCTGTCTAGTTATCATCCTTCAGCACTCAGCTGCACCCCGCTGTACCTGAGATGAATGCCAGTAGCCCTAAACCAAAAGCCTCTTCCACGGAATTGGGTAAGAGCATGTGCATGTTCTCAAGTTCCTGAAACCAGTTTCTCCTCCATCTCTGGCTCATAAACACCTAATGTACGAGGGTTGAGAGAGCTGGAAAATGACATACTATGACATTTATGTTTGCACCCCAAACAAACCCACACACATATACACATGCTTGTGTATACAGCCAAATGCACCCACAGTCAAACATTACAAGTTTATTTCCCTCTGCTCCATTTTATGGTGTCTTAGGTCTAAATACAGTCCGGTGTCTCTGCTACAGCCAATTTGCCTTTTGAGTTGTTTTCAGTTCCCTCTCTCCTTCTCTCTGCTGTATCCTTAGTGACATTATCACCTATTAGTGGTGCCTCAGGAGCCGTTGCGTAACCACGAGTCTGGATGTAATGTTCCATTCGAAACAAACACAAACGTAGGTGTGATTGGGGACCTACCCACCGGCAGCGACCAATCGGCGAGCAGCCGTGCTCATTACAGGCCTCTCCTCCCATATCCACACCTGTCAGTATTTATACCCTCCTCAGAAACCCGCATTCAACAGAGTCCCTCTGTTTCAGTGGGCACAGACCCAGATGCTGTCTGTGTTTACAGTAAGAAGGACACTTAGTGGGCGGACTGAGGCACTGCAGGACTTTAAACCCTATAATGGTCTGCAGATGTGAGAACATTCTGTGACTCCAACTGTTTGCGTCACTAGTATGTGGCACCAGTCAACAACTCCATCCCAGCTATTTGTTATTATCACTGCTATGTTAAGGCTCTACAGAGGATATGTACCTATAATGGGGAATTACTGCAAACAGAGTGAGACCCCTTTCAGTACAGCTGCCAAGGAACAGATGATTAGATTTTAATCAAAGCCTGGCAATTAGGAAAGAGTGAGGCTTTGTTATAATGATCAGTCGGCTCTGATTAGATTTTCAGAACAATGACTTCTGTTTAGCCAATGATTGGCTGTCACTCCTATAAATAGGCTGTCCAGATGTTACAACTTCTTATTCATGGATGCTAGAAGTAAGTAGAGGGTGAACTCTAGCTTACCAGAACTGATATTAACCAGTATAAAGTTTGTTTTATATTATACATACATTTAGATGCTTAATCATACATCTTTGTCCTGCAGGGAACTGGTCAAAGTAAAAGTGTTTTTAAGTATGTTTGTAGGATTTGTGGAGAGGACTAAACTCTTCCTCTATATTACAGTCCAGTCTGCACCAGTCACTGTTGGGAGATTCCAGGTGACACCCAGCATGGACATCCCTGCGCTTCCTGTGCCAGTAGTTGCTGAACCTGCTGCACCGCAGCCGGCAGACAGCGGCAGCACCCCATCAGAGAGCAGCACAGAGGAGCAGGGTGAGTCTGAGACGAGCCTGGGCACCTCCCTCACAATGTCCCCTCCTCACCCGCATCCCCACAGAGGGTCAACGGGGGTCCTCCAGGAGGTTGACGGACAGGCGGGGTGGGCTGGGAGCCAGGAGCAGCAGCAGGACAGAGATGAAGAGGATGAGGAGGATGAGGAGGAGGAGGAGGAGGAGGAGCGGGAGGTAGAGGTCGTTGGGGAAAGGCAGAGGGTAAGGAAGAGGAGTCGGAGGAGAGCGTACAGCCTCAGCCTGATGGGAACGTCTGCGGACAGCGGGCTCTCAGTGACGGCTGCTGAGATGGAGGGGAGGCTGTGGGACGGAGCGGCCGGCAGCCCGCAGTACAGCAATGCCCTTCACCATTTATGGATGATGACTTACAACCGCAACACTCCCTACCTAAGCAGCGATGACTCAGACAGTGATGATGAAGACATGCTGGAAGAGCTTCAGGAGCTCAGAGAGAAGTAAGTGACACCACTGAAGATGCTCAGAATACAGTTGAACACTGAATAGGTGCTATAAACAGAGTATTCATGGGAAACAGAAGACAAGAGGAAACTTTTTAGGGCTGCTGCAAACAATCTGTGGATAGTTTAGTATTTTTATTAATCGTTAAGTCTGTTAAATGTCAAAAAGGTTGATAAATGCTCATCACAATTTCCAAGTTGATGTCTTCGAATAGCTTGTTTTGTCCAACAAATCCCAAAGATAATAAAATTCTTGTTATTAAATTATTTTGTTTTTTTAAGTTGCTGAAAACGATCACTAGTAAACCACTAGAATTTTAATGCTATATTTAGTTCCTATAAATATATAAGATATAATATCTAGAAAAAAGTTTACCCATCCATCATCACAAACTTCTTGAGGCCTTCTCAAACCCACAACCCTGTTTCACTGACACATCCCGGCAACAAAAAGGAGCCTTTAACCGCTTACATTCGTTACTTTTTTTGTCCCTTATCAGACATCTGACAGAGGTGCAGGCCCTGCAGGCTGCCCAGAAGAGAGAGATTGAGGAGTTGTATGAGAAGATGGGGAAGGTTCCACCTGCAGGCATCGTCTCACCTGCTGCTATGCTGTCCAGTCGACAACGCCGCCTGTCCAAAGGGAGCGGCTACCCCTCGTCCCGCAGGAACAGCCTGCAGCGGTTGGACATCTTGCCACTCCAGGGTAAGGAGCCACATTTCTTTTAGGATTACGTAATACGTTTGTGAGTTAATACCTAGTAAATATGTCACAACTTTATGTGTAAATGTGTGCTATGTTTATTTTCCTAGGTATCATTAGGAGAAACTCCCTTGGAGGCAGCAGCAGCAGCGGCGGCTCCCAGGATAAACCAAGCAAAGGTGTTACCTTTGCCACTGACATTAGTAGAATGGTGAGTTAACACTGCATTAAAAAACTTCATATTCCTATTATTCTCCTTGTTAAATTAAAAAAAAAGGCTTGTTCTCACTTTATGTATTTTTTTTCTTTCTATTTTCTCTTTTTCCTAGTAAAAAACTCTCAGCCAAGCACGCTGTATATTTGGACTACCTCATTTGAAGTGTGACTGCAGTGGTCAAACCCGTCCTGTAGGAGGACCGCTTCAACACATTTCACTGGCACACCGATCAGCAAATGGCTTCCCTCTGCCAGTGGTCACACGGTTCTGCCAGTGGTCATTTACCTCAACGTACATATAAACTGTCATCAATAAGCTGGATGTACACAGGAACTGTAACTTCCAGTTTTTTCAGCCCGTCGTCAGATCTGGTGAATTTGTTGCAGCTGAAGCACAGAATATCTCCCAATCTGGCTCATTTTTGCCCTTTTGTAAATAAACTGTAAGGCCTACAGGTTCAGGATGAACTTCAGCCCTGGCTACCACAGTACTCTGCAAAATGTCACATCACATGTTGTTTTAAATGTTTTCTCTTGAGTTTTTTTTTTTAGCATCAACGCAGTCAAGTGATGACTTTGACCCAGAATGATAATAGTTGCTGTTTTTCCTGCTTGTCTGAGTCACTGCCGTTAATCAACCTGAGCACAGTAATGTGAACCACAGCGAGGCTCTGTGACACTCTCTCTGACACTTTTACTGACAGTTGTCACAGACAAATGACAACACTTCAGATAATCTCGCATCCTATTTGCTGTAGTTTGTTAATGATGTCTCAGCACCTGCTGACTGCACAGTGAATACACTCTGATTATTGCCTTCCAGGGGCTGATGAGAGCAGTCTAGATGCATTGTACAGTTTGATTTTTTTTCAAATATGTATTATGAAAACATTTAGTTGTAGTACTTCTTTGGTGATTTTGACACCTGGTAGGATTGGCCACACTCTCTAGGCTCAGCCCGGAGACGTTTGACTGCAGTCCCGACATTTTTAGACGCAGTCAAAATGATTTTTCACATTGTACAGCAGTACAATACAGAGATATCATTTCTGTCAACACACACATTTGAAGATATTAGTGCTACAGAGAAAACAAAGTTGCACAACAGTTATTAACGTTAGCGTGTAGCTTGTTTGAGCAGAAAGAAAATCTGTTTTTCATTAAATGAAATGGGAAGAATTTAGCATAGAAAAAACATCACACATCATTTTTCAAATTCTATAGCTTGTTTTAAATTTAAAAATGATTTCTTTGTATTGATTAGTTGTGAAAAATCCACCTAGGTTTTAGACTACTGGCTTTCCTGTTGATTGTACATGTGTATATAGCGTAGTGCATTTTTAATTCTTGCTCCAGCAAAAATCATATTTCGTTGCTAGATCAAGCAACTTGTGCACTTTAGTACATTCTACTTTAGTTCCCAATCATTTAACACATTTGTGGATAAAACTGTGTTCACTCGAGGAAGAGCTGATACGTTTCCTGTTAATGTTGCATAAGGGAGATCGAGAATATACTCCAGTTTATGTTTGATCACAATATGTCATATTGGATCACAGTGATGATGATCTACCTTCACACAGTTTTAAATAATTAGTGCATTGTGGGACAATAGAGAAATCAGTCCAAGCTGTGAATGTGTAGCTGTTGCCTTATAAAATATTCACGACACACACTGAATTTTTCTGGCAGTGGAACTCCTGTAAGATTTTCCAAAGTTCATAATATATTCAAAGACGTTTCAAAATTTTGAATGTAAATATATAATTGTATTGCTTTCTGAAAGCTGCTGCTGTCCTGCCATGCTGAATCTGTGCCTTTCCCTTACAATGTCTTATTTTATATTTTTACTCTCAAGATTTGGTGGCAAGATCAGACTCCATATATTAAATTTTGACAAAAATAAATGCAATTGTAAATACCGATGCTCTCTTGTCATCTTTACTGCTTCACCCAGTGTCTTTTTTTTTCACTTGCATAACCAGTTACACAGAGACATACTGCGTTAAAAAAAAATCAAATACATTAGCTTTTTATTTTACAAATCATAATTTTATCGACATAAATATGTTTTCAACAGGTTGATCACTGTGTCATATCAGCAGTGTCACTGGCGTTCTCTGCTGCTGAAGGCCTCTGTAGATTTAAAATCATTATCTGACTGAAATTGTGGATATTCCCTCAATACTGAATGCACATTGCATGATCAGGGCTGGAAACGGGGTCAGGTAAAGGGTTGTAATTACTCTACAGCCTGGGCCTTCTGGGTAGCATGTAGGGTCATGTTAAGGTCAGCGGATTAGACCGACAGGCAAACTTAATCAAAATCAAGACACGTCTAGTTTTAAGTCAGCAGCAGAACCACACAATTACTCTTCAGATAAAATCCAGTGCTGTCTCAACACGAAAAACAGCGGCCAGCCACGGAATATAAATCAGTGGCATCAGTGTCCACGTAGGTCCCTTCTCGGGTAAGTGCAGGGCCGACACACAGTCATACAACAAGCAGGCAACGTCTCAGTTGGCACCAGTCTTTGGTCCCTGCATTCTTGCCCGCTTGGCCTCCTCATCAATTTCGTCCATGATTCGCTCCTGGGAGACGGAGTAAAAGGTGTAGCCGTCTAGGTGGGGAGCAAGTGGTCAAGGCAAATATATTGGACAGCGAGAAGAAACAAACATTACATGACAAAGGGAGTGATTTAACCGTCTGTGTGAATACCTTAAGGTTGTCCACATTCATTAAAACATCAAATATTTCCCATCTTGTCCTTTTTTGGGGGACTTGAATACAATCAGTTGCCAGTTTATTAGGTACACCTAGTTAACAGCCTTGCAATAGTTCCTAACTACATTAATGTCATAATGTTCAAAAAGTGTTGATTCATCTCTACGGCCAGTTTGGAAGCTGTGGTGCAGTTCAAGTGTATTGCATTACATTGGCAGGTGTTTCCCTCATTTATATAAATGGTTTAAAATGGGAGCCCATTTCTACCAGGAAAATTTAAAAAAGTCATTAAATATTAAGTAAAAATGGACTCAGCATTTTATAATTGTGACAAATACTAACGTTAGTAGCTCATAAACCCTGAGCACTTTTTTAGTTCTCTCATATCTAACAACTCATTTTTTTTTTCTTCTCTTATCCTGACAAATATGTAAACAAATCTTTTAATACTTTAATGTAAAAAAACCCCAAAACAATTGAGCATCTACTGGGACACTAAAGCTGGTGGATCCAGGAGGGAATCAGACAGACTGACCTAAGAGAAGCTTTAGTAACTTAACTTAAAGAACACATTTAACATAACTTACATTTATAGTTATTTTACGGATGCAACCCAAATCACCTTTGCAGTGAACGCTAACGTTACCTGTCACGTTAGCGCCCAATGTGTCGGAAACTTGTGTAACATCACCCTGCTAAAGACATTTAAAGACATTTAAAGACATGTTGCTGCATCCACCAGCCTAATAAAATAACTCGCAACGTTAATGTCAGTAAAAGCTTGAGAAACTCGCCGTGCAGAGACAGGCTTCACACTGGTTTACCATCAAATTACCTAGAGTAACTTTAGCATGCTAAGCTACTGTTACATAGTTCACCTTGTGTAGACAAGGATACAAATTCCCACAACGAGTGCTCCAATGGCGAAACCTGTCACAACGTTTCGCGTCCGCAGCTTCTGTACTTTCTTCCTCCATTGTTCAAGCTCTACCTGTCGGATGAAGTGAATCTGTTCCCGCGAAAGAGCCTCTTTATCCGGGTTTATCCTGGTCGCAAAGGGAGCGGGGGACTCCTTCGGCGTCTTGTCAGCCATGTCTGCAGTCAGAGGGGCCACGGGGAAAGGTTGTTTCGCAACAGTCATGCGCAGAGCTGATGGTTAAACGATGGATGGACTTGGCGGCAGCTTACTGCGCAGGGGAGCAGCGCATCCGTACGTTGTGAGATCTGCGGTGAGCACCACACGAGTACGGTCCGGACTGTGCTACAGACAAATGAGCCCCCACACCCCCTACGGCTTATAGTTCCTACTAGGAAACGTTGACTTGTTTCTGGGGGTGAATTGGCGCCATCTTCCGGGAAATATAAGCTTCAGGCACGATTTATTTTTAGTTTAGCAACTTATTCCTAATCACAAACTAACGAGTGCTCTTATGTTTTCAGGAGATTAGCCGTTAGTCCGTGTAAATGGCGAAAAGG
This sequence comes from Dicentrarchus labrax, assembly GCF_905237075.1. Lineage (NCBI taxonomy): Eukaryota > Metazoa > Chordata > Actinopteri > Moronidae > Dicentrarchus > Dicentrarchus labrax. The sequence goes on along the minus strand of NW_026136712.1, from coordinate 18,981,163 downwards.
TTCCTTTATTCTCCAAGCCGAAGTTTTAAGTTTCGGGAAGCTTCTTTCGACCTGCTCACAGATTTCCTCATTAATCTCAACAAAAGAAACAAAGATAACCTCAACGATTTATCAAAATGTAGCGGAAGCTTTAAAGATAAAAGACTAGTGGGTGAGTAACATTAATATACTATTATATTAACGTTATATGGTAAAGTAGCAGTTTGTAATTACTCATTTCAGCTTGCTGACAAACGTTAAATTACGTTACATAACGTTATTTTAGTATAGTTTTAAATGCATATGACGCCCAACATAATTTATAACCGTCATTTTGGAGAAACAATGCATTTTAATTTTAATTTAATTTAAATTTAATTTCTAAATTTCCAGGTAATTCTATTACATTATGTGTTTTTATCACACACAGCTGTGACAGCGAGTATGCAGCTAGATGAATACACTCATTGCATCTCATTTTCCCTTTTAATTAATGATTTTACAGCTGTCACATAACATAATGTAAAACCATTTTTCTATGGTTGCTACTACAACCAGTAAACGAGGCTATTTTCAGACTTTTTAAGATGCATTTTTATGGTGTAATTATTGAACCGAGGGGCGCAGACTCTCATTCTGCAATATAATAATTTTGTCAGCAGGTGTGATCCACAAAAAGTCTCTGAATGGCCCAATAAGCGTCACTGTACCCTGTTATCACTCTTTCATACACCTGGGATTTTAAGCCCTGTCATTATGGAGACCAGTTCTCAATACAATCTCGTCAAGGTAGCACAATCTCCCAGCTGCCTCCACCTCAGCAAACACTGCCAGTGAGGAGGAGCAGATGGAAAGCAGTGTTAATGACTTCTAATGAACATCCATATGCTTCCTTGTTGTTCATGAAACAGATAAAATGCAATTTTATTTAAATAAATGAATGGGGATAGCTCTATTAGAAGTTATACTCACAGAATGGATACATGATACATAGTTTGGTTTCTTTCAAACGGACTGGTCAATAGAAATACTGCCCAGTCACGATACAGGTTTGCTAGTGTTGGCTGGTGGGTGGTGTCGAGAACCCAGCGTGGTTGTGATTCAGCGTTAAATGCTTTACTTGCACGACTCCCAGCTGTTCTATCACACCAAAATAAGTATAAAGAAAGGAGACTCAGAGATTTAAAAGTCATAAATGAATCAATTCCTGTCTCTATTGGACCATCTGTGTTATTTTATAGTGCAGTGCTTTCCACCCTTTTTGGTGTCAAGGACCCACAAATTGATACATCAGGCCGTGGACCCGTATTTGATAAGATGGTAGTCTCAGGGATCCCTGTCTGATAAGATTAGGTGAGGCCTCTCTGTACTGTAGATTGGCAGATTAACTACTTAAATACTAGTGAAACCACCTGGAACGCCCTCAAGAACCCCGGATGCCCCCCTGGAGTTGAGAAGCACTGATCTAAAGGATGATTTGCACCTTGATAAATGATGCGAGATATAGTTTTTCTCTTCCAACATGTCCAATTAGCATCCCTGCAAATAGCTCATATAATAACACCTGAAGAGTAATGGCTCCTCTTTCATTTTATTGATCTCCTTTCACAGAACGAGACCCCTCCCTGTGTCACTTTACACGGGATTGCCCAAACACATTTACTGCCGTACAGATTCCTTTCTGCCAATGTATTTTGTTTGCTCTGATTATAATCCACCAACTCTGTCCCAACATGTTGACCTCATGCTTCCACTCAGAAGGGGATTTTTCAGTTTTGCTCTCTGCTTTTGCTAACCCCCTGTATCCCTCTCTGGTGAAATGCAGAATACATCTTCCTGATCACTAGAGAACTAAGACTTGATCCACTAGCTGGATACCATGCCATTGAATTACTTCAAAGGTAAGAAGGAACAGCGCATTTGCTTTCCCCTGCCACACCCAGTGTGATATTGACTTAGCAATGCTTTTATGTGAAAAATTATCTTCCCCCAGGTTCATGGTCAAGCACCTCACAGATTTGTTGACCACACCCCCGCGCCAAGGTGCCGCTTCTGAGTCACCGAGAAGTCACGAGGATGCTGTGTTTGCCAAGCTCCAGGAGAAATTCCCCCTCATCATCTTCTCCTGCGTGCAGCTTGCAAGCAAACTGTCTCTGCACAGTCATGTAAATTCTGCGATGCCCAGGAATAAAAACTCGAAATCCTTTGGGGTTAGAGATAAAAAATAATCTGTAATTTTTCACACATTTTCTAGATAATCGACAACAATACTGCCGTACGCTTTCTGCATTCAGTCGGCTATAGTGTTTCCAAGCAGACTGTCCTGGAATCAGAGCTGATGATCTTAAAAGGGCTTGAGTTCAGGCTAAATGCCCCTAACCCACTGACATATGTGGAAATCCTTCTGGAGGTTCTTGGTAAGATATCATATTTAAACAGAGAGAGAAACATTTGTGAAGATAATTCATATCCACTGAACAGCTGTACTGACTTTGACCGAGGTAACTTAAAACTTTTTTTTAGGACACAATGAGCCATCCATCCCCGTGGAGCGCCTGTATCACCTGTGCCACCACGTTCTCCAGTTCGTCAGCCTACAGAGGACCGCCATCTTCAACTCCTTGTTAGTGATGACCACTCAGTGTGTCAGCCCGTCCACAGAACAGCGGTATTACATTTCTCTTTTAGCCACATTTTCAGATCTTTGCGGGACAGGTGGTTACTGTCATGGTAGAGCGGACAAGCTGCTCGACTGGCAGTTGAGTCGACCACAACCAGCTGGGAAGTGTCTATGTTGTTTTCGTTTCTCCCGGCTCGCCCTTCTGCAGGGCATATTCCACTGGTAATGTAAAAAATATTGATTATAGCTGGTTCAATACTAAACTTTTTTTTAAACAGAGAGAAGTTTGTGACAGTGACTGAAGACTACATGCTTCTTGGTGTCAGTGTCATTGCTGTGGCTTCGTTCATCTACTATGTCAGAAAATGGCAGCAGGTGAAACACTTGAGATTATTACTTTAATTCACAATAACATCTGCTATCAGTGTGTAGGAATTAGTGGTATCTAGAGGTGTAGTTGCAGATTGATTGCGCCCTATGTAGAGCCAGTGTTTGGTTTGTCCGCTCTGGGCTGCCGTAGAAACATAGCGGCCTCCATGGAAGGTGACCTACGGCATCTGTAGATATAAAAGGCTAATTTCTAAGGTAAAAACACCGCAATCTTATTTTGAGGTGATCATACACTAATGAAAACATAGTTACACATATTATATTCTGCCAATAGCTCTTTCTAAATGTTACACACTGGAGCTTTGAATGTCGAGAAAGTAGACATAATATGCAGCCATATCAAGCACACCAAGTCATCTTACTTAGTTAATGTTAGTGTGTACTTAATCTCACACTCCATACAAACTTTTTGGCTGACGTAGACTGTCTTTTAATGCATTGCAGGTCGTGGGAGAACTGAGTCACATCACAGGAATCTCGAGGAGGAGCATCAGCGATTTCGCTCATGTGACACTGATGCACATTGTTAGTAACAGTTCCTCTGTAACATCAACTTGAGTCTTGATAACACTCATTCACTGAATTCTGCTTTACGCTCTTACTTTTTATGGTTAAGGTTGTTTTCTAGCTGTAGATATTGGTGCAGGACACGAACTGTGCGCCTAAGTGAGTTGATTCGATTAAAACAAAGCAACATGTGGGTACTGAAATACCTCATGTGATGAAATAGTGCCTAAAGAATAAAGCACTATAGAGTCGTTACATTCTTAAAATATTATTAAAATGTTTGTTAGCGACAGACATGTGTCTAGATTATTTAATTCTACATTCTGTAAAACAAAATACTGATGTTGCAGTTGTGAAAATACATTTTGAAAAGTTAACCCGTCAGTATAGGTTAATGTCTAAATCTCTTATAACCTTATGAACACTTGATACTTGTGCAAAATGTAATAAACATTGTATGAAACAGTAACTTAATGTACTGTATATGACCACTGCTTTTACATTGATCGGCTCACTTTGATGCATTGTGATTTATTGTAATACTCTTGTTTAGCTTCCCATTAACCAAGATGTTAAGAAATGGGGAATGGCTGAAGATCAAGTGACAGAGGGCTCTGGTGAGGGGTTCCTCCCCTCTCGGATCCTCATTATGTAGGGAAGCATTGTCCACATCCGAGTCTGAGGACAGAATTAATAACGCCACTTTTAGTAGAGATTTTCATTTTCAATACTCTCTGTGCGTAAATTAGGAGTTACTCTCTTTATAAGTAAGTAAAAGAATTGTTTAAGAATGTATAGTTACCCTGGGGACTGCGGAGGGAACTGTTACTAGTGCTGGTAGTAAAGCTCTGGAGAGCGATGAGCTCAAGGTCACCATCTCAGCTGCTTCTCGGACATAAAGTTGTAAAGTGATGTCTACCTAAGACAGACAGGAGCAAGACAAAAGTGCTGTCATGTGACGCAACGTTTTTTTTTTTGTTGTATTGTTTGTTTTTTTCTGCCTCAGTTTACCTCTTCGTTATGACGTCTGCAGTAATCGTCCAAGTCGAACATATCCGGGTCCAGTGTTAGCCCCCCCATGCAAAGTTCACATCTTTTGACAATATAGAGCTTTGACCCTGGAAAAGTGGATGCAGTAGGCCTAAACATATCGTCCATGATCACCGAACATCCTAAATAAATTCTTCTTTTGCAGTCAAGTTCTTTGGGATTATATTATTTTTAGTCATCTAACTGCCTTTTTGATCAGTCACATGGCAAATTCAACTCATCACCATTAGCAATCTACTCACCGGACTCGAGTTTCGTCTGGATCCATCTCTTCAGGCAGTCGAGGTGAATGAACTGCAGACTCCCTGAGCACAGGCAGGGTGATATCAGTGGGTTGGTTGGTGAACTGTCGCCACCGTGGCAGATCCGACACTGATCCTCATCCTCTTCGTTAACGTTAGATAACTCGACTAATGACCTACAGAGAGTAGAAGATCACACAATTAAAACTATTAACTCAAGAGATTTTATACCCTAAGCCATTTATACACATCTTCATCAGGATACTGTCTTAATCTAAAATGATGAATATATTGAATGCTTAGTCATAGCTATTCAGTACATTAAAAAGTCATTAAAAAAGAATCTATTAAATAATTCAATTGGTCACCTTTGTGTGGGTCTGCATACAATCTCTTTGTTGCCATCTTTTAGAGACTGGGCGTTTTGGACAGCGATCGCTTCTCCCTGGGTCGCTTGACATTCTTGAATGTGTACTCCGATGTCACTTAACGCCATCCTATCATCCATATTCAGATTATCTAGTTGTCCAGAGGTTCTTGGACTCCAGGCCTCATTGGAAGGCTGCGATCTGTCAGCGGTAATGGTTCCTTTCTGAACAGCGTCCTCTTGCCTGTTGACCAGAGTAGACCGCCTCTGACAGCAGCTAGGCCTGAGTGAGGAGGCCAGGCTTGCCTGTGATGTTCGCCACCTGCAAGCCACAAAACCCCTCCTGACTCTGTTAGTGATAGGTGGCAGTGGTGCCACATGAGGTTGCCTCGCTTGCTCCAGGAGAGGAATGAGACTGTATCCATCACTATTACAAACTGATGCTCCACCTGAAAATGTACTTAACTGGGAACTGAAAGACTGCAGGCAATGAGTGCTGTGAGAGAGAGTAGCTGAGGCTGAGCTGCTCTGTTTGTACGCATCCCAGGAGAACAGGCCATCATCTGCCTCCTCTTCTTCAGATTCTCTGGACAGCATATCAAATGAGGAAAGATGTGGGACAGTGGTGATACCTCCCAGGAAGTCCAGGGTCTCAGAACTGGTGGGGCGCTCAGGGTCTATGATCTCCTCAATGTTTGTTTTGCTGAAAAGGTGTTTCATCTCGTTCTTGCTCTTCCGGATGTCTTGGATTTGTGTCTGCTTGCTTGCTTCCCCATGGGTGGATCCATTTAATACTCTGTCCTTCACATGCTCAGGCCTGTGCTTGTTGTGATACTGTGCGGGGTGTACTTTGTCTTTATTGCCTTGGAAAAGGCGACGCAAAAAAGCTGTGTTCCAAAAGAAATCCAACATATTGGCTTGCAATGAAAACACAGCAGATATCCAATTACAGTTAATATTATGAAATAGAAGTTTTAAAAAAAATAAATCGGTTAAAAAGCCAGGTAGTGAGGAAACTGGCCAGTCGCCTCCTGCACAGAATGTATCCTAGAAAACTTACATCTGGATGCCAGGGGGGCCTTTGCACTGTGGGGAATCTTTGAAGTCGCTGCCAGCTCTGCAGTCATGCTCAGGGTTTCACTGGAGATAGCTTGAAGGCGGGACACTGAGCCTTTATTCCACGGGCCCCCTCGCTCAGACGAAACACTTTTCCCAGAGCTGCAGGAGGACAACTGCAGGTTCTGGAGTGTTAGACTGTCTTGGAAAGCTGTATTACTTAAAATGGGTGTTAGATGCAGCTATAATGAAACTGTGGTAATAAGTATATTTCCACAGCTGGTGTGGTTTCTAATTATATATATGGTGCAAGTCCCTATTGTGGTGTTGTTGTTTAAGTTGTTACCTCTGAGGCCCTCCTTACAGCTGACATGTACTGCGTCGAAAAAGTCTGCACGCCAGGAGTCTCTCGTTTCATCTCTGTATCTGCCACCTCCCTATTCCATCTTTGATCCTGATTCTGACAGATTGAAAAGAGGCAATGAGACAATGGATGGCAAGGAGGAATCTGTTAAATCTTGCAACTTTCAGTACCTGATGGTCCAAATCTTGTTGTTTCCTTCTCACCCCAAACATATTCAGCGCTGCTGAGGTTTTCAGCACCCTGTCGCTCTTACTTTTGAGGTAAAATGCTGAAACACAAGGTCATTTACAGTGTCTAGGAGATAATTACAGCGTAACAGATGGCAGCTAGCTGACGTGGAATAACATTTGCAGGCTCAGGTGTGAAATAATCCTGGTGAAAGCAAGACTGCAGCAAGGTGTAACACCTGTATCCACTGTCAGGTGTATTGACTGTGCGTGGGAGGCTGCTTTGAAGAGTTATGTGAGGAAAGATTTTTTTTTTTCCACCAAAATGTACTTTCAATTTTACATCTTTCATAATGTTAGTGTTAAACATTAGAAAACAGGACAGGAAAACACAAATATATAAAGTATAACAGCAGAATTAATTTCAAATGTTAAAAAATGCAATTATATGATTGAATTGTGTAACTTAGATGAAAATAGTAAACCTGGGTATTGTTCACAGTAATCTTTGGGAAAAAATCCAACATTTGCTAATGAAAAATCCCTATTAAGATCAATTCAGATACAATTACATGAATCTATGGGTCCTTACCAACAGCTGGACACCTTTAAGAGACAGCTTTAAATTTCTGGGTTAAAATAACAATTGTAAAACAGCTAAAGAGAGTGACTCTAATTAACGTTAGTTCATTTGTTTACAGAAAAATCTCACACTACCTTTCCTACCGGTTGCAGATATGATCAATCATTCATTTTATTAATAATTCAGTATAGCCTATAAAAATGCATCAATATTTAACACAAGTTTAACACCTCTGACTCACTCTTTAGACGGATCGATGTGAAAGATGAAGGCAGTTATAGGATGATGGGTGAAGTTGACCCCCTCAACCCCCTCCTGTTTTTCTGTCCAAATGACGCGTTTCCATGGAGACAGTTTCGACTGGAAACAACTTCTCGGGAGTTTGTGCATCATGTTAAACATGAATGTAACGATTTGTCGCGTATTTTTATTAGTATTATCATTCTGGGAAATAAAGTCCTGGGGGAATTTCCGTTTATATTCATATAGCTGACTTTGCAAATGAGCAAACTCTTTAGGGATCTGCCCTGTCTCTCCCTAGCAACTGTTGCTATGCTTACTGTTGTTATCGACTCGTAGCCTTTCGTTTTCTGTTGTTATTATTATGCTATGATAATGGCTTTTTTTCCGTCGTGTTTTGATTAATTAAACACACAAAGGATTTAAAATAATGTTACAGTAACTAAAGTAAAAATACAAGCAAAAGTCCTGCATTTCATTTTTATATTTAAATAAAAATACTCATTTTGCAGAATGGCCCATAGCCTATCAGGCTGATATATTATTGGATTATAAGTATTGATTAATTGAATGAATGCATACACATCACTTTGATGTTGCAGCTCCTAAAGGTGGGGCTAATTGGGATCACTTACTGCAGGGTTGTTGCTGCGTGAATTTCCCCCACAGGATCAATAAAGTCTTATCTTAATCGATAACTATACATCACCATTTATCCTCTGATTATGTTTTGTAGGCCTACTATTAATCCGAATCTGCAGAACAGCCTCACTTGTTACTAAAGGAATCTATGTCTACCTCTGTGGGTTACTTTTATTTCATTTCTGTTCACATTTTAAGATACTGAGCAACACAAACTTCTGTCTGGATCTCCGCTCCCTCTTCACCACACATAACTGATAAAAGCATAGACATCTTTCGGTCTGACATTGCTACCTGCCATCACACACAGAGCGGTGCTATAGGAGCCCGAGCTTCAGTAGATTAGCAGAAGATCCAGGGCCAGGCTTCCTTGAGTCACTCTCTTACTTCTTTTGCTCCCTACGACTCTGCTGATCTCCCCACAATCTCGCGTTAGGCCTCATTAATCTCACCTCCCCTTGCAGTCTGTTAAAGAGTGGGCTGCACGCTCACCTTTACTGGTTTCATTCTTTATATTCAGACAGAGAGGGGAGGGTAGGAGACAGACACAGAGAAAGCTCTGGATTTGATTCAATGCCAGTGGAGGCATGTGTGTTTCCAGAGGTTGGGGGGGGCTCAACCACTTGGCCATCTTTGACTGCCTCGTCCATCACACTCACACTAGTAGAAACCCTGCACCAAAGCCAGTTTCCAGGGCTTCCCTCGGGTATTTCTCATTACCATTTGCAGAGAGGGAACCTTTAAAGTACAAATATGCCCTTTGGTGGGATTGTTGTATCTGCCAACTGAAGGATATATTTAGTTACATCACTTAAAAGCTGAAATGTATGATGTTGGCATGACTTAATCCTGGCATGTAACAAATGTGGTAGCAAAGGATTGCCTTCTTTATTTAACTAGGGTTTATGCTTCTATGCTTCCTCCTATTAGCAGAATAATAATTGAAAAACCTGCCATTATTGCAATGATAAGTGAGCACTGAAGAATAAAATACACATATATTACAAGGTAAACACCAAAGCTACCTGGAAGGCTTGAAAGAGAATTGTTAAAAAAAAGAAGATTTAGCTGATTGTTTCCTGCTGCCACTGTTTTAACATACCGACTCTCACACTTCAGAGGTCACAAAAACTGTAGGTCCAGCAGATTTTTTATGCAGTTTCTTGACAGGATGTAGGAGAAGCTCTAAAAAGCAGAGGTGCTTCTTACGTATACTCAATGCAAACTGAGAAAGAAGGCTGTGCTGTGTAAACTTGTGCAGAAAAAATCTCATAAAGTGACCCCAAATCACTTTATGAGGGCGACTGCAGCGAGGGGTTCAACCTCTTAAGTGCATATCTGAATAGGGTTGTGAATAAGAGAATAAGTGGATTACAGATAATCGCATTATCATTCACTGAATAATCAATACGAATCAGCGCTAAATGTGGTGGTAAATAAAAATAAAAAAGTATTTAAACTCTGACCACCAGTCATTATATTAATATTATTAACAACCACAAATATAATCAATGTCAGGTATTCTCAAAACATCCTAATTGTACTTAAATATTTCAGCAAACAATATGTATTACTTTAATTATGATACATTAAACTGATGTAGAGCATCAATTTAAATGTCAGCCATTTAGCTCATACGCCACAAACAAGCACTGTGTATAGGTAGTTTTACTCTATACAGCCTCCCTGATTGTAATTCTGGCTGATGGGCCTGTAATTTTATTGACTGATTGAGGAAGAGGTCAGGATAATGTCTGACACTGGACAACCTCTTCTCCATCTATCATTTGAAATGTCAAATGGCATGATCTGCAGGGGGAGAGGAATTGAAGTTTGATTGGCATCGACCTTGTTTCTCTTGAATAATTATGAATGATTTAGGTATTAGTGCCTTCTTTCGTCATAAATAATTCATTAAGCCTGCCTCCCACCCCCACTGTATGTTTGTTCCTGTGCTCCCGTCTGTTCGCAGGGGATTTCAGCTCCGTCAAGCCGGCAAGAGAAAACCCGAGTAATACCGGAAATACGGCAGTAATGGTTATAAAAACGTAATAAATAAAAAACTATATATTTAATTTACGTTAATGTGTATTTTCGGGGTCTATTTTGTTTTTAGGTGGTGCGGTTTGCAGCACGCGTCGTAGATGCTGCAACTGTTGAGGTTTTTATTTTGAAAGTCAGCACCGGAAGTATCACATTTGATAGATTTTAACCGACTTGACCCAGTGATAGGCAGGTCAGCGCTCCATGTTGCGGCGCTGCGTGGCACTGGGCACGGACTGGCTCTGACTGCACCACACACACACATACACACACACACACTCACACACACACTCACACACACACACATAGACACACGCACACACACGCATGACTTTAGTTGTGAATGGCTCCGACGCTTGGCACATTAGGTGGCCGAGAAGTGGCTGTCAGTCCGGGCACTGCTACCTGCTGCAGACCGAGCTTGCGCCGCGTACACCCATGGGTGTCGCTACTGTGACTGCCTTCTGCGTTTGGACTGCATGTAGCGGCTTTGATCGGTGCAGTTATTTCCAGAGTCACTCGCTCAAGCTATTTCGGAGCGGTTGGAAACGTGCAGACTGGTTGGGGTAATTTGGATTGAGGAGCCGCACGGAGCGCTGCAGCAGACACGGTACCGGAGCAGCAGACACGGTACCGGAGCAGCAGCAGCAGCAGCAGAGGAGGAGGCACGGATGTGATGCCAAAGCTGACCAGAAAAAACAAAGGTTGAAGTCTAGAAAAGGTAATCTGTCCTTTTTTTTTTATTCCCACTTTCTGCTGTTTCTCTGCTGCGCCTAATTTGCATGTTAAAGTTTATTTAATTGCCCTTTAATGAAATGTGTGTGTTAGAGGCGTCAGGCTCTTGCAGCAGCCAATCTATAACCTATAGGCTAATGCCTATATCTTACCGCTGCTCAAAGGCAAAGCCCAGCCAGCCAGCTAAGCCAATAAACACCCCCAGCAGTGTTTAATGAGATAGACTTAGCTGGTCCTTTGTACACAATAACAAGCATTTTTTGTTTGTTTTTTGTCAGCAAACTGCAACATGTGTACTTTATTTTTTATATGACTTTCATATTGGGACTGTGCAACACATTGTTGTGTGTTTTTCTCTTTAAATGACATGATTTATTGGTGATAGTGATTCATACACAACCTTTAAAGACCGGGGAGGCTACCACAAAATGTACAGATGGTTTTAAAAACAGTGGCTTTGCTGTATCTAACTATTTAAATGGATATTAAGGTTATTGTGTATTCATTTGTACACAAATATATATATAGTTACCTTGTATGGTGAATATACTGTAGGTTACACATAGGGGATACTTACACGTATCCTCTGTGTGTAAGCTATATTTAACACATACAGTCTCAAGGTATAAGGGGGTTGCCCACCCAGCTGTCCATAAAGTGAAGAGGTTTATATGGAAGAAGCTGTTCTTACTTGTTCAATGGCTTCAGGCCAGCACCTACCTCACTCTGCACAGCCTATTATCTGACATCTGGTCCTTCTCGACAGGGACTTATGTGGTAATAGTATGTTTCAACAAAGGCTGTTAATCTGTGTAATGCCTGTTGTTTGGAAGGGGAAAATGCTTATTTCCCTATGATCACCATTCAGCACTTTATATGGTGGAAACGAAGTCTGCTTTGGATGGGGAATGGTATGAGATGAGAGAAAACCTTGGCAGTTGTTTCAGATGTTTTATGTCTCTCAGTTATGTGGTTAGGATTAAACAGGGTGCAGATTTGTAAAATAGCAAAACTGTCACGGAAAAAATGACATTTTCAGGGCATAGTTTACACACACACACACACACACACACACACACACACACACACACACACACACTCTTACAATAACAAGCTATCCCTTTTATAGCATCCAGAGAACTGCTGTGATAAAGCATTTATCAGAAAATAGGTCTGCACACTGGTAAGATTTGGGTTCCAGTACTCATGGTTTTTGTATGAGGCTGGAGATGGCTGCTGTCTCGCTGTACTTTTTTTTATTTTTTTTTATTCAAGTTCTTGGTTGTCAGCTCAGCTCGGCGTAGATAAAAGACAGTCATCCTCAAAGCGTTCTCTCATCACATCAATGACATGCGCTAGTTTTGCTTCTCTCCTGCTCCCTTACTCCTGACACACAACTGTGAGTTCACAGTGTGGCGGTTTTCCATTATGAGATCATGATGTTTTTCTTTTTTAGTTGTCCAGCCCTAAACTTTTTGTCTTTCAGTGCTTATCACTCTCTTCTCGGGGGGTGTGGGGGTGGGGGGGAGTAGTGACAAGGCCTTGTTTTCCACAGTCCGAGCCAACGCAGTCCCTCCTGTCACACTCACTGACAGGCTAAAGGTCAAAAACAAAAAGATTCCGCTGAAGCAAATGGGGCCCAAAGCTTTCTCTGAAACTTAAGTTGACAAAAGACAGCCTTCGTTTTCACACTGCATTTAAGAAATGTACTGCATGAATAAAACATGCCTCAAATCTTTGAATCAAGTCTGACACTGAAAGTATGCGCTCGAAAAATCAGCATTGCACCAGTAATTTATGGGTGAGAGCAAAATCATTATCAGTTATTATATGATTAATTATAAAGTCCTGATTGAATTGTCAGAAATTCAATTTACACAGAAAATTAAATCTTTGTTTGCGTCTCAGCGGTCAACCTTTAATAGAACTGTCTACCCTTAAACACTAAACCCCTTAATGCCATTCATTTTTTTATTCCACTGGGTATTTGTTGGGTAAATGTAGAAACATTCAATGCAACAACTGTGGCGCAGTTTATTTGTATAACATTTCTGACATTAGTTGGGTTGCCATGTTGCGCCAAAGCCTCAGTTAATAGCACAGAGGGGTTCATCCTATCGAGAAGAGTGACAGCATCAGTCGTTTCAGTAAGTTCCATAAAACAATGGAGGTGGACGGATGGATAAACAAAACATCGAAAGGCCACTGTTTTTCCAACCGAACGGTCGGTGTTGTTTTTCTAAAGCGCGACCATGATCGTTCCCTAACCTTAACTGTGTGTTTATTGCTGTAACCATGACAACGGCGATCCTCAGAGTAGTCATTTTAAACCCAAGCCATGATCTTTCCCTGAGCCTAACCGAGTTGTTTTTGTGCCTAAACATAACCAAATCTTGTTGTCAGACAATAAAAAAAAAAAATGCTTCTATTTTTATTCCAACAGCGATTTGTAACTGCTGATGGTGGTGTCAGATCAGAAGACGTGTCGCTGTAGGGGGCATGGACAAACAACATGTTTTGATATTTGATTTGGAGGACTTGTTGATACAGGAGATAGATAGACAGAATTACTTGTTTCTCAATAGATATGATGTAATGTAGCCACAGGACATTTTTACACAAGAGGTGAAACTTACTTTTATTTGACCAGAAAACCTCTTGTTTTAGCATGGCTATGTTCAAGCACATTTTTATTCTGTGGTTCACTGAAAGTCATTCTTGGAAATGTAGAAAATCACTGATTTGAATCAGTCAAGAGTGTAAAAGACATCAGAAAGGCAAATTATGTATTGAATTTAATTGTTTGATATTGCACAATATTGTTAAAGTTGAAACAGTTATCTTCTCCTTTGAAGTGTCACCAGCAGCAGTTTTTTTTTTTTTTACAACTTATACTAGTAAAAAATATATCTCTCATTCCACTTTGTATTCTTTTAAAGTGGTTGGAGTCAATCAAGAGACTTCTAACCACACAAAAGTGTTTGATTGCTCCCTCAGAAATTAAAAAGTCTGTTGTTTAATGAGGTAAAACTGCTCTTTTGGTGTGCATCCATGACCAAGCCAGACTGCACTGGGTGTTGCTCTCTGAATCGTATCAGCTCTGAAAATGTGAGATTATTTCCTGTACGGGGGGATATAAAGGTGTTGTCCTCAGGGACGTTTTGATTCATTTCACTGAGCGCTGAGGGAAATGACACTCTTTATGTTGTTTTAATCAGGAAAAGCAGTCAAGGAAAGCCTATTGGAAAGAAAATGCTTGGCTTTTTAGCTTTGTATGTATATGTGCATGTGGTATGAATAGCTTAATCATCAGTTTAGAAAAAAAATGCAGTGTAAAGGGAATTGAAATTGATATTTTGGTCATAATTTATTTCCCTCTTGGCCAGTAACTCAATTCTAAGCTCCATGAGTAGGCAGGGCAGTCATATTAGAAATGCATGGCAAAGGCGACCACAGCAATGGCGTCATACACCGGTAAAAAAATCGGCTATCTCAATGAAACACCAGCAGCAGTTGAGAAATCTGTGGATAAAGATATCCCTGATAGCCTGTAAAACACTCTGAAATTGCCTCATTTGGAGTAGACGACGGTGCACTGAACTCCTTTAATGAGGGACGGGTTCTCCCCAGGCATGTCCCTCATTTTGGTGTGGCGCTTTGATTATGTAATAATGATGCGAAAAAGGCGTCTTCTTAGCGCCTCATTCTTTCTTGTTAGTGAACGGAACCGGAGGTACGCTGGGCTGCTTCATCTTGGATGTGGTTAGCTGTTGCTCCTCTTTTGTCTCCCGTACTGCTGGGAGTCGGTGACATTTATTAAGTTCTTATGGGTACATTTGGACTGTGTCTCTCACCTACTTGTACCACACTGCCTTTTGACTAGAAGGAGATTTTGATGTGTTTGTGTTAGGGATCAGCCCTCTGTTTCTGCAGTTCAGTCTCAGACAGTTGAGGTTGTTCTGGGGTATTATTTGTCACAAATACCACTTCATATAGCTTTCTGTGGCTTTGTTATTGCAGTGCTTTCAACAGAAACCACGACAACAATGTAGCAGTATTTTGAAAATGTGCTGTTTGTATGGGGAAAGGCCTATGATTTCAAACCAACCAAAATAGATTGGAAGAAAGGTGCTGGAGAGAGTGTTTTGTATTACTTGTACATGTTGTTGCCTGTTTCTCTTCAAAGGAGTTGGATATACAGCGGCTCGACCGAAAATACAGCGCTGGATCAAAGTGCTTTAGTGTTTGCGT
This sequence comes from Dicentrarchus labrax, assembly GCF_905237075.1. Taxonomy (NCBI): domain Eukaryota; kingdom Metazoa; phylum Chordata; class Actinopteri; family Moronidae; genus Dicentrarchus; species Dicentrarchus labrax. The sequence goes on along the minus strand of NW_026136712.1, from coordinate 18,965,927 downwards.
CGGCTACATACAAGGGAGGCTATTACGATATGTAGGCCTAGTTACAGTTTCATAACAATAAACGGGAGCGCTGCATCAATATATCATAACTAAAGGTTTTTTTTAGTCTGCATGCTTTTTACAGTATTGGATTTTGGATGTTGGTGTTCCGTTGCCATGAATCGTTGTTTACAGATCATTAGAGTAGTGTGGTAACTATTACGACACTACTATATGTCCCAAAAGAGAAGGTGTGTAATAAGATCTTCTGTTTAAAAACCAGAAGGGCTGATGGCATGCCTGGTAGAGAATATATATAAGTCTGATATGTATACCCTCCTCTGCTATTTTCTTTTACTGCTTCTCTTTTTTTATCCCAGCTTCTCTGTTGAAACCCACATCTGATTTATAAAACATGCAAAACTTCTGATTTGTATTTACATGGAAATCTGGGATAAGTCATGAATGAATAAATGCATAAATAATCTATTGCACAGTCCACACCGGTCTCTCTGGGAAATATCTACTTGTGGAAGCCAAACATCCGTCATTATAAGGCTACTTCTTCAACTAGTTTTACTATTAATAATTATAATCCTCAACATAATCAGAATTGACTTGTTGGCACAATGTGTTTGCACCATGAACAATAAACAGCGCTTTGGAAACAGTGGAAAGCCACTTGGTGGAAATAGAGTACAGCTGCTGGTTCAAGTGGCCTGTGAATGCCCTGCAGAAGAAATTTAAGTGGTGTTCTTTTACTTGGCATGTTTGTGTGGATGAAGCAAATTATCTTTAAAAAGCTAATAAGGTCTGAAAGATGCTGACATGTAAGAGCATGTTGAAACTGATGTATTTGTAAGACCAGGAGCCTGAGATGTGTGGGAAGTAATTTCTACCCATTTCCCCATAGTTTGCTCTGATATATTTCATATTGGCAGTTACTGCTGTGACTAGAGTCTCTGAGCTTATTGCTGCATTGCAGCTTTAATGAAATCAAGTTAATCACTTTTCTCTGGACAAGTGGAAGTGTTACATGCATTCTTTTATGTGAGCTACCTCTTAAGACACATGACATTACCTGATTCTGCCAAGATGGCTAGGCTGTTAGATAGCAAAGATTGGCTATGCGGCTGTATGCAATCAGTCTGCCACTCAAACTTTCCTCTGGGGAACCAAAGATCCCTGTTAGCCTATTAGGCAGCTGCTTGAGCCAGCCCCAGCTGCTGAAGGCAGATGAATGGCAGAGTATTCATCAGGCTTGAAAGCTGTGTCTCATAGCTGGAACAACAGCTATCATACCAACAACTCAACTTTGCAATGTTGTTGTGGAGCAACCAGTGACCTCTGTTACCCCTGCTTGATTTTTTTTTTTTTTATGGTGCAAGTGCATAGTTTTACATTCACCAGTCAGTTTCTAGGTCTGTCTCCTTCTGTGCACGCCAGATACACCATCATCTAAGTGTTGTACTCACCCTCTACATCCTCCTCACTCAGAACATCTGCTGTCACTATTAGCAGATTACCAGGGACTTTGCTATTCGCCATGAAGGCTGTGCATTTTAACTGTGTGCTATAATGGGTTCAGCACAAGACAAATAGGGTTACCACCATGTCACCTACTTAATGCTTGTACATTGACACTGCTGCTGCCAAGGCTTTGTAATGTGATCTGTGGGCTGGCGTGAAGTTGTCAATGAAACAGTAGTGCTCTGTCATATCTAAATAGCTCCACTGTTCCTCTGTGTGTGGTGCTCGGATAGCAGTAGGAGATGGGCCTCAGCTCTGTGATGTGAAGTGCCATTAATGGGTTAACTTCATTATAATTTGCCAGGCATTTCTGTGTCTGTAGAACATAGTGGAGACGTTGTTGTTAATACAGCTGCTTCCATTGGCTTTGTGTGCTAAAACAGGGTGTGACGATGAGTGTAGGAGTGTAGGAGAAAAAGGATTTTATGAAAAGTAGCATTGTTTTGAATCTGGGCCAGCACTGTTTTCAATGATGCCCTTTGTATTAAGGAACTACAATAAATACATGGCTGTAAATCATGTTATTTAAGGAAAATAATTCAGTTCCAACCGCTGAAGAGGATACAGATCCAAGCTTCCCATTAAGTTTTATCAGCGACTGTGTCCAAGGTCAAGAATGAACTTTTCATCTCAAAATGTTTGATATGACCTTGCATCTGTCTGTGGAGCGAGCTAGTAGCCAAGGAGAAGCCAGTTTACAGCAGAGCAGAGCAAGCTGAATCCGGTTGTTTACCACCATTGTTTAAATCATTCACAGTTCACACATTCTGTGAGTTGATGACATTAGTTTCTTATCAGTTGTGTTCTTCGGTTCCATCATTGTGTTTGTGATATCAAATCCTTCCCTTATCATTCAGCACCATCATAGCCAAAGAAGATCGGCAGGTTTTCATCGCATCAGTTCCACAACTTTATGCAAATATGATCTGATCTATTATGAAGTGTTCGACAGAGAAAAAATGGGAATATGTTCTTTGTATAATGCAAGGCCTTTGAAAACCTTGTCAGTATCTTTAAGTCCCTGTAGTCTATTTAAAATTCACATTATTGGATTTTCAGCGTTGATTTTTTTGCTTTAAAGTAGACTCTGAGAGGTCAAAACTGGTGAGAGTTTTAAACCAATATGTCAGACTAAATAAGGGCTTTTGATATAACTTTTCTCCTTGCTCTAAAGACCCTTTTTTTTATGTGACCAGTTTTTTCATCTTAAGTTTCCCTGGACTAACTGCATATTAAGCGGGTTTTCAGTTTTTCTCTCAATTCACATCATTATAAACTGAATCCTGAAACTTTATATCCTTGCCATGGACAGTTTTGCACAGTATTCTGTGACATTTTAAAGTAAAATCAGTAAGTAACAATCAATTAAAACACAATCTACAGATTAATTGTAACCAAAATGACCATTATTGCAGTCTCATTTAATTTGTGTTCCCAGTTTCATTCATTTTTCATTCACCTGCTACTTAAAGATTTTATTTGGGGATAACAAAATAAACCTAATGTTGTAAAAGAAGCAATACTGCACACTGGCCATGCTTTATGAAACACCCTGGATACAAGCAAACTTCTGATTAACTGAATCAAGGCTAAGTGAATTGGCCCTTGCTCTGCATACTGTCAGCCTGGAGCTCTGTAATGCTACGTGGCATAGAAGTATGCAGGCTATTTTTAAGATTAGCCAAACTATTGTATTTTTTTCCCAAGCCAAGATGGTTTCACTCAGGCCACCACACTTGTAAATTTCAAAAAGGAAAGCGCATGCAGATCAAAAAGATGTACTCTCAGTTCAACCAAATGTCTGATTACTGACCACAGTGTTTGCAGCTGGATGGGTTTGTCCTTTCCAAATGAAAAGTCTCCACTCTAGCTTTACTGTGGGATCTGCAGTACTGTACTCCTTGGTGGCACTTAGTGTAACATGTACTATAAAGGACTGGAGAAAGTATTGTAGAAGATCCTGTATTTGTGTGTAAACGCAGTATGTTCTGTATGAGATGCTCTTCAAAATGCATTAAACCTTTTTTAAGGATTTGCCTGTTTTCTTTCCAGATATGAAAAGAGAAATGGCCTTGTTGATAGAGTCCATACACTGCACCAGGGCCAGTTACAGTGAGTGGCTCTAAGGTAGGGGAGTGGTCTACTGCTTAGCCTCCAGTCACCAAAATATGTCCTTGTTCAGGCATGAGAGTCTATTGTGTTAGCAGTCGGTACATAGAGTCCCCTCTGAGTCCGTCTAAAAATACTCCATACCACCTCTGCCCCAAACTACACACCGAGGGGTAAGAATAAAGAGGAGCTGCACGAGGCTAAATGAGTAAACATGCAAACGTGCCGCACTTAGCAGAGCTAAATGCATTTCTCTGCAATATGCTCTGCAAGAGTGAAAGCACAAAGAACTAACTAAGCTAGTGAGACAAAGAGTTTTGTCCTCTTGTGTGAATGTGGCAGCATGTATTCGTCTTTTTAAAATGATCTAATGTCAGTTAGAATTTGCAAAAGCCAACTCTTAACTGGTCTATCAGATATTATTCTAATGCAAGGGGGTTAGAATTGTAGTCATATTGTTTGTGAAGGATCCCTGCTCTTATTTACTCATTCACACATATGAAACTATGTTGCGATGTAGGCTATTAATAAGTAAAATGTAAACTAGGCTTACCAATTAGCACCCTGTCTCTGGCTTTCGCTGCTCAGTCGTACTATGTCTGGTTTTCATTCATGTCAGTATTTCAGTAATGCGTCTCTCAGTAGTTTTTGCAGACAGAGGCAAGTCTTTAATTCTAGGTATGATGGTGTCTTTATTTTGGCAGTCCATTAAACAAAAACCTCTGCTCTGTTGAGGAAAACCTCCTTTATGTATTCTCTGTCTGTGAATGGTTTTCCACATTTAGCAATGCTAGAGCTGCAGCTAACAGTTTTTTTTGTCATCAATCGATCGGTCTATCACTTTCTTGATTAATTGATTAGCTGTTTGGTCCATAAAATGTCAGAAAATGGTGATCACTGTTTCCCAAAGCCCAAGGTGATGTTTTAAATGTCTTGTATTGTCCCCAGCCCAAAGACGTTTACTGTCATAAAGGAATAAGGAAACCAGAAAATACTCACATTTTTGCACATTTTGACACTGCCCTCGGATACACCCAGCTTTATCAGAAGTTTTCCTCATGCTGACTTTCAAAGTGACCCAAACTCCGTTGTCCGACTGATCAGAAAAGGCCTGCTCAATTTGCTCGCCATGTCACATGCAAATCGGTGCAGCGTGGTCTCCTCTTTGCCAGGTGGTTACTGGTTACAGCACCTGCACTGTTGTACGGCAGCTCAGGGACCATTTGGCATTTTGTAAATGCAGATTTGAAATATCATGTTAACATTAAGTCATCAAGCTGGTATAATCTGTTTTATTACTAAGCAGCTTGTCATTATAGGGCCATGCTGTTGTAATGCTTAACAAAGCAGACATACTGTATGTCAGCGCTCATCAGCATGTGTGTCATAGGTTGCCGATCCTTTCCCTAATGTATAGCGTGAAGACTACATTTTGCATTAGTGATTTATGCTCCCCTGATGATCCATGAACTTTTACTCTCATGGCTACGTGTTTTTTGAAATACGATGCTTTTCCCGAAATACAAGATTTGAAGGAAGCATGCCTGATATAGTTGCTTGATAGCTGTTCTCCCAAGGCTGAAAAGACACAGAGAGAGCCAGCCTTCCCGCAAGTTCAGGGTCAGCCAGTTACACAGTAGGCGACAGGAAGCCAGAGGGACTGCCATCTCTAAATGCCTAATGAGCCTCTAATTGATATCCAGCTGAAAGCCCCACAGAGTGTTAATGCCAGTTCCAAGGAAACTATATTAGGTTCCCTATTCATTTAGCCAACAAGACATAGGAGGCCCCGAAGCATACATTTTTAACATGGAGTCACAGAGGTAATGAGAGCTAACGACACAGCGGTTGGTGTGTGAAATTGTCAATCTTTTCACTATGTGAGCACAAACAGATAACATAAACACACACATTTACTCAGTATCTCTCCTGTTGTGTATTTTCTTTGGGCATAGTTTTTATGTCTCCTCCAGCTTTATGTCTGTCTGGGATCTAGACATAAAGAGAAAGACAGACAGAAACACATTTCACTTGAGGCTTCACTACCACGTTAGTTGCGGTATTAAGGACGGAGTAATATTCCCGTCATCTCCCACTTCTTTATTAGATGTAACTGCTGTAATGAGATGGGTTTTAAGGAAGGGGCTAATCTTAGGCAATGCTTTAAACCAGCTCCCTAAGTGTATCCCATTCTCCACGCTTTGAAGGCTCCAGCCCCTCTGCCAGGACAGCTTTCTGAATTGTATTTGCCTAAACGTTTCATTCATCTTGATCTACACTGAATAAGATCAAGCTAGTGCTGAAAATAGCAGCGGCTGTAAAGCAACTGCAGACTTTTCGTGCTTTGAGTGTAGACCGGCAGATGGCACGTGTTTGTTAAGAAGGTTACTGTTGTTTAAAGTTGATCCCTGTTAATTCGGTGTGCTCGGATAATGGGTCATTCAAACCTGTACCCAGCACTTAAGGGACAGACACCTGCCAGGCTGCTGCTCAGATGTTCTATTTTTGTTTCTTATGATAAAATATTAAGCACATTTGAGGTTGGTTTCTTAGTAAGTATAGGTAGGTGTTGGAGGCGGTTGTGCTTATATCCTGAGTTCCTCAGCATTGGCAGTCCAAAACCTTTGTGTTTGGATGGTATAGAGTGCTTTTCAGCCTCTTTCAGCTGGCTCTCCACACGACAACATTGGCAACATGTTTTAATGAGCCACAGTCTCGTACAAGATGCAGCGTTTCTCATTTTGGGCCTAGTATGAAAGGGCATCTGTGCTTAAAGGATGCTGAAGCAGGTGGAAAAGAGTGTTGCCTTGATTTAGGGGTAAAGGGCAGGCTGTCACATTAGGAATTGCATTTTGGTCGTTGAAGAGTAATGGGACAAGCAGCTGAGCAGCACTTACACGTCCATTTTAGGGGCTGGGGGTGGCTTATTGAATGATGGGCTCGACAAAGTCACCTCCTGTGGAATTCATTTCCAATATTCTGAACGTGAACATGCGATACAATCCACTCTGCTCGGAGTACACTGCCTGCAAAGTAACGCAAGAGAATCACCTCTCAAAACACTGAGGAATAACTCAATGCAAATGAGGGTGAAATTCACCTGGAAGCTCCGTAGTGATTAGCTGAAAAACCTGTTAACAGGAAAGTGATGCAGTGGTGGGTCTTTACCTGCTGTGGATACACTTCATTATTGTATTTTCATCTCCTTTGCTTGTCACTAGCCTTCAAGATTATAGATGCAAACAAAAAAAAGTGCTGCAGGGCACGATATCACATAAGTTGTTGAAGAACGTTGTAGGGTGTTTATGTACACAGTGTTTGTTAATGAGCTTGGGCACAGCAGCAACAGAGACGTGGCGGAGGCCATGTTGTGGGATTTGTTCACCTGGGTCTGCAACTTCACATGCTAACCTCGTTCCTTAGAATTTTGTGCTGGTACACGCAGTCGAAAATTTGAGGTGGCCATTTTTGGAGGCTGATATTGATGCATGAGAATAAAAAAAATCCAAGGTCTTTGTTTTTTATGTAAATATGTAACAAAAAATGGGATCCTTCAGTGAGTTGTTAAAGATAGATAAAGATATGTCTGTGGCACAATATTTTACAGTTGAACAATAAACTTTATTATCAGGGAACAGTGAAAGTCCACAGTGTTAAGTATGGTGAAGTACAGTATGATAGATGATAATAAGTAAAAACATATGTTAAACAAAAAAGTATTTAACTTGCTTTTAGAAAAAAAACTCTGATGAAACCCCTGAGAGGAGGTCAGGAGTACAGAAGGCAGCTAAAACAGCTGGGGGTTGAGGAGTGCCTCTAATGACTGTGCCAAAGTTTGTTTTATTGAAAATCTTCTCCCAGCCTCTAGTTAATTCTTGTCTAACTTGTACATCACAGAAATGCATCTTAATGAAGGATATTTTTAAAGCTTGTTTACTTATACTCATTGCATTTGACTGCCTTTTGTATGACCGCAGACTGAAACATGGAGTAAAGATGATTTTTACACCTAACACACAATTAAAGGAGTCACCTTATTAGCTACAGATGTTTGCCTGTTCTTTTGATATCCTGTCTCAGGTTGTGTAGCCTAAATTAATTGGTGATAACAATTTTTATCTTTTTTTTGGTGTGTGTAAGTAATTGGTCTCTGTTGCCCTGTGTTTTATATCCCAAATCTCTGACAAAGAGAAAATATGGTCAAGGGAGATCTCAGACACCTTGTACTGAGCGTGGAGGCTGGTCTAAGCAGGCCAATTTGTCTGAGTACCTATTTCTCAAACTGGCAGAAAGAGTCTGAGACACAGCAGCAGGTTTCTTTGTGATTTGATGCAGTAAAAAGGCAAACATGAACTGCTAGACTTTACACAGAGGGATTTGTATTACATGAAAGCTTAAACACTCATGGCCTCTGAGAAGGAGATGAGAGGGAACGCTTAAATGCCATATTTATCAGTGAAATGGAGACTTAGAGTGTTGGTCGCATAATTTGTTTTGATCGTATTTCTGGCCTTTTCAGTTAATAATGCAGAAACCCAGTGGACAGAGAAGAATTACGCATTCTGCCACATGTTTGAGATTTGAATGGGCTTTCTATGGGTCTGAGATTTCAGTGGAAGTCTCTTTCTAATTGAATGCCCTTTTTTTTTTTTTTTTTTGCTTGAGCAATCCATATCGTTGTAAACCAGACGAACAGCACAGGGAGGTGTTTTGGTCTTGCTTCTCTTCTAATCATCATCTGCTGGGGGGACAGCTGCCCGGCCTTTGTGACCCTTTTAGCTTCGAGTGACCAGGGGATGCTGACCTTGGGAAATGTTCTGTGTCAGTCTGTGGCCATATTTCTTTAACCCCGAATCATAAGCTGTCTCGTAAAGAGTTTCTCCAACACACATACTCAAAAAAATTGCTTCACCAAACCTCATTTTATTTGAGCAAATCAAGAAAATCCAAAAAAGACAAAAATAGAGTTTGATTGAGGGGGTGTCATTTCATTCCCTGTGTGGGATTTCACATTTTATTCACTTTACATTAAAAAAGACATATGTTACCCCAAGCAGGGCTTCACAGAATATATTTAAATTTCCCATCCAAGCCTTTCTACATATAATCAATACATAATAAAATCAAACTGAGAATTATGGAGATATGACTTCCTTTCTGTTCCTCGTTATTATTGCTGTAACTTATTTAGACTCCCATTGGTTGGCTCAGCTTAATTAATGTGTTGGCAACTCAGTGTGAAATCCAGATTAAGTCTTATAAAGTGTTCCCTACAGAGAGCATTGTGCAAACTATAATTAGAAAATGGGAAAAAAATATAGAGTCCATGTGACACCCTTGAGGAAACTTGATTATTGTGTTGCAGTTTTGTCTGAAGACTTCTTTTATGCAGGAATGACATTCTGCTTCCTTTCAACATCCACGCCTTAGTTGTCCTTCATAAATATGAGGAAATCGGTTGCATTGACACTGGGGGATATCGCAGAGGTAGATTTCAGGGTTGGTGCAAGGACTCTGTGATGCTTGAATTCATTTGCTGAATTACTCTGGAGGATGCTTTTTTTTTTTTTTCTTTGGGTGTTGACACTTAAGAAATTGTTTGTTTAACAAACAGTGGAGCATTGCTCTCATAACTTAATTTTTATAACCGAGCAATGTTCTCTTTCTAAAAGTGTGGAATTAATTCTCTATAGAGCGGGTTAACTGCCAATTGTGTTTATGTAATTGCCTAATAACCTGCACATATGTTTCTTTGGGCCAATGCAGCTTCAACTAATCTTTCTAATAATTTATAACAGGATGAAAGTAAATAAGAAAGATAAATGTCAATGTAAAGACTGGATTCAAACACTGGATGGCCACATGTGTTTAGTGACCAGGTAAGATACTAAATGAGGTGCACAAATGTCTACGTGATATGCCAGTTTCACATCTCCCTCTCTCTTTCTTTAGTGTTTATCACATGACTGCTAAAATCTCCCACACAAAAATGTTGGTCTCCCCTCTCCCCCGTCCTTAACTCGCCAGCTAATAACATAATGACACTTTTGGTCAGACTGCTTAGGGACTCAGTGGCTCTGCCTCACAACTCTGAAAGCAGCACTTTATGTCAGAACCACCCCCTGAAGAGGGTGACAACTGTCTACTGTCCCAGTCTGCCCTTTGACAACCAGCCCTTGTACATACCCCCAAACGATGTTGTTTGCATCACCGGCCACTGTTTGTGTTCTCTGCCGGAATAGTGTGTGAACGGTGACAGGCCAGGCAGTCCACTGCGTAAACTTGCCACGCCACTGAGCTGGATGTCAAATTGCGTCTGCTGCTTCTGCTGTGTGTCAATACAAGGCTCTTTTAGTCCGTTGCTCGCCTTGAGTTAAAGTTTTTTGTTTTTTTTCACTGTGGTTGCCTTTGTAGAGAACTGTTGGGTGTCCCCTCTGGAGAGGGATCTGGACTGTGATTCAGCCTAGCGAAATGTAGCGCCTCACTGCCCTCAAAGCCGGATTTGGAGACCTGCCTGCTGTCTACTCATGGTGAGTCATCTCTCAAGTTTCATGGCACTTAAACTAGTGTATATTGCCCGGACCTTTTATACCTATTGGTTCTTCACACCAAGGTCACCATGTGAAGTAACAGTCACAGAACAATAGCTACATTGTTAACCTTGTGTTTGCAAGTAGACAAAAGGACAAGAATACATTGTTTAACTGTCTGAGAAAGATGAATTGAAAGCCTTTTGAAGCAGACACATGTATTGTGAGCACATTTGTTTGTGTGTTGCTCTGATTGATACATGGGTAAACTTGCATATTTGACTCTTTATTGTCCTTTTCGTTTTTAACTCCTGAAATTCATGCAGTAGCCAAACTCCCTTTTGATACCCTTTTTAAAATTAAAACACAGGCCTACTCTGTGGTTGCCTTATCAGACAGTTTCATCTTGGCATTTTATCTTACATTTTAGGAAAACATCAGAACTTGTTTAGACATGTCATGTACAAGTTCAGTGGTTCTTGGTAAACTTGTACAACTTGCTGTAAATATACCCGATTCATGTTTCATAGTTGGTTAAAAAGACTATCAAACAAAGGAATATATTTGCATGATGGCAGGAAAAAAGCTTTTTTAGCTTTCTTTATGCTATTTTTCTAAATTAATTTAAGCTTGAGCTTGTAAGTTATTCAAGGTAATTAAGAAACATTTTTGTAAATTAAAAAAGGTAATCTTTTTTAAACAGAATGGTCACGTAACTAATAGTGATGCATCTGTTTTGGGAGAGGAGAGTTGGTACCGCAAAATAATTCAGCTGTTTGTGCTGCAAAATAATATATTCATTATATTTTCATTGTAAAATTTTTACTATATGTTCTGCAGAGGTGCTGTCATCTCTTCAAGAAGCTGTCTGTCTGAAAAGTCTTTTTTTAAGAAGTGTCCCGAGTACTGATCGATGTGTCGGTTTGGGGCCATATGTAATTACTTTGTGACTGGCCAGCCATGAAATTGTTGTTTGGCTCTGAAATAGATCCAAAGTTATTTCATAAGAAGTTTTTTAGAGTAAGGCCTTGTGCTTCTGCCATATTCAGAAGGAATATAATGTTGGCAGCACCAGGAGTTGGTGAAATGATTGGCTCGGCCAATAAATAAGTTAAAGAGTTCACTAAGGCGTCTGCTAGTGACCCCTGCAAACTCATTACCAGGGTTTAACATTGTGTCATCCACATACATTATGTTTTTAAGTGTGTGTCTGAACAACTTCTGTCAGCTGCTAAAGGGAGTGTGGAGCTTGCAGGCTGCAGAGAGGTATGCAGAGTGACAGTCACTGGCTCTCATGTATGCAGCTGTGGCCTGTAAGATGCGGGCCAGCAAATGGAGTGGAAGAGTAGTCCCATTAAACTCTGGCTCTCCTCTGAGAAAGAGGCTAACAGCTCTGAACGCTGGCCTCTCGCTCTCTGGCAGAAAGTGCTGACACAAATTTTTATCTGACTGAAATGCCTTCTGACCGCATGACACTGGCTCTTTTCTTCCTCTGAGATTCCACTGCCGTAAAGCTGGGGCTACACAAAAGAGACACAGTCTGCGAGCGCTGCTTAGGAGGTGGCATAAATTATAATCATACCATAAACTGGGCAAAGGTCTGCATTACTCACATTTAAGAGGGTGAGGAAGGAATTTCTTTATTTGAGCAGTTAATTGGGTTTATATGTTCAAATGCTTTCATTTTTTATCTCCTGCACATTACCCATCCTGGTAAACAAATTAATTTAGCCTTTTCTTGTTAAATAGCTTCACATATAGAGTGTGTTCTTCGACATCTATTCAAAGATGTGCAAATCCTGTAATTCGCAAGTGTCCTGGACCAGAGAAAGGCTGCCTTGTCCCTTTTGGCATGCAGCCTTGATCTGTCAGTTTGTGATTGACGGGGCATGGCTCCTGTGTTGGTCACTGGTGCGGAGATGCAGAAACATGACAGTGTCTCCAGGCACATAAAGTACTGGATTCTAGTCCTCCAATTGTGCATGTCATCAAATATGATGTGCTGTTAACCTCTGGAAACATTCGGTGGTGGTGGTTTGCAGTATATTTGGAGATGTGCGTGAGATATGTGGAGAAGCTGTCATTACTGAATCCTTACATGCCTCAGGTTTCCGTTACAGTAAGGCAACCGCACTTATAGGCTTTGTTACGATGGTATTAGCCATGCGTTGACCAATCAGATGCTTGAGGCATAAATCTCTCCTGAGTGCTGGAGGGGACGATGATGAGAGTGATCAGTGTTGTCAAGTCGGTGAAGGGGATCTGAAGAAGATGGTAGCTCCCCAGTGGGATGTGTGGGTGGTTAGCTACAGCCCACAGCTCCTGAAGGGGAGCTGTGTCAAATCTGACACGCTGAAACCCACAAACGCCAACACTGACAGCCAGTTGTGACGAAAACCAATTTACAAGCAAGATAAATTCTGTTTGAATTGTGGGGGAGCTGTCCTCCCTGGCTTGATCTTGTTGCTTATGTTTTTTAGTCATCCTTGTTTGGTGGAAGGTAGGTAGGCTAGCTTCTCTTTGGGCTCTGTTCTTCCAAAGATTTGAAAAGAGATGAAACACAATTTTTCCAGGTTGCTGGAATATACAAGAAAGGTTGGATGCACATACTTGAATTACTACATGACCCATTTAGATAAGATAGATGGATAAAGACTGAGGACTACCATGCAGGTACCTCTGTCGTCTCTAACGTAAAACAGTCGATTACATGTGTGACACATAGGCCAAACTCTCGGTCATGGGCCTCAATTCCTGGTAGGGCTACCTTTTGGCTTAGTCATGCATTCCACCACTGTTTGAAGTTAAGTGGGAAGCCAGTGAGGGATTCCTTTCTTTTTCACTGCACTAGTTACTCCAGCCTGAACGCAGAGGGGTTGGGATCCAGGGTGGATTGCATGAACTTCCAGGATAACTTCAACCTCCCTGCGAAGTACCTTGCTAAGCAGGTGAAAAAGAAGTGGCTGGTAACAGTATCCTGTCTATCTGGGGAACAACCAACCAACAGACCAACCAACTAGCGCTTTCGACTCACTGTGTTGTCTGTCCCATCCCAAACACGCCACTGGTTTAAATAGGAATGCTGTGCAGTGTCTTCTGGCTTGTATGCTTATGGCTGCAAGCTAGTCTAATTGTCATCCAGCTCATCATAACATTTCAGGCTGGTGGCTTTGAAGCTGGACACATTAGTTAGCTCTGGACTCAGTGGCTTGAGATGGGAGGCAGCTGCTTTGGCTTTGAGAAGAGAATTACTCTTTAAGGGGGAAATATTGGGAGTTGTACATGAAAGGACTTCAAGAGGCTTTTTATGTCATTTGTCATGTGAGGAATTCTGTGTTTGTCTTGTCAGTAGAGATATGCATACATATTGTGTATATATATATATATATAGTCAGAGTGCAAATGAGGAAAGCTGTGATTGGCAGAAGGCGGTTGTGTTAATGAATAAATAACTTTGCTATTGCTAATGCTCCAATGGCAGAGAATATTTTCAAAAGTATTTATCTTTTTTAGAAAATCCAGGCTGGTACAACTAAAAGCATTTAATTTAACAACAGACTTCATTGTCCATCTTAAAGCCGTGTCATTAAGCATAATGTTGCCTGGCTTCCAGTGGTCTCTGTAATGGCTTGCAAAAGTCCACAGTGTGCTAGCCAGGCTGCAACACAGAAAATGAAGGGCAGAGAAATCAGTGTGTGCTAATGCATGGTTTGAGAAATAACACGGCGTGAACAGCATGAAAAGTAAATCTGCATTGTAGTCTAGACTGAGCTGTACCACAATTTCCTTCACATTTTTTTCTCGTTTCACTTCATGCATAATAATTGTAGGGGTTGAAGATACGTCCTAGCAAAACTGTTTTGAATTAATTTTCATTCTGTCAAAACTGGGATTTCTCTTCCACCACTTCTGTCACAAAAAATAATCTATTCAATCCCTGGCCTAATCCCACCTTAATTTATCCTGTGCAATTTGTTGCATTGTGTTTGGACATCATGCAACGAGACCACAACAGCTTGTGGGTGTCTCTTGTAATTGGGCTTGCGAAGGTCGGACCCAAGCCTCAAGAAAATTTTCCATAACCATCGGCCATGGGTAAATTACAAACTGCTAAAGACATTTGATGTTGAGCCTCATTCTGCCAAGTCCATCATGGTTTCTTCATCTCCATCGCAGTGTTTAGCATAATTAATGTGTGCATGGGATTGTAAATATGCTGCAGACGCAGAGGTAAACAGAGACATCCAGCGATCATCTGGGCTTTTGAGGGAATTCTTTAAAGTGTCGTTCCTTTGGGACCGTGTATGCACAGGTTTGTTCAAAATCATCTCCTCCCCTCTCATCTCTGCCAGCCGTCATTGACAGCTGGGCCCAACTAACAGCTGCCTCCCCTCCCCCAAAATCTAATACATTTAAAAAAAAAAAGGGTTGCCAGCAAGTGTGCTTTGTAGGAGTAAAGTATTTTGTGGGTGGTCCTTGTTATTCATGTTTAGAGCTGCAGCAAACAAGTATTTCCATTACTGATTAATCCACCAATTATTTTCTCTATTAGTTGTTTTGTTTGTAAAATGTTAGAAAAAGTAAAGAATGCCTAAGGTGACATATTCAAATAGCTTGTTTTGTACTGATAATCAAGAAACCCAAAGATATTTAGTAAACTATTATGATATAAATGTATAAAGATAAAGAAAAGCAGAAGATTTTCCACATTGAGAGGCTTGAACCATGTATTATTTGGCATTTTTGATTGGAAAGTGACTCGATTATCAAAACAGTTGTCAATTAATTTTCTGTCGATCGACTAATTAAGGAGAAAGTTCCGAGGATTTGATATTAATTACAGTAAAGCATTAAAAGTTTTAACAAAAACATCAAATAAATAGATAAATGGATGATCTCCTGATAACGATGATGATAAGATGGACTGATTTGATTTAATGGATTAATGAGTCAAGACGTTATAAAGACATCCAGACTTCTGTGATATCCAAAATGTATCACCTCAGTAACACACATGACTTCTAAAATCCACCCACATACGCAGCAGACATACATGTGGTGGTCCCTGCCTATTATTTTGTGGACGAAATGCCTGGCAGAGGTCTATTATGAAGGCGTTCTCTCCTGGGCAGCCTGCCTCTATAAAGTTCAGTAATAAAACCAAACCATGATAACAAGGTTACCCGCAACATGACTTTTTCACATTTTAGTTGGTTTGGGTAAGATCCCACGGTCACCTTGTACTCTGATCTTCAGTCGACCAGTTGTGAAAAGACAGTATTTGTAATTTGTAATTTGTAGAAATGGAAAGGTAAAGGAATATCAGATAAGATGTTTTTCAATGTCAGTGTGCACTTGTAATATAAAATCTATTCATGACTCAGGCTCCTGCTGATTAGTGTAGCCAAAACAGATGGTGATGGTAATTTTATATCACCTGGAATTGACCTACAGTATAAACTCCACTCGCTACTGCGTGGCCTAAGATCAAGTATGCATGCTTGTGTTCCAGTAGTTTCATCCAACAGTGTCATTAATGGACTTTTGATTATTTGTCTTTTCTAATTTCATCTTATCTCCTCACACCCTCCCCACAGTCTCGCTGTTTTTGCACTATTTGCACGTAGAGTAGATGGTGTGTGTGTGTGAGGCTGACACATTCTATCTCAAGAGGGCAATAGCACCTAGCCTTTTTCTTTTGCTGATGTTGGCAAGGCCTGGCTTAGCCTGCTAATGTGCGTGGCATAAGGCCTGACGAAAGGCAGAGTCATCTGTCGGCGTGCGACCTTCAGCAGAGGGGAAGGACTGGAGGTGATCCTGCATGTTTGCATCTACATAATATCTCTTTACTCTTGGCCGATGGGTTCTTTTACTGAACAAGGCAGATAACTAGGCTGGATTTGCCACTTAATCATCTTCTATCTGATTGGCAGGTTCATCTTGTGTGTGAGGATGCTCACATGCACACACATGTGGACATCCAGGAGAGGATGGAGCAGTCTCGTTAAGAATACACTGCCTTTTTCAAGTGACATTAATAGGGACTGGACAGAATGAAGATGCCCTTTCTTTTATGTATAGCTCATTAATTTTCTTAACACAGCCTCATCAACCCAACACGCTGGATTAGTTGTAATAACAAAAGACAAATAATTGCAAAGCGACATGAAAACAATCAGTCATTTAATGAAATGACTTATGATAAGTATCTTTCAATTAAAAGCCACTAAAACGTGTTACTGCTAAACTGAAAACAGCATGGATGATTGCCAACATCTGCATGAGAGACTTAATGTCATCCTGAGACTATCACCATGCTTTTCTTTCCAAAATTCTTATAAGCTGAGCTCATGGTACCCTGTGAATGTGGGAGTAAGCTGCAGCTCCATCACTCTGTGCCTGAGCCACGTGAGTGACACATGGTGCGATGGTGGCTGGAATCTAAGAGACTTTTATTGGTGGTCATCAAAGTGCCATCAGAGGTCAGTGGCCAGCTAACACGCTAATTGGGTCTCTGTTTCCCGTGGTCTCGTCTGCGCTTTCAATCAAACGTCAGTCCAGCTTGACAGCAATCTGGTGGTGGGCTGAACTGGAAGAGCAAGTAATTTAAGATGTTTTCTCTCCTGCCCACGCTCCCTTCTATCTTTTTTATACTGTCTTCTCAGATCCAGATTCATAGCCACAAATAGCAACCCTGAAGGTATCATTGCCCTTGTGAGGCACACTAATGTGTTCTTTTCTTTGTGGTATTGTATCGCTGGCTGTGGAATTAATAGGGAGTCTGGATGAAAAAAAAAAAGTGCATTTATAAAGCATGTCGGAAAGAAGAATTTGGTTGGAGAAGTGGTTGTAGACCTAAATCCCTTCGTGTTTTCCACAAGCAAGACTGATTACATAAAAACCCCAGTAGTACAGTACATTACATTCCTAGAACCTGTCAGTGCCTCTTTTTTCACTGTTATATTAAGTCATTTGCAGCCTAAAGGCATACACATCTCTCGTAGAAACTGTCTGTGGATGAGATGAAAGGAAATTAGAGAGGTGCTGCTAATTCACAGTGGACAATGAAGTTCTTCACAGAGTGAATGTGAACGTGGTGGTGTTGCACATGGTAATACAGGTCTGGAACAATGCATAATTCATTGGGAAAAAGATTCATCTCCTATCTCAGTCGGTGTGCCTCTGCTTCAATGAAACCACATTTATATCCATGCCTGTGCAATTCACAGACTTATTTCCCCAGACATGAACACAACCAAGGCAGTTGTCAACAATCACATTTGACAGTGTGCATGTTTTTCTGTCTTATTTATGAGCTGGCGGGGCAATTTGGTCAGCACCAAATGTCATTATAGTTACCCTTTTGACATACCCTAGCTACTCCATCTCTTCTCTCTGCCTGTTTGAATGGATGAGAATACCCTATTGATCTGTTCTGTTCTTGTCCTGTGGTTTTGAAACCATACCCATCCTCTGAATGTCTGATGACTCTGCCCATACCTTTGGGGTATGCTGGGTACATTGACTCCTTGGGGGTTTTCTTGACGTCACCGGCACTCTCTGTAGATGTCATAAATAGAAAGCATCAACACATAACCTCTTTTGAGAGGACATTTAACTCTCCCCGTCATGTTTCTTTCACCTTTAACTGACTTACAGTCTGCGGCAACTATTTCTGTTTCTCTTGTCTTACACAGCAGTCAGTGGATAATTGAATACCTGGATAAAGAGGCAAGATGTAAATGCATCAGCTGAGTACACATAGGAATCCTGTCACAGTAACTGGTATAATGATTTCTCTCTCTGGTTTCTTTGCCATAACTATGAGCTTTACCTAACCTTAACTACTACAGTATAGTTTCCACGTGCAGGAAATACAGCAAGGCATTTATTGTTGAGACTCTGTAAACTGCAAACAGCAAGATGAAGAAGAATTCAACTGTTGCTGATTGGCTAGTTGTTTTGCTGCAGCGCAACGTAATAAAAAAATATGATTATTTTCTGGCTGCCAGCTGATGGTTGAAGCTTTGACTTGCAGTCTACAACGCATTTAAGCTGTAAATATATGTGTGGTGGGTTAGATCTCATACAGCTGCAGTGTCTCTACGCTAGTGTCCTTTTAAGTTGGTTTAAGTTTATTTTCAGATGAAGACTTTTTTTTTAACAATTTATAAGGAAACCAACTAAGGAGTACCCCTGTGGCTTTACTCCACTTAGAAGCCATGCTAAGCCTATCAACCACTCGGCTGCACTTGATACACAATAGCCCCAGGCAAGGAAGTCCAACACTCTATCTGGCTCTGCTGCGCAGAGATACAAAGTTACTACATCCCTTCAACAGGCCTCTGGCTAAGTGCCGTGTGGTCAAGCATTTTAAGAAAATGAATTTGACTGGGATACAAACATCAACATGAAATGAGAGCTTGAGCGAGTTGGTTGTTTAGTGCTTCCCTTGAAATGTCCAAATCAACCCATTTGGGTGTCATCTGAGGGCTAGTTATGTCAGACAGACAGAATTGACAGCACAAAGGGAAAAGGAGAGGCAGTTAAAATTCTGTGTGAAACCAGCTTCAGGCTGGCACTGGATCCATGTGACAGCTGTGCCAGGACGAGATGTGTGAGTATGTTATGAGAAGTTATCACAGCCATTTTATGCTGTAATTTAGAGGGTTTATAAGAAAATGCTTTCGCACCTCTTTGACTTTCTGTTTTTTTTTCACTGAAACACTGAATCACACTGGATTCAAATAGGATTATTTGATGCTGATCAACAAAATGTTTGATTTGTTTTCTCCTTTTTATCCCAACTCTTGAATGTCAGTTTCCCCTGCACTGCAATTTTTAATTAATTGGCATTAGATACCCCCATTTAGGAACAGGCAGCATATAGGCACAAAGCTGAAATAATGAAGGTTTTAAAACTGGATTCTTAATGCGAGGCCTCGTGATAAGGTAATAAACCAGGAATCTGCTCAAGGTCCTTATCATGTGAGTCGATATTATGTTTTAGTTGCGCTTATTACCAAGCGAATTTTCAGCTAAAGTAGTACAATGGGGCTTCAGTGGCCCCTGAATGTGTCAGATGCCTGCTTTGCCCTGTCGGTAATCCAGACTTGGTGCTACCCATTGACAGGATATATAAGGTACTACCTCAAGTAACGCATGACCAGCCACCTCTTTTTACCTGCCTGTGAGGAGCTGCGGGTGAGCTGCGGGTGAGCTTCATGCTTTCCCTTCCAGGTCCCACCACCCTTTGTGCGGGCACCCCGACCAACCTATAGGAGGCACTTCAGCAGTGACAGGGATACAGCCCCTTGCTGGCTTTCCACTGACGAACATCCAATTATTTGTGTCTTCCGATAAACACAATCCAGAGGTACAGCTACCACAAATCAAATCTAGGGTCTCTGCAGTGGTGGGTGAGGATTGTACCCATGCGTCACCCATGTGCCCTGTAGGTTGATCTTAACTGTTAATCAGTGTCAAATTAAATTTAATTACACTCACTGTGATTTAGTGTTGTAAAACAATATAACAAGACATCTATGGTGAATACTTTTTTATGGCCATTGTAGTTAAATTTCTGATCCCGTTTTGCATGCCACTTACTCCACAGAGATGATAATTTATTTACCCTGTTACCCTGTTGTCTTACGTAGTGTGATTACAGCGAATAAAATCTGAGAATGCGTCTATCAAGTGCCACTTGCAGTACACAAGATGATCCTAGTGATGTGAGGGAGACCATGAGATGCGACACGACCTCAGCCTATTTAATTCGAAGAATTTAATTTCTGTGCTGCCCCGGACCAGAGACACCGGCTGATTTTTAAATGCCTCCATCTCAATGCAAATTTGCACTTCTGCCAATGTCGATTACCTGCCGTTAGTGGCCTTCTGCAGAATGACCTTCCCGCCTCATGTCAAGACTCTATTTGCCCCTTTAAGCTGCCTGTCAAACATTGAACCATTCTTCTTCCCGAAGCTCCGGTCTATTTGTTTGAATAGGATCAGGGTGTCAGAGGCATACAAATGGGCGCCTCCGAGGGGATTTATGCAAAACAAAATTTTCTGTGTATTCTACAGACTAGATGATGGACGTGTCAGTGTCATATGTCAGCAACAAGGATGAAAGGCTATTATTGAGATTAGGTTTAGATTTATCATTTAATTAATATAACTCCTGGCACCTCTGCTCAGTGTGTCAATGCAGATGGTGCAGCAGCACTTCCAAATGGCCAGCAGGTGTAGCAGTGAGGTCTCTGAATGAAGAGGCAGGATGAAGAAGGGGAGTGGAGGGAGGACTGGAAGCAGCAGTCAGTGGGATTAATCGAACTGTCTCATTTAACCATCCTTCTCCCTGGGCACAATATTTAACACAGTGTTTGACCTTTCACTTTATCATCTGGCTTAATTTGTTGTTGAAATGGCAAACCTTAAAGAACGCTCCCTTATGTGGTAACCCGGTCAGATTTATTAAAGGGTAATGCTATGTCAGTAAAATAGTCCCAAAACATCACAATTAGAAATATCCTCCTCTCGTGTCCCTCTCTTTCTACCTGCTCTGTGGCAAAGCTTGAAGAGGTTTACGCTACACATTCACTGCTGCTCATCCGCACAGTCTTCTGTATTATTGTTCACAGCAGTGACCAAACAAGTGCAAGGGAGCATTAAAGCAGCACATTCACAACATATTAAAATCAGAGCTCGGCTGCCGTTGTCATTTTGATGTCTGGAGGGAAAATGCTTTTTCATTAATCACTGACAAATGCATACTTCTGCACTGTCTGCCATTGAAGGGATTATGAAAGAAGACATGCAACTGAACTTAAAAAAACTGTGGTCATGCAGCTCTGAGAGAATAAATAGGTTTTGTGCATTTAGATGATTTATTTCCTTCCTCAGCCTGGCTAGGGGAAATTTCTACACCTGCCTACATGGCTCACAGTATTTCATGCCATTATTTGGTCTTGCCCAGACATCTACTAAAACAAACAGGGGAAAATAAAAGGCAATGAATTATGTCCTCCTTCATTTGGGTCACTTTGAGTCTGATAAAGGTTGACAGAGTATTTCAGTCGCTTCCTTTGAATACATTTGAACGAGAGGGTGAGTGAGGTCTAGGCTGGTTTAAACTGGGCATAGATTTGGTAATGAAAATGTGTGCCAGTTGGCCTGTGTAGGAGGACTTCTGTTTCCCCACAGGGACATGACACAACCAAACACATGATAATTCACTTGGCTACATGTGGGCCGTGTCGGTGAGTTGGAGAAGAAACACGTTAAGCCCAACTTTACCTTAACAGTATGGATTTTAATAAAGGGGCACCAAGGTGGATATACCTACTAGCTTGCTGGCCCTAGTTCTCCAGCATTACTTTGAAAGGTCAGATAAGCAGTTTTAGCCAAGCTTACTGCAAAGAAATGGAAATATTGTACGCGAATGTGTCACTTTGGGAACCGGAAACCTGTGCCAAATGTCGTCTTTGCTCTTTAGCACTGAACTCTCGAGGCTTGAGGTCGCAGATGGTGTGCTGACTTTAGGTCTAGGTTACAGCTCAAGTGTCAATGGGGAGTAGGTGAGTAACAGGTTTTCAGTTTGTGACAGTGCATTCAATCTGAGCAGCACTCACTGCGCTCTGAAGGTTTGAATGGATAAAGTCAAAAGTCTGTGTACAGAAACAAAGAGAGAAGTCAACTACAACTCCCAAGGTCCATTTTGGTATAAATGATCCAATCACTGAAGTTAAATCTGTTCATTTTCAGAGTCTGGGTACATTATGGATGAATTCAGTCACTGTTGTGTTGCACAGTTGCAACGACAAATCGTTTCTGAATTTATGCCTCTAAAAGTGGCTGAGGCTCATGGGTATTGTAGTATTTATTAGCCATGATGGCCATAACATAAACCTACAGTATCATTTAATTATCCAGGAGACTGTTATGTTTGAATATTGAGTATATCTTTAAAACAATGCCATGGTAACTTACAATGAGTTTCATATTTCACAATCCATCCAATCCATATTTACTTATACAGAACACATTTGTTTAATTTTTAATTTTACTTATTTAACTTATGAAAGTTAGACACAAGACACTATTTTCAAGTAGAATATACCTTATGTTCCATGTAGAACTAGTAATAAAAAGCTCAAGAGCTTTTAGACGGCAGTCTTGGCCACCCTGGGATCCAAGACTGTCTCATCTTTGACTGATCATACCCTTATATTGTGCATCAGGATATAGATATCACAACCTTCCCCTGCAAAGCAATGAGAGCAGAGGCATTAATCTAGATTAATAAATAATCTACCGCAGGGCAGGAGTGAAACTTTGTTACCAGCAACCTTAAGTGGTTTCTGCATCGCCCTGTGCAACTCTCACCTTGTGAGCCGGGCCCTGACACTTCCCCTTATTGATATCAGTGTGATTTATGGAACTCTGCTCCCCTGGCCATCCTCAAACCGTGGATGGGCGTGTGATTTATCCCTGTCTGACGCTGCAGGGTGTCTACTGCTGGCAAAATGAGGGAGGAGGCTCTGACTGAACAAGCCTCCTGCTTGAGTCCTGTTTTTCGTTGTTGAGCGAGAATATTTTCTCTCTGGTGTTTAGAGATGCATCTCTGCAGCTGGATTTTGTTTTAATGAACCGGTCCATCTGTCCCTCTCATCTGCCTCACTCTTTCTCCCTGAACCCTGAAAGCAAGACAGTATATAGAAACAAGTCGGGGGAATCAATGGATTGTGGATGACTCAGCTTCAATTATAAGTATAAATATTCTAAAACGATGCTTTCTGTGCTACTGTTCTTATTTGATTAAAGTCTGACATTCATGTTTCTCAGTCAGACTGCTGGATTTGACTGTAATTGCTTCGGGAAACTTGTGTTCATTTGAGATTCTCAAACTGTTGATGTGTCATTGGCTGCTAAGGGATTTTTTAGCAATACTGAGCAGTACTTCATGGGTGACTCCTAATTACCCACTTTAAGACAGATTCTTATTATCTGTTAAAGGAAATTAGATTTTACCTTGAAATGTCCCTAGTCGTTCACCTCTCTGAAAAATTAAATTTTATCGGTGGGCACTAAAGAATTGCCCTGTTAAAAAAGCACAATTTCCTCCGTCTCAATTTAAAACCTCTCTCTGCTTTTCGGCGGCTGTAACTTCTGTGTTTATAGGTAATCACAGTAAGAGCACTCCCGTGGGAAACGTGTGTCCTCTCTAATTCTATGATTGTGTCTGTGTGGTTTCCTCTCAGATGAGTTTTAATTTGAAGGCCAGGGGTAACATGAGATAAATCCTATTGGATGCCCTGCAACGCTGGCCTTTGCCATCGCTGGCCCCATTAAAGGATACTTTATTGATTGTAAATAAGCTCTGTAATTAATGGACGGTTGCGGTGGTTCTTAGTCCAGGCTTAGACACAGAGGGGGACGTCTGCACCTGCTGCCAGCTGGATTTCTTTTATGTTTAAAAATTTAGATGGGGCTTAGTGATTAAAAATTTAATTCATTCTACAGGAGGGTTTCAGTATGAAGAGACCTAAGCTAATCCTCTAATATTCTCAACATTATGCCATGACAAAGCAATTCTTCAAGCAAGGCTTACAGCTAAACCTACATATTTTAATGGCTGCGGCTAGTTATGCAGTTTAAATGCAAGTTTAAAGCCTTTCACACAGGTATCCGTCTAGCTAAAAAAAAAAGGCATATTTGAGGCCTGTTTTGGAGAGTGTTAATTCAGCCTTTCGTGAGCCATGCTTACAAATGAACCAAGCTGTGTCTGTGTTTTATTTTTCATCAGAACAAACAAGTGTGCTCCTTTCGGGTGACCAGATGAAAGTGGCTCATCATGCAGGGCTGATGAATGTGCCTTTAAGTGGTTTTTAACACACTGGAGAAGCATTATGCCCGAGCTGTGGAAGAGCCTGAGATGGGCTGCATCCGCTTACGCACATTATCTGTGAGAGCATGCTGCTTCTTGGCTTCCCTTCACAAAGGCCAGTACACAGGGTCAGAGAGAGTGGGAATGAGAGATGTGTATGCTTACACCCTCAGATGAAACATTGCTTCAGCTGTGCATACGGGTACATTTCTGTGTGCGTGGCTGTCTCTCTATGGCGACCTATGTGTCTGTATATGTGTGTGCTTACTTGCCTACTCAGTATCCTGTCCTATTTCATACATTGATTGCCTCCTCTAGAAACGGACAGCAACATCTCTCCACTATTTTCTGCTCGGGCGGTTAGTAAACTGCCATAGCCTTGCCAGGTTAGCTCACTGCTGTACATATGGATACAGATTTATCGGGCTAGACTGTGAAGTCCTCTGTATTTCATCCCTAGTCCTTTCAGCTACACTATGGAGAGCTGAAGCTACAATATGTACTTACTGAGTCATGGCTTTTTAAGATTTTGATTTAGTATTATAATCACAGAATGCCTTCTGGCCTGTAGGCTAACCAGACCAGACATAATAAGCTGCTCCCTGCTCATATTTTATGCTGAGGTGCAGTTGCGGTGAGTAGCATGGATACTTGCGTTGGTGCCCCTGCATAGCCGTGGCTGTATCTCTGGAGATGAGCATGCATGCCAATAGATCTGACCCACTGCCACCTTACACTCTCTTACCACTGTCTACATCTTGTCATGGGGAGGATACATAATTCATACCAATGAATGGCAAGTTTTGCATGGTTCTACATGATAAAACAACTGGAGTGTTTATTTAAACTATGGAAATATCCTTGCGATGACATTGACTACAGAGTTCGTACTTTTGAAAAGTGTAAGAGAAGTATACTTAATTCTTTGTTGATGTGAAAATAAATACGATTGGATTTTAAAAGAAATCTGGACTATTCCAGTCAGCCCACACCACAATGTAGCCATTCATGGCATGTGTCACTGCTCAGCCACCTTGAACTGGCACTGCTGCTTTTGATGTGACTAATGCTTTTCATCTATCCCTCTGGTAGGTGTAGGGATCACTTGTGTCACTGTATCATAAAGCAGCTGTAATGATTGCTGTGATTTAAGCTGGCTTTTAACTATTTTTTTTCCCACAGCTGAAGGGGGGGCCAGTTAATCCAACTGAAGTTGACCGTAGAGCTTTATCACACGTCATACAGATATATATATATATATAAAGTCAAGACAATTGCACAGGTGATGCAGAAGAGAAGGGGAAACGGAATGTCACATTATGAGGGTGGTTAGAAAAAGGGTCAAACAGCTAACAGGAGCCTCCACTAGGAAGAGGCTTCATTTTTAAGGTTTGCATCAGCCTTTACTATAACTTCCACAAACCCTGTTATTTCCATTTTAGTGTTTGATTGAACGAGACCGAATGGCAAACCATTATTTCTTAATGTCAGTTATTTATTCCAAATGAATGAAACCTCAGCTATCTGCCCCACTCTTATCTGTCCAAAACCATTAGAATCAACATCCCTGCTTTTAGTGTTTCTAAACATAGGATTTATGAGTGCGTGTTGTGCCTCGGTTTCACATTAAAACAAAATCTAGCATGGAATATAGACGGATCTCGAAACACAGTGGTTTGCTGCTTGCATCAAACCACAGCCACACCAGCTAACAACGTGGCAGAGAATATATAGCTTATCTGACGAAAACTGCATCCTCTGGACTGGGTGTCTCTCCAATCAGCGTCTCAAGGATCCAGGAAGAGAGATGGGCGGTGTCCCAGCATAGGGACCAATCTCACATAGGGGACCAAACATTCTACTTTACATACAAGAAAAACACTGGAAAGAATTAGTCATATGGGACAGGCGCCAGCCGGGGCTGTAGCATGGGAATACAGTTGGAAATTAACCTTTAGCAATCGCAGGATGATAATTCATCAGCAATCCTTTGTTAAGAAGAGACAAGTGGCCATAATGCTGCTTTGTTCTATGATTATAAAACACTACATTACATTTTCCGCCCTTTGTGGCACATGTAATTTAGCAAAATGGCAAAATTCCCCAAATTAGAGAAGTGTTTTGTCTTTTGTGGGTATATTTGCCTGTAGCATCAGTTAACTCACTGCCTCAGCTCAGTTGCCAAGACAATCATATCAGATGCTGATAACACATTTATAATAGACAGCCCTGTAGGAGGCTCTTTATACAGTTTCAGCCACTCTTTACTTCACCAAAGAATTGTTGCATCAGGATCTGGGCCAAATGTTATAGAGGAAAATGTCAGCCTTTCCTCGAGGACCCACTGATTCACATCAGGGCTCATTTTTTATTTAGTGGAACCTGTCACAATGGCTGGGTGACACTGCACTGCTTGGCAAATGAGGTCAAAAATATTCATATTTATTGTCAGTGATCCCTCTAAATCAGAGCAGTTGAGAAGTGTTTTTATGAGCGGTGAGGGTATTAGCCCCTGTGATACAAAATGAACCAATAAGTCTGAGCCTACGTCAAAAGATAAAACACTAACAGCACCATAACCTTCATTTGCATTGGCTTGATAGGGACATTTACTGGTGCTGTTATTGACGGGGGAAGAGGGATGGTAACTGCTGTCAAAAGTGTTATTAGATGCACAATCATATCAGACTTCAGGATCTTCTGTCACTGCCACTGATACTCAACGCAAGTGCTTTTCTAGCTTGCCGGTCAGTGGCAAGAAGATATGTATTGTAGAAAGGTTGTTAAAATGGACAAACATTTACTTATCATATTTATAGTAGTAATAATACTTCATGTAATTTGTTCTGTACATCATGTTTCACTCTGAATTGTCCTATAATACAGTTCATTTATCATATTTTGTGGGTTGTATTGTAATGCTGAGATTAGACTACACAATATGAGCCTGATAATGGCTCAACCAGACAGATGTGGGGCATTGTGAACCAAAATGAGCGTCTGGCTGGACAATTGCTCCATTTTATCCCGTGTGGTGTGTCATAGTGGAAGATAATCAACGCAGCATTTATAATGCCTCTCAACATCCTAACAAAAAGACTAGTGTGTCTAAATGTTTCTAAATCTATGTTCCTTTATCTAGTCTGACAACTTCTATGATGTTTATTTCATCTCGATGAACCTGCACTTAGTGAAAGACGGCAGGCGGTGATTGGTCGGGGTCCAAAGTGAATCTGCTGTGAAGACACGGCAAGAGTTTATGACTCCTTTAATATGACAATCTAACATGATCACCCGGTGAGTGAATTGTACTCTTGGTTTTGGAATGGCGCTTCTTGCCTTTTAAATCAGCATTTTGGAAAAATATAAGAATACTCACCCATTTAGAAACAAATTTGATTGGTCACTGATGGAAAAATGGTTAGAACATCACTCACTTTCTTTCAGAAACAAATAACAAACACAGCTGGAGGCATCTCAAAAAAGCATCTGGGTGAGCTACAGTAGCTCTCCTTCAATTTTCCCCTGGTATATTTGTTGTTGTTCGGATTGACTTCTCTTTCAGTTCTTTCTCTTTTTCTCCACACTTGAGCTAAACTCCAAATTGGCAACTACCAGAACTGCACTCAGTTTTCAATCTTGTTGAGACTTTCTGCGGACAACTTAATTCTACAAAAGGCCTACCAGACACAGTCTGATGAAATCAAACATGTTTGAAAAAATTTTGTCTAGGGCTGGAGTTCAAAGGTTCAACCTCCATTACAATTTAAGGACATAGTCTGCACCTGCATTACAGCCAAGTGTCTAATCTGCCCCTACTTGTCTGGAAACGCCATTAGTGCATCATAAATCTTAAATTAAATGTCCTTTCTTTAAACACTCTTTAAAAAAAGGATATGTTCTAAATTAATCAGTTAATCTCAGTTTCATCCCACCTGACTATAATATCATGTGTTGACTCATTATCATTGCCATTTTCCCAGTGCCCATTGCAGTATATGTAGTATTATGATCCTGGAAGCCTTTTTAGACCCCTCTCAAGGTCAGGGGGGGGATTGAGAAAAACATTGGTTAAGCATGGTCGTGGGGAGGGGCGGCAGGAGGGCTTTTTGAGAGCTTTTCCATGTCCTCCTCTTTGAGGTTTTTTTAATTGTTTGGGTCCAAAGCTGGCTCCTCAGCTGGAGCTCGTCTGCAGGGCTTTGCTGAGTCACTCCCACCTAATGGAGAACATCTGCTGCCATGCTTTTTACTACTCACAGAAGAGATATATGTGCCTGTACGGAGGGGGTTGGATGGTGGGGAAGACGGAGGGGAGGAATTAGTGGGATAAAGCAAGCTGCAGTCAAGAAATGAAGACAATCTTATGGTTTATGGTGTTATCTGTCAGCTATGTAACTCATTTTTTGTACTGAAAGCCCTCCACCGCCTGTAGTTTTATGATACTGTACAGTACATTGTTTATATTATCTGTGCCAAACTTCTGTTCTGTATGCTATATATTGGACATGGCCTTGAACCTATCAAGGTGAAGCTCATTTTATTTGCATATATTTGGGTGTTTAATCCCCACAAACAGCCAATGTTATGTTACCAGCTATGGAGACGTTTGCTTATACCTAAATACCAAGTGTCTTTTACTCCTTTATATTGTAAATGAGGGCTTTACCTCAATGTATTTCCAAGTTCAAATCAAAGTTGAATGAATTAATGGAATAAATATCTGTTAGCTACGGCAGCTAGCATGTGTGTCTGTGTGACTCTTTTAGTTATTTTATCGACTTTTTCCTCTCGTCTCCGTACCTTCTATAGCCTCGAGATAAGATTTTTGCTTAACATAAACATTTTTAACTTGTGCAGACACGTCTTAACCTCCAGTAAAGGAGTGTCTCTTTGCATTCACATTTGGAATGTATGAAGCCATTCAGGCACTCAGGAATGTTTTTATGCTAATATTGGCCCAATATTTCTGATCCAGCGCACAGTATAAACAAATGCATACATAGTTTTTTTGATACCCCACCATATCATGGATGGATGGATGGATGCATGTTTTGCTTATCCTTCTAACCTTTTTTTCATAATCCAGAGTATATTGTGATGGAAGATTACTGGATTAATGGTTTAAATTATGGATAAGTAACCCAGTTAATAGCTGTTGGTATCAAGGAAACATTAAGAAGGAATGGATCTGCTGTGGCTCAGCAGGTAGAGTGGGTCAACCATTAATAGCAGGGTTTGTGGTTCAGGCCCTGGCTCCTCTAGTCCACGTATCAGAGTGTCCTTGAGAAAGATACTGAACCCTAGTCGCTCTCGCCTCGCAATAAAGGTGCTGCATTTTTAATTTTTATGGTAGGAACTAGTAGTAAAAGCACTGCTTCTTCCTTGTATTATGCCTTCATTAATAGGAAGCCTTTGATCTTGAGTTTTGAAGACCCACATAAGATTATGAATATATGAATGGGATTTCCCCCGTTTCAGCGATTTCTGACACATAACTCCCATTAGCTTCTTTTGAAGGTTATTTTTTTCCTCTCCTGTCTTGAAAATCTAGCTTTGCTTTGTTGTTCTGATATCTCTAATAATTCTGTTAACTGCTGAATTCAATTCAACATTATGGTTTAGATCTCACAGCAGACAGTTGGTCATACTGCAGGTGCTCTGGAAATATTAATATTTATTGTTTTTTTCTTTCCCCAACAGATTTTTCTGTAGTCTAGTCCACGGCATCTGCTGCAGTCATGTTTAGGAACAGCTTGAAGATGTTGCTGACGGGAGGGAAGGCCAACCGCAAGAGTCGCAGCAGTGGTGAGTCTGTTTTCTGATGCCAGCCACAAACAATGACGCATCTGCCTGTCAGCACACAGAAGGTGGTCACTTGTTCTGTGGGTGTATTTTAGGAAGCAGGAACATCCAGCTCAGAAGATGAAATTTATATATATATATATATATATATATATATATATATATATATATTCAGGTTCTTGTAGAGTAATCTGTGACTGCTGGAGACAAGAAGAAAGCTGTTTTATGTTTAAAATAGAACTAAACCAACTCATCATTTCTGCTGCTTGAATAGCTTTACCTCCTGTTGTGAGAACCTGTGAACACCTGTTTCCCACTGACACTTGAAACATGCAGTGTCATGCTGTACTGTGGAGATTTTTGTTGTCATTATCATACATTCACAGCAGTTGATTTCTGTGCCGCCGCCCATGCTTTTGAAGCTTTGCTCGGGAGCATGACCATAACACGACGGTTCCTGGCTCAACCAAGCTCTCTTTACGCCGATTCGGTAGTTCTGTTGCACCCGCTTAATATTTGCTTGTTTTGTCGCAGGAGGTTTGAGATTTGAACCTTGCTGTTTAATGATTCACTGTGCCATCAGAGCTTTAATACACAGTGTTAATCTGTGTTGTAAAGCAAACTCAACAGTTCCTGCAGCTGTTTCACGGTAAAGGCTTCCCACCAGAGAGCCAGTTTTTGCAGGTTGGGTGACCCTCAAACAGATCAAGTTTTCTAGGTCAAGCCATACATTTTAACATGGTTTTATCATGCATATTCGGGTGTAGTTATCTGGCCTAATGCGCAGGGTATTTGAAGGTCTTAAACAAACTTATAAGTTATAAGGTATTAAAAAACTATGTCCTGCTGTGGACAGTAACGCTAGTTTGTGCTACATATCAAACTAAAAGATTGATTGTTGTGACAGGGCCTGAGGTTGTGTACTCATCATGGGCCAGTGCCAATTTTAGTTAAAAGGTTCATCCATCCATCCATTTCCTGCTGCTTATTTGTCTCCATGGTTATTATATATAGCTGTGAATTCCTCACAAAAAAAAAGCTACAAATGGCAATAAATTCAGTTCAATAAATAATAAAGATCATGGGACTTATTGCCCCTACTGGTTTTTCAATCACTCTTTGACTGGTGCAATTGGCACGATTAAGTATTAAATTTAATTTTATGTTGTATTAAATAGGTCTTAAAAAGTCTTGGATTTAATATGGTGAACACTGCATCCAGACTTCTCAGCATCCGCTGCTGCACATTACAGACAGCTCAATCAAAACCATTTCTCTGTGTGGCTGACAAACCCAACCTGTATCCCTTTTTCCTCACAGTAAGGTGAAATAACTATTAAAACGCTGTAACCATGTTACCCAGCCACATGAAACCTTTTGTTCCTACACATGCATTACTGTCACTCATTCCTTATAAAGCTCTCACTCAGAGGAACAGGCCTTTTGATGTGGTAGATAATCCCAGCCAAAAGCAACACTTGGGAGAGCTCAGAGTGTTCATTCTGTAAAAGCACAGTCGCTCTTATTTGAATCTAATAAGTTTCAGGTTATTGCCAAGCCAATAACAACCTCCTCTCTCTTAACTGTCTCCCCAGGATAGGGTCTTTATTATGGTGTGAAAATCTGCCTTCTAAGAGCTTTGTCCAGCCAAAAACTTGATTTTGACAGATTAATTCATTTTGTATAGCTTGAGCTTGAAATATTCCACAGTATATTATTTCACCATCTCTAGCCTTTTCTCCACTACTTGAATTAATGTATTTATAAATATCAGAAACCTATGTGCAGTGGTTTGGGAGGCCTTTAAAGTGGTGTATTGATACAATCAGTTTAACCGAATATCTCTTATTTCATCTCAGTTTGAAAAGATGTTTTACAGAAATTAGTTTGTCACTTTACTGACTGTCGCGTTTTGAAAAGTTTTGTGGCAACCATAAGGTGTCAAGTTAAAGACTGAACTACACTTTTACCAATATTCTGCTACTTATGCAACTAACTGTTATATTATTCATTGTCTGTAGACCTCAGCAGGCCAGGCTTTCTTTCAAGGCACAACAATACCTCATTTGACATTTGACTTCCTGCTTGTTGTCAGTCTTACTTGATTTAAAACCTCTTTTCCGCTTGGTGGAGCACAGGTCATCTGCAATGCTCTTGTTATCTACCAGCTGCTGACTATTACAAGAATGCTCATGAACTGGTGACAGAGCCTTGCTGAACAAAACTTGCTGCTCTAAAGCTATTGACTTGCATTCTAATTTTGAATGAAATATGACAAATAAATTGCATTGCAAAAAACTTGCATAACTCCTATACATACTGTTTACACCCATTGCATCCTTTGATTCATTCACTTATAATGAGATGTCCTTCACCGCGAGGCTTCAAGGCAGATGTGAACTTGCTGCTAACAAAACCTACCTCCCCTCTGCTTTCAGTGTGTTTGTGTATTTGTGTGTGAAGTGAAGAGGAAACCAAGCAGTAGCGCATGACTGGAGTACCCTTGAGTGTTTTGATATCTGTTGCTGTCACTTTGCAGGGAATCCACTCCTCCCAGCAGACGAGTGCTGATCTTACAATCTGGCTCCTCCACAGAAACATCTGTATCTCACCATTTCCTACAGTTTGTAGGACATATGTACATGCTCAAGAAGACGCATGCACTGTCACGTTTGACCTTTATTTAAAGACACAATTTACACTTTACAAGTACAAAATGTTCAAGAAGACGAGACCCAGAAATACTGTGTATATATACAGACATGCTTTCTCTTAGCTTCTCTCCCTTCCAAGGACATCTGGAGGACTGGTTCTAGCAACCCTGACTTATCAGCTTATGACAGACAGGGAGCGCTAGAAAGCTACATCCCACTCCTGCTGTACTGTGGGAGGTGCACTTGGCTCAAAGAGAGGACTTATCATTGTTAAAAACTGCCCCTATATGAGGATGCACTGGCTGCTGAAATTGGTCTGTAGTTCAAATGTGAGATTGTGAGATAAGATGATCGTCCTCTGTGTTTGATGCAGTTTCAATTGAGCTTCTGGCTTCAGGAATGCCAGAGCTCTGAAGGGGGATATAGCCGCTAATCTGAAGACAACAGACGAGCCAGCTGTCCCTTGATCTGCACTGGAGAAATTGTGTGAGCCCCAAGTTACTAAGCTGGTGAATGGCATTTTTTAAATTGAATAACACAGATTAGCTGCTCTGATTGTGATGATGTTGAAATGTATTAATCTCTATTGTGATACACTCAGGGAATAGGGTGTTTTTTTCTCAGGAAACTACATTGTGCTGCCTGTTTTGTCCTCAAACTGTTCTTTTCAAAGGTATAATAGGCTAACATAATAGGCTGTTAAGACATCGCTCCACTGTTTTGTCTTATGAGGCACATTTTCACACCTTGAGTTGTGGTCGGATCCGAGGCCAAACAAGTTCCATTGATGCCTTTTAGCTGGTTCCTTTTCACCCTGACTTTTTACAAACGGGCAAGGCATTAAGCATGACGTCATGTGGACTGACAGCTCATCGGTTGATGATCGACAGTGTTTGGCAACTGTTATCCTGCATCGTCATCGCTACACGGACCCACATGGGGGAAGACCGCAAGTCATGTGCATTTTACTGAGCCTTGTGTCTTACTTATCTCGGGAAACTACATTGTGTTTGGTTCTCAGGCACTATCATTACTAGTTTAGTCAGTCTGCAACTTGCTGCCATTCTTCTCAGTCCAACCACCCTGCGATTAATCAGACGCCTTTTAAGATGTAAAGTGAATGTTCACTCGAGAGCATGTGTAATCTCACATCCTGAGATTCAGGCTGTTTAAACAAAAAGGACAAATGTCTTGTAGTTATGGCAGCAGCAGTGTTTAGATATCAGATATGCTCTAAGTCTTTTCGTTAAGACACAGATCAGACTTCAACCAGTATGTGTATGTAAGGCTTTCTTTGTGACAGATCAGCCTACTGTTACTGTTGCCTGCGGCAGTTTCCTGTACAAGTACACCCGTCTGGAAAGCCAAAATGTGAAGGAGAAAGAAAATGTCCCCTCATGGTCTGGGATATTACATTTTGCCTTATACTTTCTAGCTCGAAAATGGAGAAGTGTGGAGGTGTTTGTTTCATTTTTGTGGTGTTATGGGTAAATTTCTGACTGCCATCTCATTCTTGCTCCCATCAGTGGGTCTAGACTTGAAACAAAGTCAACTGCCTGACACTGCAATTACAGTTTATGGCATTGGCTGATTGGAAAATGAGAAATTGGGTTGAAAGGTTGGGGTGTCTGGACAGGGAGCTGTTGCATGACTAATAAGCACTGAGAGAGATGGGCTTGAGTGTGGCAGTTGAGCGGACCAGATGTAGTTCACACACATTCGCACGTGCTCTCACCAGGAGTTGACATTCATTTTGGATTAAGAAGATTTAGCTTTACTCACCTGAAAATGGAATAAAATACAGTAGTGCTTTACGCACCCACATGGCGAAATCAAATTCTCAACTCACCTCTGGTTTCATTAATTCCATTTCATTATTTGATGAATCAGGGAAAATCCCTGCACTCATGTAGCAACATGGATACATTTTCAAAATGATCTTGTATATATAAACGTTTTACATTGTTCATAAAGATAGGGAAGTCTCTTTCTTGACAGTTCATGCTCAGCAGATGGATTAGTATTTTAGCTTTTGATTGATGATTCATGCTAAAATAATATATCTACCCCCAACACCATTCAGTGGTTGGTCTGCTTTGCTTTCACCCCACAAATTAACTGCACCAGAGTTCAACTGACAGCGTTCACACTGGCCCAATTGAACCGAACTAAACTGGCAAACGCACTACAGTTCGATGGATCAGGTTAGGTGTGAAAGCAGTCTGTGGTCTGTATATCTGTTTGATTTATGCATATCTATGGCTATCACAATGCTGGTTTTCCGTGTTGTGCTATTGGTGCACTGAGAGTCTTGTGAGATGGATGATTCTACAACTTGATTGATCCAAATTGGCCTCCGTAGATTAGAGAAGGCAGTCTTGTCAACCTGTTCTTGTTCTGTTCTCAGAGATTGATGCTAGCTGTTGGTTTAAGCATTCACTTAGGAATGCATATACTAACCTTTCAAAAATATTCCCCAGAACACCCCCCTTTTAATTTCATTTTATAGCAGAAAGGCTGCCATGTTCCTCCGTTCAGTCAGACGTGGAACGTTCCAGTAACTCGACAAGTCTGAAGGCAGCAGGTGCTTGACAGGAATCAAATTGGTCCCCCTAATCACAGCACTCTAATTGATGGCTCATTTTCCACAGTGGTGGAGAAATCTAATTAGAGATCATCAGATCAGCAAACATGCTTCGAGCTCTAAGGCACTAGGAATGACACAACAGCCAGATCTAATGCAGTGTAAACGGAATTTTTAAACTACAGATAAACCAACATGCACTGGGCAATTCTAAGTCAAATAATAAGTTTTGTCCCACGACTGTGACAATTAGATACTCAATGCAGATAAAGCATATTGGTCTATATTAAGCCTGTAGTTCTTTTATTGGATTGTTTTTTAATAAGCAGTAGTATGGATCAGTTCCTTTTGTTTATTTATCTGTTAACTTCTCATGGTGATGATGTGTTGTGTTGGTGTTGATCAGAGTTTTTTTCATGATCGAGACTGCACCATTTGTACTGGGTGACATTTTTTATTATTACCTCGCTTTGGTTGGTCTGCCACCCACACCTTTTGTACAAAGAAATGGAAAATTAATTTGATTTTTGTGCGTTGAATATGAGACAGGAACCGTAAGTGGCCCACTTTAACTGCCATTATTATGCTGTACTTTTACATGCTGCTATTCCAATTTTTTTATATGTTTCAAACTGTTAAATAGTTGTATTTTGTGAATAAAGTGAAATGTATTGGCTGTTAAAAAAATAAAAGAAAACATGGTGTATTTAAGTTATTTCAATTTCAGTTTGTCTGTTTAGTAGAAGGTGGAATTTAAAATCGTACATGCAATAGAAAAACATGTATATGAAGATGTTGCAGATTTACATATATATTGCTACTTACATGCAAAGCAAGCTAGGGAATATCTTGTGACATTAGTGACTGCATTTACTGCGTAGAAATTAATCATTCCACCTATCAGATAGATGTAAGAGGCTGCAGGAGGAGCTGCAGCAGCAGCTTAACATGAGCTGAGCCTGGCTGATCTCCACAGAGCGACAGATTGGCACCTACTGCTCCACAGAATGTCCCCTTCCTTCCTGTATTAATGAACCCAGGGGAAAAAAAAGAATGAATGGAGGGATTTCAGTGGACCAGGTTTTGATAACATGCGGGAACATTGTACTCCTGCCGAGAGATATCATATTTAGCCTTTCTTTTGGCCTATTCACTACAGATTAGAAGATGTGTTTGTAGACTTAAATACATTTAGATATTTTTTGTATTAAATCTTTTGTTTATTGTTGGAAATTATGATGCTCTAGGTTATTTTCATTATTTATCATTCTGCTGTTTAATTTTTAAATTAATTGATTGATAATTTGGTCTAAAAATATCAGAAAATGTATAAAATCTAATTCCCTATAGCCCAGGGTCTTCAAATGCCCTTTGTATGACCAATAGTCCAGAAAATTTACTATGATATAAAACAGAAAAAAAAGCAGTGAATCTTCACATTGGAGAATCTGGTACCAGAGGAAAAAATACTTGAATGATTAATCAATTGTCAGATTAGTTGCAGATACATTTTCTGTCGATAGACTAATCATTTCAGCTCTACTTGATTTGTATTCTGTTCAAGTTTTCTGTTCTGCTATTGTAGAGCCTAGATTCATCCGTATACTCCTGTTTATTTCATGCTGGAAGTGCATTAGAAATCTCTGTATGTCCTAATTCCCTTCAAATGTGAACATTTAAAATGCTGTGTAAACACAGACCATAGACGGCAAAGCAGACAATGAATCTTTGAATCAATACGGTGCAGCGCTGTCAAGAGGGGCTTTGACCTTTGGTTACTAAGGACAACAGCCTGATGTCTACAGCCTCCTCGAGTTTCACTGCAACATGTCATTTATTTTTTTTCCTTCAGCTGTTGACATTTATTTCTGAGGTGCTTTTATGCAGTGGTGATTGTGCAGCCCCAGATAGTGTCTGCCAGAGTTATGTTGCTGCATCAAGATTCTGTTCCAGCTATGAGGTGCCTTCATATGTAGATATATGCATGAGTATAATCTGTTTTCCTCATCAGAGCTTGAGAGATAAAGTGTTCAAGGAACTGTCCGAAAGTGCTTGTTTGCGGCTGCTCAGTTGGTCTCTTTCCCTTAAGGATGGTCTTGTATATTTTCCTCTTCTAGCTCATCAATATTTATAAAGTCTGTTAGACAACTGTTGGTCTGTAAAGGTTTCACAAGTGGTGATATGAAGGGCCATCAGTAGAAGGACCTCATCACTTCCTTGGCCTCATCAGCCTTCTCCCAAAATAACAATAACAAAGAACAGGAGAAGTTGCTCCTCGTGTAGGGTCAGAAACCATTTATTCTGTGTTGATCAGGTGGGCAACACAGCTCCTAAAGCTGCCAACCTCATCAGCAGGCACCTGTGGCCTCTTCACTGGGCAACCATGGTAACAAAGCTATGGCAAAACGAAAGTGTGCTTAAGGTCAAAGACAATTCCAACGGACTGTTGAGAGGGCTGAGGGCTGAGAGACGACGGGCCCAAAGTGTCAGCAGAGGCACTTTCCTATCTTTTGGAGTGTGGGAGGCACTTATGGGCCCATCATTATGGTTCAGTGGCGCCACTTGATGCACATACCGCCCTTGTCGCGGCCACCCATGTGCCTTTACTGAATTACCTCCTTTAAGTCTGTCAGGCTCAAGAATGTGACAGCCTGAAACCTCTCCTACAATCCTTTCTGGAGTCTTGGTTAAGACAGGCTGGTGTGGTTGAAATCATTATTATGATATTAAGTAATAACTTGACCTAAATCCACTTTTTTGGAATGTACCAGTCTATATTGTTCATGGCAACAATGGTTCTTTGGCTTTTTCCAAAGAAAATCCTCTACACATCACTTCTACAAAATCGGTGTCATAGCCTTGTACTCCATGGCCTCGTAGTACAAGGCATGTTCACCCTCATCGAGACATACAGTGAAAGAAATCGATTCTTGGTGGCTTGTGGAGTTATTTTTTATTCTTCCTGACCACTAGAGATGGTAAAAATCCAGGTACATACTGCCTTTTGGGGTCATTGAAAATGTATACAACCATAGCTGCTCATGTAACTCTTGTTTGGAGTGAGTGACATACGAGCCGATACGCTGACAGTATAGACAGCTGTACTGATTATTACTGAGACACAGATCAGACTGAAATCATGTCTGAAAAACATTTGATCTGATATGAACTTAAACTTAAAAAGGGTGTTTTAAAGCTCAAACAGGATGTTAAGAATCTCTTTAATACTTTTGTGATTAAAAGTTGCACTAAAATGATTAATCTATTAATTTTTAATTTGATTGACAGAAAAGTAATTATCAACAATTTTCATAATGAGTTAATCATTTAGGCCATTTATCAAGAAAAAATAGTTGTGAATAGTTTCAAATGTCAGAATTACTTTCTTTTCTCTGCTATTTATCATTGCAAAAGGCATACAATCAATAAGTTTCGAACTGTTGGTGGAACAAGACAAGATATTTCAAGATGTCACCTTGGGGTCTGGCAACTTTATAGACTAAATGATTAATCAGTTAATTATAAAATGAATGAGGAGATGAATCAATAATGAAAGTAATCATTAGTTGCAGCCCTAGATAATAAGACGAATATTATTTATATTTCTTCACACTTCTGGCGGAAAGACAGTTCGCGTTGGTGACCAATTCAAGGAAAAAAGACATAAGTATCTTAAGGGGTTTGGCCACTGTGAGCCTGTACAACTTCAAGTGTGTGGAACTCTGGTAGTGGAGAGTGATGACTAACATGTTGCTCAAAAATCTCCCATAGGTGGTTTACAGACCATAGCATATGAATCAGTGAGCCCCAATGGTCCACTTGGAAGCCCCTCCATTTGTTACACTTCTCCAGTATTAGGCCTTTCTCACAGAAGACATTTAGACATACCACAGTAGGAGCAGCGCAGGTGTAAATAATTAAATTTATGACGCTTGAATTCCATTTAGTTGTTTCAGTTTCAGGGTCCTGGTGTTGTGCATGCT
Source organism: Dicentrarchus labrax (assembly GCF_905237075.1). Taxonomy (NCBI): domain Eukaryota; kingdom Metazoa; phylum Chordata; class Actinopteri; family Moronidae; genus Dicentrarchus; species Dicentrarchus labrax. The sequence continues at coordinate 18,926,868 of NW_026136712.1, read as the reverse complement.
GGCTCTCCGTCATGGCTTACTGGGATACTAGCCACTGTTACTGTAATTAGTAGCACCTGTGCTTCTCCTACCACGTCAAGTGAAAATGTCTGCTGTGAAAAAGGCCTATATATTTTGGTTTTTTCCTTCAATCTATTACCTGTCCTTAAAGTTCTTGCAGTACTTTGAAGAAAGCTTCAAAGACAGTATCTAGTTATTTCAATTACTGAAAAAAAAACTCAATACTGTCAAGGGCATTCTTTGCTGTAATAGCTGATACTCAGCGCTGCAAATGGTACTCAGCTGCACATTGTTCCTATTGTATCACCATTGTCGCAATACACAGTGAAGCACATCCTCTTATGCTATTTTGCTATAGTACCCTCTGATGTGTGAAGATGGCATGAATCATGTCTCAGTTTGCCGAGCCACCAGTCTGCCTCCTGTATTCAGCTGTTCTGGTTTGATTGCCATCATAAATCTGTATTAAAGGCCTGATGCATGTCTAAAATCAGTACAGTACATGTAAGGCTTGTTCCATCAGCCGTAAGACTGCCCACAGCAGGGTCTTGAATATCCCACTGACACCGACATTGCCGGTGGTTTGACGGCTGTTCTCACAATGTTCCGAGTAATTTCACTTGCTGTGTGGAAGTACAGTGACATTTGAGTGGAGACCAGCACCAGAGTCCGTGACTGCGTATCTCCCATGCAGCTCTTTTGTAAAAGGGAACCGTGCCTTCCAGTTCTAGCAGTAGGGAGTGGGCAGCACGATGCGTGGGTAAAGAAGCGTTGGTCTAACCTCTCCTCCACTCTCTGATCACAACGTCAATAGTGGGAAGTCTCACTCCTGTTCACTCTGTCTCGATGTGTCCGTTTCCCTTCTTTCTACCTCATACTCTACTCACTTCCCTGCTATCCCTCTATGGCCTTTTCCTCTTTAGACAGGAAGCTGTACAAAAATTTGACTTTGATTGTAATGTGAGATCGGTTGTTGCATCCTTCCATCTGACACTTTATGCTGGATCTGTGTCAACTCTCTACTCTATGTTAACAGCTTGATTAAAGGGTGTTCAGCAGCTGAAGTGTGACTGATATTTAGCAGTTGGTGTTACCGTGACCTAGATATTGTGTCCTTTCTTAGGTGGCAACTGAGCAGGGATAGTGTTGGCAGGGTTTTATGGTCATGGAAAGTGATAGGCCTTGAACGTGTGACACACAGAGACCATTCATGTATGTATTTGCTGCGTTTTGAGTAATAACTTGACTTTAAAGTAAATTGCTGTGACCGCTAGTGTCTTATTAGAGCTGGGCACACAACCTTTGGATGTTTAGGAACATCAAACCTGAGTAAAAATCATTATTTATTGATTCAAATTTGGCTAACACTAACACTGAGTTTTATCTGTAGCTATTTTTAGTGTTTATTATGACTGATCAGTTTAGGGCTGAAATTAATGGTGAAGTCTTTAGGTCTTATCTAAATCCCAGTGGTAAAACAGTCAATTATCAGAATTGTTGCCAATTAGTTTTCTGTTGATTGACTAATCGATTCAACTTTAGATCAGTTTAAACAACTGGGCATGGTACCTGATGCCTGAACACCTGCTCTTTCGTTACCTGTGAACATGTGCAGAAGTATTGCTCAGATGTCTGCCTAAATACTTTCACGTAATGTTACCATGCTCACTCTGGGGAGGCGTTGAATTTACCAAACGGATAGCAGAGGAAAATAAGAGAATAACCCAAGAATTCAAACCAGTAGCCAGACCCTGGAAATTAATCTAGACTAGTGCACTGCCCGTAGGAAGTATGTATTGCTATAGAAAAGTGGGAGGTTAAGTAGCTTTTTCATGGATGGCCAAATTAGGTTGTGTTTGAAGGTGTAGCAGCTAGCTATGGAACAGACTCGGTCCGGACTCGTTCAGTCTCAGTAATCCACAACAGTCAGTTGTTGCAACCTGCTGCAGGTATAAAGCCGTTCGCGCCGCTGCAGGTATAGATCAGCGTGTTTCTTAAGGTGTGTCGTGAGGGTGGGCTCTGCAGTGATTGGCTCTGGTGCGCACGTGGCTATGGTGGCTATGGTTGACAATGCTAGCGGAATTCGTAAATCAATTATGAAATAATTTATTAACGGTATCTTTGTAGTCCAAACAAAGCCGACGTTGCACACCCTTAAACCACACAGCAGCCATGTTGAAACTCTCAGGTCAGTCTGATCCTGATCTGCAGAGATATTTGAGGCACACACAGACACACAGACAGAAATTTCTTGCTTTTATAGAGAGATGTAAAAATTAATTTGAAAAATAAATGAAAAGCTCAAAAGCCCTCAGCGCACCATGCCTCTGCCAAGGCAGAGCTGTCCTCCAAATATTCTGATAATCAAAAAAGCACCTCAAACTACTGCAATTACTTGATCCTTGGCACATTTCCCAACTTTCTACCAGATTTCATACAAATCTGTTAAGAGGATTTAGAATTGTCCTGCTAACTAACAGAGGAACAAATTGGCCCAAAAACATTATCCGTAGAGGTAATAATGTTTGTGTTTACAAAAATATTGGTTGTTTTCATTTATGTTTTTTTAAATTGAATTTTTAAAATTGCACAATATAATGAATTTAGGATCCTATTTTAGACATGCACTGGAGAGTAGAGTAGTACATGGCATTGTTCCGTTTTTTTGAGATAATCCTTAATGTCGGCTCAGCCCCAGCAGATACATTTAACATGATTTTGATTTTGAAGATGTGTATGTAAGCATCTCTGCAAACTTTCATGAGCTACAGTTACCCAGAAGCCCCCTCTCTGCTGCCTGACACAACCCTGGTGTATTATTTCTCTGTGACATTGGATTTCTAAAGATGTCGCCTATATCAATGTCCTCATCCTTTATAGCAGGGCATGTAGACTTTAAGCAGTCTGTCTTCTGTACGACCAGAATAGAATAAAGTGCAGAGGCAATTTGAGACCTGATGAAGTGAATGTGGACTGATCAATAATTCAATTCAAATTGCAATTATATCCAATGAATTAAACTCTCAGCCTGTATTTGTGGGTAGCATAGCATGAAATAAGATATGTTATCACAAATATATCAGTAAAATATTGCAGTTACAACCAGTTAGTCAATGAAAAGTGTTAATAAAAGCATGGCCACATTAATTTACATAGGTGACATTACTCAATAACATTTAAATATAATTATTAGTGCTGTCAAACGATTAAAATATTTAATCGCATTAATGTCATAGTTAACTCGCAATTAATCGCACATTTTTATCTATTCTAAATGTCCCTTGATTTATTTTTGTCCCATTATTTTTTTCTCATTTTAATGCTCTTATCAACATGGAAAAGTGGATCGGCTTGCTTTGTGCAAATGTTGTTTTTATTGAAAAATCATCCATTGTCGCCTGGCTTTGACGAGGGGGCGGAGAATTCGCATCAGCTGTGTGCTTGGCCATTAAGTGGTATTTCAGACTGGATGGGCTGCGATGATAGCTCAGTTCACAACTACAAAACAAACAGATCACTTTGGTCTTGTCAATGGAACCATTTGGCAACTTTTTAAAAGTAAACTTTCCATTCAGAATATTATTGGCATCCATTTCGTCGTCTCGCGCTCGCCATCCACTCAAAACGTAACGTCTGCTACTCTTAAACAAGTGTGCGCGGCGTTCCTGTTGTTTTGTTTCTGGTCTAGCTAGATCCGGTGTGGTGTTGTAGTTTTTCTAACGTTACTAGTTGTTGCAACAGCATGTGAAAAAAACTACAAAGTGTGCTAGGCCAAAAAGAACGCTAATCTCGCGATAAAAAAATGTACGCCGTTAAAATGGGTTTGCGTTAACGCCGTTAATAACGCATTTAACTGACAGCACTAATAATTATTACAGTTGAAAGTGGTGTTATAGTTATAAAGAACAGCGAGACATTTGCCAGTTTTGGGAATAACAGACCAATGACTGTAACAAGTTCCATTGCCATTAGTTTATTTAATTATTTAGTAGTTAAGTTCGCAATTAGTATTTCCGTACATGCTAAGGTTAGATCCTTTGTCATTACTTTGCCATTCTAGGAAAAAACAATTCAGCTTGGAACTAGCAGGGTCCTGTGGCTAATAAAAGATATGGTATCGGATTGGTGCACAGACACACGTACTCGCACATAACCATTTTTTTTGGGAGTATTGGATGAATTTCCGATACTGGTATCTGTATCGAAACAACTCTACTTTCAGCTCATTGTTTTGGTTTTATGGCCTCAAACTTTACTGTTTTGATTCACCTTCACCGGTCCAGTTATTCAGTAACAAAACTCTGGTAAAATCCACTGTACTTTACCTGTCTAGCACCACACAGCAGATAGACACAGTTAATAAGTAGCCTGTAAACGAAGTGGATTTTATATTTTCTCAGGAGAAACCAGACAAAATAGTGATGGACGTTCGCCAGGTGGCCAGACTCCAAATGAATGCTAATAACTGCTGTAAATAGGCAACAGTTTGCCAACATGTTCACCATCTAAACATTGTGTTACACAGCATGTTTCTGTGGCTCTGAAATGGTTGGTGAAATTGCTTAATGCAGGTTTACAATCGCCACTTTTGCAATCTGGAGATGTCCCTCATTCATTTATTTACAAAATTAATTTTTAAAAACAATTAATTATTCAGCCTTGTCACGAGTGGAAGTAGAAAGACCATCGCTGGAGATCACTGGCTTTGAAAGAGTTAAGGAATTCTGCCCTGGCTGAAAGAGTAGAGAGAGAAGGAGGATGAGGGAGAGAGTTATTGCTGCCAGAGAGCGAGAGGAGGAGGAGGAAGAGGAGGAGGGGGAGGGAGTACGAGCGAGAGAGAGTTGCCTGTCTGCCTGTGTTTGTGAGTGTGCGTGAGTGTGTGTGAGTGTGTGTGTGTGTGTGTGTGTGTGTGTGTGTGTGCATGCGCGGCTCAGTGAGTGTATGCGTACTGACACCTGGCGCTCGCCCTCCCTCGCTGCTCACATTGTGGAGAGCTCTCTGCCTGTCTGGGCCATTCTTTACCTCTATCTCTCTCCCTCTTTTCCCTTCTATTCCCTCCCTCTATCTTTTGTCCTCTTCTTCTCTGCCTTTTTTTTCCCCCGTGTTGTTTTTTTTTTTCCTCTCCGTGCCCCTACAATCTCTTCCTTTTGTTTAGGATCTCCCTTACTATGGTGCAGGATTTTTATTGCCTGGGCAGACGAGGTGCTCGACTGACAAAGGTGAGCCGGATGGATTGGGGCGGGAGGATGGACGTACGGACGGATGGATGGATGGATTGCACGGATGTAGAATTCAGTTTTGAATGTGGGGAGTGGTGGAAACTGGCTTTGGAAACAGACTCTATTCATCAGGGTTTAGCTGGTAATTGTTTCTCAGGATTTTGGTTGTTTCACAGTGCAAGTCTGAGCAGCTCTTGATTTCCAAAAGGCTCTGTGTAGGCGTCTCAATGTGTATTTTTAAAGGTGAAGAGTTCAAGTATGCAATTGAAGAGCAGTGTTGAGTGTCTGTTTTTTGACTAGTCTCAGCAGCATGTATCAAACCCTCTCTTCTGTCTGGTTTGTTTGCTCTGTTGTGGCTGCTGTGCTTGGTGTCACCTTGACCCAGGTAGTGGACTCTCACAGCAATCAGTGTCTTGGCGGCATCGTGCCACACCTTAAGCACGGACACTGTGTCTGTGTGTGTGTGTGTGTGTGTGTGTGTGTGTGTGTGTGTGTGTGTGTGTGTGTGTGTGTGTGTGTGTGTGTGTGACTGTAGAAACTGAAAATAAATAATGGAGTGAGAGATCTAGAGAGGCCATGGTGTCTGACAGATGGCCATTAATAGAGAAAATTGTGCAAAAGATCAAGTGTCTGCTAATAGTGACTCACTGTGTTCGCCATGTAATATCTGTCTCTCTTTATGTGTTGAAGTTTATTAATAACACCAAGTATCTCTTGCTTGCTGTTGCTGATTGGTTTCCACAAAATTATGTCACCTCTGTCTGGTTTCATCTGTCTTTCCCCCTCCACTTCATCTACCTCTCTAGGGCTGGGTATCATACCTCAATATTTTTTGATACAGAAACAAAATGTGCCTGAAAGTTGGCATCGAAGAGAGTCGTAATCTTGTTCCTTCAATTTTTGACCAGATTAGGTTAAAAGATTTTTTAGACTGTATTTATTATGTATGGCTAGATTTAAAATGTGATCTCCAAAGGTTTTTGTAAAAGAAAGGTATATTATTTTTGGTGTTGGTGCTGAACCTCAGGTATTATATTAGATATAATGAAAAATATTCACACAATACATTTACACACACATTTTTCTGCTCATCCCTTTTAAAAACGTGTATGTCCTCCACAACATTCACAACTCCTTAATGAGGCTGCCTATCGAACGTCGATATGTTTCGTGCCAAGTTGGCTTCTTTTTAATCAGACGTTTCCTGACTGAAATCATAATTTATATGATATCTCAGATTTATTGCAACTTGAGCTTAATTTTGTAGGTTTGGCTGATATTTCTGTCTGTTGTGATAACACTGTACTCATTGAGTTAATTGCTGAAATCTGGGAACACAACAAGATAGCTAAAAATAAGTAATAAGAAAACACACTAGCAGTTAACAGAAGTTATTGAAAAGACTTTATTTAAAGGTAAAACTGAATACTATCGTATCTTAAATGCTGTTAATAATTCCTTGTTGCACAGGAAAAGATTAACTTTTGGCTGAAGTTGGACCCGGAAGTCAATTTGTGAACTGTAGGGCTGCATCGAAAAATTAGTTTTATTATAATATCTATTCATATCTCGAGCAAGAGCCATGTTTTGGTTTGTCCATTCTGGGCTACTGTAGAAACATGAGTTAGTTCAACATGGCGTCTGTAAAATAAAAACGGCTCATTCCAAGGAAACAAAAACATAATAAACATAATGTTTCTTGTTTTCAGGTGATTATACACCAATAAAAACAAAGTTATACATATTATGTTCCATCACACATGAAATATGTGACCTTTGCTGTTTGATTTAGCTTCACTGCCTGTTTTCCCTGAAGCCTAATAAGACTGTTATTATATTTCATAAAAAAATGTGATCATTTCTTCTGACGTAAGCCAAGGTACTCTTTATTTCAGGCTAGGCGGGGCTCTTCCACTATAAAACACTGCAGAGATATCCTTAAATACCACAGTGTGTGTATGAAGTTTCTGCCCTGCTATAATGGTTTGGATAACATTAGAGACCTGTTTTGGTAATGAAAATCTGGCATCTTATTGGTATTGTATAGAACATTTTCTAAAGATACCAGGCCTGCTCACTAGTCATCTACTTCCTCTGTCACTCTCTCCCCCTCACTCTGTCATCACTTCACTTACTGTAACTTTCTCCTTCTTTCTCGCACACTCTGTTACTCTCTCTCTCCCACCCACTCAGATATTTCTGGAGAACAAAAGGAGAGAGAAGAGAGGGAGATAAAACCGTAGAGCAGGGTAGGCTCAATGTACAAGCCCTGCGTAGGCTAATGAGTCTTCACCACTCCATCCCCCTCTCTTTCTCCCATCCTCCCTCCTTTTCCCCAAGCCCTTCTGTGTCTTTTTGTCCGCACCATTTCATAACGAAACTTGTCCACCTGCCAACTTAAAGTCATTTCCCCCTTCATCTTCTCCATTCATCACTGCTGCTTCTCCTCCTCCTCCTTCCTCTCTTTTCATCAATCCATACGCTCTAACACTTTCATCACAGCTTCGTTTTACATCCGTCCCACTGTTCCTCCTTTCTTTCATTCCTTCTGGAGTGGTTATGTTCTTACACCCCCTCATCTTCCTTTTTTGTCAAGTCCCACTCATTCCACCCATTCATCATTAAATTATTCTCATTATTACAGGTGCTAATAATTTGCCATCCCTTTAGTTTTCCCTTTTTTTAGGTAGACTTCAAATCATTCCCTAACAATTTTTCTTCAGAATTTATTCATCTTTTCTCTCCCTAGCATACCACACACTGACACATATATAGACCCTAAATCCTCCAGAAACAAATCCGCCTGCTACATTGTGCATTTGGGCGTGAGAAATATGAAATAACATGGTGGTGGCCCATTTAAATTTTTGATGCCATCCAGGACTTATCAGCCCCCCTTCTGCAGCGGCATCCTGTTGTTTTTGCCAGTCGGGAAACTGGGCTTTCATTGTGCCTCTTGATGTGGGATGGTCTCATTATTGCTGCTCAACGCTGTGTGCCTTTGAATAGCAGGAAGTGCCCTTGCTAGCTGAGCATACTGAGCGATATTGTGTTGCTTTGCACCGTATGATAAATGCTGAAAAACACAATGTTGCATAAGCGAACAACAGCATTGGTTCACTTCACAAGAGCTGCAATTCTGAGGACCACAACAGCAAGGCGTGGACTCAACCCACGCCAGCTGTGTGTCCAAATGTGTCTCCCCGGCTGTCTCTGTTTGATGGCAGTTATCGTGCCATCTCTGAATTCAAACCTACAGTCTGTCTGTGTCTGTACTCATCTGTCTAACTGTCTGGTGCCCCCTCCTCCTCCTCCTCCTCTCCAGTCTGAGGCAGCCATGTTTGCCACTTTCAATAGCTGTAACTCCTGCTGACACTTGCTGGAGGGACTGGATTTATCAGGCCTCCGGATTAAAGGTATCTGTTTTGACGGGTCTGATGATTGTGTCACACGCATGTTAAGTGCCATTAAGTGCACAATTGCAGACACGTGTATTGTAACAGGTGCAGCCCCACTTTCAGGTGCTGAAATCAGTTTATTGATTAGCTGTTGAAAATGAGTCTTATACAGTTTGATAATCGATTTATGAAACAAAAATGCAGAACATTTACTGGTTTAAGCATCTTAAATGTGAGAATTTGTTGCTTTGGTCTATTTTCTATAACTGTTAATTTAATATTTTTGGGTTTTGGACTGTTGGGCAGCCATAACAAACAATTTGAAGACATAACCTTTGGGTCTGGGAACTTGTAATGTGCATTTTTCCATATTTGTCCTGCATTTTTTATACTAAGCAATTGACAGATTAAATCATAATGAATATAATCATCAGTTGCTGCTACAATTTTCTCTCTCCAGCTGACCCCACCCTGTAAACCATCTAGAAACAGACAGAGAGTGGGATAGAGATAGGCCTGCTTGTCAGAGACTGTCACTGATGAAACCGACCATGTTATCTTTTTAAAAAAGGATTGTCAAATAAGTCCAGACTCCATGTAAATCTATAGCTTATTTTGGCTCTGTGTATTGAAATGATGTACAATAAGAGATCATAATATTTAATAGATTTTAAACAGCTTGTCATTCACACAGAGTTGAAACAATCAACTAGAACTTAAATCAGCAACTATTATAATAATACATGAATCGTTTCAGCCACTCTTGAAACAAGAATCAAACATTGACATCAGGTTCCAGCCTCTTAAATATGGAGCTCTGCAGCTTTTCTATGTTTTATATCATTGTAAATTGCATGTGTTGGGGTTTTGGACTCTTGGTTGGATAAAACAATACATTTTAACATGTCTCCTCCAGCTTTAGGAAACTGGGATGAGCATTTTTAACTTTATTCTGACATTTTGTAGACAAACAATTCCTTAATCGATTAAGAAAAGACTTGACTGATGTATCGATACTGACAATAATCATTAGTCGCAGCCTTACATTCATACTTTCTGTAAAAACAACAACAAAATGAAACCCCTATTCGATTTTAAAAATGCCCTGTCAGTTCAATATTAGTATTATAACAATGAAACCTGCACCCAAACAGTATTTGGTGTCCAGCTGAAAGCTACACATGAAAAATTTATGTCAGAGCAGCAGCACTCTGATCTATGAAAAACAATGTCTGTTCCTCACACACACACACACACACACACACACACACACACACACACACACACACACACACACACACACTGACCCATATCCTGCAGTGTGTGACATTGTTTTTTTCACCCATTGTTGAATTCTTTGTACTCAGCAAATGCTTTGTGATTATTCTCTGTATTAAAAGTTCTTTCCATATAAATCTGACAACATTTTGTCTCTGAAGTTGAGCTGGTCTGCCAATTATTTAGATTCGAAACAATATTCAGCGTTAGTCAGTCCATCTTGACAAATGTGTCGTCTTTAATATGAAATTCAAGTTGTTTAGTTTGCAGTACAAACGATGCAGCAGCAGCAGCAGCAGCAGTTCAGGTTAGGACATGTGCGTACGTTTTAAACTAAATATAGTACACATACTGTATAACGCGGTGTAGCTGTCATGTTAATGATAAAAGACATCCAGCCACATAGAGTAGCCTACTTTTCCCTCGCCATGTATAAGCGTTAGTGTCTGCTGTGGCACTGCAGGCTCTACAATCCCCCAGTCTATTTTATATTTAATGTGTATTTCATTATTCAGGCCTGCTTGTTTGCAGTTGTAGGCCCATCTCCATTGCAATTGAGACGCTGTGTGGGTATACTCTGCGTGTGAATGTAGTTTTTTCCCTCTCTTATTGTCACTGAGAGTAGAATGAATTATTACATTGCTGTCGGCAAGCATAGGATAAGAATAACAGCGCTATGAAAGAGGGTGCAGTAGCAAGGACGGACTCTGTCGTCTTTTTATTTCACCTCTCTCTGTCCTCCATGCTTCATCTGTTACTATGGGCACAGTCAATGGCCACCTCTCTTTCAGTTTCTCCATCTCTTCTTCTCCCCCTCTCTCTAATTGTTACCCCCCCCCCCTTCAAGTTGAAAGCTTTGCACTCCGATTGGAAAGAGGAGAGAAACAAAATGACACTTTGCTTGTCTGCCGCTGGCCTTTTTCTATCCAACATCAAACACCCTTTTTATGGTTGTGTTTTTGTGCTCATGGCTATTTTGGAGGCACTGTATGCTGGGCTTTTTTATCTGTTGTTTGTCTGGCATTTAGCTGGTGTTCCCCAAGGAGAGGTGCACTCTGTGGCTGTGGCCCAAATAAAAGGGTACCAAGCATTAAATCATTATATAAATAGATAAACTAGTGATTGTATTCTGTTATTTGGAGTCACTTTTGTTGTTATTCTTTTAAGGCTGTTTTTCTTCAGAAGTCTTTATGTGGTACTAGCATACAGTAACCCTCAATTAGGTGGAATTCTATCAAAACATTGAGTTATTGCTCTTCAAAACGAATATCACCAAATGGCCACTCAACAGAATGATTTACATTAGTCATACAGCCTGCAGACAGTCCATGGAAAGTTAAATTAACTTCTGTATGAACCTGCGAGAGAGGATTTAGACTAAATAGGGCACCATATACTAATCTACAGCCTGGAGCTGTGTCTATGACACTGAATACAGTGCTGTCCTTGTGGGTTGTTTGTCTGAATTTCATTACTTAAGTTGATCTTTTGTATATTTAACGCAAGTCACCTTTGCATTTTCACATAGTATATAATTTTGAGACACCCCATTTTCAATTGAGATATCTGTTTCCCTTAACTATCAAGTTGTTAAAAACTAATTTTCTTCTTTGTGAAAGGCAGAGGTAAAAAGAGAAATTGTTGCTGCTGGCATCGTTACAGACAGCAATAACTTTGCAACAAGTATTGGTTGCAGAGTTGCTAATAGAATAGCTGTGACAGGTTCTCCCAGTCTGATATTATATTCCTGGGTTTTAGAATTTTAAGTGGCAGAGTTGTTGATTTTGAAGAAAACATTTCTGAATGCCTTTTTGAATATCCTTGAATGATCTTCTAAGAATTAGTTCATCCTCAGTAGAGCTGGCAAAGGCAAGATTAAGGGGTACAAACTTCCACATTTCTGGTTTTGTTGTGAAGCTTACAAATCCCCACAGAACAGAGAGGCCCCTAAGCAGCAGGAATAAGGATCACATTTAGCAGAATTCCTCTTTAAGCTGCTGCACGGTAATAGCTCGGTCTGTCATTCACTGAGGCAATAATTTGAAAGGCAGTAAATATCTTCCTCCATAATGAACAGGCATTGACTGTAGCAGGAGCTATTTTCTTCAGCCTCCCTGTGTGAATTTATCAGGATCCCAGCCTTTTCTCATTAAACACTCTTCGTCGGTGCAGAGAGAGGCATCTGCAACCTTAGCAGGAGTCGCAGACGCCCCTCCTCTTGCTGCCGTCAGCCAGAGGTCAAAGGGAACTGGAGGTGATGTTGCTCTTGTGCTGCAGACCGCGATGTGTGGAGTATCTGAAACAAAGCAACAGAATGATTCCTCCACGGCAGTATGATGGTGCAGCATGCTGTCCACATATCAAATGTCTACTTCTTCATTTACTTATAACCATTCTTGAAATTATTAATTCATGAATCAGTAGACAGAAAATCAATCGTCAACAACTGACTATTCCCTCAAGTCCATCACATTTGATGCTAAGCCTGTCAAACTTTCCGCTCTAGCATGGTACATATCCAGTTTAAAGTAATAACTGTGGCAGATTTGCTGCTCGAAATTCTTTTTATTTTTCAGGCAATAGTCTCTGATTTCAGACAGTGATATAAAGCCGCATCTCATCTCTATCGAGCGGACAGCTTGACATGCCTACAAGCTATGATTGGGCATTGTTCAAGGGCGGGGTGTAGCAAATGCATAACATAATTGATGATCATTTATTGTTTAATTAATGGGTGGTTAACTGCTTAAAGGACGAGTGTTTAGGATTTAGTGACATCTAAAAGTTGCAGATAGCTCACTAAGTCACTTAACCCTCCCGTTCCAAGCACGAGGGAGAAACATTTGTCGGTTCCAGCTTCTGAAATGTGAAGCTTTCCTGCTTTTCTCTGTTTTGTGTCGTCTGTTTTTGCATGTTGGTCGAAAAAAACTGCTATGGCCGTTTTTTTTCTTTCCTGACATTTTGGGGACAAAAATATATATTGTAAAAATATTTGACAGATGGCCTTAACCTATTAATGTTTGAAGAGAAGCTGAAATATAAAAGGAAAACGAGGTAGATTGTCATTGTCTCAATTGTAGCATTTTGAGAGACCAAGTAAGAAATGAAATGAGGAGGCAGGGACGTGGTACAGGTGGGATGTCTGCTTTCCCCCCTTTTTTTTCGTGGTCCCTCTGTGTGTGATTGTCAGGGATTAAAAATGGATAGAAACAAAAGTATCATTCTTCATTTGAACGCCTGGAGGAAGACCAGGAGCCATACCATCTTTTTATTTCTCTGCTCATCTTCTTTCTTTCTCTCTGAATCTCAACGCAGCCAAAGCAAAATCCCTATAACACTTCCATTTCCGTTTGGTTATTTTTGCTGCATGCTTTTCACTTCTGCGCTCTGTGATGTAACCCCAGTGGTGTGTCAGACTGAAGGTAGGAGATGCTTGATGCAGCCTCTCTCTCTTTTTTTCCAGACTGTTCTTCACTAGCTTTTATTTTAATTTTATTTTTAAACGAAGCCCACCCACTCAGTGCTGCGACACAGCTTTTCTCAGCATTGGATGGCAGTGTAGGAGTCAGGGCATATCACTCTTTTTCTTTCTCTCAATTTCTCCCTCTCTCTCTGTTACATGCACACACATTCTCCATTTCTCCCAGCTTCCTCCATCATAACACCTCCATCCATCCAGGACACTGCTGAGTCGTGGTGCTGTCAGCCAGAGCCTGACGCACTCAGCCACTCACATATGCGTCACCTCTCTGGCCCAACGCCGCCACCGTGCTGCTCGCTGTCCTCCACGTATACCTCGGTGGCCAGGGTCATAGGCTCTGGGCTTTTCTGGAGGGTGGGAGGGGATGAAGTGTTATATTGAGCCAACGTCTTTCTTGTTGGAAAGGATCACAGGTCATGCTTGGGGCAAGTACACCACCATACAGATATACATTGAAGATACACCAGTTAAACATTTATTCTAGCTTTTATAGCCCAACCAACACTGTTTTTTTTCAGGTTGGTACCAATATTGATATTTGAGAGATTAAAAACTCTGATAATTATATTCAGACCGATTATTTCTATTTATTTATTTATTTTACATATAAGAAACATGGTGAACATTTTTGATAATGATCTCTTACTGTAGGTTTGTTTCTTTAATGTGACGTTATACAGTTAAAAAATAAGCTTACAACCATGTAAAGGAGAGACTAAAGTTTCTAAATTACCGCAAATCTTTTTTGCATTTTTGTATTGCGATTGTTTGATACTTCTACTGCTATCATGCCGACAATATGTCAGCCAACACACCGATGCAGGTACATCTACAACTGCAAAGGTAATGTTGCCCAGTACATAAACTTTGAGGATTTATTGGTCTAGCTTTATACAGTTTATCCTTTTGATACTTAGCGAGCCTATAATACTTTCATATCAACATTGTATCAAGCACAGTTTGGTGCTGAACGGCAGACAAAGTTAACAACTAGCTGGTTAATGTTAGTGGAGCATTTGGAAGCTAAAGAGCCAGATATTTCCCCCAGGAGTTGGTAGAGCCCAAGCTAAAAGAGAGTGAAAATTAGATCAGTTGTTTCTCTTTTGTATAATATTATCTTTAAAAGGTATGGATTTAGCTAAAGCTAACCTAAAACAAGTAAAAAAGTATGTGTTTTACATGAACAGTTAATTTGAGGCGGTGGACTACGATTAAATGTCTTCTATGTTTTGCATTTATTGTAATTTATATCAACTGGCTGATTGTAAATAAAGAAATCAGAAATCTGCTTCATAAACCAACCTGATTGTTGCTAATTAGATGATAAATTGTAGGAATAAAGAATGGTATACTGGGATTTTATGGCTTAATTGTGATGCTGTGATTGTGACTTCTGCCACAATAGCAATGATCTCATATTGAGATGCTAAATTCTTTAATTTAAGTATAAAACATTGAAATGAGCCAACATAAACCCATCAGGCCAATGCTTGTCCATAAAAACTAGAATATGTTGTGTAATGCAGGTCATATTGTTGCTGGGAACACAGGTGAGGTAAAAAAAAAGGAAAAGAAAATGGAACAGCAGTAGTATGAGCTAAAAAAAGACCTGCATTGGGATTTGTCGTAGCCACCGGATAATCAACAGTTATGTAACAACAGGACAAATAGATATACCCCAGTAGTGCTTAGGGCATGAATGGGATACAGGAATATTTCTTCTTTAATGGCATCCGTTGTTGCTTGGCAAATTGGAAGATGCCACTGATTTACAGTTTGCTCTCGGCATGTAAACCAATATGCAGAAAGAACAAATGAGCCACGGATACGACAACAAAGATTCATCTAAATTATTTGCAGTGGTATTATCTTAGAAATTAAATACTCTTGGTTTTTATGCTGTGACTTAGGTGTTTTGCCACTTTTAAAGAGGTATTTTGCCCATGTATCGGATCAGCTTAGATTTCTATTGAGGACACACGCTAATAAGCCAATTTTGAAATGAAAATATTGGGGTTTTTTTCGATTTGTTCGCATCGTCTTTGAGCAGACCACAAATAAAGGCTGCTAATCATGATGCATTAGAGTTATAATTGCAGAGATCTTTGTGGCCCTTGGGAGAAAATATCCGTAAAATCTGTACTATTGAATACTTTACTACTATCCCCTGTCTTGTGCTGTGGTTCTAAATCTAAAACTAACCATTTCTTCAATTATTTCGTGCACTGAGCAAATGGACCAGAATGCAGATGTCTAGTAAACACATGACCTAATAAACAGACTCAAGTATAAAGGCTTGAAATGTAAAATTAGTCTGTCCAAACACGTCCAGTTTGTAGTGAGATTTTAAATTCAGTTTTTGCTGTATATTATTGGACTATTCAGCAGGCAGTAGGCATTAGAAACATTCAGAAGTGTCTGCTACCCACACAGTACATCAGTTTCTTTGCTCTCATGCTGGCTGGCTTTTTTAGCCTTCTTGCTTGTAAAAGAGTAGGACACACACATTAAATCAAAGCTGATATGGGCATTGTCCTAAACGCAGTTAACAGCTTGTGAAACTGCTGGCTCGGCCCAGCCCTCCCTCCCTCAGTCTCCTTCTTACTGTTACGCTCAGCACACCTGCATTGTGCCGTCCCCACAGACTCGCAACAACAAAAAGGTCCATAACAGTATCTTCCCTCTACTGGGAACCCTCATAACTGGGGCAGTTTGTCCTCCCTCAAAGTAATATTGCTTAAGAGTTGACAGGATTGTCTTTTGGCCTGTCACTGCAGGTAAAACAGCCAGTGACAAACAGTTCAGCAAGCCTCACTCTCAGCCTCACGCCTCTTTTTTGTATTGCTTTAAATCACCACAAGGTTAAAACATTTAGCGGCCTGGCCTCAATGGTGTTGACATCCATCAGATGCTTCTTTCATTTTGTTCATGCGTATGTGTTTAAACAGAGATGGGTGTCCGCTAGATGGATAATATGAAAGCATAAGGATATATGGATTATATTCTCGATGAACCGTTTTCCCCTCACAATGTCACATTATCCTTAGATTGTTTTATTTTAGCCTTAAAGGTCCAGTGTGTAGGATTTAGTGGCATCTAGCGGCGTAGTTGCTGATTCCAACGCCCTCACCTCACCCTCCCTTTCCAAGCATGTAGAAACTATGGTGGTGGTATGGTGTGTCTGTTCTGTGCTGCTATAGAATAACAGTATCTGGCTGCTGGTATATTACTAGTCTGTTTTTGTTTTTCTATATCTATGATTTTGCAGTCGTGCTGTTTTTCCATCACCACTTCCCTCTGTCAACTGTGATTGTCAAAACAAAAGTCTGAATGGCTGATTCCAGACCAGAGGTGGGCTCACAGCCTTGTTCATGTTAGGAACCCAAGACAGATAACATTACACCACAGATTTACTCTGAATAAATATTTGTAGTAGAAATGAAATGAATATATAATTGTTGGGGAAAGTGAGACGTATGATCAAATTATTTTCTCATTTTACGACTAAGTTCAGAAGTGCAAGCTACACTGTTCAAGATCAAAGTAGAACCCTGTTATTGACTCTGTTGAAATCTGGACTCAAATATCCCCTGCAAAGAATAATTTTGGTCTCAACTCAGTATATCAGCCTTTCTCCATGTTGTGTATGGCTGTGTGTGTTCGCATATACAGTAAATGTGTTTGTTGTGGTTTGGATGAACGCAGTTCCCTATTATCTTACATTGGCAGGATGTCAGAACCCTCCACTTCCTGTGGTAGACCAGGGCTGGCTCAGTGCTGCAAAGAGAGAAAACCCTTGACAGGCTCTCTCACAGAAGATGTGTGTGTGTGTGTGTGTGTGTGTGTGTGTGTGTGTGTGTGTGTGTGTGTGTGTGTGTGTGTGTGTGTGTGTGTGTGTGTGTGTGTGTGTGTGTGTGCGTGTGCGTGTGCGTGTGTGTATCCTTCGGAGTATGCATGCATTTTTATGTTAGCTTAAACTGATGCTAATGAAGATGTCCGCCAACTTTACAACTGAGCAGATGTCTGCGCTCTCATATGGCTCAGTGCTACTGACTGTGCTGCTGTGATTCATTAAGATGCTCCACTTTGTTGTGAATATGATTAAAATCCTCCTTTTAAATGAATGTCAAAGCAGAGGAGCAAGGAAGTGTTTGACTGGAACCAAACTCCCTTTCAACACACAACCGCACACCTTGCATGGAATGGTTATATGAGTTGATGGTTAGCAAAAAGCGGTACGGTGAAAAAATGTTTACCTCTGCAACTTGAGACACAAATAGTGCTGAAACAATTAAGTGATTGGCAGAAACTTAATACGATAACAATTTTGCAAAGCAGTCATTTATGAAGCATAAATAAATACTTGTTGGTTTTGGGCTGTTGGTCTGATAAAACCAATAGTTTGAAGAAATTGTGATAAGCCTCTTTTAAATTGTTTCATTGATTGAACAATTATAATGCAAGTAAAGGAATCATGGGCCATTATGTGTACCTAAACTTTGTGATTACCTGGATAACATTTTTCCTCAAGTTCTGTGACGTCCACTTGATAGTTGGTGGTTTTTAAGTGCCCTGCTCAAAGGCGCAAGGGCTGTCACATCCCAGTCTTTTCTCTGGTGACATCAGAAGTTGCAGTTTGGCAGCACCGATTGTTGCTCCCCGCAGGAATCGGCACACAGCACTGATTCACTGCCTGACATTTACCTTTTCCAATTTCAAACTTTTCAGCACTCTTTAAATCAGTCTCTATTTTGGTAAATTATCCGTGGTACATCTGCTCACACACCACAACTTTGTGTGATATATGGTTTGCACATTCGTTTTTATTTGTGTGTGGGCTAGCGTGTGCTCAATAAATGTCAGCGTGTTTTATTACCGTAGCTCGCACATGATTCCTCTGTTTCAACATAAGATTAATAGGGATTTGAGATAATTTAGCTCTCACAAGAAAAAAGTGTGCAATAAGAGTCTAGTATAACGCAAAGATGGTATGCACTTAATTATAAATGCATCCCTTTTTCTACTAAGCGTACAAAATTATGTATTATTCTGTCTGTTTTTAAGTTATGCAGTACAGAGTACAAAGACTTTCCGTGCCTGGTGTTGTGGATTACAGAGAAACTGATAAATTGGATGAAGAGTCTTTGGAACTACTCATTGAAAGATTTTGTGGCCCCTCTGTTCCTAACCTGGAATGTTATTCTGATGAATGGTGAGAAACATTAGCTGTGACATGGAGAGCAACAGGGAGAATGTGGGTGTTTTAATTAGGGGCCCTAGTTTGCTTCCTGGTGAGAAACGGGGGATTGACAACAAGTTGGCAAACGCAACAACATCAGGGCCCCACGGAGGCAATCAGCAAAGGTAAGAAATAAGGCAGAGAGGAACTGAACCGAACACTGAATCACTGTCACTGAGTGAAGTCATTGAACTGAAGGATGTAATTCTCTGGGCTGCTAATATCCAGGATGTGTCTCCGTTACATGGCTCAGTTGCAATCCTTTTCTCTTTCCATTGAAGGTCCCACAAGTAAAAGACGGTCATCGATTGCACTTTTGGAGCGAGTCAATTGGTTCCTTTTTGGTGTGACGTGATCGATCAGTCACAGAAAAAGAACTGAATCCATTTCAAATCGTAATTTGTTCCACGTACTCTCCTCCAGATTAGTTATTCAGAGCTTTTGGACATCCAGCGTAAAGATCAAAAAACCCCTATGCGTAACTAGTGATGAGTTAGCTTTCTGTCTTTTAGGCTCTTCTTTTTTTTTGCTAAAAGTGATCACACAAAAGACCACAATTTATAGTAATCATCCTCAGACAGTACCTGGGAAAGAAGCCTCTTTTTGGAGCCGAGGTCACATTGAACACTGTGAACACGGCAGGTTCATCAAAGTCAGTCTGAACGATAATGATAGCAGAGTTCTCCGCCATGCTCCATGGGATCACTATCAGATGTCACGCTGACTTCTCCCGTAATGACTCTTTGTCCAAGTGCGAAATTGGCTTGCTCCTTTGACATCCTAACACAGCACCGTGGCATTACAGCTCCAAAGAATAGCCAACAGAGTAAGTGCACCATTATTTCTTCAGTTTAGGAGATGGTCTTTTACCTTCAGAGAGAGCTTTGATTTTACAGCCTTATAGGATGTGGTTACAGAGTGAAGATTGTCCGTTCTGACTCTGAATCGGATACTGATATACTGAGCTGTGTTCAGCTGTATTCGACACAAGTGGTTGACAGATGTTCAGTAAGGAAGTAGAATGGTGTCCACTGTTTGTCTCTGAGGCTGGAATGAAAACATGTCTCTGTCTTCTGTCAACCATAGATCCTCCCCTTTCGTGTTTCCTGCTTAATAGGCCATTGATCTGTGTGGCAGGACATTGTACTGTGATCACTGGTAACAAGAGAGCAATCTGCACAGAAGAATAGAAGCGTTTTCTTTTGAATGAGAGAGGTACAAAGATGCGTTTCCCAAGCCTAAAAAGAACTGGTGGTGGAGCAAAAGGAGACTGCCGTAAAGAGGTAGAGCCACGTTTGTTGCTGTACGGAATTCTCCAAAAACCTCAGTAACAAAGTAATTTAAATTGATGGTTTAATGTCCAATTGTTGTGTTGTGGGTAGAATGTAATTGAACCTCAATAAAAGCTGTTTCATTTCCAGCAAAGCCTGCAGCAATTCTTTTTCATTTTTTTTTCTTTAACACCAGAGCTACTTGCTATGTGTAATACAGCATGTGTCACAATCAGGAGCACTGTTTCAGTTTTTAAAATTAAACATTATCACCACGCAGCCGAAGAAGATGAAGCCCAATAACTCATGATCTATTGTAACTAATTTACAGTTTATTGTCCTCTGTTCATTTAAATTATTAACGCTTCAGATATGACATTTCGAGCTACTGAACTCGTCTGATGACAAGCAAGCTGCTCAAAACGTCACCTAAGGTGCTAATCAGATACACCGCAGGAGCATAGCAAGTGTGCAAAATCTATTACTGTATATCATTGAGCTTTCCGCTCACAGCGTCACACTCTTTGTACGTGCTTGCATGTGCGTGTGTGTTTTCATGGCTCACTGTGCAAGCAGCACTCGTAGCTAGAGCACATCGTCTTCAAAGCCCATATTGATTTTCGTGACATTGATTTTACTAGACGATATGGCTCATCAGGTATACGAGGTGAGAATCTATTTTTGGTTGGTTTGTTAGTGTTGAACATGCAAGAAAAGGAGGTGTCAGAGTAGAGGTGTTAGCAGCAGGATCTATGGTATTGTCTGTAAATCAAGAATGAAAAGGTTGCACTGTTGAAATTTCTCAAAATCACTCCAAAATGATATGTTTTGGTTGCATAACATGTCACATTTTGTTGGTATACCTATTAATTTGACACATCCTGACATGGTGGCTCAGGTCAGGAAGCGAGCACTGAAAAACCTCTGCAGAGGACTCCCTTCCACAATCAGTGTCAATCTCAGGATGGCCCAGTTCTCACACAATCATGCCCCACGGCTTATTCTATCTGTCCATCGACAAGCTTGATCTTTCCACCAGCGAGCCAATCTAGCCTGCTGTGTAGCTACTGGCACACAGTGTGTGAATCTGCGATGGGAGAGATAATACTTGAGTATTTGTTTGGGCTTTCTGGGCTGATGGTGAGCTCTTTGATTGAAACACAATGCGGGGCTTGCCAAAATATACAATCCTTTTTTGCGATAACGATGCTTTTTGTCTTTCTACTTAATGCAACAATCTTTGATCCCTCTACACATGGAAAATCCATTGGCTTAGGCGAGTTTTCATACATCATCTTAGTTTAGATTTTATTAATAGCGCTCTTAATTCCAGTGGGATGTATTTATTCTGAGTGTAAATCATTTGTTCCTCCTCTGCCGGCCTGTCGTGCTTTACAGTAGATCTATCCGCACTTGAACAGGATTATGAAACAATCCCCTGGTGACACTGACTGTGCTGCCCAGTGATGCCCCCCCCTCACTCCCCTCTTCTCAGCTCCATCCACTGTGGCTAATTCTGCCTGCCTGCTCCCTTGGGCGTAATTGATCCTCATATCATTAACCGTATGTGGATCTATCCTGGGAAACGCCCACTATTTTACTGCTAGTCCCTCGCTCACTGAACCATAGAGCCCAGTGAGCTCTATGATTGTGGCTCTAACACGTTACTCTGTGCATGCAACAATGACTGTAATGTAAACTATTTTGTTATCTGCATGGGCAGGCTCTAGAGATAGTGCCTCACTGACTGTTTAGTCTAACCATGGGGAGTCGGAAAAAGTGGAACTTGGCAGCGAGGTCCCCCTTCGCCACCATAAGGGGCCGTTTGGGCCCCAGGAGGAAGGGTGTGGAGGGTCTGTGTGTGAGCAGCTTGCTGGGGGTCCTCCGTTCCCACACCTGGCTGATTGGAGAGGAGGATGTGGCCTTTCTGCTGGCCCGCACCTCCTTGCCACGCTACCAGCATCACCGAACTCACTCCCTGTCTTTCTCTTTCTGCTACTCATCTGTAGATGGTGGGAGCGAGGACTTGGCAGACCCCCGCTCGCCCAGTCTAGACCCTCACCTGAGCCACGTCGGCCAAGGTAAGCAAAAATCACACAAAATCTCCCACATCAAGTTTAAAAAACAATCACATGTCAGAGAAGAGAAGAGTAACGTAATAAGTAAGCTAAGTCTGGAGCCCTGACCTTAGTTTAGCCTGTTAGAGCCATCTGAGCTCCTTCAGCAATAGCTTGTCTTTTCTTCCATCGCTTATTGTGCAGTGTACTAAGCACTCTACCAGGCGTGAATGTGAATTATGTGAGTGAATAAGAAGCCAAGTTGCTGAGAAACAGCGTGCAAGCTCTTTTACCACCTTTACCTTTCCATTTCCTGTAATACTTCTCTCCTGGCGGTCTCGTTCCAGACTCCATTTCTTCTCCCTTAATGTTTTTACAGTAGAAACTCACAGCCTTGTTTGCCAGGTTGTATTTTACACGACTTTATAGCAGAAAACTTTATGACTACTGGAAATGAAGTTATATTTACAGGGAGAGAACTGTTTGAATTTGATATTCTTGTAATTTTGCCTGTAAGGCTGAGTTACTTCTAGGGGGAAATAGGCTGTATACGACAGTAGATGTTTATCAACAACAGGAATGTCAGTGCTTGGCAGGAAATGTTTTGGGCAATTATAATTTAATGTTGCCTTTTTTCTTTCCCTTCTCGTGCATGTTTTGAGCCGTACACCTCGATGAGTAGGTGTTTGTGTTTATTTCGAGGCATGGAGTGGCCCCTTAAACATGTCTCTCATCGCAGTTTAAAATAAAACACCATTATTACCCCCTCTACGCTTTTGTTCTCTGGATCTCACCACTGAAGTGCGGCTTTTCCTCCCTCTCCACCCTCCCATCTTTGCCCTAAATCGCACCTCTTGATTTCTACTTCACCGTACGACAGTTCATGTCAGTTTTCACGAGGCTGTTCAGAAAAGAAATTTACTAAGTATTGAGATTGTGTACCAGAATGCGCTCCATTTTTGGTAGAGTTATTGGTTAATAGTAGTATAATTGTGTGTTTTCATCCAGGATGGAATGCATTAAAATTGAGTTGGATCTTGACTACCGATAATTGCTACCAGAATACCAAGTTCCCCCTTGGTATTCACACCAGGCTTTGCATACACGAGGAGAATTTCCATGCTTTGGGATGTAACCGCTGCTCTGGCTGTTGTTTTTGCTTTTGCACAGACATTCCCCAGTGAATGGATGGACTGACTCCAGCAGTGCTGGAGCCACACAGAGATGTGTGGATGTGTTTTTGTTATTTCTTGCATGTGTGGAAGTGTTTCTATACTAGTGTATTTGCATTACAACAACTGGTTTGACCCCATCCCAACCGTCATATGGGCTTCCTCTGGGAATTGTCACAGACCGGTGTCTGATAATGGCTTCATGTCTCACTGTGGCGGCTGCTATCTGATGCGAGACTGTTGCTTGACCAGTTGCTTTTACAGCTCCGTCTGCAGGGAAATGGGCAGTCTGAGGCGGAGCTGATTCACAAAATGGATGTTGTGTTTACAGTCAGCTGGCTGGGTTTTGTTCACCGGGGAATGTGTGTGAAGTTTAAAAATAAATAAATAAAAAAACCCATAAGTTGTCATAATTTGTGGTTTTTGAAGCAAGAGAGGAAAATGGGTGGGTGAGTGATGGAGAATAGTTGCGCTCCGTCTGTAATTACCGCTCATTGTGCGAGCCTTTTTTTATAAATAAAATGCTCTCTCATGGTCATGACTGTGCTCTTTTTTTGGATTGTTTAAACATATTTCAGATGGTTAGAAAATCCTCCTTTATTATATTAAAATGATAGGGTATTGTGTTACTGTAAGGCTTACAGAGGTCAGACAGGCTGTAGTTTATAACAGTGAAAGTAAACAACACGTGTTGCCTGCAGGGCTTTTCTCTCTTCTGGGTCACGCCAATCTTGTTATACTCAATATGGTGTTGCACTGAGGTCAGAATCCAGGGACTAGGCCGAGGTACTATCAGAGTACTCACATCTCTCTGTCATACACTTTCTGTAGGGGTGAACAAATAGAAACACTAGTAGCCCACTAATAAACACTATATGCTGAAACATACACATACATTAGTTGGGTTTTGATAGTCAATCGTTTGTCTTTTATCAAGAACAAATCCCAAACATTTGCTCCTTCCGGCTCATTGTATGTGAGGATTTGCTGCTTTTTTTCTCTGTTTCACTTTATTGTAAAATTTAACTCTCTGAACTGTTGCAAACACAACCTCAAGCTCCGTGGAAATTGTGATGACCGTCTCTGATTTGTTTTCTAAGACCTTGTGGACTCAACAATAAATTAATTAAAAAGATATAATCTGCAAATTAATTGATAATGGACGTAATTGTTAGTTGAAGCCCAGAACACTACCCTTTGGTCACTGTCAGAGAGGAGTTTTTGAAAGCATAATCTTAATTGTGTTTTATTCCATTATTAAATCATTTCTGTCATTTTCTGTCAATACAATTAAGTATCAGCAGAATGTAATCAGAGAAGATTGCATCAGTAACATTAGACTTGTTATTTTTATTAGTTTTCTACATAGTTTAATACTTTCTTACATGCTTCCTTTGCAGAAATGAACTCTTCATTAGTCCAAACAGCATCAGAATATAATTAAATTAATGCACTATTGGAAGCAGAGAAAAGCATCTCATACTATTTTGTTTTCCCTCCCACCCTGCAGGTGGCAGCATAGACAGTGACTGTGCCTTTGAAGGAGACTACGGCGTGCCCCCGCTCTCCATGACTGAGGGCATGCAGCACATTCGCATAATGGAGGGCGTGTCACGCTCGCTGCCCTCCTCCCCGCTGCTCACCCACCAGACCATCAGTGTCAGGCTCCAGCCCGTGAAGAAGCTCACAGGTAAACACACTGCTGCAATGAAGTGAGAGTCACAGAGAGTGCAAGATTTGAACTAATTAAGCAGTGTTGTCACATTTTCCAAACCTGGGTTTGGGAAGAAAACCATAGCCAACAGAGATGTGGGCTGAATCTGTTTCAAATTTGTCTTCTACGCACATCCTTGCCTGTAGCTGTCCTCCCCCATAGACTCATTGTACTAATACAGCCTCCCTTAACCCTTCACTGTACCACTGTAGGCTGGGTACCTAATCAGAGAGTCACGCACAGTGAATTAAAACAGATTTTATGACACGACGTGAAGAGGGGTGGAATGGCTTCTCATGCTGATGGTTGCCGATAAGCTGTAATCACTTACAGTATTACTTACCCACTAATTGTGAGTCGAAACATAAAGCAAGGCCCATCTCTGGCCTGCGGCAAACACTGCAATTTCCAATTCTTGTAATCACCAAAGTCCTACCTAATTGACAGTGCCAAGAACAGCTGATGGACTGCGAGCTGTGGTCGGCTCTGCCCTCCTTTATCGCTCTTTATCTCACACCACTAATCGTTTCCTTCCACACTCATTTCTGACATTCAGAGAATGTGGAATATCGCCACCAGCCCCCCCCCGTCTCCCCATTAACTGGATTATGAGCCTTGTGTCATGTTCCCTCTGCTATTATTATGGGGGGAAGCTGTGGTTTGGTACATGGGGCAGTGTGGACATCCGAGGCTTACTGCTGTACTGGATTTCAAATTGCAAAATGAAATATTGACATTGCAGCTTCACCCAACATCAGTGCAGCCTCCACATAGAAGCAGAGTGGGTGTGAAGGACTTTAAAGCTCGATTCAGCAGTCACCACTAGGGTGCACCAGCCTCTCAGCTACCTCAGATCATTAACCATTTCTTATGTGCCGGGGGGACCATGATTTTTTACATCATACAGAATGATTTATACTCTCTCCCGGGTCATCCAAAGTGTGGGTTTTAAAGAGGAAACATGCCAAAAGTGATTTCCTTCCATTTCAACTTGGTGTGCCACACCACTGTAGAGGACTCTGTGTGGGTGACAGGTTCCAGCAGGGACTGTTTTTGGGGGAAATCAGGACTTGAGATTTAGATTTCAGACCAAGCCAATTTGATCAGGCTTTTTCTCTGTGGTTCTCTGTCTCTCTTTGAGGAGCCATCTTTGTTCCATTTGTTTTTCTTTTTACTTCATGTTTCATGGCAAATACACTCTAATCTGATGTCTTTCATTTAGATCTGGGATGTGAATCTGTATGTTTATATATATATATGTATACATCTAGGTGTGTGTCTTGTTATCTTGAATGGCCGTCACAGGAGAGAATGTTGTTTAAGAATAGCTTGATTAATGCAGTGCTGTCTCATTCGTACTATTCTTAATACACGGCTGACGTAGGGAGAGGTCTCTTTGCAATGTTGTCGCACATGTCGTCATTTGGCTTGGTTATATTATGCCAGTCAGGTGCTGTAGGTTGTCAAGGCTGCTTTTAGATTTTAACTTGGGAATTAGAGTTTCTCTTCATCTCTTTTTAATATCCTGTATGTTTCAGCTGTGCACTCGCTGCATTGATTTCTTTTACCTTTGCATAATTTGTCCGCTTACACTTGTCATCTTAAGTGTTTGTGTGTGTGTGCGTGCATCACAGAGAGAGATATCATTTTGGCAGGATTACTGCTCTTCACTGTGTTAATCCTTCCAGATTCATGTATCTGTCACACCACCTATTGTGCGTTATATTGTCGTCTGTTGTAATAATTAAGTCACTTACAAAGACAACATAAAACTGTATGATTTTGTACAGCTAGCACTGGCAGATGTTGCCTCACAGGACTGAAATGTGTACATCATAAAAAGCGACATACTGTATGCTTTCACATTGAGTGTTATTACTCAGACCATACACGTGTGATAGCAGTTAAACCGCCCTTGCATCAGCACGTCTGACCCTACAGCAACATGCACAAAAGCCCTCTGCTGCCTGAGGTCCCTCCTGTCCTTCAAGTCCTCAAAGACCTGTGTCTGCTCTCAAGTGGCATCAAGCACCAGATTGTAATAGGTCTCAGCCACCCCGGCTTTCTCACCCTTTAATTAATTCAACTCAGCACCACTTCCTGCACAGCTTGACAGTACCAAGCTTGTGTGTGTGCTGGCGTCAGAGGCCAGAACCCCTCCCATGCCAGAGATGGCAGAGGTGGGAGAAAGAGTGGTGGCAGAGGAGCACATTAGAGAGCAAACAGCAGCAGGTCTAACGGCTGCAGCACTTTGATCTCCCCCCGGTGGCTTCCACCAACCGCAGCCTCTCCTTGCCCTCCTGTGTAGCCCCTGATTGGCCTTAGGGAGGCAGAGTGGCGGTGTTGGTGAGGACTTGAGTTATTCAACCTCAAGGCTTAATAGAATGAAAACCCTATGAAAGCACTGACCTTTTTAGAGAATCATTGAGTTTCTGATTTAATCCCCTCTGCCTGCTTGAAGACTCTCAAGGGGGCCCTCAGATGCTCGAGGGGTCAACTTGTGAAACACATTGGCGAGGAGGGCAGGAGACATACCGCACCGTGCCATCACAGTGTACTGTAAGATTGTTTTGTTGATGGAATAACCAGTTGGCAACTCCTGATTTTCTATGAATATTAAATGCAAAACCAGTTATACTGATAGTTACTGATATTTCAAAATAAGAAAAATCTGGCATCAATATATTCCCTGATATTCTTTTTATTTAAACACATAACGTCATAAGAAAACACTATCAAGCACTGTGATTAAGATGCATCCAAGTAAAGATATTATACAGTTTATAAAAATAAACTATTATCAAACATAAACTGTTCCAAAATTTCCATGCTGAAACTAGGTTACACCAGGACAATTAGGTTATCTCCATTACAACCGCACAATTCCTCCTCTGATGAAGACCTATGTGTTTTAAAGCTCATAAGCTAATACTTTTGTACTTCTCCAGCAGCTACAAGGAACTTTCATTTTGTGTTGATTCTGGTGGCCCCTGTGGACAAAAGCTGTAGTGTTTCCACCGACTCATTTCATTGATTTCAAGGAGAAAAATCTGACCCAGTGGCAGGCATTAAGGATAACTATATGCTCTTGTTAGTGTATGTAGGCCACATAGAGGCATCAGTATTAAATTGAGCTTGTCTCATAACCAGTTAAAAAACTCCCTGTAGTACATTAAAGTATAAATGTGAATAGAAAACCTGATTATTAGTATTTTTATGGTGTTGTGTTGCTACTTTGGCTTAAATAAAATATCTCTATATCTGCTATAACGCTATATCAGCCTGCGAATGTGTTGTTGAGGCTCTAATACTTGGAGTCTCCATCCTCTTTAATCCAGCTAAACTAACAATAATGTTTTTTTACTTTATTAAACCTGCACAGGAAAGTGTTTTTTAATCCCGCTGCCTTCCAGAAAGGTCAGGACTACACGGTCAGGGGAGAGTTTCTGTGTCTGAGTGCACTTTAACCAAATGTTTGCCAAAACTGGGCGGGACTCTAGATTGTCTGCTTAGAGGACAGAGTCTCTAACTATTGTGATTTGATGTAATTACAAGCCATTGCAATTTCTCAAGGAAAATGTTCACTTTGCGATACATTTTTAGATCAGGTCATGATATACAGCTTTTCTGCCTCCTGTGCACTCATGAAAACATATGTTTTCAACAGCCGGGTTTGTCCCAGAATCCCCTTCATCTTCATGCCTACAGATCCCCCGACCACTGTGTTTACATTGTCTATTTTTAGTCCGCTCTTGTCTAAGACTATGAGAGGCAATGATTGCTCATTCTCACAGTGATATCTCAGTGGCTGATTGTTATGAGTGGTAATCACTGATTGCTTATTTGTTCTTTAATAAACACCTCACTCAAGTGTCAGGCTCGCCAGAAGACGGTGCCCTAGTTGATTGATTGGCCCGGCTCCACTCTGAAACATTTAAAGGGAATTATTTCAACATCTCTCCCCAGATTACACTGCTTTCCCCTAATTAATGGCAGCAATCAATACAATTACCGCCTCCCCATGGATTGCCACATAAAGGTGGAAAATTGCATTTGGCCTTAAAACCTGAGAATAGGCTTGATTTAATTGTCCCACCTAATTTTTCTCCCACTCTTGCTGCAATTATCACAGTGATATGAGTATATCTAAAATCAATTGTCTCTCTGGTGCTTACAGTAATAGACTGATATGTGAATAAGTGGCAATGTACTACAGTATGCTAACTTCAACGGTCACGTGATGTGAGCATTAAAAAAATGTTCGGCAGCAGTGTGGATGGTCAGGATTAACAAGGCACATTGTGCAAAAGTGCTTAGTCAGGTTTTACAGCTCATTGTGTGGGTGGTCTTAAAGGCTCCACATTAAAACAGTTTAGCTCTGTTACATTAGCTACTCATCATGAATGCTGCAATTCTGGGCCTGTGTCATTGTTTGGTGTTTAATGGAGATGACAGGCTCACTTGTTGGGATATGTCTTGCACAGATAAAATTGACTATAATAACATTTAAAAGCCTCAGTTGAACTCATGTTCAGGCACATTATTTGGTTGTTATTAAAAGCCATCTGGGAAATGTAGGGTGTCATTACCTGAAGTAGTGGATGGGGCAAGTTGTGGAAAAGGCTGTTAAGACTAAATGGTTCCAGAAATACTTCATGAGTTATCTTAATAGTAATAATAGTATGACACCTTAATGTAAGTGTAAAGTTAGTCCAAAAAAAAAAAAAAGATAGAGGCAATTTTGTTTTATTAAAAACCATCCAGAACTTTCCAACTTAAACATGTAAAACCTCTAACTTAAGACGGTTTGGGCACTCGGCAGTGTAGTTGCAGATTGCAACCCCCTCGCTTCACCTTCTTGTTCCAAGCAAATAATAAGAAACTATGGCGGTCGCGAAACTTGCGAACAGCCCAATCTTGAACCAGTGTTTGTTTTGTCCGTCCTGGGCTACTGTAAAAATGTGGCCTCCATGGACGATGACCCACGGTGTCTCACCACAAAATCACATCATGTAGTGTTCATCAGTAGATGCAGTTTGCCCAGTTGTCATGGAACTTTAAGAACTTCTCATCCATGTTGGATTAAAATGTGAGGTTTTAAATGCAGTGGAGGTGGAAGTACAATAAAAGTAACAATACAAGTCCTGTATTGTTACTTTTTTTTTGGGGTCTGGTGTCTGGACATCATGATGTGTAATCTGGACTTTTCCTTGAAGTCATGATGTCATCTAACTCAAACCTGCAGTGCACCATGACTTGGACATTTTATGATATCTTGTCCCCTCAGTGTATTTTTGAAACGAAGGCTGACATTTGGCACATCTCAATCTTGCTCTCTCCACGCCTCCTTAGCCAGCCTCCCGTTTTATATGGCATCTGGTATCGTCTGTGAATTTTTGAAATGAACACTGACATTTGGGACATCTCAATCTCCACGCCTCCTTACCCAACATTGCACCTTGAGAAAATTGTTCCTCAATTATTGTCATTATTTCTTGCTTGAACCGTCCCAGCCACCACAGACCAAATCATTTTTTCCGCTGAAAGGAAATGTGACATTTTCAGCTCCACTGTCACAGGCGAAAAATAAAGAGTGAAGGTTAAGTGTAGAAAGGAGTAATTGAAATGGAAGTATGATGCCCTCAGGAGGAGCACTACAGTAAAAACACTGGTTCTTTAAGTGCTCTGTGGATATTCATAGAATAGTTTAGTCATCAGCCAAGTAGTCTGGATGTTTTAGTTATGAAATATCATCACAAATCTGCCTCTTCTTCATTAGGAACAAACATCAGTTCATGTTACAGTAAGTCACTGTAAAGTTACTTGAGGGAATTAATACAGATTGTTGTAGTTCAAGTTCTGCTGACATGAGTGGTGAATGCTGGTGCAGAATATTAAAAGATAGACTCAGTCAAGCTGTTCCACTGATGATAGGATTGATACCACTCTCACATATCTGTACGGTAAATATGAAGCTATATCCGGCTGCCAGTCAGCTTAGCTTAGCACAAAGACTGCAAACGGGGCATGCTTGAATTGTTGCTTTTATACTTTCGTCTTATGTGTATTAAAGAAATTAGATATGCCATGTCAATATTGAGTTTTAGTGGTGCTGGGAGGTGGATTTTGTTGCTGTTGGACAGAGCCAGGCTAGCAAAGCTAGGCTGATTGTAGCATTATATTTAACACGCAGATACAGGAGTGTGCCAGTGGTCTTTTCATTTAACTCTCTGCCAGAAAACAAAGATATGTATGCGTTTCCCCCGACATATCTTAACCACAGGAGTCAGTGTAGTCCTCAGTACTCAGAAATAGAAGTTTAGAAGTTTAGACGGGGGACAGCAGAAGCTTAAACGCAGATTTCAAAGATCAAAGATGAGTTTGTTTGTTCATTGGGTGCATGCTGTAATAACTGTACATAGTTCAGTTTACACATAAAAAAAAAGTTAAATCTCGTTGGAGATGTAGAAGACGAAGGAATTTATTGATTATAATTACAAAGAAAAACTCAATTTGTGTTTAAAGAATAATAATGTGAATAGACAATAGGACAAAAAAGAAGAAATCAATGATCGTGAAATTAAAAAAAGGAACAAAAATTGATTTTGGGAGGTGTACAACTCAGAGGCAATGCCTTTGAACATACAATAGATAATTTGCAGTATACAGAAACGGCGAAGAAAAGTTTCCAAGATGACTTTAAATACAAGCTTCTTTTCCAAAACCACTTGGAAATTGTTAATTTATGAGATGTTACATCTGATGGAAAGAATAAGTAACGATTGGTGTGCGTCATTTCTCATGAAAGGCACAAGTTTGCAAAAGAAAGTCTTCCAACATTTCTCTCATGTTGATATAGGGAACAGGCACAGGGAAGATAAAGTAGGCATGTTAAGAATGTCAAGACGCCACATAATATCAGCAGAGCCTTGTTTTGTGGAAATGGGAATGAAGATCATAGTCTATTTCTTTAGCTTTAATCTGACAGGAGTTGCATGAAGAGGTTTAAAGAGACATTTGCATCAGATATATTACTTTAAAAGCATAATTTGTGATCCAAACCAAATTCAAAACTTGGGATTTGATTGATTTGATTACTCATTCGTCCATTTATAAAAAGAAAAAACACTAGTCTAAGTTATAAATGTTTCCTTATGCTTCTGTTTCTCACACATATGCAACCTCCTTGATCAAGTGTATCCGTGCTCATTTTAATGATAATAGCGTATGACAGTTAAAGCCAGGCATGTGATCAACCACCCCCACTTGTCATCTCACTGGATTATAAAACAAAACACATCACTTGTATCATGCCACAGATGTAAATGTAAAGTTATTTTTTCCCACAAAACTAAAAATGGCAGGACATAAATCATGTGTTCACTGGTTGTCTACAGGCAAACCTTTAGAGGGCGGTGCACACAACATGGCACTCAAAAACTTTCACCTGTAACCGTAGCACATCTTTAAGGTTTGTTGTTAACATGCTGCATGTTGTTTTGAGATGTTACTCTGGGGAAATAAGTGTGACTGGAGGAAATTAATAAAAAACACTTGAAAAACAGCAGGCTTACAGCCTAACGGATATGAACCCCAACAAAAGCCAAGGCAGTACATAATAAACTCTTAGCCCTGTGGGTATGAACCCCTAAATAGCCGTAAAACATGGCTGCAGCTGTACAAATACAGTTTCAAGGGTAAAACAAGGACGGACAGGGATGCCTGAACCCAAGAGGAAAATAGAGTAGGTTTTATTAAAACCCTTGTTCCTATCAAATAATACCTCTCCTCTTTTTTCCCCACTTGTGATCTTATGTGTCCCCAAAGCTCCGTCCACGAACGGCAAAACTGTGTCCCTTTAATAATACCCTCCCTTACTCCCTCCCTCCTTTTATTTTATGCCATTTTCTTTCCTCCCTCAATACCAACCCTTCTCCTCCCCCTCCTTTTGCTCTGCGGTTGCCATGACAACAGCAGCACTGCACCATTCATCTGTTGGAGACCTGAGCTCCTGTTCCTGTAGAGAGAGTGCGCCTCTCACATCTATACATAACACGCTAAGCGCTAATGCAGTCACGGAGGCGAATGAGGAGCTCAGTCCTATCTGTGCTCACGGACTCCTGACAGGAGCTCCCTGTGCTGTTTGTGTGGGGTTTTTTATTTATTTTTTATTTCTTTTGTAGTGGCGAAGGTTTTGGTCACCTGTCAGCCCTCGGTACTATTGTCATCGCAGAAGTGTCACCTCTGTGTCCCCCAGTGACACAGTGACTGCTGCGTTCTTCCTTCCTCCTTCCCTTTGCCTCCCTCTCTTTCCTCCTCCTCTTCTCGCTCCTCCCGTCACTGCCATATCTGCCTGGCTCTGTATCATTTACTGCGACTGAATTGAGAGGGCAGCATCAGCACTGAAACCTGTGGAGATTTCCTCAGAAAAGAAACAAGAGGGAAGAAGGAGAGAGAGCTTCAGTTCCTCCGCACTTATCCTCTCCTGCTCGGCTGCAGGTGTTTTTCTCCACCTGTTTTCTTTTTTCTTCTATTTTTTTTCTTATTTTTGATGAACTGGTCATCGCTCAGGGAGGAAGGACTGCTCGTGTCGCTGGAGGGGGAAGGAGGGGAGCTGGTGCCGTACTCCAGCCTTCAGGAATGCGAGATCTGGTTTGAGAATGGTGAGCCCTGCCACACCCTCTTTTGCTTGTTTCATTCCTCCATCTGTGCCTGAAAACTGTGTCTCCCCCTTTCACCTGCTGCTCCACCTTTGCTCGGCCAGAGCTTGCCCCAGGTCTGTCTGCTCTCTGATCTCACAGCTGGAGCTTCTGTGTCGGCCACTGGTTCGAATGACGTTTGTACAGACATGGGGCTAATGGGAGGAGCGCAGGAAAGTAATTTCTCTCCATGAAATGATGCATTTGTCAAAGGGCTGCACTCTAATGACAATGTAGGCTGGAGGACCTGTGAATCAACCAGAGTGCGATAATGTAAGTGTTTTTTTGTGGCGAGCTGCTCTGTTTCATGCGTCAGCGTGGGTGAGCATTCAATTGTCTTTGAGTGTGTGTGTGTATGTCTGTTGGAGTGCGTGTGTCTAAGCACAAGCTGTGGGCGGCTAATGGTGCTTGTTCTTGTTGTTGTGTGTCTCACTTTTCCTTCCACAGCACAGCGTTGTATGTAGCATATGGTTGCGTAAATGGGTTGAAGTTGGTTGGGAATAGTTTTTCCCCACACCATGCAGTCGGCAGCAGCAGCAGCAGTAGCAGCTTGTTGTTGTGTACCAGAATCACCCTGTCATGTGCTGGGACATGGTTCCTCCTTCCAGTTCCAGTGCTGCAAGCTGCCTCCCTCCCTGTCTTATCCCAGGGGACTGCTAGCTGGTGTGTGAACAGAACAAAATGTCTCAATAACACTGTCTGCCAGAAAAACACAACCACCTCATCAGCAGCTGCTATTGCTAGTCTCAGGTGAATGGTTTTTGATGAGGCGCCCACAGCCAGTTTTCACACCACTTAGTATCGCCACCTGGAGAGTGCTTTGATGAGCTTACTTTGTCAGCTGTCATTCAGGATGTATTGGGCAATGACACTAAGAACTTCCATTTCAGGGTGGCTAAATAGCCATGTTGATTGTGTTCAAGGTGGAGGAATGTAGGATCCCTCATGGGGTTATTTGAATGTGATGGTACAGAGTGAATGAGCTCCCTTCCACAGTGATATACAGCATAACTCAAGTTATGACACATGAATATTTTTGTATTATTTCTCTGCCTGTCTAGCCATTTTAACTGAGTGATGACTGTCTGACAAGAAGTTGTTATTCCAAGAAGATCTAAAGATAGCAAATGTTTGTCTCATGTTTAAGAAAAGTCAGTTAAGCCTGGCTTTGAATTGCTGGCTTCTCAATTGATGTGGCCCACTTACCTGAAAATCAGCCATTTAAAACCTCATATACCCTCTGCAGTGGTTCAGAGTGATATTGATTTATATAATTGCTTAGTTCCCCTCCCTTGCAATCCCTTGAGCATGTGTCAGACAAATGGCTTGTAAGCCTAAGATAAGTTGTGAAATGAATATGTCTAAAATCCAACCTCCTTGGGTGAGTTTTTGGGCATCACTTTAACCTGACACACAATGTATAAAATGTAGCCCTAGCTGGACTTAAATGACTCTGAAAATGAATGTGATTTTATTTAGCTAACCAGTGGATTATAGGCTATGTGGGCCATTTAGTGACAGTATAGAGTCTGCATCTCTTATGGGGCTGCAGGCCTGTTTCACTACTCAACCCTGATTATAAAAGCAACCTGCTGAGTGACTCTATTGATGGGTGGGCACAGTCTGTACTATGCATGACACCCTGGCTATAAATCAAGCGCTGACGTCACCACTGTCCTTTAAATCCCTCACTTTGTTTCTCAGTCCTAAAGGTTAGGAGAGGAATCTAATTATGAGCTGCTTACTGGAGCTGTTGAAAACTAGTTTGAGGGTGTCATGTTCCTCCATTGTCAGTCATGTGACCCAGCAACTCTCGCCCTCAGCTTTTTACACAAATGACATGTCTTCTAAGTCTTTCCTTTACAGTCAAGCAGCACTTCTCAAATGTGTAGAATTTGAATTAGTCATCAAGGGAGCCGGTATTGCTAACTCTGTAGCAACTTTTATTGTGATGAGAGACGACAGAATTAGTGCAGCCATTAGCCAGATGAAGTCATCTTCTTGTGTTCTTGATCCCCCCTCCAACCATGCTCTTTAAGACAGCTTCCTGTGTCTATACCAGGTAACAACCTGCAATTAGAAATATTCCACAAAGCTTTCAAAACAGCTACAATATACCCTCTTCTGAAGAAATGCAACTCAGAGAGTGCCAACCCTTGCAATTACAGGACCATCTGTAATCTCCCTTTCCTGGGTAAATTGCTAAAGAAAACGGTGTTTTAACCATGTACCTAATCATCTAAATGATAACAGCATATTACAAATATTTCAGACCGGTTATCAAACTAATCACAGCACTAAAACTGCCCCAAGAAATGTAATACAGAAACTGAGAATGATGCTGCTAACAAAGTGGCTGTCCTAAAAACTGTATTTGACAGAGTAGATAATGACAGTTTGATTGACAGTCTTGGGAAAAGGGTGGGTGTCTTGGGTAGTGTACTTGACTGGTTTTATTCATACTTCACATCTTCACATATTTCTTTGTGATATTGACAATGGCATTCCTCAAGGAACCATTCTTGGTCCCTTTATGTTTTCTATATGCATGATCCCACAAAGTATCATAGTCACAGACCTGGCTGGGGCAGGGCCTTTCTATGTGAAGTTTGCATTCTTTCCCCATGTTTGCGTGGGTTTCCTACAGGTGCTCAGGCTTCCCCCACTATCAAAACATGTATGTTGGATCAATCCTCCAGTCCGTGCCCACTGGCTCAGATCTGGAGTTTGTCCCTGGGTGCCAGCAACCCCCTGTGCCCACTGCTCCGAGGCTTAGGATGGGTCAAAGGCAGATAATTACTTTACCTGCAGGGATCAACAAAGGATAATTTAACTTAACACAATGTTATTTACCAATGTTATGCAGATGATAGACAATTTTATATTTCAGTTTTTCCTGAGAATCCCAATGTTCTGAGCACAACAATGCATGGAGCTGAAAAGGACTTTAAAACTTAATATAAATAAAATTATAATAAAATGCATCTCTTTACTGGGCCCTATAAGAAAAAAACATTCATTTCCTCATAGGGCCCAGTAAAGAGATGCATTTTAATTATTATTTACCTGTCTGGCCGAACATATAAATAATTGATAGCAATTTCAGGCTCTGAATCTCAATTCTCATTTGCACAAGTCTACCATTTTCTTTGGGATTTTAACAATGCTGTATCCAGGGTGCTGTTTTTCTCCTTTGGTTTTACTCTTTATTCCCAATGTTTAATGAATTTCTTTTAACATATTTTACTGTTTTATTGACATAAAACATTGCATGCTTACTGATTGTTTTACCATTCAGAATTTCAACCCTCTCACGTAAAGCAGAATGCTACATGTTTGCCTCAAAGCCGCTACACAAATTAAGTTACTATTACTATCTTACTACCCCTCAGTGTGGTTGTTGCTTACATTTGGTTTTATCTGAAAATTTAGCAGTACCTTCTGGAAGAAAAGCTGTAGAGTGGAAAAGAGAAACCCGCAGTGTGCTATTAATAGCGATGATAATGATTTGCTTACAAAACAGAGCAGTGGGTTACATATACCACCTCACTGCTTTCTGCGAATGCTGATGGTGGAGAGCTGAGCAAACATTTCTCTGTGAGATATATACACACAAACACACAGAGGCCTAAAGAAGTGTGTTATTGTGTGTGTATGTGTGTCCATGCGTATCCAAAACCTTACAGACGACTGCACAGGACTACACAATGACACCAGCCTCAGTATTAACATTCACTACTTGTCTGTCTGCTGTTAACTTATTTGCTCAGTCATTTCAGGGTGCTGAACCGCTATGAGGCATTTGTCTGGATCACAGCTCTGACATTGTATGGCTGCAATCAGTCTGCTAACTATGTCTACGGGATTACATAAGAGCAATAATTGATTACAGCTTTTGTCAGACATGAAAGAATTTTTGGGGGGCTTTGATGTTCATTTTATGTTGGGCTAAAGATAGTGCCAGATTATCGGAAACATCTTAATCGGAAGCCTCAAAATCAGTCATGCAATGTTTTTCCTCATTTATTGTCTTGTTTGGGTGTTTAATTTAATTCCTTAATTGAATAACAGCAGAGAAACAGATTCAGCTTGTCCTTATTTTCTCAATGACGAGGGTGTGGCCCTCAAGTTGAGTGTAGCCGGGAGGTTATAAATATCCCCACTAGGGGTTGAACTCTGGTTGGGACAGAGGTCAAGGCAGCCTGTCTATTATTAGAGCACTGTATCAAGTGGTGTCCTTGGCAATTATGCTAGAAAGTGAGATCGTATTTAACTTTACAGCTTGCTGTTATCCTCAGCCCTCAGGAGGGCAGACTTCCCATGTGTCCTGCTGAGGAAGGGTATGTGAAAAGTTCATGGTCACACCTCTGTGTCACCCCGCCACCAAAGGAGCGAGACCATGAGAAAAGAAAGTTAACCGTGTCTGAACCGCTCAGTGTTAACAATAGTTGCTGTTCTTCTACAGTAGAGCTGAGTCATGAGGGCAGAGTGCTTCAGGAATGAAGGGTTTGTTCACTAGAGTAGACAGCAGCCCAGAAAGCCTGCAGTATGGACATAAGGAGGATGTACACAAAAGGGATTTAGACGAGAGATGGTAAGATAAAAATAAAGCTGCTCAGAGCAAATAGTGTGCAGTGTGCATGGCAAAATTATATGAAACACCATATTGATCTCCCTAAAATACTTTCAAGCTGGAGGGCTGTGTTCAAGCAACAATTATAAACTGTTCACTTGATGAACAGTTTCAGAAACAATGTTATAAAATGCCTTTCGATCAATGAAATTATACACAAATAGATATGAGCTCAGTTAAAAACCCTGATAACAGTGTAGTCAGAATATCAACAGCAAATGTAGCCGGTAAAAAACATTATAGAAAAACCTTTAAAATGTGTTTTTAAGGAGGGCTGTTTTGATTCTTTTAGCCTTGAATGAAATACAGGATGTTCCACAGCGCTGTGGGTCTGGATGGGGAAAAGCCCCATCATGTTTGATTAATCAATCAATCAATCTTAACTTGAGATCCACCTTAAAGGCCTTGTGTGAGGATTACTAACTATGTCCCTCTGTCAAGTTGTTTTCAAAATCTTTTAAACGCCGATCAGACTTCAGATTGCTTCTCTAGTTCCAAGGCTGGACTGCTGCATACAGATGGCTTTGTGACAAATTAGTTTTTTTATTTTGGACACTTTGATTGATTAACAGCTCAGAATATCTTCTCCTGCATAGACTTAAGTCATCTAGATTAATTTACTCATTTATTGATGTAGCTTTGATATCACTTTGTTGTGGTATTGGTTAGAGGTTATGTGGAACATTGAATTAACAGTTTTTTGGGGCGAGAGAGAGAGAGAGAGCTCGGCTAATGAGCATTCTTAGAAAATCAGCCCCTCCCTCCGCCCTCTTAAAATTCTGCCTGTGCCTCACCTTGCTCGGCTAATCCTCCCAAGGCTGTAATGATAGATACACAGACACTCGCACACATACATAAAAAGAGGGAGAGGCAGTCTAGCTAATGGACTTTCACTTGCTGCTGACTGTCAGCAGCCTCTGTTTTGAAGCTGTGACTGAACAGCTCGCAGTGTTGCACAGCGACATCTGGTCTGCATTGTTTTGTTCAACAAGTCAACGAGACGAGCGCACAATCATCCATGGTCTCTGAGCCGGATTACTATACGCACACTGGCAACAAGCCTCTGGGTCATAAATAACGGCTAGTGAAATTAATATAAGACAACTTATCCAAAGTCCTCAGTATCAAACACACATTCATTTTCAATCACATTTGTGTTTAAATGTATGTATAATGTCTTAAAAGATTTAGTATTGCACTGGCAGATTCACAATGGACATTTTAGAATAATCTGTCTTTTTTTATTCCAAGCATTCTTCTTCCTCGTCGAGATCTGGCACCTACATCACTCACAATGCAACCAGACTGCTGACAGTTTAGTCAGAGATGTTAGCTGTGTAGCCTCAGTGAAGTTCCCCTTTAAAGGAGTTGCAAATGATGTGAAAGTAAAGACATATTATTACAGTTACAGAAAACTTTGTACTTTGCATCTTTTATTAAATCTCTTTGGACTTCTTAAGAGTATTTGTGCACAATCTACTTTGCTGTCTGAAAGATGTAAATCTTTTTTCAAAGCCATTGTCAACCTTTTCAAAAACATCACATCATCATGAAAATCTGTTGAACAATTTGTATGCTCACATAAGAGGAGAATAAACCTATTTAACATTCTGTAATATGCATTCAAATTACATTTAACATTAACATGAAGAATATGGTTGGGTTATATTATTAATATTTGAAGTGGAATTGTATATTGATACCATTATGTTATTGTACAAAATTGTGTTGTCCAAATGTATTACTCTAAGCAACATCTAACATCTATCTAAGATAAGGCATAAAATGAAAACACAGTTCATTGCACTGAACATCAATTTGACTTTTATGTTTTATATATTAGCAATATTATAATGAACACAGATACTGGAAAAATATCCATGATAATGATTTCATCACTTCACCAAGCCGATGGAGAATATATTGTATGCAGGAAATAAAGTATATGTTATTGTCCTCACATTTGTACATAAACTTGATAAAGACCACTTCAGCTCTCTCCGAGGCGCAGCAGACAAAGATAGCAACAGCACAAAGGATCAGAGCCTCAGTCGCAACAGCTTACATCTTTGAGAGCTGAATTCCTTGAATTGAGGTGACATGGGGAAGACCTGGTCCTGTGAAGCAGCTGAGAGTTGTCAATACAAAGACGTTGTTTGATTACATGTGAGCAAGCGTGTTAAGACCTTGAAGCTTTTTTTTTTGCCGGTGAAATCTCCCTCTCCCTGCGTTACCACCACCACCTTTTAGAAAGGTGGACAAGACTCGTCGTTTCCCTGTGCTCTGCTGTTGCCATAGTGACCAGCGCCGCATGCCTGATTTCTATAAAGCTCTGCTTGGGTTGCAGACAGCTGGGCAATGTATGTCCTCACCCACATTATTGTTCTGTGTGTGTGTGTGTGTGTGTGTGCGTGTATGTTAATGCGTGTATGTGTGGGCGCCTATGTCTTTGTCTGAGTGAGTGCCTGAGGTCGTATGTAAGTGAGACGGTGCTGCAGACGATACTTCATTGCTATAGAAATGTCTGCTTCCGCTTGCTTGTCATTCTCTAATCTGCAGCAAATGAGAGATGAGAATGTGCATTGCATATTAGAGTTTCCAATTCATATTCAGATCTTGTCATTTGTTGAAAACCCAGGTTGTGTCTGAGGGGACTGTCATGTTGAAAAGAAGCTCTCCTCTTTCATATGCACAACACCCTGCATATGTGGATTTGAATCACAATATTGACTCGCCTTCTCTTTTTGTTGATGATTTCACCAAAGGCTGTGTGTGTGTGTGTGTGTGTGTGTGTGTGTGTGTGTGTGTGTGTGTGTGTGTGTGTGTGTGTGTGTGTGTGTGTGTGTGTGTGTGTGTGTGTGTTGACAAATCCGGAGATCAGCTTTTAAAATTTTCACATTGTCCTTTGGCTTATTTACTGTCACCAATCTCTCAGCATCCCCTCCCCTTTCTCACTCTTATCTCACATGTACTCTTGCATACATGCCACATGCATATTCATGTTCACACCCTCACATCCAGAGCATGTAACAAATATCTATTTCACGGGCACGTGCATCTGCACACACAGACTAGATATATTTATTCATAAGCTCATTAGAGGAGTGGATTTGCCTGCTGCCATCCATCACACTGTCACCCATCCCCAGCCTGGCACACACTGACAACAGAACTGCAGGAGAGAAGTCCCTGGGATTTAGTCTCCTGGAGCCGGTGCTATAGAGAGGATTTACTCCAATAGACAGAGTCTCACTTCGCCATTTTATAGAGGTGAGATCAGGGAGACAAATACCAAACGAAATGGTAATCTCCCATTCACCGGAGTTTATCCCGAAACTGATATTCTGTGGGGGGGAATAAATAAGGCTTTTAGTCTCTTAGCACAGTCACTGTCAGCTGGTGTTCAGAAGCATGCTAGCAACATTTAAAATTGTTGATATATATGAGGAAACCTTTGGATGTTCTCACAGACACACTGTCACGTGAAAGCTCGGGCCGTCTCCTTGTTGCTTGTTACAAACTAGTGCAAGCTGTTGCAAGCTCGTCACTGCAGGTGCAAGAGCCGCTTATCACAACAAAGCAGGATTGTGGTTTGAAAGAGAAAGCTAACTTTAGGTTCTTGTTACATGAAAGAAAGTCCAGCCCTGGCACACTGCTGTATTGTCCTCTCTGTTGAATAAGTGTGATTTCTTTTGTAATGTCTTAGTGTTTAATGGGAGTGTCCCCTGGATTTATTTTTTGTGCAATGCTAAGAAGAGAAAGGCACGTTTCCCCAACACTTCTACCTTCTTTTCTGCTGAAGGTCAAGGGTTCTTATCTAATTAACATTTACACCCACTGACTGATATATGCCTGCTTTTCCTACTTGTTTAATTACCTATGATGCAAAACAGAAGATTGAAGCTCTGCTCAAGTGTGCAGACAAGTACTCTCTAGATGAACTGGCAGAGATCCATTGGTGATTCACTGACTGTGCCCAGTGTTTTTAAGCTAATGACACGTACTTTGAAAGAAGGGAGGTGGTCTGGAAGTCAAAAAATGAAAATATATTTGAGTTTATATCTGATATAATGTGTTTAGCACATGTATACAGTACCATGTTTTGGCGTGCTTTCTTTTTGTTTTTTCTTGCCTCTGAAGGTAATGTTAGTAGTGTCTTGTCCGCTGCACACATTTAGATGTATGATGCTTCAATAATCATTAATTCAGTCAATAACTGTGGAAATGTATTCATTTTTTGATACATTGTTTAACTCACATGCTAATGGTTCTTAGTTATTTGTTGAATGACACATTTTATCGATTTTTTTTTTTATGTTTAAGCTGTCTCAGTTCTAAGCCTGTTTGTCAGGCAGAATACAAATACAAATCTGTCTCCTTCAGAGTTGCTGTCATGGCAGTTGATCCAGTCGTGGATAACTCTGGTCCCTTCTTCCTCCTGGCTGTCAGTTGTAGTTTCTCACTGTGGCATCTGTGCTGGCTCACTTCCTAGATGTGGTCAATGAGCAGCGTCCTCTCCAGACCGTACCAGCACAACATTAACACCTTGTGTGTGTGGCAAGTGAACACATCTACTTCACACATATACACATAGCTCCGAAGGAGTCCTTTATTTCCTCTGCCAAGGAGATTTTGTTTTTGTTTGTTTGACTGCATGTTTGTTAGTGAGCAGAATATCTCAAATCTTGACAGATTGCAGTGGATTAGTGGAAAGTTAGATGTTCAAGATTTTGGTGCAGATCCTAGGCAAGTTGCAGACAAGGAGGAGTCAAGGAAAGGAGGAAAAAACTTTTTTAACCTGCTCCTGGATGAATTGACATGAAATTTGTACAGACATTCACAGTCACTATAGAATGGATCCTGTAGACTTTTGTGATCCTATGATTTTTCCTGTAGCACCATGAGGTTGATATTTGGGATTTTGAGTGAAATGTCCTAGCTATTGGATGGATTGCCGTGAAATTTGAAGGATAAATTGTTATCACCTAATTTATCTCCTCACTGTTTATGTAGCACCATCATCAGGTCAAAATGATAGTTTGTCCAATACTTTGGCTTATGCCCAAATACCAGCTAACTAAAAACTAAACTAAACTAAGATGGAGAACATGATAAACTATATAAACTATATACCTGTTAACAGTCACATTGTTGACATTTTTAGTGTGAGCATGTTAGCATGCTGACTTTAGCTTTTAGCTCAAACCACTGCTGTGCCTAAGTAAAGCCTCACAGAGCCTCCAGCACAGCTGTAGACTCTTAGTCTTGTTCAGATAAAATGAAGGATTACGTGTTCCCTTTTGGCTTGAGAAGTCCTACCACTGATATATATTATAAAACCCTCAGACTCATTAGATTACCAGCATTTGGAAAAAAGAAAATCTGTTGCTCAGCATGACGCAGAGCCGTCTTAGTTCCTGAAAAGTTTACATTTTGAAGAAAATGGCTTGAAGACAGTGGAAAATGTTGCTTTTATGAAGATAAAGAGGATGGGATTGAACATTTAAAGTCTGATTTTAAAATGGCAAGCCTTCTGCCTTGAGACATAAACTCTTAAGTGTTTTCTATTATACTGTGCAAATGTTTTAACATGCATTTTGCATTGACCAAAAGTCTGTACTGCTACTTCTGTCTGTCTTCGACTAAACAAAGACAAAGACATGAGATATAGACATACGGACAACTCTATTTTCCACCCATTACACACACACACACACACACACACACACACACACACACACACACACATGCACACGCACATTATCCTGGCAGCTGTAACATGAACCACAAACAGAAGTGGTAAGGAGCGTGTTCTCGTTCTGCAGTCATTGTTGCTTGAACATGTGTTTCAACTGCTGCTCGTGACTTCCTGCTCTCCCCACTCTGGTTCAGCTCGGTGTTGCTGCACTGGATAGCTTTGGACATGTGCACTCACCCATAATAAGAATGGTTAACAGTTGAAGCATTCGAATGAATAAATACATTTACAGTATTTTAAACCCTTATTTAACTAGATTAGTCAATTAAAAACAATTTATGCTGCCCATACCAAATGCAAGGACAAGCACAAATAAGAAAAGGAAGAGGTTGAATAAATGAGTCTTGTACACAATTTAGTTATTAGCTTAATTTCTTTGTGCAATTGTGCCTTTGTAGCTGTCTCAAGAAAGTGAGGACATTTATCAGAGTCTGAGAAATATTTGCTGATTCCCACTGTATGTGAGTTTAGCTTTGGAGGTCACACCTTTATGAAATTATTTTTTTTTTATCTCTGTGTAGCAAAAGTCATGGGTTTAGTGAAGCTGATACTGCTGCCACAGTCTGTGCACTTATGATACTATAAGATAGTCTGGGTCCCTGTGCTGTGACCAAGAACCCAGAAAAAGATCGTGTCACAACCACCACCCCCAGCTTTCATCATGTAACTCTCTCTCTCTCTCTCACTCTCTCTCTCTCTCTGAATTTCTTGTCGAAGGGACTCGTTTGATGTCTCAGACTTTGTGCTTGAGTCAGGCGCGAGAACATTCCAAAAATGGATCTCATTTGCATTTCTTGGTGTGATTATGACACTGGACAAATAGACACAACAGGCTTATTTATTGCACTCCCTCTTTTCAAATAAAAAGTCCATCTTGTTTGCTGCTTTGTGAGTGTCGTGAGTGAACTGTAGGCCTATACCGTAAAAGAATTTGTGATATTTTCACATTTCAGTGGTTGGCTGAGGTTCTGCCGCTGTATTGGTTTGCCCTAGTCCACTACCTGATTATTACCCATGCTG
The DNA here is from genome assembly GCF_905237075.1 of Dicentrarchus labrax. Taxonomy (NCBI): domain Eukaryota; kingdom Metazoa; phylum Chordata; class Actinopteri; family Moronidae; genus Dicentrarchus; species Dicentrarchus labrax. The sequence continues at coordinate 18,881,929 of NW_026136712.1, read as the reverse complement.
CTTGTTTACTCATGCTTTAGCTTTATTTGACCCAAGGCAAATACAAAGCTGCCTAGGAAAGCCTTGAGGATGTTTTCATTTTATCAGTGTGCTCCTTCAAGTTCATAAGCTCTCTGTCTTCCTCCCTTTCTTTTCTGTCCCTGTCACTCCTCTCTTTCTTGTCTTCTTCCATCTCCCTGATCTGTGTGTGTGTGTGTGTGTGTGTGTGTGTGTGTGTGTGTGTGTGTGTGTGTGTGTGTGTGTGTGTGTGTGTGTGTGTGTGTGTGTGTGTGTGTGTGTGTGTGTGTGTGTACATGTTGTCTCCTTCTGTATATGTGTGTATGCTTTCTGCTCCCAGCCCCTCTGCGGAAAGCAAAGTTTGTGGAGAGCCCTCGCATTCCACAATCAGAGCTTGGCTCCCCTACACACACCTCCACCACTGCCAAGAATCCAGACCTGGACACATACTGCCGTGGTAAGTTTTTAGCCAGCTCATCCCTCATTTCGTTGTGTTACTTTTTGCATGTTGTTTCCTGTCCTGTGAATGCGGTAGAATGAATCGGAGAGAGATGGGGAGAATTTATGGGTTTGCCAGTTATTCTGCCCGCTGCTGCAAAGACGAAAACATTGCTAAGGTCATTAATGAAAAAGCTTTGCTGGTGCCCACATGAGTCCATCCTCATTGCCTCCTCCCTTTCTGTCTCTCTAATCCTCTCTTGCTGCTTTCTCACTCTGCTCTGCTTCTCGGACGCAGAGCTTGTTTAGGTGCCGCCTCTGTTTTCTGTTAACTTCACAGTCGGTGGTTGCTCGGTAATCCTGTGGACAGTCCAGATTTCCCTCTATCTGTCTCCGCCAAACCCCCTCTCTTCCCCCTCGTCTCTCCCCTTCTCGCACAGGGAGGACGGCAAAGCGGGTCACTCGAGGATAGTGCTCTGCTGAGATTTGCTTCTAGTATATCTGCTTTCTCATCTTGCCTCTCCTCTTCCTGTTGCCACTGAAAAGTGCAGCGTTGGCTTCCTGACCTGTCTTGTTGCCTCGACCTCTGGTGGCTGTGTGGACTTCTCAACAGGGCAGGACGCTGCTGCAACACTCCAGGGTTGAATGAAGGCATTAGAGAAATAGTGATGTGGGGTCTGAGGGCTTAACTGTTGTAACTTAGGAGGAAAATGGTCGACAGAGTGCTACCAACCTTGTCCGTCTGTCAGCCTCTTCTGCTGAGTCTCTGCTCAATGGGAGTTCTAAGTAGGTGTCTATAGAAACTTCTTATTTCTGTACACGTCTTTATAGTATGTAGTACCTTAGGATAGTCCCTTTAGTTCTGGCACCTGCTGTTGAATCTCATGGATGAAAAACTGATGACCCTGGCTTTATTTTGCGTGACTCCTGTGAAACAGACTGTGGAATAACCCATCAGTTGTGATGAGCTGCTCAGATCTCCTGCAGATGTGACATTTCAGGGTTGAAATGGTAATCTCTAGCGCCATTGAGGCAGGAAAACAGTTGATTACAAACAGGAATTCTGTCTGTGCGATAACAACTTGAGCTTGGAGAGGAAGCAGGAGGGCTGAGATGACTTTTCTGGGGTGAGGACTCGCACCTCCCAGGTGGACAGATGGACATCTTAGTTCTTAACAAGGGCTCCCTGGCATGAGTAGCAGCAGGGCAGTGACTTAAAACATCTGATCACATGCCAGTCCACACTCTGCTGCTGACGGTGTCTGTCGCCGGGGAGGAAGTCAGGTATCAGCTGATTTTTATGGCCCACAAAGAAATTTGTGGCGTCATAAATATGGTTTGTGAATATTTTGTGAGATAGCTTGTAAAATTCACCACCAGTCGTTCCTCCTTATATAAATCAGACTGGAAGCTTTTCTAATGATGTTATAACTCAACCTTCCTACAGTATTTACCCAGACTAGGTGTGGGTGCTTCATCACGATGTCTGTAATTACACAATATCCATATATACGTGAGTCCAACTGAAATCACATTTATTCACCCCTTTTTGCAGTCAAAAATCTATTGTTATTTTAAATTTATTGTCAATAGTTTACATTTTATTTTGATAGTCCATCTACAGGATTTCAACAGCTTATTAGTTGAGGTTCAACAGTTCAGTGGTTTCATAAATAACAGAATAAATCTGATATTACACCCCTTTGGTTAAGGTTTGTCTAGGTTTAGAAACAAAAAAACATCTTGGTTAGGGTATGTTCATGAATTGTCACATATACTCTATAGATAGTTGAAATGTTCCAAATAACTGTAGGCTGACTATCCAAAGTGCTACCATAGTTTTTTACTATTAAAAGAGAGAAAAAAAGGTCTTTAGGGAAATATCAGATATGTTTCTTCTTGTGTTAGCCGCTAGAGGGGCGTATCGGTGTCTGTGTTTGATTGACAGCAGCTGGCAGCAGCAGGGGGGGAAAAAGAGACAAAGTAAACAAACTTACACTGTAGCTTAGAGGCCACGGGCAGAAAGTGTTAGCAGTGGTGCTGAGCAGTAAGGACCACATCATGTACACTCACATGCTGTTTAATGTGCGATTAAATTGGATGTATGGAAACACATTGGGCAGCTCATAAAGCTGGACTGACAGGATGGCATACTAATAAAACCAGCATATAAATAAAATATAAAAAAATACAAAATACTATAAATACCAAAGATAAGCTAAAATGCCACAAACAATTGCAAAGAAAGCCAATATCTTAAGACAAAATGAGCATTAAAATGAATTCATGAATTAAAATAGATTTTCTAGAAAATATGTTAAAAAAAACAATTTATGGATAAACAAGATAACAATATAACAATATAACAAAAATAAGCAGGAAAGTAAAATCTACGACAATTGTCTGACAGTGCACTGTATATCATCATATCACCCACTCCTAACCCAGACCTGGCCAGTCCTAGCCTGCTTTCATGTATGAAACCTCTGAATGTTGTCTAGATAAGATCACCACTGTGCACATGAGGAATGTGAAATTCACTCTTCTGATCTCTTCTTGGTTAGCCATCCAGTGCCTGGTTTCTTGATGATGTTCATGCCTATCTGTGCTTGTATGTTCACTGTTACTGAATGTTTCTTTTGACCTGAAGCTCTAAAATAGGCGTGAATCTACCTTGTTTTAATTTCCGCTATTTGTCACCAGCTATTCTTTTATTTTTACAAAAACATGCGTGGTTTGCCTTTGGGATCCCGGTCATGTCTGTGGATTTGCCATGTTGAAGTGCAAAGTAAAGTGCCCAGGTATAGGTGAAATAAGAGCCACCACACGGTATGTGTTATCTTACCTGCGGCCCGGGCCTATTAATCCCATCTCCTGTCCTGTCCAGTCCCCTGCTTGCAGCACACATGCTTCTTTCTCCTTCCTCTCGGTGCGTGAGGGCAGATCTGTGGACGGCCAGGGAGAAACAGATGCGCTTGCACAGAAACACATTCCTAGCTGCGCGCAAAGATAGTTGCTATGGCAACCATCTGTCTCCTTCGCAGCTCAGGAATCCAATGGAGAGGAGTGTGCGTGTTTGTGTGTGTGTGTGTGTGTGTGTGTGTGTGTGTGTGTTTGGGGGGTGGTTCAGAAAAATAAGAGATGTGTTTTATGCCCTTTTTCATATTCAAATGTTATCATAAAGGATCTCATGGTGTCACTGTGATGAGAAACGCCTGAAGTTCCTCTTGTGTTATTTTCTCAATGCTGTCATTTTGCTTTGAAGTGGTCTAGATGTATGTCTTTATTGACTCCAGTAAGAGGTGTGTGATTGTCATAATCTGCATTTTAAGAACAAAAAACAGAGCTATGAATGGAAAGAAATCGATTCATACAACCCCTACATTATGGTAATGTATGTATCCCCTTTGATAGTAGCTCATTAGTATTGGTTACATTCAAAGGAAGGTTTAAAATAGATTTGATTTGACAGCTCCATGATAACAGTTGCCCAAGCAACTCGGTATGTTTGAGTGTTTTATTTTTGGAGTGTGAGAGTTTAAGGATGTACGGAGGGATTGCCTATGTTTAGCTCAGGGGAGTTACTGTGGACTCCAGCATCCAGATGAGAGATTTTGCTCCCACATCAAAAGAAAAACAGACAAACTGCTCGCCCCTACGCAGAGTTGTCTAACAACTGGCTGCGACAAGAAGCAAAAAAAAAAAGGGGCAACAGAAACGCAGAAACTAAACAGGCGAGAGGCAGGCAGACTGAGCGAGAGAGGTAGACAAAGAAATGAGTGAGAAGGACACAAACAAACACTCGCAGAGGCAGAGATAGACAGTCAGAGCCCCTGTTTGATCACGGTCACAGCCGCAAACCCCTCAGGAGCAGTTGACTAATCAGTGCTAATGTATTCACTGCTTACTACTACCAGTCTGTCAACTGGGAAGCCTTCACTGCCTCCATGTCCAGACGCACAAGCGTACAGGCACTGCAGCTAATCCACGCAGAATACATTCATAAGGTTCTGAACGGCCATTGGATAGATGTTTAGCTTTTGTTTTTCCTGCAATTTTCTCCCTCTAATGGCTGCACATCCTAGCCGTCCCTTGTGGTATTAACTGTAAGAAGGTGGAGCAGTAATTCCATCTACGTACATCTTCTCCATTACTGCATCCTCTTCCTCTTCCTCGAGGGATGCACAGGGATTCAGTGACCTTGGAGGCCCTCGTAAGCGTGTTCCGCTCCATATAAAGTGTATCCAGCTGCATTACTGAGCCGCTATATCCATCTTATCAAGGCTCATACGTAATTAGCTGTTTTGGACTTAATGTGTGCTGTGATTAGCTCATTATTGGTTGCTGCTGTGTGTTTTTATTGAGGCTCGGCAACAGTTCATCCCCATTTGCTTCAAAGGTTTTTCTTCCCTCCCTTCAGAAGGGTGCCGGTCTTCCTTACGTGCTCAGAGAGACTTGCAGTCAATCTAATGAGGATCCTGACAGTGTCCGTCCATGAGCGAATGGAGAGAGGAGCCTGGGGGTGTAGATTGCCTGTCCTTCTTGTACGTCTTTTGAACAGACGAGTGAGAGGCCACAGGCTTCAGACAAGCTGTCTGTCTTCAGAAGGGTGGTGTGGTGTCTGGGACTGTCTAATGGTCGTCAGTCAGGATTTAGCGTAGCTACCTGCCAGTCCGGTCCAACCTGCCCTGCAAGAAAACGAGCTGCGGTGAGGTCAGGGGAGGAGAAGAGAGAGAAAACTGGCTCCGCCGCTAGCTGTCTCTGTCTCACTGCTGTTTATTTAAACAACAGCCTTCCCGTGGCGGTGCCTTCAATGTCATTAATGTCCGGGCCAATTCAGAGGCTTATACGTCCAATCGCAGCTGTTTGTATTTAGCCACTAGTTACTCTTTCTAGAACCAGCAGGGTGAGTAATTAGTGGAAGCTTGAGCTGTAAGAGTGACACTCCAGTAAATAAAATAAAATTGAATTGAAATTGATATCGTAGGGTCCTCTAGGGCATAATAGCTAGGTGTTATTGAAAAACATGATACTACCAGTGACTGTTTGTTATGGATGGAAACTCACTAAGGCAACAGGGCGAAAAGATGAGGTCATTAAGGGATTTTTGTTTGAGTCCTGTTGCAACTGAAATCCCTCAGCTCTACGTGTGTGTGTGTGTGTGTGTGTGTGTGTGTGTGTGTGTTTTTGATCATCTGATCATCACGCAGGCTCTCACCCTGGTGTTATCTTTTCTCTCTTTTATAGCTAGTGGTTTCTGTAAACAGGATAGAGCGGTGAATATACACCCACTTTATCTTGGAAAGCCACACACCACTTCTCTCTCTCTCTCTCTCTCTCTCTCTCTCTCTCTCTGTGACACACACACACACACACTCTCTCACACACAGGTAAAGGGCGTATCTCATTACGTCACACGAGCTGCAGTGATGAGTGGTGCGGAAGGAGCTGTCGCCAGTGTGAAAGGCTTTTGCCCATCAGCGTGGAAAGGGGTTTTGTAAACAGTTTGAAGGGATCCTTGTGGTTGTGGCTGAAGGGATTCTAAGGAGTTTATGTAAGGAGACACCTCAGCAAAGACATCCAGCTGTGGTGGAATGTGTCGGTAATGCGCAGCTCCGAGCTACGGGATTACTCAGGTAGAGAGTTCTTTAGCGTTGTCGTGAGCGCAGGTGCTGTGTATCCAGTATCCAGGTCTGTTGTCGCTGTTGTGGTTTATGGAAAATGTAGCAGATATACTGTGCGTTTCCAGGTAAAGAGGTGGGGGACATGAATTTATATTTATTTTGTGAAAATAAGCTGTTCTGTTCCTACCCACCACTGACACACATTCTGTCTTTCTCTCTTTTTCTCTCCCCCGCAATGTCTTCCTCTCTCCACCTCCTTCCTCCTCCTTCTGTCTCTCTGCCTCTGCAGGGGAGTCAAGCCAGGAGCTGGGCCCCCCTCCGTCGGTGGATGAGGCAGCCAACACATTGATGACGCGCCTGGGTTTCCTTCTGGGAGACAAAGTGAGTGAGGGGCCGGCCGGTACCCAGTACAGCATGGAGGAACCCGAGGCGAGACAGGTAATGGTCTCAGTAATGAACTGGACACGCAACCGAATCTGCTTTAAGGATGTGACTGAAAGACTCATTTCTGTCTGGATTTCTTTGAAAAGAAGTTACAGCTGTTTCATCATTTCTCAAGGAGCTTCACTTGTGTAGACAAAAACCTACAGACTGAATGATAGACAGGGTTTTAAGATAAGATAATCCTTTATTGATCCCCCCAAAAGGAGGTGTTTTTTTCTCACAATCAAATCTCATGATGTCACCAGATGCACACAGTCACATTGAGTCAATTTACAGGAGGCGCTGTCGGGGATTGTGTGAGACTTAAAATACAGGATTGGTGCCAAAGAACCTTGCTTTAGTTTAATTTTATATCACCCTTCATGCAATTGTTAGGATGGATCCTAATCTAATTGTCTTACTGCGTGTGTGATTTTGACACGTTTCTATTGTGAGTGGTTGTGGAACACGAACAAACACGCAATCGCCAGATTTGACTTGTTTTGACATTTATCTTCATAATGTCCTTGTTTACACTCTGTTTTGACAGATCTTTGGAAGTCAGGATAGCCAGATCAAAAGACTTGCCCTCAGAAACCACAGCGCTTTGGATTCAGAATTCATCAGTGCCTCTCCATCAAGCATCAGATATCTACCCGTCTAATTAGATTTAACAACATTATATAACAAATACTCTCATTTATTTATTTCACAGTGTACTTTAAACTTTGCTCATTGAAAGTATGTTTCTTGAGGTGACACGCAGCAGGTTCAGCTTAATGTTTCTCTCTCTCGCTCTCTCGGTTTCTGCACCGTAACCTTTCAGTTTGTGAATTTGGCAGTTGTGCAACAAACAGCTCTTGGCACAACGGGCCTGCTCTAAGCTCTGCAGCAGATGCCCTGGTTTCTTTACCCAAACCTGATTTGACAGGTATGAATTTCACAAATCAAGGGAGGAAAACAGTTGCAGCGTAGAGAGAGAGAGAGAGAGAGAGAGAGAGAGGGGTGGAAATAGGGAGGGGAAAAGGGCGAACCTGTTGCTGAAGCATTCAAAGGGGACCTAGGTATGGGTTTGCACTAAAGCAGTGTGGATAAGCGATTAGGCTGATGGACTGCCTGTGCTTGATGTGAGCGCTGCTCTAGCAGTGGGGGTGTATAAATTGAGAGAGGTTTATTCAAGCGGCTCTTTTTAGAGACGTGACTCATACTAGCACCCTGCTGCATCGTGCACACAGCACAAACTTATTATTTTAGATATCTGCCCCAAATACTGTTCTCCGGATTGCAGTTTGTTTGATTCATTAACCACCAAATATCACAAGGATTGCCTCGAGACACCATCTATTAGCAGAGTGGGCTTTTGTTGTAATTTTTGTAATTTGCATGGGATTTGGTATCTTTCAATGGAGAGCACAAATGACAGTAATACAGCAGATTCACACATGTAATCTGGATATTTGCAGGATGCTGGAAGTCTGTCTTCATGTTTGTCATCATAACCAAAAGTTAATTAACAACGAAGCCAGGCAGATATCAAAACCGCTGGGTTTTTTTTCTGTAAAACACCAACCTACCATCTTCCGTTTGACATGGTTTAATTCCTACAGTGGCGGTGTCTCTGCTGCCAGACCTCAACAGCTGATGGAACAAGGTGACCTTAACTCGCAGAGCGTGCAGTTAATTGCCTTTCATACTCTCATGCTCTCGCTCCCCAAATAGAGGCAATGCTCCAAGTTCAATCCGATCCTCGTGCGGCGTTTAAGGTCAGACCGGCACAAGGCGAGGTTCATTAGCCCAGCAGATAGAGCTGTAGTGTCGCTGTGTGTTTGTGTGTGTTTGTTTGCGTTGGGTTCAAGCTCCTGTAAACATGACTGCTAAGAGCAGAGGGCAGCGGTGACTGAAAGAGTGCCTAACAAAATGTTATTCCTTCTCTTAATCAGTCACACACACACACACTAACACACTCATAGCAGAGACTAGAGGCCATGTACTGTAGTGGACAGTGTGTTGACTAGTTTACAGATGTCAGCAGAGTTTAATTCAACCACTACGCTAGTTTTACTGCAGCATACACTCCCTGTTCATTCCCAGGTACCCCTATACAACCTAATGCAATGCAGTACAACAGCTCTACCCACATATACTACCTTTACAAGTCTTTCTAATGGCCAGTGTTTGTGTTTTGTTCTTTCAGAGGGATCTTAATTAAGATATTATGTTATGTATTACGTAATGTTTATTACTGATGTCATAGTTAGTTGTGGCGTTGTGCATTATATTGAAACATGATTTTAATATTCTTGCCCCCTCGTGTTTGGAAATGGAGTGAGCAAAACATTAAAGCCAGCGCTCAATAAAATTCAAACTACAACCTCAATAATAAACTTAGCTAAAGTTAAATTAGTACCTCTCTGACAGTGGCAATCAAAACCAAACATTATTATCTTGGCTTGGCTGAGCTGTTGCATTAGAGTGTGCTGTTGGAATTGCTTTGCTTTGTTTTGTGTCGTGGACTATGGATTTGCCTTGAGTTTTGATAATCAATTAATGAGTATTCACAAACCAGCGAATGTTTGGCTTTAGAGATAGAAGAGTGAGTCGGTCCACCATTTTGGTCCAGACTGAAATATCTCAACAACTTCTGGATTAACTGCCAAGAAATGTTGTGCTGACGTTCGTGGTTCGCACCAGAAAATTCTAATGACTTTAAAGATCCTTCGACTTTGTACAGCGCCATCAAGTCAAATTTTTTACTACTTTTATGGTTTATGACCAAATACCTGAAAAACAATTGACATTCCCACCAATCTGTACTCTGTGTTCAGTGTTAATTAGCAAATGCTAGCATGCTAACATGCTAAAATTATTATTAGCATGGCTGTAGACTCTCGGCCTTGGTATTTGCTTCTAGGTTTTCTCCGTGATATAGTAAAGTAGTGTATTGAATAAATTTGGGCTGTTGGTCGGACAAAAAATCCTAATTAATCCCAAAAATAGGACTGCAGTTATTAAGCGCTTATTTTTACCAAAGCACTTAACATTGGTTATTAGGAGCATTCGGTAGTCTTGCTCAACGACACTTTGAAATGTGGACTAGAGGACCCGAGGATCAAACCACCAACCCTTGGCTCGCCGAGCTATCTCCTGAGCCACAGCCTCAGCAGGCTGTCAACCGATAATTGACAGATTAGTCAATAATGAAAATAATCGTTAGTTGCCGCTCTACTCCCTACTGTACGTGTGTGGGTGTGTGTATTATCTTAGCGTGTCTTATTCCTGCAGATTAAACTAGACTAGATTTAGCCTTGAGCACCACTTCACCCTACTGCTCTCTCTGTTAAGGAGAGACCTCCACGTGTTTACTTAATCACTTGGCACCCCTGTTTTTGTAGCGCCTCTGCACATCCATAAATGCATGCATGTATCCTTAGGTATGTGCTCCTGCGTGTTTGAGCAAGAGTGCCTCTGTGGGTGTTCGAGGCAGCAGATTAGACGCAGCAGAGTGTTTTTATTTTGTCCCCTGTGGACTCTTGTCTCCTAACCTGAGCCGATCAAGCAGAGGGTCACTGCAGGGTGCCAAACAATGCTGGGCCTGGAAAGAATATGTATTCAGCGTGTGTATGCGGGGCAATCAAGAGGAAAATATGTATTAAAATAGGTCTGTCACTGAGGGGAGGATGCTATGTTCTCCTCCTTTTATAAAGATATTTTCAACAAACCATTTTATTGAGCTTCACTCAGATTATAACATCCATTTTAAGTTGTTTTACTGTTAAAACTTAGCAAATAACTCCTTCAATCCCTCGTAGAAGTACAGTATACAACCACATGTGTGCCGTGGAACTGCACAGAATCTGGTTTTGCCACTCCTTTTTGTTTCTAAAAAGGGAAATGACTGTTTTCTGCGTTTAGATGTTCATCTCACATCCCCGGTACATATAACCCTCCAACGTTTGTTTGTTTCTTGCGATACTCCTGAGCCACAGTATTTGCTGGAAGGTACATTTGTAAAGGGATTGTAGGTGTTAGAAGATGCTATTTACAGGTTTTATTAACATTACTGGAAACAATACTGGTTGTTGAGCTTGTTTGTGTATTTAAATGTATATCATTTCTGTATTTTCCTTCAACCGTATCCTGTCATCCATTCCGTGAAGTTCTTAAAATCTTTGCGAATTCTTTGAAGGACTGACTACATGAAGTCAGCAGGGGGGCTGAGATTTTGAAAACTGCAATATGAAGTGACATTTTACTCTGAATGTGACTCAGCTTTAAAAAGTCCAACATTGTACTTTGCCGTTTATACCCATGTGTACTAACTGAGTTGTTGGAAAAAATATGTGTATTTGTGTTTGTCCCAGGGCCAGAACCAGAGGATCAGCCCGTGCTCCACCCTGACCAGCAGCACTGCCTCACCCCCTGCAGGCAGCCCCTGCTCCACCCTCCCCCCTTCGATGCCTGGCCAGGCCGGCAACAAGGACTGTGCCTACGGTTCTGTCACCAGTCCCACCTCAACCCTGGAGAGCAGGGACAGCGGGATTATCGGTGAGAAGGCTGTGTTTTTTACATTTATACATGTTTGTTAAGACTAAGTCCCTACTCAGTCTGTGGCATCTAAAAGACACAAATCAGTTCAAATATATTTTGTATTATTATGAAAAAACCTAATAATTTCTGGGCACATTAGCAAGCATTACGTAAACAGGAACAAATAGTGCATTGGGTGCACTATTGTGTGTTTATAGCAGCAGGACAGTTTATGTGGAATTTGCTCAAATAAACTACAGTGCCCCAGGTCATCCAAATGAAGGAACTTGTCACCCAGTGCAAAGATGTTGAACACATTTTGGAGAACAATGGAGGTCTACGGCTACACAAACGATATTTATTTGCTGGACAAAATCATTGTTGATTATATTCTCTTCATGGGATTTGTTGACAGTGATAAAAATATAGATTATCACCAGCGTTTCTTGTAGAGAACATACAGAACACAACAATGGTTAATTAGATTTTTATTGTGTTCCTATATATTGTAGCGAGCTTTGTTTGTGCAACATTTAAATTATATTTATCATCATCATCCAAATTTACATAGTTGGATCCCTGCACTCAAAGACATCCCTTCCTGAGCAAATTCCATGCAAGTGATTGGGGACAAACTCTCCAGTTCTCATTCTGTGCAAAAATACATTCTGAAGTTCAGCTGAAGTTAATATGCAAATCAAGTGGGTATCTTCCAAAGTGGCAGTCTTTTTAGTATGATAATCCCTCTCTGTGTTTCCATGAAAGTGTTTCCTTGCTGAGCCGCAGCAGGAGGATAGTAGCACAAAGTGGGAATTTTGACCTAAAAAGACTGTTACTTTGGTTAATGCTAATTTGACTTGTCTTACAAATTGAGTACATTTTTGCAGGAAGAGAGAGACTTGTAGACTTTGTCACTACTGAAATCTCTAAGAAGGATTTCTTTGCTAGACTTGAAGAAATGTATCTTTTAAAAATTAATCAATAAAGGTTGATTTCAAGTGGTAAAGAAACCAAATTAAAGCATGTCTATAAAGTATGTGATTTAAAAAAAAAAAGATATAGAAGGAGCTGAAGTAGTCAAACTTACCTGCTCAGACAGGTAGCTCTGGAGTCTGGGATACCTGATGGTTAAAAGTTGTGACAGTCAGTAGGAACATGCCTAAGGATGTAGCTTGTTCCCATAACCCAAAAGGGACTCTCTTGCCTCCATTGCATCGCAATGCTTTTTCCAAACCTGGGTGCGAACCAAAAAACGTACCTGACTCCTCCTGATTGGAGTGGTCAGTTTCCAGTAAAACTGCTATATTTTTCATGCACATTCAGAGCCCGCCTGTACTCCCACTGGAAGACAATTCAGGTGCCCACATCATATAGACATCAACCATGGCACCCTTGCATTGTTAGCAGGAAAACAGGAGCGGTATAATGCTCACTGATGTGAGGTGTTTTCTGTCAAAACCGGTGCCAACGTTGTTTCCTGGCAACAATGGTGAACACCTGCAGATTGATTCAGAACAACAGTAAATAGGTGTGAAAGCAGACAGGCTGTAACTGGTGGAGGGAGGATGGTCAAACTCAAACAACCCCAGTGAGAAAATGGCCTGAAAGTGTGACACATATTCCTCACAGTGAACATACATAACAGCACTGAAGACAATGTTGTTTTCTTTTGTCGCAGCCACACTGACCAGCTATTCTGAGAACATGGAGCGAGGCGGCAAATACGGCGAGGGCTCCCGGGGAAACCTGAAACTGTGGCAGTCCCAGAAATCAGGCATGGATTCGTTCCTGTACAGGGTGGATGAAAACATGACCGCCTCCACCTACAGCCTCAACAAAATCCCTGAGCGCAACCTGGAGAGCATGTCCTCCCACTCTGCCCACTCCATCCCTCTGTACCTCATGCCCCGCCCTAATTCTGTGGCTGGTGAGTCCCTTCCTCTTTCCCTCCCTCTCCTGTTAAAGTAGAAAAGGAGGGTTGTCTCAGGAGCCAGAAATAAGGATGTTTACAGGTGCATGGGCATGCAGTGTGCAAATTTTGCCAAATGGCTTTTCTGGCAAATTTGGATTGAACTGCTGGTTCTGAGTCATGTTACACCCTATTTCTGACTCCTTTAGTGCTCCCTTTTCACTCCTTTCAAGCTTCCTTTCCTTGCTTGTTCTCCTACTAGATGAACTGTGACCCCTCCCTTTGAATTCTTTAATGTCCATTTCTGTGATCACAAATGAAATGAGACAATGAAACAATATTGAAAAGAGAAAAGGAATATATTACTTCATATTTTTGAGGAACAAATCCAACCTTGTCTTCTTAAATTGTATCGTGCCAAAAAGGTCTTATCAAGTATCTTTAGACTTTCTTGCCAAATGTAACTTTCCTACAACTCAGCTGTCAAAGTATATATACTATATATGCTTTCACTACTTTCAAAATCATTCTCCTTTCCTTATCTCTCACTTGCTATTAGCAGCAATGTCACCATTAAGATTTTACCCATAAATATTACAAGTATTTGTAAAATATTGGGATTAGCCAGCAGTTTAAGAGGGGAAGATTTAATCTGTGAACTGCTCTAGATATTCTGTGAAGAAAATTTTATACAAACACCAAAGCTCCAGACCACATTTCTCCCACAAATCTGGGATAAATCAGGCCGAACTTCCTAAAATCTGAGCCTGGTGTTTGGAGGAGCTCAATTGTGGTTCAGTTTGTTGTAATTTCTACAACATTTTTTGATTATCTAGGGAAGAAACAACTCTTGTTTCCAAATTTCATGGGGTTATGTTGAAATTTGGGGTAGCTGCAAATCCTCAGTGGTATTTTGTAAAACTCTCACAGCCCTCTGGTGTGGACTGAAACCACAGAGCAGAATAATACAGTCTGGGAAAAACAGCTTCAGCGGGAGAACATACTGCGGCTGGAAGAATATCACACAGGAAAACTGGCATTTGTCTTGCTGACAGAGGTCTCATTGATGTGTGTTTCTTATTGTAGGCCACAGCTGCCTCAAAAAGGCTCCCAAAAGTAACAGTAAATATATCGGGAGAAATGTCAGTTTCATAACACTGAGACAGTCCTAACGGGGCTAATTTTGTTATTGTGCTCATCATCAGAGTGGCTGTTGCAGACGATGAGTTGCTCTCACTCCCACTGGAAAAAGTGTGTGTGCACGTACAATAGACACGCATATGTAGTTCACTAAACACTGTATTATGCCTGACAAGGCCTGTCGCTGCAGCTATGACCCTTTCTTTATGCCGGTCATGTTCTGCTGTTTGACACTGCTGTCTGGCAGCGCAGCGACTCTGCCAGGTTTAGAGATTCGCCCTCGATCACGTCCCCGCCCCTCGATCACGTCCCCGCCCCTCGATACCCAGACCTTCAAAGGAGACTGAGTGAGCTGGAGACGGCTTTAAAGACACACTATAAGCTGCAGATGATGCAACAAATACAATAAAAAGAAGAGTGAGTGAGGGAGGCAGTGAGCGAACAATGTTTCTGAAGGCATTTTTATTTGTCAGGAACAGGAATTCTGTATCGAGGAGAGGGAGATGGATGCATGTGGAAGAGGAGTGAAAGAGAGTTTCATAATCTCTCTCTCCCTCTCCTCCACAAAGAATTATTAGATGATGTAGGGATGGGAGGCAAGCACAGGCTGAGGATTGGCTGGGCTCACACAGCAGTGGAACATCAAAGCCCCAGGCATTAACCGTTTCTATCCCCCAGAGTGACAGAGAGACTCACTTTGATGTGTGGAGAGCGAGGGAGAGAGATACGGAGCGAGAGCAGAAGGCGACTGGGGAGGAAAAACGAGGAGGGAGGGGGCTACTTTATTACCTAATGAAGGCAGTGCGTTGGTAGAGCTTAAGATGGATATGGAGGAAGGAGTAACCAAGACGGAGTATTAAATTTTCTCTCTCCCTCCATGGTCCTAATACTGCTCAGGAGTGTAGTTGATCAGAATTTAAAAAGGAGTCTTTTTTCATATATATTACTTTGACATTTTTCTAAGTAAGTAAAGATAAGAAGTGAAAAATGAAAGAGATACTAGAGTGATTCAGTATTGTGCTTCCCTAAGGTTGGATGACCCACAAGAGACAGAAATAATGTTTGATATTGATGCAGCAGAGAGATTCTAACCTAATGTAATACGTGGAAAATGCTAGATCCTTCATTTCCTATAATGCAACTAAATTAAATAACTAAAAAAGCATCTTTTCTTAGACCCTCGCTGCCTGGTTAAAAAGCCACTTAACACCCTGGTTAAGCTTGAACACATGACCTTCACAAACAAAAGAAGGCATTCAAACTCTGACACACACCCTCGACCACCTCCTGCTACTCTTAGTTCCTTGCCAGTAGCCTTTCATATTCCATGCTGTCCACACTGCTGACAGTTGACTGCTGTATTTATATGTCAGAGGGTGGGGGGGTGAAGGTGACGTTACCTGGCAGGGTGCCCCAGGGGACTGCATGGATTTTTCCCAAGATATTCTGAGGGTCAAGTCTAAAGAATAGCTGGAAAATAACTTCTATTGTCAAAAAAGTTTAGAAAAGGTGAAATGAAAAGAAGTTTGGGATGTCACACTGCAACAGGAAAATATTAAACCTCAAAAGACAAATCCATCAAAACTTGATCCATATAGGGTTGCAGACGGTTAAAAAAACATGTTGACAGTGGATGGAAGAAGAAAATTACCAACCTGTCTTTCTTGAAATGGAGTACTTGTTAGTCACCAGATCTCACTGTGAATAACTGTCAGCTTTGTAAAGAGCGGTTCCAGTTCACCTCCACTGTACATGGGCGGAGGCACAAATTTTAGACACTGATTCTTCAAATCCTCTGCCAACAAAACAAAACTTTGCTGAAAGTGTCTTTTTATGTTGAGTGAACTGACCCTTTGAAATTGCCCTATTGAAGGATCTATATGCCCCAGCTTAGATAACTGCCTAGGGATTAGGGAATCACTACTCATAAAAAGACTAAAGGGCTATAAAAGACACTCTGAGATTCAGTGAACTCACTGTATAGTCTCTAAATTCACTAAATTAAGATCACAGCTCACCCGAGATAACATTTTTCAATTTTGGGGGCGGACAAGTGTCATTGATTTCCATTTTATCCTGATTTCCTTTTTGTCCCTGATCCCACCTCTGCTTATATACCCGGAAATATTATTGTTTAAATACCAGGACCTCCATTATTTATCATCTCAAGTCATCTCTCGGGGAGAAGAGAGAAGAATGGTGAGGCGTTTAAAGCACCAGCAGCCACCTCATATCTGAGATGACTCGTCGGCTCCCCGGCTGATACTGTGACTGTGGCTCTGGACTGCAGCCCAGCTGGTCTTTGAGTGTGTGCACGTGTGTGTGTGTGTGTGTGTGTGTGTGCGCGCACTCGCATGCGTTCACACTATCAGTCACTCCTTTAAACAGGAAGTGTCTGATGTGGCTGTCATTGCCCAAAGCAGCGAAGCTCTCCGCTGCACAGTTAGACTTTTTCTCACTTTCTTTTTCTTACTCTCACTCTTCCGTACTTGTTTTTCTTTCCTCTTTATTTCTTTTCACTATGCGTGCAGTCTTAGCGCATTGGCTCAGGAACTGTGAATGTGATCCCCAGCAGCCTGCTGCATTGCAGATAGAGATGATGAGCACACAGATTTGAGTCCTCACATTCAAACACAGTTGAAAGAGAGAAAAAAAGGAGCCTTTCCAGCCCTGAGTCATTCTTCCTTGGTTTAGCAGCAGATTAATGCCTCCACTGTCTCCACTTTTAGCCCAGTTGGATGACCAGCACCCCCATCCCCATCAGGGCCAAGCCTCCAGCATTCTCAGCTGCCATTTTCCCTCCATTTTGGGAAACCCATGTGGCTCATTTTTGGGTCCATGACTGGGGTGACTCAGACTGTCAGCAACACACACACACACAGCCGCACACATGCTCAGTACTTCACTGGGCTTAACTCCAGCGGCACAGAAACCACTCTTTGAACCAACAGGACAGGATCAGTGTTGAGGTGCCGTTGAGTTTTTCCCTGGCGAGAGGTGGTGGGCTCAGTGGCCCGCCTCTTGAAGGGATTACTGTGCCTTTTTTGAGTGACTGGAGAGCAAGAGAGACAGAGGATATTATTAAGAAGAAACATGCATTACCAGTCACACCTTTCCCCAACTCCTTGAATTTGATTTGGGATCTGAGGACCTCGGAGTATTTCAGGTATAGTGTCAGAGAAATAGGATTACCAGCTTCCGGTTTATTACAAGTTGGACATTATTTTTGTAGCTTTGTCCATCAATTCTGTCGGCCATGATAACATTATATTGGCCAAGTTAATTGCTGAGATCTGGGAACACGCTGACACAATCAGATGGGGCATGAAACACAAGCATGGGTTTTAAACAGTATCCAGCTTTGCCAAATTAATTTTGGAGAGAAAACAATAGCAAATCATTACCCAAGTTGTCCATTGTAAACACCCATCATAGTTTATAGACCAACTTTCCTGTTCTATGAGACAATATTACCATCATTTCGGTTTTCATCTCCAAATCCAGTAGTTCAGGTAATCTAGATAAAATGTTGACTTAATTACAACCTGTCCAATTGTTTGATTGCGCCATTGGACTTATGGTTTCCAGGTCTCAGAAATTACCCCAGTTAATACACTTTTCGTGTAATTTAAATGCTACGAAGTCCCAGACTGTCTCTAATATTCTGTCCTCTATCACCACCTCTTTATCTTTTCTTTATTACTGCATTAGTAGAGTTTATTCTTCCCAAATTTCCCATCAGAGCATTTGTTGTCTTATTTTAAATGGACAAACTAAATGACCCCTACCCACAACTTCTGGATGGTTAAGTCCCTTAATCTCTCCTGGATTTTTCATTGTTCAGAGTTTCTTGTCCTTCACTTCCTCACCTCTAACTGAACCGTGGGGTTCAGGTGTGACAGAGAATCGAGTCCATTGCTTACTCACACTGGCGGCGTCTGATCTAATTTAACATTCACTGGTTCCGAGCGTTGGCCCTGAAGACACAGCGTGGTGTGAACAATCAGCAGCCAGCGTCAGACGGCGCTCACTCCATGAATAAGACATTTGTCTGCTGAGCTAATTAATCCTGAGAGGGGCCGGATGGCATCTGCCTCCGTGCCGCGTGACAGACACTGAGAGGAGGGAATTTTAGGACAGAACCATGTAGGGCTGGCTTGTTCTTTCCTGTAGGAGTTAGCAAGAATGAAAGCGGGAGCCTGACAACTGCCTCCGGACACTGGCATGAACCAATGGCACTTTCTTATTTGTGTGTGTGTGTGTGTGTGTGTGTGTGTGTGTGTGTGTGTGTGTGTGTGTGTGTGTGTGTGTGTGTGTGTGTGTGTATATATATATATATATATTATGGGTTTGTTTACTGTTTGTGTCAATGTACATATGCATGCTGACAGTATAATTTTGTTCGTACTCTGAAATATCCCTCTCTCTCCTTTTCTGTATGCTTCTCACACACACAAACACACAACAACAGCTACCAGTTCAGCCCACCTGGAGGACCTGGCATACCTGGATGAGCAGAGACACACTCCATTACGCACCTCGCTGCGCATGCCCAGACAGAGCACCACCTGTGGGCCGGGTCGCTCCGGGCCGGACCTGAGAGGTGAGCAACCAGGCAGAGTTAAAGAAAGCACACACACACACACACACACACACACACACACACACACACACACACACACACACACACACACACACACACACCCAAACACAATGAATCTCACTATCCCCCTCAGGACCACTGAGAGCTTGGTCTCCTGTTTAAGCCACAATTTGGAAAATACAGGTACAAATTCAAGATATAAAGGAAGTATTATAGTTATAGTAAAGAGGAAAAACACAGTCAAAAATATTACATCGGGGGCGTTCTTGTAGCCTAGTGGTTAAGACAGGTACCGTATAATGGTTGGTTCAATTCTGGCCTCTGTCTCCCTCTGTTTCTAAAATCTAAATGAAGAAAGATATCAAGAGATGATTAAGACATTTTGAGTTTGTTTTTCTGTTCAAATAGGCAAAAATGTCTCATTATTTTTATTTGAACTGACAGGAAATGAGAGAAGAGGGAGAAATAGGGAATTACATGCAACAAGTCCATGACTGAACTCAAACCGGGGGTACTGCAATTGCACTTTCATCATTTTAAACCCGTAAAAGCCCAATTTATCCAAACTGCAGCAAAAAACTACTAACAAAAAGCTGTTTGCCACAAGAGATACTGCACTGAAAAGGCTGGCTGTGACAGTGCGATCCTATATGCAGACATTTGCAGGTGAAAAGCTGTGCAGACCACAAAGCAATCAACCATCATTTACTTTGACTTTGACTTTAAAAAAGCTCGTTTGTTTTTTAAGTTGGGCTGCGATTAGCCAGTAGCTTCACATCAGACAGCGTGCAGAAGCAAACAATAGGGCACTGTTTTGTTTTCATCCACAAACAACACAACTCAAAGCAGCTGAGCATCTCAAGGAAAACCTTCAAAAGAAAGTCAATGACGGTTGATTTGCAGTTTGCAGGTTGTATAAAATGCAAATGTCTGCATGAGTTCAGTAGCTATGCTCCCCGTCTCTGAGCTGTGTTTTGTTTTTGTGTGTCTGAAACAGAGGAGTGAGAGAGTGCACAAAGAGAGTTTTGTCAGTTGTGTCACCACTAAGCTAAAATTTGTCTTAGTGCTTAACATTCACAGTCAGCATGCGCTCCACTGCACACTGTTCAAGTCACAGCAAGCGTCTTCCGTGATCAAGCAAATCTCCTCAGCCTCCTCACCAAATGGCAAAATGGCCAAATGGCCTTATGTCACACCGTTATGTGTCACCTCGCCTTTCTTTTTCTACCACTTAGCAGGTAATGAGCACCGTAATGGCAGTCCTCTGCAATCCAAGCGAACACAAATATGCGTCCCTGTGTGTTTTAAACACCTGTTTAGACCCCACTTAGCTGAGAGTGCGCTCGGCTGAGCTGCGACGTGATTCCCCTGCCTGAGGGCAGCTAGCTGCAGACAAATAGAGAGTGAGAGAGTGTTAAAAAGAAAGTGAAAGATAGGGAGAAAGACTTAGATGGACACAGATACAGAGAAGAGGCTAGGGGAGAGTTGGTTCATCTCAAAGCTTCACTGTTACTGCCAGAGCCACTTGTTTTAACCTTCCTCCTCTAAGGGCAGCCAAGTGTGTTTACATGCCAACTGACTGCATCCTAGCATGCGTTCTGCCTCCTTGGATCACTGTCAGAGCCTCCCTGAGAGCACTGCTCCTGCAGTTTCACCAGGAGAGACAGAGAATGAGAGAGAGGGAGACAGGACTTGGAGGCAAGCGACATGTAGAACAGGGTTTTCCCCCGCAGAAGATATGAGGGCAAATTCAAAATGCTTTTATTCCAGATATATTGTTATTTCTGAACTAATAGACTTACAAATATGAAATCACTGAATAAATGATTCGTTGGTTACTTGATTGGTTTTTGCATGTCAAGTTGGTAAATTCAAGACTTAAAGGTTCATTGCCTGTCTGACATTTTGGTTCAGAGCAAGATAACTAGTGTCCAGATTGTGATGTAATTCGGCATGAATATTCAGGGTTGCAGAGGATGATTCATGATTTTGTGACCTCCCCTGTCCTTTTGCAGAGTACTTTGGAGCACTTTCGTGCTCTCTTAAGCCTGAACCCTTTTCATTTCTGACACGCGATTAGTATCGCTCATCTTCGGCCCATTGTACACAAGATATGTAATGACTGGATTGCCATAGTTCCCAGAGGATGAACCATGGTGCCTGAGATGATCCCACAGCCTCTCACACAAAATGTGCAATAAATAACAATTACAGGATGTGGCATGTGATTTTAGACATTACATTGGCTGCATTTATTACATTATTAGTCTGCCTCTGAAACCACAAATAGTTGGACACATTGTGTCTCAGAAAGAGTCTGCTTGGTTGTTTTGCATGAGACTGCTGCATGCAGACTTACAGATGAACTGGAGGAGAAGAAGACTTCTGGTTATGTGTTGGTCAGGTGGTAACCAGCTGACAGATGCAGCTCTCTCTCTCTCTCTCTCTCTCTCTCTCTCTCTCTCTCTCTCTCTCTCGGCTGGTTTTGTCGAAGCTTCTTTTGATGCTGGCCGTTGGAGGCCGAGCTGTGCTGCTGTTTTGAGGAGAGTGAGTCAGACTGTAATGGACCTTCTTGTGCTCCTGCCTGCCTACCTCTAAGATTTACCACCCACCTCATATATTCAGCACAAACTCACTCACATAACTGTGCACTGCACACACATTTTCTCCCTCGTTTATCTTTACTTTTCCTCTTTTTGTCTTTGCCCCCCCCTCCCCAACCATCCGCTTTCGCTGTCTTTCTACCTCTGCTCGCATACACAAAACATATTTTCAACTCCAGAGGGCTTTATTACTCGCTTCTAAACTTCCTGACAGGGGCTGCAACTTAAATAATGAGTCTTGAGCACTGTCATCGATGTGTCACAATGTGTATTCATCCCCAGCTGAAAATATTCCCCAACAAATGCACTATTTACTCCTGTTCGAGTAACGTTTGTAAAAAAACGACTGTTGTTTCAGGAAATTACTGAGCTTCTTTTTAAAAATGAAGCTATATATTTGCATATATTTATTATTTAATGTTTACTGTACATCTCCAGTTGGAACCCATGGGCTTGGCGCTGACTGCCACAGACAGGGAAGTCATAAAGTATTCAAAGACTCGTATATTGTTGAAAGGTTAGTCCCCAATCCGAATTTCAGATTTCAGATTTCAGATTTCATATTATCTGCCTATACCAAGTCACGATCCGATTTTTATTTATTTATATGCCAGTTTCACTAGCATTGTAGTAAAACTAGAACACTCAAAATGAGTCATATAATCACAACAAAACACACTAACTGATGGAGGCAGCCGTGTTCTGAAGGTAAAATTACTGTTTTTGTCAATGCATTCTGGGGGCTTTGTAGAGAGCATGATATTAACAGCTGTTTCTACTTAAACAAAAAGGTCTCTGTAAGGATAATTTTCCATAATGTTGTTAGTTGCACTTTTAGTGGACCTACTTTGACTGCCACATTTACCTCAGAGGATTACTTTGCACCTATTTTGCGGCTGCTGCACAAAACCTTTTGTACTTATCTTAAGATAAAGGCTCAGGCTTAGGTTTATGCTCAATATAGGCGATACCGATCAGGTAAAAAATTCCTTGATCGTCCCCGATACCTATCTTTGCGATCGGATCGGGACATCCTTAATTGTTAGGTGTGATCATTTTAATGGGATTTTTTGGCAACAAGAAAAATATAGAATAAGGGCAGCCGTAATGAATATCCGTTGAAAAAAAAAACAGTTTTAGATTTACATGAATTTGAATTACTCTTCTGTTTATAGTAAACATTCATTTACTGAAAACACAGGCTAAAGGAGAAGCCCCTATTGCTGTCATAGCCAAGTGAGTTAGATAACAGTCTAGATTTGATGATGGTGCATGAACATGTTTGCAACAAAACAACTGACAATGGCAAGTTTCAACTGACAATGACGAGTTTCAGATGATTATCTGGCCTTTATCACCTGTTATTCACATTGTTTGACACCACCGATTTAATCTGTTTTGTTCTCTCATCTTAATCTGAACAGTAGTTTTTCCTTTAAACAGTCTAGAATTTGAGATGTGATATGTAGCTCTGTCTTGGGGTTCCTTTTAGCATCTTATATAACATATTGACATACATTTTCTCCATTGCTTGGCTCCAAGACATAAAGAAAGTCAAATAGCATGTGCTAAAATTACAATTTGAAGAAAGATTAAAAGTACATTTTCTGAAGAGATGCATTAGTCATAAGCACATTCAGGTTTATTGTGTTGCTCTAAGCCTACTGTGAAAATTACGTAAGATTAGATTTTTTTTAAAAACAGAAATTATGTAAGATCCTGTTGGTGTTGCATATGCTAGCTGTAGCTCTACATCCACTGTCACAAGACTGGAATTTTAACTGTATGTCTGAAAAACCAGACAGCAGAAAAAAAAAAAGTCACACATTCACAAACTCCTACATCAAAAGTGTTTCACCTGACCTAAAATAACCCCCCACTGCACTCCCCAGACCCCTCTCAACACAACAGACTGATCATCTAAACCGCTTCTCTTCCTCCTCCCATCGTTTCCTCTCTTCCTCCACCTCTGTGCCAGCTCTACCCTCCTCTTCTCCTCCTTCTCTTCTCCTCCCCTACTCTCCCCCCTTCCCGTCCTCTGCTCCTCTCCTCCTCTGCTTCTTATCTTCATCCTCCTCCTCCTCTTCTTCCTCCTTCTCAAGGCTGTTCAGCCACCGTGAGTCATCCTCACCTGGTGAATAATTAAAACGTCTGAGACTCTCACTCCGTCTGGCCATAGAGGGTTGGTGGTGGAGGAGGAGGAGGAGGAGGGGGAGGGAGGTGCAGTGATACCTCGCTCAACGTCGCCTGAGGGGGAGTGTTATGGGCAGGATTATGAGCAACTGCTATCCATCCATCCTTCTCTCTCACAGACACACACACACACACACACACACACATTTGCTTTCACCGTCCCGGAAACAACTCCCTCAGCCCCCGTTCACAACATGGCTGCCATGTTTTTCCTGGAATACCTGACACAGTGGAGCAGTAGTGGCTGCACAACCTACTGCGCACAAAGTGGTGTAATCGTTTCTGCCATTTGGAGGATGGTGCCCGATAGTGCGAGGGCGTGTTCAGTAATTCCACGAGGACGGAAGGAGCTTTACAGGCACGTTTGGCATTCAGTCACCCCCAAGATAATTGGATTAGCGCCACTTAAAAAAGAGTAGCTGTGGGTATTTAGCCTCTTACTTCAGTAGCTTATGGTATTGTAAATGGCAGCATTGGATAGTTTTCACATTTCTCATCACCAGTGTTGCATCAGGTCCATTCTTTCACAACGTGACACCCAACTGGAAGAATATTACATCAGTTTTGTGAATTATAGACAGAATAGACACTCTCTGTCTCTTTGTCTCTCTCTGAATGTGTGTGTTTATGTGTGTGTGTTTGTTGAGTTAGCAGTAAAATAGTCTGACCAGGGAATATGGATGAAATGTCTTTTATTACATCGGGCTGCAGCTGGCACAGAGCTTAGTGCAGTAAAATGCAGTGCTGGCCGTGCTCTCGGTATAAAATGAGGACAGCTTTTCACCCACTTCAAGGTATATCTGTTTGTACTTTTTGCTGATTGTATAAGTAGGATTCCTCTCAGCATGATCATCGCATTTCTTTTCACCCAGCGATTATAATTAGAATTCCTGGGAAAAAAAATGAAAAAGTCCTGCTTGCAACAGCACTTTGGAGTGCTGTGTGGTAAAAGAATACATTAAGAGCAATATCAGCTCATTATGTTACGTAGCAATGCTCCCAATCAGCACACTGGAGTCGTTTACTGAAGACATACAGCTCTAATGCAACAATCACTGCCTCCCTGCCCCCCTGATACATTTTGCAGCACCGTACCTGCACACAGTATAGAAATTTCTGCCGACACACAAAAATTCTGCAGGCTTTCACCACCTTATCGGACCAGTCTAATGTATGATACATATTTCTTACAGGTCTGACTCACAGTGTGCTCGTTGCTAATATGCTGCAGAGTGTGAAATGAACCACTGCACTGGCTATCATCTGACAAAGCAGCTATTTCTCACTGCACACTGCAAGAATCTGATCAAATTTAACCTCAGTAAAAGAACCAAAAGACAGACTGAGGAGAAAATCCGATTTTACAGCTTGTCCGAGGACGTCAAATTTGAGATTTTTCTTGTATTGAGGTTGATTACTTTATGCTAAGATGTGGCTGACTTTAACAGCCTGTAACACACGCAGAGTAGTCTTTGGAGTTTAGGTTGGAGTCTCCCGTCCCAGGGTCGAATTACTACTAGAACTGGATTCAGTTATCTATATTGGGATTGACTGATCTTGCCCGGCGCAATGGAACCAATTAAATTCTCCCAAAAGTGCAAGCATTCCCCAGCCTCTCCGACTGACATGCTGAGGAATAAGCTTGATGTAATTCAAAGGATTTCAATTAGGAATCGACCCCGGTCTGGTGGTTCCCTGTATTTCTGACATCATGATGTGCTGATGCTATTGCTGCTTCCTCTTTTTTTTGGGGGGGTTTTGTTGTTGAGCTACACCTTGCCCTGTGCTCTGACACACTGCACACTGCTGCCAGTTTTCATTCCTGTCCTCACTGCCTTTCTTTCTCCCCTCTCTCATTACTCTCTGTCTACTTTCACTCTCTTTCTGTCTCCCTCTGTCTTTTGCTTGCTGTTCGTCTCAGCTTCCGCTAATAACACCCATGCCTGGCAATCCCAGTCACGTAAGTCACTTTAATTTTCATTTGTTGCATCAGGCGGCATGTTCCGCGTCCTGGCGCCCTGCTTGCTGACTAGTGCTTTACAAGTCAAAGTGCTCTAGTGGAGAGTGGCAAACTCTTGCCAGCAAAGTGTTTGGATTATTCACGTACCACTCTCATTCTAAATCAGGCGTAATTACCAGATGCTGATATAACATTTAAAGAAAATGACACACCAGATAGAAGAGAGCATGTTTTTTATTCTCAAAGCTCAAGTCGGTTTTAAAGACGGCACCCAGGAGATGACACCCAGAAGCAGCCGACTAAATTTTACACTGAATTTATCACACGGCTTCAGAAGTTCATACCAGATTCATTTTACCCTCATTAGTCTTTAATGGTCCATATGTTCTGTTGAAAAGATGCCCAACCTCTGGAGGACTTTAGTTTAATGACTCCCTCTAGTGAGTAAAATCAACAGTCTGCAGTGGTTGTTAAAGTAGTCACTCCCCTTGACTTTTTAAAAATTTTCTTTTGCAACAAAATGCATCTAAAACACACAAGTCAGGACTGTTGAAGTAGTCACTCCCTTTGAACTCTGAAGCTGAATTGTCTTGCTTTCTGTATATATTATCCCTTCACTTCATCTTTAACTTTGTAGTTTCCAAACCTGCTCAAATTTAACCTGTGGAGGACATTTTATACCCAGCCCCTCCGTGTATCTTTAAAGGCTTTAAGGGTACAGTTAGCTACTGAATCCTGGAGCACAATAATATACCTTTTACATTTAAATCATTCATCAATCATCAGAATATATTTAGTCTCAGAAGGAGCACTTTAGCTTTTTTTAGAGAGAGAAATAACATGAATATTATTGGTTATCCTTTATTTTTATCTTTATATTTGTAACCTTAAATGTCACATAAATACACGTATTTTGTTAAATAAATGTGTAAAAGAAATTGGTGCTGAATTTATGGCCATATAATGCAGCAATGTCAAAGTGAAAGCAACTAACATTCCTTTAAACAATAAAGAAAAAATAATGAAATACTTGCTTATGCATAGATATGTGGGTGTTTCTGTATTTGCATACATATTTTTATATATATTATATGTTAATCATATAGGCTCCAGTATGTATGCACCCGTGACTGAGTATTATTAGCATGTTATTATAGGAGCTTTTTATATACATAACTCATCCTATTTCAGTTTCCAGATGCATTACTGTAATGAGGAGACTAAGTACATAAATGTGTTTTTTAACAGTAATAAAACTAACCAATTCTTGATGTCCCGCCAGTGCGTTTTGCACCCTATCGGCCTCAAGACATCGCCCTCAAACCTCTGCTGTTTGAGGTGCCCAGCATCACCATGGACTCTGTCTTCACGGGTCGCGAGTGGCTCTTCCAGGAGATCGATGCCCATCTCAACAGTCCCAATGCCAGCACCAACCGTGGCGTGGCGGTAGTAGGCAACATCGGCTTTGGCAAGACCGCGATCATATCTCGCCTGGTGGCACTCAGCTGCCACGGCACCCGAATGAGGCAGATTGCCTCCGACAGCCCTCAGGCCTCACCCAAACGTAGGCATCCACTTGTTTCTACACATGATTTCTTCGCCTGTTTTGCTTCTAGACTTTCTGATTACCACTGAAGACCATGATTCTTCCCTGAATTCCATCTTAAAATCAATCTCACCTCAGCCTTTGTTGTGAGAATAACAGTGTGAAAAGATTGCATGAATGTGGTGTGCTGTCTTGTGTCCAGATGGAGAGGGGCTCCCTCTCACCCAGCCCCAGCCCACTCATGGCACCCTGGGCGGAGGCAGCTGTCCCGGGACCCCTGAGATGAGACGACGTCAGGAAGAAGCCATGAGGAGGCTGGCATCTCAGGTACCCGATACACCTCTGACCATGTACACACACATTTACATTTCAGCCTCTGATTCACAGACAAAACACATTTCCAAAATAATATGAATAGAACATTTGTCTCAGAGTACTTAAATACTTACGGTTGATTGGTGTGTGCTTTACTTGTTCTCCTCCCATTGGCGTCCTTTTTCAAATGCAAATTATCTATTTTATTTTGCCAGTTGCTGTAGAAATAAGTGTGCTTGTAGAGATTTTAATATGACATTTTCAGCTTTGAGTTGATTGGCATATATTAACAAGAAGATAAGTACACAAACCCCGTCCTCTCACAGTGCTTTATTCATCATAGAGTAGCACTGCATACGTGATTATTAAAAGGAAATATTGCTGTGTCACTAAAATGGCTATTGTATAATAGTAATTTCCGTTGTGTCATTTTCATTGTTTTTGTGGTTCAGGGTGAAATTTTCTCTCCGTCTGTAATTGAAAATTTGCAAGATAATTTTAAATGGCTCCTTTTTATGTCTTAATTTTTCAATTAGTGACAACATAGGTGGTAGGATAGCCAATGATTTGCTCTTTTGTAAATTGCCTTTGCACAATACAAGCACGGACACGGCTCAGGTTCTGTGAGAAATGATACGGTTTCAAGCTTTTGAAAGAAAGTCAAAGTTTTGTGCCACCTGAAAGCTGTCATGGACTCACACAGGGTTTGCGCCTGAGGTGGTCGACTTCAAAACAAGCGGAGATAAGTTGAGGCTTTGTTTTTACCTCTTTTTTTTTCACTTTCAAGGTTTTGTGCCTTTTTTATGTTTAATGTTGGCTTTTCAAACAATATTACTGTAGTATTTAACTTGTTGTAACCTGTAATGTAAACCTATATAATGTGTGAAACGGGCTCCCTTTACTTCTCTTCTTCCTGTCTGCTGTTGCATCTCGGTCCCCCCTCCCCTGCTGCTTAGCCATCTGCATCCCCAGTCCCAGCCTGATGCATTATGCAGATGTGTTTAAAAAAGAAAAAACAACTTTGCCAGGGAGCCTTATGAAATATTTATACCTGCAGAAAGCCATTTCCCAGCCAAGCTATTAGATCTTGTTAACTCTGTGCATTAATAATTGAGCTCACTCCCTTTTTCACCCCTTTTGTTTTAAAGTCCTCTATTCCATTGTGACCAAAAATTAGCATTCCATTTTGATTAGTCCCTTTGCCCTCTGATCGCTGCCATTGCCTCTGAAAATTCAAACTCTTTGTGATCTCTCAGTCCCCAGGAGTGCTTGGTTATACCTGCTGCTATTGTTTTGTTGCCTGACCTCTCGGAAAACGTACCTGCCCTGGACTATTTTATAACGTCACCACATGTCCGTGCAAAAACTTTTTATTCATTCACTCACTTAATCATTCATTTAAACATGTTATGAGTACCTAGCTGTGAAATACGACAGTTTAACGCTTGACTCCTTCGTGCCACAATCATCCAACACATGAGCATGCATGAGCTAACTCCGAATCAGTCTCTCTTGGCAGCCGGAAGCGATGAATTATTAATAGCTGAAACCGTACAGCGAAACGAGAAGTATTATGTTTCATTATACTGCAATCATCCACCATGAAGTTGACTCAATCCCAAATGAGTTGTAGCTGTAGTAGACGCTGGGAAAACTAGCTCTGCTCTAAAAAAAACAGTGTTATTTCTAAAAGTGTGTCATCTGGCTCCCATGCTCCCTGACACTGATCTTCAATCAGTTTTGCAATACCCAAAGGTTGGTCAAGGTTAGGATTATTAGAATGGAAATAGAAGTATTCACCTTTCTATTTCTCTGAGTGACCTGGCTGCAATCTTCTCCCAACTCTCTGTCGCCCCCAGGTGGTGGCGTACCACTACTGCCAGGCAGATAACGCCTACACCTGCTTGGTGCCGGAGTTTGTGCACAACGTGGCGGCTCTGCTGTGCCGCTCACCGCACCTCGTTGCCTACAGGGAGCAGCTGCTGAGGGAGCCACACCTACAGAGCATCCTGAGTCTGCGCTCCTGCGTCCAGGACCCCCTGGCCTCCTTCAGGAGGGGGGTCCTAGAGCCCCTGGATACACTTTACAAAGGTGATACACTTGCAGTCAAATATAGTATCAACTCCCAGAAAGTGGAGGTATTAGTTGGGTCTGTTCAAGTTAGTTTGCTTGTGAAAGTGATTTAAATTGAAGCTTATACACCAACGCAGGGATCAAAGCACTCAAAGAAAGAAATTAAGGGGGAAAACAAGTATAATATCGTGCAAAAAGAAAACTTTAAAAGCGCTTTAAAAAGATAGATGTGCCGAGTAAACTTTATTCCATGAGCTGACTTTTAAATGTGCGTTCTTCAAAGGTTAAAGGGAAAACCATGGCATTGTATTCATCTCTCCTGGGGGCGAATAATCTATCGAATAAAAACATTTCATAAATTTAAACAAAAACAATCAGAACTACAGTAATCTATAGCTCTAAATGATTAAAGGGCCTTTCAAAGTCTTTCTGCCTGCTGTTCAGTTGGTATAACATTGATTTATTCGCTCTGTTTGTCAGAATGTTTTCACGATATTCATAATAAACTGGAATTTGTAATAATTTAAAGTTATTGGCCTCACTTTCAAACACAGTGCTTTTGGCAATTTCTAACTGATGCCTCTTCAGACCTCAGTATCCAATTTATTCTTTCACTCGAATCCTTCGGTGCGTGATATTAGATGCTTCTTGTGTACAATGTACTCAATATACTCAAGATCAAAGTTCTTAATCTCAGTGCTGGAACTGAATTTTTCTTAAACCTCCAAACTTATTAAACCAAGCCAAGCTTCACGGATAATATTGTCCCATGTTTTCATTTTAAATAGAGATAACAAACTAAATCTGTGATCATTGATTAATTGCATGGGAAGTGAAAAAGAACTTATTAACGGCTTAGCCAGAAATGCAAAGCATTTATTAAGGACAAGAGGCAGGTTTGACAAAAAATAGGTCCAACTTACTTGTTTCCAAGCTTCTGCTGAGGAAGGCCATGAAATGTGGGTAAAAGCTCTGGAAACATCAACTTATATTAGTACATTTTTTTTGTAATCTGCTGCTTCCAAGGACAAAAAGGAAACTTCAAGCGTTTTTCATTTTTATTTATAAATTTGCTAAATAGTGTCTGTTCTGTTACTTTTCAGAGAGGAAGATCAACTCTGAGGAGGACCTCATCATCCTCATTGACGGTCTTAACGAGGCAGAGTTCCACAAGCCGGACTACGGAGACACCATCGTGTCCTTCCTCACTAAAACCATCAACAAGTTCCCTCCTTGGCTCAAACTGGTGGTCACAGTCAGAACCACGCTACAGGTAAATGACACGACAGTCAGCATACAGATTGTAGCCTCATCAATAAATCCCTCTGTTTGTATTTGCTCCTCCGCTCTTTTATATTTAATCTAACTCAAAAGGTTATGTATTTTTAATTCTACATGGAAGGTCTCAAACAGAAACTTTATTGTATTATTCTGTTTTGGCTACCACTGTCAGCTAAGAGGGTTTTACATCAACACTAACAGCAGGTTATTGTTGCATCAACTGGAGGTCACTAACTAAAAAATATTGGATTTGTTTTGAATGCAACTCTACCTTCTCTGTCTCTGACCTTTTCATTTTTCCTCTTTTGTGCAGAGGACATAAAAAAAAATGTTTTTGTTGTATCTCTGCTATCTTTGTTTCCCTTTACCTTTCATTCACGAGGAAGAAAAATAATTTTTGACCTTCTATATAAATCATTTTACCTAAGTGAGTAAGTAGGTAGGTAAGATATCACTAAAAGGTTCTTGACGAGTTCTTAAAATGATTCTGACTGTTCAGGAGATTACCAATGCGCTGCCGTTCCACCGCATCTCTCTGGACGGCCTGGAGGAGAATGACGCCATAGACCAGGACCTGCAGGGCTACATCCTGCACCGCATCCACAGCAGCCCGGAGATTCAGAACAACATCTCACTCAACGGCAAGATGGACAACACCACCTTCGGCAAGCTCAGCGCCCACCTCAAAGCTCTGAGCCAGGGCTCCTACCTGTACCTCAAGCTCACCTTTGACCTCATCGAGAAGGGCTACCTTGTTCTCAAAAGCTCCAGCTATAAGGTATTATAGGAGTTATTGCTTTGTTTGAAATGGCTTTCTCAGGTTTAGCTTAGACTCCGGGGCCACGTAGGAGAGGTGAAAGATACTACTAGAAGTGAAAGAGACAGGTGCGTTCTCGTGTTCGAAAAACCAGCTGGAACTTGGTTATTGTAGTTTGGCCCATTGATTTGTCCCACTTACCAACACGGTCAACAGTTGGAGCTGCAGAAGTGGCTGTGACACACAGCTCATGGAGGCAGTTAAGGTACTTTAAAACCCTTGCCGCCTGATTGCCAAAATCATACTCAGAGTCATAACTCACTGAAATCTGAACACACAGACATGCTAAACATATTTTTGGATTCAGTGTGAAGATTATTATCTCTGTCCATCACAAAGAAACAAAAATCACAGACAAAAAGATGCTCCTTGTAACTCCAGAACTTGCTTGAAAATCATCATCAGGTAATCCAGCGGTCTGAACTAAAGGCTACATTGCAAACAGGAACTGCTTATAGCCCATTCGGCATACTTTTAATGGTGCCAGTTTGCCAAAATGTAAAAAAATATAGGCTCAAGTTGTAGCCCCACAGTGTAACTCACTGAATCCATAGCAACTAGGGGAACCCACTTGTCTCAGTTTTGTCTGAGGGAGCCCGCCGTGTCAGACTTTGAAAACCCCTGATCTAAACTAAATATAGTGCTCATAATTTGCGAAGCAGCACTTGAAAGGCATACATAAATTTATCTGCCCCCCGACATGCATTGTATGAGAGTAGTTTCGTAAAATCTTCTTTTTAAAAGTCAAAGCCCAACACCTTTTTGATAAATAATGCAGTTCAATTGTTTTAGTGTGCATTTCATATTAAAATATTTTATCTCACACCACCAACTTCATTTAATTTCATGTATTCAGAAGTGCTTCCAGACTCCATAAAAAATGACAACTTAAAAATTCACACTCTCTGCTCTGAGGAAGACCACGTGGAATAGTTGAAGATGCGCTGAACAAACACAATGCATTATTCATATTCTGTAGAGCACATCCAAAGGAAGTCGGCATTACGATTCAGGTTCTCTCCTTCCTTCTTCAGGTGGTTCCAGTCAACCTGGCAGAGGTGTACCTGCTGCAGTGCAACATGCGCTTCCCCACGCAGTCGTCGTTCGAGCGGGCGCTTCCTCTGCTCAACGTGGCCGTGGCCTCGCTTCACCCGCTGACCGATGAGCAGATATATCAGGCCATCAACGCTGGTTCACTGCAGGTAGTCATCCTAAAATATACAAGACTCCAGACCTTGAGACCCTTAAATGGAATTAATTTGTTATAAAATTGCCTCATTGATCCAGTCAGTATCAAAGTCAAAAGTCTACCAAAATGCATAATTTAAAGAGCTAAATTTTAAGATGTATGAAATGTGGGTTTAGTTAACTTGGGAAGTCTTCTCTTGCTGGTTTGTGATTTTTACTCCATCCTTGAGCTAAAGTAGTGATTTTATCCAAATGAGCTGGCCTAACTTAAAAAAATTCGATATCACATACTTGTGTGCGCAAATTTAGTTTGATACAGTTGGTGGCTTGTATTGTTGTTGTCATTAAAATATGATCAGACCACATCTACACACACACACACACACACACACACACACACACACACACACACACACACACACACACGTGTTAGTTAGTTTCATTTGATAATAAACAGTGTTTATCTTAACTTCAGTTGTTACTTATATACTTATAATGTTACAGAGAGGTTTTTAGGGGCTTTAAAAAATTTAAGCAATCTGCATTTATCTTTGTTATTCCAATGAAAAGAAATAATAAATACACAAAATATAAATTTTTACTGGAAGACAAAAAGATGCAATAGTCTTCAGCTTGCTATCAAGATGAAACAAAGAGAATTTGTATATTGTGAATATTTCATCCATTATTATAGAAATGGAACTTCCAAAAGCAATTTGTAATGCAGTAAGTTGATCCATGCCATGACTTCTGGCTAATATCAGCATGGCCCAGACTTAAATAACATATAACAATGAAACATTGTCTGTGGTTGCAGGGCACACTGGACTGGGAGGATTTCCAGCAACGTGTAGACAACCTGTCAGTCTTCCTGGTGAAGAGGAGGGATGGTACCAGGATGTTTGTTCACCCCTCCTTCAGGGAGTGGCTGATCTGGAGAGAAGAAGGAGAAAAGACAAAGTTCCTCTGCGATCCGAGGTGAGGCCTGGCAGGAGAGTGAGAGGAGGGACTCTTTCTGGAAGCTATCGTACTTTATGTTTAGAAAGATGGTTTATGCTCAGACTCTGCTGTTTTTAAGAAAACAGGTTTAGCCACAGCCCTGACTGTGTGGTTAACTGTGTATAAAAATAAATGTCTCTTCTAGTTGCAGGTACATTATGTTTATCTAACAGAGGAAGTGTGATTTTTCTTTTATTTCCTGTATTATAATTAAAAACTGGTTGCACCAACTGTGCAGATGATAACACAATGTAATGACCTGATGAGTCAGAAGTATTGAAAGATTGTGTGTTTGTCCTCTCTGCAGGAGCGGTCACACACTACTGGCCTTCTGGTTCTCTCGGCAGGAGAACAAACTGAACAGGCAGCAGACTATTGAGCTGGGCCATCACATCCTCAAAGCACATATCTTCAAGGTATACCATTATTTGTCTCCACATACATCTATACGCACACACACGCCCCCACACAGCTGTGGTCTGGCGCCAAAGTAATGAATATTTACACTCTATCTTTGTGTTCAAGGGTCTCAGCAAGAAAGTCGGGGTTTCCTCATCTATCTTGCAAGGCCTGTGGATATCCTACAGCACAGAGGGCCTTTCAGCTGCACTTTCTTCTCTCCGAAACCTCTACACTCCCAACATCAAGGTAAAGGCACTAACAGCACAGACGAGTCATACTTGAAGAATATTTCAACATGTTCTGGGTACCAAATCAAGACTGCTTCTCGAAATATGCTTCACGGAAATCTTCCTCTCTCTGGACTTGGATATTTCGATGCTTGAAGCCACACTGTCCTATGTTAACTTTTTGTTTCCTCATTTTGTGTATGTTTAGGTGAGCCGGCTGCTGATGCTGGGAGGTGCCAATGTGAACTACCGTACGGAGGTGCTGAACAACGCCCCTGTCCTGTGTGTCCACTCCCACCTGGGCTACATGGACATGGTGGCTCTGCTGCTCGAGTACGGCGCATCTGTCGACGCTCCGTCGGAGAGCGGCCTAACGCCGCTGGGCTACGCCGCAGCTGGGGGACACATGGCCATTGTGACTGCGCTTTGCCGCAGGAGAGCAAAGGTGTGTGAAGGAAAATGGCATGAGGAAGAGGGAGAGATGTGCTGTATTATCTGATAATGGGAGATAAATTGTAGCCCCATGTGCAGTTTCCCCTTGCCATTTGTTTTCCTGATTAAATCCATGTCCCGTTGACAGGTGGACCACCTGGATAAGAACAGCCAGTGCGCTCTGGTTCATGCAGCCCTGAGGGGCCACATGGAAGTGGTGAAGTTCCTCATCCAGTGTGACTGGGGCATGGGGCCACAGCAGCAGCAGTCACCGCAAACCCAACAACAAGCGGCCTTTACCAAGAGCCACGCAGTCCAGCAGGCCCTCATCGCTGCAGCCAGTATGGGATACACAGAGGTACAGCAGGGAGGGTAGAGGTCGATGGGGGTGAAAGTGGTCTAATGGTTTTGATTCTTATGCTCTCCAGTGTGTCATAATGAATTCTTCAGCCCCAATTAGGGACTCTGAATCCCAAGTGATTTCAAGCAAAAATGATTAAGAGCTTAAAATGACCTCCTTAACTACTACAGCTACAAAACCACTTCTAACTCCAACACTAATATTGCTTATTGTGCCTTTTGGAGTTTTAAAGTTTTATACTTTTTGCTAGGTTTTGAAGCCGCAAAAGAAAAAAAAAGTGTGAAAAGGCTAGATTTACTTATTATTGCGACATGCTATGACTCTGTGCACCGCAATTACACCGAGGCTGTTGATACAATATATCCAGTAATGCAATAAAATAAGTAATAGCTTATAATTTCTCATTTGAGCTTGCGTTGCAGCATGTCAGCCATTTTTAATACCAGAACAGCTGCCAAAGCTGCTCGTTTGGTCACAGGAGAAAACAGGGATCCAAGAAGAATCAGACTGCACTAAAATGTTGACAAATGTTAGCTTTTGATGATAAGTCATTGCAGCTCATTGCAGAGACGCGTGGGGTTAGTTTTCTTAGTGCATATTTGTAACAGGTTTTACTCTACAAAATCTGAGTAGCAGTACCACTTACACTCAAATAGGGAATGTAAAAAGAACCATGGAACCATGTATGAATTATCCTAATGTGGTAAATCCTACTTAGGCTCTTAAATGGGCTTGAGCAATGACTATTTTGTTCCAACAGCTGATTGACCGAAGTCTGGTGGTCGATGTAGTTGCTAACGATGAATGTCAATTATGTAAAATTTTGCCATTTAGATGAGATTACTCTAAATTTAATTACATTCAAAAGGAAAGTAGATTGATGATAACAAGTGGTTTCATTTATTTTATCTTTCATTTTCATTTGATATAAAAATGAAATGAGATTTAAAGTAAACCTGGACATTAATCTGTGTCATCTTGAATCTTGTCCCCCATCAGATTGTGTCCTACCTGCTGGACCTGCCAGAGAAAGATGAAGAGGAGGTGGAGCGGGCACAGATCAATAACTTTGACACCCTGTGGGGGGAGACAGGTGGGAATGCCTACTTTAGTCAGACATTACACCAATAAAACCCTGAATTCAATACAGACAGATGGCTGTGAATGCTTAATAGCTCACATGAAATCCCCTGGACAAAAGCAAAAAACAAACTGTAGTCTCCACTGAGACGTACAATACAGACAATGGTTTTTTAATCTATGGAGTGTTTTTTGAGAAGGTTTTTCTGTGCGAGGCAGAGCGCTGCAGTGCGGATATGAGAGATCGTTCTTGTGTGTCTGCTGCTGCTGCTGCTGCGTCAGATGCTGATGGCAGTGCAGTGGTGTCATTGGAGCACAGACAGGGCTGGGCTCACACAGAGAAGGGGGAGGGGGAAAAAAAATGAGTGTGATCCAGGGTGCTTAGAAATGACTAGTCTGATTGCCCCATGGCAGGGTATTGAGAAATGTAATGTCTTATTGTAACCTGAAGCTATGAAACCTCATTGTGAGCATTATTCTCCGGATGCAGTGTTGGGAAAGCTTCTCACTGTCAGCTGAAGAGGGGTACTCACTCAGCCGTAGTTTCATTGTTTATAAGGGATCAGAGGGATGACAGTTGTTCTGGAAGATGATTTGTAATCACAGTGTTGCTGGATAGGTCAACTGAAAATGCATTATTCTTAACAACAGCCACAGGGAGAGTATG
Organism: Dicentrarchus labrax; assembly: GCF_905237075.1. Classification (NCBI taxonomy): domain Eukaryota; kingdom Metazoa; phylum Chordata; class Actinopteri; family Moronidae; genus Dicentrarchus; species Dicentrarchus labrax. The sequence goes on along the minus strand of NW_026136712.1, from coordinate 18,845,124 downwards.
TATATCGCCATGTGCAGATAACACTTACTGAACTGTGTGGATCAAAGCATTCTCCCAGCAAAGAATAAATAGGTTGAAACTATAGCCTGACCGATAAACCGGCTGATATTTCTCATTGCAGATATATTGGTGTCAGTGTATGTATCAGCCAACTAGAAGAACAGAAAAGGTCATTTGGAGAGCGTGTCACCGTTGCATACTCTAGTTTGTCCACCAGAGAATACAGAAAGCTGATTTGTACACTATAAAATGTCCTACTTAGTATATCTTGGTCATAATTATAAAAAAAAATACAAACAAACAACAACAACTCAGGGATCCCTATCAAGCTATCAAACGTTTTTTTAAACTCCAGTATTGGTTGGGCTGTAGTTGAAATCAGGGTCACTGCTCTGGGGCTGCTACCATTCTGCTTATAAAAGATCTGTTCACTCTGCTTAAATTATTCCAATTATAATCATTACATTTGAGAAGATGTCTTTTTAAAGGCCTTTGCTCCCAAGTCTCAAGGGTCTCTTCTCTTCTCTTCTCGTCTCTTCTCTTCTCCTTCAAACAGGACTTTAAATTAATTATCCTAGATATGTTGTGTTTTCCCATACAGTAGCAGTAGTAGAGGCTTTTTTTACATAATAACAATCAATGTATCAAATGACAACTTAAAAACAATGTGACAGTGATGATATGTGAAATGTTGTGTTTGTAAGTGCCCCAAGAAATCAATTATTGCAGGTTTAATCATTATTTAATAGGTAACCCCTGACTTTTTCCAACAAAAATCAAGTCTGTGAAAGAACCATTGCTCCTCATCTCATCCCTCATTCATTGTGTGTTTGTGCCTCCAGCTCTGACTGCAGCCTCTGGTCGGGGGAAGCTGGAGGTTTGTCGTCTATTACTGGAGCAGGGTGCTGCGGTGGCCCAGCCCAACAGAAGAGGCATCGTCCCCCTGTTCAGCGCTGTCCGACAGGGACACTGGCAGGTTAGTGCTCACCTGAAGAACACCCTCACTTAGAACACCTTGCTTTGGCTTTGGCTTTAATGTGAGCAGGCAGAGTTCGCCAAGACTAAAGTGTGCTTCTTCAGGCCACTCAAGACAGTAAAGGTGTGGCATTTATGCTTTAGGAATTAATACTTCATGCTACTAAGTTATAACTTCTTCATCTCATAAACACTTGGCAAGTAAGACGTCCAGTCGCTGTTATGTAATGGCATGGGTGCTCTGTTTGGGTGTTTTAGATTGTGGACCTACTCCTCACACATGGCGCAGATGTCAACCTGGCTGACAAGCAGGGGCGTACTCCTCTAATGATGGCGGCCTCAGAGGGACACCTGGGGACTGTTGAGTTCTTACTGGCTCAAGGTAAAAAAAAACAACAACTTTGGTTTAGAATACATTTTGGGTCAGTTTTGGCTTTATACGAAGAGAACCTTGTAAACATAAAATATCTCAACAGATGTTCAGTAAATGAATCACTGAGGAAATAATGATGTTGGTCTTTGGTATTCAGAGCCTGAAGGTAATAAGAAGTAAGAAATGCATTATATAAATAAAAATGACAGTGGATGGTAACTTTAAAGGACTGAGATTTATGCAGGGCATCCTTTTGATTTGCTCTGTTAAACATGTTGTCTTAACTCCAATCACTATGCTGCTCTCAGTATTTTTTGACAGCAATTCCTGTGTGTTTTTCCCTGTTTGGAATGGATGCAAACACAGATGTGACAGACAAACAGTAGAGTCAGATTTGACACATCCACGAAAAAGGAAAAATCTCCTTGTAGATGCCAAAATATAGAAAATTCATAACAAGTATAATTGTGTCCAATCCTAACGTGTGAGCTAAGAATACAAGACGATTTGGTGTGCTTCTCTTCTCATACTTATCTAAACCTCATAGTCATTCATTTAAAAAGATCACACAGCCACTGCAATAATAAAGATGAGCGTAATTACTGTTTTCAAATGGTGTTTACAATAATTACAGCCAAATTAAATCAGCCACAGATTTTAAAAAATCCATCAAAATGAATTAAGCAGCACATTTAGCAGTATAAAAGAATTCAGAGTGAATTCAGAGTGTCACCGCTGCCATTTCTTTTCCCAGGAGCCTCTCTGTCTCTAATGGATAAGGAGGGTCTGACCGCTCTGAGCTGGGCCTGTCTGAAAGGCCATTTACCTGTCGTCCGCTGCCTGGTGGAGAGCGGAGCCGCCACAGACCACGCAGACAAGAACGGACGCACGCCCCTCGACCTGGCTGCCTTCTACGGTGACTCTGAAGTGGTAAGCGCCTAATGGGAAAGACGGCATCCAAAAATGAAAAGGGCTGCAGGGAAATGTGTTTTGCTGTGCTTTACCCAGTCAATACCCAGCTTACACAGGTGATATGGAAACTTCTGAGAACTGACTTTTTAATGAGGTCTGATAAGGAGGAGTAGGCGCAATTTTAAGAACTTTCGACAAGGTAGTTGATTGATTTTTGTGGAAAAACAATTTCAAACACAAAGTATTATTCCAGAGTATGTGTCTAAAAAACATGTTTGGAGGGAATCTTTAATTCTTGTTTGGTGCTGCCTTAAATGTGTCGGTATAATACTGTCAAGTGACAAAATCTGGCATGAAACGCTCGCTCCAAGAGCCAATTTGGGTTTGAAAGATGTTGCACTTCTCTTAATGTGATAAAGAAGAAATTCGAATTGGAGCAGATGAGTGATATAATACAGTTTATTGACGCCATATTATAGGTTATTCCCCCACCTATTCTCACCACATTTCATTTTTTTTTTCAGGTCCAGTTCTTGGTCGACCATGGGGCCATGATAGAGCATGTAGACTACAGCGGGATGCGTCCTCTCGACAGGGCGGTGGGCTGCAGAAACACGTCGGTGGTGGTCGCCCTGCTCAAGAAAGGAGCCAAGATAGGTAAGAGCAGGTTGACAGAATGAAGAGCCAACCATTTAGCTCACAAAAGACCTCTTCTAAGTACAGCATCCTTGTCCTGTAGTGCCATGTAAAAGGTTATTTGCCTGTGAGTGAAATGAGATACAATTTGAGATTGTGTTTTGGTTGAAAAGGTCATGCACTGGAGTTCAAGCATGAGCTGCATGAAAGACATTGAAGAGAGAATCCAAAGATGAAAGTGCACTTCCTATTAAGTACACACTACCTGCTGGTCATTGTAGAGCACTGTAGCATTTGCAATAAGCCATGGATGCAGGTTTGTGTCTCCATGTAGCCTTAATCACTTCCTGCTACTGTATGTCATCCGCACCCCTCCCCACTACCGCATCGTGCTGCTCCTCCTCAGCTATTTATGGCTCTGATGTGTTTCTTTTTATTGTACTACTGTTGCCGCTGTGTTGTTTTTTTGCTTTCTCTATCTCTGTCATGTTCTCTCAGTGCTTCTGTTTGTCTCTATCGCTCACGCTATCTCCTAGTTTCTCCCTCAATCACATGCTCTCTCTCTATTCCTCTGCGGTTGCTCAGAGACAGGTTGTTATTAGCGCTTGCGGTGTTTCTTTTTGGTATCTATGTTTTCTTTTCTTTCTTTCTTTTTTTTGCTGAGCCACTTATCTCCGCTTCTCACTGCTGCTTTTTTTGTGTTCCTTTTCTCACTTCTCCTCCTCCTCCACCACCACTGCCATCACCTCTATTTCTCTTTCACCTTCTCGCTGTTTCCCTCTGTTTTCTCTGGCAACTCTGGTTCCCCCCCTCGCTCTGCCCTCCCACTTACACTTCTTCCCTTGCTCATGACCTCCTTCCTCCTCCTTTCCCCCCCTCCTCACCCAATACTCCCCCTCTCTTGCCCTATCCCCCGCCTCTCTCTCCGGCCCCAGGATGTCAGACGCTGCCCAGTCGGCCCCGAGGTAAAGCCAAGGCTGTCGACTTCTCACCCCACCAGGCATTTTGACAGCTCTATCTCCTCTCTCTGTGTTGTCTGTGTCGTCCTAAGTGTCGGCAGGCGAGCTTAGCTACCCAAACCTTCTCAAACTGACAAATAATAACACGCAAAGGTATTAGCACTGACAGTGATGCAGTCGGGATTGCCTAGAGGTAGATGCTAACATCCAAGTGGTTAATGACAGCATGCCCGGCCTCCAGCCTGTGACGTCGTATCGAGGTGTTGACCTTCCATTCCACAGATGCATGACGGAAGCCCTCAGTAACACTTGCGTGGTAGTGATTTAGCGGAAAATGCATGTATTTGTAATTCCTCTGTACCACCGCCACCACAGACTGAGGTGATAAACCACTGTACTGTGCATCGTTCATCTTCCAGACGTTTCCTCAGTGTCAGCTAGGCCAGTCAGCAGCATTCCTACCCTCACCCTCACCACCACCACCAGCTCAGAGGACAGCTAACGCCTGCAGAGCTCTGTTATATGCCTCCTGCTTGCCTCTTTTGTTTATTGTACCTGCCCTGTGTCTCCCTGTGCAAGATCCCCCTCCCTCCTTTTCATCTCTGTGGTGTGTGTACATGTGTCAAGGATTGCTGTTGCGCAGATATAGAAAAGATCAGTTTTTAGTCAAGGGATTGTGTTTGATTTTTCAGTCATAAGACAGTCAGCAGGGATGAAGTGTCTTTTTTCTCTGTCCTTTTTTCTTTTTTAAATACACAACTCCCATTTGTATTTATTGGTAGTTTTTCCTGCTTTTCTGCTGTTCTTGATCACATCCCTGAATCAGTCAGTAGTACAAAGAATTACTGTACATCTGCACTTCTTGACAAGACAGAAAATGTGTCTCAATAGACAGACATGACAGCGTGATTATATTATTTCTACATCTACTCTGGGTTTGCCTGGGTCAGAACGTATTTGCAGATAATTGCTAAAGTTCATTTTAATCAACGATTGGATAATAATTCAAAATATGCTCATACTGCACTCCAATTAGGCAAGCTCAACTCCCAGCAGGAGTAAAGAAAACATAATAATTATTGGCAAATTGTATTTGACCCAGGTCTTATGTCCCATAGCGAGGTCACTGAGGTGTCAGACCAAATTTTTGTAATCTTTTCTCTGCAGTGGATTGCCTGTCTTTTCTTCTCCATTCCCCATTTTGGCTGTTGTCCCTCATCCCTGTTATTAATGTTGTGTGTAGTGTGACTCCCAGTCGCTCCTTCCTCTCTCCTCCTTTGCTTATTTCTGTGTGTCTTTCTCACTGTGTTTCTGTTTTCATCTGCTCCTTCCTGTGTTACTCAGGTCCTGCCACATGGGCAATGGCCACCTCCAAACCCGACATCATGATCATCTTGCTCAGCAAACTCATCGAGGAGGGGGACAGCTTCTACAAGGTCAGAGAACAGGCACTGCACTCTTTAGCTCAGATTTCATTGTTTTAATTAAAGATGTGACATAATAAATGTTTTTGTATATCTTTGTGTCTATCTATATGTATATACCTGTGTGGACAAGTTATAAAATTAAATGTCTGTCTAATTTTGTCAATAACAACCAAATTAACCAATGTTGTCATAAATGCAAATTTTTCTCTAACTCTGGTTTATATTGTGAAGGTTTCAGATCAGCTTTTTATTTCAATGTGAAGGGAGGATAACCAGACTTCTTTCTGTTTGTCCAACAGAAGGGGAAGGTGAAGGAGGCAGCGCAGCGTTATCAGTATGCCCTCAAAAAGTTTCCACGCGAAGGCTTCAGCGAGGACCTCAAGACATTCAGGGAACTCAAAGTATCACTCTTCCTCAACCTGTCCCGATGTCGGAGGAAAATGAACGTAAGTCGCCAAGACAAGTAACTGGTAAAAAAATGCCAAAATGTCTTTACTAAAGCAGACTTATTTCAGATTAACTTTTGAGACATTTATCAAATTAAACAACCAAAGCAAACACTATCATACATCTGAACATAATGGGGATAATGCTGTTGGCCATTTTTTCCTGTTTTGATACATGTCTTCTGCTCAACCTCCTCAGGACTTTGGGATGGCTGAGGAATTTGCTACGAAGGCACTCGAACTGAAACCAAAATCGTATGAGGCATATTATGCCAGGGCACGCGCCAAGCGTAGCAGCAGGTACGCTCCTTTTATGAAATACTATTACAGACAGTTCTGCATGTCTGCGCAGACAGATTCTGGACGACTTTCCCCCAAAAAGTAATATTAATTTTTAATTCTCCTGTTTCCAGACAATTTCCTGAAGCCTTAGAGGACCTGAATGAAGCCATAAAGCAGTGCCCCAACAACCGAGAGATCCAGCGGCTGCTCCAGAGGGTGGAGGAGGAGTGTCACCAGCTCAACCAGGAGGAGCTCCAGCAGCAGGACCTGGAGCTGGAGCCTCCTCCCTCCCCTCCTCCTACGCCTCCCCCAGATGAGGATGAGTCCCTGTCCCTGTCCATGCCTCTTCCCCCTCCCCCCGAGCCCCGTCTGGAGGACATGGAGCCCGTTCAGGACCTGTTTGAGGATGAGGACTACCTGGAGCAGGAGCTGGAGGCAATGTCTGTGGGTCTGCCCCCTCCTGAGTCTCACAGCAATCCTTCCAGCCTTCCCATCATCCAGAGCCCACCGCTCTCCCCCACCCATCCAGATCAGATCTACTTAGCTGGAGGTTCACCCATGGGCCAGCCGTACGAATATCACCCCACCTCCTCCTCCATGTCCTCTCCAACCCGCGGGACATACCAGCCCACATCGCCCTCCCTCTCCCCGACACATCAGAACTCGCATTACCGACACAGCCCGCCTCATACCTCCCCAGTGCACCAGCAGTCCTACAGCTTCAGCCCACCTTCTATGGGTACTGGGGGTCAGGGGATGGATCACCAGAGCCCACCGCCTTCCCCTTTACGTCGGGCAGCTCAGTACAGATCCAGTCCTCCAGTAGAGAGTGTTTGTCTGTACAGGTCCCAGTCTGGGTCACCTGTGCGCTACCAGACAGAGCAGCTCCCCGGCCGACCCAAATCTCCCCTCTCTAAAATGAGCAGCCAGCGTTCGTTCCAGCTGAGCTCACAGCCCTCTCTGTCCTCCCAGCACCACCAAGCCCAAGGCCTTCGTCTCCAGCCTTCTATAGCCCAAATAGTCCGCACAAATCAGCCCAGTAATGTCATGGGCAACAGCATTTATGGGGGCCAGATGGGGCACTCGATTGGTGGTCGCTACCAAGGGGGTTCAGTAGACGTGGAGAGCCGGCTGGTATACCAGCCGTCCCTGGATGGACGGTCCATGCCCCAGGTCCAGCCCAGCCTCAGTTCTGGGGCCCTCTGTCAGCACGGCGGCCGAGGAGGGGTTATGGAGTCGGGCCTGTTGAAGGATGATCTACCCCAGCGCCCCTCCTCTGCCTACCGCGCCAGCAGCGGGGGCCCGGGGGGCATCCGTTACAGCCAGACACCTCAGATAAGCCGCAGTCAGTCAGCCGCCTACTACCCAGTCTCTGAACATGTATTGGAGCGCGCCAATGCCATGCCCCCCTGCCAGCTGGGCTCTCCCGAGATCCCCCATATGGTGAGACGCCCCGTCAGTGCCAATACTACTGAGATGAAGCAGCATGTGCCCACCCCCAGGCCTCTCATCCATTCTCAGAGCGTAGGCCTTCGATTCTCCCCCTCAAGCAACAACATCTCAACTGGATCCACCTCAAATTTGGCGCCGGGCTTCAGGCCTTCCTCTTCCATTCAGCAGATGGAGATCCCCCTGCAAGCCACATATGAGCGAAGCTGTGATGACATCTCTCCCATCTCTCCTTCCCAGGGTGGCGGGGGGCTGTATCAGGGCGAGACCACACGCTCCCGGAACACACCTTTCATGGGCATCATAGACAAGACGGCGCGGACTCAGCAGTACCTGCATCAGCCCTCGCGGTCCAGGGCCATGACGTCCATGGACTCAGCCATCAGCCCCACCTCACCTGGCCAGCTAGTCCAGCAAGGCTCCACCTACAGTCCCCCCGCCTCGCTGGGTAATATCGCCTACTATAACAAGACAAACAACGCCCAAAATGGACACCTGTTGGAGGAGGACTACTACTCCCAGACCCAGCCCCCCTCACTGGGCATGCTGGCCAACGGCTCCCGCGGCAGTGGAGACATCCTGGAGCGGGTCAGCCAGGTGCCCACTTACCCGGATGTGAAGGTGGCAAGGACTCTGCCCGTGGCACAGGCCTACCAGGACAACATGTACCGCCAGCTCTCGCGTGACTCCCGGACCCAAGGCCCCACCTCCCCCATCAAACCAAAGAGACCATTTGTGGAGTCGAATGTGTGATGGTCTGTCTGTGATTGGTTGGTTGGACTGGGCTTGTTAGTGGGAGTGAGAGGAGAAAATATATATAGCTCAACAGCAGATGCTGCTGACCTTTGTGTATGTGACATGGACGAACTCACCTTCAAGAACTCACAAGAGACCGATCCATTCAGAGAGAAAACCACACAGCCGGCACACACACACATTTAGGGTATTAGACATTATCTTATATGAAAACATAACTAACAGTGAGAAACAATTATTTCATTATCATATTCTGCACACAGGTAGGATAACAGAAGGGTCCTAAGTTCTGATCTCATACTGAATCAAAGACCAGTGCACTTCCAAAATGTTGTGTGGCACAAAGTTCCCACAGGTTAACACAACAGGTGGGACTGTAAGAGTGAAAGTACTAATCATCGGACTCTACTTGTGGACTCTGTATCCATCTTCTGTTCTTTCAAAGTGTGCTCTTAACCAAGGTTGCTAGTAGGCTCTATTCTATGTAATACAATATTATATGTTCAATACTGTACATTGCTCAGAAAATACAAATGGCTCAACAACTCAGTACTTAGAGAAAAATGACAATATTTATAATTAAGTTATATATTGTACATAGAAATAAAACAAAACATAGTTTGCGTTTGAATTGTATTCTGTTAACCCTGCCTTTGTGTCCCACTGTTAGTCATATGGATGTGGAAAAACCGATCCAGGGTAAGGGATGAGGGACATTGACCAACTTTGAATGATATAATTGCCTCTATTGTGTCAAAATAAAAATATTTTGTTGTGGTTTAATGGAAGAAAATGCTTTCTATGCTACAATAGGTCCTGAATTATCTGAACTAAGGCTGCATATAACAATGAATATCTTTATCAATTAATCTGCAGATTATTGTTTGATAGTTTTTTTTCCCTATCAACCAACCTTCAAGACCAAGATGCAGTCTTTAAATTTCTTGTTTTTCAGACCAACAATTTGAAAGTTATTCAGTTTACCATTATATAAAAACAGAGAAAAGCTGCAAATCCTCACACTGGAGAGGCTAGAACCAGAGAATGTTTGACATTTTTGCTTGAAAAAAATGACTGCAATGATTAATTGATTATCAAAATAGTTGCCCAGTAATTCAGTCAATTAATGGACAAAAGTCAAGCTTTAAGCTGGTATTCAAATGTTGGTGTCAGAGCGAATATCCAGACATTTCAAATGGTCCCTATTTCTATTTTTGTATCCCTTTTTGTTCATGTTTGAAACCAGAAACTTCACCTCATTTCTGAGGTTCAAATATGTCCATTATAATTTTCTATTTTTTAAATTTCTTTTTGTATCATTACGGTGTCACAGATCTCATGATATGCCTTAGTGTGACGTTAAACCAACTGTCATGGCTGCAGTCTGACATACTGGACCAGCGTCCTGTCAATAGACAGCTTTGAATACTTGCTTAACCCTCTGCTTATCAATTACTATAGTTTTATACAAGCTTATATGATTGTTTTGCTGAATTAATTCAACTTGTTTTGAGGACAGATTGCTGTATTAGACAAAAAAAAAAAAAAAAGATGTTGAGTGCAATACATTGGTTTCTAGGGATTTTAAAATCATCTTTTAACTGACTGATGCTGGTCAAATGATGAATAGAAAATCCTGCCGTAGGTGATTTTATCATACGGCACGAGTATCAAAGTTCGCCTTTGTCCCTCCTCCGAACGCAATGACGCTGTATGTTCCTGAGAGAGAGTAGAACGTACAGTACATATGCTAGTGATGGGTTAGCATGGATAGTGCTCAGCGATTAAAAGCAAGCAAATGCATACACAACCACTGTTACAGACGTTTCCCTTTCTCCTGCATTACTTTGTGTCGTTTCTTTTTACCCACAATGCATTTTTATTCTGCCACTTCTGCACTAAAAATGCCTGTTAAGTTCTTAACTAAGGGTGCACTTTATGTATTTTACTTACTTTGTTGTTATGATTGTTGAATTTGGAGAAAGTGGGTGTGTGATCAGTCAGACCTCTGACCAGTGATACAAGACTATCATAGACACTATTATTATATGATTTACAAAGCAGTGATGAATGACAATATGAAGAGCAAACAATGTTTTTAAACTGGTGAAGATGTATAGACTTTCTAGCACAAGTTGTATATACCGACTCAGATATTTCAGTCCAGCTCGGGTTCGATAGTAGAGCAAGTCTGTTTAAAGGCCTATCATATTTAAGTATTCCACATCCTAAAAAATATCCATTACAGTCCAATAACTCTGAAGTAGCCAGTCTAATTAACTGGTCTTGCACACATCTTGAAATTAAGTCAAATCTACTGCAAAAAAAAAAAAAAAAAGGAATGATCGAGGTTTCAATACCCAGAAACTCCATATTTGGAGTTTGGGTGACGGAGAAAGTGGAATAATGAGAATATTCAAGTTATTTGTATATGTAGGAAAAGTTATAGACCATTTGTCTGTAACATTTTATTTTGGTTCTCTGATAAAGAATATCTAAAGAGAGACAGACCTCCTGACTGTCTCCTGTCCATTCTCAGTTTCACCCGCTAACAGAGAGATGCCCTACTTATCTTTACAGAAATGAAGGTATAAACTGTATTATACTTAATTTAAACGAGACTTCTAACTTGAGGATATTTGAGGGTGTATGGTTTCAAGCTGTCTGTGTATATTAGTTTGCTGTAAATAGTCTGATGCATGTTCTATTCTTTCCATGAGCTCAAGCAGAAACATGTATAGCAGTGTTCTGACCTCTGGTGTGTGATACAATGTTCGGATCAAGATAAGGAGACTGCTATCCCTGAACTATCCTTATCATTTTCCTTCAAACTCACCAGACAAAAGCGAAAAAGGTTCTTTTATTTTATTTTAATGTATTTGCTTGCTGAGCAGAGTTCTCTTGTCTGTAAATGTGAGCTTTCAGATCGCTGTGATAAAAAGTTTAATTAAAAACAATAAAAAAGAATGTGTTTTTATCTCATGATAACTGATTGTAATCTGTACAGTCAAACCTATGTATTGGAAAAAAAAGAACATATTTATAAATGGTTACCAACTGAAACACACGATGCATGTCAGTCATTTATTTTACAGATTATTTGTATACAACATATAAATGTAATTTTCTTACAACATATAACACCAGCATGTCGATAGAGTAACAGACGTGTGTACAAAATGATGCAATCCAGTACAACCCCCCCCCAAAAAACACTAATGGTGTTGTTGCATTGGATTTCATTATGTAGTTACGTGTTCAAGTAATTTACATTGTCATACATCTGTTTAACCCAAGTATGAGCAGCAGTTTGACCTAAAGATGGTCGATCATTTCTGGAAATGTTCCATCTGAGTTTTTGAATTGTTGAATTTTACACAGAATGTTTTAGAGGGGGAACTCCACCCAGCTAACACATCAAAGTCTGTTTACAGTGAAAACCCTTGTGTATGAAGCCTTCAGGGGCTCTGCAAAGTCTGACAACCGCAAGTAATGTCGCTCGAGTCGGTGTCGGTTAGGCCTGAAGACTGCAGGTTTGAAAATGAAAGAAGATCTGCGGGTGCGAAGAAAGAGGTGAGCTTACCAGACCTCTGCAGCTCGCTCTCTGATTGAGGCGAACAGCTCGAGGCTACAGTAGCTACTACTAGAATGACACACCCAAACCTCAGACTAAACCGTTGGTGGTTGAGTTGCATTGTGGGTAATGTGGGCCAGGTTTTGAGAGGGAAGAATGTGTGGTATAAAAAAAAGATAATATCTCTGGATCTTTTTCACACAATCTTCTTTTACCTGATGAAGGTCTCAGAGCTGAAATGTTGTTAATAACGTGACTACAAATGACTGACACTGTGCAAGATGTTTATCTCAAGTAACATTCAAAAGCTAGACCCTGTCCAGTACATTTTTCAAATAGTAAAGCATCAAAACTGCACTTTTCCCACAGAAAACTACAATACTGTAGTATTTACAACACTTACAGTTATATACATTTTTTTATTGCAGTAAATTAAACATCTGAAACAATCCCCACATTAATGCCTCATGTACTCTCCAAAAGTAACACACCCCTGCCTGGTGAATTGTGAGAAGGAAAATCAGCATGGAGTGACTAGAACCTTTACCCACAAGAGTAGCCATGAAATTCATTAACTAGACATCTACAGTATTTACAGAATCTGTCCTTGAAGGAGTGAAAGACTAGTCTTTCTTCTTTTTGTGTGTAAAAAGATAAACCAGTCCAGGCACAAGAACCATGACAATCTGAGGCACTATGACAAACTTAACAAAGAACAGGCCGTAGAAGAGGCCTTGTGGTCGGACGGGGAGTGGCAGACGATGGACGTGGTACAGTCCCATTGAGGAAATGGCCAGAGACAAAGCCCGTGGGGCCCAAGGCAGAGACCATCCGCCTGGCTTCCAGTACTGGGCCAGCCCCAAACCCAGAAGGGCGCCACAGTCTCGAGTCAGAGAGGAGAATGGGGCTGTATCCAAACGGATCCACTCTGCATGGCTGCACCATTTCTTAGCCAAAGCAATAGACCTGTGGAATAAAAAAAAAATTACAACTTCCCCTCACAGAGCTTTTTATGCACTGAACAGACTCACCGATACACATAAATATAATAAAATGGCTAACCAGGAGAGGTCGATTCCCAGCTGCTGCAGTCCAGCATGCAGCATCAGAGTACTGAGCAGCAGACCAATGCTGAGGCAAAAGAAGAACAGCAGAGGGCGACCTTCTGGCACTCTGCGGCTCAGAACAATCCCCAGAATTAAACCTGACAAGAACAATTCGATCAGTTTAAATTTGCGATGTAAAATATACTGTATGTTCTCACTTAACCTCTGTGCTAACAAAGGGCAAAAAAGAAAAGCCATGAAATGTGAGAATATAAATGTATTTCACCTGTCAGAGATTGTGCCGTTCATACTGTGGTTAACATCTCTGACTGTATTATGCTACAGTGGGAATTATTGCAAATCAATGAGTCAAAGGTTATATAGTAATTTCGGATTCAAATGATTTTTGCATCAGTGTGGAAAAAGTACTTGTCAGGCATTTAATTCAATAGATTAGCCAAAACCAGCCATTACTCTCTGGTTATTTTACTCATTTGTGATGTCTTCATTGATTTTTCAGGAAATGTATTATATTAAGAAGACATTTTTTTATGTAAAATGACATATACAGAGCCTACCCATACTGTTTCAGCCTGTGCATTGAACTGTATTCAGACCTGTAATGGAGCCAGCAATGACCTGGTGTGGGAAGTGGGCGAGGATAAAGATCCTGGAGATTCCAACCGCCACCAGCATCACCACATACAGCAGGTAGGGGGCAGCTGATAACACCAAGCTGGAGGCACAGTGAAGATAGAAACACAGACAGATTCCCTAAAAAATAGCTCTGATATCCTCCAGTTCTCAAAGCTGAAAACAGCACATTTGTATAAAATAATACATGGGCGTACCTGTGAGTACGTGAGTACAGAAATGACCCCAGTGAGGACACCACAACCCACCAGACTGCTGCCGTCACCATCGCATGTCCCGACGGGCTGCCTGGGAGACAGACGACGGCTTTAGAGCTCTGAGTGCAATAAATCAAGTGTCCCGACTACGACTGAAACACTTCTCACCTGGGCCGGTTTCACAGGTGGAGGAAAACTGGTGAACTTTGGGTTGCTTGTTGACAAATAGACGTGATTCACCTATCCACCAGAACGGCCTTTCTCCAAACAGCATCCTGGGAGAAATTGAATTCACAACACAAAATATACAATAAGTTAGTAATAGTACATTTATGTATCATGAAGGTGCACGCCGCCACCTACTGTACCAATGTCTAACATCATGACTTTAGGTAGTGTTTGCACTCTGGATATTAAATCTATTTCTGTTTATCTATCTATCTATCTATCTATCTTCTATCTATCTATCTATCTATCTATCTATCTATCTGTCTCATAACATTGTTTGTCCAACAATCCTTTTCCTTACAGTTTCTAGTACCCTATCCTTAACTCTTTCTATACTGAACTTTATACATGCTTTCAGCACATTCTCACTAGTTTCACTACAGTTACAAACCTCCCATGTATCATATACTTTCTTGTATGTGAATGTTGCATTAGGGTCCACACATTCTCACCTTAATTAAGAAGAAAATTACATTTTCTTTTCTACACCAACCGCTATACATTTTAAACCTACAACAAAGCACTCTTTTATTGTATTTATCCCATATTTCTCTTCAAGATTTCATTATTTCATGGTATATAAATGCTTTTGCTTCAGCCGTATCAAAAATAATTTCTAAAAACATTACTGTCACAATTTTTAATTCTCATTTTGCCAATTTATCAACATTCTTGTTTCCATCTTACTCTTAAAAATGTTTTTCATTCAATTTGTGATATTTTACTTGTATTTTGTTTAATCCACTTTACAGTAATAGTAATACCATTTGTGGTGTGGAGTGTGTGTTTGTGTGTGCAGCTAATCTGTTGGATATTATTTTAACAAAGCACATTCCCTATTTGCGTCCATTGCGGCATGAATGTAAAACAACAATACTGCCAAAGCTACAAATGAATTACAAACATTTCATTAAATAACTAAATAAACCAGTAAAAGTTGTTTGTGTGTGTTAATAAAAAGTAAAATAATCATAATAAAAAAATAAAAATAAAAAAAATGAAAGAAAGTTAGATAATGAAACTAATATATTAAAAATTGAAATAAATAAATAAAATAGTAAGCGTGTGTGTTAGAAAATTTAAATAATATATTAAAATAAAATAAATAAATAAAATAGTAAGCGTGTGTGTTAGAAAATTTAAATAATATATTAAAATAAAATAAATAAATAAAATAGTAAGCATGTGTGTTAGAAAATGAAAATATATTAAAATAAAATAAATAAAATAGTAAGCGTGTGTGTGTTAGAAAATTTAAATAATATATTAAAATAAAATAAATAAATAAAATAGTAAGCGTGTGTGTTTGTGTTAAAAAAAATATAATACAATAATATATATAAAATAAAACACATTAAAATATATCTATGGGAAAATGCCACACACTGTGCTGTGTATAAAAGGTTCCGCTGTTAACTGTTTCACCTCGGACTGTGCGCACGGTCGGACAGCGCCGGTCATTTACGGATCCCGGAAGCTGCGACGTCAACAAAATAAAATACATAAATGTTTTCTAACTAAATCGTTGCGAATAAAAAAACCGAATAAAAGAAAACACTGCAGTCTGTAGCTGTAAGCACACCGACACTAACTGGTGTCAATGTAAACATGAGGAAAAAACACACACACACACACACACACACACACACACACACTTTTGGAGCCTTACCACTTAAACACCAAGTTTAACCACTCCGATACAGCAGCCACCCACAGCACCGCCACTCCAGCTCGCTTGCTGATGAAATATGTGAAAGGGAAGACGAGCAGAAAGGCAGCTTTGGGATCTCCAATGTGAGTGATGACTTGCCACGTTTTCTCCTGACTCATCGTCCTCTGCTGGAGACCTTCCGCCATCCAGATGCCCTGCGTGTACACGGCCTCCATGTCTAAAATCCTCCTTTTTAAAAATGAAAACAACTCAAACGCAAATCCTGATTATTTGTTGTTTCTTCAGGGAAGTGCTGCAACAAAGCCGGCAGTACCATTACACCTCCAGTAGGGGGGTGGCGGGGAAAGGGAGACAAAGCCACAACATTTCACCTCGATGAATTTAATTATATTTACATTTAATTTACAAGTAAATCTTTTTTTAGCGGGCGGCGTGATGGTGTGACGCGAGGTTTCAACATATTAAACATATAAATATAATTCACCGTGTTACGATAAATGACCCAACACGACGCGACGCACTTTCGACACGCCCAGGTTTCGTCGCCATACGACATCGCGTCGTTTTACGTAAGGCAGGCGCTCCGGTTTCCTGGCGGAGAAGATGGCGGCTCCTGGACCGGGGGAGTATTTCAGCGTCGGGAGCCATGTCTCTTGCCTCACCTGCTTGGGCCAACGTCTACAGGGAGAAGTGGTCGCGTTTGACTACCAGTCCAAGATGTTAACTCTGAGTATCCTTTGTTTGTTTCGAGCTGCGGGCGGCTTGCTGGCCTGCCTGGCTGCAAGGGCCTGTAGGGTAACCGAAAAATATGTCAAATAGTGATCCGCGCAGGCGTAATTGACGGCAGCCGAGTTGCATATCTTTGTCCGTTTAAAACATCTTCACTTGTGACTTAGCCGCCCATCCTTCTCGCATCCGTTAGAGACACTGTCGGTGTTGCCGGGTCATGTCACGGCTCCGCGCTATCTGCTAAAGGGAGCGCATGTGTTTTGAATCCACTCATTGTATTTTGCCAGACCTCAACATGGATCACTATCTGGCAGCGGATCCGCTCGTAAGGCATCATGGCTGTGTGCTCTCAACAGGCACCGACCGTTGCTAGTGAGCGAGCTAACTGACGTGTAGCGCCCCTCGCTCCGGCTCGCGTGCACAGATTTTTTCTTTACCGTGTGTCGTAGGGGGGGTGGTGGTGGTGGAGGGGGCCGTTACTCGGGAGACGGTAACGGTTATTTTCCAACGGTCGGCGATGAACGGACACCGAGTTCCCTTCCACGCGACCATCAAGTGGCCGTTAGCCTCGGCTAACATGCTAAGTTTCGGTCACACTGCCGCTGCTAGCTCAATTAACGGTATTAGCATTCCCAAGCTCACCAGCTGAGCCTTTTTCTTTCTTTCCTCCTCTCCCTTCTTTTTTTTTTTTTACTATGTCTCACTCGATTCTTGTGGGAATGTGATTCGTGGATGATTAACGGGGTGAATTGTGTCAGAGTAATGTTTCATTTCAATAAGATTGGTAGTGGTTAAAAAGCATCCTGAGCTCTTGACAACCAGCGGTAGCTTGCTCGGTGGACATGTCTACACCCATTCATAAGTGTGTGTGTGTGTGTGTGTGTGTGTGTGTGTGTGTGTGTGTGTGTGTGTGTGTGTGTAAAAGTATTAACATTATTTAGATGGTATGCCGGGTCCCCCTCATGACTTACACTAACCTCAGACTTAACGTGTAGTTGACGCCAAAGCGACCGAGCTGTGTGTGTGTGTGTGGGGGGAGACACCAAATTAAAGTTTAATACAGTGTGGAGGTTTGACAGTTTGCATCAGAGGCCTTTTTTTAATATATATATATTTGTTTAAACGGGTTTAAGTCCAATCCAAGATAAACTGGACTAACATCAGTCAGGATAGAGTTTAGTAAAAATAAAAGTCCAGCAGTATACTAGGGGAAAAACCTGGATATTTATATGAAGCTTTCTTTTGTAGGCCTTTAAATATAGTCTAATTATATTATGGCTCAGAATGAAACAAAGATGAGACCAGAGTGTACATTTAAATTACATTTGGCTTGAAGTTTGAGCCGTTTACTTTTACCACATAGGTCAAACTTTTAAGGTCGTGTGGTCACTGTCACAACAGGTCAAACCCTCTCCTAGTTATATCATCACTTATGTTTATTTTTTCTTTACATCAATTGACCGAATAAATTAAAGATAACTTGGAGTGTATCATTAATATGTAGCAAATTGGTGTAAAGAGAAAGAAGTCTGAAAAGCTGTGCCTGTATTACTGACGGGACAAGTGGGGTAAATGCTTTGGGGCCCTTGTGTCTCACGGATACATACAGATACATTTACAACATGTTCCTGTTAATTTTTGTATATGTTTCTGTATATAAGTTCAGACTTTTGCTGTTTTTCTCTCAAATTTCATCCTGGGACCTCATCTGACTGCAGCCTAGTACCCTTATCAAACCCCCCCTGGTTGAGTTTGTTTTATTAATCAGGCACTTCATCAAATAAGTCAAGCTGTAATGGGGAATTGACTCTAAAGAAAATTAATTTCATAGACTTCTCATTCAAAATCACAGAAAGGGAATACTTCATTTGCTCCTTGATGTATGTAAATGAGCTGTACATCAATTTAAACACATATGCAACATTACTTTATTCATCCATGGTTACGATAGATGGCAGCACTGCCTTTGGTAAGCGCACGCTGTAACAGGCACTACCTTTCACTGTCAGTGTAAGTCAGCCAGTGTTCTCTGTATCTTAAGCCTCTCTGTTCAGTCTAACTGCTGGGGGTCAGATTGCAATAGTCATTATGTGTTTCGATGCATTGCCATGAAGTTGTGTGCCTTGACTTCTTTTCAAAGAATGTGCTTCCTCCAGCGGTAAGCCAAACCTCAACGACGTCATCCTGATCAACTTAGCCTATGTTTCTGATGTGGACATAATAAATGACCGCACTGAGACTCCACCCCCACTAGCATCACTGAATGTTAGCAAGGTAAGTCCATTAACTTTGTTTTTGTCCTTTTACATGTGTCTCTTCATTGATGATGAGTGTAAATGGGAAGGATTAATTTCAGAGCCAGATGAAACACAAGTTATAAACTGTATGTGAATGTGAGGCTGAACTTGAAAATGCATCTAACTGAAAGCTCATCATTTATTGAGCTGTGACTCAATTCAGGGCCTGGATCCCTAAAAGGCTGGTCTATCATAGGATCTGAAAGCTGTGAGATAGATCAGAGTGTGAGCCTTTTCCACAAATGAGTGTAGCTTCACAAAGGCCAAAACTAATGATGCGTTCAGGCGCTGTACTTCCAATTTGGGCAAGATAAGCCTGTCAAATCTTCCCTGGCGTTGTCCGTCTGTGATGATTCTGTCTAGAAATATGGACTAGTTAGGATCCAGCCCCTGAATTGGGACACAACAGCAGGAAAAAAAAACTTAATGTTTTCAGATGGATCTTTTTAACCTTGCTAAAATAAATTAAATTTGTCCGTGTAAAGTACACCTTGTGATTAACTGGTCACCTATTCCTGGTTCAAAGCTGTCGAAGCGAATAATGTTTGACATTAAGAATGCCTTTTTGGTCTGATTAACTCTTCACAGCTTGCCAATCGAGCACGGACAGAAAAGGAGGACAAGCTGTCCCAAGCCTATGCAATCAGTGCTGGGGTTTCTGTGGAGGGCCAACAGCTATTCCAGACTATTCACAAAACGTAAGAACTTCACACTATTGCATGGTCCACAAGGTGGAGGAGGTAGTCGCCAGCCCTGCTCAGTGTTTCACAGTGAAGATCCAAAGTATCCATACATATGTGTCAGACAATTAAATAAACACTGTCTATGTTGTTAAGATGAAATTATGCTGATATTCAGAAAGAGAATCAAAGACAGTCAGAGACTGTTTAAAGTAGACCCAAGAACATTAACACCTGCTCCAAAATATGATTCTCCATCATAATCACTCCAGGTAGTGAGTCCCATGGCAGTAGAGTGGGACCTTATCCCATTAGAACATAATATGAACACAGCCCAAGACTGACAGTGTCCAAACTAATTGTGCTCATATTGAGGAAGCTTTGCCTCCTTTTTATTTGTTCTGACTGACTTGACTACTTCACCTCTTTTCCACTTTTAAATCCATCAAAGACAAACTCATATTCCAGATATCTCATTTCTTCCTGTATAACATTTTATTTAAATAAAATCCTTTCAGGTGTCAGGTTTTGGGTGACAAGAGCTGATTCAAGACCAGTTTAAATAGGGGTATAAAGACAGAAAGGTACACTATAGATGTAAAACTAAATGTTGCTTTTAATGACCACACTATATCCCACAGTCAAGAAACAGCTTGGTTTTAATTCCTGATCTCGAAGATAAATAACTTCAGTAACACAGAAAAACAAAGTTTAAAGTTTTTTTTGTTTTTTAGACAACAAAACAGTAATTATTTCCTCCGTCTGTCCTGTGGCCGTCTGAAAAAGTTAATTAAACTTTGTGTCGAATGCACATGTGTGACATGGATGGTATCCGATGTTAGTCTCAGATATCTGATCAGACCCTATTTTAGCCCCAGATCAGACTGTTATTGGACACCTGTATGGGTGTTTCCCTACTTTGTGGACAGAGGCAACTATAGTAAGTTGTAGCTGGTCACGCCATGATTAAATCTGTCTTTTTTTAAGAGATGTGCATATTTCTTGTTACTTGTGGAGTAGTTTGTCTTGTAAAATCCTATTTATTTATTCTTTCTCTTTCCCCCAGTGACCAATTCACTCATTACGAAACTTATCTATTGTGAGATCTAGTTTCACTTTCATTTAGTTACAACCCATATGACAAATATCTTTGTCAATTGTAGTTTTATCTATGCAATGTATTTGACATACTATTAGTCATGTTATTGGATACTGTGTGTGGACATCTGCCAGTTATAACCAAGTCTATGGAAACTGTTTAGCTGAGAAAGTGGAAAATTAATGTGAGGAAAACCAGCACGAAAATCCACAGTCCACGCCTTTCCAGTCATGTTACATTGTTTGCTTCACTCACAAAACGTCTGCTCAGCTGCTAAGATGATGTTTGCTTTTTCTTTGCAGCATCAAAGACTGTAAATGGCAGGAGAAGAACATTATTGTGATGGACGACGTCGTAATCTCGCCGCCTTACCAGGTTGAGAACTGCAAAGGCAAAGAGGGAAGCGCTTTAAGTCATGTACGCAAAATAGTAAGTATGCTTTATATCTATACAATATTTCACCAACAACGATCTAAAACGAAATTCAATTAACTGTCAGAAATGCAGCAAATCGTCACAATGGGAACCTGGAAGCAGAAACAGTCTTAGGATGGTTGACATATGTCAGTGTTTTTGAATTTTAAAACTTGGACACTCACTAAGCCACGTAGGTGTTTGAACTTGTGTAGCCTGATTAGACCTCTTTTTCAGGACAATGTGAGCATGTATCTTCCTCGCTCTCTGTGTCAAAGCCATTGTACGGTCCCTGCCAACACTTAAAAGCAGGGAAAAGGTTAAAGTTTACCACAGCGTCTGCTGCTGTTTGGCTATCAGCCAGTAGAGATTCAATGCCACACCTGCCATCTGCACTCCATTTAACTGAGTTCCTGCACACATGCCACTATGTTAACACCCCAAGGTGTGAAGTGATGCACAGCCATTGGTGCATAGATCTTGGTGAAGTTACGTTATTTCCTGCATAACTTTACTTGGTTGTACGTCTTGAAATTAAATTCACCCGGTTATCTTTGTTTTTTCGGTGTGGAAATCATTAACTTAGTTCAACGGAACCCCAAAATGGAGAAGATATTGCCACAAAACGCACTTTTGAAATGTGTGTGCAATAGTGCGGTGTGCTCAAAACTACTTTGTACGATGTGTCGACCACGTCGGAGTGTTTCCAGGCATTTTTTTCAGACACTTTTCATTCTTGCATTCATAGTATTAGTGTGCACTAATGTACACATGAAAAGTGACAAACTTGTTTTAAGGTAAAAGCTAAAGAAAGAAGCCCTGCGTAGTCTCACACCTGGCCTACCTGCACAAGTACTTAACTGTTTGAATATTATATATCATTCTGTTTACTTTGAGACAAGAGATTTGTTTCACGGTTAGGTGTTGCTCTCGGTACAATGACAGCATGAGGTTAAAATCATCAAAGTTTATCGGGAAGCCCCAGCTGGTATATCGGGCAGCTTCAAGTGCTCATTGTTTAGATATGTATGTTATAGGGTTTGTCTTTTACAGAATCTGTGTCCATATTGTTCATAAATGTTTTGTCCTTGCAGGTTGAGAAACATTTTAGAGACGTGGAAAGTCAGAAGTCCATGCAGCGTTCACAAGCACAGCAAACACAGAAGGACTCCACTTTATCTTCTTGAGTTGGCAGTGTGGGTCGGCCGGGGAAGGCGACGCGGGTGGTTTTGTTCCCACTGCCAGACTAAGTCGGCATTCCTTGTCCTCAGTCTGAGACCACAAGGAGGAGCGCTGAGGGCCCTGGATCCAGAAGATCAAAATACCATTAAATGAAAAAGACAAAAAAGAAAGAGGAAAGATTAAATCTTAAATTAGACTTTATAAAGAATAATTTAAACATGAACCATAAAGCAACCATAGTTTCCTTAACTAACTTGTCTCATTCTGCCCCCACTCCTCCCCCCTGTCCCTGAAACCTTTTTCTTTTTCCACCCTCCTTCCTTTGCCTTCAGTTCCATTTCAAAAAGAGAAAACTAGAGCAGTCAGAAAGGCTTGTTAGCTTTATTTTCTGTCATTGTTTCCTTTTTTGCTGTATCCATGTTCTACTGTCTGTATTTTCTGTATTTTAAACAAAATGTGACTTGAAATGCCACACTTTAAAGGACATTTTCTAAAATAAAAGTAACAAAAATTCTGACTGTAATACTGTAATTTTCAACAGCTTTTTAATGGTCTAATGAAGAATGAATTAACTGATCTATGCAATCCCTTTCTTTGTTGAGATATTGAGATAATAGGAATCGCTGAAAATATGTGTCAGCTGTGGGACATGCAAAGGGGTAAAACACTTAGTGTGCATATTTGTGGTTTGCTGGGAAACGTGACAATCCCAGTCGTCCTTAACTGTCCTCTGGGTGACGGATCAGGCTGCCACATCGTCCACGTTTTTATGGACAATGCTCAGGTTTCTTTTCAGGGATTGTTTGGTCGCCTGATTGAGATCCATCCGTGTAACTACAGGGAACTGAAGCCATCACTGTTTCAAATTAATTATTTAAATGTCTTAAGCCTCTGGTTGCTCTAAAGCTGCTTGATGACATTTACTGCTGTCCTCTGGGCGACAAAGAGCACCTGACAGTAAATCCGGACTATGAATTTTTATTTAAATACGTAGTTTACAAAGTTCAAACTAATGTAGCTGCACTTGGAAAATACTTGAGAAGAGCAGTGATTTCTGTGTCTTTGAGTGGAAGTACAGCAAAGATTTAAGGTAGGCTGGTGTGGTTTTATGTGGTTTGTTCACCGTTAACTTGTGATTTAAAAGTAGGTCTAAGAATTATTTTCAGTTTTGTCTGTAAAATGTCAGAAAATGGTGAAAAACGCTCATCGCAATTCCCTAAAGATCCAGTTGAGTAAATCAAATATCTTGTTTTGTCAGACAAACGGTACAAAACCCCAAAAATATTGAGTTTATTTTCATAGAGGACACAGAAAACATGAAAATGGTCATATTTGAAAAGCTGGTTTGATTAAAAAAAAAAATCATTTTTAATTTACAGAAGATACTCAGACATAATTTTGAGGTCAGTCATTACATTGGGACAGATTAAAATCATGTTACTAATTAAAACCAATGTCCTCATTCCCATAATCTGTAACAAGCTGATTCCCTCTGTGACTCAAAAGATTTAGTTATGAAATATCCATATAATCTTATGTAATGTGATGTTGAATGCTAAGATAAAGTAAACAGGAAAAAGTAAAACCTGTCTGCAAACACAGTAACAGATGTAAATCCTTACTTTAGGAAAGAGTCCAAAACAGAGCAGGTTGGTTCCTCAGATATGGTCATGTTTTGTGATTATCTGTTTAAGCCCATAATCCCCTCTCTAATCAGGAATATTCAGTATCTGCTCATAGTGAATTTACTGAAATGACATCAGTATTCTGCCATTGAAACAGGTTCTTTTGGTATTGCTCAGAGGGAAATGCATACAGGAGGGTAACCAGGCCTTTCAGCAGGAGTGATGAGACTGATCTAAGTTGAAGATGCCTCTCAGTGGCTGCACGATGCTCTGTGTGCTGCCTCTTCTCCTGAACACGGTGTTGGGCTTCAAGCTGTGTCCCAGCCACTGCCTGTGCTATGAATCCTCTGACCTGGTGGACTGCCGGTCTCGAGGTCTGGTGTTGGTCCCTCCCAGTGTCCCCCATGGCACCTGGCTGCTGGACTTGAGTGGGAACAAGCTGACGGAGGTATGCACCAGATCTTTCATAGGGTTGTGGTCACTCAAGATCCTCCTGATGTCCAACAACAGCATCCAAACTCTGCAGCCACAGGTACCCAAAAACTTAGCATTCACTTTTATTGTGTATAAATATATATTCTGTGCTCAATACTTTGGTTTAGACCAGACTAAGTATCATGTTATTGTTGCAGCTTTTGGAGGGGGGACCGATCTATACTTATATACTTACACTTAATATATAATTTTTAATACATGGTAGTCCACTCTTTAAATAGGCACCATATTTTGTATTCAAGTTGTCATTAAGTTGATCTGTGTATATGAAATTTTAATGTAGAAAGTGCTAACCATTAACTAAAGCTGTGAAATAGGGCTGCAACTAATGATTAGCTTCATAATTAATTATAGATAATAAAAAATATAGATAATTTGTCAGAAAATGGTAATAAATGCCTGCACATGTTCTCAGAGCCCAAGCTGAGGTGTTCAATTGCAGTTCAAAACCAAAGATTTTCACTTTACAATCATATAAAGGTAGGGGAAGTATTCAGATCCTTTACTTTAAGTAAAAGTACAAATACAACACAGTGAAAATACTGTACTACAGTCCTGCATTGAGAATGTTACTGTAAATATAATCATTAAAATGTACGTCACTCAATACTCAATGCAGAAAAATGTCCCCTGTGATTGTTATACTATTATTATTATTACTCATTATTATATAAATGTAAAAGTAGGACCTAATTTTTAATTACTTTGTGCAACTTTTATATTATTTTCATTATTTATTAATGTGATTATTGTTTTCTCCATTAACCAATTCATTTAGTTTGTAAAAATTCTGAAAATAGTGAGCAAAGTAATGCCGTCACAACTACCCGAACCCATCTTTCTATTGCTTGTTTTGTCCAACCAACAATCCAAACCTCAAAATAATTAAAAATACATTTAAAGTATTAAAATAATAAAAATATAACTACTAAATAACAAAAGCTGTTAGATAGAGGTATCTTTATGAAGAAAAATGTATAATATTTCCCTCTGAAATATTTCCCACATTCCACTTCTATATAAAACCAAGAAAAGCAGCAAATGTTTGTCACTTTTTCCTGATTAATGAGTAAAAGGATTGATCGATTATCAAAGTTGTTGCCGAATATTTTTTGTCAAATGACTAATGGATTACTTGTTGATGAATGTAGTACAAAGGACAATATTCTCATCTGAAATGTAGAAGAGTATAAACCAGTAACTACCATATAATAGTAATACTCAAGTAAAGTACCTCAAAATTGTACTTAAGTACAGTTAATGAACTTTTCACCACTGTTTTTGAGACATGAATTCAGCATTAAGTCCATTTTCTGTCCTCTTTCATTTCAGTCTCTGTCATCCCTGGAGTTCCTGGAGAGGCTGGACTTGAGTTTTAACCAGCTGCGTTGGCTCCCTCAGGACTTCTCCCAGAGTCTGTCCTCCCTGCAGGAGCTCCGGCTGGACCACAACCTGCTGCAGCACCTGGACTCTGCTTCACTGGGTGAGTTTAAAAACCTGAGGAAACTGGACCTCAGTTACAACCGCATCCGGGCGATGGACGTCAGGGCTTTCAGCGGCCTGTCTCGACTGAGCCTCCTCGACCTGGAAGGAAACAAGCTGAACGTGCTTAAAGACGGCCTGTTGAGCAGGCAGCAAAGCCTGGAGGTGCTTCTGCTGGGCCACAACAACATCTCAGCGATCGAGACGGAAGCTCTGGCTCCTCTGCGGAGTCTGACTTTGCTGGGCCTGCAGGGAAACCAGCTGCAGCACATCAGGTTCAAGACCTTCCTGAAGCTCCAGACCACCACAACCCACCTTCAAATGTCCTCCAACCCTTGGACCTGTGACTGTGAGCTGCAGCGCATCTTCGCCAAGATCCATCGCGTTCGACATCTGCTGGTGTACGACTACAAGGACATCATCTGTCATGCTCCTGCTCAGCAAGCCGGGAGCTCCCTGGCGTCGCTGGACAGCCAGCTGTGTATCACTGAGACAGCATCAGTGCTTGTCATCACCATCACGGTGATGCTCGCTGTGATTGGCGCCCTGGTCAAAGCAGAGCACAACCGTAAGAACAAACAAGCTGCCAGTGATGCAGAGTCAGATGGACAAGAAAAATGATGTGTTTTATTCATGACCAGGATGTCTGGGACTGAGGTGTGGTCCCTGATGCCTGGTATTGGACATTGTTGCATAATAGATTGTAGCCAACTACACAGTATCATGTTTCATCCAGCCCCTAGACCACATGATCTGACTTCATTTTATATTTAGATTTCCTTTAAAGCTTTCTTTAATTTACTCAATTTTCTGCTATATCTGGTGTGGCAACCCCTGTAGCAGAAGGCAAGTACAGAATAGCCCTTTAAAACTCATTTAAATGTGCGTATCTTTTTTAACAGTCGCCCAGTATTCAGTTTGAATACCTCAAGGTCTCTAACTTGAAAACAGGATCCCTATACAGCCAAGAAACTTCTTTCTATAAATGTGGGTGTGGTGGTTAGTACAGGTTACTGACGGTACATCTTCAAACATTTTTGAAATTCCCCATCATTTGACATCTCTGAAACCATCTAGCCACATCTCTGTCTCTTCTGATGACGTCCTTTGGAATTTGAAAAACTGGTTGTGTTCCAGTATCTGATCTTTCTTGTAGGTGATGAACTTACTAACCTTTTTATTTTTGGCTGTGCAGTAATACAAGTGATGGCAATGGTCACACCATCATGGATGGACTAATAAGTGGTAATTAAGTCTGATACTAGCAATGGACATTTGGCTCAACCCTCCATTTTATTTTATTATATATTGTAACAATATTAAACTTTATCATTACAACAATGGTAAAAAAAAAAAAGAAAAGAAAACTAATCTAACTATTCTCAGCCAGAACTGAACAACCTGACGATTTAACATCTACACTGAAACAGTTTATTGGCAACAGAGAAACAACTGCATAAATAAGTTAATTCTGGCTTGCACATATGAATGACTTATTAATGCAAATTTAGTCTCAAGAGAAAACCGTTGCTACTTAATCGTATTGTTTTATACTCAGAGGTGTTTTTAATAATTTGTCCAGCACACTTGTTTCAATGAGGTCAGGCTCAGTAATAGAAAGTCCTGTCAGTATAATACAACACCATAAACTATATCCTCCAAAATGACCATACAGGAACACCTCTCCAAAACAAAAACTGAACATAATAACCTTCATTAAGGCAGGATTTATTGCAGGACTGGATTGGACGATATAGATATTTAGCTCCAAATCCAATTTAGTCTGAGGCGTCGGTTACATTCAGCCTTTCATCCTGTGCAAAACTGACATGGTTTTATGGAAAGTTGAGGTGGTCATAGATAAATCATCATTACCAGTACTGCAGTTTAATTACAGTTTAAACAATAAAGTGAAATGAGTTATTGTAATGATCAAAATACTCAAACATTGACAGTAATCCTCAGAACTTTGTGCACCATCATGTAACTAAACAAAGTCATTTCATATAAAAGTATAACTATTTACACAGAATTAACAGCTGTGCTTATTAAGTTTAATGAATTTCACATGAATGCAAGTTGAAAGCAAGTGTTTATCACCAAATGGCCATTCCACAGACAAGACAGCATAAGTTAAATTTTCCCTTTATTTGCAAAATATTTAAACCATATACTGTAAAATATTATCAAATCATTTAAGACTATAATTTTTGGAGTAAAAGGTATTCCTCCTGTAGGTATAAAGTACTTATACTCAGTGTCATGTTTCAGAGCGCAACAAAATGTAAACACGAATCTGAATAAATTATTAAATTGCTAAAAAGGAAGCTCGTGTTGTGTTCTTTTTCTTGCAAAAGTTACCAACTGGTAGGTAAAGACAATCGACGCTGCTTACATCAAACAGTCTCAGCTTGGAGTGTTTAATATCCTGAGAGGTCACCGAGCAACGGCAGCTTTCAGTACAAAGTCGGGCTGTGACGTGAAGGCCATCAGTCTCATCCTGCGCAGACACCTCGGTCTGTAAAAAGTTCTCTGTGAGAGCGCAAGGGTTCAACCGTCGGTGGCCAGGATCAACACAGCGCCGAAGATGCCCACGTTATGTCCAATCAGCTTCATCTGGTTCCAGAACTCCACCTTGCGGGTGTGGTGCCAGTAGCCCAGGTTGCCGTCGATGAGCAGGATCACCAGAGGCAGGACGGTGGCCAGGATCTGTGCGGCCAGGCGGATGTAGCAGCCGGACAGGAAGGCCAAGGCCAGCACCCCGAACAGCACCTCCAGCAGCATCAGCGTGATCTCTCCTCCCACGATGTGGTTTAGATAGGCCTGCCTGTCCTCTTTGCTGTGCTGGAGGGAGTACACCTAGTGGGGGGAAAGTGGTACTGCGTCATTTAAAATGACACTGAAAACAGGCTTTGATTTGTTTTGACTTAAATAAAGTATTACATGTGACGATGTGACTCATTTGACATATGCAGAAATGAAGCCTTATTCATATAAATGATGATTATCTGGTTTGTACATATTGACTCCAAGTAGGTCTTTTTTATATTTAATGATCACAAGAAGAATTGTGATCTTTAACTTGGACTGTTAGGACAATATCTGCAACTAATAACCATTTCATTATTAATTAATCTACTTATTTCTTTCTTGATTAATAATTTAATCTATAAAATCAGCTTCAGTTTCTCAGAGCCCGATCTGACATCTTTAAATATCTTCTTCTGTCTGAGCAATAGTCCAAAACCCAAAGATATAGAGTCTACAGTGCTATAAAACAGCATATGATCACTTGGATTAAAGCTTCAGTCAGTCACTAAATGTATCCTGTGACTGTTCGTGTCAGAATCTCCTACTGAGGCCAGCCACATGCAAATACTCCATAAAACTGACTAGATCTTACCATGCAGATGAGGTACACTCCCAGGAAAACCTGTCCAGTAGACTGCAGGGATCTGCTGCGAGGTTTCTGTCTGTATACCTCTCCCGCCCCACTCGCCAGAACCATGAAGCCTCCGATAATGGCCAGCACTCTGGAATACATTCGTACCTGCAGGGCAGCAATGATCAGGCTGTAATACGTTTCTACTATAATCTCTGACGAAACCATCTACTTTCAAACTTCTACGGTGGCCTAGAATCATTTTGTCACTCGTGCGTGACACAGATCTGATTTCAATATTTCACCACTAATCTGGGCCACTTTTGAACGTGTTTCTATATCTGATTCTGTGGCAATTTGAACTCTGGCCCAAACAGTCAGAATTCAGCAGGTGAGACTGCATTAGAAATATTGCTTCATTGCCAACTAAACCAGAAGTGTTTAAAAGCCCATTAAAAGAGATGCTCATTTGAAGAGTTCAATGCAGTAGCAATGTCACTGTAAAGAACCTTTAAATTAACATCTGAAGAAGCTTTGAATCTATGATCAGGTTTGATAACGATCGAGGACATTTCTATAAAGTTTGGTCTCATTTTCTAATTTATATAAACAAACAGAATAGCAAATAAATATTTTAATTTATTTTATTTACATTTTTACTTTTAGTGTGTATATATGTCATATTTTATTTGTTTGGTTAATCTAATTTTAATGGTACCAGACTACTTGTATGTGTGCTTGTTCTGTTATCTATTCTTCAAATATTTACTGGGCAAAAAACTTTAATTACAACAACTTAAAACAAATATTCCCCCTGTTGTTGACACTCAAATCACATAATATAAATGTACGTTTGTCATTACTAAAACATTAAGATAAATATGTCCTGATCGTTATCAGTTAAGCATCTGGTTGGCCACATCAAAACCTTGATACTGCTTACAAAACCAAACCAGAGGAAAGGCCAACCTGCAATACTATAACTGATGTTAGAAAAACAGTAACACTAAACAAAAAGGAAGTTGCAGGGAGTCCGGAGAAGATGATGCTCCGTGTTCAGAAGCACACGAGTAACTGAACAGCAGCTTTGTTGCTATAAACCGACGGTGACTCACCTTAAGCCAGTCCCCGTAGTACACCTGCTCTCCAATATACGCCGCGTAAGTGCTGACGACCAGTTGTATGGCAGTGGCCATTGCAAACCACCTCCTCTTCACCCCAAATGACATGAAGCTGGCGCAGAGCACTGCTGCCCCCATGTCCACATACAGGTATGGTACATGGATGTCTGGCTTCCTGGAGATGATAATGAATCAAAAGAACTTTAAATAAAACTCTGTACTGTTTTTCATTTCTATGGCTACTGCTTTATTTTTAATTGCCCGATGTATATTGTGTATCGTAGAGGGAGGCAAACACTGTACATTGCATTGGGATGCTTCTGCTGCGTTGAATATAAACTAACTACTGATCATTTTTTGTTAACAATTGATCTATAAACTGTTGTGATTGCTCATTTATAGTTATATTAATAATACAGCAGAGCAGTTGCTCAATATTGTTGTTTATAATCTCTCGGATTAAATATAATATCTAAATGAATGATAGCATTTTTAGAAAATCTGCTGCTGTATAAAATCTTAGATGCTTTTTATTACAGGATTTTGTCCAATCTAAATAATTATTTTGACAACAGCTTTTTTTTACAGTATATAATTCATAATCATGTAATTGCAGATTAATTGTTTTTTTCTGTTTCACAAAAAAATCTACATTTCAATCCCAAATCGGCCCTTCATGAGGGACAGAGGAATCTAAATCAATTTGAATTAAAGGATCTACTACTGTTCCTTTAATTTATTTCCACATCAGGCAACCCAAAAGCAAATCCCAAAGTGTTGTAAAAGAGCTGTCCAGAAGTCAATCACCTTAAAGGAGGCTACTGTGTTTAATGGTAAAGGATGGAGAAACCACCTGCAACTATCTGCATTTATGAAGCTGTAAGCAGCACAAGAACCCAACTCACTGTCAAAACAACTCCAAAATAGGTTAGAGAGCCCTTACAGCACAACACCAAGTAAAAATATTACTGCTCTATTTGAGAGGCAAATTACCAAGTGAGGTATGATAAAGGCTGTACATCCTCTCCTTACATGTTGCTATAATTACAGGATAATTCAGAGGGGTGTGGTACTCTAAGTAAGACCAACCCACCACACACTGAAACAACACACGCCCAGTGTACATAAGAGATTAAAACCACCATTACTACACAGAGAAACTCCAGCCTGTGGCCTGTCCGACTGAAAATTACAGAGCAGGCTAAAACACAAACAGGTCTTTTTTTTAATTTAAACAACTCCACATGGCTGCAACTTTCTGCCTGAAGTCTACTTATAAACTACAACCCCCATTAGCTGGGTTGGTTATCAGGTTTAACATCTTTAATAAATAAAAGGAAAAAAAAAACTACACCTGCCTAAACAACAAACAGCTTCTATAATTATCTTTAAAAATAAAATCTTGATGTTTGATGGTGCGGTTAGCTGCTCATCGTTAGCTACTGTTAGCTTCCCTACGGTGGCCGTCTTCAGCGCTCTCGCTTTTTACCTTTTAGAGTCCGCTCGTTCGGCAAACAGCATCAACATGCTGAAGCAGTTCCAAAACCCGAACCGGGTTAAAATAAACGCTCCCAACTGGCTGAGAAACCTGAACGTCTGTTTCCTACTGGGAGCTGCCATTGCTGCTGTGGGACGCCTATCCTCCGACAACGCTGCGGTTGCTCAAATGACTTCCGGCGACGATGCGATGTGCGTGTCGTAATAAAAGCACGCATCGTTCCGCCGTGTAGAAGGTAGCGTCAATTCGAACTACGATGCTCTTGTTTTGAAAAGAGTTTGTGCGCTACGGTCCAGGCGTCTTCCTATTGGCTGACAGATCTAGGTTGGCGGGGCAGTGTCGTTCAAGGACGCAAGAGAAAAGAGAAGAAAGTTCGACACCGCCCTCTACAGGAGAAAGTAGATCATTACACATATATTGTAAGGACATTGGAGGAAATAATGTCTTTGCCTGCTGTCTAACCATATTATTTTCTTGCATGTGGCTAAGGACAGGTCCAAACGACCCTGTTCTACTCAAAAAGCTAAAAGATTTGACCACAGAAATTGTGTGTAATACTTACAAACAACAACCATATTTGATACTGCTTTAATTTATAGATGCATTAATGTGACCACATGCACCAACCCCAAAACACTTTCAGTAGCCACTGAAAAAGTTACGTTTTCTGTCTTGATATAACAAATTAAATATATTTTTACACATTTTATAGCCACACACAAAGTCTTCCCTACAATGACAGGATTATAATTCTGGTGGGAAAAATACAAATCTAGTTGTTCATATTTTTGAGACACTTTAGAATTTCGACTCTCATTAGTATATAATGGATTTGTAATTTTAGAATTTGTGTAACTTTTTTTATTGGTTCATTTAACAGCGACATTGCACATTAATATGTAATAATGTAAATGCACCACAGTTGGCAAAAAGGCTGTTTTTCATCTGAGGTCCCTGGACGGATGTTAAAAGAAGAATATAGGAATATAAGATTAACATTACGAAAGTTAATAAAATAAATTATGAGCATGCAGAGCCAAACGCTGTGTTATACTACACTGTCAAGTACTAAATAAAACATTTAATGCACAAGCACATAGTAAAAGACAAGACAATGTTAATAGAAATATGCACTAAATAAGGGAAAATATGTATCTGTAGAATGTAAATTCCTCAGGTGATTAAAACCCACAAACTCCCTGAAAACAATTTAAAGTACAGCACAGTGTCTCCAGTGGCAGCTGTGGTCCATAACAAATTCCCAGAGCCAAAGGATCTTCACTTTGCTGTTTCCCTGTTCCAAACGACAGTCCAGAAATTAAAGATATTCAGTTTACAATAATACTGAGGTAACCATTTGAAAGTAGCCCTCACTGTCATCAGAGTCGACGAAACATCCTGTTTGACAATGAAAGTGATTCAGACTAAAACAGGACAGATCAATCGGGAGGGGCGTCTTTCGTCAGGTGTTCAGTGACACCAGGGCCGGCTCTAGCCCATTTGGTGCCCTAGGCGAGATTGACTGTGACTGTGTGGCTGTACAGGACTGTAGCTGTTTGTTTTTCCTGAATCAGCCAAGATGCACTGGGAACAGAAAGTAAAAATGAGGAAGAACAGTAAAGCATTTTTGCTTATGCAGAAACATAAATAAAGTTGCATTAAGCGTTTTCATGGTTCATTCATGACTCAGATTCTACACGTCATATATTTTATTTTATGAATAAACATGAATAATGTTGGAGCCAATCTCGGCGCTCCTGTTTCCACGTGTAGTTTGTCTAATGTACAGAATTACAGTCATGCAACTGTTACATGTGTACATTAGTGTGTGTGTGTGTGTGTGTGTGTGTGTGTGTGTCTCTCGCTCTCTCCTCCCCAGTCCTGCAGGTGAGAGGTTGAAGATTGGCTGCCAGTCTGTGAAAGGAGCCGTGGATTGGCGCACAATCCGGCCAATCAGAGACGGAGGGACCTTTGAAAAGCCTCTCTCTTGTTTTGCTCTCTCTCTCTCTGACTTTGCTTTGTTGGACAGGAAGGTTTGTGGTGGGAACTAGGGACTGGGGTAAGACTGGGGTACCCTCTACATCTACACATGTAGAAAGACCATTGTTATCACATCAGGTTATGGGTTGTTGCCACTGTTTTATTTTTATTATTTTCAGAAGCATTTGTAGGCAAGACAGTCAGGCCTTTTTGTTTCCTTTTTTCTTTTCACACAGATAAGGTCGAGCAAGGCCCTTCATGAGTGTACTTTGTTTGTTTTATTTGGCATGAACCCCACAGGTCCCCTTGACAGCTTCAACAAATTTAGCAGCAACATTTGTTCTTAATCTTTCAGAAAACAAATATATTGGATATTTTGACGCATATTCTAAACTTAATTAACCTTATTTTTCTAAACAAAGCTGTAACAGCTGTTGTATTTTAGCATTACACGCACCTCCAACCTGACTTGACTGTCTCATGACCTCATGGGGGTTTTGTATGCCTAAACTGCCTTTGTTTAAATACATGTAATATACTGCCCTGAATTTTGGACAAAGTTTTTTCATCAACATGTTGAGAATGTCTAAACAATCCTATCATATCACAGATAATATCACTCAAAAATTAACAAATATATAAAACCGATTCATTTGGTTTCATTCACAATTTTATTAGTTTGTGTGAATCATAACCATATATGGATTAATGGGAGGGATGTAAAACCCAACTTCACATACACAAACACAGATTTTAAGGTGCAGTATTTCAGAAAAGAACAGATCCTTAAAACAGTGAAACAATAAAATGTAACGGCAGATAAAAAAATTAGAAAGCAGTTCAAGATCTCAGAGGCCCCGCAGTATCATATTGGAGCTCAGTGATACATGTTGGGGCTAAGCCATTGTGCTTATTTATACATGAGGACTAAGATTTTATTGTTTGATTTTCTGACACAATAGAGGGAAAATATTTTACAACAGGGTTTAGTGCAGGGTCTTTAGTGTGCTTCAAAAGTGGAAACATGAAACTTACAACTAATCAACAAAGACAGATGACTAGTGCCTAATGATATAAACTAGATGAGGTCCAGGAACGGAACTAAGGAAGAGACTCAGTAAACTGATCAGGAGAGCGAGCTCTGTCCTGGACTGTCCTCTGGACTCTATAGAGGAAGTGGGTGAAAGGAGGATGTTAGTGAAGCTGACATCCATCATGGACAACAACTCTCACCCCCTACATGACACTGTGGGGTCCCTGAGTAGCTCCTTCAGCAGCAGACTGTTACACCCTCGGTGTAAGAAGGAGAGGTTCTGCAGGTCTTTCATCCCTGCCGCTGTCAGACTCTACAACACCTGATCAATGTTGTAGTTTCTTTTTCCAATAACCACCACTACTCACCATAGCTTGTATATCTGTCTTTTATCAGTATTTATTTTTTCACTTCAATTTCTTACCATGTACAATATTATTTATACTATGGCCACTTTACTTTTAGTACTCCTTTTGCCCGTCTTTGCAATTGTTTATTTGTCCATTTGTTTGTCGTATATGTTTAAGGACATTTCTGTCTGTTCGTTGTGTTTGCTCATTCTATTTTATTTCTGTAGTGTATATTACACATCTTTTGCTTCTGTCTTGCTGCTGTGACGAGCAAATTTCCCCATTATGGGATGAATAAAGTATAATCTAATCTAATAAAAAATGATCCAAGTTTAGGAAAATAAAGGTCAGCACAATAGCATCAGCAATTTGTTTGCTTGTATGTGTTTATTTTCCCTACACAAATCAAATTAATTCAAGTTTGTGCCACTCTTTTTCTCTGGTTATCCTTGTCCCACCTGCAGTGCCACCCCCCCTCCCGTTTGAAGGGAGTTAAATCCTGCACTCACCCAACAGCAGATACTTAGCAGTATGACCCGGCTTCATATCTACATTGTATCTACATTGTATCTGCTCAGTCTAAATTGCACTTGCTTGCCAAACGGACTTGATAGGCAACAATAGGCAATAAATGCAATGGTCCGCTCAGTAGTCCAACCACCTTCACTGTCATCTGGCTGCACTCCTGTTAGAAACCACTGTGGAATGAGGAACTTTTCATTAATTATATTCCTTAACTGGTCTTAAAAAAACTCTAATGAAGTCCAGACTGTCAGCTCTGACTGACACTTAAATAACTGAGTGAGTGAATAATTACACACTTAATCTGTGAGGTTCTTAAAGGGCCTATGAACCTCTCAATGTTACATATAAACACATTTTGATAAAAAAAAAAAAAAAAGTCTTCGTCTATGAATGCTAATGAAGCGCTCTCTGGGAAATAAATAATGATTTGGATGCAACAGTAACGTCATTGGAGTTCTCTTTTATCTTCAGTGGGAACCTGTAAAAGCAGATTAATAGAGGAAAAATTTAATAACTGATTAGAAACTTATCAGAGTTCATGAACATTATTAACATACTTTATGTGAGTAATTGTGAGTTTGTGACAGAGGTGGACCTTACTTTTTTATTGTATGCTACTTTATACTTCTACATATAAACTGTATATAAAACAGTAAAAACAAGCTCCACCTGTAATATTGTAAACCTTTTCGTCATAACGAGAACTTTTACTTCAGTAGGATTTTAAATGCGGGACTTTGACATGTAACAGAGTAGTGTTACATTGTTGTATTGGTACATGTACTTTTGATTTATGGAGTAGTACCATAAAACCCCAGAGCCATCTGCTTCCTGTAGTCATAATGGATGGACTGAGAAAATGTTTTCTCATGCAGAATGTTTTTGTGAATTATAAAAATAAGCTTTGTGTCATGCAGCTGGGAAGAATATTGTACATTATGTCAGTGGACATAATATGTGCACAGTCTCGTTGAAACAATGACATACTCACTGTGATCAGTGAGGAGAGTTTTGTCCAATGGCAATGAGGAAAGTAAGAAAAAGATTATGTGAAATAGATTTAAATTATATAATTAAATGAAGACAAATGATTGATTACTAATACTCAGGAGTAAATAATGACAGTCATAAAAGGCTTCATAATAAAACAAATATATTTTATTTTTCATTAGAAAAAAAACTTACTGTTTGCAGCTCTGAATCCTGAAATACAGATGAGACATTAAAGTATTAGAAGTTAAATCAGAATGTATGACAGGACACAAAATAAAACACATTTATAGGAAGAAATTCCTCATGAATGTCACAGATCTCTGCTCTGAATAAAAAGGAAGGAGAGCAACTCTTTCACTTAGTATATAAGTACGTCTGCTGAGGACCTCTGTGTTCTTTTGGCAGTAAAGTTACTGAACATGTTAAATCCAGAGGAGTAAAAATGGCTTCACTCACCATTATTGTTCCTTCTCCAGATGAAGAGTCCAGTGATGTGCCAGCAGCAGCAGTCCTACAACAACTCCAATAACAGCACCAGCAGGAAACTCTGAGGGAGAAACTGGAGCCAAAACAGAACATTCACACTTTGTCTCTCCCACTGGAAGGAGATAAATATGTTTAGTTTACAGGATTCACTTTAGTATTGAAGTATGAGGAGCAGATTGTGTGACAGTAAAGACAGTAAAGTCAGAAACAGAATGTATATCAGTCACATGAAAAGTATAGTTCTGGATTCCTTTGACACTTACATGTGTTTGAGAGCTCAGAGCTAAGAATCTTGTTTCCCACTTACATGCTTGTGTGTTGTACTGATGTCACTGTGTCCCCAGATATTATTGAGGACTTTGAAGAGTACAACGTTATCATAACTGATAAAAATGACGGCCAAAACTATGAAAATATGACTCAAGTTGTAAACCGGATTATTGCCCAATCTGAGAATCAAGATGTAAACTTAGAGCGGAGAGTAAACATCCGATCAACCCTTCTACAGTTGACAACAGCTACATAACAGTGGAGTTGACAACACAAGTTTTAGGACATAACCTTTGTAGTTATAATGGAGGTCTAGCTTTAGTGGATGAAAAAAAACTATTTCCAGTCTTACCCCAGTTGGTCCTGATCACTGCTTTGTCCAGTTTGGTGACGATGTCGTTCTTCACACCAGAGAGCTGAAACACACAGTCGTACCTCCTCCAGTCTTCAGGTGTGACTGATGAATGGTTCAGGTCAACACTCATCTGGAAGGATCCATCGTGGTTTGGGAGGATCTCTCCGTGGTCCACGTCCTCATGAAGCTCCTCTCCATCTTTCCTCCAGAACATCAAGGCGCTGTCAGGGTAGAAACCTGTAGCATGGCAGCTGACTGGAGAGGAGGGAGTCTTCTGGAGGAGAGACACTGAGGGAAGGTCTGGGAGAGAGAGAGAGAGAGAGAGAGAGAGAGAGAGAGAGAGAGAGAGAGAGAGAGAAGGTGGAAAACAGATAGGGGTAGAGAAAGACAAAAAAAGAGAACAGGAAGGAAATAAAACAAGGGAATAGACAGATGAAGAAATTCAAGAGGGAGGAATCCAGTTGAGTGAAAGAGAAAATGGGACAGAGATAAGCAATTAAAGACATGCTGCATCTATCTGCATTATGAGTAACTTTAAATTATAAAAGGTAAACTGCTTCAGGTCAAATTCCCAGAACGAAACTGTACATGACCTCTGTTTCCCTCATGGTAGCTACAGTCCTGAGAACATGCAACACTGACTTTATGGGGAAAATCTGGTCTGATTAGGAGAGACGGCAGCCATCCCACTTTGGACAGAGCAGCTCTCTTATCTAGAAATCTGACCGTTTATTTCTGAACCTAAAACCTGACAACCCAGAGTTGAGAGCAGGAGGCAGAGCTGCAGTCCTAAACACTTCTCTGCACTTTAGTTAGAGCAGATACCCACCCAAACCCCCACATAGACTGTGTCCCCTCATTACTTCAATTATTTAAAGAGGAAGTGAAGGGAAGAGGAGTTAAACACATGAACCTTTTAATTAAAATCAAATCTGCAACAGCACAAAATAAAAGAATTAAATGTGGACTCAGATCTCTGTCATCTAAAGCTGTGCTTGGTCATAAATTAATATCAGATTATGATAATGATTTATTTAGTCTTACTGAAAAATTAAAAAAGGAAAAGTGTTGAGTTCATGAAACTAAATCATGTCAGGTGAATTTACCTTTTCTCTGCAGAGAGCTGTTGCCATAGGCCACATACTGCTTCAGGAACCCAGGAGAAACCTTAGTGATGAAATTCACATTGTCTTTTGTTATAGCTTTGTCAGCATCCCACATCAGTTTGGTGGTGACAGCCTGAGGTTTCAGAGCGATCCATGACAATGTCTTCAGGTCAAAAGATAAGAAGTCTTCTCCATCATAACCTAACTTCAAAAAACTATTAACCTTTCCAGTCACATCATCCCACTCACAACCAACTATCTCCTGTAAAATGTGGATACCTGAGAGAGACAGAGACAGAAACAGAGACTGTAATTAACAATGTACAGAATACAGATGGAATCTCCAGTGGAAAGATGATCTTATAAATATTGTGCATTGTGTGACACTTGTGTCGTGTGGTGTGCTCATGATTCAAGAGCAGATAATCAGTGCCCTTTATCTGAGTGATGAAACCCAATTTATTTTCCACTGCTAAAAGTTACAATAGTAGCTACTGTTGTATGAATTGACAGATGACTGTCAGTGGCAGTATACAAAGTGGG
The DNA here is from genome assembly GCF_905237075.1 of Dicentrarchus labrax. Taxonomy (NCBI): domain Eukaryota; kingdom Metazoa; phylum Chordata; class Actinopteri; family Moronidae; genus Dicentrarchus; species Dicentrarchus labrax. The sequence continues at coordinate 18,805,893 of NW_026136712.1, read as the reverse complement.
TATGTTGAATTATATGCACATTAAACTCTTATTAAAACAAAGTCACACCTGTGTGACACCTGCAGTCTCAGATGCAGTCCAAGCTCAAATCCATTAATATGCACATGTTAGCTATCCTATATCTGTGTGTCAAACAACAAACCAGGCTGCAAATCATTTTAGTAGTAAAAAGTGAAATATAATATACATAAATACTTTACCTCCACTTTGGTTGAGGCGCTGTTTCAAATCCTGAATCAGCACTTTGAATAGGTTTGGCACTCTCTCAAAACATTGCAAAGTGTACCGCTTAAAGTGCTGAGGATCATCTTCAAATATTTTTTTCACCCAGTCCTGTTTTGGTTCTAATATCTTTTTGTTGATGTCACAGTAACCTACCAGACTTCCATCAACCTCAGTAGCTATCACAAGCTCTGAAATGTTTGGGACTCCACTGGATCCAGTTATAAAAAACGTCAGAGAGTGTTTCACTGCAGGACTAACAAAGTTTATACATTCAGTAAAGACCCATCATGAATCTGATGTATTCAGTCAGCAGCCTATGATTCTATTAAAACATATAAAGTCAGTCTTATGAAGTTGAAGTAAAAGTGAAACTGAAGTGCTGTTTTCTGGAGCACTCTGTGGCTCACGTTATCACAGTGGAATGCAGAGCCGAGTGGAAAGTGAAGCAAAGAGCTCAAAGAGTTCAAATGTGATCTTACCTGCTAATGAAACGTGACAGAAGAGAAGCAACAAAAATAACGTTTTCATCTTGATTTGATAAAGTCGGGTGGGACCGAGCTGCGGCTTCCTCCCTGCGGACAGAAGTGGGAGTCTTTGTTGTCAGGGGCTGGACGAGAGCTATTGAGGTCGGGAGGAGGGATGAATCTCCGGTTTCTGGATAGTCAGAGATTATATTGTTTTCCTTTATTGTTACTATTATTATTTTTAATTCCAAACGCTTGCTTTGGCAATATGTACAGCGTTATGTCATGCCAATAAAGCCATTTGAATTGAATTGAATCGACAGAGAGAGAGAGAGGAGAGAGAGAGAGAGAGAGAGAGAGAGAGAGAGAGAGAGAAAAAAGAGAATTCACAGTTGCAGATTTTCTGACCACAGTGAAAAATTGACTTTTGCACAACAATATTTTCCCACCACCCCGGATTCCTCATTAGAGAATTAAACATGAATTGCTGAGGTGATGTTGGCTGATAAGTTTGAAATCAGCTGTTTGGCATAATCTAACTAATTTGATGTTGGATGGTCAGGTGTGTCCTCCAGACAGCTGTTCCAACCAGCTCACAGTTAAATGTTAAAGCACACATTCAGGGCCGGCTCTAGCCCATTTGGTGCCCAAGGCGAGATTACCCCCCCCAAAAAAAAGAACACCATCATACAATTGAATGACAACATCTGAACCATCTGAACACTCACAACAGTTTTATATGAACAACAACAATGAACTTTCAGTTCACCCTTTCCAGCATGTTTCAATTAATTTTCAAGTAAATTATTATTTTCAAGACAGAACACGAAGGGATGGCGCCAATGGGCATCGAAAATTATTATTGGTTTTTTTTTTCTCCCTCGAGGGTGACTGGCGGCGCCCCTCTAGCAGATGGCGCTCTAAGCGACCGCCTATATCGCCTATGCCTAGAGCCAGCCCTGAGTGACACAACAGGCCTTCATAATATCCAGGAGCGTCTCCACACTGCTGTTGATCCACAGTGACGTGTCTCGGGGGTTAATCTTGAGTGGATGAGACTAACCCAGATCCTGAAAATGGCTTAGTGTGAGTCCTGATGAAGGTTTAGTTAAGGATCAGTAGCTTGTCATGTCTCAGATGAAATGTCAGTTGGAGGTTATTAGGACAGAGTAGTGGGTTTCACAGGACAACACATTTGCAATGTTAGCTTGAATGGATAAAGTTATGTGCTTCACACTGAACACCCTCTTCTCTTTCACTTTTATGATTTTGATGCTGCACAACAAACCTCCGTCCCTCCATTCATCCGCATGCTGGAGCACATCCCTGGTTACATTGGGAGGTTTATCGGACAAGCTGAGCAGATCGTCAGTCTATCTAAAGGGCTAATATTTATTGTATATAGAAAGACAACCATTCACACTCCTATTTACATCTATGGGCACTTTCCAGTTCACCTATACTGCATATCTATGAACTGTGGGGGCAAAAAGGCCCCAAAAAACTGAACTCAGGACCTTCTGTTTGTGAGGCGACAGTGCTTACTCATTAACTCACACAAGAGCAGTGTTAAAAGAATACATATATATAATGCAGTATAACTAAACAATGATATATGTTTCTATGCAGTTGTCAAAAACAGGAACAATCAGTATCTGAAAAGAGCAAAAATTAATCAATTTATTCACAAAAACAGCAGTGTTAGCCTTTCATATTAGGTGGTTATGAGTATACATTTTGTTTATTGATATGACGTGAGACTTTTTGCAACTAAGGATAGGCAGCAGGATTTAAGCATATAATCAAATCAGTGGTGGAAGACTCGGCCTCCTTCCTCTCTGCACAAGGCCCTGTGCTTTTAATTTATAAACACAATGAACCCAGCTCCTACCATATACATACATCTTTATAGCTGTTACTCTTTTTTCACTGAGTTGACATACACCGCCGCCACAGCTTATACTGTATTTAGGTATGTGCACCACAGCTTGCAGTTATCAATGGATGATGTGATGTTCACACATCTATCATTTCTATTTCAGTGTCTCACTTTCTCCACCAAGATCTGTAAGGATCTGTGTTCTCGTACCTTCCTCCTTCCTGTTCAGGGGTTATGGCTCCTGATTGTTTAATCTCATCACGGGGGATTGGTGACATCAGGTCCAATCCTTTGCCGGCCTCTCCCAAAAGCCAGCAGCAGGGATCAACTGGGATGAAGAGCAGTGGGACAGCACAGATCAGTCAGTGTGAAGAAGCGACCACACAAGTCAAAGGCATACAGTCGTTGAGCTCTTAGGAGCCAACTCTTTTCTCTTATTGTTGGGGACCCCGCCATTCAACAGGTAAAGACTGTTTAATGAGACATTTGTGTATGCTGGATTTACATTTATTTTGTGAGTGTTTTTTGGTTTGTTTGTTTTTTGTGACATTTCAACGTTTTGATCTTGATCTCCTCTTACAGCCAGGATGGCTCGGGATATGTCAGATAAGGAAATCCTGAAAATGGAGCTTGAACAGTTGAAGAAGGAAGTTAGCACAGCTAGGACACCAGTAAGTAAATTACCTCTTTTAAAAAAAATTATGTCATATTTTCTTGCCATCAATTGTGATTATTATCTTTAATTTAAGTGACCAAACGCCTGTATTGTATTAAAAGAACGTGGAAAACAGTTAAGAGAGTTAAATGCTTAATTGTTTTTTAGCACACAAATTTAAATAGTTAATTTCCATCTTTATGCATGTGAAAAGACAAATTGCTTTGCCAAGCTTACATTTGTTTTCATCTTTCCTCTGAACAACAGGTGGGTGCAAACTGTGCAGAAACCATTGCTTTTGTTGAGGAGATGTTACCAAATGACCCGCTGATTAAGGGCGTTCCAGATGACAAGAACCCCTACAAGGGAGACAAGGGAGGCTGTATAATAACATAGCATATAGACATCCAGGGAAAAGTCACAATGTTTTTTATGAGAGCCGGTTACATTTCTGTAATGTTCCTGTAGAATTCTTGTGAATAAAATGTACAGTGGTAAGAAAACTAAGATCTGTAATGTTATTGCAACCAGTAGCGAGACCCTTTTCCATCACTGGATGTACCTGTTAATATAAAAATGTTTCTTTGTGAATTTGTAATTAAATTCAAATAGCTGTGCAAAGCTTTCACCTGATCTGGTCTCATTATTGGCATACATCCACATATCTCACATTTATTGCACTCCTATTGCACTTTCATCTTATTATATCATGCTGGTTAATAATCAATAGGTTTGACTGCATATTGTTTGGTGTCCAACATCTCTGACTGCAAATCAGCACAAGTCAACATTACACTCACTTGTGTTACTGTACAAAGCAGGGCAAAGTCACAGGAGTCGTGCAGCTTCTGCTTAGTGTAATTCTTAATAGGATTTCTTTGCTGCGGCACAGTCGGTCAACAGGCCTGTTGACACAGAGCTGCTTCCGGTATCAAAGTCTTTAAGCTCATTCCAGCGGCTTCATCCCGGCTTCCATTTCGAGCTCTCCATCCAATTAGTGTCATTTTCAGCCAGGGCAACGACAAATACGCAGAATTTGTTCAACGTTTGCAACACCACTACCGCTTGTAAAAATTTACAAAACAAACACAAACGGCAATTCATGCTGCTTTAAACCTTTTTAACGACCTTAGGCAGCACATATCAGCACCTTTGTACCCAAGTATACTGTGACCTACTTATGATGACTTATCGTTTAGAGTGCCTTGGTGATTTATCAATATTTTACGTAAAGGTCCACGTTTTAGCTCGTCTCAGAGGAACAAACTACCTCTAAACTTTAAACCCCCTGCTTCAGTTAAAGGGAAACGGATGTTGTAGCTGCTAAGAAAGAGATTGCATGTACAGGCACACTGATTCAGACATGAAATGTCATATGTTCTGTAATTGTAAATATGTAATTAAAAGTACAAAAAAGTTGTATAAAGCCTTTTATTGCTCCAGAGGTAGTTGCATGAAATCTGATAAATTGTGATGTAATTGGAGTCAGCCTGTGTGAAGACTCAAAGTTTGGAAAGGAAATCTGAGGGTGTGGAGAAAGGCGTGAGTTTACCAGACCTCTGTAGCCTGCCGCTCATCCCTGAGGTTTTGACAAGGATCAAGAATGTGTGCTCTTCTCTGGTTCTGCTGCATTGATTTGGATATTTTATTGGTTTAGACAGTCTGTCATGAATCTGATTGGCATTGTCGGATGTTATTTGAGTGTAGTGCAGTGAGTGTAGTAAAACAATTAATGACAACTCAATAAATTATGACGATAACTTTGTTCACATATATAAACCCCGAATTGGAGACGACACAAAACATAATCTATACGTCTAGAATTACGTATACATTTTCAAATAAAAAAAAGAATAATAGAAGTATTCGTCTCTGAATGTGTTGTGGTGGGGTTATTGTGGTTCATGATATTTCAGTACCATGAACTGGAACTGAGGCATCGAAATGGAACAGAAATTGAAAACCAATGAACCAACATGACTTGTTGTGGTTCATGTTATCGCTGGCTTCAGATTAAGTCCATGGCTCAAAGTCAACTGAATTAGTATATAGCTTGAGCACAAAGTCCATGCATGGACTACATGAAATGATAGTAGGTCGGGGCCCAACTGCTTCTCCAAGGACACCAACTTTGTCCTTATCGGACTCGAAATGCTGAAACTCAGTAATTTTACTCAGCACTGTTGTAAAGCCATACAACTGGACACTGCATGTGTAAAGTCTAGGATGACTCATCCATAGTGTGTACTTTATCTTAATTGCCTTATCAGATAAGAGCAATTGAGAACTTACTGTATCTAGACTATGCAAGTTTGCAATAAACTCTTTGGAATGACTGAATAATGATACTACATACAAGAGGAAAACAAAATGTGTTGTAACCTTTAGATTGTATATTAGACGCTTGAACATGCAGTGGAACTTTGTGTTTCCTTTTAAAACTATTGACTTTCAAATATTATGTAGATTCCTAACACTATTTATGTTCATACAATAGGGCATCTCATAGTGGTTTTAGAAGATTTCCTCTGAGAACAAGTCAAATAAAGCCAAATCAATAGAGGGTTAAAAAAGCAGCCATTATTTTGCTTTTGATGTTTTTGTCTGTGCACCAAATGAGTGCTTAGCAATGAGCCTTTGTCTAAATGTAACTGTATGGACACCATACCATTATTGGGATTTGTGCACCGTAATCTTTCATCACTTTATCTTTATTGCTTGTCATAACATGAATACTGTTACTTATCAAACTGCAGCCCCTCTTCTCCAGACCTTTGGCTTTGGCACTTGACATGATAAAAGGAGCCTCATGAGGAGAGCAGCATTCACAATAAAACTGCTGCTGTGAACACTACACTGCTACAGAAGAATTAGACAGAAACAGTGATTTGATTGTCTCAATCATGTGGCTCTTGATTTTCTTAGTCTGGTTAGTGATATGGGCCAGTGGCACATACTGGTACCTGTTTGGGAAACCGAGCCCTTTCTCCTTGGAGTCAGTGAGACCCCCTGGACCTCGAGAGATGGATCAGAAGAAGCGGGACAAAGTCATCAAGCAAGGTAAAATTATTGGAATTAAAAATGCTTGTATGCAACATCACAATGGGATGCAATGCTTTGATAAAGCTAAAGTATATTTTCTACCAGTTAAGGCTGATGAGCTCTGTTGGTAGATCATTTAACAAGAGTCAATACATTCAAAAATTACAATGTTATATTAATATGATAAGGTATGACGACAGTAAATGTAAACTTTTTCTGATACCTATTCTCTTAGGAAGAATGCACACTCAAGAATATAAATTACAGATTTGTACAATATTTGCTTCTTTCTCTTCTATTGGATATATAACAAATATTATTCACTCACATGTTGATATGAGTTGTCTATATTTTTACAACTCCAGCCACCAAAACAAAAAGGAAAAAACAAAACTAAAGAACAAATTATTTAACTTATTATAACAAAATCCCCCAAAACTAATCACGTAACAATTAAAGTACAATATGTGAGTGCTTTAGTGTGAGAGTTTTTTAATTCAAATTTAAAACTAGAACAGCTAAATCATCCTTTATGTGAAAGTGAAATTTTCATTTTAATTTGTGAACATAATATAACAGGTTCGACAGTATCAGGCCTAACTTCCTGGAGTCTCCAGTGGTTGCACTGCAACCGCTACCATTCTCCTGTACCCCAGTAAAAGAGCTAATTGTGTTTTTTTGTACAAATTAAATGAACCCGATATAACATGTCTCCACTCCAAGTGCTAAGTGTTAAGCTGACGTTAACTTGCTCCTGGCTGTAACCTTAATGTTATTCTTGGCTATCCTGATTTCAAATTCAACCGGGTTCAGCATATAAGCTTGTTAGTCCGTCTTTTTCACATTGTGCAATAATTAAATATCCCCTCCAGACATGTAATAAGACATATATATAAATAGTCTGTTTCCACTTTAAAATCTTTAAAAAGGCATCTACTCTGTCTACCTCATCAAACAATTCCATAAAACATCCTCCTAGTGTCAAATTCTGCACATACATCATTGTATCATTGTGCATCCAACTGCAGGAACAGGAAGAAAAACACATTTTGACTGGAGGGGGACTTTAAAGAACGTGATATTGCAATAAAACTGTCTGTTGACAGGAGGTTTGTAAATACCTAAACAAAGGTTAACCTAGAAATAAAGGTAGTTTAAAGAGAAGGCTGTACATTTTTTAAAAAGATAGTGTAGATAGAAATAATTCTCTGTAGTTCTTCTTACAACTGCTGAGGTGTGCTGATACATCTTATCTAAATTATCTGTTTGTTGTGTGATTACTAGATAAGAGTTTAGACCTAAATTAGCAGAATTACAGTAATTATTTTTCATCAGTGTGCTTTATCTTAATTAGATTATGACTATAGGAGATTATGTTTGCTGTCTTATCTACTGTTGCCAACAGCAGAACAAGGATACAGGAATTAGTTCAGCAGCTATGTGTTTATGACAGGAAAGGTGTGCAGTACAACCTTCAAACTATTATGAAACCCAGTTATGCAACATATTTTGATGTCTGTTTCAGCACTTGCTTGAGATAACGTTTACAGTGCATCTTTAATAAACCTGTCTGAAGTGGAACCACACATTTGACCACGTTGACGTCAGCTCTATATGTTTCTCTCCAGGTTTCAGCCTTGACAAAGTGCCCCAGAACCTGGACGTCATTGTCATCGGGAGCGGTATTGGTGGGATGACAGCTGGAGCCACACTGGCCAAAGCAGGGAAGAGAGTCCTGGTGCTGGAACAACATGACCAGGCAGGAGGCTGCTGCCACACTTACTTAGAGAAAGGCTTTGAGTTTGATGTTGGTAAGACTACTTGTAATTTACGTGATTGACACACACTTACTTATTAATAAATAATATAAATGAATGGCTTTCTTTGTAGTTACAGTTAATAATCAGACATTAATTTTCAGAGGGGACATTTGGAACATTGGTGGCAGGTCCTGGAGCAACAAAATCCTTATTTAGATTATGTCAGAAGGAAGAAAGCCGGGTTGACTGCTGAGAGTAAAAAAAAACATACTTTCTTCCTTTTGAATAGTTAAGACAGTAGTAGAGTAGTAAAGTAGAATAAATCCTATAAAATATACATTTCTGTACAATGCAACCTCAAAAGGAACAACGATGCACATGTATTAGGTATTGGGTAATGTATTGGGTATTTATGGATGTTGTGATGACTGTTTATCTCCCTGGTGTGACTTGTGAGAAAGAATTAAAATGTACATGAAATGACCCTGTTCCTGTTTCCCGGTCTTCTCCAGGGCTTCACTACATTGGTCAGGTCCATGAGAACAGTCTGTTGCGTATCGCCTTCGATCAGCTCTCTGAGGGCCAGCTGGAGTTCCAAGAGCTAAATCAACACTTTGACACCATCCAGATTGGCATGGGTGATGAGAAACGAGAGTACACAATCTTCTCCGGTAAAACTGAGATGCAAGCCCATCTGATGAAGCAATTCCCCGATGACACAGAGGCCATCGAGACATTCTTCAAAATCATGAAGGTACTGTGAGCTAGTGGAGACATATTTCAGTGTGTGTAAATCGAAAACAACAAAACCATGATTTTTTTATGAATTATCTTATCTGTATTCCGACAGGTCTCAGCTAAGAAGACCCACTACTTGGCAACTTTAAAGCTGATCCCGCAGTGGGTGTCTCTATTCCTGTTGAAGTCAGGCATCGCAGACCTTGTCTCCCCTGTCTTCCGCCTCACTGGCACAGGCGCAACGGACTTTGTGAACACCCTGACCAGCAACAAGGATCTCCATGTCATCTTCTCCTATCTTTTCTATGGTGGGTCCTCAAAAAATTACAAAACCATGTCAGTCTAGTCCAGTCTTCAGAAAGTGAAACATACTCTGTTGGATTGAGGTCATAGGATTGACTTGGTCAGTGACAAATATCCGGCTCTTTGGTTATAAAAAAAACTCTTTTGGCAACTATACAGAAAAAGAACTACAGGTCCCATGAGTTCACAATATGAGCATAAACACCGTAAATTAAAGCTGAAAGTTAACACTCTAGTGTGCCCCCAGCATGGGGCCAAAACAATGCAAAACATGAAACTTTCTCAATAGTTTTAGACTACACTGTTTAAATGGTCAAATGTGGCTAAATTATAAACTAAATCTATACTTATGAGTCTTCTAAAACTTATTTTGAGTCTTAATTATCATTTGTACTGAATTTTTAAACTTTTAAAGGATTACAAACCCTGACATAGGGCTGATTAGTTATACAACATATAACTGAATGACTTTTGACTGGGTGATTGCTGGATCAACAAGATGAGTATATGATTTTGAAAAATAATTATAACAAAGAAATAATTAAGCCTTCATTCTGTTTATATTTAGGCGTGCCTCCAAAGGACTCCAGTGTTTTGATCAATGCCCTCCTGGTTCATCACTACAAACGAGGTGCCTACTACCCCAAAGGTGGTGCCAGTGAGATCGCCTTCCACATCATCCGCACCATTCAGAAATATGGAGGAAACTGTCTGGTCAGAGCTCCTGTCTCCCAGATCCTTGTTAATGAGAAGGGAGCGGCTTATGGTAAGAAATGATTCAAGCTCATTTTTCACCTGTTAGAAGGCAAGATACTTTCCAGGTAACTGACTGTAGGCTTCCTTTTGGCACCATGTGACAGGGGTGAAAGTGAGGAAAGGTCAGGAGGAAGTGGAGGTTCATGCACCTGTGGTTGTATCAAATTGTGGCATCTTTACCACCTTCCAGAAACTTCTGCCCCCTGAGATCACAGTCAAGACAGGTGAGGGAGCAACAGATCTTTTTTTTTTTTTTTTTTTTACCAAAATGGATGAATTCTCAAATATATCACAATTTATTGTGAAAGAGTGAAGTTTCAAGCTAATTATAACCCTTCCCATATTATAGATATTCAGGAAAGACTGAACATGATGAAACATGGCAGAGGATCGTTCTTGGTCTTCTCTGGCTTTGATGGAACCGAAGAGGAGTTGGGTCTCCAGTCCACCAACTTCTGGCTGTTCAAAAACAATGATATGGACAAGTCGTAAGTATGCAAAGCACTGATCACACCTGACAGAGGTAGCATTCAGTTTCCACAAGGGGGAGCGATTGTATTAGAAGTAGAAATGGAATAAATGCCCAGAGGCGAGACTAACTTCTCAGTGTAGGCTTGTTCCCAGGAACATTAGCATTTATCATTTTTCTTGTGGGTCAGCTTTTTCTTATTTCTTCCAAAATAAAACACACTATGTATCTAAAGATTTACAAAGCCTTACATAAAGATACTATATATTATAGCATGTGGCTTATTCAGTGAACAAGATAGAGTTCCCTGTTTTGTCCTCTAGATGGAGTGCAAGATCAGTCAGGTTTCAGATCCAGGATTTAAATACCATCCCCATGCATTCTTTTATATGTGGCCACACTGCTGATAAAAGGACAGGCCAGGACCGCTCTAACTGAACAACGATGATCAGTATTTGAACATTTTCATGTTTTCTTTCAGAATGGAAGACTTCTTTGCATTGAGTAAAGAAGAAGCACCGGATAACATTCCCATGATGTTCATCACAATGCCATCTTCCAAAGACCCAGAATCCAAAATAAGACACCCTGGTACAAACACCCATTACTTTTTCTAATGTTGCTAATAATTGTAGTAAGAGGAAATTGTGTTCAAAAGAAAGGATGTGCTAAAATTAAAGATAAAGAAACCTTTTTAAAGATGTACTACTACTAGAACATCATACTAAATATCACACTGTGTGAGTGTCCATAAAGATTAGGTGTGATATTTTGTGTGTTTCATGTTCACAGGAAAATCTTGCATGACAATACTGACGATGGTGAAGTATGAATGGTTTGAGGAATGGAAGGACACTACAGTGCGCAAAAGGGGAGATGAATACTACAACTACAAAATGAGATTTGCACAGAACCTCTTCGACTGGGCCTGTACTTTGTTCCCTAAAATCAAAGACAAGGTAGGATTGGTCATTCTCTGTAAATGCGCTCATGTTTAAGTATGTTTCTATTATCTGTGTGTGTACATTCAAATTACATCACATAAAAACGGTTCCATTTATGCCTATGTTTACTGTAGGTAAACCTTGACATGCTTTTTTAATATGTGTTTGTTGCCTGTCTTTGACAAAAGACTGCATTGTAATGTCAGTATGATTTGTTTTTCAGTTGGTTTTCCAGGATGTGGCGACCCCGCTGACCAACATACACTATCTGGGTGCCCAACGTGGGGCCATGTACTCGGCTGAGCACAACCTAGAGCGTTTCCATGCCGAGGCTGTGGCAAGGAACAGGTGCAACACCCCCGTCAAAAACCTCTACATCTCAGGTATGAAAAGTTACAAACTTGGCCAAGGCTTTTATGTTCTGCAAGCATAGACAATACTTTTTTTGCGATTGTGTGAAGTTTTCACAGGCATAGAAATGTCTCAACAAGCCCTAAGATTGATTCACTGTTTTAAATTGTGAGTTTCTTTGCAGTGTAATTTTTTTTAATGCCAAACTTGCCAGTTTTTGTTGGATTAGTTTAAAGTTAAAACACTTAAATAATTGTAAGAAAGTCACAAAGCTGAAAGAATTAAAGCTTGTGAGAAAAAAAAAAATTTATCTAGAGGGAAAGACAGTAATTTGAATCCAGACTCCAGGTAGTCTTGCCTCATCCAGTGGGTTGTACAGTATGTGTGTCTGTCTGTTCTAGGTCAAGACGTGTTCAGTTGTGGGATAGCAGGCGCTCTGCATGGTGGACTCCTCTGCGCCTCTGCGGTGTTAGATCACATTGTCTACATCGACTTGCTCCTCCTCAAGAAGAAGCTGAAGAGGAGGAAAGCCAGCGAGTTGGCCCAGCTGGCTAAGAAGAAGCTGCAATGAGAGTGCTCGCTACTTCCCCTGCAGGACAATAATGGAACTGCACAGACCTGGTGCAAAAGGACCCTTGATTGTTGTGGGAAGCTAAAACCAACACACCACCGCTGGGTCCCAGATCTGTTCTTTATATTATAAAGTCTACACATACTAATGCTAATAGTGAATATTTCTGAAAGTTTTAAGGAACAAATGTTATATCTTGTTTGTACTACACTGCATGAACCCTGTGGCCGGTTTCAAAATAGAAAACATGACAAACAGACAATAAGAATTATTAGTTTTCTGAGCTGAGGCTGTCACACTGTCATGTGTTCCTGGTGGATCAGTCAGTCTGGTGATCTATGCCAGCATACTAGACTGACTTACATTAAGCAACTTAAGTTCACAGACTTCTTAAAAGTCTGTATGTATGGGGCTGAGGATGGTTTTGGTGAGTTTTCAGTATTAGAGAAGGTAACCACAGGTAACCACAAAGTATTTTAATGCTCATAATGCACAATATCTTGAGTTGAATAACCATATTGGCTATTTAATACCCCCATGTAACTCTGCAGCATTTTATGTGAAATAATGCTTAGTATTTAGTTGGGTATCTTTTAGCTTGCAGTGCTTTTCATATTTTAATTGTGTGCACATAAACATAAAACATCTCTTCATTTAATTGTCGTATTTACTGATCTAGGTAAAATGCTATTGCTCCATTTTTGTACATTTGTATTTAGGTATATAATCTAAAATGTGCTGTATTGGGGAACAGTTTTACTGTATTATATAAAGTTTTATCTTATCTTATCTCACCTTGATGTAAAGCTAAGAAATATCAACAAATGCTTAATCATGAATGTAATTGCTTTTTCACTGTTTTTGTGATGTATGTACAGATTTTTTTGACTTTACGTATTTTTACTGTTTGTTTTAGAATTATGCAAAATGCATATTTGTATTCTTTCTTGTATATACTCAATACATTCGATAAACCAAATAAAACATTTGAATTATCCATCCAAATGCTCAAATGCTTGCTCAATTTTTATTACATTGTAACCTTTCCAAGATCCTGATCCTCATTGTTAAATAATTGAAATATAATACTGAAATTGTTTTCCCCAAACATTTCTATAAGTGATAAGAAGAGTTTAAGAGATTTGAATTAAACAGGAAATCATTATGCAAACCTCATCATCTAGAATCCTAATTTTGTAGAGAGGATGATATGATTACACCAAATATTACCTATAACAAATCATAAGTCCATCAAAAATAATCATTAGCATCAGATATAATGGTTGGGAGTATTTATATACACCTACTGGTGAACTGAGATTGTATGTCCCCTTTGGGTTTCTCAGTTCCCACCTATGTTGTTTTGACCTGACTTATAACCTCGGTGTTGTTTGAGTAACTCCTGAAATCAAACGTATGGGGGGAAACCTCAGACTTCCTGCACTAAGTGAACATTTCCTCAGTAAACGGTGGGCAGATTGGCGGACAAACTGTGGCCTGTCAGAGACGATGGAGGGGATCCTAGGAGAAGAATGCCCCCTCTGTCCAGGCAGCCGGTGGGATGCCAGTACCTCTCTCTTGCTCTGTTATCCTCCATCCCTCTGCTGTACAAAACCAGGCAAAGCTCTCCCGGCTGCTGGAGCTCTGATATGCAAGTTGTTAGTGCTACCACTTTCCTTTCAATACTTCTGAATAAAAAAAGGCCCAAAACTAAGGCAAGTTCAAGGAATGAGGAGCAAAATGGAAGGGAGAGGAGTTAATTATATTGACTTTGCCTGGCTGGAAGTTCAGGAGGCCATAACATATAATTACCATGGCATGATAAAGTGCAGTATTTCACCAGAAATAAACGTGACAGCAACTCTTACTTTCCTATGCTGCGCTCTGACTGACTCACAAAGCTATAAACAAACCCACCTCAATTTAGTTTAGCCACCTTTTGAGCTCTTTTATAGCCATGCTAGCAGTGTGGCTCTAGGGATGGCAATGTCGGCCTGTTGGTTGGTCCACTACTTTAGTCCAGACTGAAATATCTCAACAATTATTTTATGGATTGTCATGAAATTTTGTGCATTTATGGTCCCCAGAGGATGAATCCTACTGGCTTTTCCTGTAGCGCCACCAAAGATTAGCATTTTTCTTTTCAGTGAGATGTCTTTGACAGTTACGGGATGGATTACCATGAACTTTGGTCTGCACATTCCCCTCAGATTGAATTGTAATAACTTATTAACTGATACTGCTTTTCCTTTCATATAGTTTCATCATCTGGTTAAAACTGTATTTTGTCCAATAACTTGGTTTACTTCCAAACATTTGAAAGAATAGTCACATTCCCATTATCCTCAGTTGTCCTTCGAGTTTAAAATGGTGAACATGATACCATAATAAGGAATAAAGACTATTACCATTGTCCCTGTGAGCATGTTAGCATGCTGATGTTAATATCTAGCTCTAAGCACCACTGTGTTTAAGTGAAGCTTTGCAGAGTTGCTAACATGGTTGTAGACATTTAGTCTTGTTTAACTTCTTTTTATTTTCTTTTTACTCATTTTATTTAACACAAGTGGATAACAAGAGTATCTTTTATAAAAACCAATACAGGGACATGAGGAGATGGATAAAATGCACAAAAACGGGAAAGAAAAGTATTGATGGGCGGCGTTGGGCATGCACAATATGTGTGGGATGTTTTGTCTGTTTGAGTTACAATAATAGGGTTGAGAAGATCTGAGTGTAGAGGAATCAGCTCTGGATGAATTGCATTAAAGGAGACCAGGTGTTTGGAACTGGGGTCAGATTGTCTTGTAGGGTAGATGTGAGCTTTTGTAGGCTTTGAATGGTCTTATGGATAGTCTAGTTCTGTTCTTTCCAGCTGAATAATATGGTATTCTTGGCCACAGTGAACACTAATAAGATGAACGTTTGGAGATGTTGTGGGACTGTGAGTGAGGAGAGATCGCCAAGAGAGACAGGACAGACAGATGGAGGGAGAAAAGGAGGATGTCTTGTCTTGTTAAACTTCATAATATTTCATATGCCATGACATGCAACATAAAACTGATCTCAGTGATACAGACACTTTATAAAGTGTTTATAATTTGTGACTAATGGCTTCAATTGATGGTTAATGAGTCCTTTGCAAAAAGATATTTGTGAGAAGAATGTTTGGATTGCAGGTTTTGGTTGTGAAAAATAGAATATAGAAGAAGAATATATGCACAGCATAAAGCGTTATAAACTCATTAAAGTTTATTGACTTACTTATAATTAGCCATAGCAGCCTGCAGTTTTACATATTAAGAAGCTGTTAATGCATACATTCATTTCAGTCCAGAGTACATGCAGTACTTTTCCAGAAGGTAAGTGGTCACACTTTCATTGGAGGGGTTTTGTGATTAAATAAAGGATAAAAAGTTATGCTAGAGGTGGATGGCCAAATGTTTTGATTTTTTCACAACCTGGTAAACTAAAATTGTCCTCATTAACATTGTATTGACTTGTTCTTGCTGAGGTGTAACACCAAAATGGGTACCTGTTCTTTTAGGTTCGGTGGTACCAGGTATTGGACTCATATTAAAATAATAAGTGACAACCACCACTCTAAAAAGAATGTTACATTTTGGTTGATGGTAATCTTAGAACTCTGAGCTGACCACCCTAGTCCAAATGTACTTTTTTTGGATGACTGATTTGGAGCACTTTGATTGATGACATTTGTGTTTGTTGTGTTGGTTTGTTGGTAGGATAATGTTACCTGGTCACCGGACTCTTGCCTCTTTTCTACCTTTAAATAGGTCTTGAAATTTTGCAGTTGTGTGAGATTTGATGTCCTTCTACTGGTAATGTCAAATAAACTTAACAAAAATGATTAATAAAGCCTTTAGCTATCAGTTATAAGCCCTTTATAAACAATACCTGGTGGTACCCTCATTATTGTAATAAAAAAAAAAAGAGAGAAATTCTGTTTCAAATGTAATGGTGGTTTTAATTGGCCATGGCTATAAAAATGTATTACCAGTGTAAACAAATGTAACAAGCTTACCACTTGGTACATTTGATAGACTGCACTGCAAAGACTCTGAAGTAACAAAATATCTGTGTAATTGTAGAAAGTAACTACAGATAAACTGAAGAGGAAATGTGACCTGTAATTTAACAGAAAGTATTCAACTTTATGGAAAAAGCTAAAATGGGCAGATCTGAGGAGGAATTTAAGTTTTTCTTGACCAGCACAAGCACCACCTCAACCCCCGTCCCTCCTTTTTCCTCTCGCAGGCGGCTCCCACATGTTTAGACATGCTCTTACATCAGGAGAGGCCCAGAGGGTCGGCTCTTAAAAAAAGCAGTCCACTCTTTCCACTGTCTCAACCCCTCTGTCCGCCACTCTCTATCCAGCAAAGGCACGATTTTAAATGAAATAAATATTTCAGAAGGCTGCGCCTCAAAGCTAATCCAGAAACACTGACACCTGAAAACATTTATTTACATTAAGGCAAACAGTGAACTCGCAAACAGTGTAGAGGCCGGATTGGCGCAGAGAGTATTCATGTTGCTAGGCCCTCGTCTCTGTGCTTCAGCCAGCTTTCCTTCTTTTCCAGATGTTGGAGCTCCTCCCCGCTGGCCTGCCACAGCCTCCCACAGCTTGAACCCAGCCAGCAACCACAGCTGCTACCAATCTGAAGACTTTCAAAAGAGAGTTTCAGACGATCCAGAAGAGAGGAAGACCCACTCTGCAGATAGCGCCCAGGATCAGACTTGGCTCAAATTCATGAGCAGGTGATAAAAAGCAACACCAGCCTGTTTTAGGGGCCACTCCTACTTAACTACCATCGTATAGTAAAGTACTGTGCCTTTGATAGAAGTAAAGTTTTTAAATCAACTTTAAATTTAGCTGTAGGTGGGGGTTTAAAGTCAAATGTGGAAATTCATGTTTACACAGGAAAGAGAAAAAAACAAATTTCTTCATTTCTATTTCTGTGCATTAAACCAAATCAGACTGAGGCTGTTTTCCTGCTCTGCACAGATCACAGACCTCTTCTCCGATGTCGGCTGAAAGCTGCTGCTTGGGGCCAGCTTTCTGTTGAGCTAAATGGAAAATCCAAGGAAAATGGCAACTTCCCCAAATCTTCCGTCTGCCTTAAAAAATCTTTCTACAATATGAAACACTACTGGCCCACATGAAAAGCTCAGACAAGCAGTTGTACACAATGTTTAGGTAAATTCTGCATTATGTACCCTAAACTCTAGTCTTTCGTGTCATTGTTATATGCTTGAAATGAGCACACAATTATGGTCCAAACTGAAACTATTGGTTATAATTGTTAAAGTTCCAACTTTAATTTGGTTCTTTATTTTGTCATATATGATAGTTACTTAATTTTCTGGTTGGGGATGACATTACCTTGATTTTTGGAATTGTGTTTCACTATTTCTGACATTTTATCCATTTCTAAAAACTTAGACCTGCAATAATTGCTTTTCTGAGAGTTTTTTGTCGTGGACACAACCATCATGAGAATGATGATCATATCATCACCTTTTAAGTTGATATGCCTAACTTGTAAGCAAACGATTGGTTATTTAGACATCCAGCACTTTCAGAGCAACATGATCATTCATCTGGAGTCATGTTTCTGGCCAACTGCATCTAAGTCCCATATTCACTCCCTCTTAGCTCTGTTTTTGGTCTCCACCATTTCCTGAGAAGAATATCTGGCTAGCTGCTTAAGGCTCGACTATGTTCATCAGCAGGTCACTAAGTTTGTCTGATTGCCATTTGGTGCAGAGCAGGTGTGAAAGTTGTGAGCTGGGCAGATAAATAATGAGATGAAACTCGCTATAAAGCTCTATAAAGCCCCTTTCATGTCCTCACATTGTTTTCCTATTGTCATTGTATGCATTGTTATTATAGAAATATAGATTATATTTGCTTTTAAAATCAAGAAAATAATCAGCAGACTAATTGATGATGAAAATAGTCATTTAAATGCTTCAAAGTTTCCCAAAGCTGAAATCAAGTACATGCTTCCCTGTTTGCCACACCCTGAAGGCAGAGAAAGCTGGAAAGATGGTAACTCGAGACACTATTTTAAAGAGTTTGATTGTCTACAAAGGCTAAACTTAGTGCCCATACACCACAATCCTGCCCTGTGAATTTACTTCATCATGCTGACACCTTGACGAACTCTTCACACTCACTCACTACATCATTATTACTTCTTCTCAGCAACCGAACTAAGGAATGTATCTTGGAAGGCCTTTACTTTGCCTTTTCAGCTGTTTGTAATATTTCCTGTGAGGCTGCTCTGCACATTTCATTATAAATTATGTTGCATGTTAGAGATTGGATGAGAGAGAGTGAGAGAGAGAGAGAAAGAGGGGAGGCAGGAATAGGGAGGCCCAGAGAAAGGAAAACATTTGGAGCCCAACTTTGTATAAAGCATGTCTTTTCATATGATAAGTTTTCACTCTGACTGCTCCTACAAGTTCCTGCTCCACTGTGTATGTGAAAGTGACAAAGCTTCTTCATGCCTCTACAGAAAAGCACTCCACCTCTGCACCTGGCAACAACAAACAGCTGACCTTTGACATCCAGGTTGCCAACAATGACATAAAAGTCCCACCTAAACTTTAACGTTTCTGTCCATTTATTCAAGGAAGTGCAACGGAGCGTCTGGGAGGGAGGCATTGTTGTAGAGAAAACAAAAGTAATCACCACCTGCTTAACCACAAAGTCACAACACTCTATTATGTGATCATAGTTTACAGCATTATACAGAGGATAAGAATCTCTGGTTTTAATCCAGAACTGACAATGTTAGATGGTTATCAGGTTATGGACAAGAATTTGGGAATTCTACACATTTTGGGATAATTACACAGGAGATGTTAAATCTGAAAGAATCATGAGAAACTTTAATTTAAGAGGAAGAAGCCCACATTAAAATAGTAATAATGATCCTGTGTTTGAATCAAAGAGTTAATCTCTTCACTCTTTCACACCCATCTGCACTATGTGACTACAGCTCCTCCTTCCAGCGGATGCTTTAGACATGATCCAGAGTTCTCACATTTCATCTTGAAGCCCACCCCCCACCTCCACCTTCCCCTTGGAATATGTCCACCCTCCAGTGAGTAATGCTTATCAGCCTAATGCATCCGCATTCGTCATCAGTGCTCTGTGTTTACATGGTGATCCAGCTTGTGAGGTTGGGGGTGAGCTTAAATGCTGGAGACAGTATGCACTAGAGGGGGCACTTCTGTGGGTGTGATCCCAGCCAACCCTCATAAGGAGATGACTCCTCAGCACATGGTTTGGATACAGACAGTATGCTGTACAGTTTATGTGGCATTTTTCCTAATCTGAATCAGATCTCTTAGGATAGAAGTCGTTAAATGAACATATTTTAAAACTCTTGTGAGAAACATCATCATTCATTAATAAAGAAGTAACAGTTCACATCAGATTTTAGGAATGAGCTTTAAATGTTAGCAAAAATGTAATATTTATAAGCAGCAGTATGCAACAAAAAGGGCTTCCTTGTAATGTATTTTCACATTCTGTTCACTATTTGTTCCATAGCCCACTTTTACCACACACGTTTTCCACATTTTGTAGAAGTGTTACACAGTTTGCTGAGACATGCTTTGGTCTTGATCCTCACACAGGAACTGTTTACTCTTCTACTTAGCACAGATATGAGAAAACATTCAGCCGGAAGGTGGCATGCTCAAGTCCTTCGTGGATTCTGATGCCTTATATTTTGGCCACATCATGTCAAAGTGTGCCAAAGCTTGAGTGTTGTGATCCAATCTGGAAATGCAATTACCTCTGAGGTTGAGAGACAAACACATGGGCATGGTTTTGCGAGGTCATCTGTTGCGTCTCAGCTCGGGTCTCCAGCTGACTGACACTAATTCTTCAGTCCTGATCTCCTGTGAAATCTCAAGAGGAGAGGTTGTTTTCTCTGACCTCTGCTCACAGCTCTGCTCACTCTGAGGACAAGGCCTCACAGCATGATGATCCCGAAGGGGTCGTACCTACATGCTTTTATTTTAGCACTGAGGCCTGAGGTTGGCAGGATGACCTCTGAGTTTAGACGACATCTAAATTGTTCCAGGTGGGAAACATCGGGAAATGTTGTGTACTCATTATATAAATATATTTAAATCACAAGATAACCCTTTTTAAGAGTTATACACATTCTGAACCAGTTATTTTCAGGTCTGTCCTCTTTACTTCAGACATAAAGAAGAAGAAAAGACTGCAGGTTTTCCTAACTGGTGAGATGCTCGTGATTCATCCTCTCTGAACTCAGATGTTTCGTCTGCCAGCAGGCTGAGTGTGATTAAACTCCCCAGAGAAAATGCAGCACCACATACAAAGACATCATTAGGACCACAATGAGAGACTCCACCTTTTGCCTCCTGATCTGAGAGTGTTTTCTAAAAAGAGAGCTGCAGATCCAAACCTTTTATGTGTCCTTCATGCCACTAAGAGCCTGCATGTGTGCACACATTGAGCATATTTAAACTGAATTTGAACTGTCAGGCTCAGGATTGAAAAGTGCATTTTTGTAGAATCATATGTCAATTTTAAGTGTAGTAAGGACGACCCGCCCCCCATATAGAAAAAAAAAAAAAAAAAAAAAAAACATAAACAAAACAAAGAACTGAGATGTGCTCATGTTATACAGCCTGTATAGTTGAGGTGTGTGTGGGTGGAATATACGTAGCTACAGGTCATATAAAAGAGGTAGCTGACTTGTTATGGCTTGTACTGCCCTAAAGGTACTGAAGCAAAAGAGATTGTAGGAATCACTTTTTCTCTCTCTCTCTCTCTCTCTCTCTCTCTCTCTCTCTCTCTCTCTCTCTCTCTCTCTTAGTGTGTAAGCATTTCCTATAGCTTGTCCCAATGGGGGAAATTTCTGATGAGCTTACACACAGTGTAAAATGTACAATATTTTACTCAGAAATAAAGTAGAATAAAGTACGAGTAGGCTACCTGGAAACACTATTTACAAAACATATTCAAGTAAAATATACTTTGCTTCTGAAATGAGCCATTTGCCCTCTTTCAGAAGGCTTAATATTCCATGTGTTTTAGGCTACAAAATATACAGATTTTAAACCAAATTAGCAAAAAGCTGTGCACCCACAAAATTGTGCTTAATCGTGGAAATAAATCATCAACCTTGATAGCTAAGCAACATCTTTCTATAGAGTATTTAGATTACTGCTCAATGATCCAAACAAAGGTTCTATGTAAAGTTTTTGGGTCCACCCTCCACTCTGTCTAAAGTGTACTCTGCAGCTGTCTTAGCTTAGGTGCATCTACAAACCACAAAATGTATTTGTTTGAAACAGGTACATTCGTAAGTAAAGAAGCCATTACAGTTAATGAACATATGCTAGTACGCGTTACTGTTTGCACTTGACGTTAGTTAGGAGTTAAACTAGCTGCCTGGACTTTA
The DNA here is from genome assembly GCF_905237075.1 of Dicentrarchus labrax. Classification (NCBI taxonomy): domain Eukaryota; kingdom Metazoa; phylum Chordata; class Actinopteri; family Moronidae; genus Dicentrarchus; species Dicentrarchus labrax. The sequence goes on along the minus strand of NW_026136712.1, from coordinate 18,784,260 downwards.
TTTAGTTTGAGCTGAGTGCTGGGATCATTACTCATACAGTCATTTTTTAAGTAAATTGTAAGTACTTTGGTGTCTAGAAGTCAAAGTGAACATGTAATTAGCACGTGATTACCATGCGAAAACTTAAAAGTGAGTAAAAACCATATGTCTAATATGGCATATACAAAGTCCTTTCTGTGACTAACAGAAAAGACTGGACTGTTTTCCTTTTTCCTCCTTAAGGTTTTGTTTCCGAAGCTGAAGTCACAGTGCAGAGCTGAACATAATGCAGCCAGCAGTACAGCGTTAAGTGATTCCAGATGTTTTAAGAATTGAACACATGTGCGGGGACAGAACAAAAAGATGTTCCCCTTTACCTCATTTATCCAAGTTATTCTCTGTCAAGTCATCTTCCTTTTCCTTTTCTTGCTTTCACTACACAAAAAAAGCAGTTGGAGAATGTTACCTGTGTTCTGGGCAACATTTAGAAATGGAAATGTGGGAAAAAAGAGCCTTCCCTCAAGCTAAGATATCAGATTTCAGGGATATGGAGCAAAAGAGTTTGGAAAATTTGGAACAAAAGCAGTCCTGGTTAGATGAGGGAGGAGAATCTCAGGGCTATAATCTTTTCTCAAACTTTACTGTTGTGAACTAGACAATTAAAACCTCTGCACGTGACACCAAAATGACACTGAACACGGAACGGCAATCCCAAAGCTGCATCTCCTTGCAGCAATAAAAACAACCTCCATCAATTTGACAGTCCAAAGACAAATTCTATGATTTCATGATGCAGTATTTGTCTCACTATATGAAAAAAGTCACTGTCAAGGCAGGGAGCGGCTGGGTGGGACTGGGCTGGGTTTAGCGGGTGGGAGAAGGTGGAGTCTGACACAAGGTTTGCACTCCTACCTCATGAACTCTCAGGCAGGACGCCCCAGGGTGGCTATACTCTTTTAACTGGGTGCTTCTCTCCCTCCCACTGAGATGTTTAAGGGGAAGCAGGGAGGGAAGTGGGGGGTGGTGAAAAACTTCAGCAATGCGCAAGACAGGTAGAGACAGGACAAAAATTAAAGGAGAGAGAGTGGAAGAGACAGCAAAATGTGTTGGCAGAGGTGGAGATTGAAGATGTGGCAGACAAAAAGAAAGGCAATCAGATGAAGCATAAACAATCAAACCCTGAGCTACTTAATGTATGTGGTTGTCTTTTGCTAAAAAGTTTCTCCAGCTGCAGCGTGAGTGTAGAAACATTAGAGGGGACACATGAGAATAATCCCAATGGATTATAATAAACTGCTATTTCTATTGCAGATGCTAGGGAAAGCAGACTGCATTCAGCAGAGGTGTCTTGTCATGCGACTGAGCTCCAGGAAAACTGTTCGGAGGAAGAATGCAGACTGTTGAGTGTCTTGACATGTTGAGGGAGAGGCAGTGGGCTGAGAGGAGTCCAATCTCAGGGGTCAATCTCTATGATCTCTGTAGAAAAATGAACGAGAATGAGCCATCAGTTTTTGAAGAAAATATAATTTAGAAAAAGGAGGTTTGAAAAAGGAGCCTAACAATAACCCAGGTGGCTGTGCAACTTAAGTGCAGTCATTAGAGTCTGAGGGGTTTGTAGGGGCAGGAAGCTGTGGATCCTGTCTTAAATGTGGGTGGCCACTGTCATTATCAGGTTAAGTATAACCATTAAACTTAATGAAAAGTCTAACCTTCTTTGACTGACAGTCACACGCTGAAGTGATTCTAAAATTGGGAGGTGTCCACTTGATAAATCGATGATGACAGACGTCTACTGTATATAGCTGTGTGCTTTATTTTAACAGTACGTGGGATAGTGACATCAGATCCTGTACTTTTTGTAATCTGCAGATTATATTTTGTCGTTCGACTTTCCAATTCTTTCCTGAGGTAGACAATGTGCTTTAACTAAGACCATCTGTTTTGAATAAACTCAGATATTTGTTGCACTGCAAGGATGATTCACTCTGCTTCACAAAAATGTTTCCTTCATCAAAAAATACTGCATTCAACATGCAGAAAAACATATTTCATATATAAAAACATTATTTGCTGTCGCAAATCTTTATTTTTCATATTAATTTCTAAAAAGCTCCAATCAAGAAAACACTGTACGTACATACAGTAGTGTAGTGCAGAAAACAGAAGCATCTTCACACTAATAGCAACTGAGATTAAGTGTAGGTTAATGGTGTCAGAGGGTACTCTAAGTGCACATTCATCCACCATCACCATACAAACTCAATTCTGCCAGAACGGACTGCTCCTCCCTCTCTTTTTCCCCCCTCTGTGGTCAATTCTTACATTTTTTTTTGTCTCAACACTGTTTTTGTTCCTCCTCTTTGCATTTCAGCCAAGTATACTCCCTTTGTTGATGTGGCAGGCCTGGGAAATGAAAAGTTGATACTTCATGTCAGGCAAAGACAAGCACCTCCTCTTCTTTTTTTTTTACTCTTTTGCTTGCAAACGTGGACAAAACAGAAAAAAAAATAATTTGGGAAGCTAACACAATAACACAGAATGTCAGATTTAGGAATTGAACAAACATCAGCCATCTGTTCTGTTCTGTTTTATTTCATTTTAACATGTTCGCATCTATGAGGTAACTTCTGTTACAAATTGGCGCTATGCAAATAAAATCCAATTGAAACTGAATTTAATTTAGCAGCAAGTAAAAAGTAAAGATTGGGAAAAAATAGGGAGTCTTGCGTCCCAGGTTGTTAATACACAATTGCCACTCAAACCCCCAAATTGAGTGCCTATAACCCAAACTTTTATTTGACTCTCTACAAGGAAAAACAGATACCTAAAGTGTTATCACTGATTTCCATCTACAGAACCAATCAATGAGCCAGGAAAAAGAACAAAACTTTCATGGCCCTCAGTTTCTCCAACATGTAAATCTGTCCAAGGTAGAGACAGATAATAAATGACAGAGCAAGGTGCGTTTCAGAGCCAGGGAACGAGCTCTCAGTGAGTTTCCATTATGTGATGTGGAGAGAGGGAGCTACCAGACATCTTGCCTTTCATTCCAAAGCACAGCTGAACACAAACCAGGGAGGGACATGACACTAATCTAAATATGGGCAACCGGCTGGAGCCAATCACAGCCTGAGCATCCATTACCCCCGCCCACTCCCAACTCACCCCAAACCCTCTACCAGTGCTTATTGTAGTCAAACATGTGACGTGGAGACCTCAAAAGCTGCTGTTTCTTCTTCACATCCCTAACCCCTTTGGCTCAGAATGTCTGTTCTCTTCTTTTCTGTATGTCTTCCATGGTATTTCCTCTGAAGAGACACAGAGTCATGAAGTCTGTGTCCTAGCTGAAACACAGAGACTGTGTTACAATATACAACAATGTCTGCAGACAGCTATCTCTATAGCATCGAGAAAACTTGCTATGAAATGTTAAAAAATCATTCCACAACTGAAATTCGCTTTGGAATCAACACAATATTTGCATAAAGATTGCAAAATGTAATAGTCTGAGTCAGATTTATTAGAAGAAATCACTTCCAAACTCGCTGTTAAAGTCAAAACTTTGATACCAGGCTGCTCCGTCTGATGTGTGACGTGGACTCTTAACCCAGATTGTGCAGCTTCATGTGGGTCGCCCTGAGTAGAGCTAAATCCAGTTAAATTCTTGCAGAGTGCATCTGGCCTTTAAGGTGTTGTCCAGTTGAATCAGGGCACCCCTCCCCCAAACGTGAGCAGCTGCCAACGTCACATAAATTCTGTTTCTCCTGATCACCGACAGAAGGCGTCTAAACTTGCTTAAATTTGGTCGTGAAGATCTTGAATTTTTTTTTTTTTTTTTTTACTTCACACTGTCAGAGATTGTCCTATAGTGTAAATAAGTAGCCACAAAATATACCAGGTTGTAAGAATACAGTCACATCAGCATCTCATAAAGTTTAATTGTCAGCTCTCTGTGTTGCACATATGGAACAGCAAAAAATGTCTTACAGGCGGGGGATCAGGGTTTACACATTCATGGTTTGACTGAGATCACAACATCTCCTCCTGTTTGAAGCTGCGTAAAACCTGGCGCCCCACCTTTGGTACCCTTACCCCTCTACCTGCCGTATGCTACCCATTAGCTGAGGGGTAGGAGGCTGCTTTATGGAGCCCTGTCACTGGGGAGCCTGATTCTGGCTTAGCTTAATCTGCTGAATAACCAGCGAAAGCCCAGTGGCAACAATCAGCACTTTAGCTCAGGTAGTAAAGACCCTAAACATTATGCTAGTTAGATTTAATGCCAGTCAGTTTTCAGTTTCCTGTGCCAAAAAGCTTAAACATGGATGTTAGTTTAATTCAACTAGGGCTGCAACTGACGACTATTTTGATCATTGTTTAATTTGCTAATTATTGTCCCAGTTATTTATTTGGTCTATTAAATATCAGAAGTAAAAACATGTCCATTACTAAAACATATATGTTATTTCACTTTTGAAATAAATTTAATATATTAGTTTCTATCCATGTGGATAAGTAACATACGTGATGATATTGTCCTATTCTTTGTTTAAAGCTGATATAATCCATATTCTTTTTATAAACAATAGAGAAAATACATTTGATATAATGTGAAAGAAGTCTTTCTAGTACTTACAAACCCACAAATAATTTACTTGACTCTGTCATTCTCGCTAGCTCTACAGAGCAGTTTAGCATCTTTCAGCTCATTGTTTTGTTAAGTTTTTTAGTCTCAGCACCATTGTAGCATAATTTCTCGGTGAAATTGGCAGCTGCTTGCTATGGAGAAGTTTTAAAACCAACTGAATGCTACCTTCCTAACACCAAAGGACTAAGTCAGGACAGACTAAGTCAGCAAGTAGCTGGTGAACACTGGAGCGCACATTGGTGGTTGGTGGAGACCACAACAGAGTTAAAAGGAGAGTGAATATCAGACTTATCAGCTGGATGTGTAAATAAGCAACTACAAACTGCAGGTTTAAGGAGAGTCCCATGGAAACAAACTGTTCAGTCAGAAGCCTTGATGTTGCCTGTGGCATTACAAAACTACACACAATGCAAATTATGTACATGCATTAAAATTGGGTTGTACAGACAATATGAGCTTGTGTTCTAAACAAAAGAGCTTTTTTGATAAAGCAACAGGGGTCTGTCAAGTTTGTCACGCTTCCAGAAATCTTGTCCTCTCACCATATAGCTTATCCATTTCATCTCATCCATTGTGTTGCCGGGAAGATGGCACCTTTAAAGCAATAAGGCTTGTACAGAACAGGAATAATTGTACAACAATGACGATGAAAGAGGTCACACTTTTCCATATTAATTTTCCACTGCCATAAAACATCACAATGTAGTCCTATTTATCCCTCAATGGGCTTTTGAGAGCCCCAGCCCCCTACTGTATATTTTGCAAGGGCCTAAAACTGGTTTCTGGCTCCCAATTAAGCAACAGAAGCACCTAGAGCCATTGTAAAACACCCAGGGGTGCTGAAACACCTCAAATTAAGAGCCCTTGATCTTCTCAGTTAGTAAATAATGAGTAGAGCAAAATAGCCCCTTTTAATACGCACTTGATACTGTGAGGGCCCTAGCATATGAATCTCAACTTACTCCAATAAACACGTCTTATTTCCTTCATACAAACAGAAGCTGGTCTTTGATGTAGCGTTACGATGGCAGAGGTTCCCAAATACATTTTTATGATAAAAGATAACAGCTGGGACATGTTCAAAAAGACGCAGACAGAAATATAATTTTGTGACAGCACAGCGCACACTGAATATTACACATCGGTCTTCAGTGGGGAAGATTTCCAGGGAGACACTTATTTTAGTGAATATCGATCACTCAGCTGGCCACTGCAGAGACGATGTTCGCTCAGGTTGCAGCACTAGCATCCAAAAACATCTGGTTTTGTCACTCTTGGACACACTCAGGGCTCAGCCATTAAACACACTACAAGGATGTGACTGGAAAAGAAATTAGGCAGAGGACAGTGTAGAGGAAAAAGGGAGTGCTGTGTTTGGAAAGAAGTTTTGTACCTGTGTTAGAACATAATCTAATCTGAGATGGAACTACATAGAGGAACTAGAAACCCGCTGCACTTTATTTCTGCCATATTTCCAACTTGTCAATTAGCTTCCACTCTCTGTGAATAATCAAGATCACAGCTTTTAGTTGAGGACTCATAGTTTCCAACTTGGATTTTTCTATGATGTTCCTTTAAGCATCTCCCCTCAACTGGGATCATTGGGGATATTGTGGATATGCTCCTCTCAGTCAATAGCTTGGTGACATAGGGACTACTCGCAGGGATAGTTGGTGGAGTGCTGTAGTCGACAAGCTAACCACTAATTAGCAGGCCAGCCGGGAAAATGCAAGCACTGTCATGATAGCTCTCTGATCTTGTACTGGACGTTTACTACCCTCCAATAAAGAGTGGAGGGGGATAGAAGCTCTTGAGCTAAATGCCCATTAGCAAGCTTCTCTAGCTCGGTCACTAGCGGGACAATAAATTCACACAGCTTATGTTAGGAGGTATTTATAAGCATCGATTTATGTTTCATAATTGTCTTCAAACCCTTTCTCTTTTGTCATACAGTTTATACACCAATAATAATTTTGAACCCTCCAGCTGTTGCATCTATGATTGCAGCAATTCTTTTGAAATGATTTAAATTTGTTGCTGGGGCTGTAAGTTTGCTTCCTCTTTCAGATATCAGGGATTTGTCCCTTGACATGCATGAGAATTTGCTATCCAGGGAGCTGAGCTTTTTTATACTGAACTCTAAATGTTACTGTGGATTGAAACAGCTATAACAAAATGGCTGCATTTGAACACCTCCCAAATTTTCTACATTTACCCTGTCATTCAAATCCTTGTTTAAACACTGGTCAGATCAGACAGATCAGCACAGCCAGTCTGTCCCTTTCCCTCCACCTCACCCTGCCATCGTCTCTGTCTACCTCTGTCTCTACCTCCCCCATCCACCCTCTCTCTTTTTCCTTTTCTCTTTCGTCCTTCTCTTCAGCTCTCTCCCTGCCTTGACTCATCCAGGCAGAAGACCAGGAATAATAGGAGACAGGAAAGAAAACTCCACAACGGCTGAGTGCGTGGGGCCAAGAACCAAGCCCAGTGGCCTTTTTTTCTCTCCATTCTATAACCCTCTAATTTAGCATTTATTTTAGGATGAGAGTTTATTGAGCTCAAGTCTTAGTCCAGTGCAAAAAGCCTGAGACTCGGTCACTGTGATATTCACTCACTGCCCTCTGCACTCATCTATGACTTACTCATCAGAGGACAATGGGTTTTATGGCAGTTTTTTTCCCAAGTCACAGTGGTGTTGAATCTAAGAGAATATGGAAACTTTAGTTCTTATGCAGCAAATCTGTACTAAATCGATCACCCCACCAAGTGTGGTGAAGTATGATATGATATTTTATGACCTGAGAGGCAGACTATGTCAAGACACCGGGGTGCCAAGGAGTGACTGTTTTGTCTTTATGTGGCATTTTAACAGACGCAGTTAAATGCAGAATTTCAGGGGGCAACGCAGCCTCTGTTAAAATTCCAGTTGCCACACAGCACGGTAAAAATGGGAGAATCTGTGTGCAGATCAGCAAGCTCACCTGGTTTCGGAACTATCCAGGTGTCCACGAAACATAACTGCGTGTGCAGGTGCAAAGAACTGAGCAAAGAAATTACAGTTCTTAGTTTTAATGATAGCACAGGCATTCAGTGGGTTAGGCCTGAGCCCTTACTGTCACTAAAGATGAATAATGGAAGGAAGCATTATGTGAGCTGTCGGCACAAGATTATGACTTTACATTTTATTGGCACCCAAGGGAAAGTCAGTAGCAGATTTTTTGACTGCTTTTGATGAAGAAACAGAACATAATTAGTACCTGCAGTAGCCTGATATGAAAAAAGCTAGCATAACATAATTCACAAGGTAGCACCTGGTTATAACACACAGCTACATCATGTATTTCAGCCTTTAAATCTAAATGAAATGCTACCAAATGCTGACATGTGGGTGTCCATCAATAACATGCATCATATTTCACGACTGCCCACTCTTGGTCGGCCGGTCCACCACTTTGGTCCAGCCTATAATATCTCAACAGCTATGAGATCGATCTTCATGACATTTTGTGCAGACATTCAAAGTCCCCAGAGGATGAATTGTAATGACTTTGATGATCCACTAATTTTTCCTCCTGTACCATCAAAGTTGAGATGTTTCACTGAACTCTCTCTTGTCTAAAGTCATGCTTGTTTAAGCTTGATTTTGTCATTTGTAAATAAAACATGTGTTCAAAAAACATATTTGTAATGCTCCATATATGTAAAAGGGGTGGGCAACAACATACATAGAAATAACTTTCAATATAAAGTGGGAGAAAATTACAAAATCAAAGTAGTACTCTCAAAAAACAGATTTATTTTTATATTTTTGCATTATTGTATTGTATTACATCATGTAGGTGTTTCTATTTCTTTACAGTATATATGACGTGACATATTCTATCTAGAAAGGCCCAATGTTCAAACATGCCACATCCAAGTGTTACAAAAGGAAAGTTAATTTTAACTTCTCATAAAAGTGGCAGTGAACATCCTTCTATGTAATTAGTAATGGCACTCCTGCCCTGCATCTACTTCCAATGCTCCACATACTATAAATGACTAAAATTCAAAATACCTTTATTAGGATAGATCATTTGTGTAATTTGCACAGCACAATCTAAATGCACGCCCCTCCAACCCCACCACCACCATCCTCCATACTTCCTCCCACATCTGAAAGCTGTTAGCCCTGCATTTTCAGGGTGACACAAGAGGCAAGCATGAATCTTAACTCCTCCTTCAGCAGCAGCAGCGGCGGCAGTGTCGGATTCTGAACATGTGGCTGGCACCAGGATACCTTATCATGCATGAAATCTCTTCTCCTGAGGCCTCCATGGTAGAATCTCAACATGGCAAACAATGCATACAGAGACACTAATGCCACAATAACAGTCAGGAAAAAGCCAAATGTCTTGTAGAACAATTAGGTCTCAAGACACAGCTGATAAACTGACTTGAAGATTGACTGTGTTAACTTGAGTTGATCTAAAATGACCTAAATATAATCTGTGCACCATTTATCATGCAAATGGTCAAGTTCATACAATCATATTTTAAACATTTACTCACCTGCACCGTGGATAAAATAAGTATTTACACATAAACTTTGACTCAGCTTGCTCTCTCCTTTCAGTGTGTCTAGAAGTCTACTAGTCTTCCTCTGCTGTATTACACACAGACTTATTCTGCGACAAGATAGGTGAGCATGACTCCCACTACTGCAAGCAGTTTCACATAATCTATCAAAAAAAGGAAGGCAAGGCATGGAAAAACGAGTAAAAACTGTTATCTGCATGTTTTATCAGGTTATGATTAATGGACTGAAAAAAAATGGCATTCGCAAAGCCTCGGCTGAGACAAAACACTGCTGTGATGTATCTGAGTGAAATGTAAAACACTGTGGACAAAGCTTTCCACATAGATTGCTGTGAACTATAATGACTTGCAGTTTTTTTGTGCATGCTGAAGACAAAAATGTCTGCCAGCAACAACTTTTCTCAAACATCCCTTTGCAAAGTGAGAACAATTGTAAAAAAGGGACGAGAGAAAGCATTTAACGTGGCAACTTTACTCACATCCTCCCCATGAAAAGAGGAGGTGGAAATAAGGGTGGAAGAAGAGTAAGGAGGAGAAGACGGCGGCTGTGGCCATTTAAATGGCTCAACTCGTATACACTCCCTCTGCTAAACAGTGGGTTTAGAGAAGTCATTTTTGCCCATGCTGGATGTTAGGGGAGGGAGAAACGACCACACTGCATTCTTCTGTATTGAGGTCACTTTTTTCTTCTCAACCATTCTGAGGCACTCAGCGAACTTCGGGCTGGACTACAAGCTCGATCTAATGGAGCACCGAGGGATCTACTGCACATGCTCAGAAGTGACATTGCCCACTGGTGTTTCCAAAACAGAGTTTCCCAAAAGCATCATAGAGGAATGATTAATTAAGACAATGAAATGGGTGCTGTATTTAGGAAACCTAACTACAGTCCAACAATCCATATTTTTTTCAGTCAGCATGGGAAAAAAGGGCAGAATAATGTCATTTTGTTCAGAAGACTTTGACCAATCTTCTGAAAAACCTACAGATGCCTTTCTTATATGTGTCAGTATGCAGTGACTTCAATATATATGGGATTAGCTCCCCTCAGAGTAGATTAATATACCAATAACTTCTTCAGGGACCGATGGCTGCTTCAACTATACTACATACTGTAATTTGTTGGTAGCTTCAGTTTTGTAAAAAAGAAATTTGATCATATTAAACTTACTACCAATTTATTTTTACATGTATGGCACACGACCATGTGAATAAGCATAATTTAAAAAAATAAGGTCTAAGTGTAACAATTCAGCTAAATAATGCTATTGGATTACATTTTGTTGCACTGCTCTCAGAATACATGCTGGAGGGAAAAATAGATAAAGTTCAAAACAGCAGAGGAGGCTCGATGCGCTGATAATCATTAATGATCATTACTTTAAAATTGCATCATGTAAAGATTATAATATCACAGTAAAATGTAAGTTGGAAGTCCTCAAAATTAAATGACAAAATACATTGTTGCTGATAGAGCGTTTTCTAATCTATCAGGAGTAAAAAAAATAAAATAAAATAAGTTGTGTGGCCTGGAAGCTGATTTACGTCCTCCTGGATCATATTCTTCATATATGTTATATGTACATCACATTATTCTGTACAAACAACATCTACAGTATTGCATGTCTGTCCATCCCTGAGTTTTATGCCATTTTACCCCATTAAAGGGACTTTTTCCTCATCCAAACCAAGGGTCTAAGGATAGGATAGGATGGATGGATGTATGCTGTACAGATTGTAAAGCCCCTTGAAGCTAATTTATGATATTCGGGTTCTAGAAATAAAATTAACTTGACTCTGAAATACTTGTTGAAAGGTGCTATAAAATTAAACTTGCTTGCCTTACTTCCACCTTTGCTTTTGAGACATCTTAATTCAGTCAGTCTTAATTCACACAAACTATCTAAATCATATCACATGATTACATCAAGCCAGAAAGGAAAATGTCAGTCTGTTGCATATTATGGCATCTAAAATTGTGCTATCAGCAGAAATCAGATTCTGGCAAGGTGTGAAGCAGAGAAAACGTCACTATATCAATACTTCAACACCACAATATCAACAGACCGAGAACCAACAGATAAGAACTGGTAGGACTTTAACTTATATTAAAGTCTGAAGTAATGGATCGCTTCCCCAAGACCTCAACCTGAAATACATAGTTTTTCTCACACAAATAAAAGCAAACAAACACAGAGAGTGTCGTTTACCTCAGCACACCATTCCTGTGGTTTCCTGCTTGGTCCTGGAGGGACTCCCACAAGTCCATCTTTTCATCCTGCACTGCCATGCACTGATGTAATGTCAAGCACTGGGACCCGGGGGCCTTGAGAAAACAACACTGGCAGAATGTAGAGAGGGGCATTTTGCCCTTCGCTGTGCAAAAAGTCATCATACGGTAACACTGATTCACAGCCCTGGGAAAGGATGAGACACCTGTTCCATTAGAGTCATGGCTTAAATACATAAAGGGTTTGGTAAATACTGAGAGAAAGTCGTTAGTTGTTTAGTTGATAAACTAAAAGCTAAAGTCAACATTTTCCAGTTTAAGTGTGTATGAAAACTGGTTGCGCTTTTGCAGAGACTCACAGATTTTCGTTTCCTCCATATGATCAAATATCATCACATATGGTGCACAGATGAATATTATTTCCAGTAGACTGTGCTGTCCGCCAGACAGGACAAGAGTGATATGCTGCCAAGAGAAAGGTGAAACATAAGAAAACCTTTTTTTTATTTTGAGATCATTGCACTCACTGTCACAACGCAATGTTAAGGTGTGACAGACTAAATGACCAGATGAGCAGCAAATAAGTATCTCCAAATATCAGAGTATTTCTTTAGAATCAAAATTGGATAAGAGAGGGCCAATGCAGTATTACTATTATTTTCAAAATATGAATAGATTAGAAAGCCATGAATGAAGGTGTCCCCTAATGATCAGAGTCTGCTGCCTTTAGAATAAATTGGATCACCTGGAGAGTTGTTGGGCCAGAGATAGATGAAAAGATCAACGTGAACTTCACCTGTGCATTCAGTAAAGTAAAAATAAAGAGCCTGTGGCTAAAACTAGACTAAAAGCTTAAAGACCGATAGCAGGTAGAAACATTAAGACTAGCATAAAAGAAGAAAAACACATATCCAACTGCTCCAAAACGGTCTTATTTAACTTAACATGTTGACACTGAAATTCTATTAGAATTCTAGAATTAAATACCATAAAATAGAATGAATGAATACAATTAAGTTTTGACTTTATGTTATTGATACTTTAACAAACATAGGCCTATACAATATCAGCTTGTGTGTCAAGTTAAAAATCACTTACAGCTTACAAAAGTCTTTTTTTAAACATTATTTTTCATGTGTGTTCCTAATGACATCCACAGATTTCACGGACTGAGGTGAGTTTACCTTTCTTTCTCTGCCGTCAACCAAAACAAGAACTATCCAGAGGTTGGACAGCATTGCAGCCAGTGAGACTAATGTCTGTAACTTCTGCTAGTTTGTATTGGAGTAAGATATTGGAAGGGGAAAATCTTACAAGATGTAGACCGCCAAGGCTGTGATAACATAACAGCTTGTACTTTATTGTCTCAGTGGTAAAAACAAAAACCTGGGACAGATAGTACAGGCCAGTCATTTACTTATTATACAGTCAGGTTTTATGAATATTCATCAACTTTCTTCAGGAATATAGATAACCACAAATCATCTCAAGCAAGGAACACATTGGGGCTATATGCCTTACAGATGTACAGTACTTCCAGCAACAGCGTAGACATATAAAATGTAAAGATCAAGAATGTACTCAAATATTTGTAGGTATTAAGACATTCCTGTGCTTTAAAAATGTGCTCATAATATCGTTGTTGTAGCAGTGTAAAAAGTAGGACGTTTTCGCTTCTGTGGCTGAGGGGAGAGTATGAGTCATCCGACAGATGGGAATTTTTCCCCTACATAGTTATAGGCTTCCTTATTTCCATCTGAAGTCTCCCTTAGTTTGAGGTTACCTGCTGTCTATTCTCCTTCTTTTTCTCTATTCATTGGTGCTCAAGAATTAATGGAGCTTCAATATGATCCTAAAAATCCCACTTTTTTTTTTTTTTTACCACCTTTTCATTCATTTGGGAACTAAGTACTTCCTTCTACTCTGTTGTACTCATCTTTCTGACCTTGCTTCTCTTTGTCTTTCTCTCTCTGTTTTCCTCTCTTATATTCAGCTGCACCTACTTTTCCCCCATTTTCCCTCACATGTGAGCATCTCTGTAGGCTGCAGTATTTATGAGTGCTTGCAGAGGGGGGCGGCAGGCAGCAGGAGTAACGACATTTCCAGACAGGATCTCTGAGCTCATTTCCCCCCCAATCATTTCTCGCAAACTCACTTTGTGACAGAGTCAGACTTTAGCCTCAAATCATGGTTCTTTGACACTATTTATAAGGCAAACGTTTACTGGTGGATGGTGGTACAGAGGAGAAATTAAAGTACTTAGCATGACTAAGAGATTTGCAAAACATAGGTAGTATTGTAAGAATGACAAAAAAATTAGATGAGAGTTCTTTATTAAGTGTCTAAACAACTTAAATATTTATTGGGCATAGTGATGTGCTGTTCAGATAATGCAAAGGAGCAAAAGAGAAAACTAGGGAAAGACAAGGCAGTCTAGTGAAAGCACTGACTAACTTTCCCAGATGTTTGGAAAGACTGGCGTCAAACCACCCTGAAGAGTCTGCGGGTCAACTGGAAACTACATCCAGGGAGAAATGGGAAGAAAACTACAACTGTGAACACCAAACCATCACTTTGGTTGCATTTCGCTTCAAAAGACATCAGTAAATGCATCAGTGAAAGGTTACAAAAATTCAAAGGTTTTAAAGGCAATTTGGAGTTGGTGATTCAAAATAGTCCCTGACATATGTATATCATTTGGAGACGCAAACACAGAAGAAAACTTGTGTCACTTTTTCCTTTTATTGTGTGTCTCCCATCCAGAATAGAATATTCCATCCCAACATCATTATGCTAACTCCCCTCTCTCTGCTTTGTAACAGGCTCTCCCACATTTTGAGCTCTTGTGGCAGTGAAATACGACACCCACATGCACTGTGGGTTTTGTCTTTTGGCCTCTGACGTTGTCCTAACATGCAGATCATCAACATAAACATTGTCAGATGAGAAGACACCTTTAGGGTTTCCTATGATTCTCTAATGTCTAAAGACACGTCATTTGTTCTGGAGGTTGTGCACATCATCTTTTGACTACCCCCACCCCCCCCAAAAAAAATAAAAAAGTACAGCTGTTAAGATGTTGTACAGTTAACAAGTTGTTTCTGCAGAACAGCACAATAATTTTTTAAAGCCTTATTAATTAAGCATGTGCTTTTGAACTTAAACTAACTCTCTGCTCTCTTTGCTTTAAGAGGTACTAAGCAGCCCTTGAGATAAACTTTTCTTTGTCCGGTATGCTCTCTCTCTCTCTCTCTCTCTCTCTCTCTCTCTCTCTCTCTCTCTCTCTCTCTCTCTCTCTCTCTCCCTGCCTTTCCCTGTTTTTAGTGGTGCCACGCTTGCCAGTAGTCTTGCACATTATCTGAAGTCAGGGAAGGATCCAGTCATATTTTCCATCCACTCTCTGTGTCTGACTGGATGTCTGCGCTGGTGGGAGAAAAAGAGGGAGGGATGGAGAGCTTGGAGTTTGGATGGGGGCTGGGACAGTGGAGAAATCCAGATGCAGACACAAGAAGAAAACCAGACCAAGAAATAGGGGAAAAGGCCTTTGCTAAAATGTGTGTTCTGTGAGAGACACAAAGCCAACAGATCTCTTGTGTAGCACATCCCACATCAAATCCTGAAAAACCTTCACATGGGTATAAAGAGGAAATCAGTAAAATTACCTTTTAATGAAAAGATGGTAATTTAACATTAAGTCTTTTGCTAGGCCAATGAAGGACGTGGTACCATGATGGTGGATATGGGTTTTAAGCTTTGGGTTCCCCACCATTTTCTCTCACGCCCCAAATGGGAGGTGACGTGTCACAATGGGTGGAGCTCATGAGAGGCTGGATTGGATGGATCAAAAACAGTGAATGATTTAAATAATTTGGCATTTACCCTTAATACACAACATTTACTTTGATACTTTTTACATAATCTGATTAGTGATGATCACATGCATGTGCCATATCAAATGTGAAATAATAATTCTGCTAGTGTCCGACAAAGGTTATAGGCTTAATATTTGACAAAATAATCTAAACGCAACTATTTGCTGGCTTTGAAAAAGTTAGTAACTGGTTGAAAGATACAGAAAAAGCTAGTAAGTAGATGTTGGGTTCAGATTATTTTGTCAAACTACTGTTTCTAAGGTCAAGGATGAACTCAATATTGGGCTATACTAACGTGAGATATATACATCTATACAGTAGCATAAATTCCAAACGTCAACTGCCTGCTAGTTGAAAGCTGAAAATGACTGTCCTGAATGTAAATGACTACTGTAGTGGTGAGAGTGGTGCTCAGCCAGCAAACACTAACCCCAGCCTGGAGACTAAAGAGACAAAAGTTGGGCCTTTATGAGATGATTGCAGTTCACATTGGGCTCCACTTGAAGTAACAGTCAGAAGTGGGCTGAAGCATTCACCCTGTAATTGAGCATTTACCCATAATGCCGCGTGGAAGCCTCTTTCTTTTCTTTTTTTCTCAACTGATGCTACAGCTTTGAATGAACTTGCAGAGTCTGGGCCAGAGATGGAAGGTTTATTTTCACGGAGGCGACTGGTGTAGTCACACTAGTTATTTGCTCGTCTGTACACGTACACGGCAGACACAAGCTGCTCTGAGTGTGAATGAGGATCTCTGCTGGAGACCCTAAATTTACAAAAGAGGTTGACTCATATCAGGTTTTATTAAATGAGTTTTTAAGTCATAACTCTGGATAGTGACTTTAGTGTGGACAGGAAATGGTTAAAGAGGGAGAAGGGTATGGTATGCAATTAGAGACCAGACCTTGAGACCAGACCTTGCATCTGGGCTACCAGGACACCATCGTGGGCAGTGGTTTATGTGATGTTTATGTTTTAACACCAAAAAGGAGTTTCACTTGAAGGTAATAGGTCATATATAGATGTTCTCTCATATGAACTCCAGTCTGATATCCTGAGAATCCAGAGTTGCCCTTTCACACATGTAGCACACAACAGAAGATTGTCTGTCAGACGCTCTTCTGTTGGAAATTCTCCGTTTGGTTTGGGCGAGTTGTGGTGCCTGGGTAGATTGTGCAAAAGAAGGAAGTAATGATGAATGTATTTGGACGTATCCGCAACGTCAACATAAGAGTGAAAAGCAATATACAGGCAGGAAGAAAAGACTACGAGGGAGCTACACTCAAGCTACACTTGAAACGTCATCAACAAGCCTACTGGCTCGCTGTTCATTCTCTGGACAGTGACCTGCTCTATTCACACATGGGACATTACAAAGACTTTGTCCTAGGGAGCTGGCAGGGTAAAGTCTGTTTAATGTCCAGTGCAGCTGAGTTGGACATTTGTGTTGGTACATACTTGGTCTAGTTAATGTAATGAAAAGTTCATTGTAGCAGTTCATGTGTGAATACAGCTTATGATCCCACCCTCCATCTGACATCTACAACTGATGGAGGGTGGTGCTATCTAAAAAAGGAATAAAATGTCCAAGAAAATTAGGGATCCTTTAGAGAAGATGCATGTCATGATTTATGAATGTATTATGAATCTCAACCACTAAACACTTCATCAAGCTGTTATTTTTACTCTTCTCCTTCAATTACTTAATGACATTCATGTGAAAACACAAGGCAATTTGTTGTGTAAATTTTCAGAGAAGAGAAGCAAAGAGTGCATGCACAGAAAAGTGCCCATAAACTGATATTGGTATCACTGATAATTTAGGTATCTAACCATTGACCCCTACGATCAAATACTGACTATAAGTTGCACTGAAATTAACATTTTGCATTAACTCAGTTGTTTTTGGATAGGGCTAAATCTTGACAACATCAAACTGTACCTATGATCTCTGTACACACAGGTTAGCTTTCAGAAGTAATCTTAGCTTATTTGTCCCTTGTGTGTTGTATTATACAAAAAAGTATATAGGGGAATGTATCAGGTGGTTATTCTGCATAAAAATGAAAGCGACAAAAAAAAAATGTTTTTTCATTTTTGATCATTTACTAAATGTGGACATGTAATTTTTGAAAACAGTTAAGATAAACAGTATTATAGTTTGGTAGTACACTTGATAACAGCCATTTAGAATTTAAAGATATACTGTACAGTGACTGATTTTATTTGCAATACTGTACAATTTTCCTCATCATACCCTGTAATTTGTCTGAAGCAGGTGGGCCTACAATGGGTTTCCATGCAAACAAAGCATGAAATGTCTGCAAAAACCCATAATTGAAAATAATTAAAAAACGTTATAATGGCCTGGAACAAAGGTTTAACAGCAAGTAATAGTGGCCTTATCGCGAAATGCTAGTGACACAGTGAGTCAAGGGAGACATTATAGTTTTAAAAAAGCAAAAAAACAAAACAAATAAATGCCCCTCAGCACCTTAAAGGTGGAAGAAAGTGCGTCTCCAGGCACTAAGTGATAGAAACAAGTGAGAGAGGGAGACAGAGAGGGTTTGGCTTTGTTAGAGTTTGGAGCTGCAAAGGCTCAGAGACTTACAAGTAGAAACACGTGGACAAGGCCAGGCAGATGCTACGTGTTGCTGGTTACAGCTCAGAGGCTTGCTGGGGAATGCACAGTTTTGGCCTTTTTAGTTACTGTGCAATCCCTGCCTGGTCTTAATGTTACATGTAAAGCTACGTATGCAAAGATGCCTTCTCCAAAATTTGAGGTTAACTGATTTACTGCTGTTTGCCTCAAGTAAAGTGATCCAATTAAAGTTCCTATGGGACACGTTTCAAATAAGAGCTGTATGAGTTGACCCCTCCTGAGGGTCTGAAGCACTTTTAACAAACATGTGATACCTCCACCATCAAACAGCGACAGCTTCCGTTCACAAATGCTTCTCCCAGGGAGAACCTGTTAGGTTTCATTGTGGAAAACAGTCACCTTATTCTCATTAACAGGAAGAAAGTCATGAAAAAATCCCAAGCAGTGACTGTGAAGACACCTTTTCCCACAACCTGTTACATCTTAGGCTCGTGTTCTCCCACAGGCTGCCAATGACAAACTTGGAATTTCCTCCCCAAATTCTGCAAAGCTTGGTGGCTGCAATTCAATTATTTTGTACTCCCTCGTGTCTGCCTGACATGGGAGGATTTCAGATTACCTTCACTGGCAAAGCTGAGAGCTGTGGATTGTTTCTGATTCTCTTGGCTGAAGTTTATTTGCTAAAATATGCTAAATATCTTGTCCAGCAGTTTGAATACATGGAGCTCCAAGCTACAATGGAAGGATATTTGAATACAGCTGAAACTCCAGAAACTCATGCAGAGGGATTTCACCCAAACCACCAGTCTGAACTCTGAGAGACTCGCCACAAAAAAATATATTATAGATTGCAGCAGCTCCAAACACCAGAAAATTACCAGTTCTATTTTAACAGTGTCCTGTGAGCTTCAACTTCATTTCACTCGTAGAAAGTCACTCAGAAAGTACTGCTTTAAAGGCCATCCATTCATCTAGTGCATTTTACACATTCAGAAAATTGAAAAAGACAGTCATACAAAAGTCATACTACTGTGCTGAGAAGTATTTTTTGAAGTTTAAATCACAGAGACAGCACACAGGCACAGGTCTTATCACATACGTTTCCTCTCAGACAAAAACAGGACTCTGTAAAACAGGACTTCCCTATTTTCATTTCATTCAAAAACCCCTGAAACCTGTGATATTCTGTAACTTTATCAATTCCTCTCTTATCCTTCTTTTCTAAAAAAAAAAAAAAAAAACTCACCCAGATGGGTGTGTCTTATTTTGAAGTTTTCCTCATTGTGCACTTGTGGCAGTTCAAATCACTTTACTGCTGCGTTATGCATGTGCTGCAAACAATTGTGTTAAAAAGATCTCCTTCACTGTGTCACTGCAACAGAAAAACAGTTTCAAGTCAAAGTGCTTTTTTTTAATTACCAAAGAAAGCAGAAAATACATGAAATGGTTAACATGAAAACATAAGACAAGCCTGACATGATTTTAAAAGAAGGATAGGAGATACTAAAGAAAAGCTGCACTTGGATAAAAGTCTCCTACTATATCTGTATAACAGTTTATTCATACTTAAAGGAAAGCTTTGTTGTAGAGTTTTATTTTAATTTACCGTATCAGAATTGGTTGCAGGTGATGTCAATCTTCTGCAGACTGCAATGGATGTTACTGTAGCCCTTGTAGAAAATGGGGAGAAAAAATGTAAACATTGAAATGGAGATTGACAGCTGTCTGTGTGTTTGGCAGGTGTTGCAGCAGACACCCAGCTTTCATTAGACAGAGAACAGATGCTAAGAAATACCTGCTCAGTGCAAACAAAATCCCTGACCACACTAGTTTGCTAAGAAACTATTCATTTTCCCTGCAGCTGAATCAAGGCGACGTGTTTGCATATGGACATGCAGAGAAGAGAGAGAATTCACTGATTATAATGTTTCAGTAAACGTCAGACTGAGCTTTGTGGAGATGCTTTGGGGTATTTTCTGCAGCTTTTCAATCATTATCGTAATTTACTGTTGTATTTAGTAGCTAGGATGAAGCTAGTATATAGCCAGTACCCTCTGTCTCTTATCATTTTGTTTTTAGCTGAGCTTTGTGAAGATGTTTTTGGAACTTTCTCATTAATCATTTGGGAAAACGTAATTTTACTAATTGCTATAATTATTTCATAATAGCTACAAAGTTATAGCTACGGGGGTTTGCCTGGTAGAGCTGGTGCCACATGCACTAAGGCAGAGTCCTTGCTGCGTTGGCCATGGGTTCATCCCCACTCTCTCTCCCCTCTTTCCTGTCACTCTTCAGCTGTCACTATTAATTAAAGGCAATAACCCCCCCCCCACACTATATGTATATTAAACTACTAGTTTAGAGCTAGTATGAGCAAGTGAAAGAAAGACACAGCTTATTTTAATTATGTAATTATGTTGCAGGATGCATAGCGATGAGGTAAATTTATTTATTTGTGTAAAATGTATAAACGACAGTGATACAAAGTAAACTTATTTTTAGTACTGTTCATACGACCAGGTTACGTTTCAGTTACAGATTCAGTTACATCTTCATAATAATAAGCTAACATCACCATATAACTCTAAGACCAACATAATGTGTTACTTTATGAGTCAGTTCTATTACAGTAATGTCCACCGTGACCTATACGATGCATCTATGAACATACACAGCCATTTGCATTACATTCTAAGATGCAAACCAGCAGCTGTAGGCCTAAATATGTTACATACCTGTCTATGAGTAAGAGGGGTAGTTCTGCATCAGTTTTGAATCTGTTCAAATCCCACAATTCTCTTCA
The DNA here is from genome assembly GCF_905237075.1 of Dicentrarchus labrax. Taxonomy (NCBI): domain Eukaryota; kingdom Metazoa; phylum Chordata; class Actinopteri; family Moronidae; genus Dicentrarchus; species Dicentrarchus labrax. The sequence continues at coordinate 18,763,554 of NW_026136712.1, read as the reverse complement.
TCTGCTGAATGACCAACCAAGGTTGTATCATGTTTTTGCTCGTGCATCACTACCACTTCAAGCTCTGTCACACCAAAGGCCCGGTCTAGAGCCAGTATTTGGTTTGTCCGTTCTGTGCTACAGCAGAAACATGGCTGACTCCATAGAAGAGGACCCGCTCTTTCTGTAGATATAAAAGGCTCATTCTAAGGTAACAAAGACACAATGATTCTTATTTTCACTTGATTACATACTGATGAAAACATACCTATGAATATTATACTCCATTTCTACCAGTAGATGTTACACACTGGAGCTTTACCTTGTTGTAACCTGAATTATTTGCACTACTGGATCATCAGTCTAACATCCCTTTGTGCTTGAGATAAATGTCTGCTAAATGTAAAATGCTCATATTCCTCATTTGTTCCAACTAGAGAAAACAGGACAGGTTCTTTGGGTCGAATATCAAAAAAAGGAAGACAACAGTAGAGCGTAGGGAAAGGTCAAATTGGGCCATACTTTGGTTGTAGAAGCTGCAACGTGTCCACAGTGTAACCAGACTGCTTTGTGGATTTGCCAAATTTTCTTCTCTCTCCCTCCCTCCCTGTCTCTAACATCATGTGATGGCCATGCCTCTTTGGGAAAATTTGTAATTTAACATGGGTTGTTGTACACGCTTTAAAACTCTGTTCATTTTGTTTCTGGAATACTGTTAGCGTTTAATGGCAAAAAGATGAAAGCACTGCTGTTGCTGGCGTACATTTGGTTTGCATGAAGGAGTGAGGGGAAGGGTTAGATGTCTAATAATGAGCGGGGGACCTCAACAATGAATTCCCTTAAAGACATAGAAACTATAACTGGATACAATGTGTGTGTAAAGTTATATGTGACCATTAATGCATGTATGTGCTGGTGTGAAACTGCAGTTGCTTGCAGGTGCTTGGTACTCAGGTGTTCAGGCCCAGAATGAAAAAGAGTTTTAATACCTAAATAATACCATGAGCAGGATTACATATTAGGAATGTCTGTAAGTGACAGAAGCTCTTAGGTACTTGTAGATACAATATTGTAGTCAGCAAACATCTAAGGAGACTCAAATAACCTCCACCTGGTTGGCTCTCCGTGCGTAAATTGCGCACACGTCACTTTAACTGATACTACATGAGATACATCATTCTCACCCTTCCCTTCTTTTTAAATTATTATAAAATAAAGGCATTTAAACAAAATAACTTCCTGCTGCACAACTGAAATCAAACCGGTCCGCAGCTGCGCAGCATCTCCTTAATAACTTTGGGCCTAATGACGGCTAAACTGCAAATGTTCTGTTAATAAAATCATCCAATGCACAGACGATTCAAAAACCAGTTCAGCGACACAGTCTCAGGTTGGATGGCGAAGAGACAAAACACCCCAACAAAAGCCTCAATTAGAAAAGTCCATGGAGAAGCAGAAGATGATCAAACACGTCTGAGCCGCGGAGAGCCGTCGTGTAAATGACGAGTGTCCTCATCATCCACGTTTGAGCTGAAACGTGAACTTGTTTGACATGTCTTAAGACGGCCCCTCTCTCTGATGAAGGAGGGACTCTGACTTGAACATGTACAAGTTATCTGGTGCACACAGGACCTCCCCAAAAGTTTTGGCATATAAAAGCCAAGCTAACTCATTTGTTTAGGCAGTAGGGAGTTTCTGCTAGGGTCTGGATTGGAGTTATACACAGACCGGACCCTACCGTGTATGAGTGGTGTCTGAGGAGAAAAAGAGGATTCCCCCTTGCCGCAAAGAATCTACATGTCTAATATTTAGACATGTTCAGCTTTGTGGATATTCGGTTAGCGCTCTTGCTCAGCGCAGCAGTGCTTTTGGCCAGAGGTCAAGGCGAGGATGATAGTAAGTATCACTTTCAAACATTGATTTGAGTTGTTTTGGGACTGTCGCACCCTCAGGATGTGGATAAGCCCGCAAGGATGCTGAGCAGTTTGCTGGAATGATTGTCCTCTGCGGGATAACTGACTCCACTGGGCAGAGAATGTGAAAGTTGTTACACAGTGATGCTTTTTGATGCTTTTTTTCTTTTTCTTTTGGCGATCTGGAGGCGAATAGGAGTTTATAAAACTCTTCTTTATTGTTTGTTGCCCTCAGTGATTTGCAGATACATGCTCACTGTGCGCAAACCTGAGAGGAGCAGCTGCAATATCTCTCTGATGCGCAATGACAGGACATTGAGTTCAAGGGGAGTTGAAGCAGAGCACAAGCATAAAAGAAATTTGAAAAATGGCAAATCTTTTTGAGAAAATCTTAATTACATTTGGTTTGAAAGTAGTTTAAACCAGATTTAAAAAAATGCATCCCAAGTCTGTAGATTAGAGCAATTTTTCTCAGTAGTTTTAACATTAATGCATCAAAAGTGAGCAGTTTGTTGGGAAACCAAACATGATAAACATGATTTTTAGTTGTTATAAGGTTAAACTTTTGCACAACAGCTTCATAAGAGTGTCACTGAACCGAACAACATTTTGTTCCAGTTGTGTAAAACTGGACTTTGTTAGCTGAAAAAGGGACAATGGAAAAATAGCTTAAGCCTGACGTCGACAGTAAAATAGTCTAGACTTCAATTAATCACCGTACAGAGGAGGGTGCGGAAGATCTCGTTGTGCGGGTTAACAGCGCCGCTCAGTGGCCAACACTGGGATTATGCATCCATCCTCCAAACCTCGGTCCTCCCACCTCCATGGCCCAACCACACATTCAGCAGCCTGAAATGTGATTAGGCCCAATTTCCACCCCAAATTTTTTTAAGGATAAAAATGTTTCTATATCTGATCAATAATATTGGCTCGTGACTTCTGCACATTTGTTCTGTTAACACTCGAATTTCTGCATTCTAACATCTGCCAGGCCCAAATTACTTAAACCTTCTGTAGACAGCCACTGATAAACACTGTTATACTTGATTAGAAGCTCTATTCCTGCTCACAAGTCAGTCACCAAACACCAGATACCAGAAGTTTAACTCATTAAAAGCCTGTTTCAGTGACTCTGTTGCATTTTAATGAATCTAGCTAGATTGACACAAGCTGAGGGATGGATCTAGCAATAACTTTACTCCCAAAAAAGACCAGAGCTGATATGTTTACAGCCTCAGACTTGAAATAGAAATATAGGTCTGCATTGGGAAACTGCAAAATAATTATTTTATTAAACATTATACTGTTTTTGCATGTCTCATGTCTGATCCTATTGAAAACATCTGGTTTCCATATGATGTCATATAGTCAGTTTACTGATCCCAAACCTAATATTAGGCATTTATTAGACAAACTATTAAGAAGATCTTTTTTTGGATGTTTGATCTTATTCGATGTTACCTAACTCATCGTGGTTTTCTCCTCTCAGGCACATTCGGCAGCTGCACATTAGACGGACAGTTGTACAACGATAAGGATGTATGGAAACCAGAACCCTGCCAGATCTGCGTCTGCGACAGTGGAACCGTCATGTGCGACGAGGTGATCTGTGAGGACACATCTGACTGTGCCGATCCCATCATCCCAGACGGAGAGTGCTGCCCTATCTGCCCAGACGTTGATGGTACTCCATCTTCATCCTCCTTCTGTGATTCTGTGGTTAATTAGCTTTCTGGCGCCACCTAGTGCCTCTCACCTCATCTCTGACCATCAATGGCTCAGTGGCCACTCATGGACTTGAGGCCCTAAGCCTGCCTGCTTTCCAGAGGATTTTAATTCAGAAAAGAATCGCTTTGGATTTACCTTTTATTCATTTCATTTTTAATAAGCATTCTTTTAACGATGGATTATACCTGCTCTTTGGCGAAGTGACATCTGGCAATAAATGTGTAATTTCCCAACATGCCTACCTGTGCAGTGACACTGCAGTGTGCAACAGGGCCTACACACGCCACGTCTCCTGAAAACCACATTTACAACAACATTTCACTACAGATAATATTTAGAATCAAATTAATATACTTTTGATTCAGTAATTTGATGAAATCCTGTATTTCATGCTTTAATCAGCCCTGGCTCTCACCTTGAAATTGATATAGAAAGCTGTGATTTATAGCTTATTGCTAGATTTGAACACTTAATATTATGTAATTGTCCAAAGTTATGAATGTGTCTCTCATAAATGTTCAAGAGGTGTTGACATTTTCTTTTTCTCCATTGGTTCTGTAGGACCCCAGGTTCCAGGCGAGCTTGAGGTATTTTGCCCTTTAACTTTGTTTGATATTGAAATGATGTGTGACTTGGGTCTGAGACCCAAACTTGGGGATCCTGGCATGGCCCAGTTAGTTTGTAATCACGCCTGCTAATAATGTAGAAGATGCACTTGTTTTTACAGCCTGGATGAAACATTGCTGCATAGCCTAATGTCCTTTTCCCATCTATCCATAGCCAACAAGGGGAGACCCTGGTCCCAAGGGAGACAGGGTAGGTTTCAATTCACTTACACTTCTGTCCCTCAATTCAAGTGTTTTTTTTTTGGGACAAAATGACTGTGAACATGGATAATATTTAAGCACCTTTGTCAGATGTATTTGTCCCAACGACGACACATCAGTGTTTCCCTGTTCATAATTAATTATATTGACTTATTCAGCAACAGTTCATGTATCTTTGCTGCATTGCATGTGGTTGATTAACTTTATTTTCATGAGATTTTTCAGTATTTTTGGCATAGTTTTGTCTTTATTATACATTTCACCAATTGCTGACTAAAAATGTGAAAATGTACACAGTGGTGTTATATGTTTGCTGACTGAGTCCCTACAAATTATTCTGAATGCCTGTAAAGCTGACAGATGACATAATTGTTGCTGATGACTTTTGATAATTAGGTCACAAGGTCACCAGGTCATTAAAAGTTCAAAGGTCACATAATGCAAATTGGTTTTAAAAGTGATCGTAAACTCAAGTAATATTAAATAACAGTAGCATGAAACACAAAGTTGTTTTTTTTTGCTAACATATATGATCGCAAACAAGCATGACCACAGTTCTGTTTTTAAGATACATCGAGTGCAAAAATCAATATCTATGTACGATTAACATTTCACAATCTGCAGAATAACAGTTTCATGTTTGCTATTAAAATTTATCAGTATAGATGATAATTCGTCCATAGAAATTAGAATAATTCCTCCTGCAAGACAAGTTAAAAAGGAATGACATAAATGAAAACATGAAATGAATTATTAAAGAATATTTCTAACAGACTGTCTGCCTTTTCTACAGGGTCTCCCTGGTCCTCCAGGCAATGATGGACTTGACGGACAGCCTGGCCTTCCCGGCCCACCAGGCCCCCCTGGCCCCCCTGGCCTTGGCGGAGTAAGTATCTCCTAAGTATCTAGTAAATCACAACATGTGGGAAGTCTGGGATTACCTTTTGTAGATCGATTCTGTTTGAAATGAGAAACAGCTTAAAAACCCATGATAGTCCAGGTTAAAACATCTGTTTCCCTCCAAGAAACAGCAGGCAACACTTTGTGCTAGAGAGAACCAACTAGGAAATCTCCTCCATATTATTTCAGCACTGGGAGTGCAGACAGCTCCCTGGTCCTCAGGTTTAGTTCTGAGGAAAATGCTGAATAACTAGTTGATCTGACCAGTTTATTCTGTCATTTATACCATTTTAACATGAGATCTGTGCTACAGTGAAAATATTCTCACTCTTAAAAAATCTTCCTCCTCCATCACTGTAGCATGTGATTGAGAGTGACTATGAATTTACATTATTGTCTCACTGCAATAGTAGAAAGTAACAAAGCACTTTCAGTTGTCCCACATGATATTTTGTGTTACATTAACTCAAGAACAATACTCACAGTAAGTGTTTGTTTCTCCAAAGCTCAATGACTAATTCTTTATCTTCTCCCCTTACAGAACTTCTCTCCTCAAATGGGCTATGTTGACCACTCCAAATCCAGTGGCCCGGCTCAGCCTGGCCCAATGGTATGAAGGCTTCGGTCTTTCTCAATGTGTCGTAATGGCTTGCAGTGTGCATGTTGCTCATCTCTCAGACAAATAAAGAGAATCTAATGGCCTTTTTCTTATCTTGGTCAACAGGGTCCTATGGGTCCTCGTGGTTCTCCTGGACCCCCTGGCTCCACTGTAAGTAGTTCCTTATCAATGACATGCCAGTTCAGATTCTCATTTTGACAATACACTAGCTAGCTAATTATCACCACCCAGTCACTTTTTCATGCATCAGACAGGTGACACGGTGTCACACATAAACATTAAAGAAGATATTGTGTTAATCTGTTGTTGTTGTTGTCCATCAGGGTCCCCAGGGTTTCACTGGCCCCCCTGGAGAGCCCGGTGAGCCCGGAGCTTCTGTGAGTATACAAAATGAAAGACTAAATAAATAATTTCTTTTGGTTTACCTGTGATGAAGAAAATGTTAGCTTTAGTGAAGCAGAACACTGTTGACGCTATGAATATGGAAACCCAGAAGTCTGCATGAATCCACTTCATCAATAAGATGCTACTTACTTGTATTATAGTTATAGATAGATCCTTTTAACATGGTACTTCCTGTACTCTGTGGTCCACTTCCTGTTATAATCACTGACACACTGACACACATCTGCACACACAATGTTTTATCAGTGATAAATACCCCTTTACGACATTGTGAATATTCACAGACATGTCCTACAAATAGTCAACAATGATTTGGTGCTAATCCAGTTATTTATTGTGGGGTTTTTTTAGGGTGCCATGGGTCCTCGTGGTCCTGCTGGCCCCCCTGGAAAGAACGGAGATGATGTAAGTGATTTACTGATTATTGCCCCTCCCTCTTTAGGAGGCACTCCTGTGTTCATGTATAACTAAGGAAAGAACTTTATTTTTTTATCTTTATTTGGTACTTACACTTAACAGATATGACCTAGTGATTATATTTCCTTCTCTTGTCCTTGTTGTTGTTATTATCCTTCTGATCTATATCATAAATATCATAAATCATACTGTAATACAGATTGTAATTCATGAAAGTATGCATACTGATCAGCACATACTGACCTCCCCTCTGTGTGTCTTCAACAGGGTGAGCCTGGCAAATCTGGTCGCCCCGGTGAGCGTGGACCTGCTGGCCCTCAGGTGAGTGTTGCCCATTGAGGGCAAAGGTCAGGCGAGGGCTATACTTGCTCTGTAGTTGCAGAAAAAACATCATATTTTATTACAGGTTAGCTTTCATGTATGATACATCTGGATGTTGTTTTGGAATGTTTTGTCATTGACATATCTCTTGTTTTCCTCCTACAGGGAGCTCGTGGATTCCCCGGAACCCCTGGACTCCCCGGAATCAAGGGACACAGAGTGAGTTTGGAGGAGCATTAAGTACCAAAATCACCCTTTTCAACTGCTGTGATGTTTTAATGCGTGGTGACTGACCTAATAATCCTGATTGATCTTGTGCGCAGGGTTTCAGCGGTCTGGATGGAGCTAAGGGAGATGCTGGACCTGCTGGACCCAAGGTAAGATAGCAGGATTAGGATAGACAAATCTCATCATGAATTGAAGTAAAATTTTAGTTTGAATGACCAGGCTACAACCATTCCAATACAAATGTCTTTATAGCTCATTCCTCCATCTGCATTTGTCCACAGGGAGAAGGTGGTGCCTCTGGTGAGAACGGTGTCCCCGGTGCTATGGTGCGTTTTTGTCAATTTGTTGATTGTACAAATTCTGTTTTTGTGCTAGTAGTATTAGCTCTGATCACAAGCTACCGTTTGACTCATGCCCACAAAAAGCAGGGTATGTAAAATGTTTTTTTTTTTGTCTTTTGTAGGGTGCTCGTGGTCTTCCTGGTGAGAGAGGCCGCCCTGGACCTCCTGGCCCTTCTGTAAGCACTGCTATCTGTATCTAAAATCAGACCGATTTAATCCATAGGCTTCTTAAAGCTTTGAGTGCTAGTAAAATATCACTTTGATATAATCTCCTACTCCTCTGCAGGGTGCTCGTGGTAATGATGGCAACACTGGTCCTGCTGGACCCCCTGTAAGTAGTATTTTTGTCCTAATATATCACCCATGTAAAATTGTATTGTCATCACCTAATGCTATATTAAGGGTTTGATGCTCTGTGTGGATGCCTACTAACATCATGTCCTTTTTCAGGGCTCTACTGGACCTGCTGGTCCCCCCGGCTTCCCCGGTGGTGCCGGCGCTAAGGTAAGTCTCCCAATACATTCTTCATATCCAATACATTTGATCATAGCAATAGCCTGTCTATTAGGCTTTGTTATGCTTCCCACCTTTAGATTATGTGCAGCAGTACCTCTCTGCTGTACTATCCCATGTCTAAGGAAACTGACAACAGTATTGCATTATGTTATGGTGTGTAAGGGTTGCACTTATAGCCAGGGAAAACTGGGAGGAACATGAGATTTTTTTAACTCATGACCTCCTGTGTTAACCACCTGACTAGCTGTCTCAATATCTCCTCGTTCTTGCACATTAGTAGGAAAGCTTTGTGTAAAGATGAATCCCTTTCACCCTACTCGGACTGTAACAGATGTTAGTGTTTGCAGGAGACTTGTAACAGATGAAATGTACTCTCACTCCACAACATCAACCACTGGCCAGCGTGGTGTAAAATAGTGTATACGACAGGTGAACACTGTAGCCACCAGATGGCATCAGTAGACCTGTAATGGCAGCTTACCTCTGTTGGCCTTCCCTTTTTGCCATCAGTGAAGGAGCAATTCTAATATCCTGTAACTCCCTCCTATTATGAAGTCAGACACACACAAATATTTGAGGAACCAAGTGGAAGAGAGTAGAAAAAACAGAAGCTGGGCTATGACAACTGCACAGTCAAACTATTTGAAATTACTCTCTGGATATGAAATTTAAGATTAGTGTAGTGATTATTTTGCCTCTATTTACACTCTTTATTTGAGATTAAACTTGGACAAAAACAACACACAACATACCACAGTTGTATAGGCCATTAACTCCTCTGCACAATGTTATTTACATGCATATTTAATACAAAAAGATGGCCTATTTGTTTGTGATTTATAATTTAATTTTGATTCATTAAGACATATTACAATACTTACAATATGCAAGTTGCAGATTTCTGAGACATAGCTGTTTCCCTTCACAGGGAGAGACTGGTACTCAGGGAGGACGTGGAAGTGAGGGACCCCAGGGAGCCCGTGGTGAGCCTGGTAACCCAGGACCTGCTGGACCCGCTGGACCTGCTGTGAGTAGATACTGGGCTTGTCTGTGGGCATTCTTTTATACATTAATAACCAAAAAAAATAATTCACACCACAAGGAGCAATTTTATCAACATTTTATTTTCTTCCTCTTACAACAGGGTTCCCCTGGATCTGATGGTTCCCCTGGCGCTAAGGGTTCTCCTGTAAGTATCACAGTCATTGATCACGTTTATTGCACTTGATTCCTGAACGTGAAGTGTTCTGACACCACGACTCTCCATTCCATAGGGTGCTGCTGGTATTGCTGGTGCTCCCGGTTTCCCCGGTTCTCGTGGTCCTGCTGGAGCTCAGGGAGCTGTTGGTGCTCCTGGTCCCAAGGGTAACAATGTGAGTAAACAATTGATTGTGTGCAGTTTGAGTCTTGGTATCAGCACTTATTGTTCTTCAGGGTTATAGAGACCCAGGATCACCTGACAGCCTAAATGAAATGTGTGTGTTTCTGTCAACAGGGTGACCATGGTGCCCCTGGTCCTAAGGGAGAGCCTGGTTCCAAGGGAGAGCCTGTAAGTTTCAAAATACACAATGCATACATCTTGCCTTTTATTTACAATTCTGTATGATTTCAACAAATAATTGTTTCTAACTACCTTGCTTTCTTTTCCAGGGCCCAGCTGGAGTTCAGGGACTTGCTGGCCCCGCTGGTGAGGAGGGAAAGAGAGGAGGTCGCGGAGAGCCCGGTGGTGCTGGACCCCGTGGACCCCCTGGAGAGCGTGTATGTTACCTCCTCTGTCACATCAATTTAAGCAGGAGGATAAACTTCATCATGGACGACCACTTTCAGATAATTTCGGGAATGGCCATGATGTTACATTTCCCACTTTAGTAAAATAAGTACTCAGTCCCAGCATTACTCATATTAGTGAAGCGATCAGATCTCCATGGTAAATTCCTATAATCAAGGTTCCTACAACCTTTAAAGCATTTAAAGTATGTTAAATTCCCAGGGGGATTTACCCCTCCAGTTTGAGCATTGACGCCACAGTTACTGACATAGTTGGTGTGTCTGTTTTTCCATTAGGGTGCCCCTGGTGCTCGTGGTTTCCCTGGTGCTGATGGAGCTGCTGGTGGCAAGGTGAGTTAGTAAATCTACCCAATGAGTCAGAAAACTGGCATTAGCAAAGCTCTATTCTCATGTTGAGGGAGTCAAACCTTCCAATTAACTAACATATCACAAACCTCACCCACTATCACGACTTCTGGAGATTTCTCCTGACTCTTCCTTACTTGTATTACAGGGAGCCCCCGGTGAGCGTGGTGCCCCTGGCGCAATGGGAGCTCAGGGAGCCACCGGTGAGTCTGGAAGCTCCGGTGCTCCTGGTGCACCTGGATCCAAGGTGAGTTCTGCTACATATCTTATCTCTATCTCCATATCTAAACGAACATATAGCACTCACTATATGATCTTTGCTTGGCTTCACACTCACTGAATCTTTGTCATACGTTCCCTCCATAGGGTGTGACTGGTAGCCCTGGAAGCCCTGGCCCTGATGGCAAAGCTGGACCTTCTGTAAGTTCTGACTCATGAATGGTTTCTGATAGGAATGACTTAGTTGAACATGTTTAAGAATCATGATAGGACAGTCTTCTAAGTATTCCCCTTTTCTCTGATGATCTTTAGGGTGCCCAAGGACAAGATGGACGCCCCGGACCTCCTGGCCCCGCTGGATCCAGAGGACAGCCTGGAGTTATGGGATTCCCCGGACCCAAGGGAGCCAGTGTAAGTTAACTGCCCCACTTATTTTGTTTTGAAATGCAAAAATGTATCTTTTTCAGAAGGTGCATTTATAGGATTATTAAGCTAAAAGATACTATGTATTTGCAAAAAAAAAAATCACTCAAATATGAGTGGTATAAATAGTGGACTTCTTCTTCTTTTTTAACAGGGTGAGTCTGGTAAGCCTGGTGAGAGAGGTCCCGGTGGTGCTCCTGGCTCCGTTGTAAGTACTTTAATTTATTTAATAAATAAACATTTTAAAACTATACAGATCAAACTCTAGTCTATGTATTAAAAAAAATAATTTTAAAATGCAAAAAGAGCTTAAAAAACAGTTGATAATTGGTTTGCATATTTGTTTTTATTCACAGGGTGCTCCTGGTAAAGATGGTGATATTGGTGCTCCTGGACCTTCTGGCCCCGCTGTACGTATCTCCTCTGCCTGATATACAGTTACCATCATAATATGACTGCTATTGCAATCAGTATTTAGTTGCATACATGTATACTTAATAGGGTTACCTAAATATAAAATAAAAGTTCACATTATCCATTGCAATGTTTCTCATCATTTAGTTTGCTTCTTTCTGTTCAGGGACCTGCTGGAGAGAAGGGAGAGCAGGGACCTGCTGGTCCTCCTGGATTCCAGGTAGGATTTGAGAGTCTTAGCAGCCTGAGGGCTCACTTTTGTTTTTGTTGATATATTTCTGAGCTGTTCCACTTGTTTACCCTAAAATCCAACCTTCTTCCTTGTATAGGGTCTTCCTGGACCCCAAGGTGCTACTGGTGAGACTGGCAAGCCTGGTGAGCAGGTAAGAATCACAGGGAATTGTGAAGGTCCAAATCTTTGTTTCGTATCTCTTTGTTTCTGCTTGTGAGGTTGTTCAGACACACTTGATCTTACAGCACACACATATAAAGCACATTAAATCATGTACTTTGATGAGTATTTTGAAATTTCAAGATTTTAGTGGTCTTCATGACAATCTTCTCCCCACTTTTTCTTTTGTTCAGGGTGCTCCTGGTGAGGCTGGACCCTCTGGCCCATCTGGACCAAGAGTGAGTATCTACTGCATTTCAGAAACAAGGCGTTTTCCTCATCCATGGTAAACACTGTTCACTGGTCTTAAGCTATAATTGGTTGTGACCGATGTGTCCCTGTTCTACTTTAGGGTGACAGAGGTTTCCCTGGTGAGCGCGGTTCTCCCGGCGTTGGTGGCCCAACTGGACCCCGTGGTGCTCCTGGCCCCGCTGGTAACGATGGAGCTAAGGTAGGTTAAGAAAACTCTGAAAGGTGGACAAATTCCCAAGCATTGATCTTGCACTTAACTTAGTTATTTGTTATATACATGAATATTAAACCTCAGTCTTCTCCAGTTTTTGACAGACCTGTCATATAGCATATATCTTATAACACCTCATAAAACATTCAAACGTTTTATGAGGTGTTATAAGATATATAACAATGTTAATCATCAACAAGTGCTGTAGTGTGAGTACTGATATATGATAGGCACATAAATATTCATCCACAAAGAATAGTCCTTTCATACAAAAAACTTTTCTTTAAAAACACCAAATATCTGCACAGTAACCATACACAACAAATGGATTAATCACTGTTTAAGACAGTTATCCAGCATGATAACACTATAAAACCTTCCGCCCTTACATCGTAGCCATGCCATGTGATTGCCTCCTCCATATCCCATGTGGGCTGGTGTATTTAACACATATCCTTATCCATACACATGTATAGCTCCAAAAATACATGAATACATATTCAGTGTCTAGCATAGACGAATGTATCATCAGATATGAGAATAGATGATAAATCATCTGTTGTAGCCTTTTTTCTTTTCCTTGATATACACACATCTGCACTCTCCTCACTCCCAGGATGCTCATCCATTTATATTTAAAGGAGAGGTTTACTGTTTTTTTCAACCCAGACTTTGTTAAAAATGTTGTAAAATCTCAAAAAGTCATGAATCTCACAGATTTTGGCTTTACTTTTAGTAACCAACCAATCTGCTGCTCACAGAGCCTAAAGACAGTCTAGTGGTGAAGCCTTTAAAAACCATCAAAAATAATACTGCCCATTCTTTATTTTACTTTCCACCATGCATGTAGTTTAGTATAGCGATCAAAAGCATGGTTTAGGTTTAAAACATTTCTAATAATCCTTTTTCTTTCATTTAATTTTGTCCACTTTACATTGCAGTTGATATTACAGCTGATTTAATGTATATTAATGCTTACATTTCTGTTTGTGTGTGTTTGTGCAGGGAGAGCCTGGTGCAGCTGGTGCCCCCGGTGGTCAGGGAGCCCCTGGTATGCAGGGAATGCCCGGTGAGCGTGGAGCTGCTGGTCTCCCTGGTGTCAAGGGAGAGAGAGTAAGTATCACACCTGTCCTGTCCTATTACTTGAATTCAGTTTTGCTTTAATGGCATGACCTGAATTAAGCACAGTTTCAAGGTTTATACAAGGTATAATAATACTGAACATAAGAAAAAAAAATTATTATTAGAGTTTATAATGACAAAAGCATGTTTAGAACTTTAGTTTTTACAGATATTCAGTAAATGTTTGTGGTCCGGATTACCCTACAGAGGGGCTATCAATGAATGAATCAAACAAACATATCCTAAATGTCAAAAGTTGAAAGGTACGGAGACCACAGTCATGAGGCAATTATGATTATTGAGGATAAAACAGAACTGTATCTAAAAATACTTTTAATAAATCACAACAGCCTGGATTATTACCAGGATCAGAGTGTTAACTTTCCCCCAACAATTAGCCAGAATGTACGCGAGTTGAAACTTTTCTAATATTTATCTTAATAAACTTTCTCTATTTAGGGAGACGCTGGATCCAAGGGAGGTGAGGGTGCCCCTGGCAAAGATGGCGTTCGTGGTATAACTGGTTCTATTGGTGTCCCTGGACCTCATGGTGCTCAGGGTGAAAAGGTAAGACCAGACTAAACTTTAGTTTTAACCTGCAAATATCAGCAATCCAAGTTCATGATCTTTGCTGGATTGTTATTATTATATTATCACCTCCTTACAGTATCTTTATACATATATACAAATTGTGTAAAAACTTACTTGGCAATAATAACTGATTCTGATTCTATATGTTTATTTGCTGTACATCTCATTTTTTAGAAATCATCCTGCTACTTATTGATTCAAGCAATCACATTACCATGTGAAATAGTACTAGTAATAGTAGGAAATAAGCAAATCAACCATATTTCTGTGAACTTTGTTGTCTAGATTTTGACTTAAACATGTCACAGAATGTCTCTGGTATGACTCTTTAGTCATGAAATAAGTGGTCAGGACTACCAAGAAACTTCTCCGCTAACCTCCTGTCCTTCCCCTTAACCTCTGGTTTTAGGGTGAGGCTGGCGCCGTTGGAACTTCTGGACCTTCTGGTCCCCGTGGTGCCCCTGTAAGTTCTTTTCCGAACAAGACTAGAAAACAAAGCACAAGATACACCTTTTTACTGAATTTTTATCTTCAGTACAAATGCCAAAATATCATTGAATGACCCTGAACCTTCTCTTAACAGGGTGAGCGTGGAGAGACCGGACCTGCTGGACCTGCTGGATTCGCTGGACCTCCTGTAAGAATCTCACACATTATATCTGATAGCAAAACTTATAATTTTATACAGATTTAGATGAATAAAGCAGGCATAAGAAAGTGTGTCTTGAACTGTTCCTTATCTTGCCTTCCAACCTAAGGGTGCTGATGGTCAGCCTGGTGCCAAGGGAGAGAGTGGTGACACTGGACCCAAGGGAGATGCTGGTGCTCCTGGACCAGCTGGACCCGTTGGAGCTGCTGGTCCTCAGGTAGGCCCACATTAAATACTTTTACTACAATAAAAGTGCTGAGTTTGGAATTTTTATAAAATATGTTCTGATACAATTTTTTTTTTACCTGTATGATTGGGCTCAGGTTGAGGGATTTTGGGGGGGATTTGATTCCGTGCAAGTGTGCATATTGCTTTCTACTCATCATGGCTCAGTTTAAGCCTTTGTCAGAATAGGGTGGGTCATGACTTTGCTATCCTGTGGGGAAAACCTGCTACATACCAGCAGTGTCCTGTTTCAGGGGTAATAAGTTATGTAATATCGGATCACATTTTAGGCAGTATTGGAGGAATTTCTGATACTGGTATTGAAACACCTCTATTTTTTTAAATAATTATTACTGTATTTTCCTTCCTCATTCACTAAGAAATGTTTTTTTGTCAACAGGGAAACGCTGGTCCTCCTGGACCCAAGGGTGCTCGTGGTGGTGCTGGACCTCCTGTAAGTATCCATTATCGTTTGAGATTTTGCAAAATTGTATGACAAGGATGGTGAAATCAGGGATGCTTGATGTTGCATGAAATGTCATCTCTTTTATCTCTTTGTGTGTGTGTGTGTGTGTGTGTGTGTGTGTGTGTGTGTGTGTGTGTGTGTGTGTGTGTGTGTGTTTAGGGTGCTACTGGTTTCCCTGGACCTGCTGGCAGAGTTGGACCCCCTGGCCCTTCTGTAAGTTTCACCTGGTCCACATAACCAGCAGTAATAACCAACACAATCTTGTATTTAGTCTGTTTGTTTCCATCATGACCATCAGCAGAGTTGAATTAAATGACTTGAATCCTCTGCATGTGTCCAGGGAGCTGGCGGACCCCCTGGACCTGCTGGACCCGTTGGCAAAGATGGAGCAAGAGGAGGACGTGGTGAGACCGGACCTGCTGGTCGCCCCGGTGAGGCTGGTGCTTCTGGCCCCCCTGGACTCTCTGGAGAGAAGGGATCTCCTGGCTCTGATGGTGCCCCTGTGAGTTCCCGCTATAATTCTGCATTAGATGTTCTGTCAAGGTTTTTGACACCCTAAAACGTACTACAGGGATCTTTTTTAAATGATGTGCTTGCTAACTGGCTGCTGTGTCGTTCTGTGCAGGGTCCCGCTGGTATTCCTGGACCCTCAGGTATTGCTGGACAGCGTGGTAATGTAGGTCTCCCTGGACAGCGTGGAGAGCGTGGTTTCCCTGGTCTGCCCGGACAGTCTGTAAGTATTTATCATGACCAGAGTGCGTACTGCTTAATTAGCTAAATAGGCTAAATTCCTAGTACACATAGAATATTAGTTGGACTAACCTTTATTGTTTCTTATTCATTAGGACAGGACAGTATTTTATAAATGTACACATGAAAGTAATAAGTAACTTTATGCCACACTTGAGCACAGGATTACTGTATATTATTTAAGTTCATCCGCATGCCGAGGACTGACCTCTCTTGCCTTTATTCAGGGTGAGCCTGGAAAGCAGGGACCCTCTGGAATGGTTGGTGAGCGTGGACCTCCCGGACCTGCTGGACCCCCTGGACTGTCTGGTGCCACCGGAGAGGCTGGTCGTGAGGTATGAGTCATTCATTGGTTAATGATGCACTTTTTTAGCTTCCCTAGCCTGTAGTTAACCACTGAGCATTTTGATGACCATCCTTGCTGCTCTTCCACAGGGATCTCCTGGTCATGATGGTGTATCTGGTCGCGATGGATCTCCTGGCCCCAAGGTAACCCTCCTTCTTCTTATCATTCTTAAGCATCAAATAATATGTAAATACCAAGCTCTCTGCTTTGTTTTCCTGGGGCCATTTAATCTTTAGTCCAGTATACCTTTCCAATAGAAACGACAAGAGATTTTTTTTTCCTATAGGGAGACCGTGGTGAGTCTGGTATGGCTGGACCCCCAGGACCCCCTGGTGCTCCTGGAGCCCCCGGAGCTGTCGGTCCCTCTGGCAAATCTGGTGACCGTGGAGAGTCTGTAAGCCCCCCTCCTGCTTATCTTGAGCCTGTTTTAATTAAACCTGGTAACTCATTGTGCAGATACATTTTTAAATTAAAATTTTATTTTTATTGTGATGTGATTTTTCCTTTAGGGTGCTGCTGGTGCTGCTGGTCCTTCCGGCCCTGCTGGTGTCCGTGGCCCTGCTGTACGTTCATCATAACATAATATGCATCAATAACATATACAAACAGATATATAGCTCTAGTCTTGTGTTGACTGATGATCATATGTTGACCTCCTGTTTCATTCAGGGCCCTGCTGGTGCAAAGGGAGATAGAGGAGAGGCTGGTGAGGCTGGAGAGAGAGGCCACAAGGGACACAGAGGATTCAGTGGCATGCAGGGTCTGCCCGGACCTGCTGTAAGTAACTGTTTAAAGTGGTATTGAAGCAAGCACGTGTTTGTAGATTACTGCATCAAACAATCTCAACTTTTCTCACTTTATGAGATATTTAAATATTCTATTTTAAATGCATAATGCATAATATTTGATATTCATATTCTTCTTCATCTAGGGACCTTCTGGAGAGAGAGGACCTGCTGGCGCCTCTGGACCTGCTGGACCTAGAGTAAGTACATCTGTTTTACAAGTGGTTATTTACACAAAAAATGTATTCTAGTCTTCTTTTTCATTAACCCCCCCAAAAAATGGTCATAAAATTCTGTTGTGTAGAGTGTATATACAATATTCTTATAAGAAAGTGGCAAAAATAGCAGGACTACATTTTACAATTATTGACACATTTACCAGTTTTACACATGCAGATAATGTTAGTAAAATGGTAAGCTGAACTGTTACGAATTGATGTTTCCTTTCATTAAGTGATTATGTGGCTTTTGCTCCATAGGGATCTTCTGGATCTAATGGCTCCCCTGGTAAGGATGGCATGAACGGTCTGCCTGGACCCATTGGACCCCCTGGACCTCGCGGTCGCAATGGAGAGATGGGACCTGCTGTAAGTCACACTACAATCTTTGTTTTAACCAAATACTTATAAATTCAGAAACTTTGAATGTATATGCAGTTTGTAAATGCCTGGTGCCTGCAAACAGGGTCCTCCCGGACCTCCTGGACCTGCCGGACCCCCTGGACCTCCCGGCAGTGGATTTGACTTTGTCAGCCAGCCTCTTCAGGAGAAGGCTCCCGATCCCTTCCGTGGTGGCCACTACCGCGCTGATGACCCCAACATGATGCGCGATCGCGACCAGGAGGTTGACACCACCCTCAAGACCCTGACTCAGAAGGTCGAGAAGATCCGTAGCCCAGACGGTACCCAGAAGAGCCCTGCACGCATGTGCCGTGACCTGAGGATGTGCCACCCTGAGTGGAAGAGCGGTGAGTGCAGATGAGAGCAGTTTAACATATCCCAAGTACAACTTAATGATGAGCTCAGATTCAAACGGTTTTATGCTCCTCTGTTACAGGCATGTACTGGGTTGATCCCAACCAGGGATCTTCTCTGGATGCCATCAAGGTCCACTGCAACATGGAGACTGGTGAGACTTGCATCTACCCCAGCGATTCCAGCATCCCCATGAAGAACTGGTACCTCAGCAAGAACATCAGAGAGAAGAAGCACGTCTGGTTCGGCGAGTCCATGACTGGTGGATTCCAGGTAAGAACTTTAAAAAAAAGTTTCCTGCACTAACTAAAATCATCAAGAACCAACAGACTATAGAATATGTACTTCTAAGTCAGTGATGGTTCATGAACTCTTCTCCTCCCTCCACCACGCAGTTCCAGTATGGCACCGATGGAGCTGATACCGAGGATGTCAGCATCCAGATGACCTTTATGCGCCTGATGTCCAACCAGGCCTCTCAGAACGTCACATACCACTGCAAGAACAGCATTGCCTACATGGACTCCGCCACCGGCAACCTTAAGAAGGCCCTGCTTCTCCAGGGCTCCAACGACGTTGAGATCAGAGCCGAGGGCAACAGCCGCTTCACATACAGCGTCAGCGAGGATGGCTGCACGGTGAGTTCTCCCTCTGTTTGTCCTGGAGTTTGCATTGACATACCTTTCTAATGGCAAATATGTAAAATCATCATTAAGAGAAGATTTTGATGCTTGCGAACAGGTGAACAATACAATTTCTTGAGCACTATCTGACTTTTTCTCCTTTTTGCTCCTTTCCACAGTCACACACTGGCACATGGGGTAAGACAGTCATCGACTACAAGACATCAAAAACATCCCGCCTGCCCATCATTGACATTGCTCCTATGGATGTTGGTGCACCTGATCAGGAGTTTGGCGTCGAAGTTGGCCCCGTTTGCTTCTTGTAAAAATGAAAAAAATATGGACATGACATTGTTGTTTTTTTTCTAGCAGTCATCTCTAAATCCTTTTTTCTATGCATACAAAACTCATTCGGCTGCCATTGGTCCACATGCTTAAAACCACTCTACTGAAGACGTTTATGTTTTTCCAATCATGAGAAGTTTTTGGGACTGCTACTTCAACCAAAACCAACAACAAGGACACTTTAAAAAGAATCGTTTGTTTCCACTGGCAACAAGAAAATAATATATACTTGTGTAAAATTTCCCCCTGGAGATTGAGAAAAAAAAGATCCACACACGCAATGAAACACAGGTGACGTTTGCCATTTTCTACCACTGCGGAAGGACATTGAAAACAACAAATGATATGTACCATTTTCCTGGTGTTAAATAAATTGTAAAAAGTGTGAAGTGTCTTGTTCTAAATTCATGAGAAAAACAACACCTGAATGTTGCTCAGACAAAGAAAAAAGACCAGCAAAAGAGCAAGACAAAAACACTCACCTTCATTGCAATATGTAGATGGCTACCTCATAACAAGAAGTCACCCCCAGTTTTTTTCTTAAATGAAAAGGGTATATTTTACACGAGTCTATTGTGGAGAAATCAAAAACATTCAAAGGTGCTATTACCATTTCAATGAGGTCCAGCTATTGGTGTTTGATGGTGAAACTCTCACTGTCATACTGTAATTATTGCCACTAATGCCTGCAGAACCTTTGGTGCTACTAAATTGACTCTGTCTTGTTGTCTATGCAGTGCAATTGTTTTCTTCTTAAGTGTTGGTTTGATAAAAGAGGTCCTCAGAAAAGGTGATCACTGCAGATGTAATGCATGCAATCATGTCTTTGTAGATAAAAGCAAGTGACTCTGGTTCATTTCCCTGCCCATGTGTTCAGTGTTCATCCTTCTGTCTGTTTACCCCTGTGGAAAACTCCTCTTTACTAAAAAAAAAAAACAGCACACATCTCCCACCCTGTTGTTTATGTTGTTTGTTGATGTCTTTCGCGAAGGGTTTCTTAAAAAAAATTTGAAGCAGACCCACTTTCATGGTTTAAAAGAGAGATTCTGTACTTATTTTGTACATGTATAATAAATTGAGATGTTTTTAATTATTTTGGGTGCTGAAATAAAGCATGTGAAGTGGTCTACTCAGTGGCGGAGTTTTCACTGTCCTGTTTTGCAACTGTTGTGAAACTGAAATCAGGTGTTAGGATTTGGAGAATAGTCCATTTAATGAAGCTGCATTTCTCATTGTCAGAGACCCCAGGAGATCCTGCATGTTCTGATATTGAAACAGAGTCAAAATAGGTTTGAGAATCAACTGTTCCACAACAGTTGCACTGAGTAAATTTCAATTAAGCAGCAGTGAAAACAAGGCCAATATTAAATTCTTCAATCTGGCTTTTCTTATGCACTTGCCTTGCTACTTTGAATTGCATGCACCTCTAAATACCTTCATAAATAGGAGCTAAAACAGTGTAAAATGCAGCCAACAGCACAAATCAAATGTTAATCAGACATGCAAATATTGGAGTTTTCATGTTACTTTTATCTCTACGGCCACTCAAAAATAGGTACATTTGCATGAAAATAAAATTTGTCCTCAGACTAACCGTTCACAGGGGAGGAGATGTGTGTCTGACCTAAAAACTTCAAATGAAGGTACACTAGCGCCCCCTTCTGGACTTCTAGTGCAACAACAGCTGCTTTAAAGGAAAGCTGAATCAAAAGGATCAGGAAGCTACTACTGAAACGTTCAGGTTTCAGGTTTTCAGGTTTCACATTGTTCTTCTGACCTCAATCCAACAGCAAAAGTCTACTCATGACCCTTTGTCACCAGTCACATGTATGTCTATAAGTTGCAAGCAGCTCAAAACAAGTGATGTTCTCTTTTTACGTTTCATTTTTCATAGTTTTTACAGGTCAGAAGAGGTGAAATTACCCAGTTCCAGCATTTTACAATAAATCAACAAATATTAGGGAAATGTCAGAACATACATAATTTATGTAACTACAAGAGGACTCTGGATTTTACTTACATTGTAAGCACAATAGGAAGCTGATCTTTTCACATCCAGTATGAACAGGAGGAATGATTACAGCAAGCAAAACCTGTTTCTGTTTTCATAACGGCACCTGACAGTCTGAACTGTAAGACAGACTTGAAAAATTGTAAAACTGTCCTTTACACCGAGAGATGGAATAATTTTTTTATTAGTAGTGAAAGATGGTGGAATACACAAAATCATAAACAGCGAATAATAATCGGACAAACTTCACACTATTATTTAATTGTAATGGCACCTAGAAGAAGAAAAACAACAACAACATTTCCCACTGCAAATATAGAACCATAGATTGTGGCAGAAAATGACTGCATGAATGACAGCCAGTGTACTGAAGACACTTTATCCATTGTTCTTCTCACTTCCTGCAAAGACAAACAACATGATGAGTTTGTGATCTTGGAATCATCAATAATAATTCAATAAAAGATGTAGAAGCCTAAATATAAACCAGAATAAAATTAAGAGTTAAGGAAGTCCCATGAGTGAGTTTACCTGGGTAGTGTGTCACTGTAAGGATCACTATGAAGACAGGAGAGTAAAAAAATAACTTGAGTTCTCAGGACTCCCAGGGAAAGAGAGTCATCAATTTAAGATATAACGGTAATGATAAAAGAAGCAGGATGATTAATGCTGGTAGAATAGTAGAAGATCTATGAATAAATGTTAAAAAAAATCAGTGGGTGAAGTTCTTACTGCTGCGCCATTATGAGGGGGATGTTGGGGCTGTCAGACTGCAGCTGTGGAGCCCCCTCCCCGGTTCGGCTGTTGAACATGGGCAGTGTGGACAGGGGCGGAGGGACGCCGCGGGTTCCAGCCATGCTCCTCAGCTCGTCGGCGTTCCCGTGGATGGTGTGGTGGTGGTACAGCTGAATTCTGAACAGAACATCACATACAGCATGTTGGCTCATTCAGTGACTCAAACAGATTCAGATTTCATTATTAATATGCAGAGATGGAAAATACTGAAATATAAAATGAAATACAGTTTTTGAGACATTTCTGCTACTTTATACTTCTAATATGTTACATTTTAGAGGGAAATATTGTTCTTTTAACTTTACTACATTTATTGGACAGCTATAGTTAAGGGAAAAAAAATATGTGATATGATATGCTTATAAAATACAGTGTATTAATACTACACTACTTGAGTGAGTCTGGTAATCGCATCAATCAGTTTACTTACTGGTTTGTTCTTGCATTCCTCTTCTCGCTATAAAAAAAGGAAGAAAATGTGTCACATTTGTGTCACAGTTTATCAGGATCGATCATTTGCTTAAAGTGTAAGTTCACCCCCATAACAGAAATCTGTATATTCCTCCTCACCCACAGTGGAATCCATTGCATTGGCTGCATAAAATCCCACAAGTGTAAGTGGGGGAAAATCTTTTGTAATGTGGTGAACTGACCCTTCATCACAATGACTTTGTAGATCATTTCTTTATTTGCTAGATTCAAAACAGATGCATACACTCCCTCTCGTCTGCCAAACATGATGTAGGCCAGCAGGATACACAGGATGATGGCGAGGATCAGGGGCACGATCACTGTCACAATGTAATCAGGGAAAAAGTCTCTGCTTGGGGGTGACTCGGGAGGGTCGAAGTCCCCTCCGGCCTCCACGATCCCCGAACCCATCGTGGGAGCAGGTGGAGCTGGCTCCTGCTTTGTCAGATCAAACTGCGGGGGAAAAGAAGGGAAAGAGATCCTTGTGTTATTCTTCTGTTTACAGTAACTGTGAGACACAGCAGGTAACAGGATTGCTATTGTGCTTTCAATGGAAATAAAATTTAAAAAAATGTATCCTACTGTACATTGTCATTTATAAAGAATATATATATGACCGTCCGTGTGTGTTTTCAGGCCTCACCAGCTCTGTCTTGCACCAGGTGATGCAGTTGCTGGGAATGCTGCAGAAGTTACAGCCTCCGGGGACCTTAACTCTGGCCCCTGATGAGCACTGCTTTTGATGCTCTGAAGTCAGCACCTTCAGGAGACAATTTGAGAAGTACTTCTCCGACCCCACCTTCACATACACACTGACACAAATCAGATTTTCATAAACATACGGTTATTCCAAAGCTTAAACACTACAGTGGGGTTGCATAAAGCTCTCTGTTTACCCTTCAAAGTGTCCTGCAAGAGGGAGGGGAACTCTGCCGCCACGGTCGAGGGCATTGGATATATTGACAATCTCCAAGGCCTCTGTGTTCCACAGTTTCTGTAAATCCTGCTGTATCTCATCCTGAACAGGAGAGGGCAGCACCTTCTCAATCTCCCTCAGCTTGATGAAGAACTCTGCTTGATAGGGCAGCATCTTCTCTGTGAGTGACAGCAGTGATTTATGACATGTCAGCCATTTCCTCTGTTGTTGTTGTTGTTGCACTTTTAACTATACAATGCATTTGTAATATTTAAATCACTCATACCTGCAATGACTTTGATTACGAGTATTTGTCTGGTTGTGTCATAGCTCCGATTGTTGAAGGCATAGATCTGTCAGAGAACAATTACAGCTTGTCACCATCATAGTTGATCATAGTTATCAGTATTCATATATTTAAACATCCCAAATTATTTCAGTATCGGTTTGTGATGCTTCTGCTGAAGTGTACTTATACTTTCCATCAATCTGCCTTGTCTAGACTTTCAATGGTAAAGGCACATGGTGAGTTGGAAAATAAAAGTTACTTTAAACGTAAATATACTGTATTCTATTTTTTAATTTATTTTTTTTTTACTTTTTTCTTCTGTACTTGTGTGTATAAATATTGAAACAACATTTTGTACAGCCTATAACTTCTACAATAACATGTTAAGTGATTATGACTAAAGATGTGTCTGTCTCATTTTCATGGATTTTTGGTTTGCTTTTACCTGGGTCGAAACCCCAAACTCCCCCGAGTTGAAAATTCTGTCTGATATCAAGGTTTGCTTTATACTTAATTGACAAAATGATAAGTCAGACTTGTAGCTGAGTTTGTGCTGAATAAAAAGATACCATGCATGTGGGTAAGGACAGTGTTTTGAATCCGAGGTACAGCTGTTTTCTGTGGTTACATTTAAAATGTAACATGTTTTCCAGCTAGAATACATTCTGTTTGATTGAGGCTACTGTGACACAAAGACATGTTTCCTCTTGAATTTTTAATGTTGGTTGAGAATAGCAGCTATAGAGAGAAAACCAAAGCTTTTGTCTCTGAGGGTCTGACAACAAAACCTGACATTTACCACCGATGTGTCAGATAGCTCCATATTTTTCAGATTGGTCTCCACTGTAGCTGCACTGGAACCTTATCTACATTTGGCCAAGTTATGTACAGGAACAGAAACATAAAAATATATACAACTAAACAGCAAAATAAGGCCAGAAATGCTTTGAAATGTTTCAGCCTTGTATCAGTGTTGGTGTAAATGATGACATCATACCTCAATCACACTTTTTCCTGGAGATGTTGGCGTTCCATACAGGAAGCCATTATCGAGAGGGTGCCTCTGGGTGAAGCGGAGCCACTCTGGAAGGTCTGGGAAATTCTGCAGGTTGCACTTAAAAATCATGGGGTCATCATACCAGCGTTCAGCTTTACAACACACAAAAAGGAGAGTAGAGAGGTAGACACATACAATAAGAGAATATATTATCTTGTAATTTTGTTGAATAGTGACAAAAGAGTGTGTTAATATGATTCAGGCTCTTACCGTAGAGTTTTGACAAAGGTTCAAAGTCATTCTGGAAAGTCTCTCTCAGCAGCTCATATGTAAATAACTTCCCCACAGGAATGGTAAATTTGATCTCTGCATTGGCTCCAAGCAAACTGACAGCACAAACTGTGTGGAAGTGTAAAAAAAAAACAGCAACAGATTTATCTGATTGGTCACAAAGGGCAAACAACCCCTTAACTTGTCTTTATAATATACACACCACACACTACACACAACCCCAGACGTAATAGTCTAATCACCAATTTACAATCCCTGAAATTAAATGATTACTTCACAGACCTGATACTAAAACAAGCTTTCCAGTTTGTCATAAACCTGAGGTTCAGTCATTTCAGGAATAAACTTGCCTGTTAAAAAGAAGACCCAGCTCCCACAGCCTGCCATCTTGTTTTGGCCTGTGATTGACAGAGCCAAGCGGAGAGGGGCTTGGTCACAGCAAGACATGTCAGAGCTATTTTTACCTCACTCACCTAAAAACATCCGGGAGGCTGTCTGAGAGCATGGAGTAAATCAGGAGCTCTATTATTTCCTTCTGGCAATATAAAATCACATACTTAAGTTAGTTGAAGCATGAATTTTCCATGCTTAAAGCAACTAAGTACATTTAAGTATATTTCTGAGGTACTTTACTTGACTATTTCCCTTTTCTACTACTATACTTCTACAGCACAACTTTTCAGCTGGAAATATTGTACTTTTTGACTAAACTAACTACATTTAAATGAACTAATTAGACTCAAAATTATCAGTAGCATCCAGTTGATAAAATGATAAACCATGGCTGATGGTCTAAAAACCTTTATTTTTCTTCTTGCAGTTCATAGACCAATGTAAGAGCTAAAATAAAATTATACAGACAGTAAACAAAATAATATATTATTACCATTACTGTTAGTATCAGATAGTTAGCACAAACACAAAACATACTCCAAACTTGGCATTGGATATATTGACAATCTCCAAGGCCTCTGTGTTCCAAAGCTTCTGTAAATCCTGCTGTATCTCATCCTGAACAGGAGAGGGCAGCACCTTCTCAATCTCCCTCAGCTTGATGAAGAACTCTGCTTGATAGGGCAGCATCTTCTCTGTGAGTGACAGCAGTGACATGTCAACCATTTCCTCTGTTGTTGTTGCACTTCCTTATTTATCTATACAATGCATGTGTGATATTTGAATCACTCATACCTGCAATGACTTTGATTACCAGTGTTTGTGTGGTTGTTTCATAGCTTGTTGAAGGCATAGATCTGTCAGAAACACTGACAGTTTGTCACCATTATAACTATCAGTGTTCATACATTTAAACATCCCACCCTCAGACATTGTGAGATATTATTTCAATATCCGTTTGTGATGCTTCTGCTGATGTGTCCTTTTACTTTGCATCAATCTGCCTTGTCTACTTCTGCATTCGTTTTCAATTTCCTACATTTCTTGTAATACCTCAACCCTCTGGAGTCTGTCTATTTATCTGCAAATGCACTGAGCATGTTTTATTTACAGTAATGTAACTTTATTTCTATATCATGTTGAGACAAGCTGAGAAAAGCAGTTAAAAGCGCTGATGTGCAGCCTTCACACAATGATTTCTGTCTGCAGACCATAAAACTGATATTTTTAAAACTTATATATATTCTCATTCATTTACAGGCATATGTAGACTTTCAGTGCAAAAAGCACATGGTGAGTTGGAATAAAAGAACTTACATATAAAGTTATTTTATTTCTTAAAGTTTCTGCTGTCATTGTGTGTATAATTATTGAAAACCATATATTTTTTTACAACCTATAACTTTTATAATAACATTCAGAATGATTATGACTGATGATTTGTACATTTTTATAGGTGTTGGTGTCATTAGTTTTTTTTTTGGTTTGCTTTTATCCGAGCCCAGGCCTTCAAATCAGACAAGGCTTGCTAAAAAAATGAAGCCAGGCTTGTAGCTGAGTTTGTGCTGAAAAATTGATACCATGCATGTCGGGTAAGGACAGTTTAAAAGGTGCTAAACAAGGACAGAAATGAGTGCACGGAAAGCAAAATTAAACCAAAAGGAATCTAGACTCCAGGGGGTAAATCACAGAAAATGGCTGCAGTTTGTTACTTAAGTGTTTTGAATCCGAGGTACAGCTATTTTCTGTGGTTACATCCAAAATGTAACATGTTTTCAAGCTAGAACACATTCTGTTTGATTGAGACTGCTGTGCCACTTCAGAAATGTGTATCCCATCTTCTTCAAAGACATGTTTCCTCCTGAATTTTTAATGTTGGTTCAAAATAGCAGCTATAGAAAGAAACCCAAAGCTTTTGTCTCTGAGGGTCTGACAACAAAACCTGACATTTACCACCGATGTGTCAGATAGCTGCATATTTTTCAGATTGGTCTCCACTGTAGCTGCACTGGAACCGTATCTACGTTTGGCCAAGTTATGTACAGGAACAGAAACATAAAAATATATACAACTAAACAGCAAAATAAGGCCAGAAATGCTGTTAAATATTTCAGCCTTGTGTCACTGTTGGTGTAAATGATACATCAAACATACATCATACCTCAATCACACTTTTTCCTGCAGATGTCCATTATCATAAGGGTGGCTTTGGGTGAAGCGCAGCCACTCTGGAAGGTCTGATTCTGCAGGTTGCATTTAAAACTCATGGGGTCATCATACCAGCGTTTAGCTTTAAAAAACAGCAAAGGATTTATCTGAGTGGTCAAACAAAAACTTACACAACAAACATACACACACCACACACTACACACAACCCCAGAATTTACAGTTAGGCCTACAATCTGACTGCTGAATTCAAATATTTACTTTACAGACCTGACACTAAAACAAGCTTTCCAGTTTGTCATAAACATGAAGTTAAATCATTTCAGGAATAAACTTGCCTGTTATAAAGAAGACCCAGCTCCAGCAGCCTGCCATCTAGTTTTGGCCTCTCACTGACAGAGAGGAGACTTCACTGGAAGACATGTCAAACTATTTTTGCGTGGAGTAAATCAGGAGCTCTATTATTTTCTTCTGGCAATATAAAATCACATACTTAAGTTAGTTGAAGCATGAATTGCCCATGCGTCAAGTAACTAAGTACATTTATGTATATTTTTGAGGTACTTTGCTTGACTATTTCCATTTTTTATTTGTACCCCACAGAATGTCATCAGGAAATATTGTACTTTTTGACTAAACTAATTAAATTTAAATGAACTAAATAAACTTAATGTGTCTGTAGCATGAAAACAATAAAACGTTAAACCAGGACTGGGGGTCTAATGTCTTTTATTTTACTTCTCGCAGTTCATAGACCAACGTAGGAGCTAAAATTACAGACAAAAGACAAAATAATATTTTATTTAACATTACTGTTAGTATCAGAAAGTAAGCAAATACACAAAACATATTATTTGACACAAATAAATTAAATTAACATACCTTATTACCACTATAGGTAAACTCCAGTCATAATCTATTACTCTCTCTGTCAGTTTCCGTTCGTTATACGCATACTGTTTCCTTTCAAAATAAAACTTCTGTTTTAACAGGAAACGAAGGTAAGAACAATAAAACAAATTCATTGCAAGCTTAGATTTTTTACATGAACCATACTCTATTGGGGTAATTTGCATTATTTGAAGGCTAGAGTCACTATGCTTTATAGATTAAAGTTTTAAAGCTTTGTTATTGACAGTAGGCTAAGCTACTGACAGTATATAAAGCAAACGAGCTCTGCTGAGATCAGTTACAACATTACACTGCTGTTTGCTGCATCAAAACAATGATAATAAAACACCATAATATACTGTATACTAATAATATCACTGTGTAAGGAGCCATGCATTGTGCCTAATGAGAAACAGGTACATTTCTGATAATACGTCTGTACTAATAATTAAATGTTGTAAGAGTTTCCAAATTTTAAAAGTGGGTAATGAAATTATTAAAGCAAATATTTTTGGTTTTAATTTTTCTTTGTCACCAGATTTTTGCGCCTCCTCTCTCATTCTTACTTACTTTAAATAAAACTGTTATGAAATAAACTAAATTAAATAGCAACATGTATCATGCATCAAGGAAAAAACATTTTTTAATTTTTTTTATAGGATAGGTGCCTTTTTTTTTTGCTCTGTGTTTCTTTTATATCTTGCCTTGACAAAATATAGAAAATGGTAACTACAAAGTCTATTCAGGCACACTATATCACAAATAAATGATAAACTTAGCAAGTTTACACAATTAAACACTTGAAGGAATGGTGGTTAAAGTAAACTTTATATATGGAGGGAATGTTTTCACTCTCCATTTACTAAATAGAAGATCATTTAATATAAAAACAGCTTTTTAATCAATATCATTCAGTCACTGACTCAAGGACAGGGCATTGCCTTCCTATGCTACACACCAATAACACTTTTAAGGGAAAGCTGGCTAGATGGCACTTACTGCCTTACTGAAAGTGATGCACATCCTATTTAACAACACTTCAAGTAATTTCAGGCAGTACTTCTCTAGTTGTATGCTTTACACCAGACCCTCAGGGAGACAAAATAGCTGCCATGGTAAAAGCCAAAAGAGTGTGACAGAAATCTCGTGTTGGGCTTTATCTAACGTGTGAGACAGCTGCAATGATATGTGTTTTGGCCTTGTAGAGAAACCGAGACGGCGTGGGCAGGTTCAAAACCAGCTCTCAACCAAAAAAGGGCAAATGCTTTGTCTAGCTTCACTGATAATATTTAATGTATCTATCAGCTACAGATGCAGAATGCAGGAAGCGACAATGTGGCCTGCAAATAACGGATGTGTTATTATTGGCCAGGAGGGTTTGACGTGACTGATGTTTCACTGGGTCCTAACGCCAGTCGAGTTCTCTGACAGCCAGAGACACCTATTGTCGGACAGGTAAGTGGTTCGTTTTTATTGTGCTGACTGGGAGAATGACTTCTTATTGTTTGTGTTTGACATTAACTGTGTTATTTTGATCAGAATAAAGAATATATATATTTTTTTGGTCAGATAAACTCAAATATTCCTTCATTAAACACCTCCAGTCATTTTTCAGATATGTTAATTTAATTGAATGTTGAAACCAGATATTATTAAGCGCTAATATTAACAATAATAACAATTTAACTGTGATTGTTAAGGTCAGTTTGGTCATGTTTTTGTGTCAGAAGCTGCACATTTGAACCATTTTAGCTAACTATTTTAGATGTTAGCTAGTGATCCATTAACCATTTATTCATTCATTTTTGGCTCAAATATTTCATTCTCAGCCATTATTCCACTGCTTTGACCTTTTTCACCATTTATCCAATACTTTAAAGCTATTTAAACAGTTTATCAATTTTTAAAAGCAGTTTCAACCATTTTTTTTTTTTTTTTTTTTTTTTTTTACAATTTCCGCTATTTATTCATTACTTTTAGCTATTTTAAGTCATTTATTTTACTTTGTATCTGGTTCACCACTTATTGTTGGTGAAGCTGACTATTTTTCACACGCTGACAATGTAAATATAATTGCATCTGACTCAAAATGTGGATATATATATTTTAATCAAATCATAATTTTTATATTGTTGTTTTTTTCAAATTAATAGAGGAACTACTCCACATTAACCCCCACAAGCACCCCTATCTGATAACCACTGATTTACTATATAATGACAAGTGAAATAATACACACAGTGGTGAATGCAATTCTCCTACGAACAATAAATTAGGATTATGCAGCACATAGCACAGGCTGCTGTTTCAGGACAGTCGGGCACTATGACCCAGCAGCTCCCTCCTCCATGCAGCAGCACTCTGCCGCTGCGAGAGGAGGACCAGAAATCTGCAGCTCCCAGAATGAAGAGATCAAAATGATGCTGCCTGTAAAAAGGGATTAAACGTAAGCAATCTGTCGTCAGCTGCGGTAAATCCGCGGCTCATTCCTGTTCTACTTCTCCGTGCACGTTTTTCTTTTAATGACTAATGCATTTATCTGTGTGAGGGTTAGGTTTGCATTGTTGTAAGTGCAAGGCGAGCTAATGACAGATGCATCGTGCTCACTTTCTCCGTTGCATTGGACGAGAATTGCAGCGGATGCAAGCAGGCCTTTAATACGATCTGTTGTTTTTGTTTCTCCCCATCTGCCGGTCTAGTCTGAGCGCCACCTCGCGAGGATCGGCTGCTGGTGGATAATACAGATTTGCCACCGGGGGTTGAGAAAGGAGACATGCCGTCGCTGAGCATCCGTTGCGACGCTTGACTGACCATGATGAAGACCGAATCCACATCCAAGAGCACCGGCTCTGGCTCTACGCTCCGGAGCCCATCCCCGCACAGGAACGCATACGAAGCGGGGATGCAGGCCCTGAAGCCCGTCAAAGACAATGCTGCGAACGGGGACATGCAGGAGGGCCCCCGAGGGCGCAGGTACGGCTCCAATGTGCACCGTATCAAAAACATGTTCCAGCAGATGCAAACCACATCCCCAGCCGACGCAGAGGGAGAGGACGTCGCCAGAAACGCCGACAAATCAGTGCGCCTCTCCCTCCCCAGAGCCGGGAGCCTGAACGAGAACGTGGACCACAGCGCGCTGCTAAAGCTCGGATCCACCGTGTCCGAGCGCGTTAACAAGTTCGACATCAAACCGGAGAATGGGCACCAGCGGGCCTCGTCACCCAGCTACTCCAAGCTGCAGGAGACCCGCCGCATCTTTGAACAGCAGCAGCAGGAGAGGCAGCAGCAGGAGAAGCTGGCCACCACCAGGGTTTTATTGAAGACAGACAAGGCCTCAGGCTTCCAGGATGGCAGGTTGGACGTGGTGGCTCGTTTCAACGGCAGCACAGAGTCTCTGGACAGCCTGGACACCAGCGAGGCTGTGTCCCCTACAGTCAGCCAGCTCAGTGCTGTGTTCGAACGGGCATCTGAGCTCCGAAACAACCTCCACCGCCTCTCCTCTACCCCACCACTCCCTTCTCGGGGGGTCAGCGCCAAGGTGGGTGTGTTGAACTCCAAAATAATCACAAAGAGGGTTTGTGCCTTTGCAGCAGGCAACCAGGAGGACGAGCTCAGCAATCTGAATGGCCAAGAGGGGCCTCCAAGGAGCCTCAGGGGAAGGGTGACTCCCCCATCTGAAAGCATCAATGGGGGCCGAAGCGTTGGCCAAAGTGGCCCAACTACTGAACATTTCGGTACTGCAGGAGAGCCGAATGAGCAGAGAGAAAAGACTGTTTCAGATGCAGGTGTTGAAGCAAAAGCTGAAGTCAGACCTGAGCAGTACTCTGGGGCCAAGGAGCCGGGCAGCTCATCACTGCAGGGCGACATCCGCATCTCTGTGGAGAATGGAGAAACCGCTGCTGAGAAGCAAAGCTCTCCAAAGGGAGGTGAGATGCTCAGGCAGGAGGGGGAGATGGCGAAGGATGCCGAGGAGGAGGAAGACAGGACGCTCAGAGACGACCAGTCGGGACGTGACTCTGTGGATATCAGTACCTATAGCGCGGTGGGGGAAGACTTTGGAGGAAGCCAGGTGGACGAGGAGGAAGAGGAAGTTGATGACCGCTACGAGCCCGAGTCCAGCTGTGTGGAGATTGTCGGGCTACCTGTGGAGGAGGAACCGCCCCCTTCCAGGAAGATCCGCTTCAGCACAGAGCCCATCAAGGTGAGAAATATTCAGTGGGAAAGCACGTAGAATGAATATTAATCACTGTCAGGCGAACATGAAGATGTAATCTCTCAGACTTTACCCTCTGTGTCTTGTTTAATTAGGCTGAGTTGCAGATTTCTGATTTGTACTCTTTTGTACGTTTCTTTTTTTTCATCCTGTGTGTTGAGAGGCTTGTTAAACCTGACCTTAAAGCTTATCATCTGTGGTACAGTCACAGCCAGCACCACTGTCAGCTGTTTTAATGAACTCACTCAGCTTCTGCCAGTGTCAGAATGATGCTGACATTTTGATTTTATCCTGCTTCAACACAGGGCTTTGCACACAACTAACACCCTTCCTCCCCAGTAGCCAGCTGCTAATGGATGGTCCTGCATTCCTACTGTGCAGCTGACATGGGCCCCAAAAGAGCTGCGATGTAGATTACTATCTGTAATGCAGTGGGAGCCGCTTCTGTAAATAATTGCTGTGGGAGAAGGAACAAAGAGGCTTGGATAATTAGTCCTGTTTTTAGAGAAGTGGATACTCTGCCGTGGCCAATGTCAGATCAGTGGACAGTGTATTGAGGAAGAATGGAGTTTTTTTTTTTTTTTTGGGTGAGTGTGAAAAAGAGGGAGGAAGTGAGAAAAGAGAGTGTGTGAACTCCTCTTGGACCAGTGAGATGAAAAGAAGAGGAGATACGAGGAGGAGGCGGTAGAGTTGATTCAGAGTGTCTCTCTGTGTCTGGGGGTGGTGTAATGATCTGGAGAGGAGCATCAGATTCTCTCCAGCTCAGTCTCGCTGCTCTGCTCTGCCTTGAGGTCTGAGGCACACAGAGGCTCTGCAAGCTGAAGTGGGCCCTGACACTGTACATCGCACACATTCCCTCGCGCAGAAAGCCATTTCAGTGACTAAGGGCTCCTGTCCCGTATCGTGACCAGTCAAGTCGAAAGTTACTCTTGCTCTCTTCCCATGGCTGCACATCGGCCTGTTAGTCACTAGAGCTTGGTATTTCAGTATTTGAGAGTTTAAAAACAAATCAGATGATGACAAATAGGCGGATATTAACATAAACACCCTCATATTTGGCTATAAAATAGTTCTGACAAAGATGTGAACTGAGAACTGCAAGATAATTTAGAGCTTAACAGTTTATTTTGAAAGAGTGGTGAGACATTTTGGTAAATATGCGAAGCCAACAGCCGGTTAGCTTAGCTTATCTTGGATCAGAACTTGGTATTTAAAGTGAGCTATTATTTAATAATGTTTCAATAGTCTTGATTTTATATTGTTTAGTTCTGATTGGTGCAGGGCAATATGTGACATCACATTTCCCCAGCAGAGCCCACCTCCAACCAGAGAGACTAGCACAGATATAACCTAATATATAACCTAATACCTCATGTGAAGTGAATATTCTTCTAACTTTGGCAGGTAATGTGTTTATGATGTAGATTTTCAGGACCTTTTTAACAGTAAATGTGACAGTATGAAAGTTTTAGTGGAAATGAAAGGTAAATTGTGGATTTTTTTTTTTTTTTTAACCACTGGTGGCAATGTGGAGAAATATTTTGATAAGCGGTTACCTGATTTGTTTTGTGTCTCAGCTTTGCAAACAAGGAATTCAATGCTTTTATCAGGCCTCAGGGATAGGCCTACACACAATGTGTTCTGGGAAGAGACGTTACTCCACAGGGACCCTTAAATAATACCTCTGCTGTCTGTAAAGCTCGTATATACAGCTATTTCTATGTGTGTGCACGTGCTAATACTAACATATCTGTGGTAAGCCAACAGTGGGCTCTAATATCCTCACAACCTGGATTGAAGCGAACTGTCTCGGCCATGCTGAGAATCCCATGAGTCCCTTATAAATTATGCCTGAGCTTAGTATGTCCATCATGCAGTTGTAATGCAGGAAGAAGAAGAAGACAAAACCAGACTCCTGTGCCATTATTTTATCGTCATGAGATCAAAGATGGATCGGGGGGAGGAAGCTTTATGTATGGCGTGATAAAGAAGTCATAACTCATAGGCTTTGATAGAAAAAAAGGCCGAATTTAGTTGTGACCCTGCAGCCGTCATCGGAGAATAACCTCCTACTGTGGCCTTTCACACTGTATCAGTGTGGCCTTTGTTATGGAGATTGATGCAGGGGTGGATGAGAGTAAAGGGGGTGGGGGGTGTGAGGTCAAATGGGAGGGGCGTTATTATGCAGCTCAAATGTCATGCAACTCTATAACAGCCTGCCTCTTAAGTCACAGTGTCAGTTGGTTTCTCTTCCAAACAGGAAGTGCCCATTTTAGTGCATATTTCCCCTCTCTGCTTACAGTTCAGCTTTTGGCCACAATTAAGTCTTGTTGTGGTGATGGCGGTTGGACGTCTGGGCACGTGTCTTTCTTTGTCCCCGTTTCACACTAAGCAATTCTCTCTCTCTCTCTGTCTCTCTCTCTCTCTCTCTGTCTCTCTCTCTCTCTCTCTGTCTCTCTGTCTTCTTAAACTGGCAAAAATAGCAGTTCTGGCAGTTCTGCTTCGGGTAGAGTTCACACTACACCCTTTGTTTGCTCCTCCTGACACTCCTTCTCTCGCTCCTTCTTTTTTCCCTTTCGCTCTTTGTCACCAGTCTCCTACTGTTAGTAAAAATAGCAGCATTGTTATCGTCGCAGACTTGCCTCGCTTTTCAGGGCCGCCTCCTTGTCGAACACAGGAAGCCGCCGCTCATGTCTTATTTATTTTTTTTTTAGCTTGTTTGTTTTGGCTTCAGTTTTATATCACTTGGTATCACTACTGTAGTTCACGATGTAGCCTCCTGGCATGTTGTGATTTTTAATTATTTAAGCTATTGTTGAAGGAAAGATCTTTAAAAGAAGATACTGTGCCACTGTGTTCCCTCTAAACCAGAAATAATCTGATTTATTTTTCATGCACCAGAATCACCTTGCGCACTCATCACCTAGCCTACTCTTACACTTTTAATCCCCCCCATCACCCCACACACACACACACACACACACACACACACACACACACACACACTTTATCGTGGGTTTCTGCTGCCTACGCAACCCTGAACAACAGTCCTGCCAGGCTGCTCAAAGAACACCTATGATTTTCTTTCGCACTGTATCATTAACGCAAACAATGACTGTTCCTATATTGTAATAAACTGAGGGTGTTGAATTTTGACAAACATAGTAGGAGGGATGGCATTTTTAAGGTTTCGACCACAAATTGCAAAATATAGAATGCCCAAAATTCAACCTTTGGTGGTTTGTGTTCACCGTTCAGGTCAGCCAATGAGGGATTGCCCAGGGAGACGTAATGCATCACTACATGTCAAGTTATCCTCAAACTGTCTATTACTTAGACTCAGCGGTCCTGCAGTATTTCATACAGTGCATTACTCACAGCCAGGAGGGGTGGGAGACCAGACAGATTATCGGCAAGGTCACTCTGCCCCACTTCTTAGTCCTGCAGTGGTGGTGGTGGGTTGCAAGCGTTGATGTGATGTGCCCACTCGCTCAGGTTACTGCGACAAGCTGTGTTATGCAATGTCTCGCTCATGATGTCTGAGTGCTGTTTTGTCCTGTCCATCATCTTGTCAAGCTTAAAAAAAACAACAGACGCTGGTTATAGTCATCTGTGAGGCAGCATCTGTACTGTAGTGAAGATTTAGGTCTTACTGGTACTTTTTATTCATCCCTAAGGGAGAAATTATAGCATGAGGGTGATGTTACTCTATGTTTTCATTACTGGCAACAAATCTAATTAAAAAAATGACCAAAGCCAACAATGTGTTAGTCTGACTCTCAAGACTTCTCTACCTTATCTGTGGCAGTCCCAGGCCCATTTGTTCCTACTGAAGATGTAATTTCCTAAAAAAACAAGTCACAAAAAATTACTTTCATTGTTAAAATGGCTAAATAATTTCTTGAAACAGCTGGGCAGTGTATTTGGTAGCAAACATTTCTCAAACTCGAGAAACAAAACATCACCAGAGAAAGACATAGATAGTAAATAAAAATAACTATGCTAACAAGCAATAAGAAAAGCAATATAACATATGTAAATACAGTGTTAAGCATATAAAATGTACAAAATACAGTAAATAAAACACTTTAGTATGATGGTATGGGGACTCATGATAAATATATAACCAATTTACTGCCATTTACATATATATATATTTATGCACATTACAATAATAATGTAAAGAATATTAATATGAACAACAACATAAATATACATACAGTTATATATGCAATTTACTAGATTTATCATATAATTCCACATGCTGTGCCATTCGGTCCTTTGTCCCTGACCTTATTCTCATGCTGCCGTGTCTCTCCCAGCGCTAAGCCTAAACATGACTGCTGACCAAAGAGTGGCCTTGCCAAAACAGACAGGCTCTGGTGCCATGCAACCGTTACTATGATGAACCCACCATATCCATTTTGTTGGCTGACTGAGAGTGGTCCAGGGTGATGGCAGCCAGGACCACATCCTTATTTTCTGTCTGTGTGTTGCACATCTGGGATCTGGATTAACCCCCAAATTTGAGTAGGATTTAGAAGCAATTAGCTGCCACTTCTGGACATGTTTAACCAGTGGTTGTTGGGGAAAGCAATTAATGGTGGTTTCATTACACAGCTTAGTTTGGTCTGCATATGCTTCATTATAACAGTGTAATAAAGACAAGTGTTTTTATATAGTGGATTAATTGCTGCATATATACACATAACAGCGAGGCACCCAAAGACCAGATCAATCATTATGCATCATTATCACCTTCCTCCACTTTGAAGGAATTTAAGGTAGAAATGGAGAGTAGCAGTGAAGCCCACATTCCTAAAACCAGTAATAATAGCTAGAATAGTATGACTAATAAAAAAGATGGAAAGTTGGGTGCTACAGAATGTGGAGAGACAGAGTGGAAACACGATGTTTCTGTTGTGTAAAACCAGCCTCCACACATCCTATTGGTGGAATCCAAAATTAGATCTGTTTTTGGAGAGTCCAGAG
The DNA here is from genome assembly GCF_905237075.1 of Dicentrarchus labrax. Classification (NCBI taxonomy): domain Eukaryota; kingdom Metazoa; phylum Chordata; class Actinopteri; family Moronidae; genus Dicentrarchus; species Dicentrarchus labrax. The sequence goes on along the minus strand of NW_026136712.1, from coordinate 18,726,016 downwards.
GGAAAGAAACACAGCAGTTGACATGCTGCTGTGGGCAGCGCGAGGAGGGGGAAAGGGGGTACTGACTCGCTAGTTGAACCACCACAGTGTTACCCAATCACGTTGTAGCCAGAGGGCCATCAAGATGGAACCACACTGCAAGAGACCAGAAGCCTCTAGAGCAACTCTATCATTTAACCATCCCTCTGTCACGACAACTGCATTGTAAAATGGTAGTTGTCACTTACTGGCTATTTTAATACCCTTTACAGTCTCAAGTGGGTGCTCTTTAGAGACACAAACACAATCTGTTTGCTGGTCATGACTATAGCTAGCTGCCCACAGAGCTTTTGTAGGACATCCCAGGCGGCTGGTAGCAGAGGGAGGGAGGAAGGGAGTTTCCTGGCCATCTGTTAGTTCCTCTGACCTACTATCTGCCACAACTGGAACAGCGTCGTCCTCCAGCCCTGCCCACCCCCCACCACCCTGCCTTTAATCCCAATGTTTGTCTTCCAAAGATAGCCACCTCACCGTTCGAGGAGTTCATCTACTACTCTACATACTTAAGTGAGGTTGGGGTTGAGAGGTTGCATCATGCGGGATCCCATTAGTCTGTCTGCCCGGTGTGGGAGCCTTGCACATAAGGAAGGAGAAAATCTTCCTCTGGGAAGCGCAAGTGTTAAATCTGTCATTGAGGGAGAGATTGTAGCCTGGCCTGCATCATGAACTTGCCCAAGGCTAGAGGTCACGACACACATCTGATCATGGCCCTATTTTTTTCCCCCAGTGCCACGTTAAATGCTGCTGAAACTCTCTGATCTTCTGTAGCGTCGTGGGCGTAAAACAAGGGCACCACAAGCTACCAGCTGTGGGCTCTTGATCTTTAAACTTTAAAAGAGTGAAGCAGTGCCACGTGAGAGCGACACAGTGGGCACGCAGGCTTGGAGTGCACGGTTGTTGTTTTATGCTCTGTTACTTAGGATGCAAACAGTGTATTTTGTGTGTCTGTAATCCACATTCTGCTAATCCCTCTAAATACGTAGGTAACCTAAATCAAAAGCCATTAGACTTCAGTGCTGCTCCCATGCTGTCTGTCATCCGCACTACGGTTGTATTCAATTTGATTCACTTAATTATATAGGGTAAACTAAAACTGCAGTTCAAGTAATATCAGTCCTGCTTCAACTAATTGACTAATGACTAACTGTTCGGTCTATAAAATGTCAAAAACAGGGTAAAACGTTTTGTTTTGATAAATGACTAATAAATGGATATCAAAATTGTTGTCAGTTAAAGGAATAGTTCCACATTTTAGAATGTCAGAAACCTGCAGGGCTGCAAAGAACAGAAAGGGTCACCTACAGAAACTCAAGTGTTATCACAGGACTTACACTCTCAGACCTTTAGGCAGCGGAAAACACCACAGAATGGATCGGCTATGACTACAGTGTCAGTTATGACTTTTAAAGGAATAGTTAAATGTTTTCGGAAATACTCTTTATACTAAGCTAACTGGCTGCTAGCAGTAGACAGGAGAGTGGTATCAATCTTCTAATCTTAAGAAAACTAGTTAGTGTATTTTCCAAAATGGCTAGTCCTTTAATTTCCTGTCTGTGAATTAATCAATGAATTGACTAATCGTTTCAGCACTTTCTTAATTTCATGTATTGCCTTCATTAAAATAATAGATTGACCCCAGCCAAACTGTAAAGCAGTGTGTCATTTTTATACGTCAGCCTCGTCACCACTTGTGTGACATACAATGATGGCAGGGATGTGGCTCAAGGCCATAAAGTTTTAAATCCCATTCTTGCGGGTTAGAGAGGCTTAAGAGTAGAAGCACAAGCTTGTACACTGTTCAATGCTGCATGAAAATACAATGATACTGAATAAATCTGAGAGAGGAGGGGCTGGTTACATTTCAAAGGCGCTGTCAAAACTGACAGGCTCTTTACTGTGGGGTTGCCAGGGAGACGGGGCCCATATGACTGAAGGGTAGCACTGAAGCCATAAGATGCTACTTTGAAACACAGATGGACAAACTAAACGTCAGAGAAAGAAGGGCAAGATGCACGGAATAAAAGTAAACAAAGGCTCGAGAATAAAGTGTTAAAATGTCGCTGCAGAGGGATTGTGGAGAGAAAAGTTGAGAAATGCAATCAAATAAATGAAAGAATGTGTGAAAGGAGAAGGTCCAGCACTGAATTTGTGTGGCTAGCGGAGCATGCAAGGTGGTGCATGCATAATCACCTTGGAAGACTGAAAGTGAGGCTTTTAAAGATTCAGCTTACTCTCTCTCACTCTCTCTCTGTGTGTGAGAGAGAGCAGCAGCTGCAGAGGGCCTCCATTAGCATGCTGGAGGTGGTTATGTAAACTGTCATGCTGGTAGACCAGAGTGAATGTAGGAAGTTGGACCCTGAAACAGAGGCCTCTGTCTTCATGAGAGCAATTTCAGTGGTTGTGATTGATTTCACCCTCCCCAGTGTGTTTAATGCACATTACCGCTGTGAAATGATACAGCTCGGAGGCCTCGAGGAAACGCTGCGGCTGTCTCAGTTGAAATAGTCGATACTTTTGAATTGCATTATGTCCATGTTAACAGCGGTGGTCAGTTATTATCAAACCATGTGTCCAGCTTGTCCGTCTCAGCTGCATAAATCTCAACCTGTGACCGTTGGGTGATAAGCTGCAGTCATTTTTGTAATCTGAAATATTTTGAGCATTTCTAAGTACACAATACACAGCCATTCCTTTGTGATGAGAATTTAACTGAACTTAATGCTAGAAATTTAAAGTTAAATTGAGTTCAGTAACTTCTTTACTGACAATTTTTTTCCATTTGTATGACCATTTAAGGGATTAAACTGAAATACAGGATTTAATAAAACACTGCAGTGTAGTTTGCTATTTACATACACTCTTTCACTTGTTGATATACGTACACACACACACACACACACACACACACACACACACACACACACATACACACACAGGTGATTCAGCATTGACTAGCTCCCCATGGGTGCAACGTGTGTTTTCTGTTTTCAGTAGCAGTTATATTTGGAGTAAATGCAAAAAGGTCTGGGTAGAAGAACGAAAGTGATAAGCCACTGTGTGTGCAAAGAACAGAAAGGGTTTATCTACAGAAACTCAAACGTCAAGTACAAGTGCAAAAACAACAAAGAGAGGATCAGTTATCAATAAACAGGGGACTTATTTAAAGGAGTAGTTAGACAGTTTAGGAATTACCCTCTCTGTTTTGTCTTTATGCTAAGCTAAACTAACTGGCTGCTGGCAGTAGCTTCATATTTAACATACAGACATGTTTTTAGTATTTAAGTTCACTCATATTCAGTAAATTCTTTATTTATTATGTAATTTTTATGCCCCAGCCTCATCATCACTTAAACTGATGCCACTGTTATTTCTGTATGCTGACTATGAAGCTACAGCCAGGATATGGTAAGCTTAGCTTAGCACAAAGACTGGAAACAGCCAGCCTGGCTCTGTCCAAACATAAAACCACAAATTGTTGCCTTGTAACCCAGGTTTTTGAAGGATGAAACACGATTTAAAGCGTTAATTAATGACATTTAGAGAGGCTGATGTTTTAACCTTTGAACAGAGCTCAGGTAATTGTCTCCTAGTGGTAACTTCATATTTAACGCACACATATGAGAGTGGTATTTGATCTTCCCATCTAATTTTCTGCAAGAAGGAGAATAAATGTTTTCCCCAAAATGTTGATGTATTCCTTATAAGAAACTTACAAATTCACAGTCTTGGACAAAAGGTATAAAAGTGTGATTCTCAGTCTGATCCAGTGTCTCCGGCTCCTCCCACAGGTGTTTGCCACCTACCCCAACGAGGACTATGACAGGCGTAATGAAGACGTGGACCCCATGGCGGCGTCTGCTGAGTACGAGCTGGAGAAGAGGGTGGAGAGGCTGGACCTGTTCCCCGTGGAGCTGGAGAAAGGTAGTGAACCTTATAAAGTTACCCACCCATGTGTACAGTATTTGTCCAAATTTTACCTGTACAAAGCTGCGTTCACAAATAATGTGGTTAGTTTGAGTACTACAAATTTGACATTCATGAAAAGGTATTTGAAAATTAATTTTGGTATGTGCGGTTACATTCCACTTGACATTTCCATTCGCCCGTTCTATCTATAGCTGAAGTCAAATGAGAAAAAAAACCCACATTTCATTATTACTTATGTAAAAAGACTTTCACTGTTCACCAACTGCCTTCTGCCAACCATCCTGTTACCCGCAAGGCAAAGAAAGTGCAACCTTCCATCTCTCCCCAGTGAGCTACACTTCCAACATCCCTTCAACATTATGGTGCATTAATATATTTATAGCAGACTATATATAGAGTTGTGTACAGGGCAGGTTACACAGGATACCATATGTGACCATGTTCTATATAAATTATGTGCTGCTGTGTGTACTGTCAACATTAATTGAATCAGGATAAAATGGAGGCTGTAGTTATTGGTCCAAAAGAGCAGAGAGAGAGACAGTACTCGCATATTAATACACTACCTTGGCATATTACACCTCAGGCAGGAAATCTAGATGATATCACTGATCACTGAACTTCCGAGTCACATAGTTAACAGAAATTGTTTTAACTATTTGAAGTCTGTGTAAAGGTCAGACCCTTTCTCTGTCCTCGAAATACAAAGAAGCTTGTGTATACCTTTTTATTACAACTATAAATAAATTACAGCAATATACAGAATGCTGCTGTCAGTAATAAAAAGTGCAAAGAAAGGAGCTTACATCAATCCATATCCTTGTATAGTCTCCATGTAGTCTAAGGATTAATTTAAGATCCTACTACTACTTTAGAAATCTCGTCATGGACTTGCCTCTGACTGTGTGGTTGATATGCTGCAGGATGTGCTGCATGCCCCTGTTAGACCCCCTCATATCCACAGACTCTGCTGCTCACTGTACCAAAAAAATCAGACAAAGACCTGCGGTGAAGCTGCCCTCTGCAGTTTTAAATCCAACCTCTGGAACAGATTGTCTCACTGGATCTGGGGACAGCGATGTTCCTTTTTAAAAAATGTACACTTCTGCTTAATTAAAATTGTAATTTAACATTTAACATTCTTTAGTCTTTCTGCATTTGAAAGTAATATATTGCTTAAATCAAGCATTTAAAAGCAAAGTGAAAGTTACTACTGAAGAAAGTCAAAAGAGAAACATACAGAGAGAGAGAGACAAACAGAGAGAGAGGGTGCGGGCCGTGTGTGTGTGTGTGTGTGTGTGTGTGAGAGAGTGACACGGACCAGAGTAGGTGTGTGTGTGGCTTGTGTGGAAAAGGTTACTGAAGAGAAAAGCAAGGTGATTTAAGTAGTTAGAGAGTTAAGTAGTGAAATAAGTAATATATAATAAATAAGTACGTCTATCAAATATTTTCAATAGCTTAATACCCGGTCACAGTCCTGCCGCACTTAAACTGTCATCCTCATACACCAACAAAGGCAGGAAAAAGACAACTTCTAGCAAGAAAACATGAATGTTAACAATGCTATGTTTACAATTCTCCAAACAAATGCCTTTGTAAATGTTTAATGAAGAAGGAAATGCATTTTCAGACACACACAATGTGCTTTGGTGAGTAACCTTGAATGAAAACAAAGCTTTGAAAAAGAAAACTCAGGACACCTTTAATTTGAATCTCATCTGTGTTAAAGGGGAAAGAGGCGAGTTCACCTATCTAAAATTATTCACCCACCACAAATTATTATTTTATTATATTATACAGTTCACCACTCCCTTTCAGATGGCGATGGCCTGGGCATCAGTATCATCGGGATGGGTGCAGGGGCTGACATGGGCCTGGAAAAGCTGGGTATCTTTGTGAAGACGGTCACAGATGGAGGAGCAGCACACAGGGATGGCAGGTATGTTAATTGAAACTGAAAAGGCCTTCGCTTTGTAAACTACATGTCAACCTGAGGTCAGCTTGGTAGTTATAGTTTTATTTCCAGGAACGGATGCTTCACTGTCCCACTTGTCTTTCTGGTTCTTGGCAACTGTATATAGGTCTTGCTGCCAAGAACGAGGACTCATAAAAGGAGTATGGCTCGTGTGGGCTTCAGTATAAAGATGATGAACAGAGGCCACAGTTGAGCTATTACTGTAAACCCCTTAACGTCTCTCCTGACTGCCTCCTCTAGGATCCAGGTGAATGATCTGATTGTGGAGGTGGACGGGACCAGTTTGGTGGGAGTCACCCAGAACTTTGCTGCCTCCGTACTCAGGAACACCTCAGGAACTGTCAAGTAAGAGTTACTCTGGACAGTCCCAGTTTTATTGCAATTGCTTTGATGCACATTAATCAACACAAATGATCTTGATGAACGTCAGTGTGGTGTTTTTTTTAGCCACAACAGCGGCGTGGCTTTAGCGATGGAAATGTTGGTCCACCACTATGGTCTCGACAGAAATAGCTCAACAACTGTTGGATGGATTGTCATGAAATGTTGCAGAGACATTCATGTCCTCCTTGGGATAAATTATAATAAATATTTCACGCTTCATACATCATCCAGCATCATCATCAGGTCAAAATACTTGTTTATTTAGTACTGATTTATCACTAAATACGTGCAAAACTTAAACATTCCCATGGACCTCAGTTGTCCTTGCTACATGCTAAACTAAGCTGGTAAACATTACCCGTTAAACATCAGCATGTTAACCTTGTCATTGTGACCCAGTTAGCTCGCTGATGTTAGCATTTATCTCTGCTGTGCCTTTAGTTAAATGGGCATTTATTTTTATGGCTGCCATTGTGTAGGTCCCTTGGGCTTGCTATATGTGTTTTGTTACACTTTGTTGCCACAGCTTGCTATGACATCCAGCATTCTTACTCGAAGAGATGGCTTCCTCTTGGTATATACCCACAGCCAGTCTTACACGCAGGACTGACTTCTACCACATCCTGCCCATTCAGCTCACCAGACTGTAGATTTATATCTCAAGTCTCACAGGGTCATGATTATACCCCTCTGTATTGAAAAGCTCCTTTTTGAGACATCCTGAATATGGTCCAAAGAATCCACACTAGAGCCACAGAAAACACGGTTATCAGGAACAAATACCCCTGGCATCAAAAGTATCATTTTGAAATGCCAGAGGGCTATTTGTAGCCCAGCTCTTTGGCATTTTGGGAGCTGTCTGTTCCTTATGTGCTCCTTTTGTCATCTAAGCTCATTCATAATTCAGGGTTTAGTGGTCAGCACTGTGGGGTAATTGTTAGTGTTGTGTGACTTGTGAAGACCAGAGACCTCCATAGATAGTTCATACATTATGGCTCTGCTGCAGTGAGGCGCTAGAGCTCAGGCCTATTCATAAAAAAAACGTCAGGCAGACGAATAGACGTGGGCAGGAAGTGTGTTTGTGAACATTTAATTACCCGTTAGTGCGTCAGAAATTGAAAGGCTGCAGTGGCTGGCTTAATAAGCGTCTGTGGCTTCAACATGATATACTGTATTATTTCCTGTTTACTGTGTACACGTTGGCTTTAATTGGACTTTTGTGAGTCTCAATCAGGGAACATATAGCTGTTATAATGAACTGTACAATGAACTAAAGGAGAGGCAGAGCTGAGTGGTTTGATTTTAATCATAGAAGAGGCCATCTCCATAGAGACTGCCTTTGTTCAGCTCTAAACAGGAAGCCATTTTCTGTCATCAGAGAGCCAGCACATTCCTTACTACATTAATACATTACAATATACCAACTGAAGAGTTGTCCATTATATATGAAAAACACTTCTTGGTCCTTGTGGAGCCAGTGTTCATTGTCCTCACTGGTCAGGAGAAAAAAAAAGACCATCATGCATTATTTAGCATGCATATACAGTATCATACCATATTGGATATTTGAGCTTACGTAGCTACTTTGAACATGTTTTGGGTTCAGCGCTTTCAATCCCAACTGAGCTGGACTGCCCTAAATTACAGGTTCATGATCGGGCGAGAGAAGCCGGGTGAACAGAGCGAAGTGGCCCAGCTCATCCAGCAGACCCTGGAGCAGGAACGCTGGCAGAGGGAGATGATGGAGCAGCGCTACAACCAGTACATGGACGAACAAGAGGTTAGAATTCATGCGTCAGGGCTAAGGGAGTACTGGTGTAGGATCCAATGTGAACTGACAAAACTGCTTGGTTTGTCATTCTTGAATCAGGGGTGGTGCAACGTCTGCACATGCACAGTGCAGAGGTGAGGGTGCAATGCTTACTAATCCTTACTAACTCTCCCCTCCCCTCCCCTCCCTCCCTCACTTGCATGCACACACATCACACTGACAGATTTTTGAGAATTAAATGGAAGATTCGGCATGTGAGTAGCATGGTCTTTTACAGCTGAGAGAGTGTCTCGTCAATATTAAGAGAGAATTCATTCTAGTTTAAGAAAAATGCATGAGTTTATCAAAATTTTAATCAGGAAAACAATAAATGGGACATAAGGTGTTATTTAACAGTTGCAGCTTAAAAATACACAAAGCAGAAACACAAAGCTACTTGACAACAGAACAAAGGCAGGACTAAAGAGCTTTAAAGTTTATGTAACTATGCCAACCTGTTCAGGCACAAAATACTGCCCTAAAATGAAAAATAAGTCTGTTTTTTTTGCAATCATTCGTTGCAAAATATGTCCCTGGTTCCTCTTTAGGATTATGAAATTCATCCCAACACCATGGTGAACAGAAGTGACCCTGTCCTGTGTGGCTGCGTTGTGTTTGCTTCTGGCGAAAAGCCACACTGTTGTATCCAGCACGTGTCAGTCTGATCAAACGATAAGCTCAGCTCCAAAATGGGGACAAATCAGGATGACTCAAATTTGATGCCCTTGGATGCTCTTCGCTTTGTTAATCCATGTGTCTCAGATTGTCTCTCTGTTTTAGTCCTACATAAACAGAGAATGTGCTCTAACGCTGTGTGTAGTTTCACTATGACAACAGAGAGGAAGTTAACCCCATTCATGTAAGGGTGATGGTGGGTGGTTCTTGAAAAGCAGTGGATTTTATAGTACAAAGTATAGTCCTTGGAGTTTTGCACCATCTAGTGTCCATTTGGTGTCACAGCACAAAAACTTGCTCTTAAAAACACCATTAAAAGACTATTTCACTTTGTTTTCCTGTTTTCTGTGACATTTTATCCACACAATTAACAATAAATGTAAACAAATGTGATTTTTGTTCTGTTTTCATGTGTAAAAAAGTAGTAAGAAAGTGTTTTTTTTCATAATTTGGGTGAACTGGGCTTTTGAACTTTATATAATTATTTTGTCTTTGTGTGGGTTTCTTACCTTGACTTCATCTCTGCAGGGTGGCGAATACGGCACAGATGAGGAAGAAGACGATGATGAGGAAGTCAGTCCGCCGTATCCCAGTGCCATCGAGGTGTTTGACCTGGCAGAGAACGAGGACATGTCGCCTCTGGAGACAGACCCAGAGAAACTGGCCCATAAATACAAAGAAGTAAGAAATGGACTCCTTAACTGGAACATTTCCTGTGTAATCACAGCTTATTTCCTCTAATGTACCTAATATTAACACATGTATTTAAAATTGTCATCTCTCATTGCCATGAAGCTCCAAATAAAGCATGCAGTGACCCAGGCTGAGATCCAACAGCTGAAAAGAAAGGTAAGTTGTTAAATTAAAATCAAATTTATGTTATATTAAATTATATTTAATGCTATAGGCAGAAGTAGCAACGAAGCATTGATTATTTTAAGGATCAGAGGTGTCCGTTTACATTATTCTCTGACTGAAATTAATGCTTCACTTGTCTTTCCAGCTGCACCACGCGGAGCAGGAGAAGCAGCGCTGGCGTATGGATAAGGCCCAGCTGGAGCAGACCCTGCAGGAGAACAAGGAGCGTATGGAGAAGCTCGAGGGCTACTGGATGGAGGCTCAGAGCCTGTGCCAGGCAGTGGACGAGCACCTGAAGGAGACACAGTCCCAGTATCAGGCCCTGGAGCGCAAGTACAGCAAAGCCAAACGCCTGATCAAGGAGTATCAGCAGAAGTAAGACAGCGCGAGCACACAGATGAGAGTTAAAAGAGTTGGGCGATATGTTACAGCCTGACACTCTGACTCTGCTTCCTTTTTAACAGGGAGATTGAGTACCTGAAGAAGGAGACCCAGCGTTGTGCACAAGTTGGAGCTGAGGCCTCTCTTCTGAAAGAGGAGTCTGGACAACTCCAAGAGCAGGTACAGGAGGTGACCTAGAAGGAAGTTACTTTGGTTGTACTTTTAGCTTTTACCCTCAAATATATTCAATCAATTTTACAACACGTCTGTGCCAAAGTGTAATCTCAGGTTACATTTGATATTTATGGAGTCCAAAAGGCTGAGTTCAACCCCAGCAGCTAATACACTTTTAAAATCAAACAGCATTTTCGTTCTTTATTTATGAGTTAGCTTACTGTATAAAAATGTCAGGAAATGAGGGCTAAGAGGGGGAATGAGATGCAATATAGGCCCCAGTCCGGGCGTTGCAATTCATGGTCTGCGTCTTAACCCGTAGACCAGCAGGGAACTCCAATAATCTTTCCATTATACATTCATTATATTTCTTAAATATTGTTGCAGAATTGTTCACAGCTTGCTAAGGTACTGAAGGTCCACATTTATCACAGCATACTTCATGTCTGAAATTTTTGCACACTGGCAATTCACAACGTTCCTCTTGTCTTTTAGAGCACTGAGCATCATGTAACGTTACTCTCTGTTTCCTGTGTATTCATTTTCAAATGTTCCCGAAGACTTTCATTAGGATCAGGATCTGTTGAGAGTGGAGGGAAAGTCTTTAAAGTCAGCACTCTTCTTTGGACTAACAGGCCTGGGGTAGCTTTGATGCATGTTTAGGGGAAAATGTTCTGTTGGAAAATCAATCTTCTTTTAAACCAGAGGGGACGACATGCTGTGCAGAACTTATTTTTGGTGTAGTTGATCAAATGCAAGTCAGCACCTCTTACAGGAATCTCCTTGTCTAAGCTCTTTGCTCGCAGCAATACATTTAAACTTGCAGTAGATTCATCTGCAGACTTTCATCCAATTTTCAATAATGGGCTTTTGCCACATTTGTCCGAAAAGGAGTAGCTTTGAAACTCTTTCTCCCGTTCTAAGGCAGCAGCTTGCAGTGTTTTTAACTTCTGTAGCTCTGTCATTATGGAGTTTGTTGATGGCAGGGTCACTTTAGGTCCAACCTGCTCTTGCTCCGAATGAAATTCACTTTCTGAAAGTCCCTCCAATTTTAGTTGCAAGGAAACTTTTAACTGGTTTGTTAGAATATGAGGCTGTGGGTTTTTGTTTTTTTTCAGCACTCATGAGAACAATTTGTCCCCAGACTGCTTCAGTAAATGTTGTGGCCTTTATATAAACCATTACATAGTTTTCAATGAAGGTGAAAGCTGACAAGTGATAGCCACAAAACCTTAGAGGATATATGTAAGTCAGTGTGTTGTATTAGTTGTTAAAAGCCCGACGTGGCTACTACTTTTGGACCCTACTGTATATATTTTGTTCACATGCCAGAACAGACTAAACATTGTCATAACTGCCTCTTCCTCTCTCTTCTCTAGGTGGCTGACCTGGAGTGCAGGGTGGAGGAGCTGAAATCTGAACCTTTATAAAAGCCTTTGTCCGTTTCCGTTTGTCAGAAAGCAGAAGATAAGTGTTATTGTACTTGCAATGACCTGCAGGGTATTTTCTCGTCTCCAACTTGAGCTTGGTTTCTGGTCGCATACTGTATATGTGTCCTCAGGCTATTTCGGCCACTTAACCCTTTTAACCATGTTTTTCTGTTAACATTTATGGGAACTGAAGAACGGTTTTACCATCACAAATACAGACTCTGTCGAGCTCTAGATGTGTACTGTTCCTTTTTAATTTTCAGAGTTCAGTATTTAATCCCTTAATTTGTGGTTTTGTGACAGACCAGGCTGTTGCTTTTAATTGCCAAAAAACAATTTCCTTTCTTTCTTTTGCCTAGTTTTGTGACCTTTTTTTTCTGAGTTTGTACAGATGTGATACTGTGTGGTTTAACAATCAGTTTGGTTTGTAAAAAATTTTAATGTCTATAACATTTAACATAATATAAACTAATGAGATTGAGGGTTGTTGTATATTTTATGTGATGAAGATGTGTAAATTGGACGGAGATTGCACTGAAGAAGACATCAACAAGGTGCTTCACTGGATTGGAGGAATGAACGGAAACAGTGTTTGAGGTGTCTTCGAAATTGTACAAACAGTAACCCAACCTTCGTAGGGGTCTTGTCACTTAACCTTGAGAACCACCTGCTGCCTACCTTTCAGAAGTGTTTGTGTTTTTTACACATTAGGACTCATTAATGAGCGTCCAATCCTCCGGTTTCAACCCCCTCGCTTCTTTCAGAAAAAAGGACCACAGAAACAAGCCTCCACAACTGCTGTGCCACAAATGAAAATGGATCTCTTTCTCTCCCTCAAAATGGATGTTGTCAAGGACTTGTGTAACTGGTATTAGTTAGGACTACTGATATAAGAAACATTACTGGACTGGGATGTTAAAGAAGCCGTTACCAGCAGCAAAGATATAGATTTAAAAAGCTTGTGTCTCTAACCAGCAGCTGCACTTGACACCGCTGTGTGTAGCACATGGAAAACACTGCCAGGTTTATACCTGTTTCAATTTCCGCACAGTTTAAAATGAAATTGAGTCTATTTGTGTCAACTGTCATACCAGTATGTTTGTATAGTTCAGGTAAGACTGAAATATTTTAATTTTACTTAATATTTATAATATAGTCAAGGTGGAAATATGAGCTAACAAGGACAAAAACTGACAAAAGCAATGCAAAAAGCAATGTTCATTAGACAGTTATACTGTGTCTTGTAAAAAAGAAGTAGATCTGGATGACTACAAAAACAAATTTAAGATTAATGAATTGAAAAAAAACAGGCATGGTTATGAGTATTTTCATAATATTAAGGCTTGTACAGTGCACATGCTTTGCATTGTATGTTTTGTGGAATAAATGGTCAACAGTGATGATCAAGTTGGTTGTTTTTATTTCAAAGCAAGTGGACATTGAGAGACAAGAAGCATTTGTTTATGTGACTGTGGAGAGTTCCTTTACATATGTTTAATTGCAGTACATCCATTGAATGAATGACATACATTATATTTATGTTTACCTCTTTCAAATAATTAACAAAAATTGAAAATTCTAAACATAATAGAATTTGTGGGGTATGAAATGCTTCGGCTTTAAACCAACTTAAGTTAGAATAATGCTATTTACAGGACATTCAAAAATTCTCTGCAACTCTTTAAGGGCACAATTGTCAAGTGCAATTCAGTTGCAATGTAGTGCAATTCAGTTTACATCTTTGATAGTTTTTTTTTTAAGTTCTAAAACTGACTACAAGTGCACCTTCTGATGGTGCCTCCTGAGATGGTAGTTTCGGGAAAAGCTCTTTCCGCACTGGGTGCATTTGAACATTCTCTGTCCCAGGTGAAGCATTTGGTGTGCTTTGAGACTCTGCGGTCGGCTGAAGCTTTTACAACATTCGGTGCAGCTGTAGGGCCTCACCCCCGTGTGCTTTCTCTCGTGTCGCTTCAGATCTCCCGACTGCCGAAAGCTTTCCCCGCAGTGAGTACACAGGTACGGCTTCTCCCCGGTGTGAGTCCTGAGGTGCACGTTCAGCTGGCCGGTGTAGGAGAAGCTTTTGCTGCAGTGGGGGCAGTTGTATGGCTTCTCGCCCGTGTGAATGCGCTGATGTTGCTTGAGACCGTAGTGGTTTGTGAAGCCCTTCCCGCAGTCCGTGCACAAGTACAGCACCTTCACCTGCTGGAAGCACGAGTGAGATTTGAAAGCTTTGGCGTTTGCAGAGCTCTTCCCACAATGGGGGCAGATGCATTCTCTTTCCCCCTCCTCCTCTTCCAGCTCATCCATGAGGGTGTCTGAATCACAGTGTGACAGATACTCCACAGGGTGGTGCCTTTTGACGTGTTTAATAAGGTAGCTCTTCATAGTGAAGGAGAACTGACAAAAGGAGCATGGGAAAAGCTCCGACGTGCAGTGATACCTCATGCAAGTGTTGCTCTTCTGATGCTGTTTGAGGTTACCAGATGTAGTGAAGACTTTATCACAGCGCTCACAGTTGTATGATTTTGCATTTACGTGCACCATCTGCTCGTGTCTTTTCAGGAAGCCAGACTTATTAAAGGTCGCCCCACACTGACCACACTTGTGCTGTCTCAAAGCGCACTTATGTGCTTTGAGCTCATCTGGGTTTGCGTAGGTTCGCTTACAGCGATTACAGCTAAACCATTTGTATTTTTCCAGCTTTCCATTTCTGGCGGCAGGTGCCTCTGGTTCAGTGGAGCTCTTCTCAGCCTGAGCAGGGCTGGTTAATGGCTTCTTGCAGATGGCTGTCCTTCGTTTTGGAGCTATGAGCTTGGTTATGGCAGAAATCTTAGATCTAGCTGCAAGTCGCTGAGGCCTCTGAGAGGGTCGTTTTTGGACAGGTTCAACTGGTTCAGCCACCGAGGGTTGTGGAATGAAGTCTGGATCGTGGCTCTGATCATCACCAGCCGGCACTGGATCATTTTCTGGATTTTCCACTGCGGTCTCCTCTGAGTGATGCTCATTTATGTGCTGCTGAATGGTGTCCACTGAAGGAAAAGCCAGTGAGCACTCAGCACAGCTAAAGGGCATGGTAGTAGATTCCTCTGGAGCCTGATTTAGTTTTTTTCCCATTTTGTTTAGCTTTTGGTGACAGCATAGGTGCCTGGTCAGGTCATTGTACTGGCCAAAGCACTTCTGGCACACAGTGCAGACGTACGGACGTAATCTGTCATGGACACTCACCCTATGCTTTTTGAGGTATGTTTCGTTTGTGAAGCTCTTACCACAGTCTGAACAATTACACTGGGATCTTTCTGCCTCCCCTGCAGGAGTATTCTCAGGTTCGGTTACATCCGTAGCTTCCTGTAGATTCTCACTTACATTCATCTGATTCGTTTCCTCAGTTACAGCTGGATCTGCACGTTCTGACCTCAGTTCCGTCAAGCTCTCTTTCTTCTCACTAAGCACTGTGCTTTGATGAGGAACAATGTCTTTTATCACAGCCTGCTTTCTGTGAACTAGCTGGTGTCTGATTAAGCCAGACGCCTGGCTAAAGCTCCGCCTGCACTGTGGACAGCAGTAGGGGCGTCTGTTTGAGTGGACACAAAGCTTGTGCCTCCTAAGGTGAGGTATTTGCTTGAAAATCTTCCCGCAATCACCACACGTATTTGACTCGACTGGATCAACACGCACCACCACCAGGGATTCTGCAGAGGGACCTGGGTCGGCACTAGAAGCTGGATTTTCAGGCTCAACTGCCTCAGCAGCTGCTGTTGTTGCGCTCTCCCCTTTAGTCTGTATGTGGAAGCATTCTGTGTGTCTCTGGAGGAAAGCCTCTGTAGTGAAGGACAGCTGACAGTGGGAGCACAGGAAGATCTGAGATGTCGCAGCTGTATTACTCTCTAAAATTTAGAAGGAAAAGAGAAAAATAACAAATGGATCAAACTAGCTAAATGACAAGCTAATGGAAAATAATCCATAAAAAATAACTACAATTGTTTCTGACTAGCAAAACATACCTGTTGCATTCAGCTTCATCAAACACACCTGGGTCCAAGCTTCACTAAAACGGGTGAGAAGTTTGTTGCTGGGCCACACCATGAGCTCATCTCCAGGGTGTATGGTGCGACAGCAGTGAAACAGGATGCTGCCTTTGTACTGGACTGCCAGCAGGTTCATCTCGTCTTTGTTACGAGCAAAATTGACGTACCTGTGCAAGAGGAGACACGGTGAAACAGATTCTTAGATGCACCATTTTCTGTCATACATAGAGAGATACCATGAGGTTAACTACAGAACACATGAATGAGAGAGAGAAAGTGTGTACCTTTCTCACTTTCAGACACCTGGATGCAGTGATTTTATTTTATGACAGGAGTCCAATTTAGTTGCCAAATTGAGTTTCAGTGTCAACTCATTTATTTCTCCATGTTAATGCCGTGTGTCGTACTATTTTTTTTCTTTTCTAATATAATCTAAAGGGTAACTCCACCAATATTACACAATACAGATCTTCCAGATACTACTGAATATGTGAAAATAAATTGTTTAAAGCCTTTCGTGGCTCGCAACCTCTGGTAAATGGCCATCACTTTATCTGTGCTACATTAGATGCTACAAGCATAAGACAACTGAATCTCTGACTGGACTGTTGGTGGTCGAGTTGCATTGTGGGTGATGTAGGCGGCAGGTTTTGACAAGGAAGAAGAAGTCATGGAATAAAAAAAAAAAAAAAGAGGATATCTCTGGTTCTGCTGCGTGGAGTTTTTTTTTAAAAAAAAAGCTGCCCATCATGAGTCATGTTATAGAAGAGCAATGCTACATCAGTGGAGTACTCTTTTGAATGAATTCTGAGGCTGGAAGAGAAAGAGGCATACACAGTCACAACAGCAGAACTCAATACATTACCTCATCCAGTTTGAGTGTGATTCTCTGGCAGCATCAATGTACTCATACTCATCTTTGCCCTTGTAAATCTGCAGAAAATAAGAATATTTAAAAGACATAATATATACAAATAACAAAGACCACAATAAGAAGAATCCAGAGAGGAGAAATGTCACTTTTGTCATTCTACTGATTTTGGTTTAACATATACAAGCTCACCTCCCAGGAGAAGTCACTTGCCACGGCGTTCTCCCTCGTTGTCACTTCCCCCTCAAACGGTCCAAAATGCATTCCTGGAGACACTATTGGTCCATGATTTATGACTCCGACGCCTGCACTTGGAATACTAGATCTGCCTATCATCAGGCCATAGGGAATACTGAGGAGGGCCCTCTGGGGGATGCCCATGCTCGTTGGAAAGTCGAGAATAAAAGAGGGGCCATTAATGTTAGCGGGATCACTCTGGTCCTGGAAGAGAGTCAGACACTCCTCACAATCTGGAAAATGTAAAAAAATAAAAAAGGCAGAAGAACGTAAGAATGCAGTGATTGATCTTAATGCTTATCAATGTAAAACCATGTATTATTTAACAAGTGCAGATAGCACTACCATGCACATTAATACAGCATATTCCATCTACAAAAAAGGTAAGCAAGAAAGTACACCCAAGGCTAAATATCTAATCAGCATTAACATTTTATCTAGTGTTGCTGTACCATGTTTAGATTACATATCTCCTTATTTTAGCATGCACTGTCTGCACCCAGGTTCAATGTTTTTTCATTAATGGACAATTCCAGTCACAAGAAGAAGAATAAACAACATTAATGCCATCTGTTCATTGCCTGCCTTTAGTTTGTGGCTCTACAAGTTGTCCAAGATAATGTAGAAACTTTGTATTACGCCTAAGGATGCTGTGGATATAATTATAAGAGGAAAGAAAGTGTCTTGCTTACAGAAGCCACTATCAGCCTCTGGGTTATCTCCATGTCCCACAGTGTCCAGTAACCTCTGGATTGGCGTTTCTGCTGGCTCTAAAACCTGTATCACTACAGCAGCAAAACAAAGACACTATTTTAGAAAGGCACACATGAAAACAAGTCATAAAACCAGGTTAAATGTTAAAACTGTAACCCAGTGCACTGAGGAAACCTATCATACCTGCAGGAGTGCTGTTCTCGGGGGGCAGACACTCCTCTGTTATAACTACCTCCTCGGTTGTCTCTACCCACTCCACACCGTTGCTCTTGTCCGCCATGAGTGCAGACTCTGCGGAGGTTTGACGGGAAACTGTTAACGATCAATCTTTAAGACAGCTGCTCACACAAGTAGACAGGTTACAACACATACAGGGAGCTAACGCGTTAGCGCCTTGAGATAGCTCGCTGAACATCAGTCAGTAAACAGTTTAGCTGGCTAACATTAGATTTCATGGAGAAGATGGAGAAGAACCGCAGTCTTGGTAAGATTCAGTAGAAAGAAAGTTCTCGAGTGAGTCTGTTTTGGCTAATAATTTGCATTATCATAGCTAACCCGAGAGTTAGTTAGCGCTATGTGGCTATCACAGAAGCACCAGCAAGACGGAGACATTATAAAACAGAATAAAGTAATATTTTTTTTACATTAATGTATACAGACGATTAATCCTCGGACTGTTCGCCAACCACGGTTACAAACTGGTTTTAGCTGCTGAGCATGCTGTTAACATATCGGACTGAAATCCAGGAACACACAACTACAAGCTGTCCCCGGAAGTAAATAAATCCCCTCTTTCAGAATAAGGGTCCACATTTATGTCTGTTCTTTTCTAAATAAAAGCGGTGACGTTGGTTCACATTACCTATTTGCGATGGAGCTACTCTCACAGTTGTTCGTAGTGTTTTTCCCATTGAGGCCAATCAGTCACATCGAAGCGAACATACCTATTTTATCTTAACCAGTAATCGTATTTCTTAATTGGTTATCTATTGACTACCATTGGAGGTCTATCAGTCATCGGCGCCGCTGGTGTAGTGGTATCATGCAAGATTCCCATTCTTGCGACCCGGGTTCGATTCCCGGGCGGCGCACGTATTTTTGTACTTAGAGCTGCTTAATTGAATAAAATCTGTGTCTTCTAAAGCAAATTGTTAGATAAATTCAACAAATCTATGTTGTGGTATTATATTGTTGTGCACAAACTGTTTGCTTCGTGGCACGCGTTACTGTTTTATTGCTGTTATCACACAAACTTCTCAAGAGAGTTGGCAAAAGCAGAACAAACAAAACTGTTTGGAGACTGAATCTGAATACCTGCAGCCTATTGCACCAGCTGTGTGTAAGTTCACACTTAGCCTTAGTTATAATGTAAAATATTATGAAGTTGTGATTTATGCATTACTAAAATAAAAGCGGTTGCACCATTGACAGTGTATGAGTTGCACCACGGCCAGGTAACAACTAAATAGTTACACATGCCCTCTAAGGTGGTGTAAATTATAAAATGTCACAGACTTATACTCACAGACAGAGTGCAAAGAACGCTGAAATAAATATTTATGTGCAGGTTTCTTTATGTAGATGAGGTAGGTGGATATTAGAAGATAAGATAACATGTTCCTTTATTGATACAGTTGATACAGTGGAATGTAGTGCAAAAAGTAAAATAAAGAATAATAAAATAAAAGTATTTTAAAGATAGAAAATATATAAGCCTATAATTCAAAATATATTCACTATATGCAGTATGCAGTAGAGTGGTGTGCAAAATATTTTAAACAGCGTATAACAACAAATAAATTGTCCATGTGCATATTTGCAAGGTGTAGTTTGTGTACAGTTGGTTCAAGTTATTGCAGTATACACAGTATGCACAGCACGGGAAGATGTGTTTCAAGGACTTTATTTATGTTGTGAACTGAATTTCAACAATGAAAAAAAAAACCACAAGTTTACAGATGTTAAATAAATAGTTTAACTCATCCAGGTGCAATCAATTTCAGCAAGCTGATTTAGTTAGAGACTGCCCAGTAGTGTGCAGGGAGCTAATGCAGGCTCGCTCAGCTACATCTCCCTGACAGCATCCATTCCCTCCTGGCGGGTGGAACCTGTTGCCTGGCAACCTGCTGAATGCTGCCTGTATGTTTGTTGATATTGTTCAAAGCAACGAGGTAGCCAACAGAGAGCACCACAAAAACAAAACAAAAAACAACTAACTTAACGTTACAGCATCGACATGAAGTCTGTTAGATTTGGT
Organism: Dicentrarchus labrax; assembly: GCF_905237075.1. Classification (NCBI taxonomy): domain Eukaryota; kingdom Metazoa; phylum Chordata; class Actinopteri; family Moronidae; genus Dicentrarchus; species Dicentrarchus labrax. The sequence goes on along the minus strand of NW_026136712.1, from coordinate 18,706,259 downwards.
GGAAGTGTGTCGTTCAGCGAGAGGAGCTTTAACGCGGCGGAGGGATGTCTCAACATGTGCGGGATGTGTCCATCTTGCGCCTTTGCTCCAGAACCACCGGCGTCCACTCGGTGCTTGTGGACGGTGTCGGATGAATTCAAGAGGAGGTTTCTAGTGGAGCTGCTTTTACGGTGCAGAAACACCCAGCTGCTCGAAAACGTCCGGAATATGCTGGGTGTAACGTCGTGGACTTTATTCACTTACGCCAGATCAAGGAGCCCAACTTCTCCTCAGGATTTCCCCTGCCGCGGTGGTCCGGAGGGTGCGCTGGACGGGAAACCACGGGGCATGAACATGAGTCAGATCTGGGACTGGTTCAATGGCAGCCCGGACTGGATAAAATCACGATATCTGTGCCGTCTTTTTTCACTTTGTGACTCGGAACTATTACGCATGGTGTCTAATTTGACCAGCGTGCTTCTGGTCAGACAAAAACGAGGGTTTCTGCAATTTAATGGTAAAGACAGCACAAAGATTTATGCTTTTTTCTTTTTCTTTTGGAGTTGTCGTTTATATATATATTTTTTTTACCAACAAACTCTTAATTTTACATTTCTCTTAGTTCAAGTTGTAACGTATATTTAAGGTGCAGACAGTGCAATTCCACTGATTGCCGCTAGATGTCGGTAAATAACCCAGATACAGTTAGCGATGGCTTTTCATTAATGAAGGGATCTAATGAAACAAGTTCTTTGCTCAGTGGATTTGTAATGTTTAGTTATCAGTGCTTCGTATCACATAATAATTGCATGTCCATTTCAGTGAGAAGCCGCAGTACCAATCAACGTGATCAAGATGAGGACTCAGAAGACCCTGCTCTCATGGTAGTGCCTGGATCCTCAAAGTCTGTGTCTGGAGTGAGCCGATACCGAGACTTCATAGGCTGCCTACCTGTTGATCTGTCAAAGAGGATATTAGGTAAGTCTAGGTTCACTGATATTTGGAGTACCTTTCAACAGAAGCACATGCAGTCAGTGTTTGCAGCCTGCCAGATATTTGGGTTCTTGATGTAATTCAGTTAGTTTTATATTTTGTGATGTATTATTTTATGCAACATATACTTGCAAATTAATTTTATAATGTGCACTTCTGTAGTGCCTCAAGATTTCACACACACAAACAGTAGTGGAGTTGACTTCTTACTCTCTCAGTGTTCAGTCTGAAGTGACCATTGACATTCAGTCTAACAGCACTATGGGGATTCAGCTAAATTACTCAAGAATGCTCTTGTTTAAATCCACCCCATTCAAGTGGATATAAGAATAACAAAGCCCTGCCGAGCAACCGATTGGCTGTTTGCTCCCAGTGACCTTTGTCTGCAGGTTAAAAGTATGTATTACTTAAAGGAAGAATGTGACAAGTAAAAAGGCGTCTATGCAGTTTAAATGCACTGTGACAAAGTAATGAACATAACATTTTGGGTATTTTTGTCAGTAACTCTTATTTTTAAACTCTTAATAATGTGCATACCCGTAGACATTATACTGTGCATGTGTGTCTTCTACCAGGTCTGTTAGATGAGCACGCTTTGAGGCGCTGCCACAAGGTTTGTCGATACTGGCAGCACCTTGCACAGGAAACCACGGAGGAAATCAAGCTCAGAAGAATTTTCCAGGATCAAATTGAGGCAATGATGAAGGTGGAGCATTTGGTTTTAAAGCTGTTGTAGTTTTTTGTGATGAGATTGAAATCAAAACCTTTTTTTTTTTGATGTGACAAGTTTAACAATAAGATATGTTTCTAATAAAATCAGTAATAGTTTTTTTTTCCTGTCCTAGAGGTGCAGAGGTGTTAATATAGTCAGTCCTACTTACGCCAACATTGTCAAAGTCCCCGTTCCTGCCAAGGATGATGAGGAAGTGGATGTTCATCCTAGTGTCCACAAGGTCAACAAATCAACACTTTATGTCTGTAAATGTCAGTTTCTGTACCAGAAATGCAATTGTACATACATGGATTATCTTTTCTTTGATTGGTCCCACAGGTCGAGCCATTTGCAACCGCTTATGCCAAAATGAAGAAGACCAAGACAGTGCAAATGGAAGAGAGAAATGTTTACTGTGGTGCATATTTTACCACAGTGCTGCTGGACAAGTTAGTGGGATCAACCTTCTGTTTGGATGTAGCTAGAGGCTCACTGGTGCTAACAAACACACATTGTCATACCACGAATGTCATCTGGTTGTGTGTTGACAGAGAAGATCTTCTGCGGGTGGTGGGCTACAAAGGCGGGCCGTTAATGGCCATGAGTTCCAAGGACCGCGCGGTGCATCTGCTTTACGTGGCCTCAGAAACAAAAGTCGTATCTGTGATGAAGGGCCATGTTGGCAGCATTCGGGCAGTGCTGCTCTGTGAGGAGAGAGACCTGGTGATAACCGCCAGCTGCGACGCAAGTATCAGGTGAGGAGGAGATGGAAGATAGTGCATGTCGTAATACATATTCCTCCTTGGGATTTAAGTAGATTTGTTAGGCTGGGTGTTTATTTGTTGTGTAATCACATCTATAGGTGTTGGAATTTGAAGACAGACAGGTGTGTGATGGCGCTGTATGGGCACACTGGCACTGTCAACTGTCTGGATGTCCACGATGATAGACTTGTCTCAGGAGCCAAAGATTGTCTAGTGAAAGGTAAGCAGCCATTGATGTATAGCATTCATATTATTCATTATTAACTGTAATATTAACAAACCTGGCCTTCCGGTTGTTCCAACACATCTTCTACCAATCGCATTTTCTCTAACAAGAAATGACCTTCAGGGACCTATTCCAAGAAGCAGGTTTACTGCTATCTGGATTGTGTTAGAGCCTCCCAAAGGCTGGAAGATGAATTTTGAGTTTTGTTCCAAAAAGTTATTCAGTAAACCTGAATCTTCGACTCAAATTTTGAATTCAGTGTCTATTTCACTTGTATGGGAACAATTTTTTCCATATATGTCTCACAAGTGATTGAATTGCAAGAATAATTTGTAAGTTTTAATGTTTAATGTTTAATACTGGTATGTGTACATACCTAAAGCTAAACTTAACCCCCACACTGCCAGTGTGGAGTCTACACACAGGGAAGCATTTTGAGGATTTTAATTTCAAGCACCCCAGTTCAGTCCAGTGCGTAAAGATCAACCAAAGAGCCGTCTATAGCAGCTGTGATCGGGGCCTTGTCAAAATATGGGACATGGAGAAGGCATCGCTGCTCAGGGTGAGAATATTAGTCATTTGTGGAGCAAATGTGGAACTTTTTTTAACCTGTATGTCATCTACAATTGATAATACCTATGCGTCTGGTCACCGTTGTTGATTGTTGGTGTCCTACTTTTCCAAAGGTGATTGATGCCCACAGGTGCCCAGTGAAGTGCCTGTTCATCGACGAATGGCACTTCTTATCCGGGGACGCTAACGGTCAGGTCATGGCCTGGAGCATCAACAATGACGCTAAACAGTCGCTTATGACCTTCAGCCACCCAAAGTAAGCAAGAAACCTTTGGAGCTCAAATCCCCAGAAAGTTCAGCATTTTTACTTTAATCTTGTAGGATTACAGTGTCTTCAGTGTATTTTTTAACTTTTCTTACCTTAGTAGCTTTTCCCTGACAGCGTTAACTATTTGTAACTAATAGAAATATTCTAACTGTTATTACCACCTGAACAACTTGTGTGAAATATCTTGCCTGCTGTTTTAATTACAGTATTCTCCACAGTTACGGTTTATATATAACCCTAAATGTTAAATTGAAGGCTGTCTTTTCTGCAGGGAGGTAAAATCTCTCACTCTCGTCTACCTCCGTGTCATTACTGGCTGTCTTGATGGAAAGATTCGCATATTTAATTTCCTCACCGGAGATTGTCTCAGAGACATAACGGCAGAGGCTGAAACAGGCCGAATACTGTCCCTGCACTTCCATGACAACAGGTGAGACAGATGCGTGAAAGCAGGTTTATTTGTTATTATGGTATAATGTTCAGATGTTGTACCAATGCTAGTATGCATTCGTCTTTCCTATTTTATTTTACACGCTCTTTTAGTATCTTAGTGAACACGACGTCCAGCGTGAAGCGGTACCAGTTTGCCAAAGTGTTTTGGGACTACACGGCGTCGACAGAGGGAGGCCAGGGTGATGTTTCTGAGAAATCTGCAGCTTTGCTCCGAAAGATTCCCCTCGCTTCTGTTGGGGCCGATCATTTGGCAAAAGTGGATTCAACCAACACCTGCTTCCTGCCTAACCCTGCTAAATGGCGAGCACAAGGTAAACATGCTCAACAATAGAGGAAATATGTTTGAAGTTCCGTTGGTCCCTGTTGTTAATGAAACCTTTCCTTCATAGCCAGAGAGTGCTTTGCTAAACGGTCGGTGATGCTGAGCGAGAAGGCAACAAGTGAACGGATAAAGAAGAGGGGTCTTCACCATCCTCCGACACGTGACTCCATCCTCCTCAGGGTCAATGCAATCCAGAAGGCTCAGTGCACGGACGAAGTGAGCATCAACATGGAGTGCAACGCCAGGCTGCGAGATTCCTGGGACCCTCTGGATCCTCCGCACTCCAACCTGCAGGTGCTGAAACAGAGGCTGCAGACTCCGATATATCCACTGTGGCACACACATGGCGGTGATCCCAGAAGGGCCAAGACCTGTGTACCCATTTCAAAGAGAGCTGTTGGTCAAAATGTGACAAACACAATGCAAGGCAGAGCGGAGCCTCACAGTGCTAACACACACAGGGCAACCAAGAGAGTGAATGGATGCACTACAAAGGCTCCTGAGTGCATGCACATGAGATCACAACCTAATCCAAAATGCTCCATGAAAACTAGAACCAGCTTTCCCAGCATCAGCGCTGTGAGTTCATTCAGAGAGCAGCGAGGGTTCTCACAGTGAACCAGCTGGAAGACTGTGTCCGGTCCAAGAGGGATCTCATGCAGAGCTGTGAGCAAATCCTGTCCAAGAGGAATACGAAGCAGGAGACAAAACAGTGTGAAGAAAGTCACATGTGCATCAATAGATGAAAATGTATTCCTTTTTTATGATAATGTGTTAGCAGAACTCCACTCACCACGGCACAGTGGGTGTCCTGGACATCTTTGTTGTCCAAGGCACCGTGTTTTTAAATGTTATGTTTCATTAAAACTCCACTAGGGGTCAGTATTGTATCACCTGATTGTGACTGGATGAGGCTCCAGGGTTATTATAAAGTAGTTTCCTTTAAGTTTTATGGTTCTTTATACTGTATTTAAAATCAGATTATTGTATGGTAAATTTGTATTTTTTTCTTTTTTTGATATATTAACTTATTAACTTATAATACTAACATAGTTAATATTTATAATGGGAGGGAGAAGCCAGTTAATTCACTGTTTTTATACAGTGTATCTCAAATATTTTAAGTAATTTGCTTCTAGAGTTTGATTTCAGCCAAACTTTTGAAATAAAAGGTTGTATTTTCATATTCTCGAACACTTTTACAATTTTCTTTTTAAATGTAACGAAAAATGTCTTTTTTACAAGCATGTATTCTCAGATTCCAACAGTTATAATTATCAGCGCCTGCCACTTAACACCTGATGTTTGTAACAGCGTGTTCACACTTTTTTGTAAGAAGAATATTCAAAGCTGGTAAGTTCCCTTCAGTTAATGAATCACCCTGGAAAACACTCCTTCAGCAATCAAGCAACAGCAAATCTTTGTGGATTTTTAGCTTCTGCGGTACTTCAAACAAGATGGGAGAAGTCATCAGAGTGAGGGGAGTTTGTTCCATCCAGAGAGACCTTTCACCCTGCCACCTGCCCTCTAGCCCTGGTGCCTTGAGGGCATCATTAGGAGCGAGGAGGTTGAAGATCGGGGAGAAGGTCCTCTGCTTTGACAGCAGCAGCACAACAGCTGGGCACCCGTGAATAACAAAGGGTTATGAGCAGAACTGACTGGGTAAGACGTCCCACTTTGGAGAGTCACTTCTTTCAGGAGCGCTCTGCTGCTAATTAATTTGATCTGCAGAGAATGGGGGATAATGGCGTCTCCCCCTTTTTTCTCCTGTGGCACTGTGACGTAGGGAGACAATGCAATTCCCTCCTGCCACCCCGAGCTCGGCTTAGCTTCATCATGCAGCACAGCTCCCCCATTGTTTCATCAGGTATGGGGTCTCTTGTCCAGGACCGGCGGAGCTGCAGGGGGGGATAATGAGCGTAAAATCAAAGCAAAGTTAGAAAAGGGAAAGTCTTCATGGAGGAATGCTCTTAGACCTTCTGCTCCCTCGAGTAGGCCCAAGGGTTGGCTGGGGAGAGGAGGGTACAGGTTTATTTATGCATGAGGAGAAGCTTGAAAGAAATGACAGTTCACCCTCTCGCAGTGAAAGAAGGTTTGGAGGTTCGAGAGAAGGTTACAAAAAGACAATTCAGTATGACCCAGCCGACCTTAGCTCCATATGGATCTCCATCTCCAAAGGCGGATATTTGCATCATAGTTCATTTGTCAAATAAATTTTTCAATTTTTGTCATGCTGTGTCAGCAGCAGGTTTGAGCTCTTAACTCGGTTAGACTAGAACCCTATTTCCAGACCAGGTCAGTCCAGGCCAGTCATGGTATAAAATGTGATTAACCAAATCATGGTCTGCATGATCTTTTTATATTTGCATGTCATTCAGACGGGTGGCTGACTTGCCCTGGAGCTGTCCAGATATCACACCGTTACCAGGTCTAACGAGATGGGCATCAGATGCAAAAGCCCAATGAATATGCAAATCACATCATTCTCATGGGGCGCTGACTTGCGATAAGACTGGGGACTTAGTCTATCCTATTGTGGGAAACATACTCTAGACGTTGTTCTGAAAGGCAGCCATATACTGTGCTGTATCCTAGAGACTGCTGGAGAACTGAAGCTAAGCTTAAACAAGGGTCATAACGAACGACTTCAAGGCCTGACAGAGCAGTGACATCAACACATGGGAGCGACGACAAGTGCCTTGATCTTAGGACAGCTTTAAACGCCAGGCCACACGGCCAGCACTGTTTCCAAACGTCCTCTGTTAGGATTCAGAAGAGCCAGGCTGGAAACAAGATCCATATGCCTTTCTGACCTCATTTGCAGATAGAGATCATAAGCGAAAGGGGATACAGCCAGAACGAAGGGAGGCAATTAACAGGAACACCATTACCGAGATATGGGACTGATTAACATCCACATCCAGCCAAGCCAAATAGATAAGAGGGAATCTGATTGCTCACTGATTGGATCTCGGCGGTGCCTCTGCAGTGGGCAGGTTCTTGTTTTCTAAAGTTGGACCTTGCTGCATTCAAGGGGCCCCTGATTGAGCCAAAAAGAGCAAAGTGAAACCACTGTGACCACACATCAGGAAGATGATCAAAGAGGCTACTGCAGGCTTCTGGCTCCTCGTATACAAGACTAACCCCCAACAGATGATTGTGCTAAATTGTTACTCACAGATGGCTCAGTGCTTACGCGTGTCAGAGAGCACAGATATGGGCTGCGGAGTTGACACCTGAGGTTGATGTAAATGCTTCATTCCATATAAAGAGCCATTGTGTAATCGGACTGTAAAGGTAGCAAGATTTTCCCCCCTCGCTCTTGATTTTGTTTGTGTTTATTTCATTAAGTTTAAACTTTTTTCGTTTTCATTTAGGAATTGAGTGATTGTGCCATCTGTTTCTGCAGCGTGGCATCTGGAATGTATTTTTGATAATTGCAAAGAGATTATTTTCTATCTGCAAGACCTATTCTATACAAAAGGCCTATACAAAAACAAACAAAAACAAAATCAAACACACCGGTGTTTCACCACCAGAGGCTATGGCATATATTACATTTAAAGTTGGTCGTTTCAGTGCCACTATTGACAGAGAGCCATGATGTTTGGAATTTGTCCTCTGGGGGGCCCACTAGACCTGTTCATAGACCCGTTCAGTGGCAAGTCCGGAATGTTTCAACCAATTATGAGTGTTCAAGTCTCATCTCTTCTATGTGTTTTTGACTGCCACCTCACATAATCTTTGTTAAGCGTTAACTGTATGACCTCACAATTACTTAGAAATAATTTTGTAATTAGTGTAAATTGCGTGTAAAATAACACTACCTTCTTTTCGCTTATATATTGCTATAATTAAACTCATAAAAGAAATAAGAGCAGAAATTCAGTGCAGTCTGAAACTTTAATAACAGGCTTTACAATCCATTAGGTTTTCACGGCATGTCAATGTGAATGTGTCTCAGTGCGTCACTTTTAAACAAGAGAGAAGGGTGTCATGAATTGACCTGTGGTCTCAATGGCCCCCAGTCTTCACAGAGCAGCTCCAGACACATGCAGGCGACAGTGTTAAGTGTCATAATTTCACTATTTTCTCAGACATAAATATGGAGACGTAAAAGTCAAAGGTCAACTGCATAAAACTTCCCTATTTAGAGGTCAGTAGACGCAAATCGTCTAAGGGCGAGGGAGGAGGGGGGCGGGGAGTGGCACCTTGGAACAAGAAGGCAATTCACAGGCGAAAAGTTATGGCAAACGGCATCTCACTCTACTTCCTGCCAAAGAAGAACAGAAAATTAATTGTAACACTGGACTACAAAGGTCTTCATGCACCACAGAAGAACAAAACACTTAAGTGGGCCCAGAGCTGCAGCTGAGGATTAGAGGTCTTGTGTTGGAAGCAACTGTACTTTTCTTGATATCTCACTGAAGAGGCATTTAAAAATGGTGCTGCCGCCATTTTTCTATTTAGACTATAATCTAAATGGTGACTGGCTACAATACCATCGCCACAATAAAGAGAAGTGCTTCTATTTAAGGAGTTTCAACAACACAGCAATAATGTGAGAGAGAGTTTGGGACAGCTAATGGACATCTTTATCAGGGCTTTCCTCATAGCTTGAGTCATGCACTTAATCACAGTCTGACAAACAAATAGCTGTTCGCTCATGTCTGCTACAGATGTTTGCTCTCCTCTGAATCCTGATACCAGCGGAGCTCTCGCTGTTTAGAGAACAGTACCTGATAAGAAAGCTCCTCCCTGACTTGTGGGTCAAGCGACTGCACATGCATAGACACACATACAGAATCTCGCTCTTAGGGGAGCTTTTACAGCTGGTTTTGGGTTCTTAAATGGGTGCCGGTGCATTGTCTTTGTTGAAAAGTGAGTCGTTTTGTTTTCATTAATCAACTGTTGCTGTCACGGTCCACTCCACTCAGGGTGTTATCATTTCATACAAAAACTTTAAATAAATGTCTGTTAAGTCACTATCGCCAAATTAGGTAACACATTGGTGACTGAGCCTTTAGCTTATGAAAGTATTGCAATATTTATATGTTTGAAGTATTACAAACTGGTTGTCTGTGGTGACATTCCTGGAAAAGATGGCCCAATCACCATTGTGTTAACTAATTTGGCAATGGATAGTCACTTAACAGACATTTATTGAAATGAAAATCTTCGAGATTGTCCTTTTAAAGTAGATCCCGAGAATATTCAAGCAATTCAGGCAACTCCTGAAAACGTTCACTGCTATTTATCCTGCAGCTAAATTCACAGTCTTTTTGTAACCTCGCCCTGTATCCGTCACAACAAATGCCACTTTCCAGACACAATGACCTGACTGCTGTTGCTCTCTCCTCGCTTGACCCTGGCCCAGGAAGAGCCTTTTTTGGAGCCGAGGCGAACCAACGGGTGTCCTAGCTTGGATATTTCACAGCTCAGCGGGTTCTCTAGCATGTTGATACAAGTGCTGGGAAATAACACACAGCCGGTTGATTCATGCCATTTGTGTTTTTCATTTAGTTGTCATGTGCAGGGTTTTTTTTTTTTTTTTTTAGGGGACCTGGGGATAAAAGTGACCCATATTAGCAGCAGATGTTTTGGGTCATGGAGTGGAGCGTCTTATGTGCTTTTCCCAGGGGCCCGTGTGGTGAGAGGAGTATCAGTCATGGCCACCAGAGGGGCAGCTGTATGAGCAGGAAGAGCATTTTTGCAACCTGAAGGTTTGTTACTGGAAAAGGCTCAGTTTAAACCCCCTGAAGGTGAAAGACTAAAATTGTTCCTTTATCAGCTACTGTCACCCTACCCTACATACAGACATTTGCAGCTGAACAAAGCTTTACATGTTACTGTCTAGACACAACATTGTCCTGTTTTTTTTTTTTCTTGTGTAGGCTAACCAAAATGGCCTGGGTTTGAAATTCAAGCAAAATTTGTTGAACATTTTCTGGTATGTTTCAGCCACATATCTCTGCAAGTAAAGCATTCAGGTCAAAAAGACTAGGTTGGGGGTGTAGGCTACTTTGTTCTTGTTGTTAACTAGTGAGCTTAAAGGAGTAGTTAGACATTTTGGGAAATGCAAGAGTTTCTGAAGCTTGAGCTTATCACATACACTGAAAGCTTGATTCTTTCCAAAGATTGAAAAAATCCACCCATACCAGCACCTCTAATACTACTAATTAACATGTTATATCTTGTTTTTGGAATTTGCACACAAACTCAAATGTGGAAACAACAAATTGTGGTTTCATGGGGAGGTACTTGCTGTGACTATTTCTTTGCAGTGTGCAGTTTCTGGAGTCTTAAGTATGGAGTCATCAGTGGAGAAAAAAGGAAGATATAACAATTAGTGTAATTAGTGAGCTCTAAAAGTGTTGGCAGGCGGGAGACTCCACAGACCACTAAGACCTGTAAGGTGAGGGTTATTACTGTAAGTGTATCCAAAATGGCAAACTATAGTATTTTTTATTAGTTGTCTATCACTTTAAAAGCTGCATAAGCCTAGAAGGACATTCAATATATGCACATATGTATCCATCCACTTACTAATCTCTCACTCTGAGGGAAAGCGCTGACCTTCAAAAGGGCTTTATAATGTTTTAGATTCACGATTCCTAAAAAACAACCTATTCTAGTACCTCTGTGCCAAAGATGTGTCAGCGTCTGGATGCACACGCACTGGCAGAAGAAACCAGAGTCTTTGTAAGGCGTTTAATTTCCAACTTGTCCGATATTGAAATGTACCTTTTTTTGTCATTGTTGAGTGAGACCCTGGTATTGTGATAGGTCTCTCCTCTCTTGGCATTCCACGATTCATCGAATCCCGCAGCCTCTCACCCTGCCCTCCCCCAGTCTACAGCTGTTAAAACACCCCATATTATTCTCATAATTGTTTCAGTGTGTAGGCTGTTATTTTAATGTGCCAAGCTGGATGAGTCAGGAATCGAAAACTTGTGGTCTAAAAGGCAAGTATTTTCTGACTACTGACATTCTTCAGTGCATTTTGACATTTAGAAATGTCTTTCCTGAGTGGCTGCCTTATTATCAGGTGATTACCATTTAATTTGGTTGTATAAACCAAATAAAAAGACGGGGGAATAGTGAACTGTATTATAATTGACCCAAAGACATTCCGTTCAGGCTTACTGGATGATACGGCTCCTCGTCACATTTGGGTCCGCTATGTTTAAAATTTCTGTAATATTTCTTCCTCACATCCTTCCAATTGAAATAAGACACACAGTGATACATCTGTTTGGCCCCGGCTGACATGTCTGATATGCGTTTCATAAAGTGTGAAATGGATACGGAGGGGAAAAAAGTGGAGTTAACGTGTACACAGGCAGCGTTCCTCAGAAATGATGGTGATTTTATGGGCTGATATGAATTAACAGGTTCTCCAAGATACACAAATGATTCTAAAGTATTTTCTTTTGGTTTCAATAAGAGGTTGTGTAACTCACACTTGTGTTTTTCTCAAAATATTCCCATTTTTCTAATGTCCACCTGAAGGAAATAAGTTTTGTCTAAAGATATTTCTCTCTATTACTGAACAATCTGTCTGGGAGACTTTTGTGTCGATTAGAGCGCTAATCATATTTTTTTCTTCTATCTTTTAAAGGTGTTTATGTTACTTAATGATTAAATTAGAATTAGTCATTTAACCAGAGAAGTCTTGGCTAGTTCTTACAAATCTGTCTGCCAGTAATTTTTCTCTTTTCTTTCTCTAGAGCACCACGACTGTATGGTTTTGGCTGCTTACTCACTCAAATGGTGTTTTATATAACCTCCCCCAGTAGACTTTTAATAATTACAACCCATTTCTCCTTTCAACGTCTGTTAACAGCTGCGAGAAAATTAATTTGAAGCCAATGTGAAAAAAAGGAGATAAAAAGCACTACAGATTCACAAACGGCCGCTCTTGAGCAGCACAAGACTGAAAATTTATAGCTCTCATTCGAAAAAGCTCTATAAGGTGAGATAAAGAATGTAACTGATCCCTGCAGCTGCAGCTTTTAACAGTTACGAGTGTTTAAAAGGTGCTCTGCTGAGGCATTTGGGTGAGTGTGCTGTTTTCCTTCAACAATAAAAGCATGAAGTAAGAATGACATAGCTGGAGTTGTCTTTCCCACACATATCTGCACACGATATCTCACTTTTGCAGGGCATAATGAGTATGTATCGGATAGGACTGTCATCTAGTTCCTCTCAGGGGTTGCGAATAAGTTGAATTCATGTTTAGTGGTTGCATCGGAAAGCAAGCTGCTTCTCTCTCACACACACACAGTCTAAACAACATGAATGTTGCAGACAGGTAGCGATAGAGTGAACATAAATTGAAGTTACAGGAAGAATGAAGGATATCATTTGCAATCTTTTGGCAGTCCATGACAGTCCATGACAATTTCACTAAGCTCTTTCCAAACGCCAAGCCACTGCATTTGTACACAAAGGAAACCTGATACCATGTGATAAGTTGGAAATGTCAGACCACACTTTTCTTTCGGCAAGTGTCTACGTTTGTGTATTGAGTGTACTGATGTGGCTACATCAAAGGACGTCTTTACTACAAGTCTGAAGCTGTGGCTCAGCCTCTCGAATGCTGCTCATGTGTTTTGAATAAACTAGATTCACTTAAAGCACTCTGCCAGAGAGGCTGTGGAAATGAACTGCTGGTGTCACTGGGAAAAAAGCTATCCTTTAGGATATTCTAATGTAAAAAGGTTCTGTTCTATTTTTCTGCAAAAATTACAATCACAAATTTGTGATGAGTGATGAGTGTCTTAATGCCGCAGATAGAAAATTAATGACTTTCTGTTTGAATTTAACTTTAAAAACCATGTGAAATTACAAAAGCAGATATTTAAGGAAAGCATAAGAAAATATAGCTATTCCAGTGCTTTGGTTTGCTTCAATAGTTGTGAATTCCTTTGTCTGTGTCTGAGGATTTGATGTGGTGATTATAAAAAAAAATGTTTGGTACCACGATGGTCCATTGATGATTGTCAGGCTTTTTAGCTTTCTCCACACATGAATCAGCAAATATTCGTATTGATATCTCAAACTACAGATGCTATATTAAAGATTAAGATAAGGTTGAAAAAAATATTTGAGAACAACCTAGTACATAGTAAAGTCAAATATTTATAACACATGAAACTGACCTGTTTAGCTCCTGGCATATGTTTAAAGTAAAAGAGCATCTTCTTGATTGAGAGACTGACATTCTGACAGTTTTTGTTCTCATGTGATAATGACATAATTAAATTAAATTGTGTACTATAACCAATCAATGGTTACAGAACCAAACTGTAACCATCCTACTTCTCCTTCTACATGTTGTACCCCGCTAGAACAGGCAAATATTCTCCCTTATTTCTTCACGTTTCTGGGTTTTGACTTTATATGGTGGATGAGTTGGACGGCCACCTCGAGTGCAGTAAATTGAATGTAAAATCAAATCTATTTGAACAATTTTACAATTAAAGGTGTATTATTCCAGGACCAGCAGCAGAAAACCAGATGTTTTTTGCAGTCTTGCTGAGTGCTGCCTTTCATTTCAACTTCACTGGCTCACAGACACCATGCCATCTCGAATTTAGATTAGATTAGTTTTTCTGTCCACGATGAACTGAGTGCATTTTCAATTGCAAACTACTGTCGTTTCAGTGCAAGGAACGTTTTTAAGAGAAAATCTCTAGTACATTTTCACTGGCCTTGCACGAGTAACACTTTCCTTTAGTCTCTGTCTTAATGTAAACACAACTACACATACAGTATACATGGCCCCTTCTTTTTACTAATCTGAAATGAAACCCAACCTCAAAGGGCAACAGTGGGACTTGGTGGAGACTAATGTTTTGAAAAAGGGGTGAGTCACACTCAAAATCCATCGGAACTGCTCTCCATGGCTAATTAAAATAAACCAGTGGCCTGCAATCACGGATCCAGTTGGCGTGGCCCATATAAACAGCCCATTGCCTTAAAACGAGAACCCATGATTCTCAGGACCAAAACAGTGGCGTGTGTCCCAGGCGGGTTAGAGTGAGAGTGCCGGGCTGGACGACAACACAAAGGCCACATCTGGGATCACTGTGTCGTGAAAACCGCTCAGGAGATGTCGAGATACCCACGCAAAACAGGCGCCCAGAATATTACTCCAAACATCCATGTGAATATTCCATATTTTACTGGCTTCCACTCAGCTAAGTGTTTACCTCTGGAAATGTCTCTCAAGTGGCATGAAGACGTGACAGCAGATTTTGGCCCCATGCTTGATCCGTCCCAAATGGGCTAGCCGTCAACGTGACAGTAGGTGAAAACAAATACCCTTCAAATCTCATGTGAGGTTAAGTTTTCCCACATGGAAAGAGAGGCATTCTGGGAACTGCTGGCATGGGTTGAACCATCAAACCTGAGATTTGGGTAGTGATATTGTATACTGGCAAAAGGATTGACTCCTCCTATCTCCTGCTCCTTCCACACTTGGATTGAGTGTGTGTTGAGTATGCCATAAACTTAACTGTCCATAGTCTGGCTTTAATGGAAATGCACAAGAATTACTGCTGACCCTTTGTCTTTCCACAGTTTATTCATTTGTTGCTACTCTGTATGCATACCTGCAAATATTCAGGCAAGCACAGAATATACACTGAAAGAAAAAAAAAAGATTCAAGGACACTCCTAGACACAGTATTGGCTTGTTCTTAATCCACCCTGCTCAATTTGCTGTTTTTGGTCTAAGCTTTATTGAACTAACTCTGTATACCTGGCTCTCACCCTCTTCGTCCTCCGCAACAATAACACAACTGTGCCAGGAAGTTCCTGTTCTCAGCGTTCAGGCACTGCCAGTGTTGAGGTGAACAAGGCAAGGCCTCAGATTCTTTTCATGTATGTTGATGTGATGTTTGTGGTTTGCGTTTATTTTGAGAAGGAAGAGTGCCACATCCACTTCATACTCCATTGTCAACATCGTGCTCTTTCCTGCGAGTTCGACAGCAGGATGAGATGTTAGTTTAGAAGAAGACTGTTTATCAGTTTGGCATGCCACACATGCCATTCACTTCCATATGGCTCCACAAATTATGTGACCTTGCTGGGAGCCAACAGAAATAAAACTCTGGGTTTTTTAATTATTTTTTATGTTCTTATCAATTTTAATTTATTTTACCATTGCCCAATGGCATTTCATCATCCGTGTGGTTCAAACACGCAGGCGAAGAATAACACGTATCAAACCACACTCTGCAATATACAAGACCAGAGTGAGGGATAAGAATCACTTATCATGCCTATTCTCATATGTAAACAATCTGCTGTAGGTCAGTGGCTACAGCACTTGTGCTGTTACAGCACATATATAAACATGCTTTGGATGATGAAAAAGGTGCTAACAGGGCCCAGGGCATGAAAAGAGAGCAGAAAAAGTCAATGACTTTTTTTTTTTTTGTCTTTGCAGAGGGTAGGTCATGGACTTAAGATAAAGAATAAGATGGTGTGTAAAGCTTTAAAGAGCACATAAATGCAGTAAAATGATTGGTCTAGGTCCATTCAACTCCAAGGGAAAGTAGTATGAAAATGTTGCACAGCCAAATACTGAGGCCCATGACCAAGTAAATATGTTACGATTATATATTGTCATTTTTAAAGGAATAGTTAAACATTTCTGTAAATAAGTGTTCTTGGCAAGGTCAGATGGAATATCGTGTAGACAAACGTATATATAAGATTATTTGATGTGATTGAAAGCTGTAGAGCAGCTACTAAATTTTCTTTGAGGTGAGACTTGTTTTCCCAAAGGATGTTTGCTATTAGCAATAGTTATTGAGCTCTTTACTTATGTCACAGAATAATTACTAGACAAGGAATGAACAGCGCCAGCGGCTATCCACTAGCTAAGACCACTCCACTTTTGAATGCAAATGCTTGTATTGGAATGACGTGTGAGATTAGTGTAGGGAAGATAAATGGAAGAGAAGGTTTTAGAGGTGTCAGAATGCTTCAAACAAAGTGCTTGTCAGATGGCTGAACATCGTCTGAAACCCCTCATCCCCGTTCTGACATCAGAACTGGGGTGACTGCATCTTGTAAAACTGACAACTACACATTTACTGCCACTTTAGGCAGCGATTGGCCAGGTACGTATGTGTGTACAACAGAATGCAACAAAATGAATACCTTCAAGGAGATCATCCAAAAGTGTGCTATTATCCCTATTTGTACAATTCACTACAGCTCCCCCTCAAGGTTTAGACATGTTTGGACAATATTTCATACGAAACACACTGAGACCTTTGAGGTGAGGTCTCCAACTCTGTCTTTTTAGAATTTCTCCTGAAACAAGAAGGTGAATCGAGTGATATTTAGCGACCAGGCTACATATCAGTACTATATTATTACAGTACAGAATGCCTCTGTTGTGTCTCGTACTATGTTTGTCACTATTCATGATATTCAAGGTCTGGTTGCAGTCTTGACTTTTAATAATATTTATATTTTATTTGTGACACTTGAGAAACTAATGAGGTGCAGCTATATGCTGCATGATTTGCTAGTATTTAGAACTTGATTTCCCCGTATGGGTTCATATAGCTTTGATTATGGAGGTAGTCAAAACTGTCCTGTCAGTCCATTGACTTCACGTTTACGCCTGAACATGAACAGGACTAATTGGCAGCAATGTATCCATTTCCCATTCCCCCTTATTTTGGACCAAATGGGCCAAACTACAGGTGTGAAAGCACCTTGGACCTGGATCTGCAGTTCTAATATGACATTTATGCAGATTAAGCCAACTGCCCACTTTCCAGCCTGTTCAGTTCCTTCAGAGGTAGCAAGATTACAAACATTACAGCAACCACTCTCTGAGGGAGCAACCCCTCAGGGTGAAGCAAAGAGCAAAGCCAACCATAAAATCAGCTGTATAAAAGGAAATTATATCTGCAGACCCACAAAGTGGGGAATGGCCACAGGATAAAGCAGCAAATGAAAAATGCAGATAGGTGCCATGGCAACGCGGCTCTTTGAGCAGCACAAACAAACAGCAAGAGTGAAAATGGAGAGGTTGAGAGTGAATGCCAATTAAATGATTTTCTAATGCACTTCCTCACAACGACAACAGACAGACATGCTCCTTAAACTGCCTTTGTTAGCGTCGCTGTGAAGGGTGAATTGGTAATGTACACGTCTCACCATTTGGGAACGGAAAAAGTGATGTGGAGGAGGAAAGGTCTGTGCCAAAGAGGAGGTGTGAGATCCTGTTTCCAGCTGTGCTTCAGACTCATCTGGGAACACCGGGATCAGAACCTGTTAGCTGTGTAAGTGATGAGGAGACAGACCTGGCATGTTTAGATGATCAGGTACAGTATATAAAACCCAGGTCTTCAGTTAGCCACGTTGATCTGGTTTTCTCCCTGTTGCTCAAAAGATACTTTAAACCAATTGCTATTCTACTTTTATGTGTCAGGGTGGGCAAATTCAGATTTGGGCCTCATACTCAGTGTCCTGAAGTTAAGCAGATGTGTAATGTGTGTAAATATGGCGCTGATCCTTTGAAGTACAAACAGAATTCTGATGAAAAACCAGGAAGAGCTAATGTACTTTAAAGTGTCTCACTGCGAGATATCGCTTGCTTATCGGCCACCAACAGCCAAATTCATTTTAAATCTTTTTTTTTTGGTCAGTTCAAATAGTAAATCAAAGTTTTGAAGGCTCTTTTGGGAAATCATTCACTAACCTACCAATTCCTCTTCAATCTTTCTATTAGTATTTTCTTGATTAACATACCAACAAACAAACTAACAAACAAACAAACTAATGTTTCAAGGATAATATGATATAATGAGCTGAAAGCTCCTTAGTAAGATATTAGAGTAAGTGATGATTCAAATCTAGGATTTAACATTGAACCTTAAAACATATCGTTAATGTTGGAGCAGGTTTACAGAGTGCCAGTAATGCTCGTTTAAAGGCTCATTAACCATCCTAATATATGCTTAATATAAAAATTACAGTTGATTCATAGACCAAACAATTTGTAACCAATTGTGTTTCAAGTTTATGCTTGTAAACAAACAAAGGAAAAAAAACCCCAAAAAAAAATAATATTTTTATTTAAAATTTTAAAAAAAAAAAAAAAACAAAGAAAGTTTCCTTGCCCTTTTGGTAGGGATTATGGGATATGCCTTTAAAATAACTGTTTGAAATTTTGGGAACTATACATGTGCTTCATTGCCAAAAGTTAGATGAGAAGATCGATACCACTCTAATGTCTGTACGGTAAATATGAAGCTACAGTCAGCAGCAGGTTAGCTTAGCTTAGCTTAGCATAAAGACTGGAAACAGGGTAAAACAGTTAGCCTGGCTCTGTGTGGTACTTCTGTGTCCGTATTGATTACACAGATATACTCAGTTTTATAGGTGCAACAGGTGAACTTTATCACCTTTGGACAGAACCACGCTGTGATAAGCTAAGCTAATCGACTGCTAGTTTAGCTTCCCATTTAATGTATATGAGCTCAGCCAGGAAGCAATATGAGATATAAGCATATTTCATTACATGTGATACCATGCCCATACATATATTTCATTAATTGTTGAACCATTCCTTTAACTTGAACACATTTCCAGAGTTGATAAGAATAATCAGCTGGCTTAATAATTCCAGCGGGCTCATACGTCACTGTAAGCTTCTGAGGGACATCAGCGTCTTGAGCCACCTGTGCATGTGATTATATTTACTCCACATTAGGATTATAAAGCCAGAAAGAGCTTTTGAATGGGACTCTGTGTGCCTCTGAAGTCTTGAAACTGGATGCTTAGCAGTGGTCGAGGGTCTGTTTGCCGCCGTGTACCCCCACAAAGGTTTATCCCTCCACTTATCATTCCTTGGCCATCAGCAGCTCCACGGCGGAGCGACACCAGAGCCCTTTGCCTAATACAGTACACACATGGTGATGACAACAACCACTGATGAATAGGGCTGCAGGCCATGGAGATTAATGAACAAACCATTAAGACTGTAATTCATGTTGGATATGTTTGTTTTGACTGTTTTCTCAGCTTTACTACAAATAACACAATCTGATTCTCTTAGTATTATACATTTTCATACAGTGATTGGGAATATGACCTTCTGGTTGGCTGGGGTGAAGTATTCAGATCCTTCACTTAAGTAAAAGTATATAAGTATGCAAGTATTTACAATTAAACGTAAAAGTATTGCAGAAAAAATGTCCCCTGTGACTGTTATACTATTATATATTATATCATTAGATTATTATTATTCATGCATTAATTTAACAGCAGGATTTTACTGTTGCATTTGGTTTAGGTGGAGCTCATTTTTAACAATTTTGTGCAACTAATGATTATATTCATTATCGATTGATTTACTGGTTATTTTCTCCAGTAATCAATTCATTGTTTGGTTTATAAATATTCTTATCATAGAAATGTCATCACAATTACCCAAAGCCCAAACTGACACCATCACAATGCAACCAACAGGCCAAACCTCAAAATTATTAAAAATACATTAAAATTATTAAAAGGAAAAGCAGGAAGTCCTCACATTTGTGAAGCTGGAAATGTATGAATTTCTTTTGCATGAAAGATTTAAAATAGTTGCAGATTAATTTTGTCAGGTGATTAATTGACTAATTGTTTTATAGCTGTACTTGGCCTGTTGGATAGTTTAATTTATAACAAAGCAAAATACATTTTAATAAATATTTTATAAGCTCTAATATGTCTTGTTTCCAAAAATCAGAATCCTTAAAGTAACTAATAACTAAAGCTTTATTTTTTTAACCTTCATTTATGCAGGGAAGTTTAACTAAGAGGAAGCCCCTGATCACATTGGATGCAGTTACACACATTCACATCACTTGGAAGCTGCCTAGTACAAACACAGTCTGATCTGCTGGCCGTTGAGCAACTCCACTGGAGCAGTTGGGGTTAAGGGCCTTGCAGAAGGACACTCCAGTGCGCTCAAGGGCTTCTTTTTTACTTTCCCTACCCACATTTATCCTCCCAGTCCTGGGATGGAACTGATGATCTCCTGGTCAAAAGCTTACGTCTATTTCCCTCTGAAATGTAGTAGAAAGTGACAAGACTTAAGTAAAGTAGAAGTACTTGAGTAAATGTAGTTACATTGCCTCTGCTGGTTGCTGTAGTTAAACTAACATAAAGAAGGAATTCCCTATATTTCCTAGCATCTCAGTCCAAGTGTTTAAAGTGCTCCAACGTGTTGAAGACATTTTGGCCACCACCAAAAATCAAGATGTCAACATACACATCTCTTTTCTCTCTCAGTCTCGGTGAGTGTGGAGCCTTTCAGACTTCTCACACTGTGGCAGAGATCCAGAGAGGCTGCTGTGACCATAAACTGCTCTGGCTCAACTAAAAGGATAGATAACCCATGTCTTTTTATAGCATGCAGAAAGTCTACTGAAGAATGAGAGCCAAGTAGGCATAGAGAGACTTAAAAGTTTGTCTCAGTCACCTCATACAGAGACAAAGTGTGAATGAGGAGAGACAGAAAGTTTGAGGAAAGAGGAGGATGTTTCTCACTTGGATGTCAGGCCCAAACTGAGTTAAATTGTTTAGTATTCAACAGGACTGTTGTTTGGCAAGGCTGATAGGTGCTGAGCAGATTTGTAGCACTCGTAATATTTCAATTTGTGACCTTTATGGGGCAGTTTCCAGGTGTGCCCATAAAAGTGCCTGTAAAACCCGAAATATGCTTTTGTGAAATTTGGCATAAAGGATCAAAGAATGCTTTATGAATAATTCTGAACAGACACACGTCAGCGGCAATAAGATTAGCAAGGGAGGAAGGGAGACTTTAAAGTTGTTTCATGATAATTTCATGAGGAGATGGCATGGCTTCATATGTCATACATGAGAAGCCATGCACCAGCCGGTGCCACATACAGATGGATCTTTGGATACAGCTTCACAGGGCATCGAGCCATTTCCAACACTGTGGGATCAAGCAGAAAGTGGTGAGCTGTTGTGTCAGAACCGAAGAACAAAAGGGACACGACAAGGTTTCTCTTTCTTCATTTCTTTCACAGTTTCAAAGGTCATCATTAAAAAAACATTATTTATTATGAAAACTTAATGAGCACCAGAGGAATGGATTTGGGTTTTTTTTTTTTTTATCTCAGCCTTCTTTTTGCCAAAGAGCTCGGTCTGATAGCAAGCGGTTCAGCATCGCTCTCTGACATAGATTTGTTTGGTTACAATGGGAACTGCTGAAGGGCAAACTGTCAGCACTGGATGACGAAGAGAGGGACGATGGGGTCACGGGTCAAAGCCCCGACACCTCAGGACCTAATGTGACTTCTTACTAATGCTCTGTTTACACTGACACACACACACACACACACACACACACACACACACACCAACACCAACCCACACACACATTTTTACTTTTGGACCCTCTTTGTCATAATGCATTTATTTACCCAAACTTTGTTGACGTCATGCCAAAACCCAAATTTTACCTAGTGGGAGAATGTCTCTGCACTTATACATATGTATTTAACTCAAACTTTTACCAGTTTTCAAAAATGTAACCTAAAACTAGATATAAAGTCAATTTATGACAGCTTCTGGCAGACAACCCATTGACAGGCGATCAATGTACCGTTGAAATGTACCGTTACTGGAAAGAAATTACAGATTCCATTGCTGGAAACACATAGGTCTAACATTCTTAAACATTTAAATACATATTATATCTTTAATTATAACAAGACATTGTATAAGAGTAAACTACCCAACAGTGTATAAATTAGCAACATCAAAATACTGCTTAAATGTTAATGGATCAGTACAATCCATTATTTAAACTTATATTAAATTTAAACTTTAACCTTAAAACCTTAAAGTTTTAACCCTCAAACAGCCTTTTGACCAAGCACACACTGGCCAGTTATGAAAATACAGATGTAAATACAATCCTTTGTGACCTATGACTTTTAAATTTTGACATATGGGGAAAAGAGGCCTCATTAAAACTTGCTTGTCACACGGATGACTGACAGGTCATCACCGCACGCTGTGTGTGTAGCGCAAGAACCCCGTGACTCAAAAATGTCATGCTTTGTTGACATTTTACAATGGCTCAACATATTCATATTCACCAATATAAAGTGAATATCACTTTAAAACAATTTAGCAGATGCCTACCATACTGCATCCACAACATTAGCCCAGTTAAACAGTACAACAGCTGGACCTGCTGTCAATATTTTACAGCAGATACTGTAGAAAGACTTGTGGGGTCCTGACAAGCCCCTGAGACAAAGAATATACCTGCACTGACGGGTTTGTAAGGAGGACCAGACTTCTCCTTTCACAGCATGACTCCCCTGGTCTGCCAGTGACACGGGAGATGAATGGCACAACTGGCTGGCCAGCGCTGGGTGTCAAAGACAAATGAGAGCAAAACCCACCAATCAGAGACAAGACGCCCTTGTCGTCCACAGGGCGGTGGGGGAGTGAGTAATTTGCTACAGGTTTGAATATATCACCAAGATTGACGTGAACGTAAGTGGAGTCAAAGCGCAGAGACTGAGGTCTATATGGAGCTCATTGTGTATGTTCAACATGCCGTGGGAAGGAATGGGAACCATCTTTTTTTATTATTATTAAAAGGAAAGAGAAGAATTCAACGAGTCAACCTTTTTGACATAAAGAATCGGCATATGAAAACAGCTGAAAATAGGTAGCAGTACTTCCCAGCCTTTTCATGCCAAAGAACATGCACAACATGATACACTGAGATTAAGAATCCCATAATGCAGCCTCGGTTTTACTTTCACAAACTTATACAAAGTCCTCATAAAAGCTCAGCTTACGGGCACATAAATGAGGATGAGTCTCTGCGAGAGTACGGTCACATCCCACTCTGCAATGATGTGTATATTCCCGAGGACATTTACGACTCCCTGTAATGGATTGTAGCCTGTTAAAGATTCCCTAACTGTTCCTCTTTACTGCCAGGCAGATCTGCGTTTGGCACAGATATTTTCTCTTGAGAGCAGTACGGTTTCAATTAAGTGCTACGACCAGTTTCGAGTGCCTCCCAACCTCGACATTTTTAGTGTTCTTCATTTGTGACTTAATTTTTTTCACATTTGATGAGTAATAGAAATCCCCCTTTGCT
Source organism: Dicentrarchus labrax (assembly GCF_905237075.1). Lineage (NCBI taxonomy): Eukaryota > Metazoa > Chordata > Actinopteri > Moronidae > Dicentrarchus > Dicentrarchus labrax. The sequence continues at coordinate 18,682,789 of NW_026136712.1, read as the reverse complement.
TTTACTAATAATAGTCTCAATATGAAATAATATTTATTCTGCTTTGAATTGGAAAGAGAAATGCTCCCCAATCCACACCACATTAGTCAAAATTTCTCTCACTCAAACAAAGACCTGATCTATTCACTCATTTGCTCACTCACTCAAGGGCAAACACCCACTTTACGCTAACAAAAATGCACCTTCTCACATGCATGCATGCAAATACTGTACATTCGTGCACATATACATCATAAAAAAGCCCACATAAATACACACTGAGTGCAAAGGCCATTCATCAGTTTGTTTATATCAATAATTTCACATAATTACAACTCTGTTTTGTCAGGGTCCGCAGAGTTGGAGAGTAAATGCTTGCTCTTGGCTCGGAGTTATATTTCCCATTCCAGGAGGGGGAAGTGAGAAATGGAGGGTTCATGAATAATGCCTCTTGCCATTGGCGCAACAAGGACAAGATTAATCCCCTCGCACAAACACAGAGCCCTTTTTCTGATTAATTTCACATTTATAATTTAGTAATTGCACGACGACGACAGTTGGATATACAGCTAATGAGATTTACACATGCTCTTTGGACCCAGGTCTTGCTCAGCTGTACATTATCTTTGTATTGTGCATAAGTGAGTGCGCCCTCATTCAAAAATGTGTGGGTTTTTTTTCTTGTAAATTTGCAGCTTTATAAGCAGGGGGCCTATTTCAACAGATAAAGATTGAAATGATAAAGATGTAAGTATTTTGTTAATATAATAACATCAGGTAATAATGTAAATATTATATTTTGGATTTTAAAAAAAAAGTATTTTCTTAAAGAAAAAGTCTGGTGATATGCTTTCTCATTGTCAACAAATTCCATGAAAAGAAATAGTATTGTCTTGCTATCCAAAGTCTGTTGTAGCTTATTCCTTTGCACCACAGAGCTCCATTGTTGTTCAAAATCTTTTAAAGGCACAACAATAAGTTACACTGTATGCACACACTGGGTGACATGTGTTCCTTTTCCTATTCCTATTACAATGAACCACTGTAATTTATTTTGACTCAATCCCACATGCACCGTCTCACAAGAGCCTAAGAGATTAATCCGCAGCTGAAAGTAGTCCCAACGAATGGATTTCCTCCTGTTTTAGCTATGTTTGCTAAACAGTGCTACAGTGCCCAGCTGTTTTAGGAAATGACTGAGCCCTAAAAAATTGATGTATATATTTTCACCTCTTTTTAAAGATTTACATCTTCCTTAGGAACCATTGGGCTGGAGTTGAGGGACATAGACAAGGTAGTGAAGTCAGAAAGTATATTGCGATACAGACATTGTTAGTTTTGGTATTTTTTATGAGATTTGTTAAAATAAAATAAAACCAGCGTCATTTTCTCCATGACATTTGGCCTCACAGATAAAGTATGAGATTCTACTCAATATCAGAAGTGTTTTTCTTTGATAACAAGAAGAATACTTCCTTTCCTTTTTTTAGTGAAAGACAAAGAAAAAATCGCATAACCGTAACAGGGCTGGGGTAGCTACTCAAGGAGGAAAGTGATTCAGTGATTTGGGTTCCAGCCAGTCACATTAGGAGAGATCATAATGAACAAAAAAAAAAAGTATTTTCAGCCTGGATTGGAAAGTATCAACACAACTTGCTTCCAAAATGTGCAGAGATATATGAGTGAGCTAGTCCAAAGAAACAAAAAACAAATCCAATTTAAATAAAAAAATATACTGTGCATACAATTGAACACTTTCTCATAGATATTAGAGTTTAATGACCTTAAACAACAGACTTTGGCTTTCAGGGCACTTCTGTATTATTAAGCACAAAGTTGGAAAAATTCGTATTGACTTGAATGTTATTTGAACGCTATTTAAAATGCATGAACTGGTAATTACGGTAACTCTGATATGACATGAATGTAAAATAACACTGTGCCGGGGAGGAAAATGCATCCTTTTTCATCTTTTTAATTGCCTATTTAAAATGAAATTCTGTTCTAGTTCTATATCTATTGGACATTCACAGTTGAACACTCATCTGCATGGAAAAAAATACAAGGAATATGAAACAAAAAAGACTTTCACATACCATCCATACATCTAAGTCAAGGCAGCGAGCATTCGAGTGCGAGCTTTTTTTGGCACTGATTAGTCCCACATTCTCGTCAAAGTAGACGTGTTGTTTTTATTTTCATGCTCCAGCAGAAGACAGGGAAGCGAGGGGAGAGGCGGTTTAAACGACCATGACCAGAACCATACGCCGTAGCTGTGACTTTCATTGCCTCGCATATCATTTCAAAACTGTCCAAAAAGCACTTCTCTCTGGACACTTGAACCAATTGTGCGGGCTTTCATCTCCTGCTCTGCCTAACAACCCTTGTTGGTTCTGTCCAATCTGGATTTCATTCCCCTCTCTGTCTCTCACAGTGAATAATGCCTTTGTAGTCACTCCCTTCCCACCACACACCCTTCATGTCCAATTTTTAATATGTACCAAGTGACAAGCCAAGGAAGTAACCAAGAATGTTACACACTAGTTATTGGCCCAGAGAACCAATATACAGGTCAAAGGATAGGACACTTTTCCGAGCCGTGACCCACCGTTCGTGGAGCAATCATGTCTTTAATAGAACATAATTATGTGAAGAATGTCATTGTCAAATTCACAAGACTGTAACAAGAAACTCGGTTTCAACTATTACCCCGAAGGGACCCCGGTGGTGCCAAAGTGCATTTTTACCGGCATGAAATGAGAAAGCCAAACCTACTGACTCACAAATAGAGTGTGAAACAGAAATGTGAAATACATCACCTCATAGCCGAAGCCTCTGTGCAGGCTTACGGGTGAGCAGCATTAATGGTGGCATGATCCCATCTCACACATCTGGTTCACATGATCAAACAGACCATTAATTCTACTGTTTCCAAAAGAGAGAGCAAAATGGCCCGATAACTTACCTCATAACGCTTTGAGGTTAAAGGTACAATATGTGATCTAAATGTAAAAAAAAAAAAAAAAGCATCTCCCTGCAACCGAAATCCAAATCACGGGATTGTGCTTGTATTTAAACAGCTCTCAATCAGTTTAAGAGCTGTTTAAATACAAGCACTAACGAGTTATTAGATCATTGATATTTGTTAAAAAAACAGGCCTATTTTCTCAATTTTGATCAGTTGACAAAACACAAAATTCTATAATTGTTTGGTACATTTTATGGGTTTGTAATGTTAGAATAGTTTCCTAATAATTTCCAAGATGTTTTCTGGAAATATTAAATGTAATTTGTTAGTAATTATAGCAAAAGAACTATGTTAAATTAGCACACTTCCAATTATTTATTCAAATCAATCATCAGAATAACTTAGAGAATCGTTCCTCAAGTGAAAAGCAGGTCAGCTTAACACACAAAAACATGAGAATGTCTCTACAGGCAGAGCATACATTTCACAATTAAGTTTCCAGTAATAACTGAATAATGAATGGATATTTAATTACTAAAGGAAATTCTTAGGTTTTTCTTTAATTAATATCAAATTACATAAGTCTTTCCAAGAAACCTCCTATAAACCCCAAATGCTTTTTTCATCAGCACAGACTCTGATGCTTACACACCCAAATTCAGCTCATATTTTTGCAGAAAGTTTGGCAAAAGTGTTAACTTGTTAATAACCTGTGTGAATGTGACTGCTTATGTTTGTTCCCCTTACTTGGCTTCTTTTTTGTGACAAATTCCCACATCTCAGCTGTTAACTTGGTGAGTACAATGTCAGTCAGGGTTGACAGAAACTGCAGCCAAAACCATAAAACTTATACCTAAATGCTAATGAACCTGAACTGTGCTTTAAGCTGCCTTTGTGTTTATGATGTTGAACTTCGTGACTCAACTTTAGAACTCAGCCTGGACAGACAGAGGAGGAAAAAGTCAGAGCCATGTATATCATTCGGAGATCTTCTTTTTGCATACCACTCGCCAGCAAATATGTAAGCCTAATTAAAAGGAATACTGTGTTCAGGTTTGTGTGGGAGTGAAGCATGAGAGAACCAGACAGACTGAGAAAGACAGAGGAGACAGAGAGATTAGGATTTTCCAGGAAACTTAATCATCAGTAACTCGCTTGCATCCGTAAACACATCTGTGGACATTGCTTTCCTGCTCTGGACCGGTCTGCATGGGAGAATTTACCACATTTAATGGTGATGCAGAATATGGTCAGGGGCGGGAGTGGTTTAGAGGAAATGGCCTATGATAGCTTGTCCTCATTGACTTCTTTTGTGACTCAGTCCCCTGCTGAATGAGAGCACATTTTTAGGAGCGGACACGTCATTAGTCTAAAGTGTGGATGGCTACGCGCCACCGCGTAGGGCGAGAATACGTCAAGGCATGATGGACCACACATGTTGCTCCTGACCTACAGTGCACGGCATGTAAAGAAGCAGCAGCCCTTTTTGTCTTCACGTTTTTGCTTCCCTGCTCATCTCCAAATGCCCTTCCCCAATGCCCTTTGCAGCAGACAAAAACAAATGGGATTCAGAGGACAACTGGAACAGCCGTGATAGACAGAGATTTATATAGAGGGATGAGTGGGGAGAGTGATGGAGTTGTCTACTGCAGATCCAGTCCCCACATCTGTCCAGTTCTACTTGGCAGCACTTCTGAGCAATTCAGCTGGGAGAGAGATATGCAGGTGTTTTTTTTTTTTTTTTTTCCACAAACAGATGCATCAAGCTAAGCCGAGCCAAGCAGCAGACGGACGGCAGTGTCAGATGCATGAAAAGAAAAATGTTTTGTTCAGGCCCAAGCTGTGCATTTGGGAGAGAAGCGTTTTCAGCAGTGTTTAAACAAAGTGACTGTTTTGCATTTTTTGGCAAAGCAGCCTATCCTCTTTGTTTTGGCTTCACAGTGGAACTGAGTCACCTGAAGCCCTTGGGAACAGAGAAAAAACTTTTCAGATTTATGGCATTTTCCATAATTAAAACACACACACACACACACACACACACACACACACACACACACACACACACACACACGCATGTTTTTGTTCAACAAGTCCTCCAGCCTAAATGACAAAACTTTGTCTTTACATTATAAAATTATCCATGTGATTATTTTCAGATCTGGTGTCTCCTATCATCAAGACATTGTTTCTCATTGCTGTCATATAGGCTGTGACTCAATGATAAACCCCTTTTTTTCATCTGCCGCCTCTAAAGTTAAAACCATTTAGCATTATGCATAATTTTAGCATCATGGCTTATGGTTAAAAGGAAACTAACAAACAGTGTTGGATGTTGGACTGGATGTGAATGCAAAAAAAGTGCAAGGAATGTTTTTACAATCCCTATTTTTTGGCCCTAGCAGTCAATATACACTGTGTGTTATCAGACCTGACGTTGCATCCAAGTTTGCCTCCGTTGCACTTGCTTCTGTAACTCACTGAGCGTTTTTTCATCTGTCTTTCTCAAAAAATGAAGCATGTTATGGACTGGAGTCACAAAGTCTGAGGATATTTAAACTTTTTTAACATGGATGGTTTCGCCTCAGTTTGTGCCGTGGACAAATAAGCATCCATTTGTCTTATCATTGACTTTATATGCAGTTGCAATGCCTTTAAACATTCACTGAGCAGAGAAGAAAATGTAAGGTTATTTAAAATGATGTATACAGGTGACTTTAATACTAACCACATGATGTGCTTCACTTTCTTGCCAGCAGTCAATTACTGGGGTATTTTTAATGGTGTATTTTGTATTTTTAAATAAAACCAAAGAATGTTCCTATGGAAAACACATTTCTTTGTGTCTGAAACTGCAGGCCAGTGTACTGCACCTAGCTGAGCTAAAATAACAGGGTCAGAGTAGATTTTAAAAAAAAAACTTTCCCACTAATTCACACCCTCGCTGAGCACACTTCTTGTAGCACTGCATCTCTAAAAAACAGACTAGCTTTGTTCTTTAACAATGCTTCCTGCCCACTAAATCAGGAGGCCACGACCCAGCAAGATGCTCTCCTCCATCCTCTGTTCTCCAGCTGGGTTACAGTGGGAAGTCATGTTACTGCCTCATACATGTACCTGCCTCTGCCGCGGGAGAGGAAGCAGGAAATGCTCGCCATAGCAGGGCTGCTTTGTACCCTATGGGAGATAATGGGCGCCGTGCGGAGAGGCAGGGATGTGCCCCAGGCCATGTTCCACATCAGCACCCCATCCACACTGTCTGGACAGGAAGCAGCCTTTCCTGTCATCCCCCTCATCACTCTGTGTCCCTGCCCTTATAATTGTACATATACAACTCTGCTATATGTTTCTGGTGTTTTCTGTTTCAAATTCACAGAAAATAAGTATCGCTTAGTGCTCTGACAAACTCATTTGTTGTGAGAGAAACTCGTGTGTGATATGAAAAAGAATCGAATGATGTTATGATAATCAGCGGAAGATGGACAGGACCATAATAAACCAATAAAGGAGGTCAGAGTTTCATTATCTCCCACCCACGTCCCGGACAAAAACACACACGTGTAATGAATCATAAATTCAGGTTGTATTCCACAGATTATGCCTTGACCTGATCCCGCCTCGACAGATTTGTCACACAGAGCCGTCAAACGAGTGTAATCCATGCACTGATCTCATCAGTGTTACAGCAAACAGCAAACAAATCCAATGAAGAAAACAGCTGCATCCCAGACGGTTTGTGCGGGCTGCATTTGTGGCAGGCTGTGCACAGGGAGAGATTGCATTTTGTGAAACGCCATTAGTGCTGAGTATAAACAAACACAGGTGATATCAATTCAAATTTTCATCAGGCCACATGATCTGGACCACTTGAAAGATATATAATAATGGCTGTCTCACTGTCTAGTCTCTGCTGGGGATGTTTGTTTGCTCACATGATTATCTCCCAAAATCTTCACTGGTTAATGTTTTTTTTCTGTCATTTGGAGTAATATGATTTTTAAACTGTTGACAGTTTTATTCTTGAAAGGCTTAATACATTTAATGCGGGTCTTGTCTAAACAAGGCTGTTGGGTAATTGCTCATTTACTGCTTCTCTACTGCTTGGTGTTTTTCATCTAGAAGTTGGAGATAGAACAGATTAATAGCACATCCTTTTATCTCAAACGGCAGTAAAGATTCAGCCTGGAGGCTCTTAACTGCGTAACCACAGGAGCTTTTAAATCAATGATGTTGTGAAAACAGCTTTTTTCTTTCACATAAACAGGTTGCCTACCCCTGCTTTTTTTGGTTTTGACTCGTTTTGGGCCTTTTCTCGACCCAAGTCACTGAGCATTTCGAGATTATCAAGGGAATTAAAAATTTACTGGAAGTGGAAGTTAATGCCAAGTCCAAAAGCACAAACTTCGTAGAGTAATAAACTGATCTCTACCATACGAGTTTATAAGAACATTTATCTTTGATGAAAGGTTATGTTTCATTTAAACCTGCAATAGTAGATTTTTGGCCACTTGGGGAAGCAGATTAATCTGTAAGCACAAGCCATATTATCATCTCATGGAGCTGTTCTGGTTGATGCCGTTTATTTACATCCAACAGACACAGAGCAACGTTAACTGGCTTGTTTGGAGTCAGGTTTCTGTCTACCTGATGAATGAATGTAAGTTATAAGTTATAAATTCAATATTCAATCTCTGTTTAGCTCTGTTTTGGTCATGTTCACCAGCTAGTTGCTAGCTATGTTGATCTGTTGTTTGGTGCTTGGGAGCTAGTGCTAATGTCATTTTCACTGCAAACAGTTGCAAAAAAATGTGTAATTCCAAGTTTAACAGATGCAATTAGGACTAGTCTCTCTCAGCATTGAACATTCTGCAACTAATCACCTGCTATTGGTTGTTCCCCACAAAAAAAACTAAGTAGACATTCAGAATGAATACCTTCATTATAGAAACTGGTGGTATCACTCAAGAGCCTATCTTTGACACCCTATTTGCACTCACATAGCATGGTAACACAAACATCTCCACAGACTATATATCACATCTTGCTACCAGAGAATTGAAAGCTATTGACAGTGTTATGTTGACAAATGGAGAAAACACAGCCTCTATACACAAAGACAAAGAGAGCAGAGATTCTGGTTTATAGAAAAAAAAAAAGTAAGTTGAAGAGACACAACTCCATTTTAATTAGCACCCCAGAGTCTCTGAGTTGTAATAAACACTCCCAGGACGGTGGAAAATGATATTGTGCCATTTACAGAGATAAGTGATTTTCCAGTCTTTGGCTTGAACAAAAACAGGTTGTGAGTTGGAGCTCCAGTTAATGTTTACCTGGCCCACAGCCACTGCTTTACTATTTGATTTTGTCTAGACGAAGGCATTTCAACACAGATGTTTACAGTCTTTGACCTGTGACTGCTCATTCTTGGTGTTAACCAACAGCATAATGGACACCTTAATTCTAAAGTTTTAGAGGTTCCTTTTTTCCTGCTTAGACCTTTCTTTGAGCCCAATCTTTGTTGACATCTTGGAAACATTAGAGAGGGCAGTGTTGGTGCATCTCAATGCCAACACAAAAGGTCCTCAAAATGCGAGGCGGATGTGCTGAACGTGCCACGCAGGGACGTCCACCTTGATGTATTGCCCAAGTGTCGCATTGAAATTCTTCTGCCAGCGTTCTCCTGCCACAGACTGAGGAGGAATGTGATGAATGCCCCTTCATGTCACAGACATAAGTGCTCCCATAGATTACTGCAACACATTGGACACCACCTGACACAAATGTGTTTCGATGACGGCTCATCTTTCTTCCCACTCATCTCTCTTTTTTTTTCTTTCCTCAATATGCCAAGGACCTTTGGACAAACAGGTTAAAAATATCATCCAATCTCAGTCTTGTTTGGAGAGAGACAAGATTGAGTGGGTGAATCAGGAGAAGGTGTTGAATTCTCCAGCCGTAGGTTTTGTAATTTTGAGCTCACTGAAGGACAGCCAGAGAGTAAAGATCCGCCAGTGTACATAAAACACACCCACCTCATATTAACAAAGATGTCCCTGCGAGAATATCCGGCCCTTGCCGCGCCCTGCGGCATTAAACGCGCAGGCCAGGGTCTCGCTGTCGTCATCTCAACGCAATTGGGCAATCGCTGCTCTTCTTTGCCACATCAAAACAAACGATGCATGCAGAGAACGTCTTACGGCAGCTATCTATGTCTTGACTTGTCAGCAGGGAATCGCTGAGGAACATTTGTTCACACTCATCAGTCGAGAATAAATAGAAACACCCTTTCAGATCATTTGGACGGGATCTGTGAGAGTGGTATAATAAGCATCTTGTCTTGGCTGCTTACAACCTTTCTTCACGCCTATCAAACCTCCCTGCTGCCAAGCCTTTACTGCTTACTATGGGACCTGGGGCTGCAGCTACCTCTGTGCAGCTGGGAGCTATTTAACCATCAGACCTGTGATGGAGTAACAAGGGTACCACAGGATCGTGACATCGGTTGACCTCGGATTGCTCTGACCCACTAAAGACCTGACCACGACTTTTAAACAATAAGCAACTCAGACACAGAGCAGAGGCATTCAATCAATGTCAGGTTCAAACTTTTGTAAAGTAATTTGGTCCGTTAGTTGGTAACACAGATTACAGCCTGCAAAATGCAGTGTAAATATTTAGTAATATGAGGTACCAATAAAATATTTACTGGATATCTAGTGGTTGGCAGAAGGCTAGAATACAGAGAACAAGTGGGAAAAAACATTGCATTTACGGGGGTTGATGGATATAAATAATACTGGTTTTACTTTTCTGATTACCCAGTATATATTCAATAATGATGTTTCTGTAGAATCTGGGCTGTTTTATACAGACTAAGGTTGCTAACCTCAAGCCCAACCTTCCACCATTTCTGGTTTCTGGGCTTTTGTTGATGGCCCGTGTTCCTTAGGGAATACAAAGGCCTAAGTAAGAAGGTAAGTAAGTATATCAAGATTTACATTGTAATTTACCAAAGTAATTTCTCTAGTAATATCCCTGCCTTGTTATCCAGTAATAGGTGCTCAGTGAGTGTGTGTTGTGTCATTTAAGTAACACCTCTTGAGCACAAAGTTGTAACAGCCCTTTGTCTTGTTGCCCTGTACCTAAATGTATGCCCCAGTATTTAATTGATACCATGTATATACTGAATAATTATACTGCAATTTACAGGCTGTAATCCACATCACAAAATGCTTAAGGTGTGATTATATAAGCGTATATATTTGCAAGTAAGAAAATAAGCTATCGTGTTGAAAAGATCCATATTTTCACACTGCAGCAGCCTGAGATGTGGCCCACCCAGCTTCAGCTTCTGCCCAGAAACATATCAGCATGACAAAGCGAGAGGCTGAATTACAGCACACATCCTATTGCTGTTAATTACAGTGGGAGGAGGAGGTCTGTTCTAATTACAAAGAAGGGCTGACAAAGCCAACGCAGCCCAGAGAGAACAGGGAGAACGAGGCCTCCCTCCTCCTCACTCTGCGGTTTGGCTTTAATGAAGACCCACTGACTTCTCCCCAACCTGCCGGGGTGCGTGGTGGCTGCTGGTGCTACCGTTTTCCCGTAAGCCAGGAACACACTGCCCAATTTAAAGCTTGATTATAACCTCAGTTTCGCAATGGCAGCTGTTTTTTTCAAGACTGTGGTTTCAACTGTTGGGTGCAAAAGACAAGCAGGGTGGACAATGAGGATATTTTACAGACTAACACATAAAGGGTTATGTTTAGATTACCAATAATTGTCACAATTATATCAAATATGTTGAAATAAATTGGTACTGCTGTGTTTTGAGCTGTGTATTGATAGAAACCTTAGTTTGTTGTACCAATGCCATTTGTTTAACACGTGGTTAGGATTATAAGAGTGGTAAGAAATGTATGTTATTTGCCTCTAGGATTAAGCTGGATTTATACTTATGATATGAGCAATGTTGGACATTAACACATTATTTAGTTACACGTAGGGACTGAGGCGGGGGAAGGAGGTTAGCCAATGTGACTTCCGACAATGAAAAACATGCCTCCTGGTATTTTCTAAGTTGTCTTAATTACATGTTGTGTCTTCTTCTTAATGTTCGGTGAGCTGGTAACTGGTAAGCATACATTTAGGATTCATCTGGTTATGTTCAGCCTTGACTACATGCTTTCTATTTCTAAATATACTATACAGAAGATGTGACGTGTGTGGAGAATTTGGAGGCGGTTAAAGGCGCTTTTGAGGCCTGGTTGGGGGACAAAAATTATGTAATGAATTACTTTTGCTGATGACTAAATAGTATTGTAGTTAAATTTAGTTTTTCATAGTTTATCAGTGGGTAATATGCAATGAGTAACTGGTGACAGTTGTCAAGTAACTTTCTCAACACAATTCATACTGTATGTAGCCTATATGTCGCTAAGCCATAGCCCAGACCAAAGCTGGTGTAAATCTTCTCAAAAATGTAACTACATGTTGAGAAAATAGTGGCCAACTATTCCAGTAGCTTCTTTTTCAGTAGCTAAACCTTTCCAAATTGCAGGATGAGTTTTTATATCATTTATATTTATAATTTATACAATATAACAGAATAATCCAAGGTCAAATGTCCACTTACTATCTCAGAGCTTTCAGCACCATCTTGCAATCTTCTTCATCGAATGGAGGTGGTTCAGGTGTCATCATGTGACTAAAGTTCTACACTCATGTCATTAGTGATCATATACTCAATTGTTGCATTTTTATCTGTCTTAGAAAGGGGAATTTGTTACTTAAATTTGGTGTAAACAGTTGTTTATTGCTGGGGGTGGTGTAAGATTAGGTTTGCTTGTGCCAGCTTCATTCTTTACCCCTGCCTCTCTCCACCTCTTTTATTCTCTATCTCCCCACACCCCTCCTTATCTCTTTTTTTCCCACATACAGTCCCTTCTTCCCTCTCTCCCTCCACAGCACCTTTTTCATCACCCTCTTCCCCCTCTCTCCTTTCTCTGTCTATCAGTGGGACATCAACGCATTGCATCTTCAGAGTGGGAGCTTTGTCATAGGGGTTAATAGATTGGGCAGGATGAAGCATTGTGTCCCGCTGTAGGAGATTGCCATTTGTTTTGTGTGGGATCAATGAGGAGATCCGGGGTTGGTGCCTGCTGGAGATGATGGACTAATGTCTCACCACAAAACCATAAGAAACTGTCAGTGGGAAAACACATCTCATCACAGCATCAGCTCTGCCTTAATTTTACATTTTCTTGAGCAAAATATTTACATCTTTTGTGCTTAAAGCGGGCCCCTTGTGAATTTTACGACACTTTTATGTCAGTTTGAAGTAAAACAACAACAGATGTCAATTTGATTTTTAGTGGATTTCACAATGGCATGAGTAGGATGGAATTCATATTCCTTAATGGTGTTTACACCCTTGGGGACTTAATAAACAATATTTCTCACAAAACAGTGCCTATAGGCGGACACCATTGGCTTGTGGTGTAACTGATGCACTTGATGACTGCAGTCATCCTGAATTTAATACCCTGGCCTGGAGGTTAGACAGCTGCATGACACGAAACATACTAATTAATTGTTTTGTTCATGTAATATTCAGTTGTTAAAATTTCCCTTAAGGCTTCTGGTCTGCATGTTTCATCAAGCGATGTACATTTAGCTTTAATGGCAGATTCTGGTATAACCTTATCTATTATATATGACTACTGGACATGATAATATTACTGTATACCACCCTGTTGTAGAAATGTGGTAATTTCAGACTTGATTGCATAGCAGTTGTAAAGCAATTACACACAACCGGAGCTCCTCCTGACTGTATATTGGCAGTCAGTGAAAGCTGAATGGTATGCTAATTTGTGGCATTTAGAAACACGCAGACAAACCACCTTCTTGCATTTGGGGCACACTCATGAATTTGGGGAAGATGTTACTGCTACTTTGTGTGCTTTTTTATAAAAAGAGGGAGTAACAGTGGATCATTTGTGCTGTTTGGAGCGGGAATTGATAACTTCAATTAGAATTAAAGGCTTTTTGGCATATAGTATCTTGAAAAAACATATATATACATGTGTGTATCTATGTGCTATATATATGCAAAAAAACTGTCGATCCATTTATTTTTGAAATCTCTATTTCTTTCTCTAAATTCTACATATTTTATTATCTACATTGTATAGCTTATATCCAGTTTTTCTCTGTTTCTTGTATAATTGTACCTTATATACCAAAAAAAAAAAAAAAAAAGAATCAGGCAGGTAATTTAGCTAGAAAGTTTAGTTTTGCAGCAACAGCTGCAAGTTTTTTGTGTGTGCTTTGAGTCGCACTGAAAGGTCCATTAATTTATTCACCGTCTTTCCCCAAATTGACCTAGTTCTTGCCAGAGAACATATTTCCCAAATCTCTACAGCAGAGGTGGTGAGTAAAATTATAACCACTAGTCATAATGGGCAAACATATGAGAATAAAACCCAGGTTGACAAATCACATAACTTTGAGCTCAGAAATGGCTGGAGTTGTTTCCATCCATACAGACCCTTTCTTAATCCCAAAATGTAAATCAAACAATTGGCTCCTCAGCTCTGGGGCTGTAGCCGCTCAAGTTTGCTCAGTGCTGCCAACATGTGAACAGTTCCTCTCATTTGTGCACCCCACAGATAGCTACTGGTCCCAAACCTCTTCCAATGAAGTGGCCTCCTCCCACCTGTTCCCTCCTCTACATGGCCCGGGCTCAGCTGTCTGACAGAGGCTGCAAAGTTATCAGGTCATGTGAGAACCGTGTCATATGAAGCGAAAATCAAAGAAACCGGGCCTGTGCTCTTGACTCCTCCAGGGTCCTCCGTGTGGGATTTGACACACCCCGGGACAGCCGGATTTCCTAAAGCTGCCATGCAGAATCAGGATCCGCGTGGGGCATTCGATTGGGGGATCGGAGCTCCTTCACTTTGTTTATTTTATTTTGTCTTGCGCCATTATCTCATGGATGGGAGAGACTTGAGTTTAATTTGACGTGCAGTGATGAGTTGCGGCTTGTCTTCCCTCGCACGCAATCAGCTGTTCATACTGTACAACACAAACAACAGATTTAAACGCCTGGATTCTTATCCCTTTCGAAATTTCAACCTCGGCTTTGCTCCTTACCTCCTATTTCCCCTCTAGAGATTGTACAATTAGTCACATCTATCAATTTGGAACACTTCATACTAGTTATGAAATTGGGCATCCTGCCATCACCTTGTAGAGCTCTGACTGAGTATAACAGTTCTCTCACCTCAGCCTGCCCCTTGTTAGGTAAAGTGAATTTTACTAATGCCTGGCGTGGGCTAATGCCTTCTTTTACAAGCCTAATAAGAATAATGGCTCGTCATAAATTCTGAGTCATCCTGATCTTATGAGACAGGCTGTAAATGAGTTATGAATTATATCTCTGCTTCCTGTGCACTTACTGTATGATGGTTAAAAGCAGACTTTGAAGAGAAGGCTGTGGGGTTCACATGACTTTCACTGGTACAGCCAAATGAATGCTTTTAGTAATTGTGAGGGCAAAGGCGAACTCCTTTCGGCATGGAGAAATGCTAGAATAACATGAATTGAGTCTGACTGTGGCTTGGTCAGCAGACCAAAGCCAAGTGGATTAAGAGCTCAGGGAAAACAGATGAATTATCTGATTGTACAGAAGTCGTTGAACACAACCAGAGGAGAACATCAATTTCTTTTCAATTAGCTGCTTGTACTAATCTATATAATGTGACTGAAGGCAAGACGTATTTGTTTATCTAAACAACACAGCAGCACACTGGGTTAAAATGAGTATGAATTGTCACAGTTGTCACAGTAATCAAGAAACTAATCTGTTTTTTAAACCAAAACCTTGGAATAATTTGTAACGGCACAGGAGAGAAGGCGTGTACAGTAGTGGCTGTTACAGTGTGGCTAATGCTGAGTGTAGTAGTGTTGTTTGACTTGGCTGTCACTGTCTCCCCAGAATGGCAATAGTCCTAGACATGGGATATTAGGGCTCAACACCTACTCTTTTATTCATTGCCTGGGTGGATTGCTATGCCTTCTGCGGCAGGCCAGAGGTGGTATTTGTCAGCGTTGCTTAAACATCTTGGTCTCACGAAAGGCAGAACAGTCCAATTCAAATACTGCAACTATCCTGGGTTTACCATTTTATTTATGTCTGTCACCCATAATTTAACATTGGCATGTGCTTTTAAATGTCGGGCATGAAGATTTCAGAGTGAGTACAACATCCCAAAATAATTCCACGGTAATTCCTCCTCTCATCTCCCATTTTGCTGAGAAAACAGGTACATGAGTGATATTCGGAAAGAAAAGTTACACATCTCCCAACAATGTGGAGCTGCAGGCTTGAAACTAATGGAGAATGTTGTGTTTGGTGGGCAACAAGACGTGTTGGCAGAGCAGAGTGCTGATGATCGACCATGGCACCACAGTCTGGGCAACAGGAGGCGTTAATGATTTCCTTGACATTCTCCCCAATCTGAGCTCATTCTGCATTACACACAGTCTAATCAGGGCCAATGTATACTCTGGACAGCAATCCTCCTCAGTCCACTTCAGAGCAGATACAGTAATTTAAAAGGTCAGGTTATCCAAATTACAAAAGATAATATTTTTTTCACTTACCGCTAGTGATTTCTAAGTCATGTAGACAGACTTTATTTAGGTTTTGAGATATCTGCCTGTGAGATGTTTCCTACCACCCTGATACAATGGATGTTAATGGAATTTTGTCAGTGGTGTTCACAGCAATAAAAAATTACATTAAAAAAATCCAGCAGCACCGTGTCTTCTCTAAATCACCGTGATAATCCACAGACCAGGCTGTCAGCACTTTTCATTGGAACTTCTTTTGTCCAAAGTAATATTTACTATAAAAACTGCTGACAACACATTTCTGTGGATTATTCAGTTTAACAGAGACACTGTTTTTGGAAAAAAATATATGTTGCTTCTTTAAAGAGCTTTAATTCTTATTTTCTTTAGTTGAAACAGATTTGAAAACTATTAACTTATTTCTGAATATATACCAAACCTATTAACCAATGTAATACTTTCCCTGTCATAATTTAAACTAAAAGGTCCCAAATAAATAATGCTGAATTAAAATAAAGATCAAGAAGATAAAAAAAATGGTGCTCACCTCACCTCAGTTATATTTGGGTGGCAGCAGAATATCTCAGAGACAGATATCTGAAAAAATCTGGGCAAATGACACCAATAGTGCATAGATAAAAATATATATTCTTTGTTATTTGGGTGAATTGGCCGTTTAACAACCAGTATTTCCATCTAATCTGATAAAAATAAAAAACACAAGTTTGTCATATCAGTTTGACATGAGTCAGATCAACATTCTTGCAAATTAATAAGCTCTGTGTCTCAAAGAAGTAATAATATTTTGCACAGTTCCTTTGCCATTTGAGGGGAATTCCAACACAGGAAACAACAGCGAGACATCCAAGGCCAACTCCTAACTGGCATGTAATGAAATCAAGGATCTCTTGGGTCCATCCAGCTCCAATGCTACACATCCCTGGAGGTCTCGATAAGAGGTTAAGCTACCCTTCCATCCGTCCTCACAGTTCAGAGGGTAAACTAGCAGAGAAATTGGACACTGGCAAGCTGCGAGTTTCCAGTCTGTTAAAGGCTCTTGAGAGAAGGACAGGCAAGGGTTAAATTCAGGCCAATCTCCCCTAATGTTAAAGAGTGGCCTTTGATTGCCCCCCATCCATGCGTGGTGTGCTGCTGAAGGGGAACCTGACACTGACGTTGTTATTGAAGTGCTGCAGGAAGGGCTGATAGCTGGTCTCATCGGCACAGATCCAGTGTACGAGCTGCCTCTCAGACCCTATAAAAGACAGTGGCAGGTGTGTGACAGATCTGGGCGTTAAAGGACGTTTGGGACCCCCCAGAGATGACAGCCTCTTGGCTCGTCTCAAGAACTGATTAGGGGTCTGGCTGTTGGGGATGCCCGACCAATGTCTAAGCCTCTGTCTTCCACCACAGTTTTTCCATATGGCACTGGTGCTCTTGTAAACCCGCAGAAACAGTTGAATTCCTCAGATTCCCCATGCTTTGGAAAGGAAAACTAGGATGGGGTATGTGGCAAATAAAACTTGGTAAATACAAAATTAGCCCCATAAGAGCCTGTGTAGTGTAGTTTGAGATTCCCAGGTAGGAATGTTTAAGACAAAGTCCTTAGCTTCGTATGTTGAATCACTGACCCCATCATGAAGGTGATTGAAAGCTCATTGTTGGTTCAGCTGGGACATAACATTAATTGCTGGTTAAAAATTTACTGAAAGAGCAAAATCCACAAGAACGTCAGCAAAACCCAAAAACATCAGTGTGACTGTTAAAGATACTGTCTGTGGTACTAACCTTTTAAACTTTGCTTGTTTAGGCCTCATTTTGTACCGAACTAAACAGTTTGAACACTGAAAGATAGAAAGTGATGCGATCACTAAAATTAGCATAAAAAGATGAACCAACAGCATCATTAATGAACAAATATTTGTACTTATACTATACATATATATATATATATATATATATATATATATATATATATATATATATATATATACAGTGACTTGCAGTCGGGAGTTTTTTAAAGATCTTATTCTTTTAGTTTTATAAGTTTTACCATTTGCCATTGTGAATATGTTATGATTGTTAGATTGCCTTATTTGAAGCACTTTGTAAATCGGTTTTTGATTATTATAATTACCAGCAATATAATGTCAAGGAGTTCCAAGGGGAGGCTAAAGAAGGACGCTGGAGATTGGAGGAGGGAGTTGAAATATGAGGGGAATGGATCCTTAAGTCTCCAACTCGACCACAAGTGGCATCATTGTCATCACCTTGTTCTGATTTCATTTCATCTCTCGGCGCCACCACTGCAGGCAATATCTGGGTATTGAGTTACAAGAGGCCCACCTCTTTATTATTTTCATGGGAACTCAAGGACAGGCAGTCTTGTACTGAGATGAGAGGATATTTATATGAATGCATATAATGTTGTGTTCTCAGTACTCAGGGACATTTAGCGCCTATCTGTGAATAGCATCAGAGGCTTTCAGCTCGACAGAGTCATTAATATCAGGGTTTATGTGTTTCATATTGCCTCCATGCCAGCTGGGACCGCATGCCTGATGAGCTGGCTAGTGTTGTAGAGGATGCACCATTCTTTTTCATAGCCTCATTCACAGTGTGAACTCAGCACGTACTGCTGTCCAGAGATTATCACTTTGTCTCTATAAAGGTCAAGCCAGTAGCCAAAAGCAGCCTGAAATTGATAATTTGGTTTGATCTTCTGGCTCAAATCCTGAGTGTGATGGGACAGATA
Organism: Dicentrarchus labrax; assembly: GCF_905237075.1. NCBI lineage: Eukaryota > Metazoa > Chordata > Actinopteri > Moronidae > Dicentrarchus > Dicentrarchus labrax. Next base: position 18,664,451 of record NW_026136712.1, on the reverse strand, counting down.
CACTTTTATTTTTGACAAACACAAATCTTGTTTGCCTGCCATTTCTTCCATCTGCATTTCTCTCTGGCGAGGTAAATTGCCTGAGATGTGTCTGATTGGTTTAATGGCACTGTGTCGTGTTTACCATGTCCAGCCATGGAGGATTAAGACGGGGCTCCAAACAGAGAGGGAACATTGTTGCCGCAAATGATGAAATGTTGGCAGGTTAGCAGGATTTATAAGCAGAACACGTGGCTAATTTCAGAAGAGGAGGCAGGAAAACCTTGTGAAACCAGAAAGGTAAAGGAAACAAAAAACTGTCAGCCCTGACAATATAGATACACTAATCAACCTGCTGAACGTAAACCATCGACCTTACGAACAAATCTGTGTTGACACTCTGCTTCAAACAGACTTCTCGCCGTGTGTAATGGAACACCTTTCCCATCGTTCCCACAAGTCATTTCACTGATTCTCGGGAAAGCCGAGCGGGAATGGGACAGGAGATTGTGTTTGATCCAAAATTTTCTTCATCCTGGAGGGTGAGTGATGTGACAAGCTCAGCATCTGTAATCCTTGGCTGTTTTTGTTTGAAAATCCACACGTAGCATGTCCATCACAGAGAATAGCTGAAATCCCCAAGTCGCAGTCAAACTGATATTTGAAATTCGCCTTACTCTTTGTGTGAGGAAGTCTAAACTATAACGATACTGCAGCTATTGTGCATAGTTTTCAGTTTTTCAAAAGAGGATTATAAACCGTTTTTTGGACATATCTTTGGAAACAGCTTCTAAACCTGCTTCTGGGTGGGTGTTTCCTGTTACATAGACTGACAGCTAAGAGCAGGCATTGCTAGGAGACACTGTTTACTTACAATGGTGTGCTACTGGCTGGAGAACAGACTGTAGAAAATAAAAAAGGAAGGGTTTTAGCAGCCTTTCTTTCATGGGTCCAGAAGTGGTGATGGCAAATGACCAGATTGTCGAAATGTACAGCAATGGGTAGTCCTGTGTTGAAGTGATTCAACTCACAACATGGAGTACTGTACGAAGAAATGGTGTAACGTAGGAGGAGCTCAAATCACAGATGGGCCTAGCAGTGGCAAACGACATAAGCCAAATAGCTTGTTGTCTGCCTGTAAGGAACTGAATGACCCTACTGTTTGGTAGTTACAATTTTGACCCAAGTGCACGAGTCAAAACCAACAGAAAGTAGGAATTTAATTAGCAAATATTGGTTTTAATTCCAGCCTGACTTAAAGATTAAAACACATAAATGGCAATGACACATTATAGCCTGCAACAGTCCCCCATTTGAATACAGATGAAGAATTAAAATGCAGGTGCTGAAAAACATCCTACAGGGGTCTGACCAGAACTAATGCCCCATAGGTTGGTTTCCACGCAGCGCTGGAGCAGCTGCCAGCGTACCCTAGCAACAAGTACCGTCAAACCCACAAGGGCTGCGAGTGCCGGCGGGAGAGTGACTCACAGTCCATGTATCCCAGCATGCTTTGCCACTGTGGTGCCCTTCACCCCCTGACCCGCCATAATGGCAGCATGGAGAGATGAAAAGAGCCATGTGACATGAGCGGACACAGTCGCCCCGGCCTCATGCTGCTCGCTGCCTTTTCAAACACAGCTCACATGGAGAGAGCGAAGACACGGGCCAGCTTGGGGAACAAGAGTCAACACAATCGGCCAGAACAGAAGTCGTGTTCTTTTTTCATCACTACAAAGAGTCTGTGCATGTTGATGACATACCTAGATTTTTTATAAATGCTCTGTAATGTATTAATTTAATGCCTGTTTTCATTTTCCACTTCAGTGGTGCGGAATATTGCAGCTTTACTTCTGTTTTCAGAAATTACTCATAAAAACAGATTCCTGGACCAGTTTACAGACCAGAAGGAGCCAAATGAGAAAAGCAAGAATACCAATCTGTTGCGGCGGACACTTTCACCTTCATTGTCCAACAGTCTCAACACAGTTTACCCAGTAACATTTAGTGTGTGAAAAAGCACCATCTGTGCTAGGAACCAGCAAACCGCCGTACCTCAGTCATCATTCCTACAGTCCCACTGTATTGTGACAGTAATGGGACTTTAAATCAGTGCCTTGCACCCTCATGGTTCATTACAAGGTGACAGGCCATTGTAGCTGCTCTGTGATGACAACAAGTGGCAGTGGAAGGGGGGCCGGAGAAAGTGAGGCAGATGGTTCGGAGAGATGACAATGGTGCCATTTCACAGCGTATCCTCCACCTGTGGCGTGACGGAGGCTGCTGTCGGGGCCTTTTGATGCCTGCTGAGATGAATGCAATGGATGAACATATCTCTTACTGACAGCCTCCATATCATTGCTGATTGAGATGTCTAGACACCCACAACAGAGAGCTTTGAAAACAAACATTGTGAGGCATTTCTCAACTTTCCTTTTCAGAGAAAGAGTTACTTGAAATATTCAAATGTGTTTGTGTGGGCAGGTGTGTGGGATTGGCATTAAAAATTAAAAAAGTTGGAAAAGAAGTTGAAGACTAAATTAAGTTAACGCAGCTTTAATTTGAATAAAGCTATTAAATGTAGATATTTGATAATATGTATGCATGAATGTATGTATGATATATGTGTGGATATATTTGAGTTATTTTTTTCAGTTCTTTCTTCACACCAAAATACATCTCAAATGATTCCTCCTCTACTTTGTAAACTAAACCTGACAACAGAAATATTACCTTTATTTGGGTTCATGCAGAAGTCCACCTAAATACATTTAAGTACACTCAGTAATGGCAATTATTGCCAGATTTCCAGCCACTTGCTTCTCACAGTGCCAATCAAATTGCCCAAGAATATCTTATATGCATGGACTTATCACATGTCACAACATCAACAAAATGAAATCCTTTAAAGTAGAGCTTCAACATGGGGAATACGACCACATGAAAATCCACAAAATTCCTCCGAGCGACACATGAAACATTTCTCCATGTGAGCATGTGTTATAGTGGTGAGCGGCAAAATAATAAAAAGCCAGACAAGTTGTTTTAAGAGAGAGCAGGTGGTTCCTAGTTCAAAGAGTGCAGGGATGAGGTTGTGTTTTCTTTTCTCCAGCATGTGCACTTTTTTTCCCTCTGCTCTTTCTTCCCAAAGGGTCTTGTCCTGCGAGTCCTCCTCCCCAGTCTGCCAACTTCAGAGTTGCATTATTATCAGCAAAGTGCTTTTAAATCCGCTCCTGCTCAACACCAGGATGTCTTCTGCATGCTAATCCTGAGGGATACAGATCCGTCACTCCTCCGTCGTTCTCTCATGCCTGGCGTGCCTGAGACAGCTGGGAAAACAGTCTCCGTTCTACGATCTGCACATACAATGGGGATCTCAGGCCACCATAGCGCTGCTCAGCCGCAGAGCACTTTACAGTAGTGTGCGGTGTGCTAAAGAACAACATGGGCAGTGATGGAAGTATTCAGGTCCTTAAATAAAAGAACCAATATAGCTCCAAAAATACTCCATAGCAAGGGAAAGCATTGCATTAAAATTCTAATTTATGTAAAAGTACAGAAGTATTATCAGTAAAATGTAATTCAAGTATCAGAAGTACAAGTACTCCTTCTTCTTTGAGCCTGAAAAAACTCAGAAACATGACCAGGAGCCACAACTCCACATTTTTTTGTAAAAGGTCACAAATGGTTAAGAATCTTTAACAACATGTTGAATTTGAAGTTTATCAAATATTTTTTGATGAAAAAGCAGAGGTTTTAACTCCGGCTGTCACATACATTTAGTGTAGTAAAAATGAAAAAAAGTGTAGTGGAGTAAGTAGCAGAAAATGGAAATACTCAAGTAAAGTACAAGTACTTCAAAGCTGTACTGTAAAAGTAAAGGGCTTGAGGAAAATCTACTTGCATGCTTGAGTAAAGGGAGGTATCGTGGGTAAATCTTGTTGTTTAGGCCAAGGCCCCCCCAAATAGCATCAGCTTATGGCCCGGCCCCCCTTTTGCAAGATGTCTTTAAAAACTCATTGACAATACTGCAACAAATAGAATTTCTATGTCTTAAATATTATTATAAATTCTATTTTATAAAGATATATATAACAATAATATTTTAATTATAAAAAAGGGTTTTAGTTTTTTTTTAAAATTATTTTACCATTTAGTTTTAGTTTTTTTAGTTACCATTTACTTTGAAAAACACTGCTTAAGGCCTCAAAGAAAAGGTGCATCCATAACTTATGTAGCTAAAGTAAAATATTGTGCATGTCACAGTCATATGACATACTACAAACAGTCATATTAAAGTTTTTTTTGCCTAAAGAAGACCTTAATTTGGTTGAAATGTTGCAAACAGAAGCCAAAGACAGCTCTGAGTCCAGTGTACTTTTCTTTATAGTCTTTGATTTTGTGCTACGTAGCACCCATCCAACTGCAGTGTTGTCTGTTGTAGCTTATTAAAAATGTACCACTGCTGTCTAGACAAATGGAGTGAACCCCATGCCATCCTGTTAAACATGTTCCCGGGCTGGACTTTAGCATTTTGAATAATTACTAAATGTCAATGTGATTTCTGAAAAAAAAGTTCAGCTTTCACTCGGGCCCTCTTTAGTAGCTCACACACAAGTTTCCTGCTCTTTGAAGGCAAACTTTTTTGTCATCGGCTGTACTTTACCTTTAAAAGTTAAGAAAGTGTTCAAGTTTAAATGAAGCCACACTAGTTCAAAGTGCTAATCTCTTCAGGACTTTTGAGAAGTGAACAGCATCACTGAGACTGAGGCTTATTTTCCTGAGTACAGAGAGAGGATGAGAGAGAGGAGCTACAAGCTGCAGAGAGGAAGAGAGTGAGGGGGGGAGGATAAATACAGAGAACAGTGATAAAGAGGTAATCATCTCCACTCAAAGCATATTTTATCCAGTGGGGTTATTAGGAGGGTGGAGATGAGTGAAATCCACACAGACGTCTCTCCTCTCTCTCTCTCTCTCTCTCTCTCTCTCTCTCTCTCTCTCTTTCTGTATTTACTCACTCTTGATCCTCTCTCCTCCTCATCTCCACGTCCGAGCTGCCTTGGCACAGTGCCCAGCTCGCTCATTCTCAGCCATTCACAGCAGTTTCAATGTTTCACTGATTCACGCTAATAGCTGATGAATGGGCCAGTGCAGTATGCAATACATACAAAGTGAAGCAATAGTTTTTAATTAAAAGTTTCACTTAAGCTTCCTCTCCCTTCTGTCATCTATCATGTTTGCTCTGTAGCAGCAGAGTTCTTGTTCTGAGGCTTATACACAGTGGTGGACGAGTTGCTATATAGTTTTCAAAGATAGGGGGCAGTGTTCTCAAAGGTAAAATGCCATCAGATACAGCTGAAATACAAGTGAAGTTGACTTGATACTGTGAACTAAAGAAGAAATTGTTAAAATAAAGACAATACGATTTACATTTCTTAATTGAATATAAATACAAATCTTAATATAAATGCTCACATCAGTCTGCTCTGAGTCAAATGTTATTATTATATAGTTGGAGGATTACAAAAAATGAAAGCCTCAGCATTATAATTAGTACAGTTCTACGGTAGAATTCATATTATTTTGAGATCACACTGATTTCTGATAATACCATTATAAAGCATTTTGTGAGATGATACTGACTTGAGCAACACATTTATAAAGTCCAGCATAAAACTGACAAAGTTTCCACCCCCAAAAGATCAACTAGCAAACTTCCTCATCTAATTCTCACTTCAATTAAACTACCACACTTTGCATTAATCCACATTTCCTTCTTGTTTTTTTCCCCCGTTTAGTTAGTGGACAGACCAGTGTCTCCCTCTTGAAGATGAATCTGTTTGCATACTGCATCAAGACAGAAATAGCTCTTAATAATGAAAGATTGATGTGAAGTAAGCTTGTCATTACATGCTGCAGTAGACAATTAGGTGCCTCCCAACATACACAGCCCTCACTGATTTTCTCCTCTTCTTTTCTACATTTCTCTCTCTCCTCTTACTCCCCTGTTGCTCTCTTTATCTTCCGCCCTGTCAAAGTTGCTGAAGTCAATTTCTTACATGTGTTTTGTTTAGTCTAAAGGTAAAGAGTCTGAAGGGACAATGCAACAAGACTGTGAGTCATTGAGGGAGCTGATGACAAATAGCTGATGGCCCCCTGCAGCAGGTTTCAAACTTTCTTGTTCTACTGGGACCAAAAGCTCATTAAAATAAATTAAATGTCTGGTCATGTGGAGACTCACCGGATTTTAGCCCAGCTCATAGTTTAAAAAACACTTGATTTAAGTAAAACTTTCACAATAAGGATCATTAGACAAGCAGTTAATGGACATTTTGGGTAATACTCTTATTTGCTTTCTTTCTGGGAGTTAGATTAGAATATCATTCTCATGTCTATCAAATTATGAAGCCTTTGCTAGGAGATGGGTAGCTTAGCTTAGCATAAAGACCAAACAAAAATTCCAACCTACCATCACTTCTAACGTTCCCTAAAATGTAACACGTCAAATCTCCTTTGTTTAAAACTGTAGAAAGGTTGTTAGTGAGCTTTGGTACGTGGATTTGTTACCTTAAAATGGAGCCAGACTAGCTGTTTCCCCATGTTCCTAGTCTGCATGCTCAGTTAAGATAATTGGTTTCACCTGACCCAAAAATGTAGAAATGATGTCCTAGTTTTAGTGAAAATATAGTGTAAAAATAAAACAATCTATCTATAGCCAATAGAACAACGCCTTCTGGCGGTCATTTACAAGGTGCATTGCCCACACATGTAATCAGGGTAAAGAGGTAAGCTGCAACCATGATAAAAACAATTGCGTGACACACAAACTCTTGCTTCAGCTTATATTAACTGCGCCAGGCTCAGCTCGGGTTTGGACATGAAAAATATAATGCCTGCCGGGTTCGGGTCTGGCTCGTAGAGCGGTATCAGTCCTATCATCTAACTCTCATCAAGAAAGCAAATAAGCTCTTATAATAATTTCTCAAAATGTGAAACTATTCCTTTTAAACTAAAGGCAAAACACACACCTCAAATTATTTGAAGTAATGGCTGAGAAATTCAGAAATGTACAAAATATGTGTCCTAACAGACACCAGCTGTAACATTGTCCCCCTCAAACACACACACACACACACACACACACACACACGCATGCACACACTTACAAACCTTTCACTGTTTAACCCAGTCCACTTCTCCAGGTGTTCCTATTGAAATCACAGCGACCTCCCCTTACTCTATCAACCCTCGTGCTGTTGAGGCTGTACTCGTGACAGTGCCTGAATGCATTCATAAACACTGGCAGGACTGACATCTCAATGGGCCGCCTATTCCCCCACTATCAGCTTACAGCCTATAATTACGGCCAATCATCTTGGATCAAGCATGTCTGCGTGAACAGGCCAACGTAACATCTGCTGCCTTGGCCAGCAGGCCAAGAAGGACTTTCATACTGAAAGGTGAGCTAATTGTGGCTGAGGACGGGAGAAGGGAGTGTAATGTTAACAGGTACGAAAGGCTATTCAGAAACCTACACACAGGGGAGTTTTTTTTCTTCTTCTTTGAGAGCAGGTGCCCTGAGGGATTTCTTATCTTTCTTATGCCAGTGCAGAATTCTTATCTGCATTAGGAAATGCTCAAGGGCATTATGTTAAATCTCCAAGGAGTTATATTTGGAGTGTAAAGGAAATACTGGAACTGCTTTAAAACCTTGTTGTTCTCCATACAGATCTCTATGACTAACATTGCGAGTACCTTTGAAGCAGTTTTCAAGTTGTTTAAATGACTGCTTTAATGACACCACAGTGTGCTATAATTTTGAGGGATTTGGTCATACAAAAGACAGGGACACTTATTTGATGTCTGCTGTAACGGGGGGGATGGTATTCCCCTCAGTGTTGCAGTTACTGTAAGAGAATGCTTTACAGGGTCCACTGCTAGTCCCATTTTAATAAGTTTACTTTGGTTTGAAAAAAGTGAGAAGATTTTATGTTTAGTTACTCACTGGGGCTATTAATCCTCTAGAAGACAAGAGAAGAAGAGCTACGTCACACTGACTGGAAAAATGTGATTGGCAGCTGTGAAGCCTATTTTGTGGGCTATGATGCAGACTTTGGTTTATCTCAAATGCAAACCCCAGACCACAAGACAACGCTCTGTATGGGGAGCTTTGGTTTCTACCAAAAATATCACACAAACACCTAACAACTACAGCCGAATGTCATTGCAAGCGCTTGATGTTTTGACCGCAACATACTGTAATATAATTTTCTCCTTTATTGTTCGCTTTATTTTGCAAATTTTCAACAGGGTGGTAGTTTTGAAAGTCCTGGATGTTCCATTTGTCGATCAAAAAACCTGCCAAACATGATTTTCCTACTTTACTTTCCAAAATGTGTTATGCTCCTTTCTCCGAAGGGAGGAGCAATGATCAGAATCCACACTAATAAAGACACTTTCTGTTCATCTTCTGCTTTGTCCAAACTCTATGTCTCTGCATCCGCCTACACCCGTTCCCGTTCTCTGTCTGCGTAAACAAGTTAATCAGACTCAGAAGCCTGTGGGCTGTGAAACAAGCACCGGCCCTATGCTTGGCCCTCGCAGCCATCAATCATTTCATTTGGACTTCAGTGGAAAACCGAGCAAACACATACAAAAATCACACCCAGCTCTCAGCTCAGCTAGCTCGTCTCTCTGCTGAACTCAGCACCACAGAGCTGGCAGCAGCGCAGCCAGCAGCCATATAGACCAGACTCAAGGAATAAATTGACACTATTAGAGACTGAGTTAGACAGCGGCAACCGAATGCCTTCCCACCACAGACAACAAGACAGCAGGAGCAACATGAGCGGTCATGTCTAGCGTTTATATGGATAATTATCAAGCCTCTAATTGTGGGAAATCTGAACACCCTGGTCACCCTGTCCATCATATTTGTCATGATCTGAAAGGCAACAAAACATAGTTCAATAGTCCTTACAATCACTGTGGATTCATAGAAGTTGAGCCTTTGCATTTTCCTCTTTAGCCATATAATTTTTTTTTTACTGGAGTTAGCTATCACTCTGTCTTTGCATAGCTGTCATAACAATAATAGGCTACTAAACAGTCTCTGCAGGAATTCATGAATGAACATATATAACAAATAAACATTTCAGAAATCTTGCATTGGTTTCAAATCCCACTGATTTTTTCTGCAAAAAACTTTAATACTTAAAGAATGCATGCTATTCACCAGAGCTTGCCACATAAAAATAATCAAGAATGGAACCACTTTTAATTGCCAAAAGCCAAGTCTCAATCTCAAACAATCTCAAAAGCCAACTTTTAATTTTGGCAGAGGGACCTTTTCCTTGAACTTGTCTTCTCAGGCAGCTCTTAGTGGGACTATACCTGACCAGCTATAACTGCACAGGATAGTTGCTACATGGCAATGAACAGGTTGTTCTTGAGATCCTAAAGTTGTGTTCACACCACGAGTGGGGTTTCGCATTATTTGCATAAATTTGACCACTAGAGTATTCTTGCATTTTGTGTTTTGTTCCCCCCAAACAGCTAATGTACCAACTGCACAGATGTTAGCTGCCGGTAGCGAGTAACGCACACACCAAGTGGAGCATGTGGCGACTGTGCGTGTCTGTGTGTGTGTGTGTGTTTGACAGCTCAGACTCAAGGAACTCCACTTCTTTGTGTTATTTTCCTCCAGTTTCTCTCCTTTTCATCTGGTCTCTGTACATTTATAAAGTCACTTTCACTAAAGGGGTAACTTTTTCAACTGGCACAGATATGTCTTCCACTCAACTCGCATCACCCAAAGGGAGCGTGAGTTCCTGTCTACTTACATTGACTTTACACGCAACCGTGACAAACTCTAAAATTTGCTTTTAGATACCTAAAATGATTTTTATTTTCATTGGGACTGTACTTTATTCATTAACATTTTTCACTGCTGACTTGCAACTTTATTACATTTTATTACAAAATAATAACTCAGTTATTCAAATTTGTTTATTTCAGGGCGCAAAAATGGTACATAAACAAAATCTGTGACAGGGAGTTGGCGCCCTTTTCTTGCATCAACTGTAAATTAAGGATAGCTGGCTAATTTTATTCTGAAGGGAAACAAAAGTAGTTAACTGAAGTGGTGGCTGGTGAGTGTCAGTGGTGCCTGGAGTGTGCAGCCATTAAATATGGGATTTTACCCATTTACTGTTTATTCTATCCATTGTTTTATAGGGCTGTACAGTGGAACAGCTTTTCCCATACTGACAGGGAGAAGTTGTTTACTATGAAAGTGGTTTCATTTGCACAAAAAATCTAAATATAAAATTCAAATATGGCAAGTTGATACTTTCAATAGAGGGACATTTTCTCTGCAGCTTGCAAGAATTTGTTGACAAGCTAATTGCATTAGAGGCATAGAGGCGTAAAGGGGGTGACTATGAGATCCCTTGTCGCCTCTCCTGCTTTTTGTCCAGGCAACACCCTGTTTGACCTCATGTTTAGTCTTAGAAGGGGGTCATTACGGGCTTAAGCTGCAATGTAATGAAAATGTTGTGACAACAGCAAGGGGGTGAAGTAAAAACAGGCTTTAGCAGACAGCTGAGTCTCCACTCTGGGGACCAACAGGAGGGTTTAGAGGGAGGAAAATGATGGTTATCTGCACACCCTTGAGACATTGATATTAGGCTTGAGACTGGTGGATGGACTTGATGATAACCCTGAGCACTGCTGAGAGCCTGTTATAGTCCAGGGTGTTGTCAGGGAGGAGATCAAGCCAAGAGAGGAAGCTGCCTTAAAGGTCAGCATTAGGTTAAATATTTGTATGAAAATGGAAAATCGAGTGCGATGTGCTATCAAAACCGATACTGTCTCACCAGACGCAAAAATAATGCGAGCAGTGCAAGGAAATCTCTGGGGAAATTTAATTAATTTGGCAACAGCAGTAATTTAATCTAATGCAAAATGCTCTGCTGCCTCAAATAAAACTAAATTTAAGGATGGTAAGCATGCAGCTTGTTTTGAGTTACCAGGCGCTCTCCTCTTTTGACTGCATTCATCATAATTCCGTGCCTTGTTGTTTTTCCACCGTATGGTTGCTGGCAAGTTGGATGTGACAAAAATGAAGAGTAATGTGCTTTGTCCCAGCTACTTCATCCTTGTGCAGAGGCTGCTTTTGCCACCGCTTTTTTCATTTCATTTCTTTCTCTCTCTCTTTTTTTTTTTTTAACTGCTAGATCTCCTCCAAGCCAAAAGCACTTCCACATGCTGTACTAGAAATCCAAAGCTTGGTGCCAGAGTAAGAGTTAGCCTCAGTTTTGGACACCAGCCTGCTCTAACCTCTCTGTCTTGGAGCAGCTGCACCACCCTGTACTTTTCAGTGAGAAGAAACACCACAGGTATGCTGTACGCTGGCCGCTCTGCAGTACTACACACACACACCCAAAACAAACTTGCGTCAGTGCTGAAGAACATGACTGAAACTTACATCAGTAGGGAAACTTACTTAAGTCACCCTGAACAAATCATAGTTTGTATTATAAGTCTCTTTAATGACACATTGATTGTATGCTATTAAATTGCAATATAGAAATGATGCATAGGGAATGTCTGGTGCCTTTGGTGGCGATAAAGCAGTCAGCTTGTGTCTAAGTTTCGATCCCCAGACAGGGACTACAAAGTGGATAACAAGTTACTAAATCTGTTCAGAACTTTTTCTTGCAACTGTTCTTTTTATGTGATTAAAACTGAATAAACTGCTCTGGCACTGTTGCTAATTTTGCCCACAAAATTTCTGTTTATCATAGTCTGTCTTCATCAAACGTCTAGCTAATTATTCCAGCGAGTAATTTTTCAGTGCGCTTTTCCCACAATGAATCACAGTAAATCAATTTCTCCAGGCCTTATTTATTATTTTAACTACTAAAGTGAAACCACAAAGACGTGAGACTGACGGGCCTGGAGGTGAGCCGTGATGAGACGGACATGCTGGTTCATAATTTCTACATCCTAATAGTAACCTAGACCACTAAGTTGACAACCACAGTGACACACATGCATGCACATGAGCAACATACAGGTTGATACAACCACCACTTTGACTACCACCACCACAAAACAAGGCATGAAATACTGCCTCCCGACTACCAGCACATGAATCATGGCAGTATGACATTGTTCAGTGCCCGAGGCCATATTCTCAGCACCCCCTCTCCAATCTTTTCAGCCATCCCTCCACCTTGTCAGTCCCCCCCACTTTCCTCCTGTCTCATAAAATGGGCCAGTCTGCTTTACCAGAAGCAGACAGGGAGCCTGGAGGAGGGACAAAACTATTATCTCTCTCACAGCAGCAGCTCATGCAGGAGCTCCAACAACAGATAGGATTCTCAAACAAGCTGCTGTCCTCGCTCAGATTGCTGCCCAGCCTGTCCTTGCTTCGCCACTCTGTAACATGCCCCACTGTGGTGGTAGTTTTCAGACTTTTTCCTCCAGGGCTCTAACTTACCCAAACTGATTTTCTAGGCTACTGTGTGAGCATGTCTGACAAATATATACCCTGTTTTAGGCAAACAAAAATGTGTTTTCTTTAGACTACTGCAATGTGTGTTTTTTACTAAGACATATTTTGAGTTTTCTCAACTTAAATATTTGACTTCAATGAATGTTTAATGACACAATGAAAAATCTAGTCATTGTAACTTAAAATACTGAGTTGAATAGTTTTTTGCAGATTTAGTACAAATAATTTGGCTTGATTTGTTACTTCCAAAGTGAACTTGCCTGGATTAACAAAGCACAGTCTTAACAGCTCAGCTCCATATACCTACAGTACAACTAATATCCACTTTATTAAGTTAATCTAAAATGCACGTTAGAATTTCCTTTTAAACAGCCTCAGTTTGGCTTTTTTTTGGCCTTTCTCAATCTGCATTGAACAAGTCTAATCACTAGATCATGGCCAATTGGAAACTGGCGTACTGTGTCCTCCCATTTTTGGGAGTTTGGAGTTCCGAGTTCAATTTGCCAAGTTTAAACCTGTGTCCTAGGGATCAGGGAACTAATTTGTGATAATATTAAACTATTACGCTACTGTACCGGCAGCAGCAACAGCAGCATGTACTCTACTATTGGCACCGCACAGAAAGGCTTCCAGGATTCATTCTTTTTATGCCAAATTGTGACCCTGCCATCAGCAAACCACAACACAAACTGTGATGTGCTAGAGGACTCAGTTTTTTCCTACTCTCCAGTCATCCAGTTTTGGTGATCACATGCTCACTGTAGCTTCATCCTCTTATTGTTAGCTGACAGATGGCATGGTTTCCTCCTGCAGTCGCTTGTCTACTTCAAGGTTTGATGAGTTGTGTGTTTGGAGATGCACACCTGCCTATCAGTTTTGTACTGAGTTGTTATTTGCATATATTTAGCCTGGAAGAAATTGGAATAAATATTTCTATTTTAATCTGATGTCACTCATCAACAAGGTCTTTTAGCAGGAGGACTGATGTTAACTGGATTTTTTTTTATGTTACTGCACACCATTTTTGGTAAGAGGTTTCTTGGTAAGAAACTGTAATGTATATGCATATCAAACTACATTTAGATGAGTTTAATCCAGAGTTTGAACTGGAGCGGCTGATGTTTTATGACTCTTATATTGCGTGCATGCTTTATTTGTGTGATTGACTGTCTGGAAGAGCAATATGTTTATGTAAATCATGCAGAGACAAAAAAGAACAATGCATTTCTAATTATAGCCATAGGTTTTGATAAAATATTGGTAAGTTACTGCATAAATTCACAGCTAGCAGTGTTAAGGTGTCAAACTAAGTGCTTGTCAGATCGCGAAAAGTGTGTAAAATCCCCTCCTCCCACACTACTTTGATGTTGGATTTTATTCCAAAACTGGCAATCTGACAATCGCGCCCACTTCACAGAGTGATTGGCCAGGTGTGCAGATGTAAGATAACAATTCTTTCCCAGTACAAATAATATTAGACAAGTTGGCAAGCTAGCAAGGGTACAGAAAAGTAACCTGCTGACAGCTCCGGCTGTCCATGTGGGTCACGTGACCCTGACCTTGCGGTGTTTAGCAGTCTGCCAAGAGTCTGTTGTGACGATGAGAGTGTCCATTGTGACAGGTATTAACACTTTTACCTTTAGATGTGTTTGCACAGCACTGAATTCTAACTAGTTTGTTTAAAGCATACCAAACCATTTACAAGGCAGCTGTATTGCTGTGTTGTGATTGCATCTGCTGCAGCAGCCCTGTAGTTACTTCTACCTACCAGACAGACTTTTACTTTCTGCCCCATTACCCCCCATTAACTGCCTACACCCAGCAGAAGTGGGGGAGTCAGGGCTTGAGGTTGATCCAGGCCTGCTGGGATCCTCAACATGGTGTGATCAACAACAGAAAACTGTCGAAAGTATATGCCACAGAACTTTGGTTTGTCTGTTTTAATGGATGTAGTTTTAATATGAAACAAATCAGCGTTGTCTTATTTGTGGAAGCACAGGTGGTGAATGTGCAACAAATCCATCATCTTTCCGCTCTCAAGCCACCCAGCTGCCAATGAGAAAAAGTTCTCGGCAAGGCACTATCACATAAATAGGATGGCTTTTCCGGCAAGCTCCTAAGAATTGTAAACTAGATGTCTGGATTGTAATTTTCTTTTCACCGGAGAATCAATAGATTCTGCAGCGTTCCTGACTGAACCTGCTGAAGCGTGCTTCTCAGCCTAATGGACCCACAAGTTCCCATCTGTTAGTGAAAGAGATCTCAGCGGGTCCTCTCCCCTTGCCGTGTCCAAACACAGGATACTGAGCACAGACAAAAATGTGATGACTTTTATTGGGATTCCAAGAGAAGGCTGGAAAGGAAGTGCAGGACAAGCACATGGCCTTTAACCTTCGACTGTAAAGAACAGAAAAACACTTTTACAAGAAAAATGTTACAAGACGTTCTGTCACCACTTTGTTTTCTTTGTCGCGACCTTGTGTTTCCAATTCAAATACCTGTCATCACAACAGTTCGAGCTTTAGCTGCCATCCCTTTCCTTCTTGTCACATTTACTTCTTTTTCTGCCCACAAGACGCCAGGGTCCTGTATCAAGAGACAAGATTATTGGGTTAAGCAGGTCATCTTTGGCCATGACTTTTTTTATCAGAGTGACCTATGCTGCAGGGCTAACCTGCTCCAGAGCAAAATAAGATCAAATCAATCAAAACCAATCAGAGTAAAGATGAGTCCTCATAGCTTCCAGATCTTGACATGGACATTGATTTTATAATAAAGTAATAAAGAGCAGACATTTTTACAGATTAGGAGAATCACTTTGCTGACCATGATAATTATGTCAGAGATAAAGATAACCATGTGTCCATTCTGGGTTTGAGACAGGACTTATATCTGCTTATTATCAGCATACACTGCTAATTAGCTCAGTAAATTATGAATCCATCTTTTTAATTGAGAACTGACTGAAGGGCTTCTTGAACTTGTTAACGATGGAGAGGTCTGTATCAGTCCTACACGACGTTGATAGTGGACTCAGTGGACCCTGGGACTTTATAATGATATTGGTTAACCAGGACCGCCAATGTAAGGCTCAGTGAAGCCAAAGAGACTGACTATATTGTACTTGATTTGTTATACAGGCCCCAGTTTGTGCATTTGTTTTGACATCTTCTCAATCAAAAATCACCTTGCATGTATACCATCTCAGGTAATAGCACATTGCTGTCAGTATAATTTGACCTGTTACAACCTGTGATGCAACTGCGACATAATTCAGCCCTTTTGCATTTAAAGAGGGCCAGTCAGGGTATGATTATTTACACAGGAGGCACAAAACTGAACCTGTCCATCATCCACCAGGAAACCTCAGCAGTGAGGCGCTGCTTTATTTCAGGTGGGCCCCTTCAGACGATCTGTATCCATTCCTACAAAATTATTGCCCTAGAAAGCGACGTGGTAACTACCGGTCTGCAGCTTTGTAGAAGTTCTTTAAAGGTCTGCTGTGTTTATTTCCTTTTCCCCTTTGTCCATCACAGACAGGTCCACCTCCCTGCAACCATTCCCGATGCATTTTCCTCCGAGCTGCATTAAAACATCCCGCAATGGCACATTATGAAACGTGGCTTCTCAACAAGATGGAGTATACCTCGGTGATCAGACTAATGTGTTGTTGTCTGCTGCTCCCTCTCTCCTCTCGGTCTCCTCCCAAGTCTCTTCTCTGTCTAAATTATGAATGCCTTCTCCCGGAGAGCAATGGCTTTAACCAGAGTACGGGTATTTAACTGAACATTTAAAACATTAGCCAGATACTTGGAGCGTTATGCCATCACAGTGACAGAGGAGGATGGATTGAAGAAGGGAAACAGGAAAAGGGAGGCTGAGAGCAGAGACGGGGAGAGGGATTAGACATGGGAAATACGTTGCGGTCGCTCATAAAATGGTGAAAGCAGGAAAGAAAACATGTTCCCTCTGACCGCACAAAGCTTTGATGGCACTTGATGAACTCTTGTGTGTGGGTGTGGGACGGAGACAGAGACAGGGAGGGAGAAAGAGGTAGGCACCACAAGGGCTTTGGCCAACTTCATCACCCACATCGTTCAATCCAATGTGTTGTTTGGCGGCAGCTTTCATTCATCAGTCTGCTCTTAGCTGGGCTGACTAACACGACCCATCAACAGTAGTAGTCAGCAGGCAGACAATTTTTGCACTAATTGGCTGAAATTTTCTTTTCACTCTTTCCAGATTTCTATTAGCTGTCATTCAATATCAGAGCTCTCTGATATTCTTAGTGCCACTTTATTGCGGCAAATATAAAAAGTCACAGCTTCTTTAACCTCTGTAACCTGACGTATTACCAACATGGCGTATTTTGATTAATCAAAAGTGGGCACAACTTAGAAAACATTGAGTCTCTGGAGAACCATGGTGGAGCTGTAGAGGGCTGTATGCCTTGGACCCACATCTCCCTCACCTCCATGTTACATCAGGAGGTGTAATAAAATTCATAATTTATCCAACAACCAGGGGCTATTTGCCAACTGATATCAAAATACATACCTTCAATTAATGATATTGGTCTGCTACCTTTTTACGATCCAATGAAGTTGAATCTAGAAAGATGCAACACTCCAATCAGAGAAAGAAATCCTAGTCATCAAAAGTATTTTACAGCAAGGGAAGAGAAGAATTTTAATATAACTACAGAACATTAAACATGTTTTTTGACATGCAATTAAGGAGACAAAGGGAAGTTTGTAAATGTGTTTTATTTCACTGTATATTCAAAACTGCATTTATTGATTGCAAGCTGTAAACACAACATTCACATATTATCACCTTATTGGGATCCGTTGGGATTAGTTGATATGGTGAATTAATTAGCAATCAGTTTCCTGTTTACACATCCAGCAGACAGAGCAAGATTTTCATTTATTTGGAGTTGTGTTTCTGTCCACCTGATTAATCTTGAGTCCAATATTTACTCTGCTTTTAGCTCTGTTTTACTCTCTACCAGCTCCTTAGGCTCCTGAGCTGCTAAATGCTCCAATACATTCACCAGCTGGTCACAAACTTTAAGCAGGTAGCATCGAGTGAGTTTATCCAAATCTTTATACTGAAAACAACTGTCTGTTGCTGGTAGTGTTGATGAAAGCAGTGAGACTGAACCAGAATACAGTTCTTGCCAATAAAACCAAAGCAATAAACTGAAAGACACTAAAACTCTCCTGGGGGAAACTGGAGAGGTGAGTGATAATTCTCTGTGGGGTCAGTACTACAAGAAAGGCCTTAGTCATTTGATCCATTGTTTGTATAAAAGTATTGGTTGGTTCAGCTTAAAAAATATAGACATTCAAAATAAATACAGGATATGATGAGAATCAATGACAACCAAAAACTCCTTCACTCCCTTTTGTTCGCTGCTTCCACTTGAGGCCTCAGGCATGGCAGACCCCTCACCTCCGCTCTGTGATGTAATGAGACACAAAACCCAGTTTATTTGAACAAAGCTCTGCAAACAGGAAAACCTATGAATCAGCAAATAAGATAACTTGTCACAGATGTGCTGGTGGGCAGGTTTGATGGTCAATTAATTAGAGGCCATAAAAAGCCAGTTCCTGTAGGTTTTAGGGAGGAGGGGTCGTTGTTGTAATGGGATCAACCTCTCTATAGAGTTGGTCAAATTACTTGAATTTGGCTTGTTAATCTGATTTGGGTGTGTCTGGCTTTAGCATGAGTCTCCCGAACAACCTCTGCACTTATCACAACTACTGTAAAGAGCCAGCATAACTTTTCATTTTGTCTGAATCTCCTGTATCTACAGAAGGTAACCGATATTCCATTATTCCCCCATGACCTTTAAATTTGGAACTACCCCTCAAGTAAACACAGTAATCAGGTTTCCTGGCCCTCAGCTGAGCCTAATTGAAGATACTCAACTGAGAACTCAATTGTATAAGTGTGATTTAGTTAGTGCCTGGCCTAATTAAAGTCCTGGAAATGACCTCCAAAGTTCTGTGTGGCATTAATCAGCTAAGACACCTCATCAGCCACAAGAGGAAGGTCTGCAAGAGCCTGCACCCGCATGGCATTAAGACGGTGTGTGTGTGTATGTGTGCTGTGAGACTGATTTCCTGGTCTTTAACCCCCGGCACAGCTCTGACAGGATCAGCCACACTGTGGTCTATTGACAGCCCTAATCCTACCTCCGTGTTCAAACCTCCATCGCCTGCCACCATTCTGATACTGCACACGTTCCTCATTTCCCCCCGACATGTGGTCCACGCACAGGGACCGAAGTTGTTTTTAGAGTTACACCCCCATCATCCCCTCGCACTGGAGACCAAACTGGCTTTTGCTCACCTCCTGGCCACCCTCTGCAAACGTTTGCCTGGATCTGCAGAGGTAATGCATGCAAGTTTTGATTAAAGCGCTCCCTTATGTTTTTTGGCTCAGAGCTGCTCAACCATTAACGCCTGTGCCATGAACAAATGGATTGTATGGCGGTGCCAGGGCCCTGCCTCTCAGCCTGCTTTGACTCTCCTCCACCCAGTCACACATTCAAAACTGCACCTTTTAATGCCTCTTAATGTTCTTCTTGCCTTCCCTTGACCTCCATCTCCATATGTTCACTTTGACAACTTTTGAGATATTTAGCTGTTCTTTGGCCATTAGCTGATACTCAATGGCTTCAGGAAGAGCTTTGTTCTGAAATGTGTCCTCCATTTGAAAAGGTTCCAGCAAAATTAATTTAAATACCTTTGTAAGGATAAGGTTGGTGGGAAATGGTTGACAAAATATAACTTTCATTGGAGACTGTCCTCCCAAGAAGAACGACAACAATCAGTGCCACAAAATCGTATATGGCAAGTAGCAAGCTAGAGTGACAAGTCCACGATAGATTGGTCAACAAAACATTGGACTTCAACAAGGTAGGCCGGTTTGTTTCTCCATTTCCAACAGTCAACATTTAAAATAATGATCGTGGTGATCATTCCATATCGTGTTTATTATTGTTACCGTTTGTTTTGGTCTAATTTGTCGTTACTGTAAACTCAATCAGTTCCTAAACTTCTCCATATTAGCCCCATTTAGCAAGAACACAGTAAGATTCTGATATATATTTTATAAACTATGTTTTATAATAATGAGGTTATTATTATTATTTTATGTTTTTGCATCATCGTCCCTCAAATTTTCTTAGAAGATGTGACTGAGGCTTGCTCAACTGTGATTGGAGCGCATTCCAAAAAGAGGCGGGGCTTATGAACATCTTACTGCGAGACCACAGAAGAAGAAAACAGGAGGGTTTATCTCCACTTCCTGTTACTTTCTGCTGTTTCCAAGGTTCATCATTAGAAGGTCGGTCAGCTCAGTTTATGGGAATTATTAAGGTTCAAATCCCCTCTGCTCCACACTGTCACACCAAACTCCATTCATCGAAGGTCCCCTAACCTAGTCACTGTAACCAAACCACATTGTTTCCCTAAACAAGACCAAGACAAGTAATTTCTTGCCTAAACTTACCCACAGTGGTGTAGCATCAAAAAACAGATGTATTTTTAAATAGGAATTTGCACAATTTTGTAAGACAGTGACAAGCGATGTTGTCCATCTGTTGCGTTCTAGAGGCATGGACAAACAACGTGTTTTGTTGTTTAATTTGGAGGACATTATAGAATACATTTCGAGTGAAAGGACTGTATGAAAATGTGTGACTATTGTTTCTTTTGCTGAAGGGACGTTGGTCTGTTTGGGAGCACAAGGGAGGCTCTTTTATTTTCTCCATGCCGAGGATTTATATTTTATCTCGTCTTTTTAGAATTTACTGTAAAAACAAGACTGAATAGATACATCAAATAGTTACGTCAAAAACATGCCTTTTGTGTGCACCATGGTCCATAGACAATATAATTCAGCACAACTGAACTCGTCCTTTCTGATGGGTGAAGCAAAATTATCACAGTGAATAACATATTAAACAAGTCTGAGAAAGAGTGTATTGCTTTTGTTTCAAAAAAGAGTCAAACATACGATTCAGCAACCCCTGCCCACCCCAGTACTATTCATGCAATCCCTAAACTGTAGAGATTTGTTAAAGGAATCAACATACAGCATTTTCAAATTAAAATATTTAGTAACATGTTGTGCTTTGTATTCCCGACCAATTTGGTTCCTGACACACCTCACAAACACAGTCTGTCAACAGTTAAACCCAGAGAGGTCTGTCTTTCTACCTTCCAGAATCTCCTTTGTGCCCTGGTGCTTAGTGCAGTCGTTTTGTCTTATCACATTTTCACACAGTCCCCTCTGCAGCTTTGACAATTTTGAAATGCTGCTTTTGTTCAAAGTGCTTGAAGAGAGAGAATGAGAGGAACGAGGCCTCAGAGAATCGCAGTACCATCAGCGTTAATGCAGGCGCTCTCCATCTGCTGTAGAGGCTGAGGGTGCATGCCAAGGAGACACTGGGCACCGTACAAGTTAACCACTGCACTGAGAGTCACATATAGCTGTGTGTATGTAAGCGTGCACATGCATGTCATGTATTCTGTACTTGATAAGAGCTTACACAACTGCTCTGCTTAGTGGAATCACGTTCAGCTTTTCCAAAAGAGACCAAATCATAGGCGGGAAGTCATCAGCTTAAACCTACCAGTCAGTGCCTCATGGTTTATAGCGCCGTTCCCATCCAGTTAAGTATACGCATGCAGCTGCAGTCAACAACGACTGAAGTACACTTCACTGGTTTTGGTTTTCCTCCAAGCAGTCTCCTGTTTTCTACATGTCCGTCCTGCCGAGCTTTCCAGTTTCTGCATAACTGGTGCCATGCATTGCTCCTTTGGTGTTTGAGATTTAGTAAAAGTGAGAGGAGCTAGATTGATGGGTTTGATTTGTGATTTTATTGGCAGTGTTTCTGTTAGCTAAGGGAATAGAAGGAGGAAGACAAAGCAAAAAAAGTGAAGAGAAAGAGTGTGGGAGTGGAGACGATAAAGAGTGGGCGAGGAAAAGGAGCATTAAATCACCAAAGGTCTTCTTACACTACCTTAACAGGATTTCTTTGATTTCTTTTTATTGCTTTCATGCATGACACAGATTCATAAAGAGGGCGCTGCTAATATCTTATGTCATAGGAGACATGGAAAAACTGTGGAGCAAAGTGTTTCCACAGCTGGCCTCATGCTGGGGCTCGACGAGGTGGATTGTGGCCACACCACAGGATCCACGATCAGTCATTAACTACATGTGCCAATCATACATTTAGCTTCCTCCTCTGTGTCAATCATGGATTTGATCTCCTGCCCTCATTCCTATCTTTTTCTTTTTTAACATAAACCTGCAAGCAGCCCAGATCTTGCCTATGTCTAACTCTCTTAGAAAATAGTGGAGAAGATGTTTTAGAGTAGTTCTTTAAAACCAATCTCACCCGCGACGCAAGGCCTTGCAACATAAATATACACCCCCTATTTAGCATTTATTATCAATATATAAATCAACATATTATTAAAAAGAGACTGTAATGGAATTGTAAGCAGATATTAGGACATTTTTATGTGTTTATTAATGTATTTGTCAACAATTTAAACTTTTCCTATGAAGAAAGACAGTTAATGAATGATCAACACTGTATAATATACAATATGCATGTTGTATAAGTAGCAATGATATTATGATTACACACTTGAACAAGGCCTTACAGTGTCTTATAAAACTTTTAAGAACTAATTATACACATATTTACTCACATATAAATTGGGTTTGAAAATGTGTTCAGCTGCTTAATGAAAGACAAAGTATTAATGACTATATAAATAGTTGATTAATAAAATAAACATAATTAATAGAAGAAATTAATACTTCATATTTATATTGAGACATTACATCTGTTTTATTATGTCAATCCTTCACTAAGTGCTTACACAGCAGTTATTAGTTCTTAATTAAATATGACCTATCCATCACTTTACTTTGCACCAAATGTATGAAAATTGTCATTGGTTGCTACAAACTGTTCACCAGAATGCATAATCGCCTTTATTATCTGCTTTTTAAAATTATATCACTTCTTCTATAGCAGAAGAAATACCAGCGATATCATCGACAATAAAATACACAAGGCTTTAATTGTAGTGGTAAAAAGAAAGTGCTGAGTGTAGCACAAGCTTAATGTTAAACACCACATTAGCTTTTGGGACCAAACTTGTATAAAACAGAGGCAGCCGTGTGCATTAATATTTATGAGTCAGCACTAAAGACTCTTTATCTCTTGTCTAAGTATTTACAAAGTTCTGTTATTGATTGTGAGCAGAGTGCTCTCTGCAGAGCCTGGAGTGGAGAAGTTATAGTGACTGGTTCAGACCTGAAAGGTCACTGTTGACAAATTAGTCTGTTGATGGGTCAGTGAGAGGGGTCGTGAGCCCGCAGGAAGAGGTCAGGGGTCAAGTTTGTGCAAACACATACTCACGGTGTTGCAGCTACTGTCAGGAGCTGAGAAAAAAGGAACTGTTGTAGTGTCTTTTCTCTATGGACTTTCCTTTACAGCATGCTTTAAAAGGGACGACATAGCAATTATATTAACATATGTTAATACTATATTTATATAGCCTAATGTATTTTCTTTTACTTTATTTGCAGTCCCTACAGTTTTAGTCATTAATGTGTCGCATATTTGTCAGGCTAAGTAATAAACTAATGACATTCCCATCAGCCTCAGTTGTACTTGTAATTAGCAGACAATAGCATGCTGGGGTGTGAAGTGCATTCATATAGGCTAGCACTTTTCTACCTTAAAGGTTATACATGATGAGATTTAAAACATGACTATAGCGGTAAACAACTGTTCTCTGTGTAAAAATAAAATGTAATAAGGGTATCCAGAGCTGAGAATGACGGGAATATCGCAACCTCTCTCTGGTTTGTTTTCTGCCCCATTGGCAGCAAAGTAGAGCGACTGAAACTGCTGTTTCCCTCATCTGCCTCTGTGAATTAAGGATTTATTTCGACCAAACCAGAGTTGGTGATTGTGGGAAAACGAAATAAGTATGGTTCTAATGAGTTTTATTATGACAATGTTACAGTCATATGCCAGGTAAAATGAGTTACTATTTTTGTCAAGTCTTCTCGCATGGGATAGCGATATTACGACTGTTTCTGGTTAAACAAAAGGTCTTTTGCTGTAGGAATCCTTTCCATAATGTTGTCAGACACATAATAAAAATCTGAGCCAGTCAGTGGCAAAAACAAGCACTTTTAGTGGACGTACTTCTGTTAGCTTATGCTGTAGCCAGTGCATCCCTTTGCATTCATATTTTCATATCTAACTCTGTGAATTAAGGGTTTATTTTGACCAAACCAGCGTTGGTGAAAGTCACTTATGGTGAGTTTTATTTAGTTTCCGTGCCGTTGTTTTCATCTGAAGTGTGCTATCCAGTGACAAGTGAATATCATATATAACCTTTAACTGACAAAGGACTTTAATTGAGAGCCTGTTTGGATGCTTACATTTGCACTCTATAGCTTTAACCATTCATTCATTCTCTTCTTCATTATCATTGAACAACATCCTCTAGCTCGACTATCCTATTCCTGAATATAAAGTGTTGTAAGTCTGTGCTTGTCTTATTTTGTGAGTTTGTAGTACAGTGTGTAAATTGGGTTGTGCAAAAGAGAAAGCGGCTTAAATCTACCATGCAAGCAGGCAGTGTGCAGATATTTTCTATCGCTCCATTACCTCCCTATTGATTGAAGGGCTGGATTTGATGTGTTAATCCGCTCTCCCCAGTGAAAGATTCCTGTCTTTCGAGACACTAAACACACACACACACACACACACACACACACACACACACACACATACACTCTCTCTCTCTCTCTCTCTCTCTTGCTTAGACTGAAAAAAAGTAATCAGCTGAGAATTCTACAAGGCTCCTCATTCACCTCGCAGTCTTCTGAAAGCCTTTGATCAAGAAGTGCTTAGGTTTCACATAAACGGTTGGATACCTTTCAGAGACCATGCTAAGCACACAGCTACTTGGGGGATTTAGCCTACTTTAATGCCTGTTTTCAGAGCTTCTCTGTGGCATTTGAGCCAACACGTTAGCTGAGGTGCATGGCGAGTTAAGAACTGCCACACAAGTAGATATCGCAAAGGCCAACTAATGCACGATGGTCATGAAATACTGGCTAAACCAAAAGGCTCTTCTTTGTTGTTCGACAACACAGCAGAGTGCCTTCAAGTCCTTGGGGATACCAAACCTTCGTTTGTCAGCTCTTCTTAATGTTATGGCTCTTTGCTGGAAATCATGTGGAAAGCTGTGTTGTGAAACTGAATGAATAATCACTAAATAACACAAATGTGACCAATACAATGTGAAATATTTCCTCTATTTCCTAAAAAGTATAATAGTATCATTAATTAAATTAAGCAGCTTGCAGGTATCACACATTTTAGTCCATAAAAAGGACATCAGTGGATTTAGTAGCAAATATTAAAACCTCTACATCTTATTTATTTGTTTCTGTCCCATTGTTTTAGTTTATCCATCTGTACAGTTGAAAAGCTCGATAAATTAAGTGGCAACAACTTGTATGTCCTATGACAAAAACGCCTCATTTCCAGTAACGGTGTCCCATTTGTGTGCCATCTTACTGACAGACGAGACATCTTTGTTTGGAAACACTCTCCGACTCTTCCAAGTCCTGAGACACTGCGAGTGAAATGAACCATTTTGAAATCCTATCAAATAAACATGTTTGTAATTTTGTCGCCATGCACATGTACTGTATACTGTGTGTGTCTGTTTGTCTCATAAATGTATGAGACATCCCTGTTGGATGTCTGAAATAAGACGTCTTGTTGTTTCTGTCTGGAACTCTTTGTGTTAGTCTCCCGGCCATTTACTCACATGTTCCTGAATGTATGCTGTGTGTCTCTGTAATGTGTTGACATCCCATAGATAATGCAGGTGCAAGAGGCTTCCTATAATTAAAATACATTTTCAGTACACATATTATAGGGCAAGGTTGCCTGTAGCGTTCTTTTCCAAACCACAGTATGCCTGAGCACAAACCTACACCTCCTGTTTCTGTTGACATACAGCACTTTGGCCTTTTTTTCCTGATTCATTGTTCATTCATTGATAGAGGGAATCCCTGCCCTTACAGGAAGACAGTGTCAGACTTACCTCCTGGCCAAATCCACAGGTTCCACATTTTCCAGTGGCCAGCCCAGTATTGACAAAAAAAGCAACACTCACATGAGAGCACTGCCGCCCCCATGAATCAAAGCGCAGAGCAGCGAAAGGTTAAAAGCTCCTGGGGCCTGCAGACACATTTTTCAGGGGGGCGGGTAATAGGATCAGGGCTTCCATAACTCCCCAGAACAGCCAATCCTCCCTCGTTTCTGCCCGTTTAGCCTTCAAAGAGAAAGTTTGTGTGTCTGTGACGGCTGGTCAGGGGGTTAAGAGGAAAGTGCATTTTTTTGGTCACAAACTCAATTTCCTTGGTGAGCTGAAGAGGCCATGCTTTAAAACCCAGAGCATAAAGCCTGTTTAATTTGTCCCACATACAGTATTCTCCTGAACCTCTCACTCTGGTATCAGGCAGACAAAGTCCTGCTTGAATGAGCTGAGGAACCAGCAGCAAAAGAATGTCTGTCCAGCTTTTTTTCTCCAAGTCTTGACCCTATGTAACTATAATAAGGACACATTCTGTATTCTTTCATTCTTATGTGACACCATGTCTTTATGTTGTTATCTTAATCTGGAAAATTTGTCAGCAAAGGAAATGAGGCCAAAACAATGAACCCTGTTTCTTATTATTAGCAGCAGTCATGTTTCCATATGTTATTTTATATGACAGCACTTAACAGTTCCCATACATGCTGTGTTTTAGGGTATGCCATAATCTGTATGTAATATAAGTCAGAAGAGGGAACCAAAAAAGCACAAGAACAAACAAAAACCACTGACTAAAATATTAATCCTAATCTTTATCGTCTACACATGCCAAAAATGTGCAATTGGCTTAAATTGGATTGAAACACATCATAGAATAAAAAATGCTCAGTGCAGACGACAATAACGGACTTGGTTCCAGTGTAAATGGTGTAATCAAAGTCATTACATTTGGTATAAAATACTTTTTGTAAATGTTCTTGGTTGCTGCAGCAGCTCTGTAGCGTCTCCCCAAGGGCAGTCTAACACAGCACCATCCAAGGCACATCAGCATTTATAACGGCAAAATGGAATCTCAGCAGTCAGTGGATTTGCTCATGCAGATAAAATAATGGAGTTGAACTTTGGTGAAGTTTGACATGCAGATTTACACCTCTGACCAATAGCGAGCCATCTTTAACCATGCTGACCTTTGAGGGAATATAAAGCCAAACAGTCCAAAGTGAGCTATCACATTAGCTGAGTCGCACCATCCACTTTTAGGCCACCAGAACTCCTCTGTCAGCATATAAAGTGCCTGACAAAAGACTCATGTAAAAGTAAGATAAAAAAAAGAGCATGGGCAGGGGGAGATTAAAGTATAGAAAAAAGGTAAAAGAAAAACAGGTATGTCTCTGTATATCTCTGTCTGAAAGTCTAAAACCTTAGGGGGAATCCACTTTCTGGTTGTGGAGTGGTGTTACTTGAATCTCTGAGCACCTTTCTTTCTTTCTACAACCTTACCTTTCGTCTCTAACTATCAGCGGTATAAAAAACACTGTAACTGTTCAAGGAATTCTTCTGTGAAATCCACGTGTTTGTCTTCTCTCCAAGAGCCTAGCTTAGCATTAACGCTGGACGCAGGGGGAAACAGTAAGCCTGACTAGCCTGGTTGTCCAAAGAGAAAACAGCTTCACCTGTACCAGCAGCTAGGTGTCAATTGGTGATTTTTGGTGCTTTCCGTGTCTATTTATCAGGTATGACTTGGTCATATGACATTTTAGATTAGCAGTTTTCGGCTTCAATTACTTTGCTCTGGCTTTTTTTTTTAAAGTTTAAACTGGATATTTGCTCTTTCTTGGATTTTGGAGTTGGATTTTCCCAAGGCCTCTGATGAGGATCTATTTTATCTGTAGTTATTTTAAATATACCCCCTGCACAAGGCTTTGGCACTGTGGTAATCTAGGCTAAAAGTAACACTGCTTACCTGCACTCCCTTTGGATCACATCTCTACAATGTGATCAATTATCACCATGCCTCTGAAGCTGCATGCTTGAGTGCCTGAACTGCTCGTCTCATGACTGGGGCGAATACATTTTAGCCGTCATCACTTGAGCGAGGACACTGTCTCTGATAATTAAAAGAGCTCCATTGTCATGCAGCTGAACTGCTGTTCCGATGCATGCAGAGCTGAGATCAGATGACGATGACAGGGCGAGTGTGGAGTGGAGCCCGGGAGTAAGTGACGAGGGGGCAGGGTCCCTGAGGGTGACCTCGGCCAGGCTTCGCTCACCAGCTGCTGCCTGAAACAGGACACCCGAGCCCCTCTGCTGCCATCCACCTGGATCGCTTACCTGACACACATATAGACTGCGCTACATACACACACAGATACAGATGCAAATGCCAACAGTATCCCTTTCTTACCCTTACTGTACAGTACAGTCATGCACACATTGCTCTCTTTTAGCGAACATAAATGGCTGTGGAAACTCAATGCAGTCTCATTTGAGGACAAATGTTATGGAGTTTAAAGTAGGGGATTAGGCTGCCTTTGAGGTGGTTTTTAGGGGCCTTGTTTGATTGTGATTTCTCGCAATTTGGAAAGTCCAATGCTCTATTCAAAGCACTCCTTCTCATTTAGTTAGTTGTTGGCCTGAGGACAGCTACATGTGCCATGTGCGACCTCTATGATCTACCCTCTCTAATCTCTGCCAAATAGAGTAGGTTTCAACTTAAAATATTAAAAATGGCTAGCAATATGACTTCTTTAATACAGCAAGTTTAGCTAATATCGTCTGTTTACTTGCCGAGTCTGGATAACAAACTTTGAAGCTGATGTTGCTCCAAGTCCGTCCCAAAGATAGCATAAAAGACGACAACCCTCACCGGCTTCCCACTACTGAATACGGCCAATTGTTTGCTGGAATGCACATCCAAATTAAAGGCAGCACTACAGGGACTCAAACCCTGTGTCTCTGATATAATGGACACAAACCAATTTAACTTTTGCAATTTTATATGATTCATAAGACCCCAATTATGTACCTGTGTTATTTTTTGCGTTATTCTTTGTCTATAACTCGTTGTTGTGCAACCAGGATACGCTTGAAAAATACCTTTTTAATCTCACTGAGGTTTTCCTTGTTAAATAAAGGTTAAATACCGTGTGCCAGCATGACCACAAAGCATGCTGAGAAAAGAGCTCCGTGTTAGGATATGTCCACAAAGTTTATGGCTGTTTTTTAAAGGCCAGGCAGCATTATGGGCAGCAATACATCACACTCAAACATACCTTACAGCAGTCAGTGTGTGGCGAAATACTTGACAGCACGTGTAAATGATCCTCCGTACAACCTGATTACTGTGGCATCCCCAGAAACAAATCCATCACCTGATTACGCCCAAACCTCTTTAGCAACACTCTCCTTCAAAAACAAAGTAACAAACTGCCATACCTGTCATATTTATGAGTGCAAGGGCCTCTGTTTGTAGCAGCCAGAGCTCATACATACTTCACACAATGACCCCTACGGCACTCTCATTTGTCAGAGCAAGACAAAGCTTAACTAAACGGCAGGGTGAGGGAATAGAGAAACCCCCCAAGTTAGGTGGAATGACAGAATAGGGAGTGATGCAAGATAAACACACACAGTGTTATATGTCATATGGTGCGTAGTATTAACAACCCCACTCCCAAAACAGGTTGAAAGGCAACAGACTAAATCGAATTCACTTGACCAAAGGGACAAATTTGCCTCATTCACTGCAGGGAAGACTAACAGCTCAGATTTCCCAATCACCTGCTTTCTATCTGTACATCAATCCCAAGTGTGCTGTGGGCCTGCTCCACCAAAATATACATTCAGAGAGGTAATATTGAATCTGTCTGTAACACCTCATACGGCTCTCCTCCAGGCTAGTTCTTCATGTTGGCTCCTTCCAACACTTTGCTCCTCCACAGCCATAGCCTTGGGTGATAAATAATTACTCGGCGGAGCGTTGACTTTTCTTCTGTGGTGTTTGCATGCTGTCCCTTCACTCAGCACCGTGGCACTCCGACAGTGTCAATTATTAACAAGCTGCTTTTTTTTTTTTGCCTCAGTGTGTATTCCCACTGTGTTTTGAACTTTGTGTTGTTTCTTGACTCAAAGTGAGCCAAGGTGTAAAGAGGTTAGTGAGTTTTTCAGCAATAATGCAGCCTGTGTGTGTGTGTGTGTGTGTGTGTGTGTTTGCGTGTGTGTGCGTGTGTTTGCGTGTGTGTGAGGACCTCTGAGCATGATGGGCCAACGTCTGTAATGAGTGGGAGGTAAACAGGGGCAGGTTCTCATTTATTCATAAGGCAAACAGAGACTGCTCAGTGAATGGGAATAAGTGTGTGATGATTTATTTAGAGCTATTTGTTTCAGGCCACACAGGCTAATTTCCCCTAAAACAACTAGTACTCTTTCGGCAACTCTGTGTTGACATACACGTCTGTATGTCTGTCGGGTTATACTCTGACAAACAAACAGAGCTATTTGTACCATCTCACTCTTGCTGCTATATTTAAATGCTGATGTACAAAGTTCTGAGGTAAAATTATTGAAAAATAAAGAAAAAGGAAAAAAATACATGTGGTATCCCGGTTATGAGCCTAATGATTATATTATGTTCACCTGGAACAACTAGTTACCAGTTTATTTGTCTCCCTGTCTCTCCCTCCCGATTCAGTTACATCAGCAGTTTAGGACCTACACTCTGGTGTCTGACCACCCAGAAACAGTGCTTCATTTATCACTCTACATTCGATTTGGCTTCTCTATCTGATCAACAATGATTAAATATGAGGGTTGAATTTATTTTGCCTAAATCATAGTTACAACATTTATTATTAGTTCTGTTTTAATAACCTCTATGGGACATAAATGTTGGAGTCATTTCTTTCCTTTCACCAATTTATTAAGTTGTATTAAGTTCATGAAAAAGTTCATGCCCATTTTCCAATTGCTCATTGTGTCAGACCAACAGCCCCGAAGAGAAAGATATTAAAGTAATAGACGTTTCTGGAAATGCATTATTACGCGCTTTTTCTCCCCAAAACCACAAATTGTTGCTAAAATGACAATTTGTGGTTTTGGGGGGAGTTATGTGCTGTAACTATTACTTGACATACAACAGTTTATCTGTCTGCACAGTAGTTCTGTGCAGTGTCTGCTGGTTTCCTGGAAACCTCACTGTGAAGAAGACTCATTGAAGTCACTATGGCTGCTCTTTGCTAAGAAATAGCTACAGCGTGTAACTCTTGCGTAAAAGCACAAATTGTTTTTGTTTTGTTTTTACATTTCTGTTTGTGTAAGGAATTTACCAAAAAGACAGGCCTACACCATGTTTATTAGTGAGAGCTCTTTGTAGATGGATTTTTGAACATTAAAGAGGGCCAGGCTAGCTATTGCTGCCCTTTTCCGCCCTTTATGCTAAGGTACGCTTATTTGCCCTCTGGCTGTAGCTTTATATTTAGCATTTATCTTCTTGTGTAACACTCAACAAGAAAACAAATAAACATATTTCCCCAAAATGTTCCTTTAATTTGTGAGCTTTAGGTGTCGCCCCGCCCCCCCTATTTCCACTCTTTATGCTAAGCTAAGCTAATTGCCTCCTGGCTCTAGCCTCAGACTTAATGCACAGATACAAGAGTAGTATCGATCTTCTCGTCTGACTCTTTGCAAGGACAGGAATGTGTATTTTTCAGAATCTTGAACTATTCCTTTAATTTAATGATACAAAACAGAGAAAAACAGCAAAAATGCCCTCTGTGATGGTGTGACTAAAAGGTTCCAGGGCTGAGTGTCAGGGCTGACAGAGCCTTCCACTAACAGGGCTAAACTTCTCCTCCCTTGAGGACGTTTGGTCTCTACCCCGAAGACGATCTGGCCGTCTTGTTTAGAGTTCTGTCACCCTGCTTTTCATCCAGGAGAAGGAAAATTTGAGCTTAACATGAACACATCTTTAATCATGTGTCAGGATCAATTATCACCCTTTTGAAATGCAGCAGCTCTTTTGAAGGAGGTTCTCTTAAGGAGAGATGCGTGAAAAGTTCGAAGTCAAAACACACATGTCTGGAAAGAGTCCTGCTCCCAGACAATCTTAATTGCCAATTTGGTGTGTTGTCTGCTGTACTCCGGGCACAGAAGTGACAGTTCAAAGAGCAGTCCCTCGCTTTATTACTAGCATGCAAAACCGTTGGTAAAATGCCTTTTCATCACGAACAAACAATTGGTCATTTTCATGAGAATGTCTTTAAACATAAAACCAATAATTTTGCTGCAGCATGGCTAAACATTTCTTTTTTTTCCCCACATTTTTTGCAGGCCACATTCTCTCTGTTATGTCAAAATGAGGAAAATCCACAGTGTGGTTTCAAGATAAAATATAGAAATAAAAACTATATGAATCCTCCGCAGAGAATAAGAAAGCCTCTCGTTCCCCATTTGTATCAGTATAACAAGTCAAACCAGAATTGTTGATGGGTAATGCATGCTATACTGTATGCTTAATGTAAATGCATATGTTAAGGTCTGGAGACTGAGTATGAAACACAGGTATCTTGGTTACATCTGGCCATACAGTGCACCAGATAACACTCAAAATTCTGCTTTGAAGTTTGAAGATCTCTCTTTAAGATACAAAGTTCACGATAGATAAAGCAAACTTGGAATTGAAAGTGCGACTCAGTCATCCCCTCGGCTGTTTTGATTAAGGCTGTATGTGGAGCGTGCCTGCCGGAGATATTTGCTCAGACTTGGCCAGGGATTAAGGGCTTCTCTTCTGGGATCCAGAGAAAACAGAGGTCTGAGCCCCTCTATGTCCCACCACGGGGCACAAGTGGGTGACATAGTTCGTGTGTGGATCCCATTGGGTCAGCGAGTGTGTGTGCGAGTGATTTTGTAGTTATGTGACACTGCCACGTCTGCATGTATGTATGTAATTGTCTGTGCGCTTGGAGGAAGAAGCACAGAGATTCTGGGTGAACGCGAATGCTCTCACTGCTGCCGTCTTCTTCAAAGCGATCTCTCTGATCCCTTCACTTCATGATTTTGCATGGCCTATATGATGCTCAGGGCACTTCACATGCTAGCATACACACACACACACACACACACACACACACACACACACACGCTCAGATCCTTGTTTTTCTGAAGCGCTGGCGGTTGTTATCGTACAGCCCACCCATCTTTCGCAGCGCTTCTGTAACGCCTGTGTGTGCAAAAACAGGCTCATAGTTGCGTGTATGGAGAGGGGGGTCCGGATGAGTGGAGGTTTTGGTGGCTTAGTTCGAGTTAAAGCAGGGTGGGTGTGAGCTAATTGTGCGCAGGTGACTCCACACAGGTGCTCCTGCATCTACACACACGTGTTTGTGAGGGAGAGTGATGCCATATTGATGGAGTGAGTAAAAGAAGCATAAAAGGGGGAAATATAAGAAGAAAGAAAAAAGCAGATCAGAGACCTTTTGCAAGGCTACCAGAAATGCCTGTCTTTCTGCAGCAGCTCGCCCCACCCTAAAAAAAGAAACCCACCACATGTGGTCAGCTGTTTTTCAATACACAGACTTTAAGTTCTCCCCAGGTCCGTGCCACTGATATTGAGCTGAATGCTCTCTGACAGGGGTGGTCTGTACGCCGTCCCGCAGCAGATGTTGTCATTCCATTTTCTCTTTCATAGTTAGCCGTTCTTCAGAGAACTGAGCGGGAGGATGAAAACTGTCTCTGTCTATTACTGTGAGGAACCGTCACTGGAGAGCCACTCAGGAAGGAATAACAAGCAAATTGAACAAGTCAACAAATGGACATCAGCCTCCCCTTCCCTCTGCCCCCGCGTCTCCGTGCAGGTTGTTAAAGTCACAACATCTCAGCACGCGGACGATCAGCATGAATAAGCTCCAGATATTTGTAGACTTTCAACAGGTCTTCCTCCTCTCATCGTGGTACATCTGCTGAGTGCTTGTCAGCAGTTTTTCAAATCAGTCAGCAGACTGCGAGGAGGAGGAGGCCAGGAGATTCCTTCAATAAAGAAAAGCACACAGGTGCAGCAGAGGAGGAGAGAAGAGATGGAGATGGGGTGTTTGGGGAGTAGAGACAGAAAAGGCATGAAGAAAGACAGACAGCTTGTCCCTTCAGGCACCTGCTGTAATGGTATGCTGTATATACATCATTAGAATAAGACTGCAGTTGTTCTGTACAGTGACAAGCATTTTTGTTGTTTCAGGCTTCCAGTGTTCGTATAAATCCATCATCAGGAAGAGGTGGAGGAGAGACATGCCTGATAATTGCTCAGTAGCATCAGTCAGACCTATAGTAAACAGCGATTGTTTGTCAGGTTAATCATCAACATTTACTGTACATACCTATGTATCAGCACGTAGACCGTCAACCTCTTCAGTTCTTCAGAAGCAGTTCAAGTATTTGAGAAGGGTTTTTATCTATTAATGGAAAATCTGCCCTTAAAACTAGGCAGCGATATCTGGATTAAGCATGATTTTAACCTCAAATAAGTTACCCCTGAACATTTTAGATTCAGGATGCATGTCTGCCAGATCGGCTGCCATTTAATGTTCAGTTTTAGGCTTGATTAACCCAATTTCTGTCACATCGGAAATGTTGGTTTTCTTGTTTGAGCAGATCCACGATCCGATTCCCTAAGTGGCGTATATTGTGGTTTCTCTTTTTATGTCTGCATTTTGAGGAAAAATGTTATTTGAATAAAAAAATGCACAAAACTTAGCAGGAGGTTTGTGTTTCTGTGCAGACACCCATGTCGTGAGTGGTTGTTCCAACCATACAGTGTGAGCATTAAGTCAGATGTTCTGCGTATCTGAATATTTGCTTTGCCTGTTCATTTCAGAATTGTCGTAAGTTGTGCATCACATTCTTTCACGTTAAATTATACATATTAGCTTGGAGTAACTGCAGTTAACCCATTTCCCACGAATGCTATTCCAACTTTTTTAATATTTGTCCCACAAAAAGCTTGTACCTCTGAGTCTTCAAGGAGCCAGAATAAAGCTTCCAGATTGCAAGCATCTTTTAAAATCCTCCTTTACTCTCTGCCCTGGAGGCTGGACGGAGATAAGCAGAGACAGTATGTGAAGGTGTAACAGTGGATATAGGAAAAGGAGCAAGGGAGTGCTCTTATGATTCTGCAGGAAGCCAAGCTTGTTAGATGCGTGATCAGCACTCTAATGACCTTAATATGCTCTCCTTAACATTATGGATATGGTTTGGTATCCTATTACACTGTATGCATATTAAAAATATATATATATATAAAGGCCAATGTAAATAAAATATTTACATATAACATCTTTTATTCAAGGAGTGCTTTAAAAATCCCAACAACTTTAAGAAAACAACAGTCAGAACAGCACAATTAGATTGGTAACATAACCCCCCACCCCCCCACTCCCCAAAAAACCTACAGTATATTAGGTTCGTTTCTGATGCTCACACCAAAAAACACTGTTGATTTTGTGTCTTTTGAGGCACATCTGCTTTCAGAAAGTGGCTCACAATACAAGCAGACAGAAATTAGGAACACAACTCAGCCATTGTTCTCGTGCTCCCTGGGTTTAAAAAGACTTCCACACACACATCGCCTGGAGGCAAGGAAGGCCAGTGACATCAAGTGTATTCAATTCACAAGGAGGCATGTTGAGGAAATTTGAGTCACAGTTTGGGAAGGCCCTTTGGAGGTATTTTCCCTTCCACCAGCGTCGCTGTTGCTTGAATAACAGCCAGCGCTATCTTTGCCTGTAACTTCATTAACTGGAGGTGGGGCAAACAAACCCTTGACATAAACTCACAGCTCTGCAACTGAAAGCTGGAAAGTGTTACCACACTTATCCACATATAGTAAACACATATTAGAATGGATGACCTGAAATTAATATGAGGATAACATGTTTTTAGTGTTCAGTATAAAACAAACAAAACTCTAAAGGCATGGGGGAGCACAATAATAACAGAGCAAATAATCACTGAGAAGTTATTCAAAATACATACTGCTTGTGTACTTCTTGAATAAATACATTTTAAAAAATACATATATTTTTATCTTTTCATATTCTTTTTTTGCTAGAAAAATGTTAAATTTTTTGAAAGCAGCTATGTATGTTTAAAATATGGCATTAACTCACTCAGTATCGGCTTTGATCAAAAGCCCCTGGACACAATGTGATTTTACCCATCTTCTTAAAGAAGCACTGCATAAGATATTTCTGTGTCACAGCCAAGGACTCCAAACAAAAAAACAACAACAACAAACAGTTTCTTCAGATAGTGCAGGGAGATATAATGCAAATCCTTCGACAACTCAATATGTTTTTAGAAAAAAATATCTCCATGATTGTGGATTAGAGGCAGCTCTGATGTTGAAAAATGTAACAGTGAAATATTGCATATCTGGGGTGCCACTGAGGGGAGATAGGGCCTCTTTCTCAGTCACTTATTGCTTAGGGTTAGTGCTGAGGATGGAGGTTCGGAGGAAAAGATTCAGAGAATAAAGTCATGATATTTTGAGAGAAAAGTTTCAATATTTCCAGAATAAAATCACAAAATTTCTGATATTTATTGTACTGTAACAATTTCAAAATATATTTCTTTCCTATTTTTACTTACTATTTGTAAATTTAAGACAAATTAAACATAATTTAATAAATAATTTCATAATCTTACCACAATAAAGACAATATGAGGATAAAGTTATAGTTTTTACATATTAAATATTGTTATGTATATTAGGTTTCGAGAATATAACCAAAATGTTAAAATACAATTGATTAGATCAGATTAAATGTGCATGTTTTACAACAGAGTATTAAGTTATTCACATAATAAAGTGTATTCATAATTTTTTCAACGTCATATTTTAAAATGATAACTTCACACTTTTACGTTACATTATAACTTTTCTTGAAATATTACGACTTCATTCTGAAAACCATCCCCCTAGAGTATTCCTAATACTCCATTGCAGTATTTCTGACAGTCCTCAGTGTTGCAGACAAAAACACATTCAGTCATCCCAGCCAAAAAAACGTCCCGTCATCTGGTAGAACTTCATGTTGAAGGGCCTGTAGAAGTCCCGTAGCCTCTGCACCACCTCAGGGTCAATGTTCGGATGGGTCCGCCCTTTGGTTTTGCCCAGGCAGTGGGGCTTGCTGCTGCCCTCTGCCTTCTTCAGGCACGGGAAACCCTTGGTCTGGTTGAAGTAAAAGTGTTTGTCTGTGATGATCCTCTTGAGCCCCAGGAAGTCCTGCACGCGGCCCAGCTCTCCGGCCGGGTCGCTGATCAGACGCTCGCCGCTCACAAACAGGATCTGGTCCATGGGGAAGTACTGCAGCCAGTTGTCCAGGTGCTTGGCGTAGATGCCGATCTGAATGGCGCTCCACGAGGTGTCGATGAGCCCCGTAGTCCTGTTTTTGAAGGTGAGGCTCTCGAAAGAGGGAATGTCAGGCTTCTTAGACAGTGTCTGTGTGTAGTCCGAGATAGCCCTGGTGACGGGGTCCCTCACTACCACGATCAGCTTGGTGTCCCGGGACATGGCGGATATCCTGGCTGGAGCCTCTCTGGTCACAAAGTAGCTGGGGGTTTTCTCCATGGTGATCTGGCCCTCCAGGGTCTTAGGCATCAGCTCCCTGGGAAGAGAAAAAAGTTTGGAAAAAGGGGAGTGAGATATTTGTTTGACCTACACTCCAGACTGAATCACACTGTCACAGTTATACAACCGCGCTTCTTACAATAAACACCCCAACTGGACGAACTCGGGCTATGTCATCGAAAACTCTGAATCCAATCAATCAAGAATAACACTGGAAAGAGTTTGTTTGCAGTAGTTTATTTATTTGATCTCTATCGGGTGTCTTTCTCCAAGCTCAATTAGCTGCTAAGAGGTGTGACCAAATGTTGATTTGCAGTTTTGCAGCAGCACACTCTGGATGTAAAGACACTCTTGTGGGGATAGTATACAGATGCTATCTCAAGTGTTCCTTAATGTAGCCTGAGGGCTTATGAAATCAAGAAGGGGGAAATCCCCTGGGTACATTTGAAAGGGGGTATTCTTCACTCTCATATGGCGCGAAAAGAAGAATGTCAATCTCTATACCCATACCGTAGTAGTGCTGTTATAAAATATTGATATTTGAGCTGAAAGGCCCTCTCAGCATAATTGATCCCATTCCTGTCTTTCAGTTTTCGCAACAAATGGTGGGAGAACATCAGAAAAATATTTCAACATATCATGTAATTTCCCCTCTGGTGTAAAGTGAGAAATCACAGAACGGTTCTTGTGGTTTAACACTGTCAAACTTTATGTGGGAAATTACTGAGTCTATAGGTGTTGTGGACTGTTCCACTTGAGCAATCTAAATGCGTTCACCTCTATGAAATTAAATCCTGAATCGTGATGAAAGTATGCTCATAAGTCCCACCTCAAATATTTACACCAGCAAAGTTCAACTAGGCATAACCTGAGGTTATAAAATGTATTTGCCGAATTTTTTTTATGAGTGCTTGAGTCCTTTCCTCCGTGAACTCACAAAAGGGATGGGAAACAAGCTAATCCATTTGGCCATGCCACCCCTCTTCTCCCACTCCTCTTTCTCTGCTTTCCTTCTGCCCAGCTGCCTTCAGGACAGTGACCTTAAGCAAAGTGGGTAAAAGCAGCCCATGAATGATTAACGCACCCTCCCTCTGCCATTTAAAGCCTCTGCAGAATACAGCTTTAAAATTCACCAAAGTACAGAATGCAGGCGTCAATTATTCATCTGCTTGGCTGGTGCTGCTTAAAGCGAGGACTGGCGCTGACAAAGTGGCCCAGGCTGCTCTCAGTGTAGACGCAGTTCGCCGCCCGTGACAGAACTACTGAGACCCTAAAGGAAGGAGGTCCTCTGAAATTTCTGAAGAGTGCTCATTATTTCAAAGCTGTTGTTTCTAGGACCACGCAAGCAGTGACAAGCAGTAGCACGTGTGATCAAAGTGTAGTTTCTTCCTACCGCCGAGTGCCTTTTTCTGATGTGATGGGCACGATCTTTCTCTCCTTCCAGAAAGAAGCTGATAAATAATCATGCTCTGTTTAACATACAAAGAATGAAAGGAAACAGAGGGCATGGAGATCTTCGCCAAGGACAGGTTTTACCCAGAGCGCATTTCTAAAAGACACCAGATGTCATGATGAACGTGATGACTAGCTTCACCAAGGGCTCTCCCCCAACGAGTCAAAATACATAATTGACACATTCTTAACTGCCCTCCAGACTGACACAGAGAAGCATTTTCTGATCTGGTGGTCCTAGCAGCAGGGCATCATGCGAGAAACTGTTACTGGACAGTCACATCGAACCATTGTGGCTCAATGTCACATTATTTCTTCCTCACGCTCCTTTCCTTCAAGATAATTCCCACGGCTGCTAAAGGTCTTTGTCATTTGAACATAAACGTGGAGTTTACTGAAACAAGTGATCCTGCCGTTTTTCTTTCTTTTGGAATTCTGACAGTATAACTGAAGCCATGTCAGAGGAAGAACTACTGAAGTCACGATTACTGAGGTGGCAGCACAAATGTGTTTTTGCCAGTTCTCCTTAAGGTTGTTCCAGGCTTTAAAACAGCTGTCGGTTGGGCTCAGAGTATTAAGTGAAACGGATCTAAAAGCCATAAGTCAATACCTTCAGGCCAATGTCAAAACACAACCATGCTATGCGGTTGAGTGGATGTTCTCTGTGAGGAACAAGATCACGAGGTCAGCACAAGGGGGACTCGCAGGAAGTGGTCGATAAAAGCAAGAACGGCAACACAGGTGCACTGATGTCTCGACATCCGCCTGCAAAACACTGACCGCCATCCGACCTCTAGAGTCTTCTCAGTATCTGCAACCTGTCCTACAGCTGTGTGAAGAGGAATGTGGACAAGGCTCCTTTCCTCTCACATTAGCTCTGCCCCATCACCCCAAAAGTCCAGAGTGAGAGTGTATAATGGTGCTTTAAAACAAACGTAATGCTGTCTGGGACTGCAATGGCTACTAAGCTGACAAGTCAATAATGAAGCACAACAGACTTAGTATTGATAACTGGGGAATCCCATACACTGACATGCAGGTAGTCTTCCTGAGTGTCTTCCTGTCTATATTTGCAACCTGCTGATATGGGAACCACAAGACTTCTGAAACAGCCCTGACAGTAGTACCATGACTTTATGATACAAAAGAGAACATTATTGTTTTATGAAAAAGAAATGAGCCTGTACTAAAGGAAGCATTCATATTTGATGCCGTGCGTCAAGCTTGTTCTGTGGTCGATGCACTCACAGCGGTGGTGTGTTGGTGCGAGGGCACTCTGGGGGGATTTTCAGGGTCAGTGAGGTATGTTGTATGGTGTGCAACACGAAGACAGTCATGTTTGGAAGTCCAAGTATGGAGGTCATAAGGCACTAGTGTATTCACGTTGATGTTAATGTTATAGTTTTTAAGAGAATGGTTTCAGGTTCATCTGTGGAGTGCAGTCACATGAAACAGATACTTTTGAAATGTTCTGTTTTGTGGCAAATACAACTTGCTTGCATGCATACAAGGCCTGCAGCTAATTATTGATGTTTATGATGGCGCCACATAAGGATTTATACAATATCTTATTCACGTATGCAGCAGCGTTCCCCCAGACCAAACAGATGTTCATGTCTAAAATTGGCACACTTCCCCTTTAATATAAAGAATGTTACAAAAAATGTGAACATTGCCTATCACAGGTTCGCAGAGCCCAAGGTGCTGTCTTTAAACTTTATATTTAGTCCGAGCATCAGTGCAAAACTCAAGCATATTCCATTAACAATTTACAAAACAGAGAAAAGAAGAAAATTGGAGGTCCACTTGGTTCCTAATAACCGACTGGAACCACTAACTTTTTTAACTTTTTGCCAGACAAGTGATATTGTTGTAGTTACTAATCAATTAAGTGACTAATGCACACTAGTGTTAAAGGAGTAAAGAACTTCAATCCTCAACTTTTGAGTTTTAGTTGGGCAAAGCAGTAAGGATTGGTTTTACAGTATGTGAACTCCACTGGGGTATTTCTTTCCATTCTACAGTAGAAGCATGCAGCGCTTTCTAATGAAACTTTATTGGCAGGGTAGGTGATGTAACAGATGACAAACTGTCCAAGTGCTTGATATTTACTGCAGTTCCAGATCCTGCTTTGATGTCTTCATCATGTTGCTAAAATATGACTCCCTGAACACAGTGATGCATGAAACACAGGCAGCGGGATCCACTCATGAAACAAGACACAGACCCAAAGTGATAAAAGAAACACAGCACATGAACCCTGGCCTCCCTTTAAATCAAATTCACTGCTTTGGCATGAATTTAAGTTCTGGAGAGCAACAAGAAAAAATGTTTAGGATGACTAAGAAGTTTAGAACATAACAGCTTGTGTACATGACAGAACATAACACATGTTGTAATTGTACGTCATTCCTCTCATATGGAACTAACTAGCTGGAAAAGGTTGCCAGGACTCATTCAGGCAGCTCTATTCCCTATTAAAAAACCAAATCCAATGTACACAGTAACATGCAGTACATCACTCAATGCGTCCTTTGTAGGCTCGTCTATAAAGTAACCACTTTGGAATAAAGGGCCTGATGCATCACTGCTTTCGTTTCCCTACTGAACGAATTTCACTTGCAAACCAACTGAACTCTGCCCTCATATACGGGCTGTGACTCATGTCTGCCTGTTATATGAAGGCCAAAAAAGTCTGACTGCGCCATAAGGTCTTATTTACTGTAAATCGGGTGCACAAATAATATGACAGCTTGACATATGAATTAGGGAGGAGTAGAAAACTAACAAATGATCAGCTCTGAATGGGCCATTTCCTGGTGTTACCCTGAACCTTTTACAAAGGGGCTTGGATCTAAGCCAATGTCTGTCAATTGACAGGAGTTGTAAAGACATAGCGGCAAGTGGGCATGAGTGCTGTCCACTTCTCCCCCACAAGCCTTTGATTCATTTTTCCTCTTCCAGCAGGGAGCCCTGGCAGGCATAACTACACTCCCACAGTGTTCCCCTGCCACTACCACCAGATAATAATCTTGTAATTGGCTCAATATTTCTGCTGTTTGTAGGCGAAGCAAAGGCCAGCGCCGCTCTTGGTGGCTTGGACTCACCAGATATTTTCCAGGTCAGTGGATGCTAGCGGAGGTCAGAGAAAAAGGAGGGGGAGGAAGGCAGGAGGGTGATTTAGAGTAATGGCTGCTGTGCGGTGAGGGAAAAGCCCACTCCTCTGAGCTCAGAGCATTGCTGCTCTGCCAACCAACAGCACAGCTCTTAACCTGCCCTGCGGGCTGCAATCGCCGGCAGCGTTGCAGCACATAAAGCTATAGAATGACACACATATGATGTGCTAA
The DNA here is from genome assembly GCF_905237075.1 of Dicentrarchus labrax. Classification (NCBI taxonomy): domain Eukaryota; kingdom Metazoa; phylum Chordata; class Actinopteri; family Moronidae; genus Dicentrarchus; species Dicentrarchus labrax. Next base: position 18,622,367 of record NW_026136712.1, on the reverse strand, counting down.
GTTGTAACAGCCTCTGCACATTACTCCCGGAAGCCCATGGAAACACTAATGAATGACAAAATGACATGTTTACCATAAACTCTAATGCACCTCTTTTTGTATTAATCACATTAATCACATTTAATTTTAAAAGGTGGGCAGTGAGTGGCACAATGTGGCCTTCATCATCTGCTGAAGGTGGATGGCGACAGATCCAACTATTTATAATTCAGGGATTACAGGTGTGTTTCCCAGCAGCAGACAGATGCTAGCAGGATAATCATCAATTTTATGACCCTGACTGTCTCAAGATCAGCCCACCTGACCTTTTATCCTCCATTGGATCCTCATGCACTGTCACCTTTGCCTGTACACCTGCAGTTTACAGCTCTAAATCCTCCCCCCTGGACCGTTAAATGCTTCTCCAACATGGCTTCACAGGATTACTTCCATCTGAATCGCACAGCTTCCATGGCAGAATTGAGTGTCTCAAGTTTTCTGTTGTTAGGACAGTGTGCAAAATTTGACTTTGACCAACGGCTACATTTAGCCATCAGTTCTTCCCCCCAGGTTGTAGATCACTGAAATCACCTGTCATTGCCTTTGATTGATGCATGGTGTCAGCTCCTTGGTACTCACAGCTCACTCTACTCACTCAGTTTGCTTTACTTACAACTATACACATTTTGCATGTTTTGGGTCACGTGTGGCCAACTGGTCCAATCTGGAAAAAAAAAAAAAACCCAGTCCAAATAATGTCAGATCTAACATCTGAAACACATCTGTATTTCTCAAACAGTTTTTATTCAAACTTGGCCATTGTTTTAGGTTTTCTTCCCATATTTTACTCCCAAGTCATAAGTACTGTAGCTTTATAGGGAAGCAACTAACAAGATCTTGATCAAATATAATTTGAGATGATGAATATGAGGGCATTGGCTAAAAAAATAGCTGGAACTATTAAGAATACAGAACCTAGTTATTTTCTTAATAAAGCAAAAGTATATTCTCAATACTCAATTTGCACTTTGAGTTAAGCAGAAATTATCCAAGGTGGGCTCTTGGAATTAAAGAATGAAATCAGAGCGGTACATGGGAACTGTAGGGGGTAGGAAGCAATTTTGAGAGACATACAATTACAAGATAAGAGAGTGGTCTATTCTTGGAAAACAACATGGGAGGACAGGGTCTACTGTTTTCCTCTGGGAAATGGCATGGTTTTGATGAAAGAGTAAGTAGGAAAGGAAAGAAACCCAGCATGACACTGGGGACACATTAGATAACAATGTCACTGTGGATGAAAAACTTTGAAAAGTCAACTATTAAATAACAGGAAATTCATTGTCAGATTGGCGATTTGGTGTGTTTCAAATTAGACAAAAAGGATGTGAATGGGTTTCAAAAGCTTGTGGTGGTTTTGTCTGGGAGGAGCGCAGGAAATTGGACTGAAAGTGGAAAAATCATTTAAACCTCAGTGTCATTAATATAACCACTTTCTTGAAAAACTTCACAGTGGTGTTAAAAGACAAAGACAAATGGGAAAGTTTGTGGAGGGTAAAGCCTGTTATCCTCCCTGAGGCTTAGATGGAGGAAAAACAATAAAGGAAAGTTAATCAACAGCACAAGAGTAGACTGGGGAAAAGAAACACTGGAAATAGTACAAAGTTGTGTTGTCTATTCTGATTTGCTTTAAGATTCAGTCACATCGGCTATTAGCTGGTGAAAGCATTCAGACATTAATTTATTTTACAGCCTCAAACACAAACACTGAAAAACAGTGCTGGCCAGTTGCCCTTGCAATTTATCTCAATTGAAATGTTTGGCTACACTTGGAAAATATACATTTTTTTTAATGTACACTAAAATATTAGAGACCTCATAAATAATGTCTGTAAAGAAAAAAAATCAGACATATTGCGATTTGTTACTTGGTGAACTTAAGTACAAGAATAATAATGTTACTGCAGCAAAATAATGTTTTTCATAAAGTCTTGTATAAATAAATCTCCCTGCTGGACACTCACCTTACCACTAAGCATTGACTTTTTCCTCTTCCTTTCTTCCCATACAACAACAGCTATGCGATTTAGTAAATCATTTATAGAGTTAGCTTTACGGTATGTTCTTATAAATTTATCAGCAGTGTTTTTAACAGAATCCTTCTTTTTTTCCTCGGTGCTGAACGTAAGTCCCTGGTTTATTGCGTAGGGGGGAAAAATAAGCTTTATCTTTATGGCGACTTGCTTGTGAATTATTCACCCCCTCTAACTGTGGTGGAAGACTGAGGGAGGCAAAAAGGCCGAAGGACGCGTTCGAGCCATCTGAAGCCTTTTACACATCAACTGCTGTAGCAGAGTCTGCTCACTTCCAGATCCAGACTGCATATCAGCAGAGAGGACAGGGAGGTTAGGCGTGGAGTGGAGTGGGTGAGATGGGTGAGAGTGATGAAGGACAGGGAAAGAGAGGGAGAGAGATCAAAAATAGAAAGAGGAAAGAAAACAGACGCAGACAGAAATAACCCATTTACACGGTTATATAACTCTTACCCAAAAGGGGATAATACTGTCAAGAAACACAAGTGGTCAGGTGATCATGCAGGTCGTAAACAAACCCCAAAGTTAGCCAACCTTATTTGGAGAAACAGTGAAATTACGTACTTAGACTTTCTGTCCTAGACATCCATCACAGTTTATGGACCCTCTTCCTGCTTTAACTTGACCTACCGTGCTTACAGTACCACTGTTACATTTTTCACGTGCAACGAGGTGGTGACAGACCAACCGACAGACATTACCATCCCTACAACCAGGTTGTTATCGGGCAGATAAACAAATGTTGCGCTACGTACGAAATGCCTGCCAATGTAGTACAATGCTCGTATGTGTAAGAAGAATTATAAACGAATTTCCCTCTCTATTGGTTTACTCAAATGTACATATTCACTGATTTTCTATTTCTGAGTCTATATAGGTTTTCTCATAAAGCCCGAGGCTGTTTATTTTCTCTGGATTCTGCTGAGAAAAAACTAGCGGTACTTTGATAGCGATACAGAGCTTTGATTGAACTATAAACATACGTATGTGGCTAGAAATAGTTCTATTTTACACCTTTGCTTTGGGGCCATTTACACCTGGATTTACATGTACAAAGGTGCTATTACATTGATCACACACACATTTCAATAGGAGGTGTAAAATGTGGTGAGAGTAAGTCAAGTTGTGTGTCTGAATTAGCTAAGATGTGAAACTGATTCTTATTATTGCCTGGAGAGTCTGAAAAACCCACACAAACTGAAAGCAAGCCAGCAGAGATGAGGCTATATTTTGCATCTAGTGATTAATGTTCCATTAAACCAAATTACTATAAGACCTAACCACTAAATATAACCCAAACCATAGCTCTGTATTCTATCTAATGTTATCACATGGGGTGTATGAAGTGGATTCTCAGACACAGCGCTCACATTACTTTTTCATATTTCTCTGACCCACTTGTTCAGAGTTACATGGAGTTTGAGACAGAGCATGTGGAGATGACACTTCAGTGGGATCGGCTTTGGTAACAGCTCAGTGCTATTTTTCTTTCTGCCAAGTCAGTTTTTAGGGTTTCAACAGCTTGTGGAAGATAAGACACTTAAACTTGGGTTTAATACCAAAGCTCATTTTGCAAGGTATTGTGTTTCTTGAATGTTCTCTTATATACTGGAGGTGGCTTCATTAGGGAATTTCAAGTGGTCTTTCTATAGCTGTCCTTATCCTTTCTCTAGTTTCTAGTACTGAAATAATCTGTGGGGGGGAAAAAAAGAGACTCAAACGGAAACCATTTCAATGGGTATTTAAATTCTACATTTAAGCTTGATTTGAATAAAAAAAATAAAAAAGCCCTGTGTCAAATGCATGAGAGCAAAATTAAATGTGAATTTGTTCAGAGCCAAATGGAAGGCTTTGAGGGGACTGCTCTGCGATAATTACCCATGACAAAAGGCTAAGGCTTTTGTCTTTGGGACCATTACCATGGTGATTTTCAAGCTGCTGAAACATTCAATATAAACATTTCAGTCTGCTGATTATGCCACATAGACTGTCGCTAAAAGAATATCTCATATGAGCCACATTTCTGCTGGCACGGATCCCGCCTGTGTGCCTCCACCGCCGCCGCTGCTGCTCTTGTTGTCGAGAGAAGAAGCCACTCAAATATTAGAGCTCGGGGGGAAAAAAAAAGACATTAAAGCTTGTGATTTAAAAAAATAAAAGCCAAAGTGTGATAACTAAAGCCCAGTTTCAGATCCTTCTACAAACACAAAATGATGGGCTGGCAAAAAGACAATTCCTTCCGCCTTCTCTCTTTGTGCACGGAGAGACACTGGAACTAGCATTCCTGAAGATTTCTCCTCAGCTCAGTGTTGGGATATTGATTTCACTAGCAAACACTTAAACCATTTGACATTTTCTCTTTTTATTGGGGTGAAAACTCCCAGATGCTCAGCTTATTGAGTACGTTGGTGTACTATACTTTTTTTTTCTCCTCAAAGATTTTTTGGGATCTTCAATCAAGGAACAGCTCCACGAGGACTTGATGGTGTTTTTTAGAGGTTCTTTTCTATCTCCCTCTGTTATTTCTGAGAAAGAGAAAGCTGTCTGCTCTGCCATATTCCTCTATGATTTTATATGTATTCTGGGAGACGGCTTATTAAACACAGTCTTGTAAAATCAGAGATGAAGCTTTTGTTGTTGTTATCAGTGCAAGGAAACGAGAGCAGATTCAAGAAGGCGCTCAAAAAGCATTTGGTCATTAAACTCTTGGGAACGTTCTTACTAAGCAGTAGTGAGTTAAAACATATAGCCACAGCTAGGAAATGCATCCAGGGCACCTACACAATACAGTATTAATCGTGCAGCAACATGCATGCCTGTTATCATCTTCAGTTAACGCCCTAATCATTAATCATTATTTTTGGTACTGTAGCATATTTCCTTATCAGGCTTTGCTCCATTTACGTAACCTGCCATTACCACGACGGTGGGGTAAATAATAAATTACAGCTTATTTTAAACTCAACAATCAACAATTCTGAGCCACTTTTAATCCTGAGCAGTTTTTGCCTGCATCTGTTTTCTATTACACTGTAAAAGGTGTAGCAGTAGGACTTGCTGTGGCCTGTGTTAAATGGTGGACTAGCATCCAGCGGGGAGCTCCTGTAAAAAGGAGTGAGTGAGTGTCATGGTTACCTGAAGAGACAACCATTTAATATGCCTTCCCTGTTGTCGACCATTAACGGTAAAGATAAGCCTGTAAATATGATATTTTTTTGTCAGCAAATCCCGTGATAAGACCAAAACCAAAAACATGTTGGTCCATCTCTCTTGAGACTTTTTGACGTACCCATCCTGTCAGCCCCAAGCCCTTTGGTTCCTACTGAAGATGTAAATCTTTGAAAGTCACATCACAGTCAGTCACAAAAAACTCTGGTCAGTAATGAACTAAGACTGTATCACAATAGTTCCTGCAAAAGTTACTCAAACTGGAGGAAATACTTCTTGTGGACTATTATATCAGCTGTGGATTAATACCCATTGGTTGTGCCAGTGTGTGTTTATGGCAGCAGGGCAGTGTACAGTCCCTGTGTGCAGTGGAGGCCTATAGCACAGAGGAATAAGCTATAAAGGCTATAGCTACATAGACAATACTTTTTCAGTAGAATTAATTCATTGATGGTTTTGGTCTTTTAATAGAATTTGTGGGCAGTAAGAAAAATATATAGAATATTTTCTGCCTTAAATTCATTTGGGGATTTGGGGAGAAAAGTAAGGACCTGAGGAAGGGAACGAATGAGGAGGAGAGCTGGGTGTGGTGGCATGACTGTAACATGTGTGTGTGTGTGTGTGTGTGTGTGTGTGTGTGTGTGTGTGTGTGTGTGTGTGTGTGCGATTGCTGCTACATTATACATTAGACTATGTTTATCACAAGCATAGATGAGATCATTTGCATCCTCAAAACTGCATTAATCCTAAACAATATTTCTATCTCATCCCACAGAGCAGGTAAGCATACCAACTCACTGATAATACTACAGTGACATAACTGCACTCGAAATCATACTGTACTGTACTACACACACATTTAAAGTAAGAACTTGACAGGTTGAAAGCCCAAGTCTGAGTCTTCTGGCACACTTCTGAGAGCTCTGACTGTAAACCGCCTGGGATTTTTAAAAATAGAACAACTTCTGAAAAGGAGTCATTGTCCTGTTCAAATGCAAGCATATAGAGAAGCCAAAATTAGTCAGGTAGTATCTGAGCCAACAGAGCTGGAGTTGACAGGCTGGCAGATATTCTCACTGTGAACTCATTGTACATTGTACATCATTGTATTTTACTCTCAAGACACTGCGGGCTACCTCACAGCAGAGAACCCAGTGTCAGTTTCAGCTGCCATCATGCTGAATTGCATTACAGTTTTTACTTTGTCTCAGGACCTATAGGCAGCAGGCAGTAAAACATCAACTCCATATGAAATCTGATAGTTGTAACATAACGAAAGCCACATATTTGACAGTTAATTTTAACCAGCTTTAGGAGCGCATGAAGTCAGGAGCAGAACAAAAAGTTAACAAGATAGCAAAAACAGTGCTGCACATATTCAATACATACAAAGCTCAAGGTCCCACTTTAAAGGGGGGAAGCAAGGAAAGGCAGATAGACAGTGTGAGATATTGGGAGAGGGGAGAGCAGAGAAGGCTGGGGGATAAGAGTCAAGCATCAGGCGGACAGCAGTATCGGGGAGTGTAAAAGTGATTACACTGTCTCCGTGCTCTCTTCCTCTCTGTCTACTGCCTTTTCCTATTTCATTTTCTCCCTCCTCCTTCCTCCCTCCCTCCATCCTTCTACTCCCAGGCTCAGAATACAAAGCGCCTGGCACCATCGCATCGCTTTCCTCATCTTGGTGCCAAGCCACAGCAGAGCACACCAGCGAGCTTGCGCCCTCCGCGCCGTCCCGCCACCACAGGAGAAGCAGAGAGGGGCAGAGATTAGCATGTATGAATGCTCCCTCTTATCGCTTCTTTTGACATAAACTCATTACAAACAGGCTCGCTCAATCTCTCTCTGTTTTTTCTTCCCTAGATTGTCGTGCCAGAGAGATACAGACAGAGGAAGGTGAAGATTATGTTCCTTTACTCACATCTAGGAGCTTTAAATATTTCATAGGATTTCTTTTGTTTTTTTTTGCTTCCCCTTAAACATCCTGGAGAAATAATAATGAGCTTAGTAATAACAAGTTACCAAAATGATTTATGCTCACCGGGGATAAGAAAGAATGAATGCAGTTCGGGAAGGCTGGCAGGGAGGAGCTGGGGTTAAAGACATGGTCGAATGCGTGATTTCCATTTTGCGTCCCTTGCATTATCCATTAAATAAATAGCCCGGGGGGAAATGGAACTTCGTGCAGTTCATTTCTGTTGAGGCAGCAGTGCTGTGCATAACGAACAGGTGATGCTGAGGTGTGTGACATCGCCATGCTATCAGCACCAGTTGCACAAGCTCATGCCGTTTGTAAGCGGTGCCCGTGAGGTGGGGCAGGATGGAGAACAGGTTGTCGCTGAAAGAAAAGGTGAAAAATTACCCACTGCAGGATGTCACAGGGGCTAAAACGACACAGAAATGGCTAAAGCGGAGCCAGCGGTTGCCTGGGGCTGGGCTGTGACCCAGAATTCAACAGACCCCCAGTGAGAAACCAGGAGGCCCCATCACGGCTGAGCTGAACTGGCCGCGCAACAGGAAAACACCTCCTCTTCCTCCCCAGACTGCAGAGAGGTAACCCCATCTGGGAAGCTGTACTGAGGGTGCAAGATAATATGAAGTGTAACGGAGAACTGCGGCGTCTGAGGAGCCGCTGACAACGTGCTAATGTTTTAGCCTGTCAGCTCTCTGTGAGAAAAGACGGATGGTTTTAGAAATAGAATGTAATTACAGGGCAGAACCTCATTGTCGGGGTTAGGACAATGCGTATAGTATAGTGGAGGTTTCTTTTTTTTTCTCCCAGCTAAAAAAGGCACTCTGCTGAAGCTGGAAAGTGAGCTTGAGACAAAACTGACACAAACCACCAACGCAAATGATGAGTTTTGTCTGAATAATTTGGGACATCAAATTTGGTTCATTCATATTTAATTACTATCTTTTGTATTTTTTTGTTTGGGGGCATTTTTTAGTTTGTCCTGGTAACATGCAGTGGGGGTGAGTAATGAGAGGGTCTGCCCATGCAGGTACCGAGACTAACCATTAAGAACTGCTGGTGCAGCAGCAAGGTTGTGATCCCTCACTGGCTTCCCAACCGTCAACTCCTTCTCCAATCTTCTTTATTTTGATATTATGGTGTTTAACTATGCAACAATTCACTATTGTGGTTTGACTCAACTCGCAAGGGCATCACATCAAACAGAGAAAAGCTGCCAATTCTCACTCGCTAAAACACTATTTTGTTTAACACATATAAAGAGTTTGGTGTCATATGTAGAATAGAGTTCTTTGAACTTCAGTGTGATTATTTCATATGTGATTTTTGCATACATTAGCCATATCTTGATGCATACTGACATCAGAAAATATCCTCATTAATACCGTGACCATATTTCTCAGCTGTAATCACGAAGAGAGATAGAAACCCTGACAAACGGTAACGGTTTTAAGCCAGATATTTTGCCTGCTGCCCTGGGTATCCAGATGGATTTGTTATTTTGAACGGGTGCCTCAATTTAATACTTTACCTCCAGTTTCCTAATTCTTAAGCCTTAGAGCTGAGCTAGACGCCTGACTGAACGGCTCTTGCACTTGAACAGCGATAGACTCAGTTATCTCCATGAGGGATGTTGCACTTCATTCTTTTACGAGCAGGTCCGTGGTGTATTTATGTACGGCATTATAGAGGCACGGCTCATGCAGCTGTTTGCCCGTATCAATCCGATAACCAATGTTCTAATTCTCGCCAAAGCCCGTCTGATTACTAAGTCAGCACCATAACTTGATCTCATGTGAGCAGGTGATTGCATGTAGGCCGTTCCCCTGCATGTTGCTACGGAGATGGTAAATGAGGTGTTCAATGGGGAGGGGACACAGGCTTGATGATTCATGTTATCAATCAGAGGGATATTTTTCAATATTTCACATTGATGTAATCGTCCTAAAAACACATTAACATTGAGGGAGTACTCCGCAGAGAGAGATAATGGCTGGATATTTGCGCTGTTATTGAGTCAAACTCTACCAGGCTTGAATGACGAATGTGGCTTACATGCAGAGAGAGGCTGTGGCATGAATAAATACGGTCCGTCCAAATCACAATTAGAAAATAAATAAATAGAGTGTAAAGACAATGATGAGGAGGGGCTGGGTGTGCACGATCATTCAGGAGAACACATTTATGGAGAAAAGAAGCAAACCAAAACGGAATGCATATTAGTGCCATTCATATTCATGACAGTTGAATGGAGGTCATTATGAAGCCCTTTCAATCACATTTGCATTTACATTACGAGGCCTGTAATGCCGTTGTAAACCTATAGAATATAGAATAAATTGCAGTGTAGCAAAAGTAGAATGTGTTGCAAACAACTAGCAGCAGTAGTAGTAGTTAATACAGTACTTTATGAGAATACTTGCTCCAGCAAATACCTGTGTCTGTGTGTAAAAGAAATACATTTACAGTGTATCTATGTTTGTCTGTGAAAGTGTGTTATATGTTGAGTGCAGACATCTGTTTGTAATGGTATGTCTTTTTGAGTGTGTCTGTCTGCATGTGCGTGTTTGTACATTCACCTAGAGACTCAAAAGAGCTCCTCTAAAGGGACGTTTTTTTTCTATAATGTGCATCCAACGGTTCATCGGGGAGAGCTAGAAATGCGCGCTGGCACTCGATTTCCAGAAGTAAAAGCTTTGTGGGTGAGGGGGAAATCCCTCCTGCTGGATTTACGCCTTGCCAGAGCCGACCCTGTTTAAAAGCCAGTTGGATACAAGAAAGAGAGAAGAAACATAAGAGCAAAACCAGGGCGGTGAAAGAGAATATTCACTGCTGCTGTTGCTGCTGGGCCGAGTGGAAAATAATATGATGTAATAAATGGTATGTCAGAAACAGATCTGCCCACGACAGCCACTCTGTATGTGCATGCGCGTGAGTCTGTGCGTGCGCATGCAAACGTGCATTCCAGTGCATGTGTATGTATGTATGTATGTATGTGTGTGTGTGTGTGTGTGTGTGTGTGTGTGTGTGTGTGTGTGTGTTAAGGCCTCTCCATTAGCGCTCCCATAACATTTGGTAGAGCAAACAAAGCACAGAATCATCAGAGAGGACCACTACAACTCAGGCGATAGTGGGGTGAACCATTGACAATATGAGCCTAATTACACACAGTTGTCTCAGAGGGCCCCATAAATCAATGCTTGCGGTGAATCCTAAACAACAAAATCAATAAAGTTGCGTCTCAATGGCCATAATGAGAATCTGGTTGAGGGCAAGGATTTTAAATCAGCCACAGACTGGCTCATTCCAGTGAGCTAAAGCTCAGTAAGGTGTGAAACGCATGTTAAATCACAGTATGATGATTAAAACAAAACAGGCCTTCTGACATTTGAATGTGTAATTTGAACAAAAGGCGTAATCAAAGTAAAACAGCACAACAGGATTCCATTATCATTAATAATTCTAATAATAATTAAAATATTTTTCTTTCTACTGCCCATTGTGATAGGGAGTGGTTATTAATGACTGTGGTACAAAGGCTGAGCCAAACAGAGTCAATGTGAAGAAAAGCGTGACTCCGAATGTGTAGGAACAACATGTAAACCGGTGGAGGCCCTGAACTCTCATTTGTGTTAATCAAACTTCTCTAAATTGTTTGTATAATGAAATTATGGCTGTCAGGGAGGCCTGGGGGACATCAATTAAGCAGATAAGCAAATGAAAATAAATCACTTTTTATCAAATGTGCGGCCGCCCGCCTGTGTGTCCGGTAAACACAGGAAAAACAGGAAGTGATTTCGTTCAGAGATTTGAGGGTCCATAAATCCCAGTGACAAGCAATCAAGATCAGCACTCTGTTTGTAGAGCCCTGGGAAACAGTGGGAGGACAGCAAAAACATTACTTCCTTTTCAGAAGGAAAGACGGAGGGCATATTCAGTTTTTGATTTTCAGTTCTAGGTAGTGATCGTGTTACTTTTGGCACCTGACTTTGTTTGTTTATAGTCTTTTGTTTTAGTCCAATTTAGTGGTAATGTCAGGTCTAATTAGTCACAAAAATACAAGATAAGTATATATGACCTTTTAGTCTTTTATCCTCATAAGCATTCTGAAGCCACGGCTGTATGTATCATGGTTACAGGTTGACTATTGCAATGTCGGCATACAAAGGCAGCGTTTACCTGTTTATACCAGACTATAATAGTTCACATAAACACATAGTGTCCATGTCATATTCTGCAACAGACATACTCTCCCTTGTAAATACAGCTGTCATTCACCAACTCTGACTGTGTGGTATTGCATCCATTGCAGAGCGTCATGATCATTCAGTTTTAGCAAACATCTAGAGGAAGGAATTTAAATGGCTGACCTGCATAACTGTTGCATTCATTAAACATGAAACAGCTGACAACAAGTTGTCACCACACCCACGGCCCTTAATGTTACTTAATGCTAGCCTGCATTGTTTTTCATAGTCAGCCGGTTTGTCGCTGCTTCTTGTTTAATTTTCAGTTTTCAAAAAGGTTGTCAGCTCATTCGTTGACCAAAAGAACACTAGTAATGATACTAGCCTTAACTGAGGTTCAACAAACTTGCAAGGAAATTATGATGTTTCGTTTTTTTTAATGGGCCCCTACACGGTGAATGTATTACTGCTGGTATTACTATGTTGGAAAAGGAAAAACGAAAATGATCAAAAAGCACTACATGAATGTGCTGGAATTTGGGGGTCAAATATACCATATAAAATAATAATATATATCAAATAGGGTGACTGCGGGTTGTGCGAGTGCCACATGGGAGAGCCACAGTGAGGCAAGTCAGTGGCGTTAATGGATCTGATCACAGCTTCCTGGTGAATAATGCAGCCCTGCTAATTGGCTGTTTTAATAATTGATGGGGGCGTGTTTGAGGAGGCGGTGGCTGGAGCTGCAGTGGATGAAGAACATACGACCGTCTAGTTAGAGAGGACTTTGAATGCTATATCTTGTACATCTGTCTATGCCGGTGGTTGGTTCTAAACAACCGGCTTCCTCCTCCTATTGATGATACGACTGTAGGGGAGGATGTGACCGTGTGAGACGGAGATGTCAGAATAAACAATCGCCCTGACAACATAATGACATAATGAGCCCCGGCCCCACCACATGTTTGACGGTTAAAATGACTTGGGCTCATGTCAAGTCCCACAGGCTTCACAATGTTGTTACACCCTTCGTCCAAACTGACCGTAGCTGACCCAGAACTAGCCAGCTGCATAAATAAAAATGACTGCAATAATGCAGAAATGAAACATAAGGTATTGATATAACAGGGACGTTTTTTTTTTTTTTTTAGAAATGCCTGGCATTGCATCTGGAGCTTGGTGATCCAGCTCGAACTCGGTGACAGGAACTAATGTTGTTCAGACGGGGGGGGGCAGGACACAAGTTGATGAGGAGAAATAAGTGTGGCAAAAGAATGGGACATAGGAGGGTAAGAAAAATAGATTTAACTGTAAACTTGATTTATCTGCTGTTCTCGAGGTTTCCAGTTTCAGGAGGATGCATAAAACCAGCCCATAAAGAAGTCTTGTCTTCCTGTCTCTTCGGGTCAACACCTTCAACCACTGTTGTGCTCCTACAGGAAACAATAGGATCAATATCTCAGGGTGTGTTCAAAGGATTTCTGACAATCCAAAATCATTTGTTATAGAGTTCAATAGGTACCAGACACAAAAGAATAGAAAAACAATGACCCTGGCCGATTACTGAAGCCAATAAAGACTACACCTGTGTTTGTTTGATGAAAAGCAGTGCAGAAAGGCACCAAGTGAAGCTGAGCTTTTGGAAATGTGGCTTTTGGCTCTGATTTCAAGCACAAAAATACGTGCCTTCACAGAAGCAAGCTTTAGCCTTAAACCTAGACATCTTGCGCTTATTTAAATTCTTGCAGAACAACCAGGAGGCCGTTAGCCTAGCTTAGCTTTAAGACAGGAAACAGCCACCCTGGCTCTGTCCAAAGGTAACAAAATCTGCCAACCAACACCTCCAAAGCTCGCTAATTCTCACATATCTTGTTTGTGTAATCCGTTCAAAAACTAATGGACTAAGACACTTTTGTATTTGTGCAGATTAACCAGATGAGATTAAATGTGTTAATTAGAGAGCTTTAGAGGTGCTGGTAGGCAGATTTTCTTACCTTTGGACAGAGCCAGGCTAGCTGTTTCCCCCTGTTTCCAGTCTTTATGCAAAGCTTAGATAACCCACTGCTGGCTGTGGCTTCATATTTAACAGACAGATTAAGAGTGTAAGAGTGGTATGGATCTTCTCATCTGATTTTCGCCAAGAAAGGGAATGATCGTATTTTTTTAAAAATGCAGGAACTATTGCTATGAATTGACATTGTATGCACATATTACATAAGTTTATTGCGAGAATGTGTCTTTTCAACAGCAGTGGAAAGCTTCTCCAAGATTTTGCATCTGTAATTTCCCTGCTATGATTCACTCACTTCCCTCACACTGGTCCATAACAGAAGAAAATCTGTTCCCTGCTCCTCTCATTAACATGCAAATCCTCATCTTTAGGAGAAAGGATAATAGTGAAAAAAGGAAGCCCCTTTTGTGCAACTCCAGAGCACTGAGGATGTTCCTTCCTAGTTCTATTAGCTGGACATGTTACTTTGACAGCAATCTCCCTCCTGTCTAATGTACAGTCAGACCTAGTTACAGTAGCAATTACTAGTGTTCAGGTTAAGATTAATTGAATTACTGGGTGGCTTCCTTGCACTCCCATGTGGGCATATCAATCACAGCCTGTACGCTACACAGACCCTTTATCACCCTCTTCCATCTTTATGTAAAAAGACGCGGGCTGCGCTGTTGCGCTCCATCTATCAATAAACGGGTCTGGGGTGGCAAACTCATTTTCTAACACATTCCTCTCCTTAATCAAGCAGCCTGGCATTCGTGGGTAGTTAGTAAAATATGTCCATCTTTTCTCCAAATGAATAAAATGTTAGAGAAAATTAAAAATAGAGCAGCCGGGATTGTAATGACTCTTGTTTGACTCGACTGATGAATGAGAAATATGAAAAGAGGGTAAATCTGCTCTCTGAATGAGTTCATAAAATATTTGCGATACATTTTAATTGATAATTTGTGAAGAGAAATCCTGCTATAGACCACTGTGAATGGCTCTTTTGTGCGATGCAACCTTTCACATCTAAAATACAATAGACTTTATGTACAGTAAAGTATTTGTTTGAACAGCTGGATTTCTACTTTAGGAACCAGGTAGGTTTTCAAAACCGCACGTGCAATGGATCTGCAGTGCTTCTGTTTGAATAAAATAGCTCTCAGGGCAGATTAAATGCCACTCTGTCATTCTCTCTCCATTCACCACCTCCATTATTAGCTATTTTAAAAATTGCGCAGAATTTCTGGTCATGGTCTATAGTACTGCCAAACCCTAATCTTCAGCATGTTTTATTTCCCTCATCACTACCCTGCAACTCTTTGTTCATCATCTAGCAGGAATATACAGAATACACTGGATGTAGAAGTGCTGAAAGCTCGGAAATAACATCTGAAGGAAATAATGTGTTGGCCTCTTTGTCGGCCATGCCAAAAAAATGCCAATCCCTCTTTTCAGATGGACTCCAAGAGCCACACACACACACAGTTGCGCCCCCAGCTTAGCTACAGTATAATTCTGTGTTTTGCATGGAGACAGAGGTTGGGCAGTCAAAAAGAGGTTGTGCCTGAGGTGCCGTCTGGCATAGCCTCTGCCCATGTCTGTAGTTCGGACTCTGCCAAGGCGACTGGCACTGGCCATCCCCCGATGGAGCAAGGATGTTTGGTGCCATCCTATCACCACACAAGCAGCTGCAGATAGTAAACATGGCAAGGGTGTCAGAGTCCATGCCTTGAAGCACAGAGGCAGAGAGGCCTAAAAAATACCCTTGAAAAGAGTGAAACGCTTTCCTTGCTGAGTGAACGGAAGTAAAGGGCTGGAAAGATGAACCCCCAACTTCCTTGAGTAGTAAACACTTAAATGTTTTTTAAAATTACAGGGAATTGAAATACAAGTCGGAGATGTGTGCCAGAAGAAAAAATGAATATGTGGCAAAAGTATTTTAAAGAAAACACTACGGTTGAAGGGGAAAATGAAGGACCCAAGAGGAGAGGGCTTCCTTCTTTTTATTGGTTCCCAGGCTTTCCATAGCTCTGGTTCTCCCTCTCCTTCTTGTCTGTCTTTTTCTCTCTGGTGGAAAATATGGAGGGCTCCCTGTCCTGTGATAAAGCTGTTGCCTGTAAGATGGGAAAGAGAGATCCATCACGCTGGTTTACTCTGCCAATCTGCACCACTGAGGGCTGTAACACGTACATTCTCCATCCATACATCATTTACCAAGCCCTTCTTTGCCCAAATAACATGGGTTTGGCTGCACGTTTCTGAAATCCTAAAGCCCTCTGGCAAATCCTCTGAAAGTCTTGATATGCATGAACTCTGGAGGTTGTTTTGCGGTTTGTTTAGTTCGCTCTTACAATGTGAGCTGAAACAGTGTAGTCTAAAGCCCCTTGACTCTCCGGTGCCAAATGATAGGGTTACAGTCTTTCTTTGTTTGTGGAAGGATAACACTTAACTTCCTTCAACCTTGGACTGCCAAAAAGAAAAAAAAACCCTAAAACAGAAATATAGTACAGGAAGAAAATTGCAAACATGATTCTTTCTTTTTTTCATTTCAGTCATACTGCTTGTAGAGTGCCTGAAGGCAGAACTGTGATGTTCGAAAACATTACCTGGCAGGTTTCCATGGAGTTCTGGGAAAACAAACATCACATCGCTTCAGGTATATCACCTGAAAAATAGAACACCGAGTGGCAGACGTAAAACTAATGTCTTGAAAAGGTCAAAGAGCTCTACTTCTAGATCTCTAAGACGATATAAAGGATTATAGTCAGCTTTACTGAGTTATATACAGTCAAGAACAATAAAAAAGTGACCTCAAGTACTCCTTTTGAAATATAAATCCAAGAATAAATGCTTCATAATGTATGGGCTAATACCTCATAAAAAGGCCAACAGCTGCTAAGCTGAATGGGCCTGAGATACGACAGGGTCAAACAGGTTGCTGACTAGTGTACACAGCAACCCAAAAGTGAATAAACAACACAATCCTAGAAACAATGTAACCTGATCTTAATGTTACAGTACCATCTGCTGGCATTGTGAACTCTGAGGGTGGCGCATTCTGTGGCAGCGACCCTCCTGACCGTGATCAATCACACTCCCTTTCTGCACATGTTCATCAAAGCTCCTGGAGTTCCTGATCCCTGAGGCCCGAAATATTTGTATGAAAGTAACCAGTTAGCCTCCTTCATCTTGCTGGGTCCCGAGAAGTCAACAAACAGCTCTTATTTTAGGTGTGTAAGGTGAACGCATCAGGTGTGCACGTCTGGTGGAGATCCAGGTGGTGTCTGTAGAGCACCCTGCACCTGCTGCCTG
Organism: Dicentrarchus labrax; assembly: GCF_905237075.1. NCBI lineage: Eukaryota > Metazoa > Chordata > Actinopteri > Moronidae > Dicentrarchus > Dicentrarchus labrax. The sequence goes on along the minus strand of NW_026136712.1, from coordinate 18,605,666 downwards.
TCCTCACTCACCCATTGGGGGGCAGATTCCCAAGATGCCAGAGGGCAGCTGCTGACAGGCACTACTTTGGATAGTCCCCTTGCTTCTATCTATCTCCCCTACATGGGGCCTCCAAGGGTCAGCTGCTGAGGGCATGCAGAGATGTCAGTGGGGGTGGCGGAGGTCAAGGAGTTGGCAAGGAGGGGGGACTACAGTCATGGGTGGGTTGCATGCCTTGAGCAGGAGGTGAGCGTCGTGGTTTTACAATTATACTCCCCGATAATCACTTTCACAATCCAAAGGCAGCTCAGAGCTCATGCTCAGGAGGTCTCTGGTGATCACGTTACGTCCGCTGTGTGTGTGCCCTCTACAACCCCAACCATGACCCCTCCACCCACCTCCGCCAGTCCTCTCCACTCCACCTGCCATCCGCAAACCTGTCCCCATGTTAGCACACGTAGTTGGGCTCCTGAAACAACTCAATACAAAATACATTCCGTAAAAAAAAGTCTGTTAAAATGCTTGTTTATATCACTTAGGTATACAATTTCATTATAATTATATAACATGCACTTTGGTTAGCTTTAGATGAAATTCTACCCTGTTCTTGTGAAGCACTGGCAACTTTTAGCCAAGTACACATTTAATGAGTACATAGATTTTGGGGCTACCCAGCCAAAGATGGTTTATTTTGGAAAGGACTTTATTTCAAAGTTGAAGGTAGACCTGCAGGTTTTATACACTGGGAATCTCCTTCTGTGTATAAAAACCTCTCCCTTTCGAAAATAAGTCCCATTCCAACATCCTGTTTCATGACTAAAGCATGTCTGAGTACATCAGAAAGTTACCATCTACCGAAATTTCTTGGGAACTTTACACATTTTCCCCTTCTGCTTAGTATTTTTCCAATGTAGTGTAAATCAATCAGAGCATCAATTAGAGGAAATGGGCTAAATCTGTTTTAAAAATCTCGACTGTGCCTTGGAGAAATGCTAAAACAAATTGCTCCTTTCACTAAAGAGACCACGGAGATAGATTTTAAGGGTTTGCGCACGCAGACACATAACAAAAAATTATGTTCCTCATATTTTTTGGCTATTATGGTTACATAAATCCAGATAGGCGAAGTGAGATATTATAGACGGGGTATACAGTGTGGTGCAACGGGAGTGGGTGATGAAGACCAAACTATTTTCAACTCAATCGCTGTATTTAAAACCCTGAGGAACATGTCATTCCTTTATTCCTGGCCTGGTTACATCCAAGGGCAACAGCGAGCGCCAAAAGTACACTTGAGGTGCTTACAGTCTGCATGCTCACATAAGTATATATATGGACACACAGTAGACACACATACAGGGCACGGTCTTTGTTAAATACGGCCTCTTATTCCAGCTAGTGTGTGGTTTGATCAAGACAAAGTTGCATGTGTTAAATTATAGAAATGTAGGTATATAGGACTCCCTACGTCAGAGGGACTGCTACAACAAATGTACTTTACTTTCCTAAAAGACACACGACTGAAGAAGACTTTCTTCACTATTAACATCCAGCCTCTCCCATTTGGAGTTGTGTCATGCTTTCCACTGGTCCTCCAAACCAAACCTCTCTACACTCAGAATGAAGCGAAATGTCAAGCAGCAGCAAACAAGGCCAGAGTTTAAACTCTGCCACCCAATTAATTGACACCCACTCTAAACACAGCCAACATATGAGAAACTTGGAAGTCTGCCTCATTTCAAATCCTGGGAATTCAACAGCTTTTCAGCGTCAGCACTTGACAAATGTGACTTTATTTAGTTTTTTTCTTTTCTGTCTTTTCTTTATGACACTCTGTCAAATTGTTTTTCTACATTAGCCTAATGTAGAAAAAAAATGCTGATCACTAATGAAGAAAAAAAAACAGACATTCATGGAATTAAACTCAAAAAGGGCACATATTATCAGTCCACACATTTACATCTGGATCTTGATTTGTATTTGAATAGCAGAAAAAAAAAATCTAGTTCTGTGTATATTCACATATGAAGCTGTCTGGCCACACAGACCACTGTACAGCACAGAAATACGGAGCAGATCAGCACTGCTGCTTTCTAACACAAATCCCCACTGGGTCACTGCTTTTATGATTAAGACCCGTTTTTTTATTACCATTACAGAACGTCCTTTCAAATAAGGCCAGTTTTATGAAGAGGGAAACCCCTAATTTAATGTGATTTTTCAGCTAGCTGAGCATACTCTTTTCATTTGCTTTCTCGTGCTTTTAAGTATTGCATACATGAAGGAAAACACTTCTGGAGAAGCTGAAGTGGACCCACTAACTCTGATCAGCCTTACACAAAAGATATGCTGGTACGTACTGTAAGCTGCCACACACCTTTTTATTCCCATGATATTTATTTGTGTAAAATGAAGCTGTGGTCTAAGACGGCTGTAAGACACATGAAAATCCTGGTTGTATGTGTGTCTGTGTGTATACTTGCATAAAAAAAGAAGAATGTGTGTTTTCCTGCACTAAATATGGTTGTGTTTGTTTGTATCTAGCTAAATATACGTGTGGCGGAGTTGGCGGCACATTGCCCCTGTGTTTAACGGGTCACACATGTTTTTATGAAGGGTAATTAACCCATTAAGGGATCTGGTGAAGGCTAATCCAACCGGTCTGCAGACATCAAACAGGAACTGTGGCTAGGTCTAGACAGGTGAAAGCTGGGCGTTCAGTAACCCAAGCAGGCCAAAAACATAATACTGACTACTCTGTAGCATGGACCTCTGCTTTAGTTCACAGTGTTTGTGCTTGACCTCCTTGTTCTCTCTGAGTGTCCATTTCCACAACAAAAGCCTAACAGGTTGTATGTGATTATACGGATACACCGCTGAGAAATGTGTAGTGAAATGTAATACTGACTGACTGGGCGATTGGGCCGGGTGTTGGTTTCCTGTTCAACAAAAGGCCAGAATTTACTTTAAGTCTCCGGGACGAAAACTCGAGAATGACATTTTATTCAGAAAGCAAAATTTAAATTTTTTGTCGAAAGTACAACACCCCAAAAATAAATATATAAAGCCGTTGCCAATATTTGAATAAATGCAGATGGTGAGACAGAATTTTACCCAACTATGTGAAGTCTTTGGACACATAAAAGTGAAGTTAAAAGTTTAAAGCTACCAATGTTTCATGCTGTGACAGCCATGCTGTCAAAATGGCCACTTTTATCCGTTTCAATAAATTACAGATTTTTTTTGCCTCGTAGGCTTTGGGTGTGCGACTGACTTTTTAGGGCAGTTGATGGAAATTCCCGTAACAAGCCAGACGAGTATAATTCTGAGAAAGCTGGAAAAGGAGGCTGGAGACGTTGCCACGTCACACTGAGAGCTTAGAGGTGTTAAAAGTATGTTCCACACATTCCCATAGAGACAGAGACGAGTGATTCATGCTGGGGACACATATCGGCACTGACAATAAACAAAGAGTCTCCTGAGACGGAAGCTTCACTGTTGCTAATGAAAGGAATCACATAATTCAAGCAAATTGGCCACGGTGATTAGTCACAGAAAATCTGGTCTTGTTTTGCACAAACCCCATTTATTTTTTTATTTTAACCGATGGTATTAATATGGACTACTTAACATGCACTGGACATGTGTGGAGCTGCTTCTTAGTATTTTCGAGTTTGTTTCTTGACACATTAGCTTTCAAACCATCTCGTGTTAGATAGGTTTCAAACATTCTTGCAGTGAAATCTTAAAACAATCAGTACAGTAACTGTAGCTCTGAGCAAACGAGATGCCGGAGATGAGGGGCCGGTTAGGTTTAGCATTGCTATCAGACTGATTTCCTGGTTTTCGACGAGCACTTTTGAAGTGAACACCTCTATGTGACCTCAAGCCATCAACATCAAATAAATGAGACTCAATCAAAAGCTTCCACAAAACACAAAAACTATGAACGGGAAGACTCTCAGACGTTGTCGTGGAGAGCTGACAAGATGAACTCCTGCAGAGTGGGCCACGCTGTTGTAACAGTTATTTATTCCTCTTTTCAATTCAAGGGTCCTTCTGTTTTAAATGGACAACATTAAGGGGAACCGGCACAGAGGTCTGTCCTCGGAGGCACGGTCCAAATTCCAGAGAATCTTGGCAACTCCTCGGGATAGATGGGACCCTCATGGATATAAAACCCCACAATGGATGAATAGGTAAACAGAAGGGTGTGAAAGAGTGATGGCGAAAAGAGAATGTTCACTCTCAGAGAGGCACAAAGAGGGAGGTGTGTGAGTGGGAGATGGGAGAGAGCCAGAGTGTTTGGGGGAGGAGAGGGGGTGAGCAAAGAAGGGTCTGGAGGGAGTTGTTCGTGAGGGAGAGTAAAAGTTTTGTCTCCAGGCTTTTAGAGGGTGCTGTGTGTAGTGTTAACTCAATCAAAAGGTGAATTATACCTCCTGAGACACTCAGGTAACCTTTCATTATGGCCCTAATCCTTCTTAATAACAGAGCTGCAATGTCGGCAATGCCCCATTAGACAGAGAACCACTGAGAGGGAGAGCCATTATTCCCCACAGGCCTGTGGAAATGTGAACACACAACACTCACTCACACACACCCGCAGTGACAGATGAAATCAATCACAAATTCGACTTGAGCGAGGAAAACGCAGCATATTCCTCCATAAGGAGAGGGAGACACTGAAGGAGAGTAAATGTGTGTTTATGTGGGATCAGAGTTTCTCTGAAGTTTCACTTTTGTCAGGCAAGACTGAAAACTGACTCTATAAAAGCAAAATCAGACTGAAAATGCCGATTTGGAATAAAAGATTGAGAGGACTGTTAACTAGTTTTACACCATTGAAGTTTACAAAAATACACACACACACTGGTTCCAGTTCAGTTTACTCTGGATACCATAAAACACTGTCGACAATTTAGACTGTTGGAATTTATATGCAATAAAATATTGTTTTTCAACTATTATTGGTTACGGGTTTTTTTCTTTTTACGTCTTTATAGTCGACACAAGTTTGCCTGATTTAGAAAAGACGACCTGTTTTACTATTTAGATCAGAAGCTCTATTTAGACGTTCTGTAGCTTGCAAGAAAAAAGAGTTTTGCAGATTTGCAGCAGGTCAAAAAACTAATGTTGACCAACTAATGTTAATAATTAAAATATAAATTAGTGACAGCAAGTGTGATAAATGTCTTTTAGTTTAATGGAACAAAAAGGTTATAAAAAAGTTATGTAGCAACTGAACATGTAGGCTATTAAAGGTGAAATTAACACATTAAAAAAAAAAAAAAAAGGTTTTAAAAAACTTGTTTGAAGTTTCACAAGAAGATAGTTATATAAGTAAAATGAATGCTCCAACAAAGAAAATGTAAACTTGTTACACATTTCAAATGCTTAGGATTTATCCTTGTCTTATTTCCCAGCCTAATCAAGCTGCAACCCGTGATCCCACTATGGCCCTAACTCAAGCAACTTAAAGGCAGTCAACCCTAAAATGTGCAACAAAATGAGCAGCCTGATAAGATCTAATGAAAGCAGGACTAATGTAGCGTAATAAATCAACAGGCTGTCCACAATGCTTCTTCATCCAGCAGTAATTAAGCTACTTCTATAAAAGTTGAGATGTGAAATAAAGATTTATGGGTTCTGTAGACTAATCTTTATCAGTGATGTAGCAGTAGGCTAAATAAAAAGTTGGATAAACACAATCTATCATCATGGCAATTGAATGACTAATAATAATATACAGAAGCTCAGCCTAGATTTTAACAGGGACATTAATTATGTGTTCTAATATTATAGATCTTACCTCAGTTTGATAGTATGAATGTTAATTTACGTTTAGGATTTAGCTCGGTCCAAAAAAGTGTTTTATTATCAGTTTAGGAATGTTTTTCCTCCTTACATAATTCATTATAAACGTACTCACCTGTACCACTCCAGTCCGTTCTCATAGTTGCGGTCGAAGAAGTGCGGCTCCGCTCCCACGGCTCTGATGTCTGGATGAACCCGGAGAAACTCCAACAGAGCCCGGGTCCCTCCTTTCTTCACCCCGATGATGAGAGCCTGGGGCAGCTTCTTGCTCCCCTCCCCGAGCGGACTGAGTTTACCTGCAAACCTCGGCGACACTTTCCTGGAAGCAACTAAATCCGGAGGAGGCAAGATGAGAGACTCCTCGGGCAGCTCCAATACCTGTCCCGCGCGCTCATCCGCGAGGACCCGCGAGGAGGAGAGTCTGGCGGCCCCGTAGCCCATCAGCTCCGACCCGGCGGTCCATTCGTACACCAGTCTTTTAGTCCTCTCCTCGAAAAGCCCCGCCGCCCGGTTGGAGGACGCTTTGACCGGCGAGGGTGAGGTGGTGCTGCAGCGGTCGGTGAGGCAGTGCAGGAGGAAGAGAGAGGTGAGGAGGGAGCACAGCATGACCGCCGCTTTCCTGAGGATGCCTCGGGACGGGGGGTCCAGTTTACTGATGCGGCTAAAAGCCATACCGGTCCCTTGGTGGTCGGTACAGCCATGCTAGGCACACATTATTGAGTCTTCTTGCCATTAAGAAATCGAGGAGTGAGTCTTCATCCACAGTGTGCTGTGGATAACACCTCTGTCTCCTCCAGAAGAAAAGTGCCGAATGATACCTGCGGCACACAGGTGAGAAACTGACCGAAAACAGGCAGAACAAGAGCCGACAGGTGCTTCTAGACAGTGTAAGACAATGTATGCTGTCAGGTAATGAGGTCTCTTCTGTCCTCGCTCTGTGTAGGATGCCACCGCGAGCCCTGATGTACCAGCTGCACGTGTATAGAGTTGTAAACTTGTCTCGCACGTCAGGTTGCCTGACAGGCACCCCCCTGGCCAATGAGATGAAGAGAGGAGCAGGCAGGAGCCAATGATATTCCAGGTGGGAGGGGACAATGATACGCGGAACATCTCTGCCAAATTGGAGCTAGTTTCCATGTACAAAATAACAGCGGTGGAGAGTAACTAAGTACATTTCTGTGGTATTACTTTACTTGAATAGTAATATTTAATCTACTCCACTACATTTCAGAGAGAGAAATATTGTGCTTTTTACTCTAACTACATTTATTTGACAGATATAGGCTACTTACTTATTACATTTCAAATTAAAATGTTACATTAAAAAACAAACAAGCAAACAAAAAAAAAAATACAAATGATTTACATTATTTAAGATTAAACCGGTGGAGCCTAACATTTCTAGTGTGCGTCCCCCTTTCAAAAAGCAGTGTCTACTTAGGGCACCTGGTCATGTTGATAGTATCTATATAGACAAGATAACAATGTTGTTATGAAAAATACCAACAGAAGAAAAAATTCTGTTACAGTATATAGTTTTTTCTTTTCTCCTCTCCTATTAATCATCTCTCGACCCCTCAGATTTATTTTGTGACCCTTTGGAAGGGCCTGACCCCTAGGATGGGAACCACTGAACTAAACTGCCTAACTGTATTCATTGTACTCCAAATGATCTCCACTTTGACCAACTACAACAGTAACATGCTAAATTTACACTGATGAAATAATTGTTATTTGCAGTTCTACTAACATTAATAACATATCAGACAAACCTAAATTTTCTGTCAAATGAGTACTTTTACTTTTGGTACTTTCATTGCATTTAGCTGATGATTAATTTATGTTAAATAGGATTTCGCTGGACTTTTACTTGTCTTGAAGTATTTTTACACTGTGGTGTTGGTACTTTTATCTAACTAAAGGATCTGACTACTTTTTCCACCACTGCAAAATAAATTTGTAATTATTTCTGAAGTGGAACAAATGCTGCATAGACACACTGAAATACACACCGCACTAAGAGACATGTCACAAACACGTTTGCAAACTTGCAAAGTACATGCAAATGTTCAATTTCAATACAATTATTTTATTTATTTAATCCTTTATGTAAATGTTATTCTCCTTGAGGTCAACCTCTCTTTTTTGTTTGTTTCTGTGAACACAGCATACACTGAAATTCACCACAACACACAGTACATAAAACTCATAAGACATGCTAAAAACAAAACATGCACACACACTCACACACACCTCTGTGGACAAACAGACAGCTGTCTGCTTGCAGGGGGAATGTTTGTTTAGTGCACAGTCCCCAGTTCTTCCACTGTAGCAACATGTTTTGAGATGCCAAAATGATTCTCTTCCATCTTCGAAAAACACTCGTGAGGCCATTTCTCTGTCACTGACAGCGGCCACATGCAGCTGAAGTCAGGCCACCAAAGGAGATGGCCTCTACCATGAACTCTTTTTTATGACACACAGAAGAACAAAAAAGTGAAATAATGATAACGGGGCACATTATTTCTTTACAAGTGAACAAGAACAGAACCAAATGTTTCACATCTGCTCCTGCTTTCTGGGTATTAGCATGAGAATGTTCAGGCAGTGCTTCAATGCTGCACAGCTCACTGCTCGAGAAAGAGGATGGAGACCTCAACACTGGGCTGTATTGCCAGTGCCAGATGTCCCCCCATGTTGTCGAAACAATACAAGGGGGTGTCCCGCATTTAACAAATCACACCCCGTGCCTTTTCTCTGTCTCCCTGACACTGGAGAGATGGTCAGCCCCCTCAAACCAACTGTGATGACACCCAGCATTCCCTCACAGAGGTCAAATGGCTTCACACTCCTTCTCATCATAGACAAATACTGGAAAAATAATGATGCCCAAAAAAGTAAGTTTCTTTTCACGACAAATTGAATGCTGAACGTGTCTAGAATTGTCAAATAAAGTGTTGGCACACTTTAATAATTTATTTATGTATTTACACAGTTATGAAAGGAACCACCTCACAGCATAGTAACTACATAGAGGTTCCCAAACGGTTTGCCTGGACCCCCTAGAGAGGTCACAAGATAAATCTGCAGGGTAAGACATGATTAATGTGGAAGGAGAGAATTCAAAACAAGCTGACTTTTCTGTCACCCAGTGGTGGAAGAAGTACTCAGATCCTTTAATTAAGCAAAAGCGATAATATCACAGGGTAAAAATATTCAGTTACAAGTAAAACATTTTGATAAATCTCACTAATAAATAGCATCAAAGTTCGCATTATGCAAAATTGCAAATATCCTACCAAGTGTTATTATACATGAAATTATTGGAGTGGAGGAAGTATTCAAATCCTTAAGCACTCTTTATCAAGTAAAAGTCTGGCAATAAAAATGTCACTGAAGTAAATGTATTATTGCAAAATGTACTTCGAGTTTAACAGGTAATAGTACTCATAATGCAGAAAAATGGCCCCTGTGAGTGCCATACTATTATTCATTATATTATTGAATCATTATTATTGGTGCACTCATGTGTATGCAGCATTTTAATGTTGTAGCAGCAATTTACTTAATTACTTTATATACTATTGGGTGCTTCAACCTTTAAGGAATGAATCAAATGTTTTTTAAATGATCATGAAGTTTTGAATGAAAAGTTTGAATCTGCAAAGTAACTATAGTTATGAAATAAATGTAAATTTCTCTCCAAAATGTAGTGTGGTAGAAGTATAAGAAGAATAAAATGGAAATGCTTTTAGTACCTCAAAAGTGTACTTAAGTACAGCACTTGAGTAAATGTATTTAGTCACTTTCCACCACTGATTGTAGCCCTTCAGGCCTCTCAAAATGATTAGAATGAAATAATCTGAAAAAGAAAAATCACGACTCACAGACATATTGCATTTGTGACAAGGGCCCGCTGATAAAGACCATTGATTAGTCTAATAGCACTGTTGACATCAGTGGCGTCTGAGTAGGTACTCTGGGGCGCGTCTTGTGCAATGTACCCATTTTCAGTCGGGTTTAATGTTTGTGCAGCGACACATACTTCCTTTAAAAAAAAAAACAGCATTTAGTGTGTAATTACACACCCAGACATTGGTGCTTTTAGAAAAATGTGCAAGCAGTCTAGAAGGCATGTAAAAACGTAATTCGGCTTTCATCTTCACAGTTTATCCAAATTGCACCACTATGGTTACACTGACGCAGCCTTTTTGGAATCTTGGATGCAGGGTTGGGGTTTTAAGTTTAAAGGGAATACAAACACAAACTGTTTATTATCCTTTGAATATAATCATGCATTTACTTTGCATATTGAATAAATTCTCAGGGCATGCCATGGGAAAGCAAACATGTGCCAAGGCAAAACCAAATAAGGAACGGCTGAATTATCTGAATGTGATTGTTGTTTCATAAAAATGTATAAACCATACCTAGACTTGTGCATTGGCTCTCTCAAATGCACCATCAACAGTGAGAATATACTCATGCAGAAACTGTTTCCACTGCTGAGCTGGCCAAGTAGTTAGACTGTGTGTCTCAGCCATGCACATAATCTCTAGACAGGTTTATGAACTGAGGTTTGGGAGCCGTCAGTTTGGAGGAGACATCTTTACTGCCAATATTATGGCTTTACGTTTCTCGACTTGAAATCCGTGGCGATAAAATTCAGTTTTTTTTATTTTTGGGACAATATTCATCCTTAGCTTCGGACAACCAGCCCATTTTAATGCCATATAAATTTAATAAGTTGCTTAAATGTATGCTGTATATTGAAATATTATTTAAAAAAAAACGTACAATGGTCCATGTGGCAAACATGGTTAGAAACAGATGCAGCTAGTAAAAAAAAAGATTTACACATGGAAATTGTATGGATAAAATTTACGACATGTTCCATGCCTGAACTAAGATCAGCGTCACAAATTTCCACACAAGCCGAGCAGCTCCTTGGCTCCAGAAGTTCATCTCCTAAAACCATCTCATTTTGAATAAAATTGAAATGGCATTGCCCACTTAGGAGCTTAATTAGGTATGTTAGTAAGAACTTAAGAAAACTAAAAATTATACAGTACAATACGCACCACCCAGATGGCTATAATTTAACTTAAACCTAATCTATATTCAGTAATATAGTAATAATAGTAAATACATTTAGATGCGACAATTTTAGAGAAAAGATGAACCCCCTTCTTGGTACACAACCTGTTTATGCTATTACCGAATACATGCAAATTTTAAACACTGTACTAGCACATATGTATATGGTGTGTGAGCGATGACTCAATGTTTTACTGAAACAGGGTGTTTTTTTTCACCGCTAGAGGAAATGTACTCGTTCTATATACACAGCTGTTGGCCATTCATCGAGGTTGGGTTCTTCTGCTTTGTTGGCAGGCCGCGCGCTGAACAGGAAGGGTTTCTATTGAGCACGGAAACCCAAATAAATTGTGCTCTTAATCAGATTAATGTTCATCTGAAGTGGGCTGTTTCTCTAAACAGTCTCAAAAATGTCAACATACAACCAATTTGCATTAAGCACACAAGCAATTACACTCCATTCATCAATGCTTTATCTTAAGATTTCTGTTTGCTGTTGATTGCCACAAGCAGAGGAGGAGATGGCACATAATTAGGGGTTTTCAGTCTTTTTTTTTTAAAATGGGAGCACATTATGATTTAGTTTATATATATTATGTGTGGGATGTATAGTATGCTAGTAACTTGAAACTCAATTTTATATTATGATACAAAATCTGATAACATTGGTTATGCTTAAAAACAAAAGCATGATTAATTGATGCATACATGGAGGTGAATAAATGAAACCTTGTGCAGTATCTGAAATGAGCCTTACAGCTTGTGCGGTGTGTTACATTTTGTGTCACATTCCTTCCTCCAAGAGGCAGCAGGATGCAGCTGATTATGAGAGAGGCAGACGGGGTGTAGAGGGGAGGGGAGGGGAGGGGAGGGGAGGTGCTGTTCTAGTTAGAAGGTTGTGTGGCTGTAGGTCCATCTCTACAGCCCAGTAATCAGGTTTAAAGACAAGCTGGTGTGGGTGCAAAAAGGTTAATGGCGCATACGGCTGGCTATGTTGTATCACATACTGGAGAACAATCGTCCAAATTAATCTCCAAATGCACTTGGCACAAGGAAATACTGTCATGGTGACTTTGAGTCAAGCTAAATTATATGAAACAACCTTTACATGCTCCATATGGGGCATTTTACCAGGGAGCTAAAAATCTGGACTGTTTTAACATGAGATAAATATTAAATACTTAATACTTAAAAGCCCTTGCTTTCAAATCTTATATCTCAAATCTAAATATTTCTCTGTAACATTAAATATTACTAAATAAACAATCATAGTTAAAGTTCTAAAAAAAAAAAAATAACCCGAGGTATGATTTATGAAGAGTTTCACACTCAAAAACATATTATATTTTACATACATTATAATTATTTGCTGTTTGGCATCACAACTAAGCAAACAACCACAACTGTCATCAGATGTTTTTTCCATCTGAGCCCCACTTCAAACTGAGTGCAAGGACAAAAACACTAATACAGAAATCTATCAGAACTAATCCACCAACTTTGGCAGAAAATTGTGTTCATGAAGGACCCCATCACGTATAATTTATACAATGTTTTGGGGACTTCTGCCTCTCTTAGGGGCTCAGCCTGGGGCAGCATTGCCCTCTATAACCAGTGTGCAGGAAGAGATGATAGCATCATTACACAAAAGAGTCACAGAGTCCAGGAATAAATGCGCACCATGTTGACCTTTTGACCCTGCTTCGTGCCTGGGACAGGGCCAAAATGTGGAGATGGTGTTGGGTGATATGGGATTGATATTGGCGTCCAAATGACCAGCACAGATGATGCGTCACATGTGAGCCAATTAGAGCCCCGTTGGACAGCGGCGTGCTGTGTTCATTAAAAAGCAATATGTGGAAGTCTGATCTGCCATTTCCTGCAGATAAGTATCTGCTCATACATCCAAAGACGACAGCTAGGCTGCGGGTTGTTTCAGCCACCACAGGGCAGGGTAGTCGCAAAGCAAAGATCCTCTGACTGTGAGTTTGAGTTAACCATGTTGCTAACTGAGCCTGAAATTGTGTGGGACTGAGGGTCAGGGCCTACAATCTGGCCAGGATATCTACATGCTGTTTGCTGTTGTAATGCGATGATGGAGCCCGAGCAGAATCGATTAAAGCTATCATTTGTTGAATCAGGTGTTTTTCTGCCTGGCTTCAACAATACTATGACGTTTCTGTGGTGCTTCTGTTCCACTGAATAGCCTCGGCCTGATGTAGTACAGTACATGCTGAGCAGCAACAGTCTTTATTTTGGCAAATGAACATGTTTCATGTGAAATAGCTGACAAAATATAGTATCACAGGCCATATGGAAATTATATTAGCTATAGCACTGAATATGTGATGTTGTGGTTTTAAGGCATGTTGCACAACCACAACTGGGACCTAAATCACTTCTTTGATGATATCATAGCAATCAGACCCATTTAAAGCAACTTTTCAGAGTGTGATGTTGCACAGTTAGTACACCTCACAGACCAGTAATATCATGTTGTCCCTCTCACCTGTTTTCTTTGAAAGCGATATCAGTCCCAGCCATGACACCTCAAACCCTCTGTCTATAAATGAGCTCTGTGTGGTCTTCAGACCACGCTGAGGTGCGGGTCAGCCCCGGCTCTACCCTGATGGACATGTGAGAGTCGGGAATGTCGTCCAAGACAAACAAGACCCTCAGTTTGTGTGATGATTGTGCATGGAATAATTCTCAGTGAAAGCAAAGCTGACGATGGAGGGGGCAGCTGCTGTCAGAGTCAGGAAACCTGACAGTGTGCAGCATGATGTATTGAGAAAGACTGTTTTGGGAGATCCTAGCCCACCCTCCTTCCCATTAATGAACTCCCAAAATGGTATATGAGCAGAGATGCAGTGATAGACAAAGACTATGGTGCTGGATATGGCGGATATTGCCTTACCTCTGGAGAGGGCTCCATTGCAAATGACAAATGGACAGTTGAAATGACTGGAAAGAGATTGATTTCCTTACATTTTGCCCCACAGGCATTCCATCTTTTACTGGACCATATGAGGTGTGCCGTAATATTAACTCACACCTTTTATGGCTGTCAGATTTGAGACATTTTTTGTTCTCAGGTGCACCCAGGCTGGAAACACACACTCTGAAAACACCTGAGATTGGTCCTCCCCGTCAAAGAGGTCATGAGAACTTGGATGACTGGCGGCGAGAGCGTGTCTGTGAGTATGTTTGGGAAGATATTTTAAGGGATCACGTTACATCTGATGTCACCACCAGACATCCTGACGGGTATGAGGAAGACTAATACACTCAGCAATTTATTAGCAGCACTTATAACTGCATGCAACAGGCCACATAGTAATTCCCTGAGTCTAAAATGTATTAAAATTTTTGTCGTAATGATTAAAACAATAACTCAGAGGCAACTATTTGATCATTATGCCACATTAGATCTGATTACATAAGTGTAGGGAGGTAAGTATGTCTAAATCTTTCATATGACCACTAACTCCCATTTGAAATTACGTTACTGAACAGAGATGATGAGTAGGAAATTATGTTCTGAGGTGATTTTTCTTTGTCAGTTGGACAATAAACTTGCCATCTCTCACTGCCGATAAGACTGCTTTTTTCATCTTTCATGCTTAGGTGAGGACGTAACCTCTCGCTTCACCGTGGCGATATTTACATCAGAGAAGATCTCGCCTGGTCACATGGAAAATATGTAATGAAGACTATTTGTTAATGTCAGCATGTGGCACAGAGGTGCCCTCTTGAGATAATCTGAGCTCTCGGCCATTTGCCGACTTTTTTCAGACAACTCAGAAGTCTAATTAAATTTCTGCCTTGGATGATTCGTTAATAACAGCTGAAGCGTGGATGATACCTTGTTAGCTGCTGCACATTTAAGGCAATGATGAGGCTTTGTTTGCGTGTGGTTGCCAGGGTCTGTCTAACCTCTTTGCAGTCACTGCCTCAAAATGATTGTTTTGGCTTGAAAAATGTAGCAATTGTTGTCTGTCAGAGTACTATTAAGGTATTGCAGCTCAAAGTAGCTCCTAACATAACAGACCTTTAGTTATGTTGGGTATGAAAACTCTATAATTGCTCCCTTTTTGAGAAGACGTAATTTCACCATGCATCAGAACTACTGATTCACCTAAAAACAGGTTTGCGGTAAAGTTTCGATACGGTATTCTAAGTGGGGTGCCAATTAGCTCCCTCAGACTACAGTTGCATGTTGGAGCAAGAGACTCAGAATCCAATAGAAAGCAGAATTGTCATTTACATTCCTGATGATATGGGGTTTTAGAAATGTTACATTTTATGAATTATAGAAAGAAAGAACAGTGAATTATTTTTTTTACCATTTAAAACCTAATTCTATTTATGATAAAATTCATTCTTTTACAAATGTTTGGTCTCTGAACCGACGCTGAGATAACCCTGATGATGTCATTATTTTTTCAGACTTGACAAAGCTCTTCCAGAGCCACTGAAGACATTACACAACTGTTGTTGCATTACCCATTAAAACCTGGAACTCAGTGAAGAGATGCATCATTCATCACAGTAAACAAGTGCAGCTCTCAATGCCGTCTATGTCCAAAGGCGCCTGTGGCTAATGTGCAAACTTCAAATGCACCAATCAGTCAAAGCTGTATAGTATTTGAACCTCGTTTCTCTCTCGGGTTGGGCTAGCACAGCCTTCAACTGCAGAACCGTGTCTTAAATGTCTATCTTTACAACAAAGTCAATTAAAGTTAATCACTGCAGAGTAAGTAAAGCCATCAAAGCCATAAACGGTGCTCAACTGTTAAAACTGTAACTACCCCAGGCTATGCTGAAGTCAGGTGGACCCTTCACAGGGCGAAACTGCTAAAGCTATTACGGGATGAGAGTCCCTGTGCTGCAGAACATTAACTGAGATCCATCAGCACCAGTGAGGATGCAGACAAATAGTGTACACTACAGACAGACACATATACACAGCTACATATGCTGGGAAACTGACACACACAGACATATTTATACACGGAGACACCCACATGCACGGATCGCAGAGCCGAGACAGATGTGACTGCTCTGACAATCGAAACAGAACCACATCTGGGCTAACATTTAGGTATGTGGATGTTTCCCAGGAGTATTCCCCTTCTACACCCCAAACATATTGCTCTCTCCACCCACACAGGATAAAGACACTGCACCAATGTGTTGTGTATGTATGTGGGTGGGTGCTATGCTTTGTTCATTTTCTTCCAATTCGCAACCAGGTCAAAGTGTTACATTCCATACACACACCTTACCATAAAACTCTAAGTCTGACCGACAAAGAAGAGTTCCCTTCTCACTCTGATGAACTCCCGAAGGAGGGGAAATGAGAATGAAACATGGTGTCGTAACACAACCTTTCATATCACTTTTACCACTCGTAGGATGACAGAGAGTGATAAAATGCTGAAAAAAGTCTGGCCAAGGTTGCGTCAACTCCCCTTTATAATACATAATGAGGATGGGGAATGCAGATGCATGAGTGGAATCAGCTCCATTGCTTTGAAAATGCTTATTATAGGGATGATTTAAGATACTTGGCACCTAAAACAAGGAGTGAAATAGATATCAAGGATGTTTCCGATATTTCTCTTTTCCGTTTAAGCTTAGCTGGTACAAAGGAATCCAACAAAAACAGGCCACGGGTTGTTTCCCCCGCGCTTTTTAATTGATACCCTGGAAGTGTGAGGACTGAAAGTCTATCTTACATAGAGACTGAAAGAGCTATCATTTAATGGAAAGAAATCCAGGGTTGCCGAGCTTCCTGCTGCTGCAACTGCACTGAACGTCGCCTCTGCCTCCCCCCAACCACAATGTCAGCACAACCTCATTTCGATGTATAGATAAGAGAGATAGGGCCAACACTTCTGCCGCCACAATTTGACACAACTAATTTAGAACTGGTCTTTTATGGAAGCCTGGAATACATTACCTTGCCAGAACATAATAATAATGGAGAAGCATCAATCAAATAGGCCCTGTGCATACATTGTGTAATAAAGCTTATCTCTGGGTGACACAGTCTGTCTGACTCAGCCTGCCAGCCAGAACGAAACTATATGCGAGCTCTGCCATCAGGCGCTGGTTAACACTGCATAAATATGCAGTTTAAGAGTCAATGACATTTTAATAAGGTAAAGCTGACAGCTTAGGGCTCGCACACAAACACCCAGTTGTTTCCAGAGTCCCTGAATCAAAAAATAGACAAGCTAAGAGTCCATGTCTACATGCTGCACGCTGTGAGAAAGAATGTTGTTTCTCTGAATATGTATACCCCCCTCAGCTGTCATCACACACACACACCCCTCCAAATTGTCAGACATTGGTGTGTTCCCTCCACTCCCCCCCGGTCAAATGTTTCTATAATTTTTTCCAGGCGTTAACTGGATTCAGCTGCTTGTGAACTGCTTTGGCTCTCATCTCCACTTTCCATATTATTTAGAAGGGGCCTTTTTGTTGATGTATGGTGTCGAGCTTGTTTTGCTGACTGTTCTCACCGGCACCTCTCAAAGTCGTCATTGTGTTCAGACAGAGGCGATGTGATGTCATGCCTCCCGAACACCTGGGAAATCCTTGAGTCTATGTCAGAGTCTGTTTGGATGAGGCTTTTCATAGGCGTCTTGCATGCCCAGTGCATTTGGGATAGCTTAGTGTTTGCTAGCCATGATTAATGGCGGCAATGGGTGGGCATGCAAAATTTAGAGGGAGACAAGGCAGTCTGATTTGTCATTAATAACACCAGATGGTAAATGGTAAATGGACTCGTACCAACCAAAGGTTGAGCTAATATAATTTCTGCATTTATAAAAACATTACTCTATATAGATGAATGATTGAATCCTTGAAATGCTCTTGAAATATGACATATTCAAAATTGTTCTGTGAAACATCCAAGGAATTAGTGAACTACTTGTGTATTTATCTCACAAAGACCCAGACAGTGTGATCCGAAGTCGAGGACTTTGTTAATTTCACGCCTCGGCTTCCACTCCACCTTGTCAATCAAAAGTAATGCCTGCTGTCATTGCGTCACCAATTTCACGACAGAGGTCAACAGACAGGCCTATGATGGCTCCAGATGGGCTGGAAAAACATCAGCTTCACAAACACACACGCGTTTTTCCATTCTTTAAGCGACGGCGATTAGGTCTCTTCCCTCTTTGGGGCGTTTTCTATCAACTGGAATCTCACTGCAGTTGGCGATGTCCCTCTTTTAGTCCCCTCGTCTTTGGAAAGAATGCCCTTCAATGCCACTAATCCAAAAACTGCAACACACATGCTGTAGCCTTTATTCTTTATTTGGACCTCCATTAGATCCTGTTGTAGAGGACACCAATAACATTTTTGGTAGCCTCTGTTTACCCGCTGGCACCTAATGCATCACATTTAGCATAGCCTATCACCCCCTGACACTCGGCCTATAGAGGAATGTGGAGATGGATACAGGCTGAGTGAGGGCTAATGGGGATGAGCCTCCAAATGTGGACTGTTGCTCATTGTCGCTGTGGTTTGGGCATTCATGGCATTAGAAAGATCAGTGTGAGGACATGGCTCATTGGACTCCAAGCGTTTGTAGTCCTGCCTCCTCCCTTTGTAATGACTGAACTCAGAGCAAGCTCAGAGTAATGTCAACATGATAGATCTCAGCTGTCTCCTGATGCAAGGAGTGACAAAAGAAATGCTAAATCTGAAGCAAAAATAAGGCAGCAAAGCACAGAATAACAATGCCAATATGCCGCGTATGTGTGTCACTCAACCAAATGCAGATTCAGAGGCTGCAAATCAACAAGGAAACAGTGACACAGTCATAACTTAAACACTGTTATGGAGAGACTCTGAAGTCGTCTAGACAAATCATTGGTTAGCCAGTCTTCTGTTTATGCATGTGTTTTCTGTCCTCCACATTTTAAATGCAGGCTTGCTCATATCTCATTAGGTGACAGCCAGTCGAGTCAGACAGGGTGAATCCCTGTCTGACTGCAGGCCTTTGACACCACGCCCAGTCCGGGCCTGACACACGGACAGTCACACACGTGCAAATGTGAACCTCTGCAGATGAGCAAACGTATATAGTACATAAATATACACACAGGGACACACACATCCTCAGCTGTCACAGTCTTCACAGCTGATTTACCGTCTTGCCTTTGAAAATGTGGGCTGCCATATACTTACTGAGCAGGGCAGAGGAAGGATAAGGCTTTTTTTTTTATTTTTAGGATGGTCGTGTATCACCTCTGGTTATAAAAATAACGTAACCGTGCTGGTGATGTACTACAACATCTAATTACTTTGTGCTATATTCTCCTGTGAGGCTGTACTATTTGTACTGTTTACAATGCCGCTGTTGAAGACAAAGTAGCACGTATTATTTTGACACATGAAGCCATTCTGACTTTTCTAGATGGAAATTGTACCACTTAGGAGACGCTTTAGCTTTGAATATAGAGATTATAGATTCTGCCTCTGTTGTGAAATTGCTTTGTAATGTTAAAGTGTAACTAAACCCTTAAATTCTGCTAGCTCCCTACAAAGTTACAAAAGTGCAGTACAGAGAATCATAAATGGGGAAGGGCCTTGTGGCGATTGATTGTGTGATGCGTTACTGACTCGCGGGACAGACTGACCACCGCTCACTGTAGCAGGAATACAGCTGCCGGTAGTCAGAGCTAACCAAACTAACCAGCCATGAACAGCGCCTGTCAGACACTCCATGCCCGCGCTGGAAACACAGAGAGTTCGCCAGAGCTTTGAGAGGCACTAGAAGCACATTTATGGCTATTTGTAAAAAGATTCTGTGCATCTGTGTCTGTTGTCCCTAAACTTATGTAATCAGAACTTCACAGTGTGAATGTTAAAGAAATGATGGCTAAAACTATGAAAATAAGACCCAGGTTGGAATAAACTACAATCATCATTTAATTAACATGCTCAACATTTCTCATACACCAGATGTATGAACAAAACAAATTTTATAAGTTCACACCAAATCATTTTAACTGTGTGCAGCATGAACTGCCAACATTTAAATTGTTTAATAGTTCTATATAATAGAATTAGAGGCCCTTTCTTACACCACATGGTAAAACAAGCATGCTGGTGGGGGGACCTCTCCGAAGGCAAAGGACGTGTTTTAGTGCACATTCGTGTGTTATGACTGAGATATGCTGTGTACACTACGGATATATTTTCTTTTTAGCTGAGGTTTACATTGTGCCCTGCCATATAACAGTTTATATTACACTTAAATCAATCTTTATTACTTGCATGAGTGTGCAGTGGTGCAGACAGATGGAACATCTCCAAATGCTGCAATATGGCAACTTCTAGGGTTGTCAGTTCTCCCTAAACAAACCTGAAGGCTTTCCACTGGGGCTGCCTTGTGTCATGCACAGCTCTAACTCATCAATGTCAACCCGAAAATGCCTCTCCTCTCCTCTCCTCTCCTCTCTTCTCCTATAGAGAACCTAATTACAAGTCACGTATGAGGACATAACTTTGATCCAGACACATATTCCGTGCCAAACCAGTGTACTGAGCCAACTAATCCCTGACATGCTAAATGAGTACCTGCTTTGCTAACCTTTGATCTGCTGGGGTTAGGACACGCACTGGTCCAATTACATTCAAGCTTTTATGAGAGGGCAACAACGTGCTCTTTCAAAACCACCGGGATTTAAGCTTTTTTTTTTTATTATTACAAAGTGAGGCTTGTTTCTCAGACAGAACCTTAAAGTATTAAGGATTAGGCGCAAGAGGGGAAAATTGAGTTGGCCAGTTTTTATTAATGTACAGCCACATTTTGGCTTGTTACATGGTTTAATTCTAACCCCTGGCCCTTGAGGACCCTAAAAAAAACCCGCCACAGCCACTGCTAGTATTTCAGCCACGTTGTTTGAGGTTAATGATTTCTTGGCAAAAGAATTTTGACAGTGAAATTAAGTTGTGAGATACAGCTTGCATAGTGGAATTATGCATTGTGTTGGAGAATAATCGAGATTATGCTTTGGTCTAGCATTTTTGGCGACATGAGCAGTCTAGCATTTTAGAATATGTTATCAGCAATAGCATACACCTAGAACCAAATACATCAGATGCTATGTCTTTAGTCTAGTACTGGTATGCTTGGATTGTTTCAACAGACCATACAAGTCTGTGCCATACACACCTCCATGTGTTTGTGCTATTTTGTAGAAGCAAGCAGTAACAATTTCAGACCTCTGGTTAGGAGCCCCATGGGAACACTGAGCTGTAATGGACAGAAAACTGATGAAACCTCCATTCCCTGACAGCCCACTGTTTAGGCGTATGTTGTGAAAAGAGGGGTGTGTGTGTGTGTGTGTGTGTGTGTGTGTGTGTGCGGCGAGTGTACGGATAACTGCTCACTAGGGTTTTATAGTCGGACGAGGAAGGACTGATTCTAATAAGAAACCTCTCCATCCTCTCTGTTCACCATTTCAAGCCACCCCTGCTTAACTGGTCACATTGGCAGAGATTAAAAAAAAAGAAGCTGAGAAGATCCAAAGGACCAATTTCATTTCAAAACTCAATCCACCCGTGCATGGGATTTGCATAGCTAATTAGAGGCTGTCTTACCCTTTTTTCTTCCTTCCTCTCCTCCTCCTCTGAGCTTGGCTTTGTACTGACAGCAAAGGGAGTCTGAGCCCCACGCAAAGACCTCTGAACCGAGCTTATCAGGCTAAATGAAACACCATGTTTCTAATGTAAACTATTTTGTAGCACATCACCGAGCCTCAGTGTCAGCTCAGGCTGCCTCTTGAGTTCTACTGTAAGTGTGGAGACATCAGGACTTATGGCTGGCCTACTTTTACGTTCACAGCAAAGGGAGGTTGTTGTCCTTTATGGCTTTGTTTAGTTTGTGTACTGCTATTCTCCTATCGTGCTGAATAGGGTAAAGATTAGTGGTGTACTAGATTAGGGTAATGTACCCTCAAACTAGCTACAGTGGGTGATTAGGATACATCAGGGATGGGCATTACATAGACTTGTAGTTTTATTTAATACAGCAGAGAGTCTTTCCCACCCTCAGAGAGATGTGTGTTCTTTTCCAAACTCGTACTGGCCATTTTTCTAAGCTCTCCCTCGCTATTTCCCCTTTTTCCTCTCTTTCTTTGTCTCAGTCTCAATCACTCATTCTGCCTTCTGCTCCTCCTCTGCCTCTCCTCTCATATCTCAGAGCCCGTATACATTGGAGAAGGGTATTAAAACACAAGGAGTCACTGGAGGCAGGTTAAATCAGCATACGCGATGAAATTCATTGTTCTTAGTCAGTGACTGAGGAATAACCGGGGAAGGGCAAGACGCGACAGAGAAATGGAGACGGACGCAGAAAATGAAAGGGTGGGGAGAAATAGTAATATGCAACCATGTGTAATACTGAGAAGTCAAATGGGTATCACTCCGTATAAGGCATTTTTCTCTGCAAAGCTTTACACCTAATTACCCCTAAGTGCTCTTTGGAACGGATGTGAGGCAGGGGTCTCATAATCATAATAGAAATAATAACAGTCTAATGCATATGTAAATGTTCAGAGGGAAGAATGATATTTTGGACTGGAGTAGAAATGGATAATGAGGGTTCAGGAGTTCAGCAGGAGCATTAGAAAATAAAAATGTCTGTGTGCTTAGACTGCAACTACCATTCCAGATGAACAATGGCTTTCCTATTGATTTTCAATGCTGTATTCCTGTCTAATGACATTCTAATGATTCTGGGATTAGATGAAGATAAATATTTACCTTAATCTATTTCTCCATGTTAACAGAAATCAGACCCAAATTCCTAAGGATTGTGGAGCCTCTGTGAGTGTCTCATCACGCTAATCACCCACAGTGAATGTAAGTAATAGCTGCTTTAAGGTACTTCACTTTAGGTCTTTTTAAATCAGGTTTGTTGTCTCCATGTCCGCCCCCCTTCTCTTCCTCCTATTCATTTTCAGCGTCAACCTCTCCAACGCCCGGACTGCCCTCTGAATCTCCTGTGTCGCGGAGAGACTTTACACTGTGTGTTTTCTTAATCATGTGTAAATTAGCCCCTCGTCGCCGATAAAATCCTCAAATCCCTTCGGCTTCCATCGCCCCATCCAGCCGTGAACCAGGGCTTGAGTGAGCACCGCTGGAAAACTCTGCCTCACCATCATCATTTATTTTCACTACGCCAGAGGAAAATATGCACTGTTTGTGTTTGTGGATGTGTTAAAGGCCCACAACGTTTGGGTTGTAAACCCTCTTCTGTAGGCTGTTAATTCCAAGTTCAACATCGGCCCCTGTAGCCGACTGTGCGCCTGTTTTGCTACACGTGTTTGTATCCTGCAGCTGAGTTTGTACAGTGGCTGCATGTCGCTGTACTGGTTTCTGTGTGGGCCTCCCCCTTTTTCAGTGTCTCACATCAGAACTGCTGCTTGTTTCATGGTGAGGCAGATCGGTTGAAATAAATCACAGGCGGTTTTAATCAGAGTGAAACAGCGCAGGCCAGGCCTATAAATGATGGGCCAAACTTAGTTCAACTTCCTCCTCTCCTCTCCCTTCTCCATTCTTTTGCCTGCTCACTCTCTTTTAACAAGCCCTTTATCTTGCCCCGCTTTCCCACCATCACTTTGCCTCCTCCTCCGTTGCTATCTTACTTTCTCTCACTCACTATCTCTCTGTGTCCTTGACTGCTGGGCTCCTCCTGTAAACAAGCTGGGGAATCACATTTTGGCATTCCTGAAACAACTCTGGATTTGATTTTACAACTCAATTAAAGTTGAGCAGTAAATCAGCTGGCCAAGGAACCCGTCTTTGCTCTTTTTTTCCTTTCCCTCAGTGGGCACCTCTGACAGTAGTTAGGACTCCCTTGAGCCACAAACAAATAGGTCCAGTTTAATAGAAATGAGGGAGAGGACAGGAGATGTCTGATGAGCCTGTTTACAGAGCAGAGACGTCACTGTGGGTGTCCTATCTTAGTGAGGAATGCCAACACACATACTCGCTCGCGACCTCAGTCATACAATCATTCATTCGCACTGTAGCTACTGTCTCTCTTCCTTTAAATACATCTCCCTCTCACACACAAACACACACACACACACACACACACACACACACACACACACACAAAAACTGGCAGACCTGCCTAGATATATGGTAAACCTGTCACTAAAACGGAGGCATTTGATTCATCAGAAAAAATCAATAGTGGAATATTCTCCACTCTACCAGTGTCCCATTAATCTGCCGGTAGATTAAAATGTCACATAGAGTAGCGGAAAGGAGGCATGGAAGAGCTGTTTTTCATGCGGCTCTATGGCCCAGACAGTAATTGCACACGCTAATCAATCAAAGCGATGCGCGTGATTGTCATTTTTCATTACAAAGACAACAAGTTACGACAGCCTGTCAACTTAACTGGAGAAATGTGTGTTAATGACTTATCAATAACTGGCTGCGATTGCCGTGGCGCGCACTGATTTGAATTGAGAGATGAAGGGAATTAAAAAAAAAGAAATCCAAGATTTACAGTTCTAGGCTTATTTACCTTTCACTAAAATATATTCAAAAGGAAACCAGATACAGTGAAGTAGCTAGAAATGAGACTGTCTTACTGATTAACTTATCGTCTGACTCATTGTTAAACATCTCCTGGCAAAGGGAGATACTTGCTGAACACATTTGTAAACTGTTTGCACTGAGGTCTGATTGGAAAGCTCAGCAGACAGGGAAACCATCAGGGGAGTTCGCAGTGTGGTTTTAGATGAGCTGAATAAACGAATGTGATTCTCCTCATTACATCAGTAGCAGCCTTTCTGAGGAAAGAAAACACGCATTCGAAGCCATATTAATATGCTCATACTTAAACACCCATATGCAAACAGTATTTTTGGCGCATGAGCGTGATGCCGCTGAGTGATAAATGTGGCAAGCACCTAACACAGACTGGATGACAAAGTTCATTTGGCCCCGGCAGACACGTCAGGCCGATATTACTGCCACTGTCTTACAAAGGCACCATTATACTGAGTTGAGACATCGTTCATCCACAGAGCTGCTTTACATGAAGGCTCCCGGCTCCTTTATTAACTCGGTGGAACTCCTGCTGTAAAGTTGGAGAGAGAGCTATGAGACTAATCAGACTCCAGCTCAACTCCTTTTGCCAAGCAACTGCCACAGCACTCTGACAAATAAGGGACGCAGCCTTGAAAAGTCCACAGGCGGATTTTGACCTGTGTCTATGTTATTGCTTCGTTTGGGCCGAACGGCGGAGGGAAAAATTAGAAATGGCAATTAGTGAAATAGAATGAGCACATATGGTCTGCCATGCATCAGGTCTTTAGTACTACTTCTTACCTCAAATACTAAATGATGTGTTTCGCTATATACTGTAGGTGTTGCGTGTTAAGAAAGGAATCCCCTGCCAAGGTCAGTTTTACATGGTCATTATGTCATGCTTCCCAGCTAGCTACAGTGCCTTTGCCATTAGCCCAGCCTGACAGTCCTCCTCAGGCCACACTTTGGATAAGACAGAGAGGGAGTGGAGTGGATAATACAACCTGGGTCAAAAGGCAAGAGGCGCCAGAGACTCTCATGATTACACAGGTATCTCAACAATGTGCCGCTTTGTCTCTTGTGAAGGAGACCGATATGAATGTGAAGTCAAAATAAGGTCACTTTTAGTATGAATTAAGTGATTGATGCCCACCAAAAAGCGACCGATTCCAAAAGCAAAATCTACACCGTTGAATACTTGATGATAACCCAGTCAAAGGATATTTTGTATGCTTTGCAAATCCAGCGCTGTCAAACACCCATAAGACACTCAATTTATCACGTGTTTGATGTGTTTTTTCAGCTGTGGCCTCCAGGATATTTCCACAAAGTAAACTTTAGGTGCAGAGGAATCCCACCTGTGAGAGGGAGAGTGTGACCATTTCACTTTGCAAAGTTTTACACGATGTGATTAACTCCATTGCAGCTGTGGAGAGACGTGAGCCCCAGCAAGGATCTTTGTGCAGGAGATGACCAGAAACCTTGTAGTTGCACTCAAGATTTCTGAAAGTTGCATCATTATTGCGGATTGTGATAACAACTGTTACAGTTGTAAATATTGTATTGAGCTTCTTTTTATCTGCACATTTCCCTTTCCTGCTACCTTTGATGAATAACTTTCCAGCCTACTGGAAGGCACATGTCAGATATGAGCCTGACATTTTTGAAACTGGATAAAATAACATTAACACTGGAATGTATAAACACAACCAAAGCAGTGAGGAAACGTGTAGTGCTATGGAACTAAACTAAAAAGGACAGAAGCTAATAACAGAGACAATTTACAACATAATCTATAATAGTCTTCAATTTGACCACAGCTACCAGTTTCCTCATTAACTCTCTTCTCTACAAAGACTTCCAAGTGGCTGGAGCAGAAAATATGAAGGCTTTCTTTCCCATCTCTGTCTGAGCATTAGGGACCGACAGCGAGTACACGCCTTGTGATTTGAAGTAATGATTGATCCAGAGATGAATTTGTGGTTTTGATTTAATTTAAAATCTGAAAGATAAGAAAGAGAGGACAACCAGCCATAAATAAGTCAGAGCAATGTGGTATTGGCTCATAGTAAGCCATATGGTGACTATATGAAATTCCCTCTTGATGCCCTCTCCAGCTGTACCTGCCAAGTAGTGGTGGGACCTCCATGCGGTATGGTGAGTCATCAATGGGTGGCCTTTCTCAATGCCGTCATTATTATGGGTGTAACTAAGCAGTTTATACCATTGGTGGCACTAAAATCTCCTGATAGCTGCATGAAATAAATCTCTGGGGACAGCAGGGTCTAGCAATGTGGTAGTGGCTCCATGGGGGCTGTAAAAAAAGAAATATATGAGAGAGAGAACTAGTAGAACTCGAGTTGTCTACTTGTTGTAGATTTTAAAGTAGATACCAGTCTGGCTAATCTCCTCAGGGCCATATGCTTACGTTCAATGATTCGCTGGAAAGGGAATTTAGTGTTTGAGTGTGCTTTGTGAAAGGAAATAAAGAGGACCCACGGGAGATGTTTTGGGTTAAGTGAGAAAAGGGCCAACTGAACAACGGGTGCCGTCTGGGATGAAGGGTATTTCAGTAGCAGAACGTCAGTAAAGTTGGTCTGAAATTGACTGTGCCATTAGGTAGTTACTGTGTATTACATTTAGCACCTAAATGGTGTGTTAGCATTGAGTACACAAATCTAAGCCATGTATTAAATCCCCCTCTTTCTCTGCTCTAATCCTCTCTTAGTTTGTGCCTGCAGAGGTTTAGGAGAACAAGTTCTTTGTTAGTATAACATGAGATTAACGTGAGTGTGAAACTGCTAAACCCATGGGATTACAAAGTTTACTTTTCCTTAATTCATAGAGATAAGCAACAGTGGACACTGCTGTCTTTTCTAAAATATTTAACTGAGCCTAAGATCCCCAGATCCATTGTTAAATAAGTTGAAATAAACAGACAACACAGGTAATCAAATATGTTTCTTTTTCAGTAAACTTTTACTATTTTTGTCCAGTTACTGTCTTTAAAATGCTGACATGGCCGAGGTTTTGTTTCAAAGGAGTTATTTTGATCTTCAACAATTTATTCTCAAAAGATGTCTTCCTGTGATATCACTTTTGTCATAGTGGACAACTACTTTTTGAAAATACAGAAAGCGCAAAATGCTGTAATTATTCTCCACTGGGAATTCTCTCTCTGCTCTCAGTCTTACAGCAGAGTCACTTTCAAAACAGCACCAACAATGGAAGGAATGGGAAGAAGTAGAAGAAAAAAAAAAGAATAACACAGGCTGGTCTAAAATGAAAATATGCTGCAAAATGTCAACTCGCATACTACTTACAACAGTGGAATATGGAAAACCACAGTGTAAATATTATCCCAAGGCATCTGCTGGCAATGCCGCATTGGCATTCGATCAGGAATACCAGCAAAATAGTGTTATCAAAACAGTGAACATTATGCCCAGTCATTACTAATCCTCTGCAGACAGGAGGGAGGGGAAAAGGACATTTTTCTCTCACTGTTTTATTGCACTGCGACATGCAAACCTACCTGAACAGTTACACCAACAGCATTTTCAGCCATGCTAGCTGCGTGGCTGTAGGGGTGCCAGTGTCAGTTGGTCCACCATTTGGATCAGAATAAAGTATCTCAACCAACTGGATTATTTGCCATGACATTTTCTACAGACATCGATGTTCTCCAGAAGATGAATCATGGCTGTATAATTTTAGCTTTGGTTTCTTACCATTGCTTCTTCAAGGTCCAGTGTGTAACATTTAGGAGGATCTATTGGCAGAAATCGAATATAATGTTCATATGTATGTTTTCATGAGTGTGTAATCACCTGAAAACAAGAATCATTGTGTGTTCATTAACCTAGAATGAGACATTTTTTTCTACAGCAGGAGCAGGTCACCAGGGAGGCCACCATGTTGAACCACCATGTTTACGGTAACCCAGAATGGACAGACCGAACAATGGCTCTAAATAGGGCCTTTCAAGTTTTTCTCGACTTTAGTGGCCACCGTAGTTTCTCCTACTCAGTAAGCCACAACACAGCTAGATACCTACTAACTCCTACAAACCTGAAACCCTTAATGCTTCTAGGTTTAAAGGTTCAATTCCAGCCAGGAGTTATCATGCCATTAAGGGACTGCTGCTTTTAAATTGCATGTAAAGGGAATATTGGCTGGCAGCTGTAAATGAGCATTAAAGCCATAGGGGGCACTGAGAAACTCCTTCAGTCGTCTCACACTCGCAAACCTATAGGAAGGAGGAAGATGTAATTGCGTGCACTCCCTCCTAAAAATCCACACATAGAAGAATTGGGCAATATGCCAACTCCCTCGGGCGTGATGCTCTTTGACCACAAAACCCACACTTAACACCTCACCCCAGTAAGCACACCCTCAACACACCCTCAGCAGAGACTGATCAGCCCTTTTCCTGGCCATTGTGCTTGTATCCGTCTATCAACCTTCTCTGCCAGTCCCGCCTTCTCATGTCTGCTCTTGAAAAAAGAACAAAATGATGATTAATGTCATGTTAATGTCTTTACTATCATTAATATACAGCTGTAGATTGGAGAGAACAGACTTGTCCCTCCAAAGGGATTTTGAGGGTACGTAGTGTGTACATAAATGTGTGTGTGTGGGAGCGTGTGTGTGTGGATGCTGAAGGGGGATTTTGGTGTAGCTGTGTGAGGCAGACAGGTGGTGCTGATGGGGCTACGTGATTCACTTTGCTCCTTATTTGCATACATATGACAACCATCTGTGCTAATAGGCCTCTGCGATGTCTCTATTAGGCTCAATGCCATGCTGTTTTGCCTGAGGACCGCGGCGTTGTACCAACACTTTGCTCATGTCCGTTGGCTTTATGCAACACACCAGCTGATGCCATCTAGTGAATTGAGATGGGAAGGGATGCTCGGATTTGGTGAGATACAAGTGCAGCAGGAAACCAAATGGACTCCAAACTCGGGTCAAACTGTATTTTTAGCATTTGTTTAGAACAGCCTGTAGGACTAGATAAGTGGTGTTTTCCGCATTGAAAAATGCAATGACGGACAAAAAGTTTCGAAAGTCAACCATTCGTTGGCTCACAACAATTCATCTTGGCATAAAAAAGTAACCTCTATGATGATTCATGCAGAAAATATGCTGTTTAGGAAGACATGTATATTGCAGCGTGCATGCTGTGTCAGCTGTTGACTGAGAAACAGCATCACTGCCTCACAAATGCTTTGATTTACCAAGACCAAAAAATTCCACAGTGAAAGTGACAATAAACTGTGTGCGATGGTGGATGCTCCACACAGCCCCATGCAATAATGCATTATTTCCAGGGAATTGACGTGGAATTGTCCACGGTGGTGTTCTAGCAACTCCAGGGTGCTCAAGTGTGTGATAATTCAGCTGAATGTGTCAGAATGCTTTTGCTATTTCAAGGTTTTCTCAGAAAGTGCTGTATTATTCTTGCGATTGTGTGTCAAGGAATGATGGAGAGAGGAGATGGTGACTGGAGAATACACAGCGGGTTGTCCAGGATTAGTTAACACTGCGATGTAAGCTATTGTTTGCAATAATGGTTGGTTAGTTAGTTTTCTGCATTAGGCATTATAAACATTGCTTGTTATAGTTTATTTACTTAGATTTGCCACATTTACTTGAGTTTTCAACTTCTAAAACTCTTACCCTGCAGAGTTTTTAAGCAATATTGGTGCAACCCTGTCTCCTAGAATTTAGGTTTATCAGGCTAGCTTTTAAACCCGACTCATGGAATAGGGACGTGGTTGCGGTGAAAGGTGGGCTGTAAAGCATAGGACTAGGTGTGATACCTGGACACCCCTGTAGTCCATGATACGTTTGTGGTTATGATAAAAAATGCTTTAAAAAAAAGATTAAGATTGGTTGGGGGTTTTTTTGTGGCTTTTATTGCCTTTATTTGATGGTACAGCTGAGGGCAGACAGGAGGGGGGCGAGAGAGAGGGGGATGACATGCAGCTAACGGTTGGATTTGACCCTGGGTCCTGCGGCTCAGCCTCGGTACAGCTCTACCCACTGGCTAACCGGCGATTGGTTGGTTAAGTGGGAATGATCATGATATCGGTAATGTTATTAGTATGCACATGCTTGCCTCTTTTTAAATATTTGACCCAATATAACCATACCAGTTTTTGAGTGCCTAAACATAACCCTGAAAAACACGAATCTTGCTTTCGTTACAATGAATGGATATTGTCGGGAAAACAAATTAAATAGCCTATCATTTTCCAAATATGTATTGAATCAACATTTTGTGAGTTGGCAGATATGTTAAAAATATATCATCATTTGCTAGCTAGGCTGCAATTTGCCAAGTGTAATGGTAAATTGCACTGCATTTACAATTGTAAATTGTAGATGAAACTGGCATTTACGGCAAAGATTAAACACCATTCCACTGACTGACAGTTGGTGGTGGTGACGTGACAAGAAACAAAAATATGCAGAGAAGAAGACTGGTAGACAGCAAACAAGGATATAAACAACTTAGTGTTTCAAATGTTTTATGAGGAGGGAAATGCATTCAACAAATTTGCTAGTCCCCCAGGATACCCACAATGCCTTTTGGTAAGAGACGTAATGTACAAGAAAACTCCACAGGGTACCTTTAAATTAAAATCAGCAATAAAAGCATATTAATGTAATACATAAATACGTAGCACCAAAAGGGTAGATGGTCCTAATAGATGACACAAATATGAGGAAATGAATGCTGCTAGTCGCCTCCAGAGGAACAATGTGGCGAAGTGATCCCCTAACAGTGAAACCTAATCTCAAAGACAGTGAACAAGATTGGTAGAGAAAGGGAAACAGCAGACAGAGAGGGAGAAAAAGAGAGACAGAGTGCCCCATAAGGGAAGACTGCCAACATCAGCACTCTATTTTATTGTAGAATCCAAGCTATTTTTCTTAGATTTTCCTCCAACTTGTGTAGAGGAAACAACTCAGAACTGTATGTCTTGGAGATACATAAAAGTCGCCGAACTTGTTGAGTTGCTGTGGCGCCTGCAGGGTTCCAGGCGCTGAGCTTTGGTCAACTGTCTCTGTCTGTTCTATAAATTTACTAATAAGAGAAGAGAAAGCAGAAGGGGCAAATTAAATCTCGCTCATTTTCTGCCACGACTGCTCCATATAACTTCCAAGCGGAGAGAATTAATACCAGAAGCGATATCTGCCCCTTCTCGAACAGCACACACGTTCTGCAACATGGCTTTTCACATGCTACCTGGCAATTTCAGAGCCAAATTCTCATTGTTTGAGTGCCTAACTTGACCAAAATGTCACGCGAATCATGTCATCATTCTTTTTCAAACCTTAATTTCTTCCTCTTAGTACTTAGTTCAACCCAAAAGCATCAAGACGCCCTGACATTTTCATTATCCTTGCAACAGGGCCGCTTTATTTTACACCTCGCCAACCTGCTGCAGTTCAGACGGGGGGGCAATTTTGCATTCCGAAAACGTGAAGATGTTGATCACAGTGTTTTGGTTCAATTTGTATTTCACGAGGGTGTGCTGCATCTTCTGGTTTCTTTCATCTCATACTAATGGTATCATCAGCAGACTAAAGAGTCATAGTGATCAAGTGTATATAGAAGCCAGGAATACTGAACTAAACACAAAAAAACACTGTGGGCAATATTTCCTCCTCAGCCTCTTTTCCCCTCTTTTCATTTCATCTTCTCTCCTTCTCCACTCCAACCGTTTAGTTTTTCCTCTTGTTGATGACTAAAAGCTTGCGTAGGTGTGATGAGTTCCAACACAATGGAGCCATCCACTAATGTGATTTTCTTCCTCATAATTCCTCCTTCTCTTTCTCACCTCCCCTCCTATATTTCCTCCTTCCCCGCTGCTCCGTTTCGACTCTTTAATTTTACCTTCCTCCTCCTCCTCCCGTTAGTGCTGACAGCTTCTGTAAGTGTGATTATTTCAAATCTGGTAAACCTGTTCTCCTGCCGTTTTCTTTTACACCTTACCTCTCCTTTCCCTCGCATCACTTTGACTGGTCTTCCATCTCCTCCTCTTCCTCCTCCGGCTGGTATGTGACAGCTTGCAGAGGTGGGATGAGCGCCGTCTGCAGCTGCTCTGCTGGCCCCCTCCATCAGTGGCTTGGTGGTCCAGACAGCAGACTCCCAAGGTGGTAATGACCACCGAACAGATGATGACAATAGCAGCCAGACTAAAGACATCTCATAGCTCATCCTAATCTCAATTTCACTTTCCTCCTCTCTTCTTCACGTCCTCGCCTCTCTTTCTCCCCCCATCCTAACTCCTAACATGTTTACGGCTCTAGGCGAGGAAGAGCAGTAAGGTTTTGAGTTCTGTTAGGAGAAACTGATAAACTACCTGCAACTTTGTTCTCATACTCACAAACTTCCGAGCTGTATTTTCCGCCAGGGACCTGTGAAGCATATAAACTGGAAAAAAAAAAAAAAAAAGAAAAAAAAAGACAGTATATTATTAACAACACCCACCAAACTCCACTCTGCCGAGAAGAGATTTAATTGGAGGTCTCTCCACCTACAACCACAAGCGCCCCCGGGCCTCTCGTTGGCCCTAATCCTGTTGCGTAATGTTTTCTTGACGTCGTGCCTGGCTGAAAATCAATTAACAAGCGCTGCAATCGCAGAGAGCAGGAAGACTTCTGGATGCCGTCCAAGCCACTTAATTTGTTCCTGAACGGACGAGAATTATACTCTGCTTGTAGTCCGGCGCGTTGTTTTTCTTTTTTCTACATGTCATGTATTGAATAGATACAGGTTTCAGGGTGTAGGAAAAATGTTTCCCTGACCCTCCCACCCCGATGAGCTCATTTTCCCCATCCTGCTCTTCTCTGTCAAACGCCTCATATTGTTTCTCTTCTATCATCGCTCCTCTCCAATCTGCTCCTCCTTCGCCTTGTTTTCACCCTGGAGAACAGACGCTGAACCGAGGGACTAAGAGGAAAGGGCGTTTGAGGGGAAAAAGCAGCTAAAATCCTCCCCTCAGGCCAATGTAACTTTCACTTATTGTAGAGTGAAGGACAGAGCGGAGATAAATCATATCACCCCGAGGATTAATACGAGTCCATGTAGATGAGAGCAGCAGACAAGGACACGCACACTCCCTTAGATTTACTCAGTGTGGAAGTTCCATTGGGAAAAGCTCTTTTTATTTTATTTTAATGGAAACATGACAAATGAGTGTATGTTGTATGCAAATTAGGGAAAGAAAGAAAGCAGAGCGCTGTGTAATGTACTGCAATACCGAACATCATAGCACTTAACAGAACAGAAAGACAAACAGTCTAACACACACACACACACACACACACACACACACACACACACACACACACACAAAGCCACCCAGTGTCACTGATGAGTTGAATGACCTCACTGCCACGGGGACGCTTATCTTGGAAGTGTCACTTTTATGAGTGAGGGGATGCGGCCATTAATAAAAGCAAGTGCCAGTGTCTCATTAGACTCACAGTCCGGGTGCCAGCACAGCGACAGAGCAAGGGCAGCCATGCACTAGCACTAACAGGCACATCAAACCGCAGGAGGACGCAGCCCTCAGACACCGGCGG
Source organism: Dicentrarchus labrax (assembly GCF_905237075.1). Lineage (NCBI taxonomy): Eukaryota > Metazoa > Chordata > Actinopteri > Moronidae > Dicentrarchus > Dicentrarchus labrax. The sequence goes on along the minus strand of NW_026136712.1, from coordinate 18,571,595 downwards.
ACTAGCGCCCGCAATAACGTCTGCGCTGAGGCAGGGGCCCAGCTGCTTAGCTCTCGCAGCTGTTCCTCAATGCAATCTCCTCCACGACGACATTTGTTTCTGATGACAGTCGGAGTGAATAAACACGAAACTTCGAGTGCAGCACTACCAAGTTTTCAGTTTTAAAGATATTTGTCTCCCTGAGGACAGTTTGTTTTAGTTAGAACCAGAAAAAGAGAGAAACCTTTCCTACATTTGTGAAAACAGTGTTTCCGGTTCTTTTTCAGGGAATTTTAACGTGTTTTGTCCACTGGAAGAAGACTCTCGAGGGCTCTTTATCATGTTTTATCTACCATTGGTACATCCGAGAGGGCCCCTTTGGTGTGTGGGGGCGGCTGCTGTGAAAAAAACAAATTTTTTTAACTTTGAGCAGCCAGGCTAGCAGTTATTGATCTTATTCCTCTTTGCAAAAAACTCAAATAAGTGTATCACTTTAATTCATATTGACGAATATGGTCAGTAATTATGGTGAACACAATCAACCAACTATTTAACATAGCATCCAGTTGGTTAAATTTCTTTTTACTGCCTTGTCATCATAACTTTGAAAATATGGTGGTCTTAAAGTGTGCTGTGGGGTGTTCTGTCTGTGAGTCCATTGTACAGCCGGTCTGTGTGACAGCGAGAGAGAGTCTGATGCATGTGGAAAGCCCCTGCTTGCCTAATGTTTGGATTAATTAGGGAATCTCATCCCCTGACGTCCTCTAGGAGGACACACTTTATCACTCCAGTCTGTGTCTGTTTACCGAACGAGACTAAGCAATCCAAGCTGACAAAATGTCCTCTCCTTCTCTCCTTCCTTAGCTTTTCACTAGAGTAATTGAGCAATTAAGTGTGATTGATTGATTGGGTAGAGTGAGAAGAGGGAAATCTGCCCGGGGACATTGAATGAATCCATACAGTAGCTTTAAATTAGTTGGAAATGGCAGGAGCGACTGAGGCAGCCAGACATCTGACTGCAGTGTGGCTGGGGAGGTGCAGCGGCTTCAGCTTAGAAGACAGATAAGGGAAATAAGACAGTGTGTTTAACACTGTGTGGATGCGTGTCTGTGTGTGTGTGAATTTGTGCATAACTGCCCATGAGAGAGGAGATTGATGTGTGGTTTGGAAAAAGAGAGCTGCGGGGAGGAGGAGGGGCAGAAGGGGAATCGAAAGTGTAATTAGTCTCTGAGTGATAGCAAAGTGGTGTCCGGCCCCCGTCATATTTTCCCAGGGAATATTGCAAATGCAGTGTACATTTCAGGAAGATACCGCAGCTCACACGCTGTTAAATTCATGTGATATCAGATTAAAAGACAACTGGGAGGAGGCTTTTTCCTCCCTGTGCAGTCGACCTTAGGCTGTCATCCCAACTCCAGCGGACTTTTTGAGGTCATTACTGATGAAAACCTGAGGAAGATTTACAGTCCTATATGTTTTTTATTTCACACTTTCATTTTTTTCCATATCTGTAACTAAATCAAGTCTACGCATGTCAGATAACATGGTGTTTCATTACCATAAACACAGGAGGGGTATAAAAAAGTAGCATATCAATTTAAGGGGATCTTGTCTTCAGTATAATACCCATTATTTTCAGTTGCTGCTATTTCCCTGTTAGGTGAAAGGTCAAGCAGTAATAAACAATCTTATTGGCCCCCTCGCCTCTGCTCCGTGTGGTGCAGAGTAATGTTGGCTATTTTACTGTTGCCCCTAAGAGAACCAACCCCACTAATGGTAAATAGGCTTTTAAATGTACACACGATTATCTTTAGGGATCTGTCTGAGCCCTTCCTGCACATATGGCTCCTTCCTGTTCTTTTCCAGGCAATTATTGATATATGAGGGTATTAAATATGACACCTGTGTCAGAGACAAATCCCCCACACTGGGGTTCAACCATCATTTAACCGGTGCTAGTTTATCCGCCGCTGGTGGCAGCTGCGTGACAGAGATTACCTCCAGGTCCTCTGCCCACCCAGGCAGAACAATATCTATACATTAGCTGTGGATCCACGGCTGCCGCTACACATACACACGTGGCACATGCACACGTGAATACAAACGCTAACACTATCGTTTAATCTTAGAAATGCTCCTTTGTGAAAGTGAAGCCCAGGCTCAGTTTTGTAGGTTTCTGCTCAACTTTCCACCTTCTTCGGGATATTTAAAGCGGATTGGAACACAAGAGGAGAGGCAGTTGTACAAGAACATGTGTCGGTACACATGGAAACTCACACAAGCACTTTTAATTAGATCTAATATAGCATGATTCCAATAAGCCAGCAGAAAGACCAGGTAGGAATTCCCACTGCTGACTAAGTTGTTTCGTAATGATCACACTTTGAACATGAAGCAACACTTCATATTCTCTCAGAGTGGTGATAAAAGTGTAATAAAAGCAATGGGCAGTTGGCGTAAAGCATGTGTCAACAGCTTTTCTGAGGCTGAATTAAACATGAGAAAAGTGGCTGAGTTATTCATGAGCTGGATGGAATAACCGAGCGGTTGAGACTCACCGGCATGAGGATGTGCTGAGTGTTTAGCATGCGTGCGATGTCTATAGAGCATAATCGTTATCTGACACAGTCAGCTCAAACGCAGATGCACGAGTATGTAGAGGGAAAACGTATGAATTCTCAAATGCTGTTCTCTCTCACTGCTTCCTGTGTGAAAGTAGCATGTTCTGTGTTTTTTTTTTGTTACACCTCTAACATTACACACCTCTACCCGTGTGACTGACGGAAAAAACACTTAACTCTGGCACATTAATATAAGGATAGAACGCTGCATTCATTTTTTTTAACACTGCTTTTTTTTAAACAAGCTGAAATCACAACATTGATATAAATGTCTATGTCTCATGTGTTAGAGAACATTTGCTTATATTGCTGACACAAAGCATCCTTTCAGAGTAGCTCTGTTTTGGTCTCCACCTACTTCTGAGGGAAACGTCTGACTCTTTAGCTGATAAATAATCCATTGTTTATCAGCTAGCTGCTAACTTAGTCTTTTAGCAGTTTTGTAATAGGCAGGTTATGTACAATATCGTCTTTTAGCAAAACAGTGAGCTGTAAGACACTAAATCGAGATGAACTGCAAAGTTGGATGATCATATTCTGTAGGTTTGTCACTATGAGCAACCCCTGTTCATTTAGTGCAACCCTAACGCTAACAACCTTCATGAAACCAAAATAAAAAATAATGTTTCCTGGGATTGAAGTTGGACATTTTCAAGGCTGCAGAACTTATTTTCCTTGCAAAAAGAAACTTGTTGCCTCTCATTTTTGGCTTCCTTGGTAAATGAGCCTTATAGCCCAGGACCAGCAGGCAAGATGTACTGAAAATGAGAGCTGAAATCTCGATAATTGGCACAAACTTCAAAAAGACACTCTTGTCTTGTCAATATTATACTTTAAAGTAGATGTCCTCCCTAAAGGCAATAACACTCTGTGCAAGCAAGGTACCATGTGTGGGAGGGAGGTTCAGTGGCGACCAACTCCTCTCATTCCTGACTTAAACATAACTGTCTCCCAAAATGCTTGTTTCCTTGTCTATACCTCTCCAGTCCTCCATTTGAACATGATCCAAACCACTGGCAGAGACTCCTCCAACACCTAATGATGGGAGTGTGTCCGGAACTGGCTGGAATTCCAGCTGCAGTCAAAGAGTGCACTTCCTAATTAAAAAGACTAAACTGCTCCAACAATATCCATTCATGAGTAAGTTTGCCCTCAGCTGAAACTTGTCTATCCACTTTCTGCGTCCATTATTGCTCCTAAACACACTGTTTGTTTGTACAAAAATGTATATTATGTGATCCTGGTGCCATTATGGGAGGCTGTTTTCTTTCACTTGCTTTCTGTGAGATACCACATGTAATCTCGTTCTGCTTTGTTTTTGAGTCTGTGACTTGTGTGACCTCTGGATTTTGGTTTTCTTTTGAGTTTAAGCTGCCAGTAAACACTTTGTTTATGGAAAACCTCTTGGAAGAATCCATCAATGGGAACCACTTTATGTCAGGAAATGTTGCAAGAACGGAACAGCTGAAAAATAAAATACAGTTATGGATGTGTATTATCACCAGACTTTATTATCTATCTTTAAGCAACATAAAAAGATGTTAATAAGTATACAAACGTTACAATGATAGTATAAGTTAATAAAAGCTTCTGTTTCCACTCCAAAGAAAAACACAACCCATGGGAAAAACAAATCAATGTGCTCTCATACATCTGCAGTGGAGAAGCGGCAATGCTCTGGGTGTAATTAGAAACACTTGTCTTGGGGGAATAAAATCCTTCATGTGTCTAACTGACATTCCTCACACTTAGCAGCAGAGGTCAAAACACATCTTAACAAAATATGAAGGATTGTCTGTGGTCATCATCCTTCATTCCCAGAGGGGTTGTATAAAGGCCAGCAAAGGTCCAAAGGGTAAAATTTCCCACATTGCTTGTGTGTCGCAGGATACACACTGCGTGTTCATCTTGATGATCTGGACATGGACAAATCCAATTTGTTTAGTTAAAAGACCATGACAGATTCATAAATGTATCAGCAAATTTAATTTTCTAGAAGGAAATGTAGGTTTTAGATCAGAATAAAGGGACTAAACCCAAGTGCTACCAGCCACAGAGGCAACTTGAAATGGCACAGTGGACACCCATTTTCAGGCTATTAGGTTGTTGTTTTAGGAAGGTAACAGTGTGTGCTGTACAGGTTCCTGTTTCACATTTAGGCTGTAAAAGCATGACATTGGTTCTGTCTTTCATAATTTTTCTGTGTTTGAGAGAGAATCCCGCAAAGATTAAGACAAATGTTCAACATTATTCTTTCTCAAATCTTAAGGATACCAAATTTATCACATGAAGGAATGCAAAAGAATAATCCATCATAAATCACAGCTCCATTTTTGTTCATTAAGATGGGAGCAGCCAGCCAGTGTAAGCACAGGTGTTCTCAACCTGCTGGCAATTCTTTACAACTACGTTTTGATGATCAGCATCAAGAGTAACAAAAGCCTCAGACTATCAAACGCATCTGCATTGTGCAAAAAGGCATCCATCTGGAGACAATGTGCCACTGAGGGGAAAACGTGAAAAGATGGCTTTTCAACCTGGCTACCACTTCTAGCACACAGCTGTTTTTCATTGATAGGTCAAAACATGTTTTCCATTTTAGTTTAAATCAAATTAGTCCGACAGTATTTATAGGCCCTTCAAAGTGCACACACACCTGAATCTGGACAGCAGACATTTTTAAGTGCAACACACACATACACTGCAGATTTCTATCCTGCACAGGTTTCTCGTTGAAGGTGCACATGCTGTCTTCCTGGGACACGCAAAGAGGGACGCACGCACAATGGAACATTATAGCACAGTGTGTTATGCACATTGTCTAAAGTTCTTCCTGTGACTTGTTGACATATTGAACTTTGAAAAAGGCAGAAAAAATGTCTTCTCCTCTCCATCTGGAATTGTACACATCCCTTTCCTCTCCTTGCTTAATTCACAACTTCGAGACAGCATCTATTTCTGAGTGTTGTTTTTGTGGGAATGGTGGTAGTTAAACATATATTTGTTGCACAGGAGACCGTCACAACAGCTCTTAAGTCCTATAAAGTATCTCGGGATTCCTGAGTACGGAATGTCCATTTATTCCACTTGTCTTCCTCCCACAAAAAAGTAACTATCCTGTGAATGCAAGATAATGACTATCCCACCTGGCACTAAATGTCCTAAAAAGAAACAGAATCAAGTTGGGAAAAAAATAAATCAGTGCGATTCGTTATGCGAGGCATATACACGTATTAAGCGATTTTGTATGGATTTCTTGATGTCTCTGACTGGTCAGGTGGGGGAGATTTGGGAGGGAGTGAGAAAAACAAGATGACAGTGTGTCTATTTTCTGTCAAAAGCCGCAGGCGTTTGACTGACACCTCAACACATACATGCTACACATCGTCAGTGTGTTTCGCCCCTTTCACGGAAAGACCTGTTTAATATTCTTAAGTAACCGAGTAAATATTTGGCATAAGGAAGCACTTGATTCAGGCAGGACGATTCAAGTGAGACACCGGATGGGAAGGGGACATGAAAGAGGCCCTTCATGAATCCTACTGGCCCCCTGGGTCAAGTTTCAAACAACCATTCCCGTCATCCAAACTGACTTACACACACATACACATACTTTTCTAGGGAATGTGCACGCATTACGCTTCAGATGAACATTCACACAAAACACACTCCGCTGAAAAACCATGTGTAAAATGTTAAGTGTGGAGACAGGTACCTCATAATGTCAGGCAATTGGTAGTTTATTGTAAAAACTCAAGAATTCCGCCTAATGAAAGCTTTAACGCTCTGTAAATGAGGTGAAATGAACCCAGAGGTCCTTTGAAAGACAAAGACCTTCAGGGAGATGGACCACTGCACAGCTTCTGTATTACCATCTAACACATGATAGCACATGAAGGCTTACATACGGCAGTGTATCCAAGGACGGAAACCTTTTTGCGCAAATTAACTAGATACATTCCCAAACACTGATTTAAGTTGCACATTAGGTGCTGGTTGATGATTTATCTGAATTGTTCTATATGTCTTCTAATCCTAAATCCAGTGTGTAAGAGAACAGCAACAACCTATATGTTTAGGTAAGATTTCTGCCCTGTTGACCTATAAACCATATAGTAAATTTGACCATTGTGTGGTTACTCCAAGTTTGCTTTCAATTCTGGAATGACCTTATTGCTGCCACTTATGGTCCACCTGGGAAGAAAACACCCACTACGAATGTGGTTCTCACCAACTGTAGTTAGATGTTGACCATCTTTTTGGCCTCAGAAGCCCATTTTCCACCAGGATGAATGAAGAAGACACTGCACTCAAAAACTAGCCACACCAAGGAGGAAATATGTGTTTCTTATTCCTTAACAGCACATAGACACTTCCCAAAGCTTTTGGTAAAAATGGAGCAGAAATGGGGCTATGGCGAAAGTAGCTTTACATCATTATACCACTGCAAAACCTTAGAGATGGTTTGAATGCCAGAGACTATGTTCAAATCCCATCCCCTAATAACAGTGAACACTGGTTTCTTGTAACCTCTTGTAACTTTCCTAAACTTAATCAAACCTTAACCACAGCGGTGGCAGATCATGATTCATTTTTAAAGCAGTTATACCACACTGGTTAACAAAGTTGTCCAACCGATAGGAATATCAGATCAAAAAATGGCGACATGGGTTGTTGTAGAAGGCAACGGGTTTTAGGTTAGACGACTTGTTGGAAAAAACAAGCCTCTGAAAGGGCAATAACTCTCAAGGGCAAATACCTTACAAAGAGCATACCACAGTTGCGCTAATGTAAAGACCACAACAATTCAGTACAGTCTGTCAAAACAGACAACTTTCTCCTGAACCCAGAAATCATAGAACCAAGATTTTATTCTGTAGCGTTATCAAGATGTTCAGCCTTCAACAACCACGTCAGTCTATAGGGGTAAAGCTATTTTTACGGGCATTTCTGGTCTGGCTTTAGCTGTTGAGGACAGCTGAACAAAGATGGGGTAATGCTGGCAAATGGAATCGCTGATGCTCTTAAACCAGAGAAGATAAGTAAATGTTCAAAGTCCTGTATATCCTAAGCTTATGTGAGTTTTTTTTTTTTTTTTACTGGAAATTGCTTCCCATGGGGATGTTGGTGAGAGTCATTGGGATTCAAGTATACATTGAGCTTAAAGCTTTACAGAGCTGCAGGCACAGACAACCCCCCCCCGTCCTCATGAATTCATTCCACAGTAAACTTAAACGTGTAGTTCTTACTAAGTTGGACAAGTGTTAACTAGTGGGTTTGTTTGTTTTACTGCAACAAGCTTTATTTTAGAAAGTTTCCTGATTGATTCCATAAATATGTTGCTGTTGCTCATATGTTGCAGTTCACCAGTATGACATCACTACCTAATTATGAAATGGACTATTATCTCTTTTATTGCCCACCCAGGGCTGTTGTAGATAAGTGGTGTTCTACAGTCTCGACTGTGGTGGACAGGCTGTGGTGCTGCTCTGCCATTTATTACAACAGGAGAAGAAAAATTAGGAGGAGAGAGAGAGAGCACAACATCAAAGCTGATTTCAACCACCTGGTTTCCCAATTGCCATGCAAGTTCTTACTCAGCGGCTCGCGGTGCAGAGATAATTCTCGCTATGCAAATGTTTTTGGCTGAAAATGAAATTATTGATCATAGATCAGAGAAATGTGGCACCATGCGGGAAGTACAGAGTGGTGGTGGCGAGGAGGCTGGGGCAGGTTTAAATGAGAAAAGCAAAATGAATTATGCAAGTCTCTAACACATCCACCTTTTCCTCATTATGTGGCGCCATCTGAGTGGTAATTAAATTCATGCACTGATAGGATTCCCTCGTTTTCTGCCACCATGCTTTTCTCATGCACTTTGTCATTCTGGCACTTTGCAGAAAGGGAGGGGGATTTAGTGTCAGAGGGCTTCTGTGACAACATAACCACTTACAGTACAGAACAAGCTTCTTGGTAATATTTTTTCTTTCTTTATTCTTTTTTTTTCTTTTACTTTCAAAATGTAATTTCTTAAAAACTATTAGAGGTCCTGCTTCAGGTTGCATTCAGGCATGTTCTCTACTGGAATATTCAAACACTGACTTTATTTGTAATTCAAAATTCCAATGCATTTAATGAGAAGTTAGTTATACTTTGTTTATTAAATGCTTATCATTAAGATAATGTTATCGTTGTTATAGATTGGATTATGAGTATTTTAATTGAGTGTAATCTTATCACATCAGATTGTTGCTCCCTATGCTACATCCCCGTATGGGTGGGTGGGTGGGTGGTGGTTGGGGAACTGATGAGCAGACCACCGCCGCAGTACACTGTTATGGTAATGTGTGGAACAGCTCTGTCCCCATAGATAAGAGCGGCATCCAGGAATGTGCCATATTTTTTCTGCCTTACAAGACCCTTTAGACCACAGCTGCCAAGACTCTGTCATACAGCCAGCCATGCACACTGACCTGTAGTCAGGAAGGTCCTCCTCTGGCCTTTAGGCTATCACACAGTGTGTAAAACTAGTCGGTTTCCACTGAGAATAGAACATTTTCTCAGAGAATAAGGGATGGTTCACAGTCATTATAGAAAGTGTGTGACAGGGATATAATAAGTTAAATATATCCTTGGTTCAAGCCAATTTATATGGTAGATACACTGTTATAGTGTCACTTTAAATGGATCTAAAAAGAGAAAGTGCAAAGAAAAGTCTGATCGAGGATACAAAGACAAGAATCAAGGGTATAGCTGACATAAAGGACATTTCAGCTGGATTTTACTAAATATCTGAAATATCTGAAAATATTTTGAAATGTTTTAAGATTAGCTTTATTTTGTTATATTTAAAAACCAGTTGCATTTTATTTTGCTATGTATAAATAGAAATAATATGAACTGGAGTTTGTGAATACAGAACAGTAAAGGGCAGGATTAGGTTTTGGTTTATGATTAGGTCAATCGGAAATGATTTCCCACTTGTACCAATAAATGTCAGACAGACTGGGGACATCTCTTCAATAGAAATGGCATTTTATTGTATTGTTTTTATATCCTTAGATTCACCATATGCCTGCAATTTCAGTTTGCCGGAGGGGTTCAAAATGGACTGTATGTATTTTTGTTTTTCACATTTCCTTCTGGAAAGAAATCTTCAGTTGCCATTAAAAGTACAACCATGGAAAAAGAAATGATCAAACTTACAATTAAAACAATTTTTCTCTTGAAATGTAAGCATTGTTGAGCTACGGGGTTCATGTTTTTCCTATTCATCCACAGACCTCCAGCTACAGGGACGAAGCTGCAAATCTGCATCTGCTGGTAAAAAATTGCTTTGAAACCCAACATTATTTCAGCAGGGAGGAAGAGACAGTCCATTTTACAAATTGACTCCTTCAAGAGACTGCGGTCTTGCAATATCCTCGCTTCCCCCATGTACCCCTCTGTTGGGAGATACACACAAAGCAGGAAACCGATCCTGCGAAGACGGCCATGGATTTATGACACGGAGGCAAGTGCGACTGAACAAGGCCTATTCCCATCTGGGCTGGGAGCCACTGCCGTACTTGGAGATTTATGACGAGGATGACACAGCTGATTACTCTCGGTTACTGAAGAGAATTGGACATGGACCGGCTTCAGGGAGGTTTAGTGTGTGTATTTGTGTTTATGATATGGCAAATGGAAGCACAGTTACCCAGTTTTGTTTGACTTGTTCTTCATCAAACCTCCCTGACCTCCATCTCCCAAGTTTCCCATGGACAAACATGACGGGCAATCTGACTATTGAATAAAGGGACAGACGAATGAAAGAAAGAAAGAATAAATAAATAAATAACACACCCAGACTAATGGAAAAAACACACCAAGTGTTGTGTATGCCATCTCTGGATGTGAAGAAATGTGGAGACTTTGCTGTGACCCCATAGACCGCATGTGCTGTGGACGTTTTCTTATTCCTCTTGACAAATTTGTGGGCTCGGCGTTACGCTGTGGCCAAATCCTGGACTTCAAGAGTTCAGCCAAACCAAATAATGGCTGAGGAGTTGTTATGACCCCTCTGACCCTGTCTGGATCGTGCGTCTGGATTACGGTCCAAGACACACTTTACCAGCAAACTGCAGAATGTCACCTTGTCTGATGCCACATGAAATGGCTCTCCGCCCACTTGCCAGGCACTACTACCAAACCAAGATAATAAAATTGAATGAAAGAATACTCTCACCCGCTCAATAAATCTCCATGAGGTCAAGTTCAAGTGAAAACAGCAAATAAGAAACAAAGTGAAGCCAGATGTTTGTCTGTTTTCCTTGAACTAACATTAAACGGATATAAGATTCAATCTAGATAGCATTTGGTTAACAGCATATACGTATGCCAGTCTGGGCATCTTGTGCATTATTAAAAAGCACTTTGTGTTCCCCTACTGTATCATAAACTGGGGTGACACATTTTTTTCTTAGTTTAATGTTAGGGGGAATAGTCTAGGTATGTTAGGAAAGGACAGACACATACATTGTTTGACATCAACTTGGAGTAAGTGTGGTTTTCTCACAAACCACTTGCCCCTCCCAAAGCCTACATTTAGGCCTTTGGGAGGCATAGAGTCCATTCCATGGGTCTCATTCCTCTTAGCTGTTTGGATGAGACTTTGGGTGAAAGGGGTTACTCTGTGTGATTGATGAGCCATGGCCAATTAGAGGCTTAGCCTTGGAGGCCCACAAAGACACTTGTGATCTCAGACATAAACATTGGCGGCCATAGGGCCTGAAGATACCTTTTGTCCATGTAAAGAGGACAGGCCTCCGGCCAGCAGCTGGGGTGGGCAACAGTTCTCCTCGGAAGGTTTTGGATGCTTCGCCGACCCAAAATATCTTTAAAAAGAAGTCGGGTAGGGTTTTAAAAGATAACAAGACTCTGTCCCAAATTCCACAGGTGATGTCAGTATTCTAGCATGGTGCCATCTCCGTGGGGTTAGGGTGGTGGATGGCCGCTTCATCTGACACCCTACGGTTGACGAGCAACAGGGCGCCAGCCAGGGGCTCATTAGACAAACTATGACAACAAGATGTTGCCCTTGAAAATCAATTATAAACAGGAGAGCGCCTCTGCATCTGTTTCTGCTTGGAGTTATGCAGCACTGTCTGCCTCTTTCTGTTTTTTTTTATGAGTTCTGACTCCACTGCTATTCAGATGGTCATCCCTGTGGGATTAGTGATGGCACTAAAGCCTCTGGGACAGTGCTTGTAAATCAGAGCAGATGAACTGGGGCGATGACAGGTCTGGGAGGCCTCCGTTACTTGACTACGCCATTTATTGGGGCTTCCTTAGAGGGGGTATCTCATTATAGGCGCTTAGTGGGCTCCCCAGTGTGAGACATGTAAAACTAAAGTAAAAAATGATTTGGCCATTTTGTGAGGGCCATATGTGGGCAGCAGGCTGTTTGCATGCAGTAACAGGGCCTTTCTTATTAATGTCTATTAATGACCCTTCAGCACTTTGCTTACACAACCTGGGGCCCATGCTGCCTTCAATAGATTCAGCATGTCACCGTTTTACCACTAAGTGCCAAGGAGCTGTGTTTTAGATTGAAAAAATAGTAAATTCCTGGACCCTTGAAATTGCTAAAGAGACCAGTTTTCCTCTTGCCACACCAGCTTCACAGTAAACCAGACAGCCAGAGATCCTAACACTGTGCTAGCCCATCAATCTTACTGACATCTGCTTTCCACTTTAGAATTATTTGTCGTTACTCTGCCTGAAAGTAAAACATGCTATATTGAAACCATTTTGCTAAGATAACAAAGTATTTTAAGCGATAATTTGTTATTTTGTGAGGAAAAAATACAGACCCGTATCTACATATTACTACAGCCTTCACTCCCATTTTTAGATTTTTTGTCACATATGTTATTCAGTAAATGTTTTTTATTTCAGACTCATTTATTAAAGCTTTTCCCAGCCTAAACATATTAAAAGTCGGCCATTGTTTTCCTCTAAGGCATATTTTACTGAGACTCCAAATATATAAAATTTCAAGCCCATCCTGCAACTATACACCACTACAGGGCTAGTACTCCCTGGCTGCAATCAGTCTGCTTTTACTCTGATAAACTATATGTCATCACCCTCACACAATACAAGCCTTGACTCCTTTTGTGTCTTTGTTTCCCTCTGGAGAGGATGTTTACAGCCATTTCATTTTTTCAAGATCCAGTGAAAGCAGCGTGATAAAAGGGCCTCATACTGAGACCACCACCAGAGCTAAAATAACTGTAAAGATCCTTTGAAAGAGCCCTTTGGGTTGAACAGACCCCACAAACTCCTCCTATTGTTAGTGAGCTATTCCACTCCTCTTCGTCCATCTGTTCTTCAGGTCCTGTCTTTTGGTCCACCTTATGGACAGAAGCCATTAAAAGCTTGTCTGGCTTTGTCTTTACTCACTGGATTGCATTATGCAATTATCTAAACAAGGAGAGCTTATACTGGCTTTAGGAGAATAACACACCAAATCCTAAAAAAAAAGTGACATTGTGTCTCATGGTATATCACTGCCCACCCTCAATAACAAATTGTATTTTTACATTTTTAGAATAAAGATATCCCAGTAACGCACACACAAATAAAACATCAAATTATATAGTCGAAATACATTAGTCCGAACTGTCAGACTAATGGTCAGACAGAGGGATAAGGAGGGCTGGTTCCTTGGAATTAATTCCCCTGAGCTAGTCCAACTCACACTCATTGGCAGGGGATAAACTAGCCCTTGATGCAATAAACAAATATTATTCCATTCCAGTCCAGAGGAGGAGGGGCGCCTGCATACTCATGAATGAGTCTGTTTGTTGATGTGAGGCCCTGACATTCTGTTAAGGATGTCAGTCATCTGCAGTGGTAGCTTACAGATTGCTATACAAAAGATTATGGTTTGACGCAGGGCCATGCACAGCCATAAACTTGGCAGGTTTGACCCTACCCTCAGAAACTGTATTTTTGCAGCCCGGGAGAAGCAAAATGAAGCAAACATGGAACATTGAAATTGTATAACAGTACCCTAGAAATAAATAATATGGTGTAAAACCAAGCAATAAACCTCCTTTTCAGCACTCACATTAAAACCAAACCCAAAGAGGTTGACCGGGTCAGTGCAGAATGAAATCTTGTAGAACAGCACATAATGGTTATCTCCTGTAATAAAGGTGCTCTTGTGCTGGATCTGGGATGGCCTTGTGTGTATTGTTGGCATTCATCAGCCCCAGCATCTTGATGGTGCATGAAGATTACACCATGTAATCTTAGCAGGGAAGGAGGAGCTGGCAGTAGAGTGGAATGAATGAGATGAATCAGGAGAATTGGATGCTCAGCTCGGACTGCAGTGGGATTTTTAGTTCATTGACAATACCTGTGGTTGTAAAGGATATCTGCATCTTTGCCATTCATAAAACAAATCACACTTGTCATATTATTCTGTGTATATTAAATACTGAATGAACCACACTTGTAGAGTACATAACAGTTTCAGATTAGATTATACCTTATATTTAATTAGCAAATAAATGACAAAGAATGTTTGTTTTTTTACTTCTTTGCAGGAAATATGATCTCTACAATCAGAGCAGCATAATACTCGTCCTCCTGGTTCAGTAAAATGTTATTGTTCGAGGAAATGAAACACCGAACCAAAGCAGACAATCATACTGTTTTATTATCTTTGTTTCAGTCAAGCGAGGCTGTAAAGTAAAAGCAGAGGAGAGGGTATTAATCAGAAGGTTTCCATCTTGTTGGTCATGGCAGCCAGGGCCGACACGATGATCATACACATAAATAACAGGCCAAACAGCTGGGCTAGTCAGAGGACAGGACAAGGGCAGGAGGCAAAAGGTCAGACATTGAATTAGACAGCAATTTTGAATTAAATGAATCCCGTCTTCAACTCAGATTTATTGGTCAGTGACAGATGTCTTCTGGTAACCTAACTAATAACTAAATAATAAAACACCAACTGGTGTTTGTTACAAGTAACCTACATTTTGTTACACAATACTTTAATTCAGCTGAACTCACTGAAGCTCTTCAGGTGTTAAAAAAAAGCATCAAAGGGAGCCTTGATGGTAATACATTTGCTTCCTCTTCAAACTTAAGTATCAATTAATTGCAATAACATGCAGCTACAGACACTATTGTTTTGAGTGGGAAAAAGCAGGGTTTTCTCCACTGTTTTAGTGGGTGCTTGAGATGAGGACCACCATCATGAGAAATGAATGTACTTAAATTAAATTAACAAAAATTGTTAATATTAATTTCACACAGCTAATAACATATATGTCACAAGCGTGATTATTGTTTTGTCTGCCATCTTCTAAATAATAAGACAATTAAATGACATGCATCGCAATATAGGTGGCTTATTGGCACATCTGCTCAACAATTTCCTGGGGGAGACCTTGAGGAAAAGAAAAGAAATAGAAATAGAGAAATAAAGGAACGAAAATGTAGGTATTTAAAGTATTTAAATACACCATATAAGTCTATTAAATGATCAATTTATATGATATTCACTTTATTTATTCACTTATTTTATTTATTCACTTTATTTATTCATTATGATTCTAAATAAAATCTAATATTGAAGATTAGTTCATATAAAGAAGCAGTAGAAGTAATTTTTTTCATATTTGCACAGTCTGGTAATATGATAAATACACACTAGATTCAGGCAATATAATTATTTTTAGAGTTATTATTTCTATAATAACGTGCTGCTTGTGTGACGTACCTGCGGCACAGACCGCGTGACGTTGTCTGTACCCCGGAAGTGTTTGTTTTTTACCTAACGAGGTCAAAATGGCGACTCGCTGCATGTGAAAGGGTCGAAACGGGAGCCGGCTTTATGATCGGAGAACATGTATAAAACGCCATGTAGCAGACTTTCAGGTAACACTTTGGGGTGGGGGGGGGGATGTTATATACCGTCATATTCCAAAGTCATCTTTAAAACATGCGTCCAATGAGAGCAGCCCTTTGAAGCTAAGGCGGAAGCTAACTGGCTAGCTTAGCATGTAGCTAACCGGCTAGCAGCTGAGATGTGTTTGGCAAGAGGCTAGCAGTGACCTTAGATGGAAGTCAACCAATCTACTGGCACCGAAATGAGTTTTTATAACGACAACGTAAACGCTGTTTCTATTGTTCACCGGGTGTTGTTCGGTCGGTTGCATGCTGGGCAGTGTTGACGTGGTTTAAGGACTGTTGACCTACAGGTGTGTGTGTTTATTTTGGGGTATTTCTGGTGTTTCAGTCCACCCTCGTTGATGTAAATGGGGTATGTGAACATACAGTGTACAGTCACCTGTAGTTTTTAACACACCTGAGGGTAAGAATGGTGAAAGATGTAGTGAGCAGATGATTTAGTGTTTCAGAGCTCTTTTCTAACCGAATATGACTCATCTCTCTCTATTGTTAACACAACAATGAACAGACAACAGTTCTGACTCTTCAAATGTTCATTTATTTTATTTTAAGTTCATTATAAAACTTCACAAACATACTTGGGCTTTCATACAACAGAAATCAGCTGTAATCTAATTATCCTGATTTTATAATAACATCAATTTCCCATTATTGGCTGTAAATGTATCTGTCCCAATGATTATTGTGCATTTAAAATCCAATGTGAAGGTTTTTTTTGGCATCTGTGCCAAACAAACATGCTTTCTTAAATCTGGAGAACAAGACTTGTGGGCCATGACATCTCTTCAGAGCTACAGTATTTCATTATAAAGCTGTTTTGTTACACGTTTGACCTCCATCAAAAAATTGCAGCTTCTGCGATTTGCATATTGCCCTTGGCCATATTGCGATATTAATAATATTTTGGGTTTGTTTAATTTAACAGTTTGTCTTTGCATGCCCATGTTCTTTTCAAGATTGAATCTGTGTTTAATATTCAACAGGATTATCTTAATCACTAAACATGGTATTTTACATTTCCTCTAGGTTTAGTTGGTGTAAGCGTGAAACAGAAATTAGTTCAAAGCTTTCCTCGATGTAACCAAACTGCTCGCAGCCTTATTCAGCTACACAGAAGAGATCCATCCAACTGGCTGACGTACCAGCATCTTAACTTCCTGAAACGCCAGGTATCTTTCTCTACGCACTCAGCTGTATTGCTATAACAGAAAATGATTCCATAAATCACCTTTTGCACTTATTTTCCTTTCAGTATGTAACGAAGAACAACAGCGAGCTTCACCAACGTGCCATCCCCAAACAGGCTCCTATCCTGACCATTGTGGATGAGAGAGATGACAGCGTTGAAAGACAAGTGCACAGAATATCAACTATTGATCCTGCGGACGCAGATACTGTTTCACAGCCAGAGGATGACACCAGTCAGGCACAGCCGGAAATATCCACCTTAAAACCCTCTACAGAAGATGCAGCAGTACAGAACGATTCTGTGTCCAGTACGGTTTTGACTTCAGATGAGCCTCCCCATGTCCATGTGGAGTCCGATGAGGCAAAGGAGGCACGTCTAGACAAACAGTGGAAGCAGCTGAAGCTCGATGTGGCTGACTTGCCAGATGTCTACGCCAGACTTTCCAAAATCAAACTCACAGGTAGAGTACACAGTGCATCTGGATTGTGTCACATAATATGAACTGTTGTCAGATACACGATACATAACCTGAAATATATGCAGAATCATGTACATCTGAAACTACAGGATGTCAGAACATGATAAACAAAGCCAATGGATAAAGTAAATACAGACATATGTTCATATCCACATATACAAAACTACCTGCTTATTTACCATATTCAGATTAGAACTATGCAAGCAGACAAGATTTCATAGTAGTGCAGAGCATTGTGTCGGAGAAGACCATCATTTGTGTCATTCATTCAGTGAATACGTCTGTATGGAGCTATGGCCATATTTCTAGGCATCAGTGTGCCTTTATTGTCTGTGGTGTCTGCCATTGTCACAGGAGACAACTGTACTGTGACACATAAGTGGTGTGTTTAGCTGCATTGTGGTGAAACACGAGTGTTTGGAACATACCAGGGCTGAAACATTTCCTCGAGTTACTCGAGAAACTTGATTACTCTTTGCATCAATTCTTCTTTTAATCCATATAACGATATACAGCCACAGCTAGCAGCTACCAGTCATTCTTTATCTGCGGATCGGTCCTGGTCCTTTAAGAAGTAATAGTTACTGTTTTTATTTGTTCTATTATTCTTGCTTGGTGATTTCAGCACTGGTGGTTACGACTGCAGCAGCTGGCTATGCAATGGCTCCAGTGCCCTTTGACCCCATCATCTTCTCCGTGGCTTGTCTGGGTACGGGCCTCGCCTCTTGTACTGCCAATTCAATCAACCAGGTCAGTTATCCCCTCAAACGGGTCAAACCACTCCATGCATAGCTATTTTATTATGTATGAGCATGTTTGTGTCTTTGCACACCACATGTAGGCCTAATCACAGCACACGTCCTCTGAATGTGAAACTTGTGTGATCAATGTCATTCAGCACTCACTGACTGGCCACAGGGTTTAATCAGCACCTCTTCTGGACATTGTCAACAAAAACAGAAAAAGCTTCACAAAGATACGAGGTACTACAGAATCATCCAGGTTTATTTTATGATAGATAAACTGAGTAAATCAGTTGTGGGTGATCATTCATTTTACACATGATTACCAAACTACAAAGATCCCATTAAACAAAAATATTAAACACATGGCTTGTGTAATTGTTTCAAGAAACGCAGTAAACAGCACAGATGTTTCTTGTCTTTCATAAGTTTTATTTTAATACCAATTTCCGTTTTGGAAAGTAAGTGATGAGGACTTGTCTTATAGCTGGCAAGATATCTGTTGGTCTTAAAAACAATAACACATTTTTTGTTGACATGTTATACAAACATGAACGTGCTTGCTTACACACACATCTAGAGTTCTTTTTCTTTTAATGATGCTTGTGTTTTTGAAAATGCCGAAAGAGCCATTCTACATTCCTCTTTTGCTACGCATCTCAAAAATGCATTGAGCTGACTGTAATGCTATTATTATTTCCATGTTGAAAGCTTTTTCTGAAGCTATAAACAAAGGTAGTGGGTTGAAACACTTCAAATGCCTAGAATAAGTAGCGCTTCCCTCTGCTGTCTAGTGTTGACGTTGTACATAGGAATTTGCTCCGTGACTTAAGAATATTAGTATAATGGGTGACCTCTCCCTCAGCCCTAGATTGAACTCTGCTTAGTAGTGTCTTTGGCCTGTAATTTGGCAAAGGCCTTGATTACACTGCAGGTTCCTGCCCTTGGGGCCATCCCCCACTCAAGCTTACCCTCAACAGCAACGTTCCAACTGCTGTCTACATTGTTTTACAACAATAATGAAGTTCCCCACCAAGACAAACAAACTTAAATTGTACTGATACTAATCATCCTGGGTCTCAACTTGCTTTCTGCTGTATAGACACAGTCTGACCTCCCTGTGCGTCACCTCAGGGGGTTACATCTATGGATACAAATGTGCAAATGTTTATACAGTTTTGTTTTTGTAGTCATGTCTGAATAGTGTCAATCAGTCCATCTCTCAGGTTAAAATTGTATTGTCTCTTCAGTAGCCTGAAACGGAGCTGTGCTCCGACTCCTCTGTGCACCTCTACCTCACACTGAGCAGGTGTGTAAATATCCTTCAGGTATTTGAAAAATGTCCCCCCACCTTATTCTGCAGAGAGTAGGCCAGACTCAAGCTCCAAGAAGTTCAGAGCGTTGACTGATGTAAGAGGCGGCTGCCACTGTTCGTACCCTGGGTGTCCCTTTATCTGTGGGCCCACCCTCACATCAGTCCTGTCAGTCTTCATTTTCTCCACTAACTCAGCCCTGAGGTTGGGATACGACAGGGCTTCATATTTCATTGAAACAATGTTATGTGCCTTTCAGTGCCTCTCTCTTGGCCTCCTCCAGTCAGGTCGAGTTTCAAAACTACAGTAAAGGTGAAGCATGGGCAAAGGTGAAGTTCAGAGCAGATGTAGACCAAGTTCTTTTTGCAAATTAGATAAGTGTGTGTTAAAAACTGCAGGAAATACTTGTAGTCAGAGCTTCTATTAATTTGGACATTTTGGAAAAGTTGATATATATTTTTTTGTAAAAGCTGCATTTTAAGAAAAAAGAAGGTCAATTTTAGCATCACTTGAATTAGAATTAAGCAGGCAAAACTTTTCACAAATGTTCCAACTTTATGCTGTGTCACTTCTAATCTAAAATAATACACATTTTCACTATCATAACATTTCTAGAGTAGACCATAAAACCTTAGTGTGAAGTCATGAAAAGATTTGATTGTATAAATGGACCCTCCAGATTGTCATGATATGTATGTGTATACATACATGTGGGTAAAAAGTGTTCTGTGGTAGAATGTATGGTATTTTGGGAATGCTTCACATGGTTTCTGTAGATAAATATACAGTGAACTGTAAAGAGATCCTGGTGGAATATTACTTCAACATTTCTCTCTGTTTTCACAAATGGCCTTGTGTGTATTAGCCTGAAGTTTATCAGTGCTTACTGAGGCCAAGAGCTCCTTTTTTGTGGCTAGTAGCTGGTATGTGAGCCCTAGCCTTCACACTAGTCAGATTCATTCTGCTCCCTTATGCCTTGTTCTCTGTGGGGGCATTTTGTGTGTCATCGTAGTCTTAATTGAAAAGCATTGGAGATGGGATCATTGTTTCAGACAAATTAGCCACCTGTCTTGAAATGATGCTGACTTTAAAGTCAGACAATGCCGTGCTAGGGCCCATTTTCATTTAAGCAGTGGTTTAAAGTATAAACAAAATTAGGAAAGTAAACTTATTTGTAGTTGGTGTCTTTTCTCCTTCTGCTTGTTTGGTATGAATACTGTGTGTCTCTCTACATACGAGATGTAACAGTAGTTGTTGGTGTTGCTTTGTGTGGAGAAGAATGTCATTTTCCTCTGTAATTATACACACAGAAGCACAAGGGATGTCATGTGTGACACATAATTGCCTGTTGCACTGCCACTGTGGCGGCACCCTACACTTCTTTGCAATGGACTAACACACTCTGTTGGCTCTTTTTTGTCAAAGACACACCCTCACCTGTGTGTAATTGTTCTCAAAACTTTGGTCATCCATTTATTGTTTTACAATCCTGAAAAGAAAAAGTGGAATGGAGAAGAAAAAAAAATCAACCAACCTTTAGATCTGCTGCCAGAGTTTTTTTTTATTCTTACTCTCTTTCATCTTGGAAAACTGGTGCTTCACCATTAGTTTGGTTAGTTGTGATCAAAGCTGTCTTTTTATATGAAAAATCAAACAAAAGCTTCACAAACAAATCAAAACAGAGAAAGACCTTAGTGAAGATCACTTCCTATGGATTCTGCTGCTCGGCCCTAATACTTTAATGCTCAGCATCTAAAGAGGCAGGGGAGTGTGCAAGTATGAGACCACACAACTGTCGAATTACCTTGAGGAAAGGAGGAAAATGCCTTGAGGGAGAGAAAAATGCTTTGGCTCTTGGAAGTGGCAGCCAGACCTTCAGTGGAGCTGTCAAAAGCCAAGGCTGCTCTTTGTCCCATTGGGAAGTGCCCGTAGGGCAAACAGAAATGTTGTGGTTTCCTTTTAAAATGTTACTCTATTTAGGAAACTGACGGAAGGGTGTAAGCACTTGGAGTCACGTAACAATGGCATTTCAGTCTAGAGTTTCTCACCACATTCAAAAGACTTAATGCTGTCATGTCTGTCTTACAATCAGGGAGGACAGTCAGCTCCAGCAGCAAAGGGATGTAATTATTTGAGTTTCCAGTTCAAGTAGCTCGCATGGGTTGTCAATTATGAACTTTTCTTAGCATGTTGTGTTTTGCTTACACCTCCGTCTTGCTGCTTAGACTACCATTAAAAGCTTTTGTGGAGGTGTTTAGCTGAAAAGGGTAATGCTCTGTAGCAAACAGAAACTCTAGAGAGAAGTGGATCAGCACGCTCAAAGTCTCACCAAAGGTTTCACTATAGAATTTCTTCTGTTCGTCTCTAGGGACCTGGCTAACATTAGTAGAAAAAAATGCTGGTTGGTCTGGTTTTCAGGACCTATAGGCCCCACACCAGGCACAGCCTCCACAGGTGTTCCAGCCGTCATCACCTTCCAGTCTGGCCACTACTTCAGCTAATTGGATAATTGGGTCAGTCGAGAGTTTCAGGCTGGAGCCTAAAAGAGCCTGGGGGGAGTCTGAGGTCCCCAACAGTGCAAAAAAGACCTGATATGGCCTTTTACTGTCAAATAAGTCCTGCTAGACTATTTTGACAGCGGCTATAGTGTAAGTCACACCATGTCAGCTTGCGTGTTTGTTTTGATGAAAATTCAAGCTGGCTTGTTTTGTGGCTGCCTAGTGTCATTTCTGCTTTCGTGACCATGCCAGTGAGTTTTCTTTTATGTCTGTGTCTCTCCTGTGGTGAGCTGTCTGAGGCTGGCACGCATAAGCGAGCCCCCACAAGCCCCCAGCCCATCCACTTCAAGCTACGCCCTTCTCTCCTGTCCTGTGCAGGCATGCATTATTTACCCTCCTGCATGCCTCCTTCAGTGTGCACCTTGGTCAGCCCCTTGGAGTGTGTATGGGTACATGACTGAACATGGGGATAGGTTATAGCAGACAATTATGTGTTATCAGTACATTCTGATAATGTGTTAGATTTACTTTTTTGAGTTTATTAAGATAAAAAAAACAAGTTTAACCTTTTAAAAAAAACACAACATTTGGCCCTGTGAATGTAAACTCTAACAGAGCTCTGGAATTTAGTAGTTTCACTGCACACTGCTCAGAACTCTGACATGAAAAAAGACATGATTGATTTAGATGATTTCTATAGCTACATGATGAAGCTTTTAATCAGCAGAATAATGGGAATAGATTCAAAGTGACGGCACTCGGATGATATTTTAATCATTTCAATACACAATGCATTGTCATCACATAAACCAACTATATTGTCAACTCCGCAAATCTTATGATACCACAGTATACTATTTCATGCACATGGTTTTGCGTTGCAGGATTGTTGTCATAGTCTTTATCTTTAGCTCTACCATCTTCCTTTTGTTTGCAGATGCAGTGGGCTTGTTAATCGTCTTTATCCATACATTTGTAGGTCAGTTTGGTGTGCTGCCACCTGAAAGGTTGAAATTATTTTACATTTTGAGTGTCCCCCCTTAAGGCATATCTGGTGTAATGTATGAATCTGTAAGGGTTTTCCCACTGTTTTACTGATACAGATTTACAAGCTGGTCCTTAAATCACACTTAAAGTAAGTGCTAAGTAAAACTGTATAATGTTTATATTATAGTGCAGTCAGAAAGTATTACTTTTAGTACTGGGACATATTTTTAGTTTTGGCTCTGTACTGCAGAACATTTGGAGGATGTCAGTATAATAGACAATAATTGAGCATTGCCTTTGTTTTATATGTTACAGTGTTTGATGTACTTCTAAGATGGTTGGCTCGAACTACAGTGATGCTTGCCAGCTTGACTACACTGATATTTTTTCACAGACTCAAGGTGCGCAGTAGGTGGTAGTAAGTCAACCTCAGGCTGGGTTAGAGGAAGATTTGCTGTGACCCAACAGCCAAGGCTGCCACATCAGTTTTCAAGGATAGGACTCCTCTCATTGTAGTTTGAGGTACCTCACATAACATAGTACATTTTGAGAAGGTCATTAGCTGTAACAGGACCCCATAGCCGCTAAAACCCCACCAACCACTGCGCTCTTCAAAGACAATGAAAACCTTCCACAACTGGATTTGTGTCTGTTCCCTGCTGAGAAGTTGCGATAGAAGATATGGTTTCAAACGGGTGCTATGGAATACCTCTAGCATGATGACAGTGCTATCCTCTTTGTGCAATATATTTTCATTCTGCTTGACAATTGCCCGACCCGACTCATACCGGAGTCCATTTGATGAATTGCAGTGGATACCTTTTTTAACCCCTTTATTGAGGGCATACTGTATTTGTTTTTCTTACGTTTAAACCTTCAAAGATATCTCAAGACAGATGGAGTTGTAAAAGTATCTGTGCTTGTCATATTAGTTCCGCTGCTGTAATTGACTGTTCAAAAGTGTTTTATCTGTCAAAGGATTATGTTTTTTTTGGAGTTAAAGGCCAAACACATCAGAGGCTTAGCCAAACGGGCAATTTAACAAAAAACGAGATCCCTTCCTTAGAGCAGATGCTGCTCTTAAGATCTTGTTTTCTAACAGCTTAGTTAGAACAAAAGAGCAAGCTGATCTTTGACAGTGATAGTTTTGAGTTTTTTTTGTTTTAACGGTCTCTACCAAGCTGTTAGTTGAGCCTGGGAGAAGGGATGGAAATTCCTTTTTAATTGCCCTAGCGAGATGGCAGAAAAAAGGACTCGATGGGCATCTCTCTTTTGGTGCTGGATTAAAATGAATATTTAAGTAGACAGCCCTGTTTAATAGTTAATTTCTTTAAAGGCTTTTGTCTTTGTCAACCACGGGGTGCCAATCCATTTCAAACTGTACAAATGGATCTCTTGCAGCCTCAGATGGGAGACAGATGCTTTCCTCTGATAAAGTCATGAAGGGTAATCTATTATATACCCCCAAGATAATGCCAGAGGGGAAGCAAGAGCAACTACTGTTGCCAGGCACAGATACAAGGCCGTAGATAGTTTCCAAAACTGTGTTTGATTGTTTATTTTATTGTGAGTGGTTTTTTTTATTTTATTTATCATTCTTCTGAAAGAATTTGGCATCAGTTTTGCAGTTGAACAGCATATTTATTCATGCTGTTCTATCATTTTAACTTGATGCATTATGTGTGGCCAGGAATGATCTGTGCTTTACACAAGCATAGTGTTTTGAGAAACTGTGCTAAATTGATACTGATACTGATGGTTCGGATATTAATTTTAAATTCAATTGAAGGATTCTAGAAGCTGCTATGCTGTCTGTGACGTAGCTGTTGACATTGCCTGTTAAGCATGATACCAGAATTTTAATAGTTGATACCAATACCAGTGAAATTTCACTTTCACTTCGACACCACAGTAGAAAAGAATCAAAACACCAAATCCCATGTACTTCAACACTCCTTTAATCAAAAACATCTGAACATTACAAAAAGAACAATAGTGTTTTTCTCTCTCTCTGCATGTGTCTCTGCTGGCTTTCTTCAGCAGTAAGTTTTATCAATTTGCCCAAACTTGCATTTGAGATGCTTACACCCGCAATTCCATCTTAGGAGATGGAGCGCGTGTGGACCAGGCTCATTGTTAATGACGTAGCCAATGAAAACAACAGATGACATCAGCACCAGCTGGTGTGTTCACTGCTGTTCACTCTTGCTTTACCTGGTCCGTGCTTGAAAAATAAACACCGTATCTGCACCATAGAGCGTCATAGAGTAGACTGTATCAGAGGTCCTCTGTCAGGTCAGGAAGAATCGATTCCTCAGTATCTACGGTACTTACGGTACTGTAGAAAAACGAGTACCGTCACATTTCCAAAGTGTTGGCATCGTCTTGGTACCGAAGAATCGGTTCTCGTGACATCCCTATTGCCTGTATAGGCATTGTACATCTCAATCAATAGTGAAGGGATTAAAACATTTAAAGGTGCAGGACAAACTTGGGAAAGTAGACATGGAGCTGGAGGCGATTTCGTTTATAAAAGAGTGTTGGCAGGCAACAGCAGCAGTCTAATTAAGCACTTTAGGGTGTTGATTTTATACAGCGCAGCTTTCCTACTGATGTGAATCCTTAAAATACCAGCAGTCAATAAACCAGGCAATATCAAATTTAATGAATCCAACAGAGTGAATTTGGAAAAATATTGGAAACAGCTAAACGTGCAAGGTCTTTCACAGTATCAGTTTGTAATTACTTTCCTTCAATTCAATAACACATTGAAATCAAATGATGAATGAATTACATGAAATTATAACACTATGAGCCAAAGCTCGGTATTTAAAGACTCCAATAATTATATAATAATACCATTAAATCTTTTTTCACAATAGTACAGCATTCAGTCTCAATTAGTTGTCATTCACTGACCTGACAACCAGAGATAACACATGGTGAAATAAAAGTCAGTTCTGGTTGTTTTTACTGGGAAATTATCATGATCCCCAACCTCAATTTTACCTTCCCCCTTCCATGGAGACATTAGTTAACTCTAGTTAGCATAAACATAAAAATAAGAACTCACACAGATTGGTACAGTCATGTTCTGAGTCTAAGGGGTAACTTGGTAAGATAATTAACATGTGCATGACTTTTTCACTTTACCTACATATGTTTTATCTTAGTATCCTCAAGCTTTTAAAAAGAAATACAAGGTACTTCAAAAAAAGAGGAAAACAAGGCTTCTCTAATATGTCATCATCTTTCGTTAAGATCACACGCAGTACTACTCACACGCAAAGTGTCTCTCTGAGCTGTCAATGCCACAGCTTGTTTGGGCAAACACACCTCACCACAATAGAGTTGCCGTCACCCGAGGGGATGAACCTGACTGACTGATAGGCAGGTGGAGCCCCTCCTCTCCACCTCCCTGATTAGCCTTTAGTTTCTGACAAAACACTGTGATTATGGGCTTCAGTGACCAACAAGTCAAGATGCAGACACCATTGAGACTTGAGTCAGAGAGAGGGGAACCACCCACCTCAGCACTGTCTGGCACCAATGAACCTCTCTACAACTTGCACTGCATTTGGCAATGAATGATCCTTATGTAAGCTGAGTAAATGTTGTTACACCAACTAGGACACTCCATCTGAGGTTATCTGTATTAACTTATGATGGCTTGTGGCATTGTTTTCTGCAGATTAAAAGTAGAGTGAATATTTATGGCCAACAGGTTAGGGCAATATCAGACTTTCTCTTAGAATAACTTAACTTGAAATCTTGAAAGCAGCTTATTGAGCTCTGTGTAACACCATTAGTGCTGTCAGCGTCTCAATTTCAGTTTCCTTTGACCATTCTGGACCTGCTTTCCCATTGAAACAGATAGTGACATGTCAGCACCTCCAGCATGCATTGTGGAGGTATCAGTGAATGGAGGCGGTCGTAGAGGCCCCTGTATGTCTAGAGGACAAACCGTTCCTCTGGCACTAATGTCACACTGAAGCAGATTGTGGACAGTGATAATGGGTTGCTGAAGATGCACTCCTTTTAGAAGTGGCCCTCTCTGCTTGTCATCAACCCTTTGCACTGCTGAACATTAGCAGATTGGAGCCAGAGGTTTGCATGCCTACACACTGGATGTAATATCACTGGATGTTGCCAAGCCCTAACCCAACTGTTTTTTGTTTAGTTGAGCAGCTCAAAATTACCCATTATGACATGAAGAAAGTAAAAGTATTATGACCGAAATAAGCAATGACTTTGCAATGATGCAGAATGTCTTTTGTGATGCTAATGTTATTCAGATGAATACATACTGTGTTTTGATATGTGGTACTGTACTTGATTAAAATGCATGACAGAGAGGTGAATAACAAATGTCATAAAAAGACCTGCTGTTTTCTGTTGTGCTGAAACTTAATAGTTTTTTAGCTTTCTTTTTTTTGGTCTGCCTTCTTCTATTTAGTTGCTGGAGAAATAATTGTACATGTGGATACAAAGACAGCCCCTTGTGCACCTTATTTTGATATATCACAAGCTTTTGGCCTTAACCTTTTTAAGACATAAGCAGATGAATCAAAAGAGAATTCAAACTCTGAGAAAGTTTTGCAGGACATCTTTGGTTGTATGTTAGCCAAACAAGAGAGTATTGATCTACTTTCTAAAGATATTTACATTTATGAATTTGTGTATTTTTTGGTTTTTTTTCTCCATGGAACTCAAGTTTGCCCTCTCTATCTGAAGGTAACTTAGCCAAAGGCAAGTAGGAACACTCTTTGTAATGCTGAGATCCGTGGATAATTAACAAAAGCAGCCCTGTTTATGGCGTACCCGTGAGCCAACACTGAATGCTAATTTGATTCAAACCGAGAAGCTTTTGGGGCAAGGGCATCATTGCTGGAAAACAAAATGGTAACCGACATGCACCAAGGCTTTCCCTAAGCCTTGGGTGTGTCTCACATTCTCAGAATCTCTGTTTAATAGTCAAGTTTATTTATTTAGCCCAAAATCACCAGGTTGGGCTTCACAGCCTGTACAGCATATGACTTTTTGGTTTTTTAACAAAACTGAGGGGATGGGATTTTTAAATGGCACATGGGGATTCAGTTCATTAGGCTTCCTAGCCTGCCATTTGCTGAAAGATGAATGTGTTATTTTAAAGCTTGCTAGTGGCAGGATTAATTAAACCCAGAATAGCATTTATGTAGTCAGCTGGTTGGCAAATTGACATACAATATGAAGGGATTGGTACAGTTTTGTTGTTTATTTGCCACAACTTTGGGTTGGTAAGTCTCTTCTTTATAATCATGCATTATATTACACCTCTTGTATTGTATACAAATCCTTTTGCTACACTATTGTAAAGTGCTCTGTATCAGCTGAGCATTATGAAGACATCACATTAATACCAGGCAGCCTAGATTTAGACTTGCTGCCATTTCTCTCTGCTCTGTAGTTTGAGTAATTGTTTCTGGGCTTTCAGCTTCTGCTCTTAATACTTGAAAATTTAAAAAGGGCTCTTGCCTGTTTTCCAATGACTATTATTCAGACTGAATTTCCTGAATCTTAACTGCCACCCGAGTCCTCAGTCCTTCATTATGTAATCACAAAGCATACCCTGAACAGTTGAAAAAAGCCACAGGTGATATTTAGAATACAAAAAAGGATGTGTTTCATATGGCCATGGGTTTTTGCTTTTGCTCATAATAGTCACATTTGAAAGCACATACTCTTGAAAGCTTTTATTATGACTATTATAACCATGCCACAGCAGTTCAGTGTTAAGGATACGGGGGACATTACTGACATTTTGGCTTTTTCATTATATAGTCTAGCATAACAATTTCTGCACTATACAAATCTAAATCTTCTGGCTTTTAGATTTCAATACAGGTTCATTGAAAAACTTCAGTTCTCTTTCACAACTTTCTCTTAAAGAACCAGTGTGTAGGAATTAGGTTCATCTAGGGGTGTAGTTGCAATTTGTAGAGTTGAACTCTAAAAATCCAGTGGAATACACACCCAGCCATATCTCCTGTTATTCATGTTATCTTCCCTTAAATGACTGTGCATAAAGAATAGAGGTTTGTTTCCCTGTGTATATTATGGGTGCACCTCAGGTGATTTAGATAAAGCAAACTGCACTGCCTGGACAATATGCCTGTTTCATCAAAAGAGGCTCTAATCTGTATCAGAATTAAGGGCTGTGAAAAGGCTTCTCTCTCCCTGTCCAACAGACCCTATTTCCCAACATTATTAGGTTTTTTTGTGATAAGTCTTAGTCCAGTGTTTAAGATAATCTATTAATTTATCAGACAGGTTTATGCAAATGATAATTTGCCTCACTAGATGGTATAAACAGTGAGTGAAATTATGGTCTGTTAAACTTGTACTCTTGGCTGTGCGTGTGTGGCCATAGAAAAATTGTGGTTTGCCAGCAGTAACCAAGTAATCTTATATTAATGTCTATTTGTTATTCTGTAGTGTAAGCTCTGTGTCAGTCCAGCTCACCCTAAGGTAACCTGAGCAGATGCACAGACTCCTGCCTACCAGTCTGCCTCTTGAAAATCCCCTTTTAAGTTTTCCGTGTACCATGCAACATCTACTGCCCTTTGTATTGGGCGGCACTAAAGAGCACAAAAGGCTTAGCAAGTCTGCCTTTGTGTCTCTGCCTCAGTATAGCATTACTTGTGTTCTGTCAGCGTGTTAGTCCACCTGTTCTCCTCCACCAACCATTCCTGTCTTACCTGAGGAAGTCATCCTGCTGGGGCTTGGGTGTGGACCTCTGTCTGTCTCTGTTTTACAGGAAACACTGCAGATAGTTAAAAGGATGTTTCAGGTATATGATGACATGGCAGTCTGACTCTGGCATGTAGTAACTGTTGATTACAGTTCAGGAGTCAGACTTAAGTGTGCATAGACCAAACTGTATCTATCCCCTACTCTTTATATGAGGCAGCACTTTTAGCTTTGTAGCAAACTCCACCTGAGGATCACAGAGGGATTGTAAAACCACACTCTTTTTTTCTTTCTTTGTTTATGTCTACAGCATAACATTACTTTACCCCTCTATGCTTTTATGTCTTAATAACTGTTTTCTCTCATTACCAAGGCTCACCTGTAAGCCAGCTTTTAGAAACATTGTTGCGTTGCCAGCCCACAAAAAGGTGACGTATCTACTGTAAGTGTGGCTGTATAACTTAACTCTGCTTTGAAGAGACCTCTGTCATTAAGGCTTGCTTTATACATTCCCAATTTTGTGTCTAAAAGTAAACTGCATTTTATTTTTCCTCCTCATAAACAATTTTTTGGCATGCGATGAAAGAGACCTTGTATAATCATTCAGGTACAATTCAGAAAAGACTCGTGCTGCACTCATCCTCTATGGCATTATCTGCCTGCCCACACGCCTCCAACACAACAGCCATGGACACATAAAAAGGCCTTGAAGCACGACTAGTGTGTTTTACTCTGAACACCATTAATGTCACCATACGTCACTCATTCAAGTAGAAGGAAGTAACCACTGCTGTGTCCCCATTCATTTTACACCCACTCAGCTGTAATCAGTTTGAGAATGATAGACATCACTGTGTGTGTGTGTGTGTGTGTGTGTGTGTGTGTGTGTGTGTGTGTGTGTGTGTGTGTGTGTGTGTGTGTGTGTGTGTGTGTGTGTGTGTGTGTGTGTGTGTGTGTTACTCTGAATGTCTTTGTCTTAGTTCCCCAGATCCTGGGGATTTAACATT
Source organism: Dicentrarchus labrax (assembly GCF_905237075.1). Taxonomy (NCBI): domain Eukaryota; kingdom Metazoa; phylum Chordata; class Actinopteri; family Moronidae; genus Dicentrarchus; species Dicentrarchus labrax. The sequence goes on along the minus strand of NW_026136712.1, from coordinate 18,541,079 downwards.
TCCGCTGTAGTGGTACTTGGTGGTGGGGGGGGGGTGTGCTGTGCTTTTGCTCTTTCTCCTGCCTGGAGACCTTTTTATCTGTATGCTTCTCTTGTAGTAATTGCTCATGAGATGAGGTGGGTAGGGGAAGAGTGGCTCTTATTTCACCAGCACCCAATTTTTAATGGCACTTTACCGCTTTGAAAATGCTGTCTTTGTTTAAGACTTTGTTTCATTCTTTATACAGTGTGCTGTGAATTAGACAAAGATATGTAGCATCAGCTTTAAGGAGGCAGATAAAACAGACATTATCCCATAGCCTTGTAAAACAATTTTTTTTTAACTAAGTGCGTTTGTAAAATGACCTTTTCAGATATTTATTTAGAAGCCTTTACTTTTACGCTCCAGTCAACATTTAATGTTAAAATAGTGTCATTATCAGGTTTGCTAGCATCACTGCAACTTACTCCCAGTAACTGTGCCAGCACTTCCATATTCAAACCTACTGGAAGCTGTGTAACGTAACATCCTGACAGGAAGAATTTCTGTTACATTCACTCGACAGATGGTTGACAGCTCACTTCTAGAACTCGTTGAGAAGCTAACTGGTTGGCTTTCCACTTGAGGGGATGGCGAGAGAGGCGAAGGGATACAGAGAATATGGCAGTACGGAGGATGGGTCTCGGGGGGGCAAAGCTCTGACAGTGGAGGAGGACAGACTCTGACAGGAACTTTGTTACCCTGTTCACACAGTCTCATCCTATTTGCTCCAGCAAACAAGATTGAAACTCATGGATACATTATTTAACTCCTGCTGCTTTTTGCCACTGTTTACTGTCTTTACCCTTGCATTGGGTGTATCAGCAAATGTTCCACCTCCGTATAAACATAGTTCAATCTCTTCCATATTCTGTTTCCTGTCACTCAAAAATGTGAAACCAAAAAGAATGGGGTTAGCACACTAGGAGATGTCTTAAACTGTTTATAGGCTGAAAACCACAACTCTGTGTAGTTTAATATCTGGGATGTAACAGTTGGGTGGTATTTTTTTTTTTATTTAACACCAACCCAGTGTAATGGCTGAAGAGTGCTCCCTCCTATACTTGATATCAATCACATGCTCTCTCTGCTTTTTCCTATTTGGATCAAGGTTGGGATTCAGTTTGTTAGCAGTTTTACTTTACTTTTTACACATATTACATTAAAGGGAGCACACTATAATATTCCCTTGCCTTGTCCCTGAGCCAAACTGTGCTGCTGCACTAGCCTAACCAACCTGATGTGTGTTATCAGAAGTCTAGTTTACAGAACATTCTGGCGAGGAGATAGGGAGGGGGAACACAAATGCTGATTGAACAATGTAACGTCTGTGTCACTTTATGTTCAGTTTGCTGGATCTGCAGGATATTTTCAGAAACAACCTGACCTCAGAGGAAAAGCATGCAGTATGAGACCTGTGACCCATGTCCCAGCATGCCAGAGTGCTTACCACAAGCTAGAGATGAATAGAAAATAAAACGAACAAACATAAACTGAATAATCAGTTTGTTTTAGGTTACCTACAGTCTGGCAAAAGAAAAGAAAGGATGTGTTTCTCGTCAGATGGCTTATCTGTTTGGTATCCATTTCTTTTCTTCTTTTTTTTTTTACCAAAAGACATGTTGTCTCGTCTCGAGCTGCGATAAGCTGTAATAAAATAAATACATTTCCTGATTGTAAATGAAACATTGAAAATCCCAGCTGTTAAATTCGCTCTTCGGTCTGTGTCATGACAGGCATCTTGTGGGATTCTTAACAGCGTGGCTTATTGAAAGATGTTTTGCAAACTTGACTTGTTTTATTAATAGGTAGTTGACCTTTATCCAGAATTTAAATTTAATATCCTTAAAAGGTAATGCTATGGATGAGTGGGGAAAACACTGGCTGCACACAGAGAACTAGACCTCACTATGTGTTGTCATCTTCTTCTGAGGTCCTCATTTTGATTTTGAAAGGCTTGTTGAATGAGCCCGTCTAGATGAAGGGGTGGATTTTGCCATGGGTCACTGCAGCAAATACAAATCTGCAAGAGGTGCTGATGGCTGCTGTCATGTTTGAGAGAACAGTGCGGGCCTTCATATTTGTCCGCACCTTATCACTTCTAATTTCCAAGGGGTGCATTTCTTCAGGATCTTCGGGACTAGCCGTATCAGAGGCGTATTAAAGCTGACACACACACACACACACACACACACACACACACACACACACACACACACACACACACACACACACACGCATTCACAGTCTCGTTGTGGTCAGACACAGCTGCGCACAAAAAATCCAAACACTCCCATTCTCTCAAACATACACACGGTCATGCACATGCCTCTTTTTCAACTGCGCCCAAACTGTTGAGAGCCTTTCAAACTGCATGTCATGTCAGTCACACTCTCACAGCTATTTGCAAATGCCCACTGATGGCGGAAAGGACTGTTTATTTCTCTTTAAACAAGTGACCACACACACACACACACACACGCACACGCACACGCTGCCTAGTTCTATGTATTCAGCTTTCACTGATATGTTTTCCCACAGTATGTGAGACTGAATAGAAAGCAGTCAAGTGTGCACACAGTTAATGGTAATCAGGCACTGGAGTGAAATGCCCTCATTAGTAAGAACATTAACTTATCAGGTTCAGACTAGAGATATGGTTGGCCGGCACTCCGACGAAGGAATTTGTCTTGTTTGCGTAGTTGATGTGTTTACAGTGGAGTGAAAGTGAATGTGTCCGCCAGCACGGCCCAATGTCTAGTTCAGTGGCAGTGATACCAAACCACTTTCTACAAATGAAGATTAATATTCAAAAACAAAAAAGGATTTGACCACAGGTCCAAGCATTTTAGATTCTGTAACATAACAGTTGAAAAATACAAGAAGTGATGCATATTTTGACCAAAGTGACATGACTGGGGTCATTCTGGGGTCACAAGTGGTAGGTGCTCATTCTGTGACTTTGAATAAACACACCCTGCAGTGAAATATCTCTTAGTGCAAGAGCCTCTCTTGATCCTGAAGATTTGTCGTCATCCTCACTGCCATCCACCAGGAGTTTGGCTTGTAATCCGAGTCCTCCCTCTCACTAGGAGGCACTGTGGCCTGGTCTTGACGCAGCATAAATGATGAAAGTAGTGATATGATCAGACACACAAGGCATGCACGATGAACTATGGTATCAATTTTAAACGCAAGCCGCATATTTCCCCAGACCCCCTGCCATAGCAGCTTAAGACTGTCGTTTTCAAAGAACAGAAATGGACAACACTCATTTATCTTGAGCTGCGAACCAAAAACTTTTCTCTATGTTGTTTATGGAGGCAAAGCAGCAGCTGTCAGAGCCTCCTTTGATCAGACGAGTTAGAAGAAAAGCAGCATGTAAGAATAATCCTCTACTTTTTGAATTTTCTGTTTCAAGCTTCATCCTCTTTTTGTCTCACCACGCCTTCCCTCTCATCATGGCTCAGGCAGTGAGAGTATAGCATGCCTCCGCCCTGCAGTAAGCTTTCCCAGATCCTGCTCATATCTTCACAGGCAAAGGGACTGATTAGGGCAGAGGTAATGTGGCTCTGCTCAGCATTAATTGGCTGATTAACATAAGGACAGTTTAGCACTTCACTGTCCCACACTCAGGCCATTAATCAAGAGAGAGGCTGTGCCAGCTGAACTGCTGCCAACAGCTCTACACAGACCACTATAAAGAGAGGGAGAAGAAGGTGTGGGTTCAGCACACAGCTGAAAGGGAGACGTGATCCACTCTTAGGCCAGACAGAGTACTGCAGTCTCTACTATGGTGCCAAGGAACTTAAGTGTACAGCAGAAGGATAATGCAGTTCTGGTATTTAGATGATCAAGAAGTATGGGTGGGAAGCAAAATGTCTAATGATTCTGTACATTATACAGAAGGCACTATGCAGACAGGAACATGGACTACTCAAATGTGAAGATGTCTTCTGGACCATAGGTTATGTGATTTTCTTTTCTTGATTTCTTCTCTAAACAATGCAAACAATTTAAGCTTTTCATGTTTAATCACACCAGTTGATCCCCTATAATTTCATCACATCAAAGGATCGCAGAGGGCCAGGAACCCAAGAAACATCTGCCAGCTGTCCATATGCAGCATTCCAGACACAGACACATGTCTCCAGTTTTTATCTTTCACCTCCACTGCAGATAGTGTGAACTAAACATTGCCATTTTCTCAGTGACAGAAATGAAGTGATGAAGATGTACTCGGCGCTCTTTATTTTTAACACTTCAGTGCCAAAATCCAGTTTCTAGTTGTATTTCAGTGCAATGCCCTGAAGGTATTTTGTATTCCGACTTTTTACAGCCAAACCATGTGCAACTATGAATCAAAATCAATTTTTTAATCAGTATTTGGTCCTGCCTGCATCATTACATTTTTCTGTTTTTAGCATACAAATCTACTGGTGTACCATTTATACATTTCTTACCATTTTGCCTTCATTATATCTTCTATATTTTTTTACTTTTTACCTATTTCTTAACACCTTTGCTCTCCATACACATGCGCACACAGGTTCTTGCTAGCTAAGAGTTTAATAAGTACTTTGGAAGTGTTTAACAGGTTCTTCAGGGAAGCAGTGTAAAATCACAGCATTTCTCACATAGCTCCAAGACTATTCATTTGACTCAAGAGACATCAATAGCATTTCTGTGACAGAACAGCAGCCCCACTTCTACCGCAGAAACACCTTGAAATAACCTTAATCTGACATACCAGTATTTTTGTGTTTTGACTAGTCAGGTTGCATGCCTTGTCTGTTTTGTTCCATTTTTCTTTCATTTGACATCAAAACATTGTGAATGTCTGCCAGATCCATTGAATTGACTTCTGAGGAAAGCTTAATCTATGTAAATCTTTGGCTTCTTGTTTGTCAAGTGGTTGATCAGAGACAGTTCACAGTTGGTGTTGAAGGGGGCTTTGAGAGCTCTCCTGCTATTTTAAGTAGACTTGGCTCGCGTGCATGGATGTTTGAGTCAGCCATTCAACTCCAGTGTGCAAACAGGTGACACTGACAAGTGATGACTTGGTCTTTTTGTTGGGTTTAGCCCGTGCACCTGGGTTTCCCTCAGCAGAGCGAGAGAGATGCGCTGTTTAGGGCCAGCTGATGTTTCTGTGAGCCAAAGTCATACAGCTGCTCAGCTGTGTGTTCTTGTGCACTCTCGAGTAAACACAGTAAATGCACAGTGTGTAGTTACTGTATCGCTTCTCTCTGACCTTCACTGAACCTCCTATTGTTGTTTTTGCAGGCAGATAGGAGGTGTGGGGTTGGTAGGGCAACCCTTCTCCCGTGGGGAGATCAAGAAGCGGCTGGTGCACAATGAGAGTATAAAGTCAATTATTCAGTCTGGTTCATTCTCCTTAATAAAATACAGGCCAAGTTCATGATTTCCAGTAAGTTAAATTAAACATTTTACACCCTTTGTTAAAACTATGCAGCCCTTAAACGCCTACTGCTTCAGTGTCACCATCAATTATATCACGATACAAAGCCAGTTTATCTTTCATAGCTTCTACACGAGAATAGGAAATGCCTGCCTGCAGCCTGTTATCAATTGAGCCCTGGTGGTTGGCGGTGGAGCACGTTCTGTCTTTGATAGCTCGGAGGATCTGGCAACCGAACACCCCCTCTCCTTTGCTTCTCACTTTGGTCTTGCCTGTTTTCCGTCCTCATCATCTGGCAGATAATTGTCCCTACAGTTATGGGTTTCGTGTGTGTGTGTGTGTGTGTGTGTGTGTGTGTGTGTGTGTGTGTGTGTGTGTGTGTGTGTGTGTGTGTGTGTGTGTGTGTGTGTGTGTGTGTGTGTGTGTGTGTGTGTGTGTGTGTGTGTGTGTGTGTGTTTTTGTTCATAATTGAAAGCAGCAGCCGACTCTCCATAACTTCCGGTTCAGTCACCCTTACAATGTATATCCTGAGCTGATCCATAGGGTTGGGGTTTGTACTGATTCAGGCAGTTTTTGATGAAACAGTATGCTTACCTGAAGCCCAGTCCACTCATTCATCCATTTCTGAACCTTTGATTGCTTTAGGTATGCTACCTATTTAAAAAATGCCCTGTTTTGCTCCGCTGCACTGCAACATTGACAGTGAGTGAATCATGAGTGAACTGCAGGGCTCACTAAATAAACAGTAGTCAGCCATTTCAATTAGGTATGTCATTGTGAGTCATGCAAGCAGAGCTACATCAGGCTAAAACGAACAAATAAACAAAGGTCTGTTTTGCTTGACATTTTCAAGACTCAATTTAAACTGTTCATGCTGTTTGTCATTCAAAACACTGTAGGACACAGTAAAACATATTTTTAACACATTTAAAGTAAAATAATTAAAGTAATGCATTCTATATTTACTAATGCAGAGCTATTCAGCAGTCAAATGTGTTTATATTTCTTTAATAATTTATTGTAGACCTTGGATAGGCTGTGTTAAGATTTTACAGTGCGTCTGTATTATAAAGGAAAACATACTATTAAAATACAGCTTTCTTTTATGTCACTGCCATAACTCTAAGAAAAGTTGTTGCTTTTTGGCTTAATTTGATTTTGTTTATTATTAATTATTTCAGCTGATTCACCTTAATCAATATTCACGTTAATGTACCATGACTATTATAAGGGTAGGATTAATTTTTATGACAGTTTGATTAAAAGCTTAATTAGCATTTAGTAATGGCATTGTAAATAGTGTACACTGGTCAGAAGTTCCCTGCTGGAGCTTGTTGCTAAGAGCTATAACCATCCAATGTCCTGCCAGTTAATTACACGGTCAAGTTACCACGACTCAATGCATTTGAAGACCCGTTAGTTTCAAACGGATGCACGCTGAACCAAACCTTCAGACCTACCTGTAGCTGCACACGTGCGTTCACACAAAACACAAATGGCCCAATTATTTTAATGCCATCACTGTAACACATGGCAGTGCTGGGCGGAAATAATGACACAGGCTGAGAGGGCCGCTGATGTGAACCAGATGAGGCACTCTGACTTAAAAGGCAGAGAGGGTGGAACGAGAGCAGAACCGGACAAACTGTGAAATGACAACACGGGCACACACACAGTGGGGTGGACAGAGTGACTGTGACATTCACATCAAATCATCCGTACACACACACGACAGGTTCAACCAAACAGTGGCAACAAAAATAAACTGGTGTTTTGAAATTCTTTCCTCACTCCAGAACGTTCCTCTTTGTTTCTCCTCTCTCTTTACAGGTGCCTCTTTATATGCCTGTGTTGTGGGTACAATGCACCGTTATGCACAGTATCTGGGTTTTTCTTTACGTGTGGGATGATGTTATTGGAAACTAAGTGGATCCTTTTTTATGTGAGCAGTGTTGCAGTGAGCTTGGCCCTGGGCCTGCTTGAGGCCTGGTTCAGCACCGCTCTGCTCTGGCCTGGCCACAAAGTGCATTTCGCTCTTATGCGGCCCCTGACCTCCTGACGCATTTCCTGACCCAGGAAATAGAATTAACACCTCAGCCTGGGCCTTGGGGTCCCACAGCCGCATACACAGCTGTCCATTAGCCTGGCCCAGTCCAGTCAGACCCAGCTAGCTAGTGCTCCACTACGACTGAATCTAAGACGGAAAAGGGTAGCAGGAGATTTTTTGGAGCATATGGAGAGAGCTTGTTCCAGCATTGATTTGAATGTTTTTGGGTGCTTGAAGGGTTTTAGTGTCGCTGCAATTTCAGCAGTAACTGGAGCCAAATAAGGAGATGCATTTACCTACTCTTCTAACTGTTGTAGGCATGACCATCAATGGTTCTGTTTCTTTTATTACTAATGCTAATGTTTGTCTTCAAAATAGTAACATGACTACATGTTGACTAAAGGGTAGCTCCACTGGGTAACTGAGATCCATTTATAGAAATGAAATCCTAAGGAAGCTCTCTAATAGCTCATGCAAACCAGGGTAATGCAAAGACTGAGAACCTGACGGCTGAAGTGGAGATGCAGGGTTGGCATTTTGGCAAAGTTTGGGAGTAACTGAGTGTTCCTACCGAACTCCAGACCTCATCTAAGAAGGCCAAATTGTTGTCAAACATGTTTGATCTTTTTGTTGGTGCTTTGTATTTGGATCTTGGCTCCAAGTCCCAGTTGAGTATTGTGAGATATCTTGCGTCAGACCTTAATGGTGCAGCCCACTCCTTAATGTTCTTCAACATAAAAATCTATACGAAATGAAATCCAATGCCTTCCACCAGGAGTTTTTTTAATAATATGGTGGCCTTCCGATGTCACGAGTGCAGTAAATCTGGGAACTAGGGTTTAAGAAGAGAAAAGTGGATTATCTGTTTATTAGATTTTTTTATGTGAACCATATATCAGCAACAATGGATCTTGATATTCCATAGTCTAAGTGCTTTATCTGTTTTCTTCATTAGTCAAAGGCTCTTATGCGGGCAAGCAAATGCATACATCTACGTGCGTTTGCTCGCTTACACGCACACACACTCACACACACACAAACACACACAGATTAGCCAGTTCCTGCGTTTAAGCACCCCATGTGTTTGCATTTTAGTCACACATTGCCAATCTCATGGGAGCACTTTGAAGCATACTCCTCCAGAGCAGATCATAAAACAGGAGTATAAGTAGTTTTTCACATAGTTGTATCCCCAACACCCCCCACCACCACCACCACCACCACCTCCACCCACCCACCCACCCAACAGCTCACTGCCTCCACCTTCCACCTCCAGTCCATTTACTCTCGAAGTGCAGGGTGAGCATTTGGTTCAGAGAGTTGCTCTACCATGCCTTAAGCGGCTCCCCTCACATTGTTTCTCTCCATAAGTTGCGTAGAAATGATGCGTAGAAATGACGCACAGAGGCAGCCACGGTGGAAGTCCTGTAAGTTTACCAAGTTGATTTTACGTTTCTGTGGGTGTTACCACGACCAACACCGGAGACTGTGCTGGCAGAGGGAGACACAAATATATCACAGTGGATGTTCCTTTCCATTCACACCTTTTTTGTTTGTTTGCATCTGCAAAATGATTGCACCTGTGTTTGTGTGCTGTACTATATCTCAGCCTAACCTTTGCACACATCATTTCTAAACCACATCTGTAGCTTTTGAGCTGCAGTGTAGCAGGTGTGCAAGAACACAACTACATCTAATGTGCTGCCTGCAGACGTTTATGATATTGTGTGGTGTGCATGTAAAAAGATGGATGTGTTTGTGTGTTTCCCCTGTTTTAACCCACTTGTTGTTCTGTCTCCACAGTACTTTGAGGTGCCCTTTGACTCCAACATGAACCGCACAAAGAACCGACCACTCGTCAGAGGACAAATCAGGTACAGTTCTTTTGTCTTTGGCTTTACTTAGCGATGATCTCATGATCTTCTGTATGAAAGATTTGGCATAGCAACCCCATCTGCACTTTTTATTACTTTTAAAAGACTGCGAAGAGTGACTCCAGAATGTGCGTACAGGAGGAGCTCAGCAACAGCTCAGCATGAGTTGGAGTTCAGTTGAGTACAGCCCAGCAACACTACTTGACTGCTATTAAGCCTTCCAAGTACTGCCATTTGTACAATTCATACTGGATGAGTGACAGCCTGCTACTGTAACTGAATCTAGTCTTGCTGAGGGACATTTTCCAGTCGTGAAACATAACCTAACATGTCAAAGCATATGGGTATTTGCAGGCAATATTATAATGAAGATCATACCTTAAATAAAACAGTAGTACTGAGCACACACCCCATATTGATTTACAACCTTGTGTTTCACTTGTACATATTGAGTTGTTACGGCTGCTGAAGCAGACACGGAGCTGTGCATGTAGAAGAGCAGCAGCCAGAGACCGTAGATGCCAAAAACGGAAATGCATGCCAGCAGTGACGCTCCTCTGCTTTACACCTGTCAGGTGTAACGTGAGCTTGTTGCCAGGTTGGGAAGGAGGAGAGACGAGGTTGAGGTTGGGGTTGTGGTGTAATTTACCTGACCACACTTACTTTGCTCCTTCCCACTGTTTAGATGTCAGATAACCTCAGCATTGGTGCTCAGTGAACTGGGTGCATTGCCACGCTCCTACAAATCTGACTCAGTGAATGGATATGCTCGTCTCTACCTGCCCCTTTGGGAGACTGCCACCCTTAAGCAGCAGGCAGACGCACAGATATTCACTGATGCATGAACCTAAAAAAAACCCCCAACCAACCACATATCCTCTACTCTCATTGTCCTTGCCAGGAAACTGCCTCCTTGGAATTTCACTCTTTCAGGAAAACCTCTTCGTCTCTCCTTTTTGTTTTTATTTAAGAAGAACAAAAGCAAGCAAACTGTTGACATTAGAGGATTAAACACCTTCCACAACTGTCAAGTCGGCACACAGATAACCAATCGGCTTACAGATAACAACCTTGGAAGCTAAATACCTCTGTTGCCTATACCAGCTATATAGTCACTTTATGACTGAACAGCCTGTTAGTACCATAACTGGCCCTTGACCCACAGCTATCTCATCCCAGTTTCAGGAATTCTCCATTGACACGCTGTTTAAAAGTGGACTCATGCTGTTGAGCTGCTGATTGAAGATGTACTCTCTCTGTCTAAACACAGCCTCTTCTCTCTGGCTTTTAGCCTGTCTCTGACAAGAGGTGTGTGTCTGCCCGTCTCTGAGACGCATAGAAACACTAGATCTCCCGCTCTTTGTCTCTCCCTTCTTCTCTCGCACATACAATGTTGCGTAGAGACAGCATGCAGATGGGCGGCTGGACTGTCCTGTCAAACAAACCGTCAGAAGGCCACATTTTACACATTATCCATGTTGTCTTTGCTTTGTATAAGCCAAATGACACTCCTCCGCTACATCTGTCTTACTGCGGGAGTCTGTCTGACCAGTATGATGTCAGCATCGGAAATAGTTTTTTAATGTAATGCCGAGACTACAATAGTGTATCATCTTTCCCACCTTTTATTGTTCTTGTGTGAGACGTGGATGACAGTCTCTCATCCTTTGTAGTGGTATTGCAGAGTTTGAGGCTTCCACATGTGGTGAGGCTTGAATAGCTTTCAGCTTGGTAAGAGGAGGCACACAAAAGATTAGTTTGAGTTTCATCAAGGTGGGGACAGACAACGAACAAACTATTTCCAAGGTCAGGAACTAACTTTAACTGTTAAACAGTGTTTTACTGCAGGAATCCGGACTGATGTAGCTCTAGGAATATTACTGGATAGCAAACGGTGCAGTGTGCTATGAATTATTTTATAATTTATTTAATCCAGCTCTTAGTGCAGATCTGCAGCTCAGCTTAAGTTCACTTTATTCTTCTGAATGTCACTTACCTTCTGCTCTCTGCATAGTTTACCATCTTATCCGAATGTAGCAACATTTTTCTTGGTTTCTTTGTTCACACACAAATCTCAGCATAAATTATCAAGGTAAACTCTTTTTGATGGGTGTCTGTTTCAGTGCTAGAACATATGCAAATGATCTTGCAGGATTAGTCATTCAGTATGTGCTCCTTTGTGGAAATAGTCCTTATGCTTTCAGTATTTAGTGCTGTTACACCATTCCCTGAAGCCACTATGTTTAAAGCAGGGCTTACACATTCGGAAAGTTCAGAATTGTTTTCTTTGCCCTCTCTGACCACTTGAATATTTAACAGGTAACTACGTTTTTAGTTGAATCGTCCTGTTTCTTTAACCTAATGGGTAAATCCCTGGTGTTTTACATTTGGATCCCTGGCCTCGATTGTGGTCTAACCAGATGGCCACATCTTTGGCTTCCCTGTATTGACATTACTCACCTGACACAGGAGCAGTACTGTGTCAGACTGTAAGCAGAGGACAGTAAACCCACCTCAGGCCATGTGACTCACTCCCTCCCCTGACCCCCACCGAGCCAGCCCACAGCCAGACTGTCGACAGCCCATAGCCAGCCTGCACGGCCCCACCTCAGCCCACATAAAACAGACATAACACCACTAATCACATTAATGTACCAAACTCCCTGCTCGGCCACACCACCAAAATAAAAGCCCTGTTTGCTTTTTGAAGAAAAAGGGCCTGCGTTTGGTCAAGATTTTAATCTACCCTCTCTTTAATTTATGGAGCATTTACTGGTGAATTTGAACCAGACCTTGCCATCACTGCTTTCAATAAAAGATGAGGGGAAGAGGAGGAGGAGGAAGTCTTCATCCGGCTAAAAGCCTGAGCCGCAGTGGTTTTCTTCAGCTAGTTTTGATCTCTGGCGTGTGCACATGCTCCTCATCTTGCAGGGCTACTTTTATTCCTGACAAACTCTTATCAGATGAGCTTCCTAAGCCTCCTGTTTTGAGATAGCTGCTGTCAGTGTGTGGGCCCCCATGGGTCTGCGTGTGTGTGTGTTAAACATGTGGAGCAATCATTGTCTTATCTGGTGTCTGCACAAGCCCACAAAACTTTATCATCCCATATTTCCCATGGCGGTGATGGGCCTTTGTCTGAGCCTGAATCTGTGTTTTGTAACATCCCTTTTTATCAGAAAACATCTGAAACTCATCTTTTAAACTCGCCTTTGTATATGTTTTCCTTCTCTTGCTGATTTAGCTGATTCTCACATTCTCTCCCTCTGTTTCTCTTTGTCTTCTTATCCTCCCTTTGATCAGTCCCCTCCATGCAGTGTCCTTTGCTCTGGCCTGTGGAGTTCCCGGAGTCGCTCTGCTCACTCTGGCGGTAAACCCCTTGACAGGCTTCCTGGGTGCACTCAACATCTTTCTTTACACCTGTTGCTACACACCACTCAAGAGGCTCAGCATCAGCAACACCTGGGTGGGAGCAGTGGTGGGCGCGATACCTCCTGTCATGGGCTGGACGGCTGCCACGGGTTGTCTGGAGCCAGGTACGACTCACCGGCTGAGATATGGGGTATCAGTGGACTCGTGTACGTCCACTGGAGAGAAAATGATTCAGTTGAAGGGCATCTTCAATGTGAAGTCATTTATCACAGATGATAAACTTCCGCTGGGTCCAGCTCCTCAAATGTGAGGCGTTGCTGCTTTTCTCTGTTTTAAATCAATTGAAATTGCAATATTTGGTTAAATTACATATATTATATATTTTCTGACAATTTATAAAAACCAATTTGGGAAAACATCAAAAACATTATTTGATACATTCATTGCAGCCGTAGTGCACAGAGCCATACTCATCCATTGTATCACTATCATAATTGTTCTCATCTTTCAAGTGTGCCGCTCTGTGATCAGTTTCAGTTCTTGTGAACTGAAAGCTTGTGTTATTTCCAGTCTGCAGACTGCGTGGGACAAAGAGCTCCTGCCTTAAAGTTCTTATAGCCATATTTGTCCCTTTAGACCACAGCGGTATGGGGGATTTTTTCCACACACACTTTCATAAATGTAGACTTTTAAAGGCTAATTCAATAGTCTTCCTAACCTTTTCGTAAAGCAATCATGTAAAACGTTGGTATTATAATCAGTCACAATCCACTGACAAATATATATATTTTGTGGCTGTAATTTATTATCTTTAACACACTTCACATCTTAGCATTCTGTCAGTTTATCAGAAGTTCAGTCTGAGGCTTCAGTTAATCTGGATATAATTAATCGAATAGCCAAGTGACAATTTAAATAACCAAAAATTAACTAATTTAATTTAAAATGTGAACATTTGCCTTTTCTCTTCTATGATGGTAAATTAAATATCTTAGGGTTTTGGACTGTTGTTTGGACTATTTGAAACCATTTTATAGACTAAATAATAAATCAATTAATCCATAAAATCAATGCAAGATCAATTGATATTTAAATCACATTGGCTTGTTGTTGATCAGTTGATCCATCAGGACCTCGCAGACCAGGCCTGAGCTCACACTACATAAAGCTTTATTCACATATGGCCCAGAATCCCTACAGCGCACTTACAGCTCTTGTTCCTCGTTCGCGAGGACTTTGAATGCGCTTATTGTCACTGGCGTTGGACAAAAGCGTCTGCCAAATGGATGTAATGTTAAGTTAGTGAAGAGACAGAGACTTGGGGGGGCTTATTCAGCTTGTTTGGTGGACACATTAAGTGCTCTGTTATGGCAACTGCATGAAATGTGTTTCATCATGTTGCTGGCGTTTCCCAGCGAAGTGCTCACACAAGTTTCTATTTATGCTGCAAATATGTGTCTATTTTAACCTCATGTTTAATGACTTTATTGGCTTTCTTATCTGTAAAATGAAAGCAGTTTTATTCCATTCAATTTCCGTTGGTTTTTAATAGATGGCCACTGATTCCATGGTAACTCACCCTAGCTGTGGCACTGAGCCTCTCGGATGAATACAGCAACACATCAATATAGCCAATGTTCTCTAAATGTCCCTTCAGAGTAGAGGACACTGTTTTATAGGCAGAGCATCATACCAAAAACCTGATTTTCCATGTTTACTAAACGCAAAAGAAAAGAAAAGGTGAACTTGTTGCAGCATCTGTTTGCAAGTTGCGGTTTCTTGTTGTGCTGACTCACTCTGATACACAAGACCCTGTCACTGAAAAGTGAAAAGTTTTGGGAATTTTCTGTCTGTCTGCCCACTTCTGGTTTGACTCATTTAAACCATCCCAATTACCAAACCGTAAAATGTTTCTTAGAAGAGCTGTCCCTCTGCAAAAATGAACCAGTAAGATGATCAGCAACATGTGTACTTTAGGGTGGAGACAATTATTCATATAACTTTATATCTTAGAGGAAAAACATTCAGTTTTTTTTTTCACACTCTTTTTATTCTCTTAACATTCACTCAGTAGCTATTCAGAGGCATGAATATGAGGTTATACGTGAAGACATCAGATGCAACACTGCTAGTGCGCAATATTTAATTGAAAAAGTAGTTTTTGGTTACTTCTGGATGAAATACACTTGGGGAAACTAGTTTTTTTTTAAAGACCAAAAAACAAAATACTGTATATTTTAGAATAAGACATAAAGTTTTTTGTGATATAAATATGTTAAAGTTCTTTTTGTTACCATTGTAAGATCAAAAATATCTATTTTTGTCCAAAAATGTACAATATAAAACATTTATTTCAGCATTTGCCCAAATATTTTACATGCTGAGTTTGAATTTAACTGTGTGAATTATTAGTTTGAGTCCCAGACTCACTCATTAAACCCTTCCCTTCTCATTCTTTAATCTATCCCTCTTTCTCACCCCCCCCCCCAGGTGCCTTGTTGCTGGGTGGTTTCCTGTACAGCTGGCAGTTCCCCCACTTCAATGCCCTCAGCTGGAACTTGAGAGAAGACTACTCTCGCGGCGGCTACCGCATGGTGTCCGTCACCCACCCAGGCATGTGCAAGCGCGTGGCCCTGCGCCACAGCGTGGGCCTGATCGGCCTGTCAACCTTAGCGCCCGTGCTGGACGTCACCACCTGGACCTTTCCCATCATCTCCCTCCCCATCAACCTGTACATCAGCTACCTGGCCTTCCGCTTCTACCGCAAGGGAGACCGCAGCAGCGCCCGCAAGCTGTTCTTCTGCAGCCTGTGGCACCTTCCTATGCTGCTGCTGCTGGCGCTCACTTGTAAGAAGCCTCGCAATGATCAGGATCCAGTTCTACCTCCAGCTCCTTTAGTTTCGTAGACGCCCCCAAACACTTCTAAGATCTCTGAGACCCTTATTTTAACGGAGATACTGGGTCAGCGTCTCCCTTTGCTGCACATTTTGGTGCTCGCTGCAGATCACGAAACGAGCTGGAAATGATTTGGATCAAAATAGGTGATTTACAGAAAACACACTGAATTATTACATCAGGTTGTAATCCTTTCAATATGTGTGTGTACTGTATATATTCTGTATTTATTTATATAGGGGCCCACCAGTTCCTCTCCATGTTGTACATGACTGATGTTAAATGATCTTGTACAGTGTAAATTGCTCCTATGGATCCACACAGGGATCACTGTCTGCGGATTACTTACTGCATTGTACAAATGCAAAATAGAAAAAGAGGATATATATAATGCACATTAAGACATCATGGTGTCAAAAGATTAACGTTTTGGTTTGCGGTCAGTATATGAAAATAAGACAAAGATAAACGTATCCTGAAGCAGCTATACGTCACTGCACTCGATTGTTGTTCGACTTTCATTTGAGCCGTTTTACTGACGGTTCTTACACCTCATTGTATTTTGCCACTGAGCGAAGGCACTGATGGGTCTTCATTCATTTACAAAATGCTTCTAATTCAACACGGTTCGCCTGCACCATTACATCAGGAGTAGGTCACCCCTGTAAAAAGACAAGGGCAAATGTTGTTTAACAATAAACCTGTCATGATTGTAATTCTGTCTTTTGTGTCATCATTTCCTCATTGGCTGTTTCCATTTAAAACTCCATTTAAAAGTTATAATTTGTGCATGACTGGCTGCGTACCTGAAGTAGAGGCCTCACCCTTATCAGTCAAACACACACACACCCACACAAGCCGGCACCACACCTCGTTAGGTGGTGGTGCTGACTCAACGTGCACATAATATATGGATTTAAGTTTCAATTATAGCCTTAGTGGATATGCTCGCTTTAAGCACAATCACCGTCCCTCCAATAAGCTCTATTTAGCAAGCCACCTCTGCACCTGTCAGTCACCATGTGCTCCCCTTCCGCCCTTTACCCCTAGTTTTGGTATTTGGTTACATTTCCATCACCGCGCTCAGAGAAACAAGCGCCCCCTTCCCGTCGCTGCCATCCTCCCTCCATAAAAGGGAACTGTGGGATTTAGCCAAGGCCGGGAGACCTGAAACGGCTCAACATCCTCGTAAAGTGTCTGACCGGATACAGAGTTTCATATCAGAGGGTGAAAGGGGACCGATGGAGCCAGCTGTTACAGTTGAGAGAAAAGTTGGAAAAAGCACACATACACACACACACACACACACCCAACCTGTGTGGAGATTGAATGTCGTAGCCAACCTCCAGGGCTCAGTGTGATGGCCTGTCATGGTTTACAACATCCGCTCCTATAGAGGCGGAGCGGTGACTCTGGTGCTGTCTTGTCCTGTCCCTTTCTTTATTTCTGGAGTTATTCACTTTTGGTGTTACTTCTACTTGTGATGGTCGAGCATATGAGTTATATTTAGTGTTCGGCAATAGGCCTGTAGCTGAGCTTTCAAATGTTGCTTGATTTATTAAGCCACAGCCTACAGAGGCATTCTTCTTCCGATTACACAAGAGAAATGTCTCTGAGCTGCTGTTCTGATGAAAGGTAAATTCATCCTTTAAATTATCATTATTCAGAAAAATCTTGGGTTTTATCCGCAAAAACTGTTCAAAATCTTTAGGAACTTTACATACACCAACAAGTGGGGGCTTTGGAGGCCCAACTCCAGTATGTGTTTTGCTTTTTGTAACTTTGCTTGGATGTTTGAGCTTCTTTTTGCAGCGATTGCAAATTCACCTCCTGCAGGGGGGAAAGTTCCACCTTTTAAATCTGAGTTTACGGCGTGTGCGATACATCTGACCAGGATTTTGTGACATCGCATCTGCCATTCAAGGTCCTATATGCGACTCACACAAGTGTGATGTTAAAACTTGAACCCTCCAGTGCACGTACACCGAGACTGGACTTTAAAGAGACATAGGAGGCTTCTTGTGTACAGTAATTAATCTTTTGAAATGAAAACTATTTGCATATTCATAGATTATTGGTTTTTCAGTGAAGGAGAAGGAGTAGATGTCACTTTGATAATTTTTAATGAGGTAAGTAGATTTTTTTCCTGCGGTAATCATATCAGACACATTATTAATCATAGAGTATTTCTTTATATATCTCAGAAGATGTCTGGAGGTGATTTTAGTATATTATTAGTATTTCTAATTACTTGGTAACTTGATAAATCATGCAGGGAGACCATAAGGTCCAATTATGCACTATATATTACTTAAAATAAAAGAGCAGTTACTAAATCTTTAGGCATTTTTGTACTTCAGATTTGTCACATTTACTCTCATGTATATTGAAGAAATACTTCAAAAAGTCTTATGTGTTATTATTTCACAAGGCAACAATATTTCATACTCTTCCCCCTTTATTTCACTTCTTTCTATGCATATAAACACGGAGGTCTCTCTCTTTGCCATTGCTGCTATCACTCATTAAATCACTCATGTTATTTGTTCAGTGTGAGTCTGAGCTCTGACGCCAGAGTCAACAAACTGAAGAGCAAAATATGCATCTGTAAACAGGAGAGAGTCCCCAAACAGCAATATGCAGTGAACCCCAGTGCTGCAGCTTTAACATCCACTCTGAGTCTCACATCTGAAAGAGGGGGGGGAGACACTGTACAACAGCTCAGATTCCAGGATTCTTCAAAACCCAGCAATGAAATCTCAGGATGACGGATGACCTCTGGCCTCTCTTCAAAGGTTGCTGCAAAATAGAACCCAAAGAGCTGCAGTGATCCTAAAGCAATATTTAGACTGAAACTATACAACCAGCACCGTAAAACTATCCATTTAAGTCCCTGTAGGAATGTTAGATTTTTAGACTTTGATTCCTTGGAAGGAAATACCATTCAGTGTGATAAACTATTGGACACAGTCACAACCAACAGGTCTCTCTGCTGGTGACTTCTCATGAGGATAAATAGACAATAATACATGACGCACAAACATACACATCTCCTCTTAAAATACTTCTTTTTACGCATGGCACTTTGACTGCGTTTCGGTCGGATTATGTCTTCATTTAGTGTTTTATAATGACTCAGGCCGTTATTTCGGCGTGTCCTTGGCCACGTTAACTGCAGCCAAAAGTAGAAAAGAAACACATTTAAGTAGAAGTTTAGTTGAATCTGTTGGTTCGTTTTAAAACATGAAAAATAGTCTGTCAGTGGGACTCTTTCATACGCGGCTGAAGTTCCCGGGGTTTAAAATTACAGATCTGTTTTGACTCATCTCCAGTCTCAGATGAAAAATATTCGCTGCAAGTTTCTTTTCTTTTTTCTTCTCTGAATTGGAAATTAAGTGCATATTCCCAATGTTGAGTTTCTTATTCAGAGGGCTCCCCAAGTGCTCTCAGATGTTTAAAAATGTGTGTGTAGCCTGTGTTTGGAAGATGACTGAATTATGTAAAAAAAAAATTAATATAAGGGATTTGAATTAATTGTGGTCCATATGTATGAGTTTTTCCATTATTACACACACTCTCTCGCTGTGATTAATGTCGTATATTTCGAAGTAAAAATAGCCTCAACGTTTTTTTAAGAAGGGAAAAAAGATTAATAAATGTAGGCTGTTAATTAATTGCCTTTTCCTGCTACTTTTCTGCCTTTTGAGGAGACTTCACAAGTTTAGAAAGATACCTTTATGTCACAAATAAGGCATCAGTGAAACAACGAAGCCATGGGAGAGAATACTTTCATTAATAATAATAATAATGATGTCTAAAGAAGTAGAGAGCTCGCTGTGCGCAAGAGCACGGCACCGGATAGAAAACCTGTTGAATAAGTCATTTCAGCTTTACAATACGCAGTCTCTTGAATTTTAGCTGTTTGTAGAATTGAGTAAAAACAGGCTGTAGAGGTAAATAAACATATTTATAATGGGTAAAGACATATTCAATTAACACACAGGTTATGGGGGGAAAAACGGAAAAAACTAAGAAAAAAAGCAGCGTGATTACTTCTTGTTTGTACTTCTTTTGCCATAAATGTTATGAAATCATATGTGTACATTATTATCATTTTTATTATTATCGCAGTTTCTCCAGGCGTAATTTTTCAGATTAACAATGACCCGTGTGCGCAGAATTAATTATGAGTATTTGCATAATTAATTATATAATTAAAACATCGTCAATTTGTAAATTAAGATCTGTTTGATTTTGTTTTTTCCCCGTTTAATATTATAAATATAAGAGCGTTAACTGACAGTATTTGACCTCTGCATTACTTTTCATTCAGTGTCAGGAGTAATTTCAATGTCTGTGTTAAGGCTTACATCGGTTATTTAAGCCTGTTGGTATTCATTTTCCCAACGCTTTCCCTCGTTTTCAAAACTCATAATGAAACTGGAGTTTTTATTATTTTTGTTGGTTTATTGTACAATCAAAAAAACTGGCACAAAGGGGTTGCAATGTCAGAATAAACCTGCAGGAAACATTCAAAGTCGCCTGAACTCATTTGAACAATATGTCCTGGACCAGGAACACGAGAAACAAGAGTTAATTGGACTCTATGCCCAATAAGAAAGTTTTCCAAACTCTCAGCAGAGTCCCGCACACACGCTCCATCTCCATACCGAGGCTCCCACGGCCGGGACCGCCTGCACCTCTCCCTGATTGGTCCGCTCCTATCAACAAACGGCTGCATATTTGTATCCCGTGCAGCTATTGGCTGCTGCTGCTGTCACTCTTGCGCATGTCTCTCTATAAGGTCTCGTGCTCCAGCAGCACTTTGAACAAACCTGAGATGAGCCTGGAGCTGCACCGCGGTGCGCCTGACGCAGCTCAACATTTCGCCAAATTATAGCAACAACTATGATTAAACAATCCTCAAAGCCTCTCCATTCCTGGATATATCACTCCCTTTGAGTATATTTAGATTAGGGTTTTTTTTTTTTTTTGTTTGTGTTTGTACGTTTTTATTTATTTTTAGTTTTAGGGTGAGCATGTGCGTAATTTTGCGAGGATTGCCGAGGTGCCACCGGGACTGAGTTAGGCAATATGCGCCGCTGGGATATGATTTTCAACCGAAAGGCTTATGGAATATAGCCTGGTTTGTCAAAGCCTGTATGCCCTCTGGTCTAGCCCCGTGAAGAAGAAACTAATACTGCTCAGCATCATGTTTTTAATCTGGGTATACATGCTGTACTCCTGCGTGGGCTACTGCTCCACCATGCCAAGTTTGGTGGTGGACAGTTACCGGGGCAAGGAGACTGGTTCGGCGGTGGGCAAGAGGACAGAGAACAGCAGGACGGACCTGGTGTCCAGACTGCTGGCCAAACCGCAGCCGTGGGAGGATATAGAGAGCGACTACGAGGAGCCGTCCATCAGGACCGCTGCGTCCAGAGACCTGCTCAATAACGAGCTGGAGACGGACAGAGCCGACGACTGGGACGAGATGCGGGGCGAGCAGCAGAGAGCCCCGGAGCCAAGCGCCATGTCCAGCTTCTCCAACGGCTCCGGGAGCAAGAAGCTGCCGCAGGCGATCATCATCGGGGTGAAGAAAGGAGGGACCCGGGCTCTGCTGGAGTTTCTTCGGGTTCATCCAGACATCAGAGCCGTGGGAGCGGAGCCGCACTTCTTCGACCGCAACTATGAGAACGGACTGGAGTGGTACAGGTAAATCTAGTTCATTTGGCACCAATGCGTTTGGATGATGATTAAATGTGTCCAGTAGACAAAATGTAAATGTTTGGGTCATTATAGGTGATTTAATTACTCCATAAAATAGATTTATAAGGGAACTGGCAGCGCACTTATACTGATATTCCTCAGTAAGCCAATACTGCGGGTCAAAGATGTGTTTTATAAAAATGTATTCTAGTGTTTTGTCGTTGCAGGGAGTTTTATAGGTTTCTTTATTCATTCCCTCAGGAACATTAACAGCGTTTCAGCATAACAAGCTGATTAACTCCAGACTGGTTAACAAGGACACTCGTTTGGACTTGATTAAAAAAATACAAAATTTAGATTTTATTTTCATTATAGTAATAATCCAGCAAGTTTGGAGTTTATTCCTAAATGAACTTATTATAAATAAACACGGTGACAACAGTTTTGCTGTGGCCGTTGCTTTGCCTCATGCCCAATTACGCGCCAGGCTGCACACATAATTCCTTATTAATTAAATGTGTTGATTTTTAGGTTTCATAAAAGGCTTTTTTAATTTATTTTTATGCGCATGTAATTTTAAAAACTGTTGACTTGAGTCTCATTATGAAGCTGCTCGGAGATCACAGTCAGTGTGGCCTGTTTCTGCGACGTGCAGTGATCTCTATTGGACACAGTGCAACATTGCACCTTCACGGTGATGCGTCCGCAGGCTTCTCTGTCGGGTTTGAAACGTGAAATCAGTTGGTGTTTGTGTGTGTTTCTGTTACGGCTGTGATGCTGTTGTTATAAATGAGTTGTGATTGATTTGGAGCAGGTGTTGGCATTGTGGTCAAGTTCTGATTCCATCTCTCAGTGAGCCATTGTTAGGTTTGGGTGAGCGCCTGTGTGAGAAAATGGGACCCCACAGACATGTTTTTGCATTTTCTTTCTCCCGTGCATTGTGTTATGAGGTTTAACGTGGGTGTCACAATGCGCACAAATCTGACTGATCACGATGTGATAAGATGCAAATATAGGAAATATCCAGACTTTTATTAGACTTGTTAGACCATTTCTAAGAAATGGGAAAAAAAGGAGAATATTATAGTGTTTTTGCCTTGCAGAATATTTACATATAACAGTGTTTACAGACATATGGGTTTATATGGTTTTGGCCATTCTTATGTCAATGGGCTCCACGGGCCTAAGAGCCTGCGTTGCAAGAGAGAAGAGGATCTGCAAGACAAAGTGAGGATCCTTCTTAGAACAAAACCCGCAACAAAACCGTTTAACATCTTCAGAGGTCGACAAACTAACATTATCCCTGTCATTTACATCACAAAGTGTTAATATAACGAGCTGAAGGACTGTGGAGCTTAATGATGTGAACCCCCCCCAGATCATTATTAAGATAAAACGGAATGAGCTGCTCCACTTTTCCAAATCTCATCAGTTTGTTTTTTTAGTGATAAAGTAGTACATATATATATATAAGTTATATAGTGGTTATTTATTTCTTTATTTTAACCACAAACGAACATGGCTGGGTCATGGCTAATAAATTACCGATGGCCAAATCAATGTATTGATTGGCTGTTGGAGTTACACCTAAAATTGGCTGGTTATTATTATTTTCTGCGGACCTTCATATTGGATAAGCTGTGAAATGTCACTTTTCACTCCAGTGTATTTAATGCGCAAAGTTTTCTCTGAAGTTTAAAATAAGTTAAAGCTCATCTGACAAATTGATTTAAAAATAAATAAATAAATAAATGCTTTTGGACTTCCTGGCCGCTTGAATCAACGGATTTGGTCCAAGCTTTTATTCTACACTTTAAATATGCAAGACCTCGAAGGGGGGCCCCAACAATGTTCGACATAATGAAAAAAAAAAAAAAAGAAGAGCCGAATGGGGGAACCAAAGTGTTGGCAGCATTCAAAGTAAAGACACTGTGGGCGAAGTTTCCCGTGCTTGCTTTGATAGAAACACAGATTTACTGCAGGTCTTTTGGTTTGGGGGAAGGCTGTTATTTAACCCGACTTCCATCTACAGTGTTTCCAACTTTTTCTGGATGAGGGAATTGTGGAAAAGTGCTGTCTGCTACTTTTTAGCCCATGAAATCTAAAACTTTTCAAGCCATGTAAAGAAGGCATGACTCAAGGTTTTCTGCTCAGATTGAATGGAAGCATATTGACTGCAGCTAAATTTCATTTTAGTCACATTTTCTTTCTTTTCCCCGTTGGTGCCAAAAAAATAGCCTCAGTCTCACTCAGACAGCACACAGAAACACACAGAGAACAATTGTGGAGTTTTCCTTTTATTATTCATTGAATATAAGACATACTTGAGAAACACTTAACGAGTGTCCGATTCCAGATTTTGTGATATGAAGCATTTTTATGCTGCAACATGATATCTAAACACCTGTGTTTGTGCCATACAAAAAAAAAAAAACATGAACTTGTTTGTCTCTTATACAAGTGCTCTCAGACTGTATTTTAGAACAGTGAAATCAATCTTATGTCTCAGTGAAGCAGCTGGTGTAAGCAGCTCCTGTAGTGGAGAAAAAAGTTTTAGTGAGACTTCTGTGAGGAGGATGAACCGAGAAAGGAAATCATACTTCACTCATTGCTGATCACCAAAGTTTCCCATTAGGACCAGATACTAGAGATTACTTTGTAGAGAACGCTGGAATGTTCCAGAAAGAGGCAAAATTACGTGGCATTGAAATCTATTCTGTGGGAATATGATCTGATCACGGCAAAGGGTCATTTATGGAGGCGGTTTTAGACGGTTTGTGTGTGTGTGTGTGTGTGTGTGTGTGTGTGTGTGTGAGTTGTGCAATTCACCTCTCCTTGTTTGTTCATTTGCACAATCTCTCTGCCATCCGCTATTGTAGCTAGCTTGCACCATCTTTGCCTCCCCCACTGGATGCACATTTAAAGTTGGAATGCCACCAAGTAAATGCAGCCATAGAGGGAGCAGAAAAGACTCGGGGGCAGCATCGGAGAGAGAGAGAGAGAGAGAGAGAGAGAGAGAGAGAGGGAGAAGTTTCAAAATGAATAGAGGTGGCGATAACAAGTCTTATTGTGGATTTTCTGATGTACTTTGACAGCTTTTATTTGTGCCAAAGACAAACACATGATTCATGCTTTTGACCGAGGGGTCGTTGTATCAGGAGGTACACATTTTCGCAGTGAGGTCATGCATGAACTGGCCCCAAGGAACACACACACACACACACACACATATAGAAAGAGAGAGTCAGAGCTCAACAGGCCTGTGTGACTGAATGTGAACAGGAGCGTTGTTTTATTATTCCTCATTTTCTATTTGCACCTGTTCAGCTGTGCGGTGAAAATCGACTGGTGTTATCTGATAGTGATAAGTAAAAAATGTACTTATCTTCAGCACATACGTTAATGGAAAATTCAATGCGTTAACTGCTGAAAAGGTTAGTAACCCATATGCACGGTATATGTAATAGAGCTCAGGGTCAGCAGTGCGAGCACTTTGTGAAGCAACAACCAAAGTTATCTTGTATGTTTTTTTTTATTTGCTACTATGTAATTTGTGGCATTAGAAGTTATGCAGCAAGCAAATTTTTGCACTTTTTCACAACAGAAGTTACAAAGAACTTTACAAGGGAAATGGGACATAAAAGGCAGAGGAGACGATTTATCACAACAGGGAGACAAAGTGTACAAACCACAAAATATAAAGTTATAAAATTGCGAAAAAGCCAAAGAAGAAATAAAAAAAATTTAAAAATGTCTTCTTTTAGACTTTGTGGGAGGTTGTCCCAACGTTTGGGAGCAACAACAGCAAAAGCAAAATCACCTTTAGTCTTAGTTTAGCAGCTGTATATAAGATCTTACATATCTATTACATATCAAATCTTTATTTATATTTTTACAATTTGTTTGAAGGGGTTACTTCACATTTAACCAACTGGGACTCATACTTAAAAGTTAACTCTCACCGCTGCCCCTGTTTTCTTAAACGAGAAGGCATTTTATTTGCTCCTAACTCTTGTTGACTGCAGGCCTCATCTCGTCCTGTCAGTCTGTGGTGCATGTCGCTCTTTTCATATTCCATTTAGCCCTATTGGCTATGAAGGGGCTTTGATATATAATTACTGTACTGTGGTTTTGCTGTCGTGTCGTGGGCTCTGGTCTTAGCTTGCTGTCAGGGCCCGGCAGTGTTGACGCCGGTGCTCCTCCCTCGGAGTGGCTTTAGCGTTAAACAAGGAGGGGAGAGTGTACAGTAGTTATACAGTTCAGTTGGCCATATGGGTGGTATGTGTTAAATAGGGGTGGTGTTATCTTTGTTGCATTGGGATTATTTTTGTTTTATGGAATGTATCAGAAATTGCTGATCTCTGCAGTTGGACATTTTTAAGGTTCAATTTTTGCTTCTAGTTGCAATTTTAGTGAACTGTTCTGTCATAATAATGCAATATGTAACTCGGAGACCACACTCTGAAATATATAATCTTCAGTCCTTGTGTGATGTGGTTTATGATCAAAGGTTAGGCTTCAGTCGCTGTCAAGAGACTGGTGGGATTGAATCGGCGCCATCCCTGAGCAGGATGTCTCTCTGGTCAACCTTTGTATCTCGTCTGTGATAAAAACACTGTGGAGGTAAACTGCCTTACAAAGCAGCGTCAGTAAAAGCTACTTATAGTGCCACCCAAAAAAGGACAAGTGGTGCATTGTTGAAAATGGGGCTTCTAAAAAAAAAAAAAAAAAAAAAAATCACGTTCCGCTATCAGACTTGGGAACATGCGGAAGTCTGCGCTGTTTGAAAGGCGTTATCTAAAGGCTGGTCCACCCCCACAGAGTCAGACTGCAGCTCCTGGCCATGTCAGGGACAGTTCTGGATGGGTGCACGTCCTTTTATCTGCTCACCGCAGGGGTGCTCCTATTTCCACGTAGGTGACCCATCCACTCTCTGTTGCCACTGACCTCGCCCTCCTTCCTTCCTCTCAATAGCCAGAAGAGGCCACCTGGTTCTATAGAGCTCCAGTGAAAGGCATCGAATCATCATTGTTCCCAAAACATCTAGTGCTGATGTTTGCATACATGGGAGGTGGAAAGAAAGTAGGTATAGAAATGTGTTATTATGGCTGGGACAGGCTCAGCTGTGAAGCCACAAATAATTTTAATCTCCTGTCACAAAAGAATGAAACAGACAGCGTACACAAATGTCGCCACAGCCTGGCTCCTCTGGGATAGCCAGTATTGATCGGTCAGGCCTGATTGAAGGTAATGTGCAGAGATGGGTTAAGGGCCTTTGACTGGGGTCAGACCCACGTCTGCTTGCTGACAGGGTCTGTGTGTTGACCATCTGCAGAGCTACAGAAAGCTGATGGAACCTACAAGCCCCACTGGGGATTTTACAGCCGTTCCTCGCAGAAAACAATAGCATGACAGTGCAGTTTTTAACCCCACTTGGTTATGTAAACGAGTCTGATTTATGTTTAGTTTTAAAACTCTACATTTGACAGAAACAATGAGCACTGAAACTTTAAGTGGCCTTAACCCAGTTGCAGTTGTAGAGAGGACAAAGATGAATTCAGATGATTAGATGCTTTGGCGCTCTGATTGTTTCCTGATTCCTGGAACTCCACGGCTCCTCAGGGACGAGCGCCCGGCCAGCCAACCGTACAGCTGACAGCAGGTTCACATTCCCCGCTCAAATCCTCAGCCGAAGCGGCCAACATAAAAACAGGCAGATTGAAACTGTGCCTCTGTGTTGGCTAAACTTCCACCTTGAGTTTCCAAATGAGTGGATTATTTGTTAATGGTACCCCGTTTCCCCTCAGCACCTCCCAGTTCCTCCCCAATACATCATCCTCAAATCCCTCCCTTATGAACTACTTTTCTCCATTCTCCAGCTGTGCACTTGCACTGCTGGTGTGTAAGAATAGTGTCACATGTCATGCTCGGTTCATCCAATATTGGGCGGGGCTCACTGCAGGCCTCGCTGACCACGAGTGGCTGTCTCCCAGAGAAGCCTTTGGTCAGTGTGGAGGGACGGAGGCCCTTTCTCCCCGCTGCCTATAAGCTGGCATGGCTCATCCGAGAAAGGAGAGTGACCGGGGGGTGGAGAAACAGAGAAAAGGCAGCCTTTATCCCCAAATTACGAGCGGTTAATTGTGAAAGGGGGGACCTGTGGAGAGGGGAGTGGCGTTGCTGCACTGTGGTGGCCTTCCTCCCCCACTCCGCCTCCTGATGGTGTCCAGCGAGCATTACCCACACCAGTGAAGACAATATGGCCGCCACAGACAGGAACCTCCTGCTGGAGCTGAGGATAAAAGCCACTGAGCCTGACAGGAACTTGCTGTCAAACATTCACACGGTCGATGCAAACAGAAACACACAAAAACTGTGGACTATTGTTTGTGGTTATTCACTCTGGCAGAAGGCTCGTGACTGCTGCTACAGTATATTATGTCTCTGATTTTGTAGTCTATGCAATTTGAAGTCAGCAACAATAAAAAATACTCGTAAGGAGTCTAATGAAGTAGTATTGGGAGAAGGAAGGAAGCATAGGAGCAAGAGAACGGTGTACAAACCCTCCCTCTGTGCTACGTGTGAATTAGGCCCGGTTTTAATGAGGTGATAATTTGGATGTTGTTACACATGTCAGAACAGAACCAGACATCCTCCCTCCAGAGTTAATGGTCATTCATTGCTGCTAAATAAACACTCTTTAGCACATTAAAAAAGGTTCCCCTGGAGGCTAGAGGAAACAAACACCAATATGGTTTCGTTAATCATTCGCTGTTACTTTTCTTAAAGATAATTTAGTCAGGAAACACCTTATCGCTTTGAAAAAAGAAAAAGAAAATGTAGTTGAGGAGGAGGTGGAGGAAGAGGAGAAAGTGATGACAGTAAACCTGTAAAGCTGCACTTGTCCCAGGTATTAAGTCCCAGAGGTAGCCATTAGGGTGCTGGAGAGTGTGCTTGCCTCTGGGAGAGAGGAGGACACACACACACACACACACACACACACACATACGCAGAAAGAGTGAGAGAGCCGCTGAGGTCTCCTGAGGTTTCCATTAGCCTGGCAGTAAAAGAGCAGAGCTCATTAGAAGCCCTGAGTCGTCTCTCTGCACCGTGGCTGCTCGACACTAGTCACTCTCTCCATTGAGATGTACTCCCTGAGCTGTTGGGCTCTCTCATAAGAGCTGTAAGAACACTTCAGCTCTACTCCAAGACAACCTGGCCAAACTCAGCTCACGTCCAATTATTTTATACCATGAGTTAAGTTTTTTTTTCTTTCTTGTTTAAGTGATCATAATCAGAAGGCAGTCCTGGAAGCTGCACTGCCTCTGTCGCTTTAGAGGCAGAAAAACTGCTGCACTGCTGTCAAACTGCCACATTTCTGCTCTGACTTTTCATTATGATAAAAACACCAAAAAACAGCAGGACATCTAAAAACCTTGTAACAGATTTAGGTATGTGTGTGTGGATTCATTTTCCTCTTTTTCTTATATTTATAACAGATTCTTTTAACATTACGAGGTATTGGGCCTTATTGGACATACTGTACTTTTTTTCATTAACTACTGTACTAACTTGAATGGGTAAAACATCTGGCACATGCTACCCTATGATTTTTATCTCTCTGCTTATAATTTGATCCAAATCAGAATAAAAGGTTTTTAGAAATTTAGAGGATTGTGCATTTTTGGCAAAAGCAGATGAGCGCTTTCTAACTCTGGATGAGTACTGACAAGAAGAAGTAAAGAAGAAAAAAAACTTTATTTAGCTGTTGAAAAGATTTATGAAAACAAACATCCTCTGAAGTCGTTTGGCCAAGGGCTGACATATAGTATTTATCTCCCATTTCTCAAATATATTTTTCATTTTTGTGCCTGCTCTCCATTTTTTGTCTTTACTCCCTTTCACAAAATAGCTTGTCCTCCTGGCACAGAGTTTGAGCAGATCCTGTTTCACTTCTAACCAAGAGGCTTACTGACAGAGATACAGCGGACGGGTGAAAACATTTGTCATCGTGCTCCATAACCGCCCCCTGACTGAAATGAACAAACTCTGAAACTGAACTTCCAGCTCCGATGTCTGCTTTTGGCAGTACTTTGTAGCAGAAATGGTTAAAACAGTGCTTGTTGTTCTTAACAGTAATTATCTTGTCTTCGGGACGCTCAGAGATATTATAGGAGACAACATCTAGGCTCAAATCCAAAATAAACTGCAGGATTGCCGGAGGATCTCTTCTGCCACTCTTTCCATCTCTGAAAGGAGCAGGTTAATTGTCACGACTGGTGCTATCGTTACTCAATTTAGCTAATTATACGTTCGCTCGGGAGGCAGGTTGTCTTCAGGAATTTGTAAACCATTAACCTGCAACAGCTGCAGTGTGAGTAATGGAAACTAAATAATAGTCCAAACACACAGGAAGATGGTTTTCTGCTCACTGACATACAGTAGAGAGGAAATCCCCTCTTTCTCGTACACCAACTTTGTAGTTCACCTGTCTTCAAAAAGGTGTGCAGGCAGTTACGGATGACAGCCAATTCAAACAGGATGCAAAGTAGCTTGCTCTCTCCCTGCCTCTTGTGTGTGTGTGTGTGTGTGTGTGTGTGTGTGTGTGTGTGTGTGTGTGTGTGTGTGTGTGTGTGTGTGTGTGTGACTGTGTCTAGGGAGTGGGGGTGGTGGCATGTATGTTCTTCTCGAGTCTGTTTCATCTTTTATTCATCTTTGCTGTAGCTAGATCAAGGAGTCATGTGCCTCTTGGTGCATGTCAAGTGTCAGGAAATCAGTCAGAATGGCTGATTCTGCCTGCACACCCACACAATAACACCCAGAAATGCTCACACACACACACACACATATATATAAGCCGAATGTTCACCT
Organism: Dicentrarchus labrax; assembly: GCF_905237075.1. Classification (NCBI taxonomy): domain Eukaryota; kingdom Metazoa; phylum Chordata; class Actinopteri; family Moronidae; genus Dicentrarchus; species Dicentrarchus labrax. The sequence continues at coordinate 18,510,883 of NW_026136712.1, read as the reverse complement.
GCAGCCCTTCATTGTTGTCTGCCCTCTTGTTTTTTATCCTTTCACGGTTCAGCGGTTTATTTCCTCCAAGCTGTCAGTCAGTCGCACCCTGATACTGATGAAGCGGTGGAATGTGTGGCTCGCTCTGGGCTAACACCCTCAGCAAACACCCAGAGCAAACACACTGATTAGTGAGGATTACTAGTGCTAAACAAATTCTGGGCAATATCGCCAAGTGGTGGATTTTAAAGTGCGAGTGAGTGAGTCTGCTGACGAGAGTTTGTGGTATGTTTGGCGTTAAGGCACGCGCAGTGAATAACCTGATCGCCACGCCAGTGTCAGGTGACTCCTCTTGTATCGCATGTCAAACAAAGCGGTGAGATGTTGTGTTAAGTGTCACCAAAACGATGGGATCTTTCACCTCTTTTAAGCCAGAAAAATTAAGCTTTTTTGGCAACGTCTTTGAAAGCCTGAAGAAAAAAAACTACACTTCTGTAAGCATGCTGTTGCACATTCATGAGAGGAAGGGAGGAGGTATTTCTCCTTTCTACCCTCCACCATCCCTTTCACCAACTCCTCTGTTTTATTTATACCACATGGTGGGTTCCCTCGCTTCACTGCAGGGTTATTAACACTCGGTAATTCCAGGCAGCCGCCTATGGCCACAGGCCGATGTGGTTCCAGGCCTGAAAAACCCTCATGGCTCCACACATTCCTGTGTTGTTTTCCAAAGGTGCCAAATAGCAACAAATATACTTAAAAACAGATTTTCCGAGTAGGAAAAATGATAGTTGCTTATTGAATTGAATAATTCGTGCTTGTCACGCCTCTGCGATGCTGCCCATCACAAAGCGACCACAATGGTATAAGAGTAGAATGTCTCAGCCTCACTTAAGTATTTTCAGGACATAACAGAGGGGGGTATCTGAAGCTGTGGCTGAGGGTAATATGCTATTGGGGTGTCTGTCATGTAGTCCATGACATTATATATGGTGGTTTGTTCTCTATTTATTTATTTATTCTAATTTACTAGTGTCTGATGTTGTCTCCAAAACCAGGCTGGGTATGAGCCCAAAACCAGTCTGGATGGTCTGTGACCGCAAGGCCTGACCCCCCTCCTCTCCCTCTTTCTGTCTTTTCCTCCCTCATTGACTTGCATTCTTTCTGTCATTCACTCTCCCTCTCCTACACACTCTTTTACACACACAGTCTGTAAGAGACACTACGATAAAAAATGCTCCACTCTGGCGAAGCATGACTCCCTGATTCCAGTGAAAAATGATGGATGGACGGGTTGCATCGGCCGGGTTAACTGCTTTGTTTACATGGAGGGTCAGTAGATTCCCAGGCTGCTCTGACATAGTGCAACTTTTTGATGGAGTTAAGGGTCTGGGAGCTGCATTTATCAACCAGATTAGGACTCCAGCACAGAGTTTGGGTGTCAAAGTGTCACTGAGCAAGGAACAAGACGAGAGCTCTACCAGTTCGGCCATTGCACTCAGTATATATCGTTCTGGCAAAGCTTAAAATGGTTGCCGCTTCATTATATTTTGACCTTAGATCCTGCTGTGCAGTCATTAGCCATTTCCCTTAGACTCCCTTCTTGGTTCTAATTATGTACTGTGAGACCAAAGCTTGTTAGTGTGTTTTTATTTGAAGTCTACAGCAATAAGGCCCCTCTTCATCCCCAACTGTATGTCAGTAGGGGCGTAAAAAGGACCTGATACATCTTAGAAATCCAATAGAAGAATCTGTGATATAGTGACATTGATCCACACCCACCAATCCAAACCAGATTCTCAGTGAAATTTGTAAAACCTAAATTGGTATCATAAAGTATAATGGTGGCACCACGAGAAGGAACAGTCAACCCAAGGCAAATAACACTACCGTTAGTACCTAACACTACATCCAAAGGTCATCGACCCTGAACTGCTCCCTTCTTCTGATTTTATTCACAAGGACATGTACTCGTATTGGTGAAAAGACCAAATTTAGATAGAAGACTTGGGAACAGAGGGCAGTGTATCTCTGCCAAGTGTACTATTGTTTGTGTGGTGGTAAGGACTTTCTAAACAGGTAGTCAAGCAACGGCGATATCGTGGAAAATAGTCTGAAGTGGGTCCATTCATACTGACAGGCTTCTTTGACAACAGCCTTCCCCGTAATCTGGAGGAGGAATTCAGCTTTCAAACAGCTCTCCTTGGAGCTGCATGATATGCACCATGCCGGGCCCCACCAACCAGGTCTAAGTGTGTGATACTAGGCCAGCCTGCATTATTAATTCTTAGCTGACAGATGATTCGGAGGGGCTTCCACTCAGCCACCTTCCTGAGTTTCCAGTGACACCATTATTCAGTGAAGCCTGTTAATTTGAAACCTCAGGCTCAGGAGGAGCACTGACAATTGACTGATCAGGTTGATGAAGCCGTAGCATCACTTAGGGTTCATCATGCAGCAAGTTTTTGGTATCAAGTAACAAGCAGGTGTGAAGATATGGAGACTTTACTCAACAGCAGGTGCAAAGGTGTATGTAGTTTGCTATACCTAAACACATAACTTGAGACATTCAAGATACAGATACATCCCTTTAGCATACACACCTGCAAGATCTCAGTTTTAAGCAGGCATCTCTGGCTCTTTTTAGCCAGGAAATTAACTGTCAAAAAGGTCTAAGTAGCCATATACTAACACCTGGACTCCACCCCAAGTGCTTAAAAGAGAGACCAGATAAAGCTTGGGTGACTGCAGCCGGAGTTCTTCTCCCTCTCTGCATCGGAGTGGCCCTGGCCGACTGCGCCATAAACCATCTTCTCTATTCTTTTAATTTACAGCCAAAGCCATGCTCTGTGGTTAAATATAATGTCAGACTCCAGGCCCTGTGGAGTATATTTCAAAATGTCTGGCTTCTGTATGTGCTTAAATGCTACTTTGAAAATATTCAGTGAGCCAGCAGAGGCGTGCATGCCTGCCTCCCCCTGTAGTAGCCATAGCGTGGGTGTGTGTGTATGTGTACGTCGTTATGTGTATTACGTAGACATGTTGGTCACTTCAGTTCCATTTTATAGCATGTAGGCTTCTCCTACTGTGAGCTGTAAAAGGGAACGCTGGTAGAGACCACTTAGTTATTAATAAACACTTTATTTACCATTGACCCATCCATGAAACCGACGTCTGCATGTATCATCTACAAACGCCAGTAAAGACATTTCTACAGTATCGGATTTCATGCACTGTCTTATGAAATATATGCATATTGAATTATTAAATTCTTGAATTTGCACTCAAATGCTTGTATCCGCGGGTTGAAGGGATCAAATTTAAAACACGGTCGATTGTGAACGAACAAGGGGTGCTGAAGATCCTTATCATCCAATGAGGAATAAAGATGTTTCATTGTATTTCCTGAAAATGCATGTACATCCACCACATTGGTTCATGTGAAGGACTTGGTTAAGAGGCCCTTGGAGAAGAAAGGGAGCCTTTCAGTAGTTATTCCCTCATTTCCTCCCTCTCCTTCTTCCCACTTGTGAAGTGTCACTTTGCTATCGGACCTCAAGGCCTGATTGTCAAGGGTCGAGGGAACCTTGGGGATCAATGGGGAAGAGAGCGGGGTGAAGAGTGGAGACTCTGGAGTGGTTTAATGGAATTGTTGATCATGAAAGTCCAAATGTAGCTGATTTGTTTGATCTGCATTGGTTAATTCAGCCACTACTTAGAACTGCTTTAGTGTACACTGTTGTTCTGTGTGGTGTTACCTCCCACAGGGAGCTAACACTAGCTCCAGGGTCTTTGAGCCATAGAAACCAGCCATCTTTAGCTTTAAATGCCCATAAGAGTAAAGCCACTCCCTCCCTCCACTTGTGGATACAAAGTGCCCTCTGATTTGTCTGTATTCAAATAAACAAACCCTAATTTGAGATTCAAATGCTTTCAACATCCAGACATGTGAGACAATTGAAGACCTTTTGTATCGAATAGAAAATCGTCAGACACACGCCAAATAGCTTTTTCCTTTTGTCTATGAGTCAACTAGTCATTTTGTCAGGGATGCTGTGACACAGACAGCTCAGTGGCAGCCCGTTATCATCAAATCAAACATGACAGGAGGGAGGCAGAAGCATCAGACAAAAATAACCCTTTTCCTGCCTGCCGTTTATCTCCACCGGGATGAGGGCTCTTTAAAACAGAGGCCAAAGGGCCACTCCGCCGGCCCCTGTTTGATGCTGTCATGTGACAAGAGCTTCTGCTTTGTGTCTTATCGCTGTTTTTGGCATGTCTTTTAACTTGGAAATATTCTCAGTGGACAAAGGTGCAGACAGACATGGGGAAAACAAGTCTACAGATATATGTGTGTGTATAGGTATATTAAGTGAAAGTACAAGCAAACAAAGAAAAAGTTTTGCATGATGATATTTGAGGTCTGGTTAATTATTTACAGTTTTTACCACTACTGAATCCCATATTAGACAGTAGAAGACAGACAGTAGAAGTCTGTGGAGTCCTTGGTATCTAAGGGGGACAGGGTGATGTTTGCAGGGCAATTTTGGCACACGTTCCACTTAAGAGCTCTCCAAAAGGCTTCTCTCACTCGAGGTTGAGAAGGACGGAGAAGTGCTCTACTCAGCCCTCGATAAGCATCCACCCTCCCTCCTTCTCCTCTATCTGCCCCCTCTTTACCCTGCCCCCATCCCCGCCCCTCTGCCCTGACCACTGCCCTGCTCACCCCTCTGCTCGGGAACAATGGCTCACTTTCAAAGAAAAGCAGGAAAAAAGAGGAGCCCGGTGTCACAGAATTGCCTGTTTGCTGACGGAATCTTTAAAAGCAGCACCTCATAAATCAAAAAAGAGCATAATAGGCATTGTTTCTCCAAGAGCTACTTGTCCCACTAAAATTCCCCTCCTCTGTTCCCTTTTCTCTCTTCCTGCCTCTTTGGCAGAAAGAGTGGGCAAAGTCAGAGGTGGAGATTTTTTATTAGGGGGGTCTCCTCTTGTGGATTTGGCGCTTTTCATGGGTTTCCTCGCCACTTTCTTTCTCCCTCGCTATCCAACCATCTCCTTGTTTTACGCTCCTCCAACCCCCAACACTTGATTTAAAAAAAAAAAAAGGATTCCCTGAGCTTGGATCAGCATAATCTATCACTATGCACATTGTAACTCAGGCCTCCTCCCTATCTCCATGCCGCATTGTCATTTTGAAATCGGATTAGATGGGAAGCCATTTGCTTCTTCTGTGTCGGCTCTGGACTCTTTTTGTATGTTAGCACAAGGAATGACAAAAAGCTTGCAGGCAGTATAGCCATTGTGCATCGAGAGAATGGCAAATAGCATGCAGTTTAAGTCGAGCATGTTTGGCTTATATTCCTTGAAGACATTCAAGAGGTGCTGTATAAACAAGAATTAATGTGCGTGTGCTGATAGTGTGTGTTGTTTGCATTTATATCTCCAGAAATGGTTCGCTGGCAGAAAGATCTGTCATGCTCTTGCATAAAACCACATGCTGTATCTGTTTTGATTTCAATACCCTATTAATGAGCTCAGGCCCGGACTCCATTCATCCCTCTGATGTGTCAGCAATCAAGAAGATATTATCATAATTAGATCACTGGCACTGCATTAGGATTACACAAATCTGCCAACACCATTTCCTCGAGGCATTTCATTGGTTACCTGATGTTACCCTGGGTGTTTTCTCTTTTCCCCTCACCATTTCCTTTTCCTTGCACACAAATATGTGCATTGATGGAGAGCCAGTGTTACATGAATTAGCCATGAGCTAGATGGACATGAACTAGATTCTAGCTTTTAGAGTATAGGTCTGAGGCATAGCTGGAGCTCTGTGGATGAGTATTACAGACTTCTGGGTGTACAGAATGGGTCCAACATTGTAGTTTTGACATCTTTTACTTTTCTCAGTGGGTAAATACTCTGTGTAGGATTACACAGTGTTTGAATGGGATCGACTTCAATAGTACTGTCTACACAATGGTGTATCAATGCCTTTGCCTTAACAACAAAGGCGAGGCTCAGGGTACCACAGGCTAACAGTAGTCTTATCTGTGAGAGTGTGTTCACCCTGATAGACCACTGCCCTCGGTTATCTTGCCCTCCCTTTGTCTTTTCCTCCTTTGAGTGCTTTAAACTGCTTATTTGCTGTTTTTGGTTGTCTCTTGAGTTGTTTTCCTTCTCGAGTGTCTGTGATTGTGTTTTTGATTTGACTGTTGCTGTGACAAAGCAGAATGAACAGTTCTAGCTGTTAAAGTTTCCAGTCCATAACCCTCTCATCCAGCCAGCACCAGAAACACATTTGAGCCCATGTACATCGCACAGGCTAGTTTTCTTCCTGGAGCGGGGGGCCTATGATGGAAAGGTGATCCACGTCCCAATGTCAGTCAAACCGCTCTTATCGCCTCCACCATAATCTAGACTCTGCGGTTGGCCACCAATTCTGAAACCTAATGCTGAGAGAGCAGAGCGAATTCACTTTTCCTTCAAAACCAGTTGTTCTCAAGTACCTCTTGATTATATGTCTGCATGTAACATATCTGTGTGAAGCCCATCAGTGAGCCCTCACCAAAAACCAAACCCACTCTTGTCAAAAAACAGTTTCCCTTTCTGAAACAAGTCTCATCATCTTTCAGCACTGTAGCTTTTAAAAAAATTGTGGGTGGGATAAGGGGCGGGGCACTGTGGCATGGCTGTGCCTGAGTCAGCAAGGCAGATTGAGTGTTTTTTTTTTTTTTTTTTTTGCTCCAATGGTAAAAAGAGGGACGGTGAATTTTGATTAAGTCTGACCACTTTGGAACATTACATCCAGCAGTGAAGTTTGAGGAAAGAAGAGCTTGGTGAGGACGCGTCAGATAATGGAATTCACACATGTTGTGAGCTAATTTATAAAAACATTTATTGTAAGGCTAATCAAAATTATTCACAATTAAAATTATTGAGGAGTAGTAAGATTGAGTAGTCTGGGCAGAGGTGGGAAAACACAGCTCTTAAACCCTAATATGGTTAAATTCAGGGTCAGTCATGTTTAGAAATTCCTGTAAATGTTTCCCTGTGTTTGATTATGCAAGTAAATAAGGGTTTTCTGTTTTCTGTCAGAAGTGAGATATCTTATGAGTGAGTGAGCATGTTGACGTTGGAGAGCTGCCTACACTAATAGGGTTTCCAGCCCTATAATAAGGCTAAACAGGCTCACTGACTCATTGATTACAGAACACAGTACACTCCATCAACTTGATTACATTATGCAAGTCCTTGCTCCATCTTACCCTTCTCCTAACCTCCTTTTTGTGTTCTCATTCATGTTTTTCTGCAGGGAGCTGATGCCCAAGACCCTGGAGGGCCAGATCACCATGGAGAAAACCCCCAGCTACTTTGTGACCAGAGAGGCTCCAGCCAGGATATCCGCCATGTCCCGGGACACCAAGCTGATAGTGGTAGTGAGGGACCCCGTCACCAGGGCTATCTCGGACTACACACAGACACTGTCTAAGAAGCCTGACATTCCCTCTTTCGAGAGCCTCACCTTCAAAAACAGGACTACGGGGCTCATCGACACCTCGTGGAGCGCCATTCAGATCGGCATCTACGCCAAGCACCTGGACAACTGGCTGCAGTACTTCCCCATGGACCAGATCCTGTTTGTGAGCGGCGAGCGTCTGATCAGCGACCCGGCCGGAGAGCTGGGCCGCGTGCAGGACTTCCTGGGGCTCAAGAGGATCATCACAGACAAACACTTTTACTTCAACCAGACCAAGGGTTTCCCGTGCCTGAAGAAGGCAGAGGGCAGCAGCAAGCCCCACTGCCTGGGCAAAACCAAAGGGCGGACCCATCCGAACATTGACCCTGAGGTGGTGCAGAGGCTACGGGACTTCTACAGGCCCTTCAACATGAAGTTCTACCAGATGACGGGACATAACTTTGGTTGGGATTGATGTGAAAATCAAGAAAGACATTTTCTTTTGTTCATTTGTTGAGAAGTTGTTTTTTCCTCTGTAATTCAATGGCAAGATGTGGAGATATTGCTATATATATGTAAAATGTACAGAAATCTATTTTATAATAATTTATTTTTATTTCTAAGCAATTAATTCACTAAGCTGCCTAACCATATTTGTACATAACATCTGGCCCACATGTTGTTTTTAACATTCCTCATTTTAATTTTGAATTCTCTCGCTCCTCCCTCGTGGTCCTGTAAACTCAGTGGATTTATCGGTGCTTCATAATGCAGATAATCAGCGATGACTGAAATAGAAATTAGAAAATGTAAAAGCACCATATTACGGGTACAGAGTGCTCACAGAGAAGTAGAGAACACCTATCCATGTGCATCCTCATTTTTATCATAACTTCATTTCATCCTTTTTGAACCCTGTCATTCTGAGTGTGATTCTTCCATAATGTGTTTCACTGCAGACCTTCCAGTTAAGGTTTCTACAATCCAATTTTCCTGCAGTGGCACTGGCCAAAGCTGCAGATCTCATGTCCCTTTTCCACTCAATAACAGGTAGATCAATAGACCTAATTGATCCTCATTGTGTCACTCATGCTTAAAGTATACAGCTGCCCTTTCATTCACAGTGCTCCTGCTGCCTGCTCTAATGAATGGCCCATCCATCAAACGTTAAATCCCATCCCGGACCACATAAGGGCCCATGTTAACATTATGCTAATCGGGTAAAGGTAACTGGCAGATCGATTGAGCCTCCGCTCTCTAACTCCCCATTAGAAGCAGTGTTGGCGGAGAGCCAGGCTCTTGCCCTATCCACTTAGTTCAAAGGTCACACAAAGTCTCAATCAAATTTCCTTGAGAGGCATTTGATTTGTTGTGGAGAGCAGAGCTGGAACACCGTGGGTCAGAGGGAGTGTGTGCCTTGTTTTCACGGTAAGATGGAAAATCTTTACGTGAGGTAGGACAGGCATATCTGTTAGAAATGGAGCATAAAGATAGAACAGATGACAAACAGCTAGCCTTCGCCTCACTGAAATAGCGCTTCTTCAAACAGAGGTCCACCAGGCCCTATCTTAGATCGCAGACTAAAGAGATCAAAGGAGGAGGAAAGGTTTTTGTGAAGCACTCCCAGCACAGCAAGAATTGCCTCAGGCGGGGTTCAGTGTCTAACCTCTCTAGTGTCGTCAGAAAACCTCATGTGCCATCATTCATGGCCTATATACTTTATGCCTTATTCACTTTCCTCATCCTCACATGTCTCATCTCTTCATACCAGATCTCAACTCTCTACTTGTTGCCAAAAAAAAAAAAACCTTTGGGTTGATATCACGTTTCTCACAGCTTGAGTCGCTATCTCTGCTTTCCCCCTACATTGCTTCTTTGTTTTTGTCTTTCTACTTGAATTCTTGATATGCAAGAGGGAGAAAACGCGTTATCATTCTTTGACGTGCTGCCCCATCTCTTTGCTGCGGGTGGTACTCTATCATAAGGGCACAGAGGGAGGCTGCCATGCTACGCTACGTTATGCTGTGCTACGCTATGCTATGCATGCTCAATGTGGTGGCCATTATGAAAATGCAAGGATAATGGGAAGGGATTATTAGCGTCCAGAGGAGGGCTTCATGTTTTTGAGCAGGGCCCAGACTGAATGTACACAACCTATCCTCATACAAAAAGATCCTCAAATCAATTTTAAAGGTCAGATTGTCACTCTGTTTTAGTTCGAATTTAAATTTGATTGTCCCTCTTTCCTTTTGAAGTTAAGAAAATGCTGTGCCTCTTTAACTATCGAATCCAACACAGTTAGCCTGCTTCTGTCATTAAAAAAGCTAATGACCTTAATTGAGCTATTTCTCTTATTTTCCAGTTGAAACCAGCTGCCTGGTTTAGCCTCAAACCAATGGTTGGTAGCAGGGGAGATGGAGGCTTGTTACACTGTATTTTTTATAGTGCTATTCTTTACTGTGTTGATACTCCTAGTGAGGATTTATGTGGAGAAAGCCTCCATCCCCCCTTCTCTTCTTAGTGCAATGTTTGATTATTAAAAAAAAAAAGCATTTATGATGACCTCTCATAGCAAGCTGTCACATTCTGGAAGGAAAGTCTGACATTTTCCCTGTAATTGATGGAGTACTGCATTTGAATTATGGTCATGTAACTGAGGGAATATCTGAAAAAAAAAAAAATACATACTGGCATTCATGGGTTTAGTCCATGTTGCTGCATTGGTTGAGTTTTATTCAACCTGTTTTGAAATCTAAAAATGTTAGAAATGTTTGTCTTACCCACATATAATATGTATTTAGACTAGAAAATCTGTATGTACAAAAATGAAAAAGACATGTAAATCAAGTATTTTGTGGTATGTACATCAAATGAATTAATTTTACACAATGCAAAAGCAAAATGGAACAGATGTTTCTAGATGATTAAATACTGAACATTCATAATATTTCTTTGTATGAAGAAATAAATAAAAAAGTATATATTTTACCAAAATCTCCTGCGTCTGACTTTATTTCCTTTATTATCTCCATATGGCAAATTACACACTCAAAAGTAAGCCTCTATATGAATACTACCTTTTATAAGGTTAAAGTAAAGTAAAGTAAAGTATTTTATAAAAGCTGTGACATCAATCAAGGCATTAACAATACTTTATAAGAGAAAACCTTTAAGACATCCCTGACTGAGGAGGAATTTAAGTGATTTTCCTTACATCTATATACCAGGAGGAGTGCAGGCACAACATTACTTATTAGGGTACTAAACATTAAAGGGTTGGTTTGCCCAATGATACTTAAAAACTCTCTAATATTTTTGCCTCCACCCTAATAATTGGAAGTGAAAGGAATTTCCTTTGTGGTGCCCAAAAATAGGCTGAAGAAATTCAACAGCAACATCCATTTAGAGAGAAAATACCCTCTTTATTCATTATTGTTCTTTAGTAAAGAAATACTCTCTATTTATCCAGGCCAATTAAAACAGTTAAATTCATTTTCTGGGTCATTTAGAGTAATGGGAACATGCTATGCAATGAGCACCACAAACTGAGTTTTATCCACATATATTTGGTGGAAGAAGAAACCTCAGAGATAGATAAAACCTGCGTAAATTAAACCAAAACTATCCACATAGCTATATACCTGTGAGAAAGTATGTTTTTGGGAGAACTGCCCGTTTAATTGAATGACAGTTCAGGACAAATAGCTCTGCTACAGTCATCTGCTCTTCAGTACTCTATATTATCTAACATACCCACAGCATGTAGGGGTTTTTTAAGCTCTGAAATGCTCCACCCAATCAATGCTTGATGCTGCATGGATGCTTGCTGTTAGCTATTGTAGCATTCCATTGGCAAGTTAGCCCCCACCAGTCTCATTATGCCACTTCAAGAAGACTGGAGAAAATCATTGTTTTTGAAACACTGTTGCTGCTGCTGCTTCTTCTCCCACCTTCATTCACATCAGCCGTGGGCCACAAGCCAGGAGTGGATGGATGTAACAGCATGGTACCAGGACACTACCCAGAAGGTTTACTCTGCCAGGAAACCAAGGACCTCTGCTCAACTAAACCAAGGTAAAGTAAGTGCTAACTGCTTGTGCTAACATGCATGTTTTGAGTTGATATCTTGGCTGTTTAGTTGGTGTTTGTGTGTATGTGTATATATGTATATATGCATTACTTGACTTCTGCCTGATTCCAGTCTTGTGCGTGTTCAGCTATATGCACCATTTGCATTGATATTAGCTGTAAAAAGCTTGTTTTTTGGTTTCTGTTTGGCATAATGTTATTGCTGTTAATTTAATTATTGTTAAAATATGATGGGCTGAACTGGTTGTGTGACACATTTCCACTTTGGTTGTTGCTGTTTTTTTGTTTTTTTGTTTTTTTTGCAAGCCTTGATTGTAATGGATCTGCATATTGGCATCAAGGATTTTAACATGACATGTGTCTTGCACGTAACCCATTTCCTTGACTATTTACCTGTAAAATGAACTTCTGATTGGAAATTCAAATTGGCTTGTCACACACATACCTGTTAAATAGTAACCTTCCTGTTTTTTTCCATACACTTTGTATTCAGCTAAATATGTTTAGACTCAAAATCAATGGGTTTGTGTGTCAGGTGGCTTTATTATTCTTCATACTACTTAACTCCTGCCCTCTTGTTCTGTGCTATGCAGGTACTGATGGTCCTCTCCTGCTTATCAACTCTACATCTGTCTGCTTCAAGCAGTGAAATCTTGTGATTTTAATGCACATAATAACTTATCTTCTGTACAGCTATGTATCTTGCACTGCTGCATACCAGATGGAGTTAAGGTTTATCCATCTAAGTTAAATACATAGTACATTCAAGTGATACCTAACTCAGTGAGTTAAAATAATTAGTTGCAGAAAAAACATTTAACAAACATCCATGCAAAATTCTCTTTTTTCTGTCACCAGGTTCTGTACCTCATGCAGTTTTGTCTGGGAGGTTAATTATCACCCCCATCTACTGCTGGGCTTAGCTTGGTGTGTGCTTGCTGGTGATGATGAAAATATCAGCACTGTACTGTAAATTCTCTGTGGTCACTGAATTGCACGCATAATCTTCAAAAGTGGAATACTAGTGCAGTAGGAACCCCAAAATCAACATCTATAATTTGAATTCAACAGCGATTCAGTTATTATACGTTCTCTTGATGTTTAATGTTTTGGAATAAACTTGCTACAAATTATAGTTTTGTAGTTTTATAGGACATTTAAATTTACTGAATTGGCCTTCAAACAGGAGTAGATCCCCAAAACAGACACATTTGAGTAACTTGAGTATCTTGAACAATTGAAAAGGCTTCCATCTGTCTAGTAAGGCTTGTCTCTTTTCCTTTTTCTTCCTCTTGTGGTTCATACTCAAACAGTGTGTTTGTGAACCATTTGGCCGTTTACACATCTTATAAAGTGCGCAAAAACTACAGACAATATTTGTAGCTAGCGTCCTATTCAATGCATGTTGTGTGATTGAGTGAGAAGTGTAGGCAGACAGTGTGTATGATGTGTAGGGCTGGCTTTCTGTGGAGTGGTTGCAAAAAAATTGTCCTGGCTAATTTTTTGTTTTTCTGTTTCCTGTTCAGCCTGGCACTGTGGTTATGGAAGTGGGGGGTCTGTGTGGTTTCAGGTGACCCGTAGCTGTGTGGGAGGTTCGGTTGCTGGTAGTGGTGGGGCTGCCAGCTTATCGGAAATGCCCCCTCCCATTACCCACACCCTCACTCCCTATAAAAGCAGCCAATGTTTCCTTATGGCTCATAATGAGATGCACCTCCAGGGCTGTTTATTTACAAGGCTCTGAAACACCTCTGTGTATTAACAGGGCTACCATTCACCATATTGGAGGTGATGTGTTTACAAACCTGTCCACGGATAGGGATGTTGACATCCGTAGCAAATTGTGGTTGAAGTTTTCTTGGTCTAGGGAGTTTGGCAATTCATATGCCGGTATGTATCCCAACAGATAAATATTACACCGGGGTCCAGATCACAACATGAGGTTCTGCAGGGGAGTTTTGTTTTGTTATCAATTACACCACAGTTTTATACTTCTTTTTGTTTTTTACATCTGAGCTTATAGCTCTGCAATATTTCTTTTTTAAAAACTGTTTGCTGCAGTAATTAGCTTTCCACATAACTTTTGTATAAAATATGTTTTTCAATGGTTCAACACCACTTTTTACATTTTTAATAAAATGTTTTTTAACCTGCAACTCAACCAGTGAAGCAAAGTTAGTATGTGATCAGAGCAAGTTTTCCCAACAAAATAAGGGAGCAATCTGCAGCAAATTAAAAAGAGAATATTGCCAGAATATTGTCATTTTAAGATTTCTGCAATCTCTGTGTTGGAAGTCACATTGAAAATATTTTACAGTATTTCCACTCTACTAAGTTAAGTGTTGGGTACTTGTACTGGTCTATTTTTCTAAAGTTCTAAGTTAAAATTAGCTCTGACTCATTGTTTTCTATTTGAGTTCTCAGGGGTATAGATGCTCTATATCAGACTGACACATCCTGCTGGTTGTTTGTGTTGGTCCCTTTTAGGTTGCATAAACAAACCCAACAAAAGATCCCTGCTGAAATATGCAACTCAAAATGGGGCTTATTCAAATAAGGAAGAGTTAATACGCTGAAATATTTTTGTAATAGAACCAATATGCAACACTATACTGTATCTTTAATTCCAAATTCAATTTACTGGGGCAGACTTGGATGGAATAAAACATTTTTTTAATGCAATTAAACTTCCCATCCCAATTTGTATTGGCTGAACTCAACGAATAGTCCTGTTCATGCTTTCCAACCCCCAAGGAAGAGGTGGGCTGTAATGAGTGGAACATAGCTGAAATCCCCACAGTATGCATGCTGTGATGTATTGGCAAATAAAAAAGGTGGCTAAACTGTTTTCTTCCTGTCAGTCACAGACATCATCCTAAGGGAATATAAACATTAATACACAGTAAAAAAAAGGTATGAGTGGTATTTCCACACAAGAATTAGTTTAGGGTATATTAAGATTACCATTGTGTGTATGCCAACATGCAGCAGTGTTTCCATGGAGAGAGAAGACTCAAGTCTGCCACAACAGACAATGATGATGTCCAAACAAGGACACAGATGTGGCTGAGACACTGCCAGTTGGAAATATTGGCTAATACTGCTGTGGGGGAGGTGTATGCTAGTGGCACTGCTTCTCTACAGAGCCACTTAACCTCAATGGAAAATGTATCGCACAAAGTAAACAGCAGTCCATATTACAGCACAATATGATGCAGTGCAAACAGAGTTATCAGTATCCATTGAAGCAAAGCAGTATATGGTTTTCAAGCCCAGCCCCTTTCCCAGTCCACATGCAGGTAGTGACTTGCTTCTCATCAGAAATCATCGTTGATATTTACAGGTACAGAGCCGGATAATTGCTCAGCTGGAGCACTGAAAGACACACCGGAGAGGAAGACAAACAGGATGTGGTGTGATTGACGAAAAAGAGTGGGGGAAAAAAAGCCCAGCTTGGCAGGTTGAAGTGGAGCATGTTATCTTGGCGAACACCCAGCTTGTCCCCTGAATCTGAGCCACCTGTATTAACTCATGACTAACCTGATTAACCTGTTCATGGATCCGACAGATGCAGATACAGGAATGATAGATTTCTGGGCTGGCAGCCAAGCGAGCCATCTTGAAGGAAATGGTTTGTGTAATTAACAGAGAAGCTCAGTAGAGTGACAGGGGGTAATTGTAGCATTTGCAGATGATGTCTTATTGTCATCGATGGTGCCTCATGGGCTGTTATGGGTACAGTCGGATGCTGCTTTGGGCTTTGGGTTGGGAACAGACACCTGGCTGCACTAGACACGCAAACTCCCTATTGACTCATCCCGTTCGCCGCCCCCTCCCTCCCTGATGCAAACCCCCTTCTCCCCCACCCCTCCCATCCCATGACACTACCTCAAGAGCAGGTCGCTATGTGGTGTGTTTGATCATATTAGCTTCAAGCTGCTGCAGAGCAATTGCACAATATCTAAACAGGCTTGTCACAATGGCTGGAAACATGGCAGAGGGGCTGCAGGGGGGGCATTAAAAATTTAGCTGTCTACCCTGCTCTCCTTTGAGAGCTCAACATGGAGCAGCTCTTTAAAAAGGAAATGGTGGCTTGGTGGTTAACTTCACACGCACACTTGCACTTTGGCCCTCGCTTTACCCCTTGTTTAGTCTGCCTCCTATCCACTCAGAAGGGTTCTCTGTTTAAAAAAATATATGAAAAAACACTTTCTTACTTTTGGGTTTTTTCCCCAGGTTTTGAGATATCTGTCTCTGAGGTGAATTCAATTTAACTGTCTGTAAACAATGTTCCGGTTAGAGGTCTTCACAGGTCCCCTTCTTTGTATCTAGGACTCCAGATAGACTGAGACCTGTTATTTTTCTCCAGGTATGTGTCAGTATTATAGATAGCCCGATTATCTGTCATTTTGAGATAATCTGCTCAGTCATAAGAGTGATTAAAAAAATATTCTGCAGACACATCTCCAGTATGGCTGCTGTGGAACAATGTTGGCACTCCCCTTTGTGAGATCTGGGAAGGTGGTGAAAAAAGTCATTTTGGAGCCCTTTACCATTATTTAATTTTTAACAATAAAAATCCATCTACAATACCCTGTGACTGGCTATGATAACAAAGTATATTAGACTGTAATGTAAAAGGAATAATGGAAATATACATGTATTTTTTTCAGCATAATATATCAGCCATTGGGCACCCTGCTCTCTAAATATCGGCATAATCACCTGAAAAACCCATACCGGATGCCCCCTAGTCAATGCCTCTAATTTCCAAGTGGCTCTTGATATTAGCTCTGATTACGTGGTGCATCAAAATTATCAAGAGAATATTTTTTTTTTAGGCAAGATGGAGAATGTGAGATGTGAAGAGCAGGGACTAATCACATGTATTCCTACTCTATTCAATCGTATCTGCTTGTTTATTGGTGGTATATCATACTGCTGCTATTGTTGGTGATCTCCCTCTTTTAGGTAATGTTCTGATCAAATGCACTGTGGATAGGATGTAATTATCTGAAGGTCTCTTTCAGGTCATTAAGACCTCTTGTTCTGGTTACTCCAGAATATGTACCTTTTTTTTACAAAAAGATAGTCCCTATGATTTGAATTATCCAGCATTACTGTAGAAAGACTTGTTGATGTTGTGGCAGAAAGCTCAGAGGCAGAGATGTGCAAAACTAAAACCAGTTTGTTTTTTCATACATATATTAGGTGAACCTGCTCTGGACGCTGGACCCACCTGGACCCGCCTGGACCCAGTGCTGCTGGGCTGTGGTGGACCTGTTCTGGACAGACTTCCTCCAGATGTTGTTGGGTTAGGGTCACTGGCACAATTGAGAATGCCATTGTGCCAAACATAGAATTAGCATGCAGTAAATTTATACTTGAATAAACACGTGGCAGTAGAATTAGGTGAGAAAGGAAGATAAAGAGCCTGCACACATCTAAAAAGGCATGGGCTGTCTCAGTGGAATTCCCCACAGTCTACAAAACAGAGATCAGAAAGTGGCCTACTGCTTCAATGAAAAATATAAGTTAGTTTTCAGAGGAATGGTGTAACAGGAAGTCTGCTTTTTGCTGCATATTGAACTTAAATCCAAATTTAGACCATAAAGGCGTCTAATGCCAAACTGAATTACCATTTTCAGAAATCAAAGAGTTGACTTAACTGGATTCAGGTGGATGTAAGGTCCGCTACATGCCAAATATAGTCCCTACATCTGGGGCCTCATTGGATCATACTTCCCTCCCTTCCGACTCACCCAGTCCCCCTCCTCCCCCTCCTCCCGTTCCACTGTTTCCTCTGTCTGACAGATGTCAGACATGCTGCGACAGGCTCAGCCCCAGAGATGTTACGGCGAGAGGAAACACAGGGATCAAGAGGGAGTCTATCTTATCACCGCAGGTATAAAAGGAGATTAGCCAACGCACCTGAGGAGAAGCCCGTGCTGGTTTACACGGGGGTAATGACCGGTTAAACAAAGGTGGTGTTGCAGTGAGGCCCTATACAGCTGCCCTATCAGGTTTGCTTTCCTCAGATCAGTCAATTACACCTCACCTCCGTTGCCTTTATCCCAGCCAAGATCAGGTTTTGGCTTGTCCCCTCTTATGCCCCAGCAACTTAATATAGAAAGACCGGGGTGAGTTTGGATACCTGCTCACACGAAACTCCAGGATTATGTTATATGTAATACATACATTTTCTCATTAATTATAATTTCAATTATTGAAGATTAAGAGATTTATTTGCATTTGCATGTTTAGAAGCCCAAGAGAACAGCCTGACAACCTGTTCATTAGTTACATCAGTACTCGTTTGCTCCCAGTCTGTCATATCCTCTTATTTATGAATGCAGATTCATGTTTGATGTCTGTTCCATCACATGACAGGGTATCTGACAGGAATGGCGTGTGCTGCACAAGTGTAAACCCTCCCTTCTGGTCATATGAAGCCCCTGCTGACTCTGTAGATCAGTCTCTATTACAGCAGACACAGGAAGCAGCAAGCTGGCTCACACACCTGTCTGTCTCACTTTGGCCAAGAGGGGGGCCGTTGTTTAAAATGAGGAAATGTAAAGGTAGAGTCGAAGGCAGGTGGGCTCCACTGATTAAAGAGAATGAATAAAATAACTGTATGTTAGACAGATGTTTTTGACTGGTGTTGATACACCTGCAAGCGCTGCCTCAGTACAAGAGATCAGCACTGCTAGTGATGTTTATGGCATCTGGTTTTTCTATTTGTGTGAGTGATTTTACTGTTCCCAGTTTATGTTAAGCGTCAGTGTGCAGTCCATTTCAACTCCTGCTCAAGAGGAAAGCATTTCTGATGTGTGATTTATTTGCCTTTAAAGCATTTTATAGCTGCTACCTTGTTTGTGTCAGCTTAAGTGTGTTACCCAAGTCCATAAGTAATGTCATTGTATTGTGTATGTTTATGTATGCTGCACACATGCTGTATGCTGTATACACAGCAGATGGTGCAGCTCTCTGCATCTATACAATGTGGTTTTACAATGCATCTGTGGCACATAGCATGCAAAAAATGTATATGCATTTGCATTTCTGGTAGGTGGGAACCAAATAAATACATCAGAAATAAATTAACAATAAAAAAAAATACAATAAAGAGCTTAAATTTATGATGTTTGACCCTCTGGCTGTCTGGTTAGCTAAAGCCAAAACCAGTTTGACCTAATATTCCCCAAAAATCACAGGCTGCTTTCGAGATGAAGTAGTTTTAAAGGGACACGTATTTTTTTTTTTTTTTTAAAAACTTAGCTTTACTTAGGCACTCAAAAGCCACACCATTTACTTGAGACATCTTTTTATTTTCCTTCTTGGGTGTTGAACTGAAAGCATTCAGGTCTGTTTGTGCCAGTACACTGGAACTTCATGATGACATGAAGACACGGTCACTTTATGACATAACTGAGGCCTCCATAGACCACTTCAGAAGTGTAGGTACATTTCTTTCCACCTGTTTTTGTTCACTTTTTCAATTTGTGCATAGAAATGCTAGAGTAAAAATGCTAGAAATGTGATAAAAGGACTGTCTGGGTCTTGTGGTAACTGTGTCTGCTACATGTTCATATCTGTCACATTCACATAACAAGGCTCCACTCCCACAAAAATAGAAAATAAAGGGGCACCATGTGGCTCACTGCGGTGGCCATGCCATCCCCTCTCTTTCTCCCCCTTTCCTGTTTATCTTGAGCCATCCTGTCAATACGTACCTGTATCACTATAGTGATAAGAACAGCAGCGTACATGTGATTCATTTAAAAAAAAGAAAATGGTGGGAAGTGATGCTTCAGAGTCCTATTCATTCATTCCCGAAATCGGTTTAAAACTTCACAAAATTTGAATGGAAACATAACTTGACATAACATGCAGACAAGCAAAGGAAAGAAAAATTTGCTTAACATCAAAAACCAAATTTTGCTAATCCATGTACACTGGAAATGTGTCAGTAAACAGGTCCCTATGTAGAGCACATCCTTGCATCCTTGCGTGTATTTGTTTGCAACACATCACTTGTGAGTGCCAGTTCGATGTGCCGACACTTGATGATGGACTATGTGAGAGGGTGCGAGCGAGCTGGAGACAGTGCTGTGTGTATGTGTATTTTGATTACTGCACCACCCCCTGCTGAGACACTTAAATGTGGTCAGACACACACCGACTGATGGCCATCAATAATGCATATGGCGGTAGGATCCAGCAACCAGCGTTATCATCAAGGACAATTGGTCTGTCCCTGCTGGAAGCCCCCATCTCCACAGACGGATGGCTTCAATTTCCTATCTGGGAAGGAAGAAAAGTAGGAAAAAAAACCCAGCCGTTGCCAGACTAGCCTGGCCCAAGTCAATGAGTGAGTATCATCATCCCATCTAATGCGTGATTATTAACATTAGGTCCCTGCATGAGACAGCCTGGGTGTTTGTGCTGGAAAAATGGGTCTTTGTAATGGTTAAAGCATTCACTAACAGATGAGGCAATATCTCACAGCTTGTCAGCAGGGGTCCTTACCCAGCTGTTGGCATGATAATGTGTGGGAGAGAAGGATGCTGTGTGTGTGAGAGAGTGGGAGGCAAAGAGTTGAGGAAGTGGGGTATCAATTTGTTAGTGATCAGAGTGGGGAAAATCTAAAAGGATTTTGTATTTCAGCACATCATTTCAGCTTCAGTGGTCTTTATATCTAATGGTTATCATTCTGTCATCAGGAATTATGAGTTTATCTAATATCAAGGAAAATAAAAATCATTTGAAGCGAGATTTTGGACGTCAGACAGAGGAATGTCAGGGAATTTTTTTAAGCTAGACTTGTATGGCTGATGTTTTTTCTGAAAGATATGTCTTCCCTTTGTCAAAGTTGTGGTCGCTTGTTGTGTGCGTTTGTGCATCAAAGAGGAAAATGTGGGCATATCCACATGTGTGAGTGTGTACGTGTGGGCCCATGTGCACGTGTGCACAGCAGCGTTTCCACATGCGGCTGTGCTGGCATCACCGTAAACCACTGCCTCTGCCTCAGGGAGAACAGAGCTACATTTCATCTTTGTTTAGGTGATGTCACATTCAGACTTCAATGGTAACGCTTCCAGTGCTGCATAGTCAATAGCCACCACTCTTTAGTCTGGAAACCATTGCCCTGCCACTTCCTCCTGCTGGTCCATGACCGACGGCCCACTCACAGCCCTAATCAGGCCCTTATGAGAGCGGCCCGGCCTACCGCCCAGCGTTCCTGCATGGCTGAGGGGCTATTTGAGGTGGTTTGCTGGTGATGGAGGTGGTGGAAACTCCTTTGCCACCGTGCATTCCCAGTCCTGGCATGGAAATGGGCCCCATTTGGGGTTTTCCTCTAGGGACGCATGGACAAAGTAGACATAGTGGCAATGCGGATGCACATGTGGTGAGATGGTCAATGAGAGAAGAATGGAGACATATCACAGGCTGAGGCAGTTTTTCCTGCATATATTTTCCCATCTCCTTAATGACTATTACATCAATTGCCTGCATCACTACAGCGTTTGAACGTCACTTACAGTTTTAAGGTCAGTACATTAGTGTAATAAATTTATTCATAGCCTTCTCCCAGCCTCAGGGGCTGGTGGGCATCCTCTTTAATAAGGCACTGACATCTGTCTGCTGAGATTGCCCACTGAGCATCATCTCCAACAAATGGGGGCCAGAGACCCTGAGTGTGTGTGTGTGTGTGTGTGTGTGTGTGTGTGTGTGTGTGTGTTTGTCATTGTTTCCATGAACAACACATGCACACACATAGTCACACATGCTAATATTTGGCTGCATGCCATCAACGCACCATGAACACGGCAATGAAATGAACACATTAGCTCAAGTCATTGAGGAGCCTGCCACCCATACCGAGTCATACCTGTATTTAACGTCCTTTCCACGGTGTGTGACTGCTGAGTCTACCCATGATATTGAATACTAATGCATTTTTTTGCTCCCGCAGACACATATGCAACATGCCATCAACAAATCATTTGAAACCTGCGATCACTTCATTACATGGTAGATATTATTACCTCTTTTTTCCATCTTCCATCTTTCCACTGCTCCCCTCTCGCCATTATAATTGCCTAGACACTGGAGGCAGTGTTTCTGAGCAGACACTAGGACGCTATACGTGAATTGCACAGATAAAAGGCTATTCTTCCTTCTTCTGTATCATTAGTTACCATTCTGATCAAACGATGAGAGTCATGGATAGTTCACCAGACTAAGTTTATCCACTCCAGTTTTGAAGCCTGGTTCAAACGTATACATTTTTTTTCGTCTTCAGGGCAATGAATTCTTCACACTAGTTCAAAGACAGAAAATCAAATGGGGATCATGCATTTGATTATAATGCTTTTGATAGTATCTGCATCACAGAGACCTGAATCATGTTATTGTGCATATGTGAGTGTGACAGCTGAGGATATGCTAAAGGGACAGAAAAAGGAAAATGTAGTGTAGCTTCTCGGGCAAAGGAAACAGATACAGGTATTGTGTTGCCTTTCATTAGTGTAGGAAGGTTTTCCAATGTGCCTAGTGTAGTGCAGTGCATTGGTAGCTGATGTTACTAAACCAGCAAAGAGGAATATTCACTTGTCCCAGTGGAAAACCAGTCATATAGTGCAAATGCAGCAGTGTTAGTCACATTTTTAGCAGCATGCTAAAATTTTAATGGGCTGTTTTAAGATAACTGAAAAAGCATAAAAATTATACTAGATGGAATCATGTAAATCTAGAATAAAAACTGGCTTGAAATAGTATTGTATACAACATATATAAATTGTGTAGTCAAGCAGGAAACTTGGAAAGGACAGCAATGATAGCAGACTAACCTCAGTGCTGCTGAAGTCCTTTTTAATAAGCAACAATAAAAGCGAACGGCCAGACTGCTGATAACTCCCATTCACTTGTCCTCCAGCGGGACTAAAAAGGTGAAGGAGATATAGAAAAAGTGTGGGTGGTCTTTTTTTCTTCCTTTCTATAGGTGTCATAGGTGTGGTATTGTAACCTGCATAATGTGTCCCTGGCAAAAAAGGGGGAAAAAATCACCAATGAGTAAAGATATGTTGCCATGCATATTTTACAGCTGCTAGAGAGTGCATCGAGTTTACAAGGGTGCAAGTGGTGAGAAGACATGGTAGAGGTGCTTCCCGATTCTTTTCTTCCAGAGTGAAGTAGATAGTATAAGAAGTGTTTAAACCAAGAGAAAAAAACATTAAAAGAAAGTGCAAAAAAAAGGAGGAATGGGAATGGGGTGAGAGTCTGGAGGAGAGACTCTACAAACCCTTTTCCCTCCTCACTACGATATTCTGTCCATTAGTGTGAGTGGTGCTTTTCCACACTGTGGTTACCTCTCTCTTCAGGTTGACTTATCCCTCTTGAAGCATGCGTGAGTAGGGGGAAGGCAGTAGCTGGAAAGGAAAATGGAAGTGATGGAGGCAGAGGTGGGTGGTAATTAGAAACATTACTGTCATCTGAGGGTTATCTGTCCATCTTTCCTGCTGGTCCATTTTTTGATACTGGCAAATTTTATGGAGAGAAATTACCCCGGCAGTCAATTAAAGGGCCTTTCTCTCTCCCTGATAAGAGGGCTATTAATACTGTGGCAATGGTTGGCACTTAACCGGCAATGAATGCCTGTCGATGAGCATTGAAAGTTTATCAACTCCTCCCTGGGCTCCAGTTCTTTCTTTCTTCTAGAGAGAATTAACTGATACCACAAGAGGCTAAGCTCCAGGCGTCTTATCAGCTGATTACTCACTGAAACCATCAAGTGCATTTTTAATGGAGAAAAGGGAACGGTTGTTTCTACGGCAAATATAAAAACTGCTGTGGGCGAACAATGTACGAGCTCTGTCATAAATCATAACAACCATGTTGTGAAGTTATAATCTCGTCACCCGTACAAATGGCTGGTTTGAGGCACTATGTGTGTGACAATGTACTCGGTGAAGGATTTTACCTCACTGCAGGAAAGGATGGGATTGTTCGACAACCTGTCTTCTCAAAGACTTTCATTCAATGCCTTTCTATGTTTTGGTCTTTGCCATGGAGTAAGGGTGTGTAGCTGTACAAGAATTGCTCACATTGCGCCTGAAGGAAATTTCTTTCTAGAGCCTAGAAGTGTTAATCAGCTTCTTTGATTGCACAAGTTTTTTCTAATGGGATAAAGGAATTTTTCATTTGTGTTTTATAGTAGTTTGTCACTTGATTGGTGCACAACAATGGTTACCTACTCAAGTTATTTTTTTTAAGTGAAACAGCAACAGCAAAGAGCACGACTCAAGTTTTGTGCACAGTGTTGTATGGTACAGTTTGCACAGACTGGTCACATAATGAATGCAGACTGATGGCAAAATTCCAGCAGGCAAGGCTTTACGATGTGTGAAGGTTACAAAATGGTGTGTTTTCTCCACACGATGACTTCTGGTTGTCCATGGCGTCAAATCTCCTCTGACGGATTGACTTCTGGCAATGTTGATGTAGGGTGAAATTAGATTACCGGATTCTCTATACTGTTTTTGTCTGACTTCCTGCCAATGCAATCTGCTTTGTGTTGCTTGATGCAGATGGTTCGCGATTTCTGTCAAAAATAGCCCAGCCTTTGATTACATAAGTTATCATAACCTTGTTCTCACCAAATTAAGTGCTGGAATCTAGGAATGTGGGGAAACAGCAAAAAATAGTTTCAGCAGGACAACAAACATGAAAGGACAAGCATACAGGTTGTCAACAAGCTGACATGGTTGGCAGATTAGCGTCCTCTTTTTTGGGGGCAAAACTGAACGTGAATGGAAGTACGGTAGGTAAAAGTTGAACCAAGAAGAGTTGGGTCTATTCTTTGGCCAGAGTTATGTACATAAAATCATACAGTATAAACCATACAATAAAAAAAAGTATTTAATTGTACATTTTTATTTTAGTAATGCTTTAAAAAATCTAAGTAACTATGTTTCCCTTACCATAACGCTTCCAGCTATACTTTACTGTAATTACAGAAGTACATCATTATAAAACCTTGACATTACATGTTATATAACATTAGTAAGATGCATACCATACAACCACAGTTCTACTGTCACTACCAGTTTAGGTTAAAATGCCCCAAAAAAGCTAAAAGCAAGCAGGCAAACAACCCCCAAAAATGGAATCTAATCTGCGGTTTTCATCCATTATCAACATAATTTGTAGTGATAGGGATTTAATAAAATTAGGCAAATTTTGAACCAGGCAACATCAACCGAAATGATGCAAATTGTAGGAGCTATTATTGTTGTTCCCATTGAAGATCAAAAAATGAAGGTATTATATTAAAAACACACCCAAGGTCTGACAGTGCAGGCGGAAGGACAGAACCACTAAATCATGAGTCAAGCACGATAGGGTTGTGTTTCAGTGTTGCTCTCTGGCTAAAACATGACACCGCCACTCAGTTAGGATGTTGATTTCCTGTGGGAACATCCACTGAAATATCCACTCATGGTTCTGTAAGTCACTTTGTACTCATGGGGTCCACGCCTCTCCTCAGCTGCCAGAGATGAACAAATGAGTCCAGATGTAACACAGTAAATAGCCCCATCATGATGGAGCAAAGGGTGTGCTGCCTCACTCTCTCTCTCTTTCTGTCTCTCTACTCATGCCTCTGCATGTGTGTGTGTGTCAGTGTGTTACCTGTCACTGTGTGCATGCCTGTATATGTTTAGTGCTCATACAAGTGTGCATGTGAGTGAGAGAATGAGGATAGTCATGCAGACTTGGTGGGAGAGAGAGTCTCAGTAAAAGCAAGAGTGCCCCTTAAAAGAGAAGAGAAGGAGGCGAAAGACGGAGCTCAACTGTACATTTGCGGATGAAAATTTCATGACGCTAAATCTAGACAGACTTTTAGTGTCAGTCAGGATTACGGCAGCGGCCCGAACATTCATGAATTATTAAACCGGGAGAGAGATCCCTGGGTGCTCGGACGAGTAGCACACAAGAGGAGAGAGAACGGAGAAGGCGAGAGGAAGGAATCAAATTAGAAGTAAATAAATAAATAGATCAATACATGCGAAAGCAAATAAAGCCAGCATGGTTAGCTTTAAAGTCGAATTGCACCTTCGTAGGGGGTAACTAAAAGGGCAGGGTGTTTGGTATAAACCCTGGCTTCTGGAAGATGTCAGTGCTTGTCTGTGTCTGCTCAGTTTTCAGACTGTAAGCTCACTGTGACAAGATGAGGAACTTGGGAGTGCTTGTGCCTATAAATTGGGGGGGGGGTGGCGGCTGGCAGGGGAGATGTGCCTAATACAAAAACCTGTGCCAGAGAGGAGAAGATCACAGTGCGGTGCCATGACAACCACCCACTCATCTGAACTCTTAGCTCTAAGTTTATTTTAAGTTAATAGTGGAAAGGTACTGGGAAAGGAGTAAGTGTTTGTATGTCAGAATGCAAAATACCACTCATCCAGTGACACAATATTAATTTGATTCTAGATAGAATGCATGTTTGTTTTTTGTTTTTTTCAGTGTCCGTATGGTTACGGTCTTATTGTGCAGCTGGAGGATTAAATGGAATAAAGGGCAGATAAGGACAGAGACATTATTGTCTGACTACAAAATATCCTCCTTAAGAATACCAAATTTTGGTCGCAGTCAACAGTCAAAGATGATAATAATGTGTAATGTGACTTAATGTTGAAATCATCATCATATAAATGTAGGTTAGTGCAGCTTTGTTAGCCTCTCTTTAAAACCATTTGGTGGTGCTCCAGAGAAACGATAAGAATGAGCAGTAGGTAGTCATGATGTGTACACAAATGTGTTGTTTAAAGAGCTGGAAGTAATGTCCACAATAACACAGACTGAAAATCCTGTTGACTTCCAGAACAAATAATACAATTCAGCCTATTTCTATTTCTATCTATTTTCCATCTTGTGCAGGCTGCTTGAGTCAGCTGTTTTACGTCATGTCTAATAAGAGTGTTTCCACCAAGAGTATTTCCACCATTTCTAAAAGGTTTTTCTTTTGTTTGCACCGTTATCACAAAGAGCACAATGTTCCTCTAAGTCAAGATTCTCACATAACAGTTAGACCTTGACGGAAGCCCTTTGTTTCCGTCCTAAATCTACAGTTTCTATAACTTAAGACAAGAATAAATAATAATTGAAATAGTTCAACTTTGGCTCTGGGAAACTGGTATGGGCTTTTTTTTTCAGACATATAATTTTTCTAAACAACAAATTAATAAAAAAAACTAAAACAAATTAATGATCATGATAATTAATTGCAGCCCGATGTGCAACTTGTTTTTTTCAAATGTATCCACTATTTTGAGCGTGGATTGAGATAGTTGGTGAAAACACCAGTCCAAAGAGGAACAAAACAAAACATTTTTCACATTACATTACATTGCCTGAGTGTGACTTGCAGGCTCTCCAAACAGGAGGGTAAATTAAGACATCACTGATACCATGAACAGCTAAACAAATATTGTGGACAGCCGCACTGCTCCCCTACTGTCCTTTGCTATGCCACACGGCCGAAACCAGGTGAGCCGACACCCCCATATCTCTCTCACTGTTGGAATGTCAAAGACTGCACTGTTGACCCAGACGGAGCTGCCACTCAGTTTGTGTGAGAGAGAGACGAGAGTGTGTGTGTGGTATAGGGGGGGTTTGGCAGGCCCCTGGTGCTCCCCAGACCCCCGTCTGCTGTTCCCTAGGTGGCAGAGGGACGCCAGCAGAGAGGGGACAGATGCACGGTCTGGCTTCTGGTTTCCAGTGTCCTAACTGTATCTTCTTATTTCTCACCCTGCCCATTCAGAGACATTCCTCCCATTCTCCCCACATTTACTCTAATGCCTCTTCAGTATGAATTATCTCTTTGCTCCTCACTGACTGTGCTGTGTGTGCTGCAGGTATTCTCCTGGGAAAGAACGAGAAATGAATCAGGTTTCCAAAAGAAATCAGTCCCTTGCTCTGTGTGCGAGCTGTCTGTTTTTATGTGTGTTGGTCCATGCATCCTGAGAGCCAGAGTAAACAATGAGAGCAAACATTGTAAGTCGTGGACTCAATTAAAACATGTTCAGCTATTGACCTTTGCCCATTAAACTTAATATCAGTGATTCCCCTAAGAGATCCAATAATGGTAAAAACAAACAAAAACACACATTATCTGCAAATAATGATTATTTTCATGAACAATTATTTTTTCAGTATTTTTACAACTACACTACCAGTCAAAAGTTTGGACACACCTTCTCTTTTAATGGTTTTTCTTTATTTTCATGACTATTTACATTGCAGATTCTCACTGAAGGCATCAAAACTATGAATGAACACATATGGAATTATGTAGTAAACAAAAAAGTGTGAAATAACATAACATTTCATATTTTAGATTCCTCAAAGTAGCCATCCTTTGCTTTGTTAAAAGCGCTGCAAACCCTTGGCCTTCTCTCAATGAGCTTCATGATGTAGTCACCTGAAATGGTTTTCACTTCACAGGTGTGCCTTGTCAGGTTTCATTTGTGGAATTTCTTGCCTTCTTAATGGGGTTGGGACCATCAGTTGTGTTGTGCAGAAGTCAGGTTGGTACACAGCTGACAGCCCTATTTGACATCTGTTAGAATTCATATTATGGCAAGAACCAATCTGCTAAGTAAAGAGAAACGACAGTCGTTCATTACTTTAAGAACTGATGGTCAGTCAGTCCGGAAAATTGCAAAAACTTTGAATGTGTCCCCAAGTGCAGTCACAAAAACTATCAAGCGCTACGACGAAACTGGCTCACATGAGGACCGCCCCAGGAAAGGAAGACCAAGAGTCACCTCTGCTGTTGAGGATCAGTTCATCCAAGTCACCAGCCTCGGAAATCGCAAGTTAACAGCACCTCAGATTAGAGCCCAGATGAATGCCACACAGAGTTCTGGTAGCAGACACATTTCTACATCAACTGTTCAGAGGAGACTGCGCGAATCAGGCCTTTATGGTCAAATAGCTGCTAAAAAAACACTACTAAGGAAAAGCAACAAGCAGAAGAGATTTGTTTGGGCCAAGAAACACAAGGAATGAACATTAGACCAAATTTGAGATCTTTGGTTCCACCCGCTGTGTCTTTGTGCGACGCAGAAAAGGTGAACGGATGGTCTCTACATGCATGGTTCCCACCGTGAAGCATGGAGGAGGAGGTGTGATAGTGTGGGGGTGCTTTGCTGGTGACACAGTTGGGGATTTATTCAAAATTGAAGGCACACTGAACCAGCATGGCTACCACAGCATCCTGCGGCATCAAGCCATCCCATCCCGTTTGCGTTTAGTTGGACCATCATTTATTTTTCAACAGGACAGTGACCCCAAACACACCTCCAGGCTGTGTAAAGGCTATTTGACCAAGAAGGAGAGTGATGGAGTGCTGCGCCAGATGATCTGGCCTCCACAGTCACCTGACCTAAACCCAATTGAGATGGTTTGGGATGAGATGGACCGCAGAGTGAAGGCAAAAGGGCCAAAAAGTGCTCAGCATCTCTGGGAACTCCTTCAAGACTGATGGAAAACCATTTCAGGTGACTACCTCATGAAGCTCATCAAGAGAATGCCAAGAGTGTGCAAAGCAGTAATCAAAGCAAAGGGTGGCTATTTTGAAGAATCTAAAATATAACATATGTTTTGAGTTATTTCACACTTTTTGTTTACTACATAATTCCATATGTGTTAATTTATAGTTTTGATGCCTTCAGTGAGAATCTACAATGTAAATAGTCATGAAAATAAAGAAAAAACATTAAATGAGAAGGTGTGTCCAAACTTTTGACTGGTAGTGTAAATCTCTATGAAGACACTTGGGTCGAAAATCACTACAGTCTAAAACACAAGGATGTTCGATTTAAAATGATCTAATACAGTGAAAAGCAGCAAATCCTCATGTTGTGGGAAGCTGCAGCCAGCGCACATTTGGCGTTTTTGTCCGATAGATGACTTTAAGGATTAGTCGATTATTAAAAAGGGTTAGCGATTGATTTTCTGATTGACTAATCCATTAATCAGCTAATTGTTTCAGCTCTAGTAGATTCCATGCATTGAAGTTTTTCCATTTAAAGCTGATTTATGATTTCCCATGGCCTGAATTGTAGCTTTGCCAATTGTCAGTCATGCCTATATGAGGTCACTGGACATGTTAAAAGTCTAGTCTAGAATATATAGAGATAGTTAAATAGTTTTCCTCTTGTGCAGGCGTAACCGGGCGTAATCCTGCAGATAAATTCAGGAGCCAACCCACAGAGAGCCGGTGCAGCGGGTGACAGCGACTCAAGCCCAGGATGCACGGGGCACACATGTGTGTCTATTTCTTGCCATCTGCTATGCCGATCATTAGAAAGGATGTCACACTGAGTTGGGACCCTCATAGATGCATGTGCCCCTCTTCGTATGCCTCTCCCACTCTGTTATCCCTTTGTTGTCTTCAAGCTTAATTTCAGGGCAAATATGAGATTGGATTTGTGGGGGGAGTTGATTGTTTTTACTCAGCAAAGGAATCCCCATAAGATGCTGAGGTCGTGTCACAAGACCACGGGGGCCTAGTCCCTTGTGGCTTGGCATAAAAGGTCAGATGATGCCAGTCCTTGTGTGTGAGGTCGCACACGCAGCACGCTTGCATATTTATTTGCGTTTACACTTTTTTGAGCGTACTTTTGTCTCTTGGGTCATTTGCATCTCCATGGCAGTCAAGCCCCCCCCCCGTTGTCGCATCTAAGGATGTGCTTACTCTTTCCTTTCCTCCCTGCATGCGTTCGCTGAGCTACCGACCTTCTCACAGAGCCGTAACACCAGGACTCACATGTTCGTCTCACATGCAACACATTGATGTACATCATGTACTTAGAACAGGCTCTGGTGAGAAAAAAAACTGCAAAAATATTATCACACATGTTATGTAATTTAGATTATGTGAACAAGACATTTTAAACCATGATATAATTGCTGATCAGTGTTAACCACTAGTCTTGTGATCAACAGGCTTGTATGTGTGTGTGTGTGTGTGTGTGTGTGTGTGTGTGTGTGTGTGTGTGTGTGTGTGTGTGAGAGAGAGTGAGAGAGAGAGTATTAATCTGTGACCAGAGAGACAGGGGGCCTCTGTTCTTCATGCAGACCCCAGCCAGGACCCCAACAGCTTGGAAGATAAACATCTAATCAATATACAACTGCATTTGCATAGAAAACAAGCCCAGAAAGCTAGGGAACAAGTATGTTGATCATTGAGCATTTAGACTCTTAATTCAGCTTTTGCCAGGACTCTATATGCATTATATTTGTTGATAGATTGGCTACAAATAAGTAGTGATGGACACATACATGAACTCTGGTACTGTAGTTGTATAATTGTGGTGTTTTTAATTTTCTACTACTTTATACTATACTACTTTTCAAAGGGAAACATTTGCACTTATATGTCTGAAGGAGTTACAACTTACTTTATTAAGATTTTACAAATAAAACATACGAGTACCTTCAAAATGATGATGCATTTGTTCCATGCAAAAATCTCCATCTGTCTATAATTGAGTCTTAACCCATTATTTTCTCAAAACATGTGCAAAGATCAATCATGTAACATCTAAATAATGTATAACACTACTGTATTAAATTGGGCTACAGTATTTTTACTTCTTATTTATTGTAATTTGGCTGAAGTCTGAAGCTCATCAGTGAGTTGGAAGGAAATACATGTGAGGATGCAGCAAAGAAGAGGAGAGGGAAGTCAACGGGAAGATGAGAACCTCAAGGTGACGAAGCTTAAATAAACAAGCCAGATGCTGATGTGAGGAAGGAGTTGACCAAGCCACAGGACCTGCTCAATAAATCACTATCTTCTGCCCCTGAAGAGGGACTTGGCTTTCGACACCTTCACCACAGAACTCTGATAAGAGATAGACAGCAGGTTGATGGAAGAAGAGACTGTACTAGCCCACTGTAAAGTCCCAGGCATAGCTAGATTTCACTACTTTCGTGCTTATTTCACTTGTTTTTGACAGTTAATTGGAAATAATCATCAATTGCCTCTCTACTCAATACAGCTTAAATATTTGGTCTCAGCTTGTTGTGCCACGTGTGATCTGTGATGTCAATGATCCTGTCTGTCCCGAGAGAGCAGCCTGAGTGGCGTTGGTCGGACCTTTTAGCCAATAGAAGGTCAAGTGAGAGCACATAGTCCACGCTCCATGTGTCAGTGGTTCAATCTGTCATGTCAAAGCTGAGGTCCTTCTTGATCGTTCATGGATATGGATGTCATACAGGCACAACGTGAGGGATCTCTAGCCCCATCCATTGGGAGAACATGAGGAGTTGCAACAACACAACAGAGCTACACATCAATCAAGAATCTGATCACAAAAAAAAAAAAAAACTTTTGTAGAAGCCAATTACATAATTAATATTTAAATAAATTACCCTTAGGAGTTTACACTGTAAACAAACAGTTATGTTTACATTCCATGTTTCTCACCGAAACACTGTTTATCCAAAAAGCCTGGAAAACATGTTGAATGCATTTCCAACATTGTGAAAAAATTAGTTTTTAATGGTTTGAAATCTGCATTGTTTACATCTGCTTGCAGGCTCCTTCTCTTTTTTCACTGCTACCTTTTATGGCCCATTATTGCAACCCACTGTCAATATACATCATAAACCCTTTACAGCTGGCAGACCAGTATATCACCCCAGTGTCAACCCAGTGATGTAATGTGTGTCTCGTCACCCTTCACAGTGGCGTGCGTGTACAGCCTTGTGCTGATAAAACATGTGATACAAACCACACAAGGATCAGCGCATCAAAACATTGCTCTGTAGTCCCCCTACTGGTCACAATATTTAAACAATACTTTAAATTAATAAAAAAGAAATTCCCTGGTTAGCCAGTTCTCATTCTTAATTTTCTCAGATTAAAGGCTTTTTCATTTATTTGACTGAAGGCAAAACATGCACCTGTTTCCCAGCAGATTCACTCTATTAGAGTTTAGTGGAGTCTTTTTATAGAACATGTTCCTCTTTCAGACAAGACCTTACACAACTTATCCACTATATCCTCAGTGGCTTTAGTGAGATACTTTTTCTCCCTTGCTGAGAAACAGAATGGGGGCAGGAGGAAGAGCTGGTGTTTATTTTTTGAAGTGTCCCTTGATGAAGGTGCCAGAACGTATGACAGGGTGCGAGAGAGAGATGGAGGGAGAGAGCGAGGATGAGGAGAGAAATGGGGGAGAAGTAAACTACAAGCTGGTTGACAGTCCTGGGGCTTCTCCGTCACTTTGCAGCCATGTATGGAGTCAGCTCAGGGAGCCGTGCTGCACCCTGTGGAGCTGCCCCGACGACAGGCACTGGGAGAGGTGTTATCACCCCTTTAAACACAGAGAGAAGAGGCATTAGTGGCTGAGGGGAGGGAGTGGTGACAGTTCTCTCCAGGACAGGAGACAGAAGCAGATAGGAAGTGATGGGAGCTCTTCCTTTAGGACTTCCTCAGGTGCGGGATGTGGGGGGGAGTGTGCGGGGGCTGGGGACATAACAAGAAAATGTCATATTGCCAAAAAAGCCTTGGAGAAAGTTCTCCTGGATAAAAGCATGCAAGACTATCAGTGAATTAAGTATATTCACAGAGTTGCGGAAATTGTGATTGCGATCTATCTAATTGTTCTGAATGGCCACACTCAAAGGTGGAAGAAAAAGCTAGCCATCATGTAGAGGGGGGAGATGCGATTATTGTTAAATATGGGGATAATGCTTCACATTTTCAGACAGTCTATCATGTAAGATAAAGGTTGAAAGACATCAGAAAATGAAAAATCTGGCCCCTTTCTCAACTCCATGCAGCTGGCCAGTCATGGGCTGAAGCAAGTTTCCTCTGACGTGGGAGAGCTTGGAGACAACCATTGCACTGGTTTAGATTCCCTCTGGAAATGGGAAAGCTGTTAGCAGCTAAGCTGTTAGACCCAACTCAGCTATGTAAAAGCATTTCAAAGATATGCCGTCGATGGTCGCAATAAACGACTTCCCAGTTCAATATGTTATAACTTTAATGAGCTACCGGGACTAGAAAATTATGTGTGGAAATGCATAACTCAGGAATTAAACTACTTTGTTGTGCACCAGCACTGTGGCAACAGCAGAAAATGGCTTTCCAATCAGAACTGAGTATGTAAGTTATGTTCTTAGCACTAAACACAGCCGCAGGCTTCAGGATGGTGAGAGGCAAGGGGGATGACTACTTTGAGGAGAAGAAGAATTAAGGAAGAAAGACAAAATGAGGTAGAAAATCATGGTGTAGCAACCAGTAACAGTAACCTCGTCATTGTAAAATAATATAATTCAGGCCCTATTATTTCACAACACTCTGATCAGATGCTTCTCCTGCATTGATCTGTATGATTGTGCACTGAAACAGCAACAACAGTGGACTCAGCAAGTCCATTTTGGATTGACAGCTCGGTAGATCTGCCCTCCAACGGCTGAGTGCAGATGGTGTCAGAGGTTCCTGGCTGCCTCAGCACTTTCTTTCTATCAGAATACGAGGCAGGAAAAAGAATGATGAGGAAGAAAGTAAAAATAGAAGGATGAACTACAGAGGAAGGATACGAGAAGAAGAAGAAGAAGAAGAAGAAGGAAGAAAAAGAGAAACAGAAGAGCCCCTCTTGAAATCTTTGTTCCATGGCGTTTATACCTTTTGTTGCAGACAAGGACACTTTAAGAGACAAATTCAGGCTAATTGCAGCTCTATGTCCACCAGAATCTTTCGGACAGGCCACGGCTGGGGTCAGGCCAGCATCAATCATCGAGGGGTGGCCACCCAAATCTGGTCCTTCTCTGGGGACCATTACAATGGCTCCATAATAGGCTGTGGTCAGTCTCCGTTGTCCTATTGGAGGGGGTGGATGGGGTCAGTGTGTCCTGAATGGACGGTGGCCAGCAGTGACCCACTCTTTATTGGTATGCAGAATAATGGACAGTGGTCAGTGATGTGGGGGGTTGTGGGAACGGTTTTAGTAGTAGAGGTGATCATGGTCACTACCGTTTGTTTCACAATGACAGGGAGAAGGAAAACATGTATTCTGTAATATATCTTGTGTGGTCCAATTCCTTTTTTAATATGTCAAAGCAGATGAATTCACCTTCTATGGCACTATCTTTTTTCCCCTTTGATCATAACATACCTGTCACTTCTCACCTTTTACTACTCGACACATTCTAAACTTATCTAACAGAATAAACACAGATGTAAAATGCATACGTAGAATGTGTACCGTGTTAACTAGCCATTTTGCCTTCAAACCACACTTCCCAAATCCAATAATCAAGCAGTCAGTCACAACAGGACGCGTCATTGGAGCTCAGAAATGCACATGTTAGTGGCTATAAGGCGGATATTTCAAACGACCCATCATTAATACTTTCATATCCTGTACATCTCTATGCGGAGAACTGTCTTTTTATATCTTCAAACTCACCAAACCGCCCCTCCAGTTGTTGAGTAAACATTTTGCTTTAAATCAAAGAGTAGCCTTAAGTAAACACTGTACATAATGAATCATTTACGAAATGTTAGCCTCTATCGTGCCATGAAAGGGTGTGCACATTTGCTGAGAACTATTCAAAACTTGTCTCAGACTGATTCATTTGAATTTAGATTAATTTAGATTGTGTGTATTTCACAGTACTATAAAATAACCGCCTGCATGATTAGAAGTATTGTTGGTGGAAACTATAAACATACAGTAATAATAAGTGACTTTGGTTCTTAGTGTGTATAGTCGCTCAAATGTGGAAACCAAAATGCTGTTGGCTTCATTGGTCTCTCTCTCCACACTGTGCCTGTCGCTCCTGATGGGAATACCAAAGTATTCAAGTCATGCTATAATTCCTGCCGTTTCACCTTTCCAGTCTCCTAGCTCTCATAATGGATAAAACACCTGAGAAACCCCCCATCCTTGCTCTCTGGGGCCCAGACGTTTTGGTCACAGCCCGATCTTTCACTGTACCCCCTTTGTGTTCTTTAAATTCTTTAAATCATTGTTTCCTGTTCTGTTCAATCAAACTTAACATCCTCTATGTCGTCCAGACAGCGCTTTATATTCTCTAATAAAATACTTTTCCTTATGCCTGTGTTTTGAGTGTTATTTTGTTGGTCTCTGGTGCCCTTCCCATTTAGAACAAGACGTCTTCACAGTACAATCAAATAATTCTTACTAGTGTACAATATACATTATAGCACAACTAGTACAGTAGATACACTAGATATATGAAAATAAGCTAATTTTAAATTTAGTGTATATTCGGGCTCATTTCTGTCCCTTGCAGAGTTTTCATTTCACCTGCTAATGTGGGGATATCTGGATTACTACTGCATTATCTTCAGTGTTGTTTTGTAGCAGTTATCAGTTGTTTCATCTTCAGTGGCTGTATCTGCTCTATTTTTATCCATATCCAATTCTTTTCTGCTGTCCAATTCCCCAACGGGCATCATTACATTTGATGTGAACTACTGAAATCTAATCTCATCTATTACTGCAAGATGAAGGTAGAAACGGGACACATTTCCAAAATGTGGTCTGTCGTCACACAATGTCACTTTAAAGTCTTTTTCCATACTGTATTTTCAACAGCTAAAATCAGAACCCTTGTCTAGTGTGAGGGCGGCTTTTATGTGGCACTTAAACAGCTGGCTGTGAGTGATCACAGATATTTACACAAGGAGTTATTTTATGGCAATGGGAATTAGCTACACTGGCTTTTTCCCATATACAAACTTTTATGCCATAACAGACATTGGAATCATCTCCGACTGCCTTCAGTTAATTATTCCTCACTAATAAAAGCAAAAAAAAAAAATCCATAACATACGAGAATAGGTTTTGAACTTTAACGTGGTTCTGATTTTCCACCTCATTTCACTACTTGGAGCTAATAGAGTTGGCAGTAGATCTTCAAGAGGAATACATTTTCAGATTTATTAGTGTGTTGATAGACAGACCTTAACTCTAATCTGTTCCTTACTGAGGATCTCATTGCTTCGTGGCTTTCAAGTTGTCTCCAAAATCTCATCATGGGCTCATTGTGTTCCGAACATTTGTTAGCTCGTTTGAAGAAGAGCTGAAGAAATTGTGTTTAGTTATGAGGTCAAAACTCTGACCCTTGACTTGTTCCCCTCTGAGTTGATTGCATTAAAGATGCCAGAGTTTAATCCTAGAGTTTTACAATTGCATTCTTTCCCATCAGTGGAAGAGAATGGTACAGCATTCAACCCATCCATAGACCAGTCAGCTCCTACACAGCTGCAAAATGCATCTGCATGAGGGGACTGTAGTGTAGTTGCTGGGCTAAATTTGCATATTCAAGTATAATTGGTCTTGTAGCTGCTGGAACACATCAAGTGTTTCAGCAATACTGCATACAACTTATTAAAGTTCAATATAAGTTCATTTCAAAATTAAAGTTCATTGTAAGTGCTTGGGGAAGAAAGCAGGAGCCAGCAATACATGTTCTTCTGAAATTCATGTAACATTAATGTCAGTTAGGGTTGGGCTGACGATGCCATCGTCTATCTAAAGTCTGACCCCCCCAACATCATCATATGCCAATTCGGTAGACATAGCCCAACCCTAACTTTAATATATCGTAGCAGGCAGACCTTTCAGTGCAAACTGTAAATTTTCATGCAAAGTTTTAATACTTTTGAACTTGCAGAAGAAGTGAGACTCGCTGAAATATTCATGTAGAGCAGTTTCTGCATGAGCAAACCCTTCAAGATGAGATACAGCTAATTTGGGTAGAAAATACATAGTCTATTAATATGTGTATACTATGAATATTT
Organism: Dicentrarchus labrax; assembly: GCF_905237075.1. Taxonomy (NCBI): domain Eukaryota; kingdom Metazoa; phylum Chordata; class Actinopteri; family Moronidae; genus Dicentrarchus; species Dicentrarchus labrax. The sequence goes on along the minus strand of NW_026136712.1, from coordinate 18,473,504 downwards.
AAACGCTTCTCTCAGTTGTGTTTGACACTAGGGACAGGTGATGTAAGTTTAACAGAAATGATGGAATATTTACAGTGCAAGTAAAGGCTCCCCCCTCTATAGCTATGTTGCCAGTTTCTCAACTAAACTGCTTTGACACTTTGGAGACACTCTGTGCTTCCTAAATCCTAAGCACAGACCTGTATGGCACTGGCTTAAAGCATTTGATTCAGCTAATGTAAAACATACCAGCAGAGAGAGCCTTCAGGGCCCTCCCAAATAAGATTAGAAAACCTCACATATGGCTCCTAATCCTCTTGATTTAAGGGCCAGTTAAAGCATTTCCCATTAACATGTTTCCATTTCCTGTTAGATAAAGCCTTATTATATGTTACTGTTTACTGGAGGCAGGCCTGGTTTCATTAATAATTGTAGTGTTGATTCTCGCAAGCACTTTGGCTCATATCTTGTGGGATCCGTAGGAATTCCATTTAAAAATACAAAAATAAACCACCCAAAATTATTTTGTTGAAATCAGATCATTATCTCATAGTCATTGAAGTGTCAGAATGAATAAATATGAAGTGGTTTGAGGTAAATAAACAAGATGGCATATAGAGTTTTCTTCCATTCTGTTCCCTATAGGTTCATGTTTCCCATGTGTAATATGTACATATAGCATACATATTACATACGTTATATTGGTATGTACAGATAGAATATTATCAATGTACTTATATATATAAATAAGTATTAAGTATAAGTAATGTGTAGAGTTTTGGTTTTATCCAAATCCACACATTTATTCATTATGATTATTTTCAAGTTGGATTTAAAAAATAAATTCAATTAAAAGAGGGACTTTTTAGGGCAAATGAGTTGCAGTTAAATGTTTTTTTCTAAACTTTTGTTGTGTGGGGGGCATACAATGGGTGAAAACCTGTTTAATTGTCTCCTTTTTTTCTGGGTATTTACTGGTTAAAAACCCCAACAACAGAGATTATAAAATACCTTTCATCTTCAAAATCAAATAACAACTGATTTTGTTGTGTAGTATATAAAAGATGAGGATGGCTTTTTTGACGTTTTAATTATCTGAATTTATTCAACTAAATTTTCTATTAAATAAAGTTGCAGATTACCCAATCTGAATGGAGCAGACTTTCCACAGGTACTATGTGTCGATGAGTAAAAATGCTTTCATTGTGCAGTTCATGTGTGTGAGGCACAGTCACTTCCACTGACAAAGAAATTGAGTTTCAGCAATGAGACACACAACAAATACAACATATGTTACATATTACAGTCAGGAAGGAATGGACCAAGACACACACAAACACACACGCAAACACAAACAAGCACGCATAAATCAGAGCAGGTGGCTTCCACAGTGAACTGGACTGTTAATTGAATCCATCTCTAGCAGAGCCAGCGGCGACGTTCAGCTCATCTTGTCTGCCCTGTAACACTGTCACAGTGTAGTGGAAACTTTTACGTACAGTATCTTCAGTTTGTTGCACTCACTCAGTATTCTTTATCAAAAAAAGCAAGCATACAGTCACTTCTGGCCCAAATGTACGCTGTCACACATTAGTTAAGGGATATCATTTATTTTACAGCTTTCCTGACTTTCCAGCATCTTTTATTCAAAATTAATTGCTTTGTTTTTCCAAATCTATCTTTCTGCAGTAAACACTGATCCCTTCTGGCGACAGGTTACTCATTAACTATGAGAGTAAACAGAGGGAGAAACATCCAAACAGACAAACAGGGCTGGTGTGGTAAAGCGGAGTGCAAGCAGCGTTGGTCAGGCGTTTCCTGGCAGGCAGCTGGCCTGATGAGCGGCTGGTGAGGCCCGGGTGCTGACACTGTTCACATCCTGGCCACAGGCAAACACTTCCTGTCACAAGCTGGAAGTGCTGAGAGGTGGACAACCATCTGGCCAGGCCTGCAGGCACCCATGGGCTTACTGGACTAAATGATACAGAACATGCTCGCTCGCTTGCTCTTACAAGTTCCTAGAGCACAACATAACATCTTCTACTGCTTGATTTGTCCTGCCACATTCCCAAAACCAAAATATATCATTTGTACCTGATTAGTTTAATGTATGCATGGATGGGTGGTTCTTATAACTTTAGATCTTAATGAAATTTAGACTTCAGAGTTAAAAGTAATCCAGTTTATTATTTCCTGTACATCCAGTGCAAACAGGAACTGCTAGTAGCTTATTCAGCATACCTTTCTATGGTGTGGAGCCACATACATTTTAAATATTTAATATTAAAATTTTAGAATTTAGAATTTTTAAAAATAGGATAAAATATAGGATGTAGGATTAAAAAAAAAAACATGTAGCCCACAGTTAACTCACCAACGCAATGGCAACAGTATACTCCCTGTTTACATCACCTAAAGCATGATTGGAACCACAAAGGCAAAACATATTTATCCTATAAGAAAAATAAAAACAACAGGACTGACAGTTTCCTTTTTTATTTTTTAAAACGTAATTTTGACATCCCTGAAACACAGAAACTCTACACTATCCATTCATATACGTACATAATGGAAATTTCTGAGTAGTGTTACTTTTAAAATCACAGTACACATAGTGACCTGTAATGCCTGTAATGAGAGTGTAATTGCTCAACTAATGACCTCGACGATTAATCAATAATCACAACTGTTGTGTAATCATTTAACGCTAACACTGCATGTGCATGTTACACATGCTATGTCAGAGAGGGTGAGCAGGTTGAAAAGCCAACCTGCCACCACGTGTAGGAAATGAGATGGATGTACAGATGGACAAGCAGAGGGACAAATGCTAATCTTTTCCTCCCTCACATTTCGCCCATGTATTACAATATGTGGACCAACAGCTAGTGAATTAAGCAGCAGACTGCAGGGTCTTTTTATGGTAAATATGAATCAATATTCCTCTCATGTGTCCTCTTCTGCTGTTGGATCAGTGGTACAAATGTGCTTAGCTGAAGTTTTTTTTTTTTTTACAGAAGGCATACAGTTTGATTTGAGAAGCACAAATCCAATATAATCTGAATTTACTTAGCTTTTTGTTATTTACGTAAGGCAGCAACAGGGACCTTTTTGATCTCTCTAATCCTCCCAGACTGTCCTTTTATGAACCCCTTAAAGTCTTTACTCTTCCCAGCCCCCTGAACCTTAAATCCAGGCATTAAGATAAACACTGGAGGAAATTCGGCTTCCTTGCACAGGCCCTTTGGCTCGCTGATTGGCATTATATCCTCTTTTCCTGTAAGGCTCTACCTTTTCTGCACATTTACTCTTGTTTCTTATCCTACACAGTCACTCATTCTCTTATCTGTCAACCCAGGTCATAAGCGAACTTTGTCGTACTTCCATCTTACTCCCCCCTTTTCTCTCCTCTGTCTTGTGTCATTTCAAACTTAATCTGTGGTATAGTCGTCATCTCCTTCTCTCGGTGATTACAGTGGCTCTCTGTCTCCTGTCTGGCTGCTTCCCTTACCCAGTCGACCCCCGTCTCCTTAACCACCCAGTCCCAGACCCTTACCTCAGCTCCCCCTGGTTGGGCTGATTAGCCCCCTGCTGAAGGGAGCAGGGGCGTGGGTTTATGAGGGCAGTTTATGGGGGACTATTCAGCCTTATCAACACAGAGAAGCCATACTGTGGAAAGCTGAGGGCTGTTTCTGGACCAGTAGGTTCATGGAGATTACTGACCAGTCCTCTGACTGCCAGTCAGCAGATTGCATGTGCCTTAGTGGGTCTTCGTTGATGGGGGCAGATGGCATTTGGTTGACTGGAGCCCTGCAGAATGCTTATGTGTTGCTGACTCCATGGCATCAAGTCCAGAAAATGAAATGCTACAGTATGGTATTCATATTGTTTTGTACTTTTCCTCACTGTACACCATATTAAATTGCGATCTCTTATTTGTCTAAGATGTTTTTGTCTGACATGTCTGTGTGGGAGAGTACACAAGCGGCCACAATTCAATCTAGTGTCATCTGAGACTGAGACAAAAGAGAAAAAATATCAGATTTATGAAAGAAAACACTTTTACATCAAGCTTTATTTGTAAATCTAACATTGCTGGCATTCATCAGATGTCAAATCTCTGATGTCGTAATATATTTGTTCAATAAGGAATCGGGATGTGTCTGATTTAAAGAGCAGGGAGACTTTATATTGATCTGTGCTTCTACAGGAGACAGTCAGATCAGTCAGGTGAAGTGCAGCAGCACGACATTAAACAAAGTTCACGAAATATCTGTAATCTATCATTGTAGAGAGATCTATAACCAGCAGGGTGTCCAGAGTATGGTGGTCTGATCTCTGCCAAAAGTAAAGAGCAGGACAGTTGGAGAAAAAAGCTATAATAGAGTTTGGATGGACCTGGTAGATTTGATGAAAGCAGTAAGAGTATTGCAGACACTTGGCACAACGATTGAACATTGTCCTTTGGATTTGTGCCTGGTCTTCGAAATAATCAATAAGCCCTGGTCAGAGGAACAGAGGAATGTTTCTGGAGTACAATATAATGTCAGAGTAAGCTGAAATATGACAGTGTTCACCCACATTGCTGTAAAATCAGCACACTGGAGAGAATTAGTCAGGAACTTTGCAACAGTGTGTTTAGTAACTTGATGTTGAAACATAGTTGAGACAAATGCACTACAATAATTAAGCCGTGATCTGACGATGGCATGTTTATGTATTAGTTATTTATTCAAACTTTTGAATGTGGAGGTCAGTTTAAATTTAAAATGTTTTTATCTTGTTTTGAGTGGTGGAACAAGAATTACAATCTTTTACTTACTTTACATACACCACTACCAATAAACGTCATGCATTCAAATTTTTACTTAGGTAGGAGTTAAGATAAGGAAGACTTAACAACAAAGTATACTTAAATGAAAAATTAAAAAAAATTTACTAATTTACATACTATTGGAAATTTGAATCTGCATGATATTTTCTAATTTGCTCATATGTTTTTGATCTTCAGAGTAACTGGTAACTATACTATATAACTAGAACGATATTCCCTTTTAAATGTAGTGGAGCACAATATGGAAACACTAACATTTACGTAACAGTCTGGTATCGTATTGTGTATTGTGTGTGAGGCTTGGCGTTTGGAGGCAAACACATAGGTGGATCGTTCCACTTTTGCCTGAGGAAATCATGATCGGAAGTAAAGAGGCCGCTCTGGGAATGTGGGGAATCCCAGACTTTGTTTTCAGCAGGCAAGGGGGGCATCCCGAGGGGTTCTACAGGTGGTACTATAAAACACCACACCTGGCAAGATGGGTAAGACAGACATCAAACAGCTGAGGCAGTTGGTAGATATAATAAAACAAGTGTTGGTTTGAAAAAAAATTGGAAGTGAAAATCAGTCAAACAGGCTTTTGCATGTATGAACTCTCGCTCTGCATATTGTATGAATGTGTACAATCAGATGTGAATGTGTTATCACAGTGCATGGGATATACATTTCCACTAGTTAATCAGGTAATGCGCTGCATGAGTGACTCCCTGCAGACATGTTAATAGCCTCATACGGTGACCATTAATCAAATTAGCAGTGTTGGAGTCTGATTTGATAAAATGCATTCACCCTATTCTCGGGAGCAATTACCTTCATATGTTATATGATGTAATTTCATCAGCCTTTCAAAACACTTCTTTTTTTTCTTTTTCCAAGCGAGCTGGATGAAAGCTGGCATGTCGTGAAAGCTCGACACAAGATGAATGTTTCAGTTTCAAAACATCTGCTTCATTTTCATCAACCGTTGAATCACATCGATCATGCATCACAAGCATGTTATTGGCTCATCCTGTGGGAAATTCCCACCTTTCAGGGGAAATTGCATAGTGCTTTCAGGTGAATGGGGAAATCATTCACGTGTATACCTTCATTCCACCACCCTCCCTCTCACCTTATGGCCCTATTATTAGTTTTTTAAACTTCTAAAGTAGAGCCAACTTTATGAAAATCACAAGAAAAGAAACATAAAACTGTCATTTTGTTTGATGAATATCTCCACGACTGCTTTATATTTGTGGGTTTTGAGGACAAACATTACTGCATTAATGTTACAAAGAGTACATTGTAGGTCTGTCAAATTTCTCTGGTTTACATCACCGTTTATGGATTATTTAGTGAGTACCCTGAATCTAATTTAGGTCTGGTTTAAAAAGTGATCAATGCACTGATGAGGCAATTCAGTGTGTCCATGAAGCTCCCAGCTGAGGGAGAGTGAAGCATTTCCCCGGGCAGCTGTGCCTGCATTGTTATGGTCAGCTCATCCTTAACACACTGTCTGATCCTTTAATGCTCCGAGTCTCTTGTTTGTCCTCCTCAATGTGCTTTCCCTCTTATCGTCACTTTCCGATGACAGAACATTAAAAGACAGGCTTACAGTTTTTTGTTTTGTTTTCATAAAAAGTATTTCTGTGCCGTGGCCTGAAAGTGAGCGTGAAGAGCAGACAAAGTATTTTTTGTCACAGTGGGACTTGGGGTCTATCCATCACCCCTGTCAGTGGCCAAACTGCACCCTCGCATGAGTTACCACAGACACATCTGCAGAAAATACGCCATGAAATTGTGTGGCTCCTGAACCATCGGGGCCATCTGCACCCCCTCCCACCTTCGTAGCCTTCCCTCTTGCAGTCTGCTGGGGCTCCGTGTCAGTGGGACAGCTTTACCCAGAAGGCTGCCTCTCGCTTCCATTAGCTAGCGAGTTTTTCATATGCAAGCTAAGGAAAACTTGCACCTACGGACAGCAGTCAAGTCTCCAACAAAGACAGACAGAAAAGTTATGAGGGGTATTTTAAAATAAGGACTATTGCTCATTCTTTTAAATTAGGTCTTTGTTTTCACTGAATTGATTCAGTAATGTCAGTTACACAGCAACATTTTTCTAAATCATTAGCCATCTTAAGTTACTGATCATACCAGACCAAGTAAGGCTATAACAAAACCTGTGCACTTTTATTTGTCAAAGGAAGAATGTGTTATTTTTTTGTAGGAACAGTTCCACAATTTGGGAAATGTGCTTATTTGCTTCCTTGTGGATAGTTGAGAAGATTTATACCACTCTCATGTCTGCGCATTAACTACGAGTCAGGAATCAATTAGTCTAGCTTAGCATTAAGAGGGGATAGCTAGCATGGCCTACTCCAATGTTCAAGAATACAAGTCATAACTCCCCATAAAAACACAACTTGCTGTTTTCACATTTCCATTGTGTGCTGTTTTCCCCTGCTTCCAGTCTTTATGCTAAGCTAATATAATCGACTCCAGGCTCTGCTTATTTAACACAGAGTTAACAGTTACACTTAGGCCAAAAAGCGTATTGCTGTGCATCGGTTCTTTAACTGCAAATAATTACTGCGGATATTGTCTTTGCTGTGTCGCTATAGAAATATTAGCGTTAAAAGGATACTTAAGTGGACAATACTTCATACGATGAAAAAGTATAGGTGGCCATTATAACATAAGAAAAATGCTGGAATTAAAGTACAAAAAGAGTTCCATATATCTTACATGTAAGTTTCTTTGTTCTGTACAGAAAACCTTTTATTGCTAGTGCACATTCCTTTGTCATCTGGGTTTCTGATTCTTGTGTTTTTTTTTTCTAGGAAGCGTTCACTCACCCTTTTGTGTTGTTAGGCTTAAACATTTGATTGTTATGATGTGACAACTTGTGGTTTGGTCTCATTTAGGAATTCTTGAACAACATTATGTGGTGCTGCTGTAGTCATTTCACAATCACTTTTGCAAAAATTGTCACTTAAACTTGGAAAATCTTCAATTTTTAACCTTTTCACTGTGTCATACCCTGCTAATCTTTTACGTACCCTAATCTATCTTTCATCCTTATGGAAGACAGATTCTCCCTAAGAGCCGGGTGCTCATCTTTATCTTGGCTCCAGTGCAGTGCTACGGCAAATAACTGATGTCCTAATAGAGTGGAGTAATTGAATAATGGTCCCAGGTAATGAATTTAGCACATTTGGTCTGAGACACCCCTCTCAGACAGACAGTTATTATCTGCTCAAAGATCCTGAGGCCAGAGTTGCCAATTACACGCCACACAACTCTCCAAACCAATGGAAAAAAAAGAAAGAAACAACTGCCATTTTTACTGCCTGTCTCAGAGGACAGGCACCATGTCTGTCTGTATGTGTGTGTGACAGAAAGAGGGGGAGCAAGAAAGAGAGATTGAAATGAAACAATCCTCCCCTTATGTCAAATCAGATTGGAACATTCTTGCCATTTCACACCGCCTAGCCTATATTATTTGGGAGGCTTAGGAAAGGCAATCTAGTCTTGCTGCAGGCTCTGTGGAGAGTAGAAACGCTGTGATGCGAGCTCAGCCCCGAACCAATTCAATGACTGAATTCCCCCATGTCTCTGTATGTGAATGTTATGAGAATACTTGCCCTTATACTTAACAAGGTTAGGCATTTTTATTATTCCTTCTTAAATAGTCTGTGTTTTAGCTGGAACTGGAGAGATCTCAGGGGTGCCCACCTCCCCTGCTCAGGTGTCTCTCCTCTGAGGGCTTTGGCTCTCCCCCACTGCTGGTTCTCTCTGTCCCGCTGCACAGAGAGGTATGTGCGGTTTTGTAACAAGATCGAGACACTCAGGCCAACCCAAACAATGGGGAAAACCCTAATCCAAATTTACTGTCTGAAGAGATAATTCAAATTCTCATTTCTTTCAAGCGTTATTTGGTGTTTTTTCCTATCAGAGTAGACTACTGTGTCAAAGAACTATGCCATGGGATTTTCAGTGGGCAGGAGTAGGTATGCTATTCTTTGATCATATCAGAGGAAAGTGAGTATGTCTGCTGAGAAATGTGAGAAGTTTTTTAATTAAATTAAATTGATTTAGCCCCTTTTTACAAGACAGTGAGAAAAATGACAAGAAAACACCAGTCTTTATTAAACCTGAAGTTTGCAAATGTATAGCAAATGGAAGACAGCTGAATATATACGTCGAGAGAAAATAGGTCTTGATAGTGCATGGCACTTGTGTTCAGTTCAAGATTATTTAATTTACAATCCTTTTCATGAAATCTAACCCCATTTTCTGTTCTAGTCATGGTTGGCATTTTTCAGCAATAGCCATTCAATTTATTTACAGTCAGTCATTACCTCTGTGTATAGTATTTTTCATTTCATGTGTTTATGGCGGAGTCCGCCATTCCACCGCTGTATTCAAATTGACTTCTCACACAAAGGGAAAAGGTTTCATGCATGTAATTCAACATCATTTTCTGTTTTTTATTGATAACTGTTTACTGTTCGCTGTCTTTGCGCAACATAAAATAGGTTGGGGCTGCACATTTTATTGACCCACTTCTTCGTTAAAACAATGTGGGTTTGTTTGTCTGCACTTTAAACAGATACATCAGTTGCTCTTCTGTTGTGTTTCCGACAATTAAACCACACTTGCTGTTACTATGGTAACCATGAGTGTCACAGAATCAACCAGGACTGAAATCTTTAATATTAAAACTTTAAGAGAAAGATAAAATAACTTAATTTATTTATTGTAGATTTAGTATCTTTGTTTTTTTTTACTGATCCGAAGATATCACCTTAGTCTCTGAGAAACTTTAATGGATATTAGAGACTGAACAAACACTCAAGTATGTCATGAGATTATTATGGAAAATAATCGTCAGTTGCAGCTCTAATCGAATATACAGTTCAGGCACAATACAATGGATGGAGCAGTCATCATAAAACTCAAACACATATTGCCTGCCTTGTTTTAATTGACCCTTACAGTCTTAATGCAGACAAGCTGTTTCCATGTTACGTCTGTGTGAATAAATTCTCTAAAAAACACTCCGACTTTCCTTATAGATCGGCCTCCATTCTTTAATTCAAAACACCTCAACACAAACACCGCACACACACACACACACACACACACACACACACACACAGGCATGCACACAAACAACCTCCTCCTTCCCCTTTATGGGTCCGTGCTTTTGAACTCCAAAGGCCCACAGATTCGTCACAGCTGAGGTTGTTTTCTCCCTCCTTCCTCCCCCCTCCACAGTGCAGCTGAAGTAACTGCAGTCCACTTGTTGCCACGATCCCTGTCTGCACCTGTCAATCAAGCTCCCCCACCCTCCTAAAAGCACTGCCCACTCCCACCACCCTCTACATCATTCTGACGCCCCTTCCCTCAACCTCCACCGTGGGCCCTCACACCAACTCACTGAGTGACTGAAGAAATGGCAGGTGCAGGGGCAGCTTTTTACGAGCTTTCTTTAAGTCAGTTTTGCAGGCAGGGCGGTAAAATGAAACACGCATGGGGATATGTTGCTATGGTGATGTTGTATTGTTCACAAATAATTGAATACATATATTGAATACAGTTGTGTTGTAAATATTATTTTATCTTATTTTTATTTCATCTCGTTTTCCAGATTGCCCATGTCCTCTCCTTGAGTGTCCTTGTACCGTCACGGAGAAAGGAAAAGAGTTTTAAAAAATTTAACTTTGGATGGGAAGGCCTTCTACCGTCTACCATTTGCCTGATTCCATGTGAATGCAGCATAAGAAAATGTTGTTCTTAGAAGGTTGTTAATCAAAAACAAGGCAAAGAAAATGAAATACTTGATTGTTATGTGATCAATTCCTCTCCGTGCAAACGCCCAGATCCTCCCCTTGACTCTGTCCTGCTATAATGCTGTTGTTTTTTTCCCCAATGGCTACTGTGCATTAGTGCCAGTCTGTGGGCATGTCGTAAAAATGCCATTGAATGCCACTGAAAAATCTTAGGTTTCCCCAGTTTTTTTCTTTTTTTTCCCGCCGCATTGTGGCATAAAAACACAAACCATAAAAATGTCCTTTTACCTCCGGTTGTTTGTAAGAGAAAATGCATGTGAGGAGCCTGGCGGCACTCATGATAAACAAACAACAGTGTCTGAATGGTCACGGAGATGCAGAGAAAAGCAGCCAAAAACACTCGTTTGTTTGAACTTCACTCCTGTATAAGTATAACCAAGATATTCTAAGTAGCTCCTATAAACTTGGCAGTGAGTTTAATGTGTTCAAGGTTTAAAGTTTACACTGTGAATGCTGGAAATAAGTATTTTTTTTATTACTTTCATGTGTTATTCCCAGCTTAGATATGCATGCTTTCCAACATGTATATTTGTTTTACTTAAGGTAAATCAAAACAGTTTGATATGTATTTATAGCTCACATGTACAGTTAGTACAGAAAGTTTGCTTGATGCACAAAAATATGCAAACCAGCAGGACACTTCATTACGATCTCTTATGTCCCCTGAGTTGTTTTTCAGGTTTAATTGGATAGGTGATCGTCAGCGAAGTAAACATAGGTTGAAACAGCAGCGGAACGCTTTCTGCCTGGCTTCATTTTATGTTTAGTGGCACATGGCAAGTGTATAACTGCATATAGGCATGGGGAGCTCTTTGTGCGTGCTTGCATGTGCAATTTCATATGCTTGGCATCCTTCATGTGTTTGCGGAAAATGGAAACAGACGGTGTGTGAGTTTGCATTTTAGCTATGTGGTGAAACTGGTGGTATTAAAATTAAAACCAGTAGCTTGATTATTCAAGGTTTTCCAGGTTTTCCATTGTTGCAAAAACAAGTCAAGAGAATCGAACAATAAGAGTGAAAATGAGATCACGATTAGACATGAACTTCTCTAATAAATCTATCCATAAAGAATCTAACACACAAAAATGCATATAGGAATTGTATACAGTATATACTCATATAGACACAAATACATCTCCATACACTTTACCTTGAGATCATTAGACAGCTGTTTCCCCTGTTAGGTAATAGCAGGCATTTTCACCTAGCAGGATACACACACAAATGATCTTTGCAGCTAAAAGTCTGAATTATATTTCCCTGATATGTTTAGATTTTGTACATCAATCTCTTTGAGTTGTGTGGTTGTTAGTGGTGAAGATGTGTTTATCAGGTTTTTGTGATCCACCTGGAGCTGGGTATTTTGTGGGTTCTGTTGTTTTCATATGAATCTTGTCTTGATAAAAAAAAAAGCTCTCTTTCTCTCTCTATCTCTTTCAGGAAACAAAAATAAACATTTCATATTTTATGAATCTGTTCCCCATGGTTACCTTTGGTGATCCGCTGAGTCGACACCACTGCAAAAACATCTTTTGCCCTAAAGACTTCACAATTGGCTGTGATCATTAATGAACCTCTTTCATTCCTAATGACAAATAGTCACTCCAGGGGGCCAATCAGTGTTACCGAATGTGTAAACATTCACCATACTCTAAAATCTAATATTCAGCACATTATCTGATTAGGGGTAGACTTTCAGGGAAATTTCCATGGAATTAAAGAAGATCGAGGAGGAGCCCGCAAGCAAAAATGTTGCACAGAAGTTTCAGCTTAGAAGTGAGGTTTTGCTGACTGTGCAGTGGCAGTGAATTGCTGTACCTTCTTCTACTTTGGAGGAACAATTCTTGTCCACTCGTTATTGGTTTGCCACACATTGTTGTGATTTTCAAGCTTCAGTTGAAAGTGTTCATTTGTTTTATTTAGTTGCTAGAAGGAAATTCATTTGTTTGTGCAAAGACAGCTGTTATTTCTAAGTACAGAATTCATACACTTGAAATGGAACAATTAAGGACTTTATGGTGCATACAAGATGACAGAACATCATGCATATATCATTACATACAACGTAAAGGCTCAGTTCATTCCCAAATTACAAAATGTAGTATATCATGGAATTACGTTTGGTTTTATTTTCCTGGGGTTTAAACAGTACCTAAGATTTTTGCTGCCAGCAATACAATGGAGACAAATTAAATTTTGTTTAGCTTTAGTTAGTAGCAGTATTGACATAGACAAAGAGGAACTGGTGAGGAAGAAACACTCTGTGCCATGGTTTGTTAGTAACCTCCCACATATCACTAATATCCGCTTCATGTTGTGCTCTGACCCTGGCTGCCAAGTATAGATAGAGATGGAAGGGAAAGAGGCAAGAGGCCCAAGGCTAGCAGCTGAGGGGTGTGTGGGGTTGGCATGGCGCTGACATGCCTCACAGGGATGCCCACCTGGCTGGCCTCGGCTCTGGCACTGTACTGCTGGGTAAAGGGGAGATAAGCCCTGAGAGGCAGGCTCTGTGCTTTCCAGAGCCCTCAGGGCCTGACAGTTCCAGAGTTCCCTGGGAAGGAGGCACAGGTTCTTATCAGCCTGATAAGCCCATGCAGGAACCGGCGGCTCTGGGACCCGATTGAACAGGAAGACAGAAGGTCAGACGGACTGGAGGAGTCAGGGTCTGATCTGGTGTGTCATACAGTACATTATGAAAGGAGGTTTAATAGGTAGAAACATCAGAGGAGGATGGACATTTTATGTTCATAACAATTTATCTTTAACCCAGAAAGACATTTTAGGTTATAGAATTCCCAAGAACAGTAAGAAGTATTTTGGGTTGATCACAGAGGTCCTATTAAGAAGCGACTTATATCTCTGTGCATTTCAACTGGTTGCCTGCAAAAGAGTGGAAACTGGTAGAAAAAGGAACCTCCTAGTTTGAAACAAACTAGGAAAAATTTACATTTTACCAGAGGAATAAGGGCAACTGAGAAATGGATCATCTTCAGTGTAAACAACAAGGACAGTGTCATATCTGAATCTGCATAAATCCAAGGACAATATGGACAAAAAGTCAGTAGACGAAAAAATGTTGAACCTTTCCCCTTTACACAGACACAGAAATCATTCAAAATAAAAGTGACAAAAATAGCTTTTTCAGGCCTTGGAAACATATTTTCTGGTTTGTGATATATTAAGTCATTATGGTTATTTACAGTTTATTTCCTTTGTAGTGTAATTTGTGTGTGACAGAGGCTCCAAACTCACCCCACATCTCTGCGCCTGCCCTAAGTCATAAAGATCATTTCAATAGAACCTAAAACCAAATATAACATTGTGGATACCTAATAGATCTACTGTAGCTATATTCCAAATTCCCCTTGCCAATTTGGATTTGCTTCTCATGAACTGCAAAAGAATGGTGAAGATTCTTAGAGAGAATGAATGGAGATCCCAACATTGGCTGGCGTGTCATTCAGAGCAAGAATAAATGTGTCTATTATGATTTTTGGGGTTCCTGCGGCTGGAAACGACCAAACCCACAGATATTTTGAGGATTTTTCTTCAAGTGATTGATACTGATTATGTCTATAGTTGTTGTGGATACTTTCGGACTAGGTATTTCCTCCATGCACATGCACACTCTTAAAAGCGGTGCAATTGATAAGGTATGAGATGTTTTTTACATCATGAAAAGGATGTGGTAAGTAGAGCAGACATGAACTCAGAGCCAGGCCTATAGCACATGCCCGTACGCCCATATACACATGTTTGGCTGCGATAAATCATCATATTAGAAGTTGTCATTGCGTTAACATCACTTTCACAAAGCATTTATCCACTTTTTCTTTGACATATGGAATTAGAGCCAGATACTTTTATCTCAGTGCCAGACAAGAGGAAATGAAGAGAAAGATGATAATGGTGAAGAAAAAGAGGAGTGAGACTTAGATGTTTGCAAAGAAAGGTAAAGGTATACCTATATTGTACCTCCAAAACAGGATATGGCTGCACTTGGAAGTCTGTTCTATTACTGGTACTCTGTTTGAGCTGGGATGTCAACAGCTACTGCAGTGGCACATCGCTATGACGACAGAGGCTAAGTGCTTTCCACTGTTTCCACCTGCCACAGAATCGCTGGGTGAATTGCGTTGGATTGTAGTCACATAGAGTGTCCCTTTTTAATTTGCCATCCAAAGTTTTCCCTCCAGTCAATCCAAGATGTCTCTGATTGGAGTTCAATCTGTTTACATAAAAAATGTCTGGAAAAGTCTTTACTGTAGCTTGTATCGCATAGACAGAAACAAAAGATTACTTTAAATGAAGAGTACAATAATTTATAAAGATAAAATAGTTAGTGGTGACAGCCCTTTTGCCTATGATAGAGGCTTGCCCATACCACACACTACTTCCTTTAACATTTATTAAAGTTTAGTTTAGTTCTGATTTTAAATGAAAGGTTTAATAGGGTGCATTTTAGTTATGACTCTTCATTACTATTTTTTTGTTTCTATATTAGTTCTGTGTTTTTGTGTTATTATAATTATAAGTATAGTAGTTACAGTAGTAGTAGTAGTTAAATAAGAAGAAGTAGTAGACGTAAGGATAGGAGGGGACCCACCAATATGATGGATTTTTAATGAGACACGTCCTGCAAATTTCTTAATTAGAGAACAGCCCCTTTAGCAACGATTCCAGTTAGGAATTCTACTGTGTCTTTCCCTTTTTTCCTCTAAAGCCAAAGCTGATAATCATTTCCCTCGGCCATTTCAACTCTTGTTTTTCACCTTATATATTCAACTCCCTGCACACCCCTTCCAAAGTACTGAGGTCCTATATATGAATAATCATAGGTAAATAAGACCTGGAAGAAAAATCTTACTATGTGAAAGGAATTCCTAAGGTGATGCCGTGGAGCAGTTGACCTACTCTGGACCCCTTGAGTATATTTTTTCACATTCAGCACATGTTCTAAAGTCTTTTATCATCACAGCGCTCATCATGAACAGATTGCTGCTACATAGAATAAATTCAACATGTGCACCTTTTGTGAAACTGGAGGCCTGTTTTCCAACAGAATCAATCAATTAAAAACCTCTTGATAGGAAATGTCAGAATTTATATTGGTTTCCTCTTTGGTGATCCAGCACAGATATTTCTCCAAATGCTGTCACATGAAGTTTGTGCTGAGAAAAGCAGCGTAGGAGCGTATGACTTCAAAACCAGACCTCCTCCTCTAATCTTACGATCAGTGTTGAGAGAAATAATCTCCTCTCCAGCCTTTATTCTCTCCCTCATGTGAAACTTCACCCAAGCTACGGGGGTATCTGTAAATCTTCTTCTTGTTTGGGTTTGTCTGCGGGAGGCTCGCTGGCTCTGTAAGTTTGAATCACCTTGTGAGAAACACATCCTGAGAGCTTTGAGGGCTCTTAATATGACAGGTAGGGGATTCGGCTCCCTTCTCCATTTACTGTGTGAAAAAGCGAGAACCACAGCAGGTATTTCATCAAAGGATTTTCTTACACAGTCTATCATTAAAAAGCTTTTACAATAATTTCAGAAGACATATTTTCATAATGATTTATCCAAAGAAGGATTTTCAATACTCAGGTTTTCCATTTTATAGCTACTGGGGTTGAGTGTGTTTCAGATCAGTGTACTTATAAAAGGAACACTGCTGATTTTCATCTTTATAACTTATATTAATCACAGGGGAGGCATGTTTTATGTCCACAGAATTGACAGTGTTCTCTGTGTCAACCGCCGGTAAATTTTCTGCACTTCCGCCATCGACATATGTCATCTTTACTGTCAATGGATGACGGAGCAGCTACAAGGAGAATTTGTCTGGTTTTCTTCTGCAGTGCAGTCAACAATCTGATTTTTGGTCTGACAAAATGACATCCCAGTCTATATCCATAGTTAACTTAATCTATTACTTTAAATTGTACAGTCATGAGTCACATGTGACAGCCACAGTCCTGAGCAAGTAACAAAGCAGAGGCTCAAGTTTAAGTCAGTGAGAATAATAAAGACTGAGCCATCAGACAGAAGCACTGCTGAGCGAGACGATGAAGACTGAGCCACAGGGAGCTAGCTGAGTCTAGTCTAGTCTGAGTCTAGACCACCTCACATTGTACACTCTAGACCGGATGGCAGTACAAACAAAATGCTGGTTTGTGTAACATGGGGTTAAAAAAATGTAAAACAGGTCGTCTATTAATTGATCTATCTTGTCTTGCCTAGTCGATTTGAAAGAAAATTAATTAGCAACCATTTTATTAATCAATGAATTGTTGAAGTATTTTTTTAAATACTTTTTTGTGCAAAATTGCCAAAAATTCAATGGCTCAAGCTTTGTTAGTCAGTAATTATAGTAAATAAATGCAGCAAAAAAAATAGTTAAACAACCAATGGCAACAGAAAAGAAGCTGAGTAAGTTACTGCTGAGTAAAACTGAGAAAATATATCTGGTGCCCTTGAGCGAGGCCCTTAACCCCTCCAGTGGAGCTGCTCAGTGACCAGCAGATCAGGCTGGGTTGAACTGGGCAGCTTCTGTGTGTGAATGTGTGTAACTACACCAGTAGGTCACTTAGTTCTTCTGACCTACTGATTGTCTTTTATACTCGACTGAAAAAAAAGGTGGATTCTCTTTTTTGTCATGCCTTTAAAAAGCAGCTGGAAACTCATGTACTCAAAATGTCTGTTGTGGTCTATGTTTGTTTGTTTTATTTTACTGTTTTATGGTCATATATTTAACAATTTTACTCTTTGATGCACTTTGTGACCTTGCTCTGTGAAAGGTGCTACACTAAATAGACCAAATACACCCCTGGGGAAACTAGATATCCACCTTCCTTATAGAATTCAAAAGTATTTTTGTTCACTTTATCCTTTGAGGTTTTCTCAGCTAGAAATCAATCTAACTTCCATTAACGTTGAGTCATGAACCTACTTCTCAGACCTATAGAATACCTTTTTCCTTTGCTTTCATATTTTATCAAAGGATTTTCACTTGTTGCAAAAGCTATTGTGTCATTAAAACGTATTCATCAATTTTAGATTTCTGGATTATACCCAGATTATACGAGATAACTACTTCACACAAACTCTCTGTAGATATAGTTTTACATGCATGGATTGGCAGATGCTCATAGGATAGGGTATCAGCCTCCTCAAATCTCCTGCCACTGAGAGCCAACTGAGGAGCTACTGTCTGTTCCAGTGTCTGGCTTAGTCATCAGAGGACGAGTATGAAAGCCTGATTGTAACTGAAGAATGCAGCTAAGCGGAGCTGCGTGGCGTGCAGTAGAATGATGAATGAAGTGACATTCTGGGGAGCGGATGAGCAGACAGACGGTGGATGTCTGGAGTTGGGGCACTTGTGTACCCACTGGACCCCTAAAAATCTATCCTCTTTCTAACCTGCACTGCATACTTCTGCTCATCACTGATGCTGATCATTTCAGCTACATAATGTGGGACCAGTGGTTGCCAGATAGTCAGGCATAAGTAAGTATTTGAGTTATGTAACTTGAACTGTTGTAGTCCAAAACCCAGGTGCAGAATGTGTCCAAGTACTCACTACCCTTATGATATGAGCTTTCTGTTGTGTTCTCATGTACATATGCTTCTAATTGTGTTCGTGTGTTTGCTGATGTGTGTGTTTGTGTGATCCGACACAGGAGGCTTGAGCGTGATGCGTCTCATCTGGTCTCAGAGATCATTAGGCTCCTGTTCAGTGGGTCCAGGGGGAAAAGGAGGCCATTACGGTTCACAGGGATCATCACTCTCCCTAACTACTGTTCCAACTAACACATCATCATCTTTCTGGCTGTAGACACTGTTGTTCAGACACACTGAGTCACTACATTACAGTGGATTTTAGGTGTTTAGTTGACTTCTACTCTAGAGGGATTTAAATGAGTGGAAATTCCTAAATAGTATGTATTTCAAGCAATGACAGAGAGGTAGTCCATGCGTTGATTTTTAAAATGTAGCATTTTAAGTAACTAACTAACAATTAATTCCATTATAAATTAATCTATAAATGATTTTCTGCAGTAATCAATTAATTGTTTAACTTATTGCCATTATCTCAATATCCACTGTAAAAAAGCATGAAAATCCATAAATCTGCTTGCAAATCATAGAACAAAGATGCTCCTTACAACTCCAGAACTTACCTGACAATGCTTATGTTTTTGCTTTCTTCTAATAGCTAATTCAGCATGCTTTTAATGAAATCCATTTGCCAAAATGTAAACAAATATAGGCTAAAACAGTGGTCGTAGCTCACAGCATTACTGACAGAATCCATGGTAATATTATACTTCCTATTTATATTCTCCAAAGCATAATGAGATTTGTGGCAAAATTTAGATCAGGGTTTCTAAAGGTTATTCTCAAAACTGAAAAAAGGTGATATTTTCAATAGCTTGTTTTGTTCAACCAAACCAAAAAGAATTAAATTTACACTAATAATTTAAACTTTTGATGTAAACCATTAATCGTCCACTTTTTTGATTGACTGCCTTAGCACCAGTCAAAATTATAAAGATTAATATTTATATATCTGGATTATATCTGGATATATTGTGATTATATTACTATAACAATAAAAAAAAATATATATATATATTGTTGAAAACTATGCTGGGAGTTAATAGTTAATAGCATTTTTAGGAAGGAAGATGCAGTCATTCAGATGGCTGGTAACTGTCACAGAACACACACACACACACACACACACACACACACACACACACACACACACACACACACATATACTGTATACACGGACCCATGGTTCTCAGGCAACATGCACAGACTCCATCCAGTCAAATGACAGTTCAAAGGAGAGGTGAATAGGAGTTAATAGAGATGAATTGCGTGGCGTCCACTCCTGTGGCTGCTCGTCATCACTGACGCTTCCCAGATTCCGTACCACATCTCCATGTCTTCATCACACTGAAGCATGGACAGTTCTCTCCGCTGTGGCTCCATATACGTACGTGAACTCCCATCCCTCCCTCCCTCCTTCCCGTGGCTGGTTTGCATTATTTTCTCCTTAGAGCAAAATGGGATCTTTCAGTCTGCGCTACAGTCGACTGGCCTGTATCAAAGGCACTGCATGCTCTAAAACCCAATAGCAGTTTGATCATTCTTCTTCCATTTCCATCGTTAAAGGGGGTATTTCTGCTGGGTGGCCTGGATGTAATGCTATTGGATCATCTCCTGAGTTACAGTGCAGGTTTTAATGATGCCAGTAATATATAGCTTACAGTTTTAAAAATAGTGTCCAAGGAGCCCTTTCTCCTCCTGAAACACACACACTTACCCACCTATGAAAACACACCACACACACACACACACACACACACACACACACACATACAATACATTAAAAGTCTGACGCATAAGCTAAGTAACACTGACCATGGATGGACAAAGAAAAAAAAGAGAATTTAATGCACCTTGCCCTTAACATGAGCCGTTATGTTTTAGGGTTTCTTTTTGATCTGTCCCATTGGAGACCTTTTACTAATCTGCTATATAGTTATGAGTTTGAGCTGAGGCAAATGGTATTTGCAGACAATTCATGGATTTTGGTTTAATCTGTTTGGAGTATGGGGTTTGCCATAAATGGCAGTGCCAGAATGTGGTAGTTTTTTGCCCTGGAAAATCAATCTATTTGACTGTTTTTTGATTAAAAACTTAATCTGATATTATCTAAAATATCTTTTGTTGATGAGAGAAACCTACATATATTTTCACATACCTTTCTGACCAATGTTCTATATGGTAACAGTAGACAGACTCTTTTGTCATCCTATACAGGTTGAAAGGTGTCAGAGGCTCCCTGTGGTATTAACCTATGATCTTGTGCATGTGTGTCTTTCTTTTTAAAGTGTGATAAAGATTTTATTTTCCTGTTTCAGAAGGGGGGAAAAGGAGTTTTTTTTTTTCACCTCTGCTCTCAAATTCCTCTCCAAAAATGCTTCTGGATTTTATTTCCCTGTCTGATTTTAATGGCTGGAGAATATAAAGGATGGATATGGGCTTTCGGGTGGATTCCAAATGGGGAATTTGAACTTCTCTGTTTCTGTTTCCTGTGGCCTACTGTGCCAATAAGTATGAACAAACCTCTCTCTCTCTCTCTCTCTCTCTTTTTTTTTTTTTTTTAAAGAGATTTTACCCTCCACAGTTGTGAATGTGTTTTCATTTTCAAGAGGTTTAACAGACTGAAACTCTTTCCACACAAATGCTCATAGAAGGCTCCCAAGTTTCTTACAGGTCCATGTACACTCGCATTTTTCATTATCATTGTTAGGGTCGACTGAGTCTGAGTGGAATCATTTGAAATTATAAAGTAATATTTGACAGCTGGCTGCTATCAAATGTTTGGATATGGTAAAATGAATACTGTAAGAATACATTTAGATTCCTTTAATGCCAAAGGGTGTCCATCTGTGAGTGTGTATCATGCATGTTCCTCACAGGCTGTCATGGATTCCTTGAATGAAAAATGACTATGGAGGTAAATGAGCTGTGAGGTATCAGCTTTGAAACATATCTGAATTGATGTGGTGTGACTCCTAAACCAATGTGGGCTTTTTTTTGGATTCTCTCCCACCTTTTGTCTCTGGAGTCTTTAACTGGTTCTGTTCCATTTCAGTGGACCACTCTTAATACAAAGACCCGTCATACACACACACACACACACACACACACACACACACACACACACACACACACACACACACGCATACAAGGTGACCTAGACATAGCACCTCACCTTAAAAGAGGTCATCCAATCAGTGGACATTAAGATATTACTGCAGATTGTTAAAAAATATGTCTGGAGTGATGAGTGGACAGCTGAGAGGTTGCTGTATACCACAAGTATTTATGTATCTCACAAACTAGGCCAGATGAATAAAAGATGGAGCTGAAGATTTGTGGCTTTCTCTTCTGTCGGAGCATAAAAGTTTTATTGACAATTTAACATTAAATAATGCGTTGGATCAGGGTGAAGTATAAAAAAAAACCCTACTTCATCAGGTTTGGCACATAAAAGGTTTGGCCGCTGCTGACGTCAGACTGAACAACACTCTGTTTGAAATTGAAATAGCGTGGTGTGTCAGCCTGAGCGTCGACTTCTCTGGTGATACACAGACAAGCTCATTTTCTTTGCCCAAACAGCTTCAACGTATGGAGAAGTCATCTCTGAGCTTTCAAAATGAGCGTCACCGTTGGGCCATGTAAAGTGTAGCCAAGAAAGCTAGATGTTGTCTTACTTGCGTCATGACTGATTATGTCTCATTGAAGGGGTGGACTTTGTAGTATTGTTTGAATTTTGTTGGAGTTTCCCCATGAGAATGGAATCTGAACCTGTCACAGCAAATACGACGGCAGAGAAGATACTATAGTGCAACATTTTAGTGTATCTGTGCATGCATGCATGTTTTTGTGGTGGATTTATCTGTGTCGGCACACATTTGTGAGCCTGTCTATTCTGTAATGTACGTGTCTGTGGAGTTCTTCTTGCTAGAAACCATCATTAAGTCTCTCCCTTTGTTTCACAGAGGCCTGTCTAACAGGGGTGCTATGATTAATGACCACTCAGGGTCTAATGAAAGCATGTAAAAGCAAAGGAAGTATTTCAACATCGCACAAGGCAGGAGCCAGGACAGGGTGGTTGCGTTGAAGTTCAAAAAAATTAAATGACACCCCCCCACCTAGGCCCATATTTCACCAATGTTTGACCTGCAGTTACTCATTAGCCCTTTTGAAATCGCTTTTGTGAGGCTGTTTGTTGTCCTTGGAGTCTATTATGCCACCATCATCATCTCCAAAGCAAGACAAACTTGCGTTGCTATGTTCAGCAAACAGCAATCCCAACAGGAACAGAGAACTGGTATTACGTTTGTTGGACAAGGTATATTTGTCATACTTTTCTTTTGTATTAGTTTGGCTGTTTGCCCTGTAATAGAATTTAATTATGAGTAAACGTGTCACCAGAGTTTCTTTGGTGGTGAGTTTTCTTCTGCATTGCTTTGAAATGTGATCAATAAACCCATTTATTGCCTAATAGGAAGGAAGGAAGGAAGGAAATACTTTTTATATACGACTGTTTGTGCCTTTCTGTACTTTGGTGCAAGAGCAAGTGTGTGTGTGTTTGTGTGAGATTGTCACATGTGAAAACAATTAGCCTTTCTGACCATTTTAAAGTCATTTATCACGCAAAAATGTCAAACATTTGCTTATTCCAGCTTCTCAAATGTGACATTTTGCTGCTTTTGTCAGTGTCTATCATGAAATATCTTTACTTGTATTGTTTGTTGGACAAAAAAAATTGTTAGGGGCTGTTTTTAAATACATTTTTGACATTTTATAGACTGAAAGATTGACTGCAAATACAATAGACAGATGAATTGATGATGAAATAATCATTAGAAGTGTGTGCAAGTTTGCATGTGAGTGCACATCCGGATGGTGTATCAGTATTTTCAGAGACATGTGGCCACCGCAGTGCGAGTCTGGCTCGTCCTGGTTACATGTGGCAGGCCATTAGTGGGGGCACTCTGACTGAATAAACAGCCATCAGAAGCATGCTGCGGACTGGGTCGTCTGCAGCTGCACATATCCCCATACCAAGCCAAGAATGTCCAATATAGCTAGTAGGCACCATGAAAAACAGCTACAGTCTGCCTGGCCCTGGCTTTGGCCTGGTGTGGAACAGCATGGCCATTCGTGGTGAAGGGCTCTGATGTCACACCCCTGCTGAATGATAGATGGAAGACCAGTCAACATGGAAACCTGGTTTGAAAAGCAAGGACATGGAAAGCTAGTTTAGACTGTGGCACCACCCTATGATGAAAATCTTTTTGTTGTAAATCTTTAAAATGCAGCACCACAAGGTGACTTTGTTGATGTGTATTCTAACATCAGAGCTGCCTCAAAGCTGCTGGATACGTTTGGCGTAATTTGTCAAAGATCAAGGAAGGCAGAGGTAAAGACAGGTGGGGTCTGTGCGGTTTGTAGTGCAGCTGAGTTATTATAGTGCAGAGACAACCAGACACATGCATATTTTAGATGAGGCCAGTATCAAAGATGAGGAGGGAGGCTGGTAATCGGGACAGATTGTGTGCTTTGGCTGAGGTACAGGGTGCTGCTGGGTAGGGAGAGGGGGAGCATATGGGCTGAATTCTGAGGGGTCTTGGCCCACCTTAATATGGTGGGCACGCAAAGACGGCCCCCTGAAGACATGCAGGCAATGCCAGGAATCTTAAGCCACGTAGTCGTGCCAACAGCCTGCTATTGAAATCCTCCCTGCTGCCTTGGCTACAACATAGCATCTTATCCCCTCACATCCACTTTCCTCCAACCGTCTTTCTACCCCTTCATTTCATCTCTGTGCGCTTCTTCAAAGTGGACCCCTCTGGTGATTAATCCATTTGAATAAGTATCTCTTTCCAGAGGACAAGATGAGCTAAGTGGCCACAGGGGCACAAGATGTGAGTGGAAAACCGAACCAACTGGCTGTCATTGGTTGAAATCATATATGGCACAGCCTAAAGTAGAAATGCTGGCCATGCCTCTTGTATCCAAATGCAGAAATACACCCATACAGTTGAAAGAAAAGACTCAAGGGAACCATTTTAATATCTTTAATTTGATACTGTGGTTTGTTCTTGTTGACATCAGTGACCAGACACTGCAGAGTTTCATCTCTTTTTTTTTTCTCCACGGGACACTTTGTTTCTGTCATGATGGTGTAGGGCCAATGTGTGTTGATCAGACAGACCTTCATTATGTGCATGTGCGTGTTTGCTGGCTTTATTTATATGTGTATATTGTAATAAATGTGTGGAATGATATGCTCACTCAGCAGAACTGGAGTTGAGTTGGTCTGTCCAACCAATGACTCATCTAATACCCATATGGCAATAGCCACAGCAAACACGTTTCGTCATGCGTGCGGGAGATTATAGAAAACAGCGTATAAGAGCATAGGGCACAACATTGATGTTCTTTTTATGCAGTGAGGTCTTTAACCTCAAACACAAGACGTAGCCCGTCATCACATTTGCCATCCCTGCATGAATTAAAATTTCATGGAAATGGCTTTAAGACAGACTGAAAGTCCATGCCATGGGGGTAGGGAATTAAAATCAAAATGAACTTGACTTGCGACTTCAAAATGATATTAATGGTTTTTCGGGTCAAAACAGCTGGACCCCTTTTATATGATAAAAGTGGATGACGGAATCCTTGAGGGCCTGAGGGCCGTACTGCAAGGGGAAAAATTTGGGGGGGTTTCCAGTTTACCCACAGTCAGCACAGGCGGCATTAACAATTGCTTTTCAAATACTGGATTTTAAAAAATTGGCTCATGTAAGAATGTATGTACAGATTTGTTCTTATGAGTGATTTGAGAAATCTTCACAGTCACAGAAGTTTGGAATTGTCTCTAAGGTACATTCACAAGTGGTCCAGGCTTGTCATATGAGTCATGTATGGTTTGCCTTCACCTGGGGGAAAAACACTCAATTAAGACTTATAATTCCTTACCTCCGCACAACCCTGTGGGAAGGAACCACATGCCGGATTTTGTGTGAATGCAGCGTACGCTTCATCCTGCCCTGTGTGTGAGTCTGTAGCTCAGCCCCACCCTCGGTCAAACAGATACACAGACCGAGACAAAGACAGAGAGCAGAAGTTAGAGACGGAGACAGCAATGTAATCTAGTCACTACGTTTTTAGTCACAACCTAGGGATGTCCTGAAGAAAATACATGCAGAGGTTAGATACAGACACCGCCACACACTTCTAGTGGGTCATAAATGATAGAGGGGTAATTTTAGTAAGATTCTTTACATTGTTTTTTAGGGAAATCATCATGCATTTAAATATCATCCATCTTCTGCATAATATCATTGTTATTATTATTATTGCTGAGTTTAAAAAAATATATATTTTATTCAATTTTGGCATATAGCAAGTTATGGAATTCAGTTGTTAGGAAAGGTACTCTGATTGCTGCCTCAGCGACTTGATGCAAGTCACTGTCCAGGGGAACATCCCCTGTTATATCATCTAACAATGTAACTTCACGCTTTGTCAGCTTTATGTCATTCTCTCTTTATTTTGTCACAGTCCAGTGCTGCTCTCATGAAACATAGCTGGCAGCTGTATTATATTTTCTAATTGCCTGCTGATACATGCCAGCTAAAGGTCTGTGGTGTGATTTTTTTGTAAATTAACTGCAACTACTACACTACTACACCTACAACCTTACATAGCAATTTAGGGGCGTTATTATCAAATTATCAAATCTCACGAATTTTCACCTCCTCACACATAGGTCAAGTAGCCTTGTCAAGTTGAAATGAGCCTTTTAGAAGTTTGTGCAGTCATGAGAGTTGGTGAATCTGACTTGAAACTTCGCATAAAGAAAGAAGAAAAGGGAAGAGAAGTTTAGGATAAGAACATTTTTGTATGCTTATCCTGAGGCCAGTGTCTCAGGTCATGTCTGGAAAAATTGATGGATTCGGCTGAAGGGATTTAACTTGACAATGCTTTTTATGCATAAAGTCCTTGAGTTTATTCATTGCAATGGAATAAAGTTGTAGAGTTTTTAATAAAAATCTTTTTACTAAAACATTCACAGGCAGAAAAACTTTATGCAAAACAGGGCCAGAAGAAAGTTTTAATAACTAATATTAGTGAGAAAAGAATGAAAGGACACTAAAGGAAAACCTGGACAGTTGTGTGTGTGCACACATGCCGTATGACTGTATGTGCATATAGCGGAATCTCTTGTCTGACAGTGTAAAAGTACCCAAGGATGACACGTGGCTGGTTATACAAATATGATACTGATAAAACAAAACAGACGCCTTAGAGGTCTGACACCATATTAGATATTTCCACTGTACACTTATGTAAGTCTTTTCATAGATTGTTTTAAAAGGAACACCCAAGAATTTTTCAGGCAGGCTTCATAGCCCAGAGGAGACGTGGGGTTTTGGCTGGTGTTTTTCTGTACTCAAATCACTTACTGTGCCCAAATAGTGGTGTCTGGGCAGAACTGAGCTGGTTCCCATTTAGAGACAGTGGCTGGCTCCGGCCTGTAATTCGCAGAAGGGGAAACAAATTGCTCTCTGGTCTCTGTCTCTCCTCTAGGCCAGTTTATTTCATGCTACTTTGGCTCTGCCATTCTTTTCCTTGCGTGTGTCATCCTTCCAACTATTTCAAACACTTTTGAGAGCCATTACCACACGCCTCTCAGGAGGGGTGAAGGGTGGGGCCGGCTGGTTGCTTGGCTCGCTGGTTGGTAGAAAACATGTGCCTCAAAACATACACACCACACCCTCTGCTCAAAGGACTGCAAGGACCTCGGTAATGGCAGCTCAGTCGTCACAGCACTCATCAGGAGATTTGTCTTTGACTGCTCGGTAGCTATTACTTTACCAGTGACATCATTATTAGCTATCTAGCTGGCCGCTTAGGAAAATGTGGATACACAAACAGCTCAAGGAAGTAAAAGAGAAATAAGAGACATCATTGGTCTCCGCCTATCTGTCTGTCTCTTTTGCCCTGTCAGCCGGCCTCAGATCTTCTCTGGTCCAGTGTAAGGAACCACAACAAGGACTGAAGCAGCAGCAGTGAGGAGCCATTGCCCTGGTGGCCTCTATTCCTGCAGTACATCATTCAGCAATTTTTTCTTTTAATCACATATCAAAGCCAGACAGGATTAGGCTTAAACTTCACCATTAAAATAAACTGAGTGCTTGAAAAACTATGGCAGGCTTCACAGTCTCTCAAGGTTGATCTAGAGGAAGTAGACCGATACAGGAACCGATCACAGAGACATTAATTTGACTTAACATTATCGATCCGAGTGGGATTGCAAGGTAATCTTTTAAACTCGTACAGTTAAGCAGTTTTCTATTGCTATACAGTTTTAGATTTTTGTATTTTATTATTTGTATATTCATTCATATTATGTGAAAATAAATTATTGTTATCATTTCATGATAAATAGTGTAATTTATTAATATTTTAAGGGAGAAACTAACATTGACTGGCAATAAGAAACAAGAAGTGAACTGAGGTGTTATTAAACCACCTGTCCACCCAGACAATTCTAATTTAAAAGATCTACAATGCATTACCTCTTAACAATAATGCAAGAAAAAGAATGCATCTCTGGCATCTGAAATGAAAAAAAAAAAAAAACAATAATACAAAACTTTAGGAACACAAGAGAATGGTATTCAATTTTTAGAAATTAAAACCATTTAGGATGAAAAATGTTATCTGTGAAGGTGGTGGCTCTGTCTTATTCATGTTCTCTTCATATTTAACAAAGGTTACAAAATACTTAATAATTGTCCCTTGCCCTTTTTTCATACCTTGTTTTTTTTTTTGTTTGTGCTGTTTTTTTTCAGTTTTGTGTTTAAACACACTGACAAACACACACACACACACACACACACACACACACACACACACACACACACACACACACACACACATTTGTACTTTGTGCTCACATTTTTAAGGACCTTCATTGACATAATGCTTTCCCCACCCCCTAACCATGATAACTGCATTCCACAAACATTACATTTATTCATTTGGCAGACGTACAAAGAGGTACAATCCGAGCCACAGGAGATCAAGGAGAAGCCTTTGTGAATAAGAGCCTCAACACTCGATTCCACGTTCCACCTGATATAAGAGATGCAAGGCTTTAGATGCATGAAGTATCATACAAGTGTGCCTTTGAGAGCTAGAGAAGGAGAGAATATAAGGTGAGTAAGTACTCTCAGAAGCGGTAGGCCTTCAAGTGATTTTTTGAAGAGAGGATTCTGCTAACTGAATCGAGTTCAGTAACTCGTTCCACCACCGAGGGACCATACTGAAGATGAATTTGGTTTTCCCTAACCTGAGCCTAAATGTAACTCTAACCTTAACCATAAAACCATCTCTCAACCCTTAAATAGGACCCAAATAAAATGTCCTCACGTTCTAAAAATGTCCTCACTCTCAGTGTCTCAAAGTCAAATTGGTCCTCACAAAGATAAAAGTACAAGAGCATGCACACACACAGCCCATATCATCATACCTGTCAGACCCATGGGCAGTAAACATATTGCAAAAAGCACTTATCCACACACTCCTGTTTCGTGTTCACACATGTGTTCTACATGTTCTGCATCTGGTTTGTGTTTATTTAGATGCCCCTGGCTGTCTAACCACTCCCCACCCCCTTTCCGTCTCTCTCTCTCTCTCTCTCTCTCTCTCTCTCTCTCTCTCTCTCTCTCTCCTTTCTCTCTTGTTTTCTTGAGTGTATAGGGAGTGATTTCTAGGACTTTCTGCATCCTGTTTGCCTGAGGGAGTTTGGAGCCTCTGGCTGATTAGAGGAAGCCCCATATCAGATTGCCCCCAACCCCCACTTTCTGTGCTGCTGCCCAGGTTTAATACCTCTTATACCTTAGCCTTCTCATCACAGACCTGCGCTGTAAATCTGACCCCTGTCCGCCAAGTCTTGCCGAGGAATGCCTGAGCTCTCAGTCTGACGGCAAAATGTTAGAGGTCAGATAGAAAAATCTAGGGAGCATATTAGATTTTTTGCTAAAAATGCAGAGCACTTTTTTGTAAAAAGAATTGGGTGCATTTTTCATTGTGGAATGATACATGTTGTGCACAAAAACAGAAAATGGCTACTTTTTTAGCCAACAGACATGTAAATACACACCTTTTCCAATTGAACATGCATACACGTGCACAGTCCAGCACAAATCCACTTAACACATTTACACTGATACACTCATCCACTCAAGCTTTGCATGACAGTTATGGTGAAAGCTCACGTGGCTCACCTCAGCGATCCGTTCCTTATAAGATTCAGCTTTACAGTATACTATAGCTGTATGATAGATTAGCTCTGAGCTCCAGACTTTAGTGTCTTTCCTGCCAACAAAAGCCTGAGCCAGTATTCAGTCATCAAATAGTGAGTAATACTGAGAGCTCATTGTGCAGAACAAAGGCGTCGCCCATGCTCTCTCTACTGATATATTTTCAACAGGAACCTTTTTTTCAGCCAATAGGGATATCGAGATATGATTTAATGTCTCTTTTCATGAGTTACTGAGGCCTGGATCCAAAAAAAATTGCTTTGCGAACCCACTTGAGACTTGCAGATCAGTTACATTTTCATCACAGAGCGATGGAGAATTCGAGGCTCAAAAAGTGGTGTAATATTTTGAGTTTCTCAGACATTGCAAGTCTCTGTAAGACTTTCCCTCTCTTTAGTAAAAAACGACTAATCTGTCTGCTGTAATATTCAGTTTGATGCCACTGAGTTCGTTGCCTTTTTAAACACAAAGATTATGTGTTTAGCAGTCTAACTTCAGAGAAGGGAGATGTTAAGTGGCTGTCCAATTTTCTGTGTCCCTGATTAAATCTACTAATGTGGTTTGGTCTCTGTATTTGAGAACTCACATGAACATGATGCAAGGAATCCACATGAAGGGACCAGCCCACATTGCATGTTGAAAAAACAACAAATAGGACACAACCTTCACATCAAGGAGCTTTCTTTCATTCGGAGGAAATAAAGCAATAAAAGGAAATTAAACTTTTTTTTAATTAGAGCATAAACAATTCAGCAGCTGGGAATGTTTGTGACACAAGAACACTATCTTCAAAAGGCCCCACAATTAAAATGTCTACTTCTCTTTTTCTCTGTTTCTCATTCTCATTTTTCTACCCTTCCCTCACCACAAAGAGTTAACACACAACCTAAAATAAAATGTCAAACAAATCTGACCTAGATTATGAGAAAACAATCTATCTAATTAATCTTTCCAAGAGCTTAAGGGTGGGAAATAAATAGGTCTACATGTTGCTGCAAATTCTGTTTTAGTCAATCTCCCACCTGCCATTACAACATCTGTCTATCAGCAGCTGCAGGGTAGCCTCCAGCTTCCCTCCTTCATGCAATTAAACAATTACCACAATTTAACCTTCTCTCATGTACAGAGGCTCTTATTTGTAGAATTTGAAGAGTTCTCTTCCATCCCTCTAACTCCTGCCCATTTCATTTTTCTCTTTAGGCAATCAACAGAGTCAAGATTTAGTTTTACTGTGGGTCTTGTCTCAGCCAAAGTGTGGCCAAAGCTAGAATTTAACTGTTTTACTCCATTTGCAGTTAAATAAATGGGGTACACTGAGCCAAAGTGGGTGTCAGCACAAAGCATGGGGGAGCATGCAGGCGTGGAGCATGTGATTGGAATATATGGCTCAGGCGGTGTGCCGGATGCTAGGAGTCTCATCAAGCCTGTGTAAATGTTTACCCTGCACACAGTTTCCATTTCAGCTAGCGGCCCAGCATCACCTTACCACTTAGCGGTTCGTAGGTTTCAGTTCTGTCAACGCTACCATCTCGCAGCTGGCGCGTACTGGCAGCAAAGGCCAGTTTGTTGCCAGAACTTCTTATGACATTGGCTTTGCGTAAGCACGTCTCCAGCCGCTATTTACCTTGTCTCACTACATTACCTCATTTATGAATTAATGGCTGGGTGTACACGTATCGCAGTGTCCTTGAATCATTAACAGAGAAAAGTAAATAGCAAATTACATGGATTCTGTTTTGTTTTCGGATATCTTTTGGTAAAGCTAGCGTCTGATGGGGGAGTTTATTTTGCAAGAGGGCTCCTGGAAAGGCAAGCGTCGTAGAATGCTGAGAGAAGCTTACATCAATATTTTACATTCAAAAACTGAATCACAACTACAACTCTACATAGAGTAATACCAGCTTGAATAGATGCTATCCAATATGTTTTTGAAAATCTCTCAAAATAATCCTTTTAGGTGGTACATAAGGCCACATATGTACATGTGCACTTAACCCAAGGCTTACCAATTAGGCTATGTGTATGGCAAGAAAAAAAATCAGAAGACAAATGGAAAATTCCTGCATGCTGAAACTTCCCACTTCCTGTTTAATTCATGATCTACTCTTACTGTTTGTGTCTCTGCTTCAAAGGCTTACTGAAAGACAGATTTGGACTGATGATGCAGTGACCACTTAAAAGCTCATTGTCACATTTTATGTTTCTCGTTTTGCGTTTCTCTATTTTTACTTCTGAAGAGTTGCATTTTTAAAAATCTACTTTTGTCTATCTCTCAACCTCCACCAGTTGCACATATGGATTTGGAAACGCAGTACAGTAGATCAGAAAGCACAGCCTGTACTCGCAGTCCGTATACAGTAAATCAAGAAGATTCAGGGGCCCTAAGAGACAAGAGCTGCAATCTGTGATCCTTTAGCCACAGCTTAGGGCTTCGACTCAAATGATTCATCACATGATGATTAGTTGTGGCCGGGCTGGTATCCTTTCTCCTCTAACCCTGGCCCTGTTGGAGGCTATTTTGGAGATGAACGGGCACTCGCCGCTAACCAACTCTCAGATGTGGAGAAGAGATAAGTGTTATGTCTCTTAACAATCTGACAAACCTGCAAACCATATGAGCTGTGCTGCAGATTTGGTTTCACTTGTGTGTGTGTGTGTGTGTGTGTGTGTGTGTGTGTGTGTGTGTGTGTGTGTGTGCGTGTGTACAATCGAGTGAGTGAGACAAAGCGAGAGAGAGACGTGGTAGTGGTGTTGGATGCCATGTGTAAGGAATTATAATTCAAAATTCAGTAATTACACTATTACTAACCACACCAACGACATTTTGCAAATTCAGCTTGTTTGTTGTCTTGCAGGAACTGATTGGGAAGGTGGATGTGAGTTTAGTGTCTGTGAGGTGTGGGGTCTTACTTAACTCAAGTTTAAAAGAATGAGAACGGACACGTACGCTGTTCAGTTCAATTCAAACACACATAGCTTCATTTTAAACTAAGTTGTGGACTGGTTTAGTTGCAATGCCTCCACTGTCTCACTTAAGTGACAAGCAAAAATGTGAATCACATCACCAGTTTGTTCAGTGATGTGAAGTTAAACAATACGGCGGTACAGTCTGCTTATCAGGCTACTCACATGTAGCAAATCATTTTAGAAGTAATGTGTAAAGATAGTTGGATTTTTCCTTTCAAAAATACATTAATAACCTTTCACAGCTTGCTAGTTTCTATCATGTAACTGAGAGGGAAATAGACCACTGAGATACAGTAGGTGAGGTTGATTGCATTTCATGAATGCATGTTGCACTTTTACAGTGAACGCTTAAATTCAGACAGATCATTAGAATTAGAATTTTGAATAAAAATCTACTGTCCTAATTCTTAGCAGGGTATTCTAGTGAGCCTAGATTTGAGAATCACCTGGGTGTGTAAACCCTGTGGCTTTATTAAGCTAGTTCTTGATAACTAAATTCCTCCAAATGTTAGGTTGGTTGAACCTTAAGGTCACATTTTCTATTTCTTCACATGTGAGGGCTTTGGAGTTCTTCTAAGGCACCTTTGAAGGAGCTGTGCTGAGTCAAGGAAAGTGCAGTCATGTTGAGTAATTAGAACGCTAACTTTTTCAGTGAGTACTGAGCAATGAGTGATTATATTTTTCAAGGAACTTAACCAGCTCTGATGGTTTAGGACTGCTGGCTCAAGGAAGACATTGAAGATGGTGAAAGGACCCTGTGGAACAGAAAGGAATGAAATTTGAATCTTGGTACGTGGCTTATGGCTTATTGTAGTGAATAATTGAGGTAATCCATTATTCTACCATCTATAGTATTTGGCATGATTTTGTAGTAAGGCAGCCTATTTGGTCACATTTCCACTGTTGCTCCAACAGTGAAATGTATGCAACCCAGTCTGGAATGCATGTAAACACTCCTGCTTAGTGATCGGCTTCACTGCCCTTGGGGAAGACAGACAGACAGAGACAACCTACAGCCTGTGTGGGCTCCCTTTGTGTCTTGGGTCTTCTCTGTTGGTGGCACTGTTTTAACAGCCTCCTTCCCTTAAACCATTACCCAGCAGCAGAGATAGGCTGCTGCTGTAAACTCCTGTAAACTATGTTTAATTAATGGTGTTTTGCAACTTATTTATACATCATAAATGGCTGTGGGGACCATATTGGAAGCATGTTGTTTATCAAATGTCTGGCTTTTTAACAGCATGCTGTTTTATGCAAGGTCTTTGCTGCTGTGAAGGTAGAAAAAAAATTGTCTAGAGGGGTTAGGGGTGCAAGGCACAGTACGGGTCTGTGATAAAAAGGTTGTGGTTTTACTTGGACCAGGCTTAAGCCGGGAGGTGGTCGTGCAGGGCTGACACACACAGATGAGACCACCAGAGGTAGCGGTCTGAGAGAGCAGGAGGTATGGAAATATGTCCCATCTGCTAGAAAGGAGGAATGGAAAGACATCCGATGAGTAAACGAATCATAACATCATATTGATATCCTGGATCCTGTCCTACTATAACAGGATAAAAACGACAGTGAAAAAGTGGAAAGGGAAGAAACTGAGTTGAGGCAGAAACAGAATAGACGGAGGGAGGAAGTTGAAGCAGGGTCATGGGGGGACAAGGACTAGCAACTAGGAAAACAGCAAAAGGTAAACAGACTTGGAGAAGTGGTGAATGATGATGATGGGGGTGTGACGTCTCTGTAATAACGTGCAATCAGACACATGGTACAGCAGTAACAGGAGCCACAGCTGCCCTGTACCTCAGTGACTTAATGAGAATGAAGCCTGTGCTCTCCTGCCTAGCTCACCCTATTTCCTCTCCTGCTCTGTCACCCTTTCCTCCCTTCTCACTTTGTCTCTCGACTTTTTTCATTCTCTCGCCATCTCCCCTACTTCCTCTTTTTTTCCCTGTTATCTCCCCCTTTTCTGCCTCTTTATGGGTGAGAGAATTCTCTTTCACTCATAAAGCGTTTTATGTTTCATGTATTTTTCTTGCGGACATGGACACGTGTCCCTTCATCAGCCCTCCGAACACTCCTCCCCATCCCTCCACCTCCTTCCTCTCTCCCCACCATCCTCATGTATTGAAGCCAGCAGATCAAACACAATCCGCCCATAAATACCAGCCTAGTTCATCTAATCAGCCAAATTGCAGCAGAACGCCGTGCCTGAGGGGAACGTTTTTCTTTGCTGGGAAACATTACTTAATGGCATCAAATCAGCCATTGAGAGCATGCCGCTGTCTCATTATTAAGAAATGGGTTCCTTTTTTATGTATGTCTTTGTGCAAAGTTTAGGTTGAATAAAGGAATCGACAGGTTTTGTGAACAAGGTTGAGAAGGTTGCTTCTTAAATATAATCATAGACTATTAATTATCTGCTGTAATCAATAATTTAATCAAAATATTAAGAAGTAGTTCACTGGAGTCACTTCAATTTAAACATAAACATAATAGATAACGGAATGGGGGTCAAAAAACAATGATATTAAAAAATTGAAATTAGTTACTTTTCGTTTTCTTGATCTGTAACTTATGTAAACTCTTAATACTTTTCTGTAAATCCCCCACAGACTAAACCACACAGAGCACCTTATGTACACTAAAGTGAGTACATAAAAGGTGAGCTTGAGACTTAAATCACCTGCCACTCGAGAAGCCAATCTCCCTCCTCTCCCTGTACAATTCCGGCTTCCACCCACTTTCCATTATTTCTGAGCCAAAATGAAATTTCAGTCAACCATTCAGAATAAAAAGGAGGAAATAAAATCTATTCCCAGAAGCAATGGCAGTGTCTGCAGTCTTTCTGCCTAATGACTCTTTACAAAACGGGACTGTCTTTATAAAAAAAATAAGGTCTTAAGCTTTTTCTTTGATTGCTTTTCTTGTTCCCTCCATTCTTTGGTTATGAATGCTCTTGTTACGGACACAGTGTTTCAACCATGACAATGTTAACATCGGTCATTGTACTGTATCGCAGCCTTGGTGGTTGGGCAGGACTTGACCAAGGACACACAAAAGCAGGACGTTATCAGAAGGGTTGATGTCCTCCGGTTCATAACCTTGGCTCATATCCGCTGCTGCTTCCCACTAACTGAATTGGCACAGAAGCAGGGCTTTTCTGTGATGTGATGTATGTGCTGAAGTAGCAGCAGCAACAACAACATTACCATCAGTGGAGAAAATAACAAACACTAAAATTATTCTAAAACAATGTCTAGCATTATCTATCTTTCAACTGAGGGCATATTGTTTAGCCTATAAGCGTACTGAACATTATACTCTAAGAACTCATTCTGCAAAGCTTTTTGGTATTGCATTCCTGTTCTTGAGATTGGAAACGTATTAGTTAAATAATGTGCATGTAAAAGAATCCTTGTGACTATTTCTTCTTCAGGAATTTCTTTGTATGTATTTGGCAGCCTATTGGCAGTAAATTCCATTTTAATCCCAGGTTGCTTTAATTCAGTTTGGCATATGCTCTTCGACAAAGATCTTAATTCAGTGGAAAATCATTTAATTACTTTGGCTTTCCTGCTAATCCACCATCAGGAGTACAGTCTTGTCTTCCCTCAGTAAACCAAGAGTGAAGAGTTTGTGTTATTATTAGCCGGCGTTGGCAATCAATCTGAAGATCTCAGACTCTTCAGCGCTGGTCAAGGTCTTGGCCATACAGACAATTAGGAAGGAAAGCCTTGTGAAAGAGAGCTTGAGGCAGCTGTAAATCTTCACCACAGCCAAGTTTATGACAGTGGAGGATAATGCATGTCTAGAATGAGGGTGA
The DNA here is from genome assembly GCF_905237075.1 of Dicentrarchus labrax. Classification (NCBI taxonomy): domain Eukaryota; kingdom Metazoa; phylum Chordata; class Actinopteri; family Moronidae; genus Dicentrarchus; species Dicentrarchus labrax. The sequence continues at coordinate 18,437,161 of NW_026136712.1, read as the reverse complement.
GGGGATTAATTTGGCTGTTTCTTGTAACTCTGGGGGCTTAGACCATGCAGCCCTTACTCACCCCAACTCCCACTGCATGGCCTTGGGATTCTCCAGTCCTGATTGTAGCTGGAATGGAAGCTCCATTAATGGATGACTCATAGTTTGGCCTCACATGGAGCTTTCAGAAAGAATGGACCATCCTCAACTCATGAATGTAACACTCAACAAATGTTTAATTAGTTCAAGATGACTAAACCTGGCATTTATTCTGCAGGTTTTTGTCAAAATCAAGTCTTAAAGTCTTGTCACTTAGTTGAGAGGCCTTCCAGTGCAGAGGCTTAATAATTCAGTGTATGAATATGCAAGGCCAGCTCGTCACTGTCAAAACTTGTTGATATGAATGTTGACTTGAATAGTTTTGTTGTCAAGTCTTAAGCCAAGACAAAGCCTTTAGGGGAGTATCGTTTCAAGTAAGTGAAGTTTCGTAGCAGTCAAGTCCAAGTTAAGTCCACATTTTTGTGACTTGTGCCTGATAAGCCAAAGTCTCAAGTCTACAGCTCTGATCGTCCCTCTGTAATAGTAATAGTTTAAGCACATCCATGATTAGCATTGATGAGCACTGCTGACAAAAAAATCTCTTTTTAATGTGGTCTTTACCCCGTTGACTGTTTCCTTTCCTGCCTCAGTGCATGCGGTGCTACGTTTAGTTCCATCTCAAGGCCATTCTCTGTTACCATTGGCCAAGATGCCTCCCCCTCAATCCATACAGATGTCGATTCCCTCAATTGGCTAGACTCTTAGCGTTAAATATCACTCCCCACTGCTCTTGCCCTGAGGGTTAATGACACACCCTCAGAGGCCTTCTCTAGATTCTAGTCCAGCCACTGGCCCAAATTCATCCTCCCCATCCCACAGCTATCTCCATAGCAACAGGCATGTGTTTTGTGTACATACAGTGGTCAGGGAGTGGAAGGTGTTTTGGGGAAAGAGGAAATGAATCACCGTGGGGAAATACAGGTCATCATCCCTGCAGGGTCATAGGTGAACCGAGACTGGGGAAACCCACTGATCCCTTGTAAAACGACCCCCATTCTCAATTCACTCTCAACCACTCAGCCTATGCCCATCAGCTTCCTCTCTAGCTATGATTAGAAACCATAACCTCATGCTTCACTGTCACACTGTGTCTACATCCATTTTGCGAGGAGAGCTAAATGACCTGTTTGTCAGACTGAGACTTTGGCTACCCAACATACCCCTCAGCTCTGGGAGAGTAGGGACTTTGGGGTCTAATCACCTCTGCAGGCTGATTATAGAGGCCCCCATCTTCCTGTGACATGTTAATCAGGTTGGTGTTGTTGACTTACTTTTGACACAGCGATTTTGCGGCTTTGATGCCTCCTCGGCTCCAGGCCTGGTCAGGGTCACCACTGATGACTTCTTTGATGTTACCTCACAGGCTCCTCCACAGGGTGAATATGTCAGCATCAATAATGGTATTATGGGACAGTAATTGCTTAACACAGGGTCCTAATGGTAGTAGTGGTGTAACTGCATAGTATTCTGTTTTTATTTTGAATTGTAGGGTTGCCTCTTGATCTTCTGCTTTACGTATTATTCAGCCACATTACACTGGGGTTTTGCCAAGATTTTGCAGACAAATTGTCTTTTATCTCACAGTTTGGCATTTCTTTAACTCCTTCATTGATTTTGGGGGCACTGCGGCATTTTTTTGAAAAATGAGAGTCGGATCTGGAGATTTTAGATTAATTCCCTTCCCATTTTGTGGCTAAAGAACTACCAATGAGATCCGAGTTTCAACAGTAACCTAATAAATAAGGCCATTACAGCAATCAAAGTGAAGTATAAAATAGGTGGATTTTGGTTTGGAGAAACGTTGGGGCAGGAAGCCTTTCATTAAGGACACAAATGAATCTTTGGTATGGGAGACTTCTGCGCAGGCCAAGTGATCCCCAGACGATGGTAAATCAATCTGAATATCCGCTGGTGTCATCACACAGTTAATGGTTATGAAAGAGCCCTGTGAGAGAAAAAGTGAAACTTTTTCTTCCACTTTCCTCTTTTAGCCACAGTTGGACCTCTTTACTGTCTTCAGTCACCCTTTCAAAGAAGGAGGGATTTGATACAAGACACACATGGCATTGAGAAGGAAAAAAATACCTCTTACCATCTGTCATTTCTACTCTCATCTTGTCATAGGAATATTTATTATCTTTAACCATAAGCCCCCTTGCTCTAAACTCCTTGCCAGTGACCTCATCGACTGTTACAGGCCTGTCATGCAAATCATTGTTATACGGTGCAAAAATGGGAGCAATAACTCATCCTTACAAACTTAAAACAGCGCTCTTGTGTCATCCCATCCACTGCACACCTGAACTTCATTGATACCGGGATTGGGACTGGTGGAGGCAAATATTACATCCCTTTTTGAGATAAACCCTTTTCAAAGGAGATAATAAATTTGAATGGGGTCACAGGAGGATGACGTTAAGGATGAAAGAATTGAAAGTCTGACCAGTTACCTTCTCTGAAAAAGAATACTTTTCACCTGTACTTCACCACATACTTACTTTACTTGATATATATGGATTCATATTTTCAATTTAACAATGCCTGTCATAATATTGTACTTTGAATTACATTAATGCACAACTGTTTTTTATTAGCATTATAGGCTCTGGGGGACACCTGGATGCCTGGTTACATACAGTATATGCAGTTTTATGCTTCCACCATCTTAAGTGCTAGGACCGTTAGTGTCAAGGGACAAGGGACATACAGCAAAGAGATTGCTGTAGATTTTAGACAATAGTACCTAACTTTGTTTTTAACTCAAGCTTACGTACATAAATAAATTCGTTCCTGATTTTGGGGTGGGAGAACCCCCTCCCTATACAACCCCCTTGGGATGAACTGGTACATGGATAGTGAGCCAAGCCTTATCACCCAACATCAGTACCCAACCTCATTAATGCTCTTGTGGCTTAACGGGAGCAAATCCCTGCAACCAGGTCCCAAAATCTTGTAGAAAGCCTTCCCACCAAAGTGGAACTATGGGTGACATCAACAGCATTTAATTTAATATATATATATATTTAATATAGCCCATAGTTTTGGAATGTTTAGTAGTTACCTCATACTTTATTTAGGTATTCTCATACTTTAGGACCATTCAATCTTCTTATGTTTTATTTTTGTATAATAAAACACCCTACCTAGAAATCCCACCAATTAAGGGGAGTCAGTCTAGCTTTCACATTCTATCCTACTTTCTCTGCCCCCCTTCACCTTCACCTGTATTCCTCCCTCCATTTCTCCCTTCCTCTTCCTCTCTTTAAACCTTTGCAGTCTCTCTCTTCTCTTGTACCTGTCATGCATGTTAGGGTTCTCGAAGGGATGAGAGAAGAAGAAAGAGTCTGTAGGCTCAGAGCTTGAAAAGACTCAGGGAAGCAGAGGAGGGGAGGGGAGAGGAAGAGCAGGCGACCAGTAACTCCCTCTGAACATCTTAAACTTCTGGCTGGGCTTTCAAGTGCTGCTCCTCTCATATCCCCACCAATCTCTGCCAATCCCACAGGCCTGCCATGGACTCGGTGAACGGTGAAAAAATATTTTCCCTCCTCTCTCTCTTCTTTTAAACTTCCTCCATTCCTTTGTACCGGGCCTTTGTTCTCTCTTTACACTCGCCAGCCGTTGTACTAAAACTATCTTTATTCATTCTTCATTAAAAGATGTGATGTGTGTCCCAGTGAGTGTGTGATCGCGCATGAATACTCTTTTAAAGTGTGTTTTGTGCTTTCTACAATCTATCTGAGTCTGAATGTGCTTGTGTCAGTCATTTTTGCATTTTCCATTCCCCCTTTTCTGAACTAATTTTCAGGAAACTAGACTAGAAGAGGATGACTTCTGGTTGCCAGATATTTATGTCAGAGTATGAGCATGAGGCGGGTCCCAAACTGTGGATCAGCGGAGGTATTTATTCTTTCAGTCTGCCTGAACCACTACTACATGAAACATCTATTGGTTCTCCTCCTCTGGCCCTGGTTAAATTTCTGTTCATATTTTGAGATACATGTAGAAAAGAGCAGAGTAAATATAGGCTTGTTGCCCCAGTACAATGGTGTTGGGCAAAGAATTTTGCATTTGGAATATTGTATGGTATTTTGTATAGCATTTTGCCAAATTTTGTTTGTGTAATGATATCCTTGAATTTACCATACTGGCCCAAATGACTTGGCCACCTGTGTTGGTGTTGCGTATTCCCAACATCAGATATTCTTTGGGAAATGAGAGTCTATGTAACACCGGCTCACAGATAGTGTTGCATTATGGGTTTTTTGTAGCATCAATGTTGGTAGGCTAGTGAGTTTATTCAAGTCCGTTTATAGAATGTCTTTTAGAGTAGTGGGCTAAGTGTGTGATTAGCCCAGATAAAGCCAAAGGAGTTAATTATGAAACTAACCAGTGCACACTGTAATACTGTGATGCATAAACAGATTGAGAAAAGTTTTGACATTTAAGTAATAGTATTTCCAACAGTAATCAGTCTCCTTAGGAACCTTGCATATCAAGTATCAAGATTCACAACCAAATATTGTGCAAATACAACTACTAAACAAGACGGCTGCTGAAACAAGGGGAAACTTGCAAAACCCCAATAATGTACATCTACATTTCCATGCCCCCCCGGCAAATGCTGCCTCACACAATATGACTGTAGGTAATAAGAACTAAATCACATTTCAGAACAAACCTCATAGGGTATCATTATGACTGTATGTGCCCTCTGAGACACTAGGCGAGACAATTCTGATAGCCTGGGTGCCTATAAAACCTCCCTCACTGTTATTGGCTCCTCTCCTGATGGGGCCAGGGTCAGAGTTCAAGTGTTAAGGGACCACCACTGTCCCCACAGGGAATGTTGGGTAATGGAATGGGAGATTTAGGTCAAATGGAATGATTTGGGTGCAACCTCTGGCACTGGGTTAGATTCAAGCCACAGTGAAGGACTAATGCTCGATTTGGGACCACAAGCAGCAGCAATAATGGCCATTAAAAGTCCATCGAGCGACAAAGAGAGCTGTAAATCTAATCCCATATTGGGCCGTGCACATATGTTGGCTGTAATTCGGTTACACATAAATAATTTGATGTCTCTTTGTATTTTCTCAGCAATTATTCAACGTCATCACTTGTCTGAGAAACCTGATTTTAAAAGAAAACAAAAGATTAATCTATAGCTGTGCTCATAAATACCCAAGTTTAAACTAAACATTTAGCTCTGCCCCTTGAAATGTTTGTGTTTGCCTTATCTTGCATGAAAAATGGAATATAAGCCAAAGCTTATTCCAGCATCAAAGGTATGCTCACACTTTCTGTTCTTGCTTAGATCTGACAACATCAGCAGCATCACTGCAGTCAGTATGTTTTAATCCCAGCAGGGTAGACTGCAATCAAACGATGAAATGCTGTGTGTGTGTGTGTGTGTGTGTGTGTGTGTGTGTGTGTGTGTGTGTGTGTGTGTGTGTGTGTGCTTGTGTATTTGTGAATATGCTCGCGGACTGAACTCTTTTGAATGTCTGTGCAGATGTTTTTACATACAGTGGTAAAATCAGTATCAGATATGTATATTTCATGGGCAGAGTTTGAATGTTGCTCTATGTAACTTGATCTGTCTGAGTACATATTATGGCAACCTTGCAATATATAGCTCAATGGAGTCACACTTTGGAATTTAGACAGCTACTAGTCACTATTACTGAGCAACATCAAGTGAGTGAAAAGGTATTCTGGGAAATTATTTATTTTCCTGCCAAAAGTTGAATGAGAAGATTGATACCAGTGTGATATAAACTAAATATGAAGCTGGAGGACTGATGTGTACTTGAACTTGAACTTCTGGTTAATCTTCACTTTGATGAGCAAAAGAATAAACTCGACTAGCCTTTAGTTGTCCTTACTGGAATATATGAGTTTAATACAACACAAATCTGTTAACAGAGAAGATTTTGGCACATCATGTAATATTATATTAGTTCAGCTTTATACAGTATATCTCATGTCATACAGAAGAACACACAGTACCAGACAGGCAGCAGACAGTGGGTGTGTCACCTGGGAACGTAAGATCGACATCTTAACGTTACCCCCTGTGTCTGCTCAGTTATAGCACATGAGTGATGCTGTGTCAATGCACAAATTAAACATTATAAGATACAAATTCAAACATTAACTCATGATCATACATTTCTACCATTGTTAGCTTAATTTAGTAAGCTCTGGTTCAATTTCATGGTGCAGCACTTCCTGGAATCTCTCCTGGTTGCCAGGCAACCACATAATGATAGTCAGAAGTCATTGCACCTTGCCAAGAAACAACCCGTGGATCCTTTTTTTTTAACCTTTTAACCAAGGGTAGCTGTTTGCGTCTGGGTTTTATGTTCCACTAAGCTAACTGTCTCTTGTCTCCAGCTTCATATTTATCACACAGACATGAGAGTGGTATCAGTCTTGTCATCGAACTCTCAAAAGTGATTAAGCACATTTACCTTATTGTCTAACTATTCTTTTAAAACACTGACAGGCTAATATATAATGATATAAAAACAATGATAATCAAGGAATCTAAAGAAACAACTAAATGTCCCATCAGCAGTTAAATGAGTAAGAACATGTATGGCAGGTTAAAACAAAACACCTGGGTTTGTTAGATGAAGAGCTGGAGGTGAAGTGCAGTCTCAGGGGATTCCTTTCCAGCCTGGGGACAAACTGTGCAGTTCTGACTGAGCTGGGAATATCATTACAGCACCGGTATGCTGTAGCTATGTTGTATCCAAAGCTATTAATATTTTCTCCAAAATCGACTTTTTTAACATTCTTGACATTTAGATTGATACTCCTGCAGTTTAAGAAGCTAGACAACGGGTCTCAGAGGGAGTCATTTCAACCCCAAAATGACCTTGTAATCCCGCCCCAGTGGTGTTAAACAAAGCAGCTGTATGTTTGTATGCGAGCACACATTCACACACACACATATTGAACCACACTTGGATATGTATGGAGGTTTGAGTGTCTATGGCACTTGCTGTCTGACTGGCTTCACCTGTCACCTGTCAGTCTGTCTCTGCTCATGACGGGCCCCCCTCCCTGAACCTGCCAGCGTGGGGGCATGACAGGGGACAAAGCCGGAGTGACAGACAGTGACAGGGCGGTGATCCCTTCTGTACGCCACGGGCAGGGGGCTGCCTCTCCATGTGTCACCCTGAGTGACAGAGTGGAGTCCTGTGCCCGAGGTGGAATGATGCAGCTACTAGATAGAAGACTGGTCCGTGATGCAGTCTGTATCTCCATCTCACACACACATGCATACAAATGATTGTAGGAACAAATACACACACTTAAATGTACGCTCATATAGGCATGTACACATAAACACACATGTATCTGCAAACAGAGAGCCACACCTTTGTGCTCCTTGCGTATTCTTCCATTGAGAGTGGGGACCGGAGAACAATTTTGAAAGAGAAAATAATTTTGTACACCCGAATATATTCGTTTTACTGGCTCTGTTGAGGGTTGCTGAGCATATGATGGAAGTTGTAAATCAGATTTTATGTGTGATTGTAAATATATAGATAAAACAAGCTTTTATAAATACCACTTGATTGGATTTTAGATCCATCAGATTTGGATCTACCACATCAAAACACAAACAAATTCCACCCTCAGCTGTGTAAATTACATTGGCTTTTTCCATTGCTCTTTATTGCATACACAGAACACACCCACCCACATTGCAGGGCTGTTGCCTTTGCTGCATTCAAAATTGAATGGACTCTGAATGCCATTCAGATTAATGCTGAAGGTTATTAAATACAATATAAAGTGAAGAGGAAAGAAATGTGTACAATAAACTGCATGCTGTCTTTAAAAAAAGACACGTATCTTTACTCAGTTGCCACCATAAATATGTTTCGGCAACACCACCCTTAGCAACCATCTGCATGAAACCAGTTATTCTAAGATCAAGGCAATGATGTGTTTCCAGTAGCCCCAGTAGCCATGGTATATTGATATATCTTCACTATCTGGCCTAAGCCCCCCAGGCATCACTAAACCCAATCAGGCTTGCAATGAGTAGCGTCATCACTGGATGAGCTATTCCCCCCTTGAGACCCCGATGTCTGATCTCTGTGGGCTCAGGGTGCAGAGGAGGGGAAGCAGAATCCACATGAAGGGCTTCCTGGAAGGTCTGTGTTGTAGCAGGGTCATGAGGAAAACCCCATTATAACATCAGCGCCAATATTTATGCTAGGGAGTTCAAAAGAAGAATATTGTCATCCCTGCCTCCTAGCCACCAAAAGTTCAACTTCAAAGCTCTGAAAATGCATTTCTTCCTCTTTCCACCTTAATATTCTGTCTATTTATCTTCTTGGCCGTCTTCTTCTCTATTTCGTCTAAATTGCAAAAAAAAATGCATGTTATGGTAGACCAAAATCCATAGTACACAGGAGAGGGGCAAATGTGAAAGCATTGACAAAGTAGAAGTATTTACACCATAGTACACCATAAAAGAAAAAGGAAAAGGTTGATTCTCAACGGAAATCAAAACTTTAAGAACAAAGCCAACTTTTTTTTAATAAGCAAAGTAACAAGGCAATTAAAAGATAAGTTTACAGCACAATTAAATGGGTTCTTAAAAAGCCTCTCTAACTTGTTCTTTATCAGGTTTGCATTAATTGTGAGGCGCTTGCTGGATTAAAAGGTCAAAAGATATGGGTAAGGTCAAACCTGGCCTGGACTGGGTAGCGGTTGGTGGATTGAAGCAGCTAAATGTTGGGTGTATCCATTAGTACCTCCAGGAATCTGATTGGGACTGACAGGCTTGGCCTCTTCTGTATTGCTGAAGAAACGTACCGTAGCGTTGGAGGGAACAGACAGGCGAACACAGATAAGCATCTCAACCTGATCCAGACAATTAGCCTGTGTTTACTTCAGGAAGCTCACAGTGATAGATCAAAGAGACCTGGAGGCTGTATCAATGGCTCCGGAGGTTGTCTCCCTGTCTCTCTCGTTCATTCTCATTGACTCCTGCTCTCTCCCTCCCTTTCTCTGTCTCTACTAGTCAATTTAGCTGTGAATGACCTCAGGAGAACTCTGACCTGCAGCCTCAGGACATGCTCTCTCTTAGCCACTGTCTCACACCACCTAGCTACTCTCTCCCTCTATCGGTACTGCTTGTTTTCAAGGATTTATACAGTGATCTCATGTGTTTTGCTGGAAAAGTAGGTGGTTTAAAAGGTTGCATGGGATGAATTTCCTGCATTCATATAGGAAAAGGCATGCATGTGTGCCTCTGTGCGTGTGGTATAGTAAACGGCTCAGACAGGCTACATAAAAGGTTCTTTTCCTGCTAGGGGTTATCAGTACAGGGGACCCCAGTGGTTTGACATGAGCAGGCAGAAACAGAATGAGGGGTGCCGATGCTAGGTGGCTTATCTCCAGCCTTCCTGGTCCCAGAGGTCTGCAGAAAACCAGGCATCCCCCCTTTTCTGTGCTTACACAAGCTTGTACAGATGACACAGACTATCTCCACTATTCTCCGGTCCCATGTCTGCAGGAGCAATTTGACATTTAAGCATTTCCACTCGCAGACACCAACCCTACCCCCGCTTGCCCTTGCCCTCACACACATACAAACACATTACTAAAATTATTTTAGGTTTTTAAATAGTATTGAGTCCTAAAATCTGACATTTTAATTTGTCCTTAATTTGTAATTTATCCTTACATACTGTGTAGGGTTGCATCAATTTTAGTAAGTGATCTATCAATTTATCTAATTTATCAATTAATGTCATGTCTTTTCTTTTTTTAATTAATCAGTTAATTGTTGTCTATGGTTATGTTTTTTTTTTTTTTTTCAAATAATAGTCCAAATCCAAAGATATTCAGGGTACAACAATCTAAAACAACAACTCCTTATATTTAAAAAGCTGGAATTGAGAATGTTTGAACATCTTTGCTTTATAATTCAAATTATTAATCCATTACCAAAATTGTTTTGATACATTTTCTGTTGATTGACTTTATGATTGACTCTGTCAGCACCGCTAAAGGGATCTGACTGATTTGAATAATTTGTCACTAAATTAAACAAGTGAAGCTGAATGGAAACAGACCTGATTATCTGAATTACAGCGTGCTTCCTATTTTATCTGTTTCATGCATGGATGGTATTTCACACATTCTCCCCAAAGCACCTCCTGCCCAGCCCCGCCACTCCCACCCAGACATCTATACTACGTGCCCTCTAGCCTGCAGGCTACCGTAGTCAATAGTGAGCCCAAGAGACGGAGACAGCAGAGCCATAAAACTGAACCCACAGAACCCATAGCCGGACATTAAAAGGTTCCTCCTTCTATTCCATTCTGCCCTCTGTGATAAGTGTATTTGGGCAGTCACAGTGGCGAGTGGTGGAGGAAGCTTTGATTGTATAAACTTATGTTGTCTGCTTTATGGGCAGAATTGCTGACATAGCAAATGTGCTGAAATTAGATGATGGTAGCATGTTAGCTGTTTAACATTAAAACTGTGCTTGTCAAAGTTGATTCAGTATAACGTGGCAACATTTTAGGAATCCTGTCTGTCTACAGAGCAGTGGAAACCAGTACAATAACAATGGAGGTTAGATTGCTAGCTTACTAAATTACTCAAGATTTAGCCCCATAAATGTATGATCAATAGATACATTTACCCTTTGTGTTTTGGTACCATGCTGTAAACATGTTTATTTATGCTGTAAAGTTGGGCATTTTAATATGAGGGCTCATGGGGATTGACTCACTTCTGGAGCCTGCCCCAAGTGGCCATTTGAGGAACCGCAGTTTTTGGAACATCTGTGTTGGCTTCATTTGCCATGAAGGTTGCCGCTTGGTTTGGGCATTAGACATGCTCAGACCACACATTGTACAAACTAGTTTGTTGGAGGAATATTTTAAATTGTCATGCGTTTACTTATGTGTTAACCCTACGATTGGCTGACAGCCTATCTACTGTGTTTTCTTGGTAACCAAACAACCATGACCCTGAATACAGATCAGGCATTACAGATAATAACCAGCTTTTGACCACTGGAAAATGCCCCAGTACTCCCCTTTAGAACTAAATCCATGTTGAGATATGATCAAAGGCTAGCAGCTTTTGAGGCTGTAGGCTGCATCTGACCAACAGAAAACCCAGATTTCCCATGTTCCCCCATCTGTTCCTGTCCGGACAATAGTTTCCTCCTGGAAACTCTTCACTTCTCACCTCACGCCCAGTTTTGTGGCTGTACTAACATCACATTCCACCTTGTTCACATTCCCCATGCTACTTCCTGAAGAAATGGGGGGAAAATGGAGAAGGAAGGGTCGACATAAATCTAGGTCAGCTCTCAGCCCAATTTCTGCAGCTAAGTGAGTTATTTGTGAGTGCAGCTGAATCATTTATTATAATGGGAGGTTGGTGCGCAAAAGGTAAGGTTTGGATATTGTCTGACAGAGCTGTGAATGTGAGGAGATGGAGCTGGGAAAAATTACAATGAAAGCCTTGTCCCCCTTTTTCTTTGATTTGTTCCTTTCCTGGATTAAATGGGATAATTTCTACAGGCCAAATATTCTATCCATACCTAAAAGTAGTGCATAAAACAATTATTCTGATTTTAACTGTAATGAAAGATTGAGAGAAGTGTTATTGTGTGAAATATAAGATGATCATGCATGATATTCAATGTATACAAGTTATTTGATAAGCCACAAGGCAGAAAGCAGAAATTGAAAGGACCTAAAATGGTTTGTAAATCTTTTTTTTTTGCAGGCTACACCTAACAAAGGCCAGCCTACCCCATTCTTTATACTGTAAATATTGGTCTATGTTAAAAAATAACTGATAGACCTCATGGTCAAGACTGTTTGTTTTTGTTTGGAACGGGGTCAACCATCACATCATTGCCCCATCTGATCAGAAGCATGAGGCTGTCAAGTATAATTTCCCATCCAGCACACCCTGACTTGACATGACCCACACCACAACCATGAGTGTTAACAAAGGTTGACTCAGAGGATAGACTGGTACCCTGGGGTCTTCAGGTCTCTGGCTTTAGGTGAAACAAGTGGCGCAGTCTTGATGACCCCTTAAGCAAACGCCAGTGGGGTCAATAAGGGGTTAAAGCCCAGGCCAAAGAAAGGCCAAAGAACAGTGAGGGTTTGCTTAGTCCAGCCTGAACACCTCTGCCTCCCTGCGAACCCTCAGTCAAAGGCAACCAGATGTATCAGGCTTCAAAGCATCTCTAGAGCACAGGGTCAGCCCTGGGGTCTATGTAGAGGTGGGGGTGAAACCCGATCTTTTAATTTATCTTCATCTGTTGCCGCCCATAGCTTCAGTATTCAAAGGGAGAGGCAGTGGACGAAATGCTGTGCTACTTGAACCTGCACAGTCGCCATCTCTCTGACAAGTGCAAACAAAGTACACAAACATCCCTCCAACCATTTTGATGGCAGGGCTGTCAGAAGTCTGGCATTCTGGCTGCGTGGTCAAGGGGCCTACACACCCCAAAAGTGAGGGCTCCCTCCAAATCTCTGACAGTGATGAGAAATGCGTCCCTGTTCGCTGGCTGACCCTAGAGCAGCCCCGGCCAGCAGGCACTGCATCCCCCCCAACGGCTGCACTCTCAATCATGTGCTACACGTCAGACAGAGCCGGTCTCCCGTTGAGACGCCATTACCTGATGAGGAGTGGCACTAATCAGCCTGATAACTGGTCATTCCTGTCCAATTAGTCTGAACATTACCTGGCTTAACTGACCCAGGCTGCACGCTCAGCTCACAAGTAAAGCCACTGAGAAATGTGCACCACGTGGATCATATGATAGTGTCAACTCTTGTGTTAATCCACTGCAGGGCAAAGAGGGGGCAAAACGAAATCCTCTGCACAAAAACAGGGAGTTAGAATCACCCATCATAATCAATGTTTGTCCCAGCTTGAACCCTTTAGAGGTAGATGAAGGAAATAGCTAAATTCTGAGGGAGAATGGTGGTCAAGTTTAGTTATATTTTTAAATCTTTGTATAAATAATGTTCATTTTGAGGACTGCGCCTGTGTTCACACTCCCTTTGTGCACCTAAATCTCTGTTGTCATTAATAATTTCTGGCTGTCTTTATTTCCCCACGTTTGCCTGTCAATGACTTTAAAGGTTTTTGGCTAATAAGTCTCATCTCACTTCATTAACTTCTGGCTTGGGGGTCTATTCAAGCTGAGATGATATATTACCCGGCGACACACACACAAATGGGCATGTGTATGCAGGAGTTTGCACACGCACATTTTCTTCCCCCCTCACACATTTGCACACACATACACACACTCTCCTGGGTAGCCTGAGGTGCAGTGGTCGGCTCGTATGAGTGCAAGAAGACACACACAGGAAGAGTATGAGGGCCTGGGTAATGTGCAGTAATGGTGGTAATTGATGCTGGTACTCTAGGAGTTCTTTTCAAGCTCTGCCTGTGGTTTGCTGCTTCTCTCGTTACAAGCTGTGGGCCCCGCCTACAGCTACAACACAGTATGGCTTCACGCTCACGGCTAGCCCTCGTATCACTCACATTTAAATCAAGTTCAACAGTTTCACCTGATGTGCCTCAAAATTAAGCTGAAAGTCATTACCGGCAGCACAATCTGTTAGGAGTTTGGGAAAGCTGCCTAGAATGACTGAAGCGGTGTATTGCATTAGCAGGGTCCCTGCAGGGTACAATGAGCTTCCCTTGTATTGTTTGTGTTTTTAGGCACCGGTTGTTATTGTTTGTCTTTTATCACCTTTTATGACTCGGAGCCTTTTTTCCTTTGGAGGCATGGGATGTTGTTTACCGCAGTAATCTGTAATCAGCAAACTAGATCTCCATTAAACCCACTTGTTTCCTCGATGAATGTGGCAGGGGAAATGGAGCTGTGGTTAATGCATGGGTTGTTTTGCCTCTGAGAGAGAGGCTGTGTTTGTGATTTTTGGTCTTGCTGCAGTAAGGGAGGTATCTAGAAACTGACAAGATGGAAGTTTCAGTGGACACTCAGCTCATTAGATCCAAATATAAGGGCGAGTGCCAGAATGGCACGACTCATTAGTTTACTTAATGACGAGTTATAGCCAGTGTGAGTGTGTGTGTCCGTTCGCATCAGCCACATTGTTTGATCTAAACAATGGGTATTAAGTGATATGACAGCCAATTAAGCGGCGTGGTGAGAGATTCCTCGCAAACCTTATTTCCCCATTAGCAACATTAATGTGCGGTTTTATTATGGAACAAGTTATAATCAAAGAAACAACAGCAACATATTCTGCAAAACAACCTCAACCACCAGCACTGTGGGATACAGGATAATTCTACGTATTTGAGACCAATTTTATAATGGGTGCAAGTTGGTCAACTTTTATGGATTCAGTCTCCATACAGCAGGCTCCCATTCTGCAGCCTTTTTCTCCCTATCATTACAGCAGTTTCAAAAATTGTATAGACGTTCTGTCTGATGCGCTCACCTAAAATAGGGTCAAAGATTTTAGGATGCATTATATAAGTCATATCCTCCTGTAAAGGCTATTGTATTGTTAGACTAATTTGGCGACTTCTGGCCCACTGGAAACCCCAGGAGCCTGAGTGGCAGCTGAGCTCAGTCAGGACATTGTTTCCTGAAGGAAATATGGCCTTGCCAAAATTCTTGAGATGCTCCAGTTGCATTTATATGATTTGCTACGGAATATGAAATATGAAACTGTCATTGAAGACAGCTTTATAATGCCAGTTGTAAACATAATCTGGGACTCGGTGTAGGCTAAATGAGTACTACCACTTCCCATAGTTGCATAAAGTGGCAATGAAGTTTTGGGAACATTTGGAGCGCCAATGTTTTTTGTCTGCACATACGAAACAATACACATGGCATGAGTAGTTTCCAAAGTGATTCGGTCAGATTTTTTAAATTACTGATCTGTCAGCAACAACAGTAAACCACAAAACTCAACAAATTTTACTGTTGGAAAATGTTTTCAGGTCAATACTAAAATTAGTCCGCAAACCACTTTAAGATAAAGCAATAAAGCGTCCGATACAGTTTCAAAGGTTATAATTCTGTTAAGTTTACACTTGAAGATGAAGAAAGGAAACTTTTCCTTTTTTTACGAGCCTCTAAAATGACACAGTAAAAGCTGTTTTTATTTATTGCATTCTTTGGCTGTAAATTAACTCCCCTCACTCAGACTTTATGTTTGCAGAAGTGAATTGGCTTTGGCCTTGTGCTGCATGCAGTTTTACTGCGATTTGTAAATATTAAAGTGTTCTTTTACAGGCTAAGTGGGTTCAAATGTGCCAAAAGCTCCCTCAATGGGCTTCGCAAGGGCCTCATTCTCCTCTCCTCTTCAGTCGCTTTGAAGATCAGAGTGTAGAGTGTTAGTCTGTTATTAGTATGTCTAAAAAAAGTACCTAACCTTCATGGTGTGTATGTGTGTGTGAGTGACTGCGTAATTCTCTGTGTGTACATGCATGTGTGCCATTGCTTCAAGAAATCTGAGAAATCCTTTCAAGTAGGAGGGGAAAATGTGATTTTTACAAGGGGAGGAGAGAGAGTTCCCCGCCTCCTTCACCTACATTCTCATCGTCCCAAGGGGAAAGGATAGAAAAGAAGACTGCGGGGAGTCTGGGGTAAAATTCTCATGTTTTTGCAACATTTACATACAGAATATGCTCGTGCAAATAGTTGCTTTTGCTAAGGTTTGCTGGGTTATTCGCTGTAGCAGTTGTGAAAATATCCAGCCAGTCACTGTGCATCTTAAAACGTGAAAGGACAGAGGGATGGCCCTGCGCCTGAATGAGATTAATTTACCAAAGATTTATAGGCCAACACTGAAACCAAAACGAAGAATGCAGCCTCCACCTACTCCCACTGTTCTCTCCATGGCTGGTTCACATCTAAAGACTCAAGGTTTTGCCGAGAAAGCCAGTGGTTCATAACTAATTTGAGCCCAATCCTTGTGCATCTGGTTAGTGTGAAATGCTGATGGCATGAAGGGTAACAAAACAAGGTTTTGTAAGAATATCTTGAGTGTCTTGGGGGATTCTGGGAGAGAGGTGTGGTGCATTTGAGAGAAATGTGGAAAATGATTGTAAACGCAGAAATTCCACTTAGGGGCTCGGTGAGGCTCTACTAGGCAGACCACTGTTTAAGGGGACTTGATGATATATGTGCTGCAGCTAGGGCCATTGTGTGAGGCCTCTTGCATCAAGGCTTGTTGGCCCCGTAGAGGGGGAAAATGACTGTCACTTCTGATTCACATGATGAAGATATTTCATTTCGTTGTGAGCTCAGCTCTTGTGCTGCATTAGCTGAACTAGTCCCTCTTCACATCAGGTTTCTTTTTCTGAAATTCCACTTGCCCACATAAATAAGGGCATGCTTGAAACTGGCTGATGAAATGGTACACATGAATACTTTCTGTTGCCATATCAGAGGTTGCAGGTATGCACTGCAACATATGCTTGCATTTTTTGAAAATCTGGCTTAGAACCTTAAGGGCTAACGTTTAATTTCACAGGGTTAAAACAACCGTGTCTTTTTAACCCTGACCTTATGTCGTGCAGTAATGCACAGCCACACACGCTCAGACAGAACTGACCGACCCCATTGACTTCACACACTTGCAATTCAGTACCAACTGTGGCACATGCATGCCTGCACTCTTACCAACCTGTTCTAGTTTAACCCCTTGACTCTCCACCTGCCTTCTATCCCTCCGCACCCACCAAGACTTCACGCAACAACCTGCTCCACATATTCTGCACTCCAGGCATACTTGACCCCTGTGTACCTATTATCCCCAGGTCAGGTTAGGGCACTCC
Source organism: Dicentrarchus labrax (assembly GCF_905237075.1). Lineage (NCBI taxonomy): Eukaryota > Metazoa > Chordata > Actinopteri > Moronidae > Dicentrarchus > Dicentrarchus labrax. Next base: position 18,420,238 of record NW_026136712.1, on the reverse strand, counting down.
TCACATACAGGCATAGCCATGCATATGGACAAACAATAAACAGACACTCCTAGGTCAGGGCAAGGCACACACAGTTGTGGACCTGAACCCTGATATGGCCTTTGACAATCTAGACCAATCTTTAACTCTGTTTGTTATAAAGGCTAACCTCAAAGTAACCAGCTAAATGTCAGTAACCTTTAAGTTTAAAGTTTGAAAAGCAGCTCTCCTTGACATTGTCTGTTATCAGTTTTAAAAAGGACTAAGACGAGCAACTTAACCATTACATGCTAAGTTTGTTTTGCTTTGTTCTTCAGTCTGTTAGACGGCAACATCCATCAACATATTAATACTACAAACCCTATTCATAGTTTTCTTCGAAGCATTTGTCAAAACTGAAATCTGGCAATGATGTGTGTTTATTTACTCCTAGAAAGTTCATATAATCTGTGTCCTGAAAAAGTTAAAAAGTCAGCATTTTGGGACATATTCTTCTGTTTACATGTGCCCATGTGGCTACCATCGTGTGGAAGATGGCAGCTTGTTCTCATGGTGGTGTATTGTTTAGAGTAGCGTGTTCTGCGGTTTGTCTGACTTAACCACATGTTATGTCTCAACAACCTTTCTGCGACCAGTAGAGAAAAAAAAACGTTCAAAGGAAACATCAGGAACGTTGCTCTCATTCTTTTTTGAAACGAAACAGATTTGATCCCGCCTGCTTACTTTTATATATGAGAAAAAGCAATTGTTCAATGTTGAGCCACTTTCGACAAGAAATTAATTTTAGCTGGTCAAAGTATAGTGTTATGGTTATCCCAAACGCTGACAATAATAAAATAAAGTCACACTCCTTCAAAATGTCATCTTTTACACAAACATTTACATACGGTACTTGTATTCGGGGTTTCAGATGTTTAGTCTACTGTATGTCAAAAACAGGGCAATAGCCAGGTTGTGATTTGGTAGACATTTAAAAACACACAATGGTCTGTCTGAATGAAACCACTTGCATTTTACATTTTCACACATTTTAAACTCACTTACTGAGTTAACTTGTATAGCACTTAAGGATATCCATAAATCTGATATTAGTTATTACGCACAAAGAAGACATTTTATACCAATTTGTTGAGTACTGGAAGCCTATGAAGAAAACATAGCCACAATCCAATGACCAAATCAGTGTTTTTGCATGCTATAGTCCAATAAATCATGATTATTAGCCAGACCATACAAGTGTTTGTTGTAATTACTTTCAGTATGGGTCCATTACAGTGAAGCATCACGTTTCTTCATGGGTTTGTGGGAATACAATTAAAAGTGCAAATTCATTTGGCAATATAACATAATTATATAGCTATAATAGTTTGTACATGTTCAACAAAATGTGGGACAGTTCTCACAATTGAATTCCCTGTTTGACATGTTTGTTTTTTTTAATCTTTCCATAGCTTATTGTTTTAAATAGACTTCTAGCTTGCTGTAGACTCACTTCACTTAAGTGAACTCTGCTATCACTGAAAGGATTATTCTGGTTTATTACAACTTGGATCTTGTTTTTATTGGTTTGGCTATTGTCTCCATTGGTTGTAATAACATTGTACTCAGCAAATTATTTGCTGAGCCCTGGAATATGACACCAGTCTAATGGAGACAAAACAAAACAGTCAGATGGCATACACAATTATTTAGAAGAGAAACTGACAACCTGAATTGTGTGTTATAATCATTATCACAGTTTTCAGATCAACTTCCCGCTTCAGCCATGATGCACAAAAGAAAAGCAATATTTCCCATAGACTGCCATTATAAAAGTTGAAAGAACATTATAAAAGTTGAAAGACCATACCTGACCTGACTTCACCAAGGTTTCATTTTTACAAAACGTTCCCAAAGACAAGCTATTTTTACATACATGACGGCAAGTCTATGGGCCAAGCGGGCAGGGCTGGGAGATAAACATTAATGCACATGTGCAGTGGGCCACACACCACAGATGTAAAAACCAGGAAGCAAGGAATATTTCTGTATCTTGTGTTCTTAACGATAAATTTTGATTCAAATGAATGGACGCCATCTTGCGGTCCCAATACATCCATGGTACATGGTTTTCCAGTGCAATGAGGCATTGTTATTGACATTTTGGGTGCACTCACTTTTGGTTTTCTATCAACCCACAAAAATGTTGGCCAAAGTGAAAATATGACCCAAGTTGTAATACATCAGAATTCCATTTCAACAGAGTGAAAATCAAATATACAAAAATAACACATTATTCAAATTTGAGCCTTGGTGTCCCTTTTTTCTGCGATATTGGTCAGATTATCAAATTTGAGTTTAATATAGCAGTTAGATTAGCAGGCTTGTAACAGACATGGGATAAGATGTGGGGGTTTTCTCGCCACGCTGCATTTTCCAACATAGTGATTTTCTGTTTCTCAAGGCTGAAAAAATGCCAATAAATAGGAGCCTAGAGAAAAGAATGCTATAGCTTCAGAACAGAGACGTCTATCACTCACTCATACCACTCGGCCTATTTTCTCCACATTTAACGGGGTCTTACAGAGTGTATAGGATGCATTGGAATGCAACAAAAAAGAATGAAAGGAAGCCTCTTCCTTGCAGCGGGGGTCCCGAAAAGGATACACGCATAAACTAAAGTGGAGGGTAAACCCCTTTACTTCATCTCCATCACATGCACAAAGACATGCATGCACAGACACACACTCCCAGACACACACACACACATGCAAAAAAAGTCCTACTCTCGCTCACGCTGTCTCTCACAATATACACACATATATTAACCTCTTTCTTCCTCTCTCTCTTTTGCCCCTCCCCTATTTCACACACACTCACATGAACAAACGCAGACTTTGACACACACACACACACACACACACACACACACACACACACACACGCAATGTCGTTCACAAAAAGACACACACAAACATCCCCCCAATTGAAATGGCGCCTCTGCACCGAGGCTAGAGGAGAAAATAGTGGGTGGAATTAAAAGTGCTGAGTGAAAGAGAGAGGAGGAATGAGGGGAAGAAACAACAACAACAATACAAACTGGGAAAGGAAGTGAGGCTGAAAAGAGGGAGATGTGTTTGAAAAGAGAGAACAAGGTTAGGGGATGGGAAGAGCATGGTGGATGAGAAAAGGCAGCAAAGATGAGGCTGAAAATAGAAAATGTTTTTATTCCTCCTTTGAAGAGAGCAGTTTGATTCTCTTGTGTGCACGCATCAGTGGGGTGAATGTGTGCGTCAGTGCATTATAGGTTGCTATTGACTGCAGAAGTTCCTGTTGTCTCTCTGCTGCTGTCTTGCTAATTCACTGAGGCTATGATGAGAGTAAGAGTATTATTTCAATCACGTCCCCTCCTGCTGGACAGTCATTATATGGTGCACACGTTATCCACATGTGACACAGGTGAACACCTAAACCATGTTGCATGCATAGTTCAGGTGGTCTTGAAAGATGCCTGCAAAAACAACAACAGACGTATAAACTGTAATTAAATCTATCTCGATTGTTTATTTATCACATTCTGGATCAACAGCGTTTAATTACTTTATGTAAGGGACACAAACTTGCTTACGTCCCCACCACTCTTTATCTTATATGTGTATAATAAGTGATGCATTACTGAGGAGGCTTGCCCATGGGCCAGGACGCTTTGTGAGGCCTTGTGAAAGGCTCCCTGAAAGGAGCCGCCAGTCCATGCCCGGCGGATTTAGGGGAGTGAGTTTAGGGGGTCAGCACGGTCACCCAGGGGATAAATGCCTCCCATTGTCTGTTCTAAGGAGATGCTCTCAGTAGGGAGTCTATAAAGCCGCAGTGGCAACACTAACACCCACAGCTCTGGGGCTCCCCAGGGGAACACCCCAAGACCCCCAGCCAGGGACAGGCTCACAGTCTGTGGGGGGAGAGAAACAGCTGAGGGGACCCACGTATGGTTTGGTAGTCTGCTGGGTTCGTCATCAACTTGCCTGGGAATTGTGACAGGGTTGGATTTGTTTGCTTTCTTTGTATAGCACCTCATGTTTGCACTCCTCCCGAGGACATGCAACAATATGAGCAGGTCAACAAATAGGTACATAGGACGGTAACCGCTCTGAGCCTCACGGAAAATCCCCTGAACACCCCCAAAACATAAAACTAAACAGAATGAAGCCTTTGTTTGTGGTACACTGGCACAAGCTTTTCTTTCCTTGGGTGGGAGTGGAAACAAGAGGTTTAGGTAAGCATATGTGTGTGTATGTGCTTGTTTTGTGGTGTATGTTCATGTCTTTACACACATTTACCTATACATATACAGAGACTGTGTGTGTGAGGACGTGTGTTATTATGTATATGTGGTGTGAGTGTGCAGGAAGCGGAGGGGGCTGCGTCTCATGGGGTCTTTTGTGGAATGTCTCTGCTCGCTCCGTCTCAGAGCCATGAGATGGGCAAACATGAAATCAAAGTGGAAAAGACCCACAAAGGGGTGGAAGGAGGATGACTAGGGTCTGGATGGGGGTCGGAGGAGGGGGGGTAGCTTGTCCCCGCACCCCAGGCCCCAGAAAGCACCAGGCCCCACAGTTTCATGAAAAGATCCCTTATGAGGACCTGGCTGTTCTGCCTGAGTCTGAATTAAGACCCCAAACCCGCAGGCTGCCAGCACGGTGCATCTATGTCCTATTTTATCACTCTCTCTCGCAGCGCAAGCATCAACTGCAGCACTGTTTTCCCTTTGGTCTCATACACATCATTTTTCTTAAGCATGGTGACACATCGAGACACGTGTAGCATTATTTTAGAATCATAACCATATCGGTAACAGCGAGTTGCATACTGAAACCATTTGAATACAGCTCAGCCTACAAAGCGTGCAGGAGGATCCACAGTTGCCGAGAAACTCGTGAAAAACGTGAAAGGCCATATCTAGAGCAAGTGTTTGTCCGTTTCGGGTCTACTGTAGAAACATGGCAGCCTCCGTGAAAGAGGACTCGCTCTGTCTGTGGATAAAAATGGCTTATTCTCAAGTAACAAAAAACACAACACATCTTATTTTCAGGTGTTTATACACTAATGAAAACAAGCTCATGAATATTATATTAATTTTCTCTCAGTTACTTACTTCAATTCACAGAAATGGATCATTACTTTCAATATTACAAACAAAGGTCCAGGAATCTATCCGTGTTCGTTTTAAATGTTAAAATTTGAGTGTAGTTGAACCATTTATTTAGATTTTTTAATTACTTTAAGGGACTCTGGGGCATTACCAACAGCTTATTTGCATTCTATCCCTACTCCTCCCTTCAGTTTCTTTTACTGGAACCATTTTCTGAGTGGTCCGTCTCACAGGTACACTCAGTTAAACGTTAACTGCAGTGAACTGTGTGTTTTCAGTGCCTGGAGAATATAGCTTGTTAAACTGATCAGAACTGACCATTTAAGAAAACAGGCTAATCACAAATCATGTGAAATGTTAAACTTGAGGGATTCCTACAGGTCTAGGTTATACGTGAATATTCTCACACCAAAAGCAATTTCCATAATTGACATGTCTGTTCTGTGAACTAAATTATTACAGATCTGACATGCTGAGAAAAGAGTGAGCTACTAAAAGGGACTGTAAATGGACCTGTACTTGTATAGCGCCTTTCTAGTCTTCCGACCACTCAAAGCGCTTTTACACTACGTGCCACATTCACCCTTTCACACACATTCACTCAGTGATGGTCCATCGAACAGAAACTAACTCATTCATACACATTCACACACCAACGCACGGCATCGGGAGCAATTTGAGGTTCAGTACCTTGCTCAAGGATACTTCGACATGTGGCACCAGGAGCCGGGGATTGAACCCACAACCTTCCGATTACGGAACGACCCGCTCTGCCTCTGAGCCACAGCCTGTGTATACATGTACTTGGTATCTTAGCAATTATACTGTAAAATGTGTATCACCTCGCTGAAAGGGCTTTTGTGGTTTCCGCCCGTAGGGCATTGTTCTTTAGTATGGTGCACGGTTAGAGAATTACAAATGTCTAAATGTCATCTTCATTTAGCATGCCTCTGAATAATACACACTACAGTATGCATATATTTAACTCGTATTCAGCTTCTTAAGGCGGCCTCTAAGACTTCACTTGCACAAAACACTGCACCTCCTGTCTCTTTCTCACACATACTGTACACACACAGTCCCGATCCCTGAACATCATAGAATAAAGGGATGTCATGCTCCAAATAGGATCTCCCATTCATCCAGAGGTAATGATGTATAGCTCATAATGGGAGCAGCTATCTGAGTGGCTGTTTGGGGGGAGATTGATACCATAGGTAATTGGACAGTTATGAGCAAGAAAGAGAAAAACAGCGTGAGAGAGGGAGAAAGCCGAAAGAAAGAATAATTTATGGATTCCGGAGAAAAGGAAAATTTACCTCCACCTGGAAATTGTCCATGTTTTTGCTGAGAAAATTGCGTTTGAATGGCTGTGTGCATACAGCATAGGCCTCACTGTAACTAGCCCAGGTGCTTTTTTGCCCTAACATTCGTATTATGTGCATCTGGCTTCCTGTGTGCTCCCTTTGTGTATGTGTGTGTGTGTGTGTGTGTGTGTGTGTTAAGGACTGGGGGCGAATGTAGCAAAACCTTTGCAGCTCTCTGTGTCACCAGAGCTGGGACCCTCATCTCAAAGGGGCGCCTGCTGGGGATTGGGAGGTGTGAGGCGAGGTGCATGTCTGCTCCCTAAATCTTCCGTCCCGTAACTGCTATGAAATAATCCCCCGGCAGGTCGTTTGTTGCAGGGAGGAGGGGTGCAACCGAATCTTCCTTTGTTCAACACAGCCTTTACCACATCAACCCTCTGACACTCTCTGTGTTAACATCTGTGTGTAAGTAAGTGAATGTCTGGGTGTCTCTGTTTTTGTCTATGTGTAAGTCTCTTGAGCACAGACTTATGTGACAAAGAGTGTGTGTATTATATAGAAGGACATTTAGAGAAATGCAAGCCTTCATATAAAATTATGTTTATAAGTTTTATCTAAAATAAAAATGTATTATTGCTTGTTGATCACAAATACATTTTCATCCTTGAATGATCCAAGGTGCATAGAAAGATAGTGGAGGTTTCTTGGAACAACAGTCTGTGAGGTAGTTACAGGAGTTCACTGTCTAGGTGTATAGAGGGTATAAAATATATTTTCTGTATAAAATATAGTCCTGCAATGCAAAATTAACCTAGGATTGGTACAGAAATCTTAAAGGAATAGACACTTTGAGGAATACGCTTTGTTTCAACCTGAGCAAAACATTGTGTTTCTCCTAAAGCTGTAGGAAACTGCTTCATGGATATACAGAGCCAAGAGAAAATGAAATACAATAAAGAAGAGTTCCTTATTTCCACTGTAGCCACATTACTGTAAATGTTACTAACCAGTTAACAGCAGCTACGGCTAACATCCATACCGTGCTATGTACGGTTGGCAGGCTTCAATGGCTGCTTGTATTTAAAAAGAGCAAAGGCCAAATTGAAAAATTTGCTCTGAAATAGAGAAACTTCAACCATGCAGGTATATTGTGTCAACATGGACCCAGGCTAAAACTGGCAGTGCCAACACCAGCCCGCCTCCACTGGCTGTGGACAAATTTTTTCCCTTCGGACACCCCATTAGGTCACCAACATGAGGTCACCTCTGTTTACTGTCCCCCTCTAACCAGCCAAATCAGATGTATGTGCGCGCATGTCTGTGCTTGTGTTTGCATGCATACATGTACAGTATGCGTGCCAATTAGTGTCCCACTCCAGACTGATTACCTGTTTATCCTGCTGTAGAGAGAAAAAGGGTCGGGCTGCCCTCAGAAGAAATTACCTGCTTGTGTGTGCGCGAGTGTATGTGTGGGTGTGCGTGCACTCGCACACTCGCGTCTGTGCCTGCGTGTGTTTATCCTGCTAGGCCTGTGATGTCAGCGCTGTCTGGCGACAGGCTGATTAATGTCTGAATGTTTTCCAGCTATATACCCCAGAGCCTGCAAACTGGGCACACACACTCACAGGGAGCAGGAAACAGGGAGAGAAGGATAGAAAGGAGAATGGATAAGAAATAGAAGAGAAAAGTAATGAATAAATATGAAGAGTTCAAGAAAATAATGGAGGGACAGAAACGTACAAGTAATAGAAAAAGAGAAACTAATGAAAAGCTATAAAGAAAGAAAAGAAAGAAAGACAGTAGGAGGATGTGGGAAAGCATCTGCTTTTATTAAGATGGACATTGCAATCATCCTGACTTCCTCTGACTTGATGACTAATCTAATGTCCAAAGTATCATTGATAGTGGGTCTGTCCGGAGTCGTTAGCCAGAGAACAGAGCGACGCCAGCAGCGGCGGCTTGTAATAGGCCCATCTGACTCATGTAATAAGGGGAGCCTTATGATGACAGGATTTCTGAGCAATTATTAATGGACTCTCCAGGCCGTACTCAATGTCTTTGGCACTAAAAACTCTCTTGAACGCTTTTTTCTCACATGTCATGTTCTCTCATTCACACCCTTACGATTATTTCCCTCCCTCTTCCTCACTGCCTGTCTGCCTGTCTTCTTCTTACATCCTTCTCCCCTGCTACTCAGAGATTAATTCCTGGCTGGCTCCGGAGAGAGGTTCATTACAGAGATCGTTGAAGGATCTCGGGGTTCTCGACAGCTGAGCGTACGAGATGGTCGTGCTAAAGGTCTCGTTACCACTTCTTGGGAGGAACGGGGCTAAGGGAGTTTTGCTCGGCAAAGGACATCATCATTATAACTAAGTGAACACGCTGTCAAGGTGGCAGGGAGAGTAGGAGGGAGCAGAATAGAGATGGTGGTGTAGAGGGGGGGGCACATTTGTTTTGCAATTAGCCAGGAGCCAGCTCTCAACTCCTCCAGTGTTGTCTGGAGTTCATTAGCAGAGCTATTATCAGGCCTTGTTCATCCGCACAGATGAACAGACAACAGCTCTAATCTCACCGCACTCTGACGTAGTCTTGAGATCTAATGTATTAGATTTGTTAAAATGGTTTCACCCACCCTACATCGAGTAAGCATATCATAGATTAAAGCGTTTAGGGAGAGCGGTGCCAGAGTGCCATTTTGTTGACTGCCTACTATGAGCTTTTATCTCGTAGAAACATTTGATCTCTTTCCATATACATGTACGGTTGAATGGATCTAAAATGGGGGTGGAATAAACAGAGACATCATTAATGAAGGGTATCTCTCTTTCTTTCCTTCTTTTCTCTCCATCTCTGCCTCCCTTCCTTTTCCCCCCCCTTTCGGCTGCCATATTAGCAACTGTCCCGATTGTGTCTCCTCGGACTTAGACATCACAGCCACACCAAATCTCCTGGAAGCACGAGGCGAGGGGGGAAGAATTCGGCTTAGCTGAGAGACGGCATGGATATCGGGCCCCTGCAGATTCCCCTCCTCCCGTCTCTGTTTCTCTCTCTCTCGCTAACTTTTCATTCTGTGCCGTGGAAGATTTACTGTAATCTGGCAGATCAAAGGCGAGCATCGCAATCCTATTCCCCTAATCCAGTTTGATGGTGACTTTTGCACATGTAATAACACTGGCAAAAAGAGAGATCGCTTTTAAGCCAGGTTTTTTTTTTCTCCCCCTCTGTTGTCACAGTAATAATCATATTTATGAAAACAGAGTCAAAGCCAGAGCTATTTTAGTCTCTGATTTTATATATATATTTATAATATCATACATATTAGAAGAAGAAGAAGAAGAAGAATATATACTTTATTGATCCCCTAGGGGGAAATTGTTCCTTTCAGTCTTTTTTGTATACACACACATACACACACACACACACACTGAAATGCACACTTCATGCACTTGTGGAGGGAGGGAGAGATAGCGGAGTGATAGGGCTGCAACATTACCGGCGCCCCATGAGCAGGTTTTGTGGTCAGGTTGCCTTGCTCAGGGGCACCTCGGCAGTGCACAGGAGGTGAAACTGGCACCTCTCCAGCTACCAGTCCACACTCCATATTTTGTGGTCTGTGGGACTTTAAGCGGCGACCCTCCACTTCCCAAGCCAAGTCCCTACACACTGAGCAACTGCCGCCCCAACCTGGGTCAACTGCTTGGAAGGCAGCTATGCTGACCACTATACCATTACATTAATATCATGTAATCATGTCAAAAGTTTTATTTCTCACAGTAACTGCTTGCCCGTGATTATATCTGCTCTGCTTTGTCATTCGTTCTAAAGTTTTAAACTAGATCTTTATTACCATCACATTATTTTTGAGCCATTTCTGACCACTCGTGTGTCCCCCGGCCCACCCCCAACATGAAATTTCTCTCTGCTACCATCAGTAAATGGATTTACCACATATTAGCATCAAAACATCTGGTTAGTCTTAGACTGAGCAAGACATTTCCAAACTGGGGTGCAGTGACCCCTAAGGGTTCTTGCACACGTTTAATCAAATCCATTTCATATTGTATCTGACAGCCGAGTCATATTTTAACAACCATTTAAGGTGTAACTTATTTGATTTGGCTAAATAGGAAACAATTAGCGTTGACATCCCTTCGAGGCAATTTCTAGTTCCTCTCCCCCCGTAATTACTCCTCCAACCAATGAAATCCCTTTGAAGGAGGCAGATGGCGGGAAGAATCAGGGTTACCTCATTAATCCTATAATTTCTGCCACATAAAGGTGAAAAGCATTGTGGAAAATATTACCTAGAAGATGCTGAATTCTCTCTCTATCCCTCAGTTCTTCTAAATTGCTGATGGTCTTATTTGTTTTATAGACTTGTCATATTTCTAGCTTTCCTCGCTGGATCATTATCCCTTATTTCCCTCCTCTTTTTGGCATCATGCCACCTCTTGCCTTCAGCATGTTTATTTTTATATCTAGGCACACATTTAATGCCGCTCTGCTCTCTTATCCACTTCTCCGTGCTGTTTTTTTTTTAGCCCATATGCGTTTTCACTGTCTCTAATCTACTCAATTTTACTATTTCCATCTTACCTTGAGCTTCTCTCTGCCCCTGCATTTGCATATCCATTCTTCTCTCTCCATCTGAGCATCCATCTTCATGCTTTCGTTGGTCCTTAGTGTCAGTGTGACAAACAAAACTACACATCTTCAACTTTTTATCTTTCTCATCTGTTTTTTCCATGCACTCAAACCACGATTGTTTACATTCACTGCTACAACTGGGGCATATCTCACACCATGTTGATGTTTTTTACTTGCTTTGTTTTTCCCGAAAGGGTTAAAGGACATACAGTACATATTTTATTTGTCTCAAATTAGAATGCAGTTGCAGAAAACTTCAAGGGTATAATTTGCTCATTTTGCCTTCTCATCTCAGTGAATGATTTTGCAGAGTAATCATTGTCTCTTTGAACAGAACAACACACATGCACATTCCTGATTTTCACACAGAAATGAAAAGCAGCCCAGTTGCACATGCTGGATTAATGTGGAAAACTGCGGTTGCGCTGCTTCGAATTCAAAATGTTTCTTCGGTTTCTGTTTCTTCTCTTTTCTCTCGCTCAGTCAAAACTTTGATGGATCCATTAGTGAAATGCATACTGCTGGAATAATACACTTTCTGTAATAGACTCAGCCTTTAATCCTTTGTCATGAGAAGTGGTTGCTGACTGAAGCTTAAGGGAGTTTCTGCTTTCAAATGGAGAAACCTGTGGAGTAGATAGCCCCTAGTGGTGGCTTCGGTTATAACACTTTCATAAAGTTGACTCTGACCCTTTCTTTCACTGTAATAGTGCCCTGACTGTGTGTTTTACTAAAATAGTAGTATCTTTTATATATATATATATATATATATATATATGTATATATATAAGCCTCAGATGTTTAAAAAAGGAGATATATGAGAATGACATAAGGAATATAACTATTCTACTGTCCTCAATCAAGACATCCAGACTCACAGAACCACAGACTACTAGATATAAAATTCCAGACCTGTTAAGTGCATGTCACATTAAAGAAAGTGGAAAGGTTGTAAATGAAACGATTTAGAATTTTAAAGTTAATAAAAATCTCTACAAAGAGAGTTTGTGTTCAGTTCATTAACTGCAGTGTTTCATTTAGAAAAGAATTTGGTTTGTGAAAAATGTACATGACAGATATCCTTAAAGTGTATGTGTACTTGAAACTGTACACAGTGATATACAGTTTATACAGTATTGTTGCATGCAAAGTTAGAAATTGGATCAGTTTTCGGGCTGAACAAGCTCAAGCCAGAGCAACATGATGTATTACCAATAAAACTGTTTTCCGTCCTCTGTCAGAAAGTCTTTTCAGTCCTTCAGGTTTATAATCAGGTTTATTTTAAGCCTCTGTTAGTAACAGTGCTCTGTGGAACAGTGTGTTTACTGAGAAATCTGGTTTATTGTTTCTCGTGTCTGTTTTGTTTCATTTCACAGTTTACGTAGCATTTCACCCTCAGTTTATTTTCTTTGGTGTGATGTTGAGATTGTGTTCTCTTTCAACGGCTGCCAAGTGGAGAAAGAAATAAAAGCAGATTTGATGGCTCATGAGCAGTTGCCAGTGCTTATCAAAGCAGGGAAGATGGAGAGATGGATGGGTAGATAGATGGACATATAAGATGGATGACTCGGTGGTTTGATGGGATGGACGTGCGCGTGGGGGGAGATGATCATCGGGCATGTTTGGGGGGAAAGCAGGGCGTGCTCCTCTGTGTATGTGGCAGCAGGGGTGGAGGCACGACGTGTGGGTGCTCATGCATGTTTGCATGTGTGTGTGGGTGTAAGTGTGTGTGCCTCTGTGTTGGTCCTGTCAGTGAACAGGAATGATTAATGGGCTTTTGCCACATGAAGGAGCCACAGACTAAACCCCACAGCCTTAACTGGAGCATAGCGTACCTCACCTCTTCCTCCTTCTTTCCTCCTCCTTTCCGCTTTCTCCTCCTTTTCGATGTCCCTCCTCCTATTCGCCATGGGCTTGTTTTCACACCTGCTTGCAGCTCTCAAAGCTTAGGAAGTGGGTTTTTTTTGTTTTTATTTTCTGTGAGCTGTGCATCTGCAGCGTGGCAAACTGGGCGGCACCACGGAGAATCGACCGTTAATGGGAGCGGAAGAAAAGGAAGCTTGGAAGTGCAATGGAGCAAAGTGTTCAAATGTTTGTGTTTGACACGACAAATAAAAATGTGAGCTAATCGATGATTGATGAGCTCTTGTATTCCCAAAACACTGACCATCACAATGTCACTATTGCATGTTTTGGGTGGAGTTTGGAGGAGGATAAGGGTGTTTAAGGGTTTTATGTGGCCTTCCTCTCCTGACTCATGAGCTCTGGGCTCCAGGTGTTCCACAGTTGGAAGGCCTTTGGGGTCAGTGTTTTGGATGACTGCGGATGTACCGGTGTCGTAAGACCATTTGGTTTCAGTCACTCTAACCGGTCTACTGTGTGGCAGGTGCCACATATGCCAGAGGAGGGGACGAGGACGACGGGTGGCCTGAGTCACTTTTGAGCAGACGCACTGGCACTGTAAGGTGAAAATGTGTGAGTCTGGATGGCTGTTTGCTCACTGGACACATGTGATTGATGCACATTTGGTTGAATGTAGACAGGCATGGCAGAGTGTGACAGATTAACACTGTAGACCCCTTTCTCTCAGTATTGTGCACGCACACAAACGCACAATGTGGACAGTCATGCCAGTGGGGCACCTGTCTTCTCTGTTTCACCAAGGCAGCTCTGATGATGTGTCAGCTGCTATTAATTTATATACAGTCTAATCAGGAAGCAGTGAGACAGCAGTACATGTTCACCCCAGGCGTGGGCCGGATGAGGGCCAACAGACTGAATCGTCATATGGACCCTGTGCACCCGGATTCATTAGCCAGATGTTAACCAACATGGAGCAGAATCACAATGGATCTCATCCTAATGTACTTGGGGGATATTTTCCCCTCTCTTGCTCATTTTGGTCTGTATCCAGATTTGAGTTTTCAGGACTTCCACACATTGGTCTTCAAAAACAGTATGCACACAGTTTAAGTCTCTATATATATATATATATATTGTTTTATTTTTTTAGCTTTGGAACTTTGCAAAGTATCTACCTTGCATGATAAGAACTCTAGTGCCTTAATTTGGTGTAACAGCAATTTTACTGCCTTAAATTTAAATCTACTGGTAATGTACCATGTAGGAATACAACTAATTTATGTATCTCAGTAGTGATTTTTTGTTCAAAATGTAATCATCCCATCATGGGTTATCATGGGTCTACTCTTCTTCTGTGATCAAAGATGTGCATGCAAGAGAGAAAGATCATTTATATTTCTATTATGTTGCTTATGTCTATTATGCACTATATTTAGGTTTAACAAACTACCAATCCTTGATTGCATTTGTCTTTTCAATTGACCACAATATTGCATTTTAGTTACTTTTGCACAAGCAGATGGAATAAATTAGGCAAACCACCTTAGAAATAACATACGATTAAAGAGAATATTTAAGGTGTTATGTATCTGATGGATGCTAGATCCTATATTTGCCTATGATGAACATTTAAGCCTTTCAGAAGTTTAAAAACTTACACTCACACAGAAAGGGTTAGGGTTAGGGTTGATAGTTGGAGTATATAAATTACCATGATTGTCATTGAGATACACAACATCTTTTTTAAAGCATTAAGCTTTATTTGTTACTTTATTAAGTGAATTGTATTACCATGTTCCTTCCTTCTGGTCTGCTTTGTAATGCCAGGAACACTATCCACAAATACTTCTTTCAAAGAGATAAGCTATAAGCATTGGGAACCTCATTCCCAGTAAACTCAACACAAGAAAAACCTGGCAGCCTCAGAGATGTAAACTGACAGCTAATTAAAATAATCTTAATATGCTGGCCAGAAACTGAGTTAAACACCCAAACAGCATACGTCTGAAAATGAATTACTTCCCCTACCGATCATCTGACTAAACTTTTAATGGAAGTGGCTGACTTCTGTCGCCAACTGTGAATCCAGCCCTTTGTCAGAATGTGTGTGTGTGTGTTTTTTATATAGTGTCCACATACGTGTGTCCACATCCCCCCCCCCCGTTCCCCTGCACGTGTTTCTATAACTGCATGTGTCCTCCCTCAAGTTCAGAGTGTTGAGGTCCGGCTTTGTGAGCTGAGCTGATAAGGACGCACAGAAGGGAAAGGACTTCAGCTCCCTGCATGCACGCAAACAGCTTCTCTCCTTCATTTCCACTTAGTACAATTTCTCTATTGAATCAGCTTCTGCAGAACTGCTGTTATTGGTTGGTAGTGTGGAAGTCAGCCTATGCAAATGGTGTCCAACAGGGCAAATGAAAGTCGACAGCAGCAGATCCTCTCCCCTCTCAGCCTATAAATGGAGAGGGATTTAAAATTTCAGAGAAGAGTCTGAAAAGAAGACTCAAAGGCAAGCTGAGACAGACTATCTAGGGAAAGAGGACTATTAGTGTTCTTAGTATCATTCATTTCACTTAGCATTTTGTGGTTTGAGGCCAGACTTATTCGGCTTTAAAGAGTTTCGAAGCAACTAGATTGTTTGTTCCAGCAATTTGCCTTTTTATTTCATACCCGTATTCAATTGCAACCTTGTGCTAATGATTATGTACATGATGTCACAGTAAAATTTCACACATAATGTAACCCGAGCAGGCCCAAAGGTCACAAACACAACACATACGCTCTTCTACGGATATGGTGTCCATCTCTACTCTACACTCACACTTATAGAAAATGAGCTCATGGGATGGAACTCCACTGGCACACTGCACATGCCATTCCTATCCTCTCATGGATTTTATTTTATTTTTTTTTAGGGTGGGTGGGCTCATAATCACCGTGCTCCTCTGCCTACTTGTTATCCACTCCCACCGCCACCACTGACGAGCACAATCACACCTGGGCCCTGCCAATCCTGGGGCATTAGAGAGAAAGAAGGAGCAGTTTGGGCAAGAGGGCTCGACAGGAAAAGAGATAAACAGGAAGGGGATAGAAATAAAGACTGGCCAGGAACATTTGAGGTAATGGGTAGTGAGAGAGAGGAAAGGGGAAGAGAATTTAATTTGGAGATACAAGCGTCATATGGCTATTCCTGGGTAGTGACAGTGAACAGTGCTGGTTGCCTGCAGGCTGAGCTTCTCTTATCTCCAGTGCAGTGTACTCTCCAGTGATAATGGCCTCTCATTACAGAGCTACAGCCCTGGGGAAACTTTGGATAAGTTACTGGCTCTGGTCACCACATCACAGGAGGCTATCCCTCATCACACAGTGGGAAAGCGGGTGATGAGAGGGCCATTCCCATTTGTGCGCACATATTTGCTTGCTTACGTGCAGATATTTGTAATTGGACATGAGTGCACATGGGCAACCCGAACATGAACAGACACTCCAACAAGACAAATATTAACACAGACACAAAAACACACATCCATTGCACGCAGTTTTATTGGACGCCTGAGTGTCTGGTGCAGAGCAGCCAGGAACAGCTGTGTGTCCAGTCCAGCCCATGTCCTCTCCAAGTACTAGCAGAGAGACAGACAGTGCCCCCTGCTTAGCCTCATAATCTGGCATAATGCCTTCACTGTAACTCTAGCTCTCATGTACAGTGATGGACACACAGCCAATTCCCATCCAGTCTCATCCTCTGCTCCTCCCCAGCTGGCAAGAACCTCCACCTTACTGATAGTTAACACATTTCATTCATGCCAAATACCATAATACCTCCCATAGATGAATGTATCTGCAATGGGACTGAACCTTGGCACCGCCTGCTGACGATGACTAAAGGCACCTGTTGTCATAACCATAAGACTGGCATGGGTAATGACACACACACACACAAACACAGAACGTTCACTCATATAACGTAATCAGTTTCAAGCACAGATCAGCACAGGAGGCAATGCTTTCAAAAACTAGTCTTCTCGCACAATACAATGTATGACACTGGTTCAGTGAGTGTAGTTTAAATGTGTAAAACAGATGTCTTCAGTGCTAAACAAATGTTTATAAAGCTGATGCGCTTGTACTTGAGCTTGCCCAGTCCTCAAATGTAAAAGGTTATCTGCTGGTCAGCAGTTATCAATTTCAGAAATGTGAGCCTGATGCCTGGTGTTTTGCGAGGCAGAATCGCACCTGTCCCATGCCGCAAGCAACATCAACCTAAGCAAAGGACATGTTCCACCATAAACACCACAAATCCATAAACATGCACACATCCACTCACAAACACATCCAGTACTCCTATTCCGCTAGTGTGCATCCATGCAAATGCAAATACACAGCCATACTGAAGCATGGTTTTTATCTAGTTTACCTCAGCCTATAGTATATGCACACACATCTACAAACACACACACACACACACACACACACACACACACACACACACAAACGACACAGAGATACCGCTTTAACTAGCTAGCAGAAATAAGAGCTGCACCCTCCTTATTTCAAAACAGGTTCTTGTTGTCTTTCTGACAGGCCTCCCTCCCCACTGCCAAGCTGTCCCACTGAGATAAGCTGGCTGGCATTTTCATCATTCCGGCCATACTGATTGGACCATTATCATAAGAAAGAGGCTGAGAATCCAGGAGGCCTTCCCCCTGGACGCTGATTCATGTTCAAAGTTGGGATTAGCAATCTCGCCCCTCAAATCCCCTCAAACAAGGCAGGGCTGAGCAGGCAAATGAAGCAAGCATTCAACAGATAATGGAGAAGACTCTCATAGCTCGATGGAGGGATGGATGGAGGGATGGAGTGTGAATGAATCCTTAGTGACAAAACCTCAGATAAAGCAAGAGTAAGACTTAAATACTAAATAAATCTGCATCTAAGATTTTTTTCTTTTCTTCAATAGATATTGTTTATTTATGTTTGTTGTGTATGACTCTTGCCATGTTTTTAGAGACTAAATTCAGGCCTTACTTGCTATAGATATGTGAGAATCACACTAATTTCTGTGCCAGATCTAATTTAGGGAAGTATTTCCTTTAAAAACAAATACAATTCAGGTCAAAAACTGGTAAAGAAACAGTTCCACCCTACTTTAGTTTTTCCAAAAGTCACAAATTCAAGCATTTGTGGTTTCAGCAAACATTTCAGAAGCTTTTTGCTAAATCTGTTGGGACCTACCGTGGTTACTGGCTTCATGTGGCCCACTTGCTCCAGAATGAATAACGGCATACTGTGGTTTTAGTACTGTGGCTGCTGGCAGAGAGGGGCACTTGAGGTCACCTGCATTGTAATTCTGATTACCATAATGTCCAGATTTTTAATGTTTTAAATTTGAAGTAAGAACATAATAAGGCCACTGTAGGGCTGTGGACCTTTTTTTAAAGTTCTAAATGATTTTCAGAATAATCGTTTCATCAAAACCCTGTTTTTCATACAACATTTTTTACAGTAGTCGTTCATTCAATGTATTTGTATTCTGTAATTTTATTTTATTTTTAAATTTAATTTTAAAGAGACATGCAGCAAAGGCTGCTGGTTGGAATTGAACCCAGGATGCCGCAGTAGGGACTCAGCCTAAATGGGGAGCTTGCTCCACCAGGTGAGCTACTGTGCTCCCCAGATGATTTAATTGTTAATGGCCATGTTCCCTTGCAGGGTTAAAATTGCACACACAAGGGATTCACAGAAAACAATGCAGGTATGTACTGAATGCGATGCATAGTGTATGTTACAATATTCAGTTGTTAATTTAGTTTTGTTGTGTCGGATGACGTTGTCTTTTTTTATTCCAACGTGACACAATCTCTTCCAATGTGGCTGCACTGTAAACAGATGCAAGACTTTTCTGCTCTTTTTCTTAACATGCTTGACCGAGTAGCCGCAGTGATCAATAAATGAGTAATTTCAAAGACACTACAGGACCTGTGCTATTAAAACAAACTTGCTGTTACAACCAGTAAGCACAGGATTAGCCAAATAAAGAGTGCCTCTGCTGGATGGATGAATAAAATAATTCAAGGGAGGAAAAGCGGTACATGAGGAAGTGGAGATATGCAAAGTCCCAACTTATTTTGCATCTTCTTCGTTATCTCTGTCTTATTTTACAACACTTTCTTCGGCCCCAACTCTTTTCCTTTACCTAAGCTCATCGTAAAGCTTTGGAGACATTTAGTGCTGCTTTCCTGCCATGTGCCATTCCAGTAAAACTGCAGCATTAACAGTTTTACAGTGCGACAAACCTTATCATTCTCTAGCAGTGTTTATTATACACTCTGTCTGTGCCGATTACAGAAGTGAGCACACGCTGAGCTGCAAGTCACAGACCAAGGGCATGTTTGCCCTGTTACTTGTGCCATTTTTATTTTCACAATTATCAAATAGATCCAAAATAATGGGAAATTACACACAGTGTAGCACAGTTACCTGGCAAACATAACACAGCTATACATAGACTTTTTTTCTGCAAAATATTGATTGAAGTGCGTTTTAGATTTAGTACAATCAAGGTGCTGAGAGAAGACTATATCACATCTCTTTGAAACAGCAGGAGTTACGACAACTTTCAGCTTTCAAGTTGCCTCTCTGTTTAGTCTTTGCGTGGTGTCATCTGACATGTGATCACTGTCTCTAAATCTGTGTTTGAAAAAAAAAACAGAGGGCTCTTAAAAGGCTTGTGCAAGGGTATAGTGACTTATCTTCAGAGGAAAGAATAGCTCACACAAAAAGCATGTCTCTTTTCATCTGCTGTGAATATATCTCCTCACGTGAGAAGGTACGCTCTATATCTGTATGTTTCCATTATTGTAGAATAAGTAGTTGCCTCAAATGCAAATAAGATAAATCCGAGCAAAATGCCAGTGACATTCTCTTCTAAGAAATAGAGCAATCGGCTTGAGGATAACTAGGCCTCTTACAATCAGTACTCGTATCCTCTTCCGTGCTGACATGAAGGGACTGTGATATCAAATGAACACAAAGCACGGCCCTCTCCAGGTAGCTAAATGATAGATTATTTAAATTCCAGCCCATAACTCACACACAAGAGGTTAGAAATCTGAGAACACTGTAATTACACTCTCTCCGGGGGAGCTTGGGCTCATCAGCACCCACAGCTCCGAGGTTCAAAGTGAAACGATTCTTAGACCAGGTTAATAAAAGGACAAACGCTGTGAATTTCATATAGCTGAATGACTTTTCATTCCCCTTGGGGTATGCAAAGTCATTCTAAGAAAGTTTAAAGAAACACTTCACAGGATTCTAATTTTTGTATTAATTACTCAACCTCATTGCATGTAATACTGGATGAAAATACATTTCCACTTGTAGGCCCCAAGGGAGAGTTTCTGTAGCCAGTGGTTGCCATGGTAAAAGTGACTGGAGACTAATTTTGACAACTGTGAAGTGATATTATAATGTCAGTAAAGACATAACCCAAACCCATGTATTTCCCCTAAAATTACAACAAGCTTGAATATAAAAGTGAGCACACAAGTGGATGATATTCATGTTTTTTTAAGGATGAAATCACTAAAGGGATTTTGTGCAAATGCAGAGGTAGCATTGTTGTCACTGGACTAGTGTGTCATATTTACTTGAATCTAGCACATATATCTATAGCACATCTATTCCTATATTATAGCTAGGTGTTAGGATGTACTCTAATTCTTCAGGTTAAAACTGAGACCTCAAATTCAAGTAAACACAGTGTGAACACAATGTAAACAATACAAAAGTGTTGCAGCTCAATATTTGGTTTGTCGTAAAAGGTAGCCACAGAGAAGAAGTCCCAAAGCCAATGCAAACAACACAAATTTTATTTTATTTTTTTTGTCAAAACATTAAAAAAAGGTTTTATCAATTCAAAATGTTTGTTAGACTTTGAAGGACACATACAGCGTGTTTTTATGAAGAATAGGGAATGTAAGCCATTTTTGTTTGTGAAAACTCCACAGGGTATCTTTTAAATTTTTAAATGTGCTGCATCACACAGGGTTGCAAGGGTCAAAGCCACAGTGGCCATTAATTGTGAGATAGAAAACCTCACCACAGAAGTGATTTGATTTCCATTCTGCATCAGCCAAACCTCCAAGAGAAATTAGGACTCATATTAACAACATTGATTCCTTAGTTATTAGCACATCATTACACTATAATCTTTCTGATACCATTTTTTTTCTAACTACTGCAACACTCTCAACCTCAGCTTAGAAAATCCTGATATTATTCAGAATAAAAAGCTAATTAATTACATTAACGAACGCAGCGGCTTGCAGCATGGCAGTAATTAAAGCCAGAGCAGCAATATATGATTAACATTCAGTGGATAAAAAATGACTATGATTATTCCCACCAATGTTCAGTTCATTAAAAACCATGTAGTCCAAAGGGGATATCAATATGGGGTGATATTACAAATGCAAATGAAACAGGGTAATGCGCTCAATTATAACTGAACGCATAAAAAATGATACTAAGTAAAGCTTATACTTTGTGTACAAGCAGTCATTTACACAATTAACATTTACAGATTGCTTCATGACAATTTATAAAGAATGATTATGTGACTTCATTATACATGTTTAATGTAAAGTAATTATAGTAACATATAAATACAGTGTCAGTAACTCTTTGTGCTCATATGTGTGTTTCTGTCTTTCTCGTTCTACGACTGTATTTCTGTCGTACAGTCTGCCCATATGAGCGTTTTCTTTAAATCAATCCAGATGAGTGTAGTTGTGGCCATAGCATACAGCAGCTGTTCTGTATTGGTGATTTATCATTTGATTAACTGGAGCAAGGCACCCCAACATATGGCACTGCTGCCTTTAAGTACACTGGCATACTTAAAAACACATTAAATCAAAAGGGTAAATAAGAAACACTTGGGTTTATTGTTTCATATTGTTCCTCAATCAGCATGGAAGTTAAATCCTCTTGCACCCCTCTTTTCATTAGATGCAGCTCTCTTGAGTGAGAAGAAAAGGGATTCCACCTGATCCATATTAATGTGTAACGGTTTACGGGCAAAGCTTATCTTTTAATGTTTGCCTCCCCCTCCTTTTGCAATCACATTAAGCAGCTCTCCAAGCCTCTACATGATGTTTGCATTACAGTCGCATATAAGAAAGTATCAAGTGTGCAAGGATTAGAGTTAAGTGAAGGCTAAACCCATACCTGGATCACATTAGACATGGCAAAGCAGCTGGAATCACATGTGCAGAGCAGAGTCATTAATACATTAGCCTGTTCAAAGAACAGGTGGAATATTTTTCAGTGTTAAAATGGGAATAGTTAAAACAACACAGACATATTGCATACAGGTGGATAATGATTATAGTGGGGTTAGAAATATTATCAGCATGTTTAAATATGAGAATTGGCTTGGAATTAAAGTTAAACCAAAGGAAAGTATGGGAAAAATATAAGTATATCTATTTCTTTGGGAGCTGGTTCCAAGTTGGCCAATCACATGGAAACCCAGTGGCTTACAAATCTCTTAAAGAATCGTATCTCTGTTCGCTCTTTATGTATGTAGAGTAATGTACAAAACATTCAGGTAGCAGGCTTCTCATTTTTAGTGGACATAGTGTTGCTATGTTGGTGGATATGACAAACATCACCAGCGGCAGATTATATCAGCAATGGCTAATTAACATTAATTCCTTAAGTAGCTTATCCAATGGCCCAAATTAAACTTGGCTGTAATTTCGCTGGTCAAGATCCACTGCTCTTTTGCTATCACAAGTATTTTTGCAGTTCAACAAGACCGACAGAGTGCTGAGTCTTCTCTGTTGAAACAAAATAGCTAATGATGTCCACATAGTCTCAATCTAGGAATCTAGCTTTCTACAGTGGTTAAAAATTAGACCTCATACATTTGATATGGAATCAAAAAGATGTACATTTGAACCCCTACTACTATAATTTAATATTGTTAGCATCAAAATTACCACAAAAAAAAAAAAGCTTTTACAAACGTTGGCACCATAATCAATACCCATAACATTAGTCAGTGTTGGTTTTGTCTCCCATGTTCTTATGTCCACCCTCAGGGCTTTGAGATCCTACACACATCTATTGATCCTCCTCCATCTCTACTTGTGTTTAATCAAAGCTTTGCCGCTGATGTGTGCAAGAGCGTCCAATCACTTTTATGATCTCCTAGTTTTAACCTCCATTGTGTATTCACTCCTTTCCCACTTTGTAAAATCCAGGTCCTCCTCCTTTCTTTCTGAATGGCGCCATCACCACCTGGTCTCCATTCACTTATTGATTGCCGCAGGCTATAGTGATCATCTGGGTCCGGCTTGGTATTTAGCATTTATAATGCCCCTGTGCTTCAAAAGAGGCCTCCGTGAAACACTGTCAGCCCTCTCTACACCCCCAAAATTTCTGCATGATCCTCCATCAGCATTCACAGGAGATCAGGTTAACCCACCAGAGAAAAGGCCAAGCTGCACACAAGGTTTTTCTACAGGGACTTCTTTCTTTATCATTATGATTATGTGTCAACACAATGCCCCTTGCCCTCTCTCCTTTTGGAACCAGCCCATTTGGGTTTACCATAGTTATTCCTGCCTTCTCTCTTGACAGTTTGTGTATCCAAAGTTGCCAATCAAACCTATGAAACTCTCTGCGGCCCTCATTTTCTTCCCATCCGCCAGAATCTATCACTCATGGCACAATAGGACAAAAGGGGGCTGTACCGCTGGAGGGTAGTTGGTCTGTTAGGGAGGGTGGTGTATGAGGTGTATGGGGCAGGGTGTTACGGTGGAACTACCCCATTCTCTGGTTTCCAGAGCCAGGCAGAAGGGTTAATGACGGGTTGAATAGTTTTCTGCCCCTTCTTCTGAGCTTGCGTTATAGCTGGAGATAGGGCTTCCATTGTCGCCTTGTGTCAAAGTGCACTGGGACAATGAGGACCTCAAAGTTTGGGGCTTACCTCTCAAGGCTCCAAAGGAACCTATCAGTTTTTCATGTGCAATGGGGTGTGCTGGCACTCCAGGTCTGTTCAATGCGTTCTTTGATTCTGCTTTGGGTTGCGGGGACAAAGGAAGAAAAAGTGAGTGTGCGTGTGGGAGGAGATGGGGATTAGGACAGACATCAATCTTTAACCTGTGCACTGTGGACACCAAACACAGCTGAACTCTGCTAGTGGATCACACCGCTCTGTCCGCCTCCATAAAGATTCAACACAGGGGGTTAACAAATTTCAGCATATTCAGTCATTAGCTTTGCCCCATCACAGTCTCTTGGTCAAAGATGGCTTCCTTCAAAGACTGCCACAAAAGTATGCATAAACATGAAGCTCTTTGAGAGTTTCTTTTCCTCCTTTCACACATATTCTTTATATGAAGCCTGTTCTGAAACATTTCTGCAGTGCTTTAAACACCAAATGGTATTGAAGCTTACCCCTTAGAAATAACAATCAGTCTGCAGCCTTTGCTGTGCTTAATCAAATCCGCATGGCAATAAATTTTACACTGCAAGGCCCATTACTTCTAATTGGGCCCTAATTTGGCAAATATACATCATGAGTGACATGGGGTTGCTGGGGTGTGATTCATTTTAGTTAAAGGTGGGACTGAATAATTGAGGGTATTTCCGCTGATGCATTGTACAGTAGTCCCATCAGCCAAGCACATTTTAAGCTGTTATCTTCTCATCTGGAAGTAAAGCCAACATGCCACACAAACGGGCCCAAAGACATGCCCCTTTGTATAGCATGTACCTACTTGCAGGAGTTTTATTTCCAGTTAATGATCCTCATTTAGCTTTTCCTGTCCCCATCAACCACAGTACACTGACATTCCATGACGTCTAACTATGCCCTTTAATTTCTGATAAGTGCAAACTGTTCTATGGCCATGCCAAGTTTTCAGTGTTTTGACAGACTAGTTTTTACAAGCCATAGCAAAGATTGATGAGGCTCTAAACCCATTGAACTAGCACAAGAATCTAACCAAGGACCCTTAGTGTTAGTCTGTCTTTGAGTTGAGGTTAAGATGACAAGCATATCCATCATCTATCAACTACCCACTTTTTTTCCTTTTACAGGTTTGTACATTTAACTGTATGTAGCTTTTACTTCAATGGCAATCAACACGGTACACTTTCAAGAGTAATTGCCATGAAGTGGCAATATTTTTTAGAAACAAAAGCTTATTGTGAGCTGCTGAACAAAGTAAGAGCTTTTGTAGCTAATGTGACTCACAGTTTCTGATTTACTTCATATGAAAGCACTTTCCATCTTTGCTGAAAGAGCAACGAAGACAGGGGAAAATAGTGAAAAATGTCTAACAGATGACGTTAGTTAAAAAATGTATCCATTAGGCCTAATCAATCTGCCATTACCCTCTTTTTTACTGGCAATCTAGTGGGCAAAGGGCTCTGTGGGCCTTGATGAGGGAGGATACCTAATGCTATTGTCTCTCTTCTCCTTCTTCCATTCCATCTTTCCTGAAAAGAACCCAGAAGCTTCACTGGAGTCACCAGCAGGTCCAATGTCTCATCCTTTAAGAGGCAAAGAACCCAATTATTTCCCTTCTTACTCGGTTGCATGGCCTAATTGGAGCCCAGGCTTAGGTAGTGGTGCAAGTAGACCTGAAGAGGAGGAGGAGGAGGAGGAGGAGGAGGAGGAGGAGGAGGAGGAAGGAATCTGTTGTAAAGAGAGTTCTTTACAGTGAAAGTTTCCTGTGAATGAGAACTTCTCTTCCCCTCACCCCTGCTACTTCTCATTCCCACTGGCAAAGACAATGTGTTTTTACAACAGATCATTAATGACAGAGTGACTGATTTGATGGCACTTTGAAAGGAAGCGGGGTCTCATTGTTGAGCCACTGTCTCCAGTGGAAAGTTGGTTCATTTTGAAGTGATTGTTGTGGATTAGGGCATTTGCGGCCTTTCAGAGTGGGGGATAGCCTCTTTCATTCTGCTTACTGGCATTAGCATCCAAATGTCCCAAATGTCCCCACGTGATTTACTGGATTTCTCTAAAGAAATAAACTGTAATTAGCATTTGACTTGTGGTTGCTTAGCTCCAGTACAGCTGTGAGTGTATGTAGATCTCTACATAAGCAGGGGATATTACCACAATGTTAGTCTTTTAAATGCTGAACAAATCAAATGTGTATGTTAGAATTTGTCATTCAAGCCACAATAATCAGATCTTCCTTCCCAGTCAAAATTTGACTTTTTTGTGATTATTTGTACAGCTGATAAGCCTCTGTGCACACCATTGTGTACTATATGGAAATTTATACTAACCATCATCAACATTTCAAATCATGACCTTTTATTAATTTCTAATGCTCTTATCAAATTACCCCATTATCTTGCAATGACGGATATAGATCCCCCACATGCATACATTTGCTAACCCTTTGAAGTCCATATTTTACGCACATATAGGAAATACATAGCTCATAATCTTGACGGATCAAATGATCTAAATGTATTAAAGTATCAAAGTTTCAATGTGGCGTATCTAGTGTCAACGGCACAATTATAGCAACTGGGAATTACTTGTTTGTATTATGTGTTTTCCCTTTTTTTCTTATGACTTATTAATGTTGTTAATTATCTGTGGCTTACCTTTTATTATTGTGTTTACTTTGTTCTCAATGCATTGTTCTGTATAGATAAGTTAATGAATATCTAGTGAGGAGGTTTTAATGCAGCTTTTAATAAATCAGTTGCAGACTAAGTCATTTCAGACCTGCTGTGCTGTTCTTTCTGTACATTGTACTACAAATTTGTCCTTATCTGACACCAGACAACGGCAGTTTTACACTAAATGGGGAAAGACTGCAGATCGAGGTAAAGTGACCTCTCCGTGGTGGTTATCTTTGGGTCGTGACATGTGGAAGTTGGACACAGCTGGTGCCCACAGCCAGATGAAGGAGGTGAGGTGATGGGACAGGACCCAAACAGCCATGCTGTCCACCTGCCGCCTTTAGAACTAACCCTGGTACCAGGACACTCCTGCTGAGTGGCACCATGGCAACCAAAGAGCTCCCCACTGATTGGCCAAGCTGTTACAAATTAGCACATCAGACAGCTTCATAGACTCATTAGCATATAAAGAGGTGAGCTGAGGGCATAGAGACGAGGTCATTTGGGGCTTCCCATGCAAGGCCCCCGGTCCTCTATAATGACCACCGAGCACCTTTACAGGGTCCCTGAACAC
Organism: Dicentrarchus labrax; assembly: GCF_905237075.1. Taxonomy (NCBI): domain Eukaryota; kingdom Metazoa; phylum Chordata; class Actinopteri; family Moronidae; genus Dicentrarchus; species Dicentrarchus labrax. Next base: position 18,393,075 of record NW_026136712.1, on the reverse strand, counting down.
GGACAACAAGGTGCTTGCTCTGTCAGTCATTTGTCACTATTGCCTGCAGGCTATGGTAGGCTATAGACAGGGCCTGTGGGATCAGCTGGGAGACAGTGCCCCAGGGTAGAGAGAGGGCAAAGAGTGCAACATCAGCAACATCCTCACCATCACTTTCACCCTCATCATCGTCCATTAGCCTTATCGCTCACCTTCCCCCTCCTCAACTTCTTGTTATAACCCTTATGTTAATTTTTTCCCTCCTCATTTTCCAACTTCCAACTGTCTTCATGTGTGGGCCTACAGTGACAGATGCCGAGAGCCTGACCTTATATAAAACTGCTCTGACAGGCTTACAGTTTAACCACTGTAACTCAGAGTCCAAAGGTCAAACAGTAGGCAGTCAATGGGCAGCAGAAGGATCAATTCTTATCATCAGTCTAAATGAGACGGGACATCATTAAAAGTTAGTTTCTGTTAATGAGAAGCACTTCCCAGGGTCCCATTGCATTTACCATTAGCTCAATAGTGAATGAACCAAGAGCTCCTATTGATTCCACAGCTGAAGAACATGAGGAGCATCAACAATTCCCAATCCTGTCAATAATGATTCCAAGTGATTGTATAAAGGGTTTATCAGCAAAATCCTATATTATTCCCCTGTTCTACATGTATTTTATTTTAAAGAGGAACCATTATTTTTTGCACAAATACAAAAAAAGACAGCAACAACAAAAATAACAAAAATAACTTTGTTGTGATCCAAGCAAGCCAGAACATATGTGGTACCAGAGGCGAGGTTAGAACTATTACATAATGTTTGGTACCACTTGGACTTCCTGCCTCTGTCTACTTTCCTGAGAAGGAATGACCACTCCATATCGATTCTATTTCCTTCCCTGTAAGCAGTGAAGGTCCAGAGAGCTATATAGCCTGTAATACAGTGGTGTCATCATGGACCCTTTCTACATGCATGTGCATGCTTATTAATCATGTCCCTGTTTAAGACAATTTCATTGTCATGACATTAAATCCAAGGTTAGAAAAGTCTAATGTATTTCAAAAATTATTTTTATCTGCTTCCATTTCTATATGTCATTTTTCTCACTGACTTTGAGCAATGATATAATTTTATGTGCTGTCCAATGTCATCTTTTTGTCTGTCTGGAGCCTAATGATTTCTTTAATTACAAGACTGGGAGATGCAGCAGCCATGGAACAATAGCGCTCAGTAACCGCACCTCCCATGGTGCAATTAGCTCCGGATACAACATCCTAGTGTGTCTTGCAGCTCACACCTGAGACTAACGACTCTATAATCTATTATCAATTATCACTCCTCCTACTCTGACATCCCTATCTGTCCTTCACTATCCCATCCTCCCTCACATTACACTACCAAATTTCCTCATCACTTGATTAACACCCCTCCACCCTCTTGCCTGGGTCACATCCCCTTTTATCCCTCAGTCCATCCTTTAAGTCTTAAACATTTCACTCTGTTTTCATAGGGCCTTGTTTACTTCCTGTAGCAGGATCCTTCATCCTGAGCGCTGAGTCCACCCCAGGGCTCCACAGAGAACTCTTTCAAGTGTTTCAAGTAGTCTAGGGCACTGAGCTCCCTCTTCACTGCTCTCCTTCTTTTGTCTGTACAATGTTATCCCCTTTTTTCTTTTACGTGGCACTACATTCGCTAGCAAAGACAGTATCATGTTCTTTCATGGACACTTGTTTTCTATTTGGTGTGGAATGTTTCTCTTGACTCCTTACCCTTCACCAGAAGCTGTTTGCATATCTGAACACAGAAAGACCCTTTCAACTGGTCCATGTCAACTGAGAGACAGACAAAATAGGAGAAAATTCAAGAGGAAGAGGAGGATGTTTTTAGAACGGTTACCCCTAGGGAATAGTAACTCTTAACATCTAATAATTTCCATTTTCCAAAAGTACTTAACCATAACAGTAGACGATTTCTCAATAGAGGGCCTCTCATTTTTTAAGTGCTTAGTGATGAGTGGTTGGTGAGAGAGTATTTAATCTTCCATACTGCTGAAGATGCCGTATGATAATGATCAACAGTTAAAATTGGTTCTCCAAAACATACGTTTGCTCAGCTAATTACTTTCTGCCCTATTCTTCAGTCTTATTTCTTCCTTCTCAAATCACCCCCATCTTTCATTCTTCCATTGTAGCAGTCCCCTTCATCACCCCTCCTCATGATGACCCCTCAAAGTGAAGGAGGAAGTTTCCAGATGGTTTAGCACTTGTCAGGGGGACTTTGGTGACCCCAGATGCTGTCCAGATGCAGGTCAACGGTGGGGTGCAGGACGCTGTCCAAGTGACTTACAGCATGCTGTAAAAAGCCACTATGGAAAGGAAGGAGAGAGGGTAAACTCTAAACTCCACCTTGCAGAATGAGCCAAATAGGCATGAAATTCCTTGAAGATTGAGTTCCTAATTATTGTGTTTCATTTTTCTCTAATGTTGTAGCAGCTCGTTCTTGAGAAAGTTGACACGTTAGTCTGGGTGTTGTCACCAGAGGTTCTGTTCTGGATCAGTGGAAAGCATTAAGTGGCAAGTTAAGGTTTCTAAATGTTGCTGAATTATTGCTCCCTGCCAGGAAAAGGAAAACATCGCTGCAAATATGTTAACACCTCCAGTGCGTCTTAGCTTTGGTGGCCCTTTGCTGTCTTGTGCACTCTTGCCAAATATTGTGGACCATTAACTTTTGATGTAAAGTAAATTATCTTTATGCAAGCACTACAGAGGAGGCCAAAGTCACTTTCATGTATGATTAAGACACTAAAAGCAGAATGCAATCACTTTTTGTTTGGCCATTTATTTGATATGACTGCTGAATCTCCCAGTGAAGCACAATTAGCTCCAGTGAAGTGATCAAATGATGCATAAAAGGACTGATGCCCTGGGAACAAGTGCAGAGGTGCGGAAGAAATCGGCAGGCAGTGCGACTTTGCTTTAAAACACGTTATGTGCTTATGTTTTTCTTTCCTAATTAACCAGGGTTGTTTCAATGGTCCCAGAGTGCCTTGTGACTGCACTAATAGAAATAAAGGCTTTCTAATGGACTGAGTGCCAACTATATTATTTTGCCCTTCAAACTGCCCCCCGGAACACCCCTCAACCAAACCACGGCCCATTCTTTAAACAACAGCCATAAAAGCCAATGAACCGTCGGAATATGTTTGCCATATGGCCTTTGATTGTTAGGGGGAGAAATAGAAGGAGAAAGCAAGAAAGCACAAAGGGGCTGAGTGGTGTGTGTGTGTTGAGGGGGGTGTCCTCAAAATTCCCAGTGGAGCAGGGGGCTACGGCAAAACCTGTGTGAGTGGTGGCAGTGTGAACATTATCCAGACATTCGTGTGTGTGTGATTTACAGCACTGAACTGCAAGTGCAACAGTGTTTCTTGGGAAGGGTGAAGGGTTTTTATGCAGGTTCTGAGGGTCAGGCCAACAGGGGGCTACACAAACCAACAGCCCTGTGCAGAACCATTCAGACTTTGCACACACACACACACACACACACACATGCATACATATATCTGACTGCGGCCCATCAACATGTCTTTGTGATAAATGATCCACTGTAAGATTTTTTTGAAAGAAAAATTAAACACTTTAACCTGTGTATGTGTGCATTGTTGTGTGTGTGTGTGTCCATGGGGGGTCTTTTACCATTAATTTTAACCCACTGATATAACATTACAGTGATAAAACCTATACATTATTATGCAGACTCTATTATGCTGTGTTCATGTGTTTTTAATCCCCATTTACATTGCCATGGATATGTTTTGTAAAATAAAATAATTTATCCAACCAAGTCACCAACATGAATTTTAAATTTTACAACATGGATTTCTGCATTTGAACTGTGCAGTCAACATCTACCACCTAATGTTTTTCAAGTTTCCATTTGAAGTGAGAAGGACTAGTGATTTATTTATTTACGTACTCATAAAGTGCATAGTCAGTAGATAAATTAGCATTTTCTCACTGTTTTCTCTTTCTTTTCTATTACTAGTCATTACAAGAGAAGAACAGTTCACTGTAAACGGTGATGAATTGTATCTTGGCTGCAGCAGGAAACATAGCGCTTTCCTGATCATGGTCATTTAAAATCATAAAATGTAGTGGGGTGGATGAAGGGAATCTATATTGGATTGGTCTCCATAGATTTGCATTTTAATGTGATAGATTTTTGAATGAGTGAAGCTTGTGTACTGTATGCATATACAGTATACTATATGTTTTCTCTTTGTTCTGTCTCCATGCATGCATAATGCAGTATGGCCTTTGCAGTGGGTATTCATGCCAATGTGTCCTGTGTTATCTTCACTCATCCGTGCTCCTTTGTCCTGGGATTCCACAGCTTTCCCAGCTACATGGGCACTTACCAGCCCAACAGCCCCCTTGCTATCAGCCAGGGCCTGCTATCTCCTGATGGGCCATGGCAGACACTCCATTGAGAGAAGATTACAGCATTCATCTTTGTTCTACTAATCACCCTTTCTCTATTCCATGTACATGAATGGTTATTTCAGGACATGCAAAAGCTGCGAAAGTATCTGACTAATTATGTTTACTAATCACAGTTTCATTAGCCTTTAGGTCAGAATCTCTGTTTCTAAGGACAAAAAGATTTTTTTCTCTTTCAGAGCCTTTTTTGGTTCATCTCAATTATTCAAAAGGAGAGTGATATCATAATTAGTAGTTGTGTATGCGCCTTTCAGAGCTGTAAATAAATCATTTGGGTATTCATCTCAGCATGTCCTTTAAGAGTTCTAGGACATGCTTTGTTTGGGCTGCTGATACAGATTTGTCACTGCAAAAGAAAAGACATTTGGTGCTCTCACACACAGATAGTGGCTGCAAAGCTTATGCTTGGCACTGAAACAAAAGTATCAAAAACAGAGATATATAATGTTATTATCAGTGGCGTGGCACGAAATTCTGGACCCTGTACATAGGCATTCTCAATGGGCCCCTCCCCACATCCATGGCTATTCATTCTAGTATCTTTGTGGGCCCTCCTTACATGTGGGCCTTACATACTCAGTCCCATTTCCCCCACACTCCTGGTTATTATGTACACTTCTATGTACACACACATTTGATAGAATATCGATTTTGTGGCACTACAGATTATGATGTTCAATTGTGTTATTAATATCTGTAAACGTGTACAGAAAAGACAGCTGGAACCACACTAATAAGGCTAATTGCATGATGAGGCACTGTATCTGTAGTGTCTCCAAGCTTGCTGCTTTTTAAAGCGGCTAGCGTTTTGCTGAACTTAGCAGAGGTAGAGGCGTGTCTGGCATTGTACTGGTCCATGCAGAAGAGATGCACACTAAGAGGAATTTGATCTTCTAATTCTTTGTCATCCCACAACTGTCCCAGCAGTTTTATCTCTGGCTCATATAACTGTCTGCTCCTGCTCCATCTGGCTGATTTAGAGCCTGTTGCCCTCAATGATAGGCAGAAACTTGCTGCACTCAGATGTTAAGTCCAATGTTGCGGTTGCTTAATGTTATTGCCCATATCGCTCAATCTTTGCTGCATGCGTGTGTGTACATATATATGTGTGTACAAACACTTGTTAGTGTCTTGTGTGTGCTATAGTAGAGTGGAATGGAGAGATTGTAAAAAAAAAGTATCTACCTAGCCCCCAGTGAATGGGGCTGTCAAAGTTTAAAATGCAGCACAGCTCCAAATAACTTGGCTGCTGAGTATTCCATTCTCATAGGAGGCTCTGTTATTGCCTGGGGAATTTATGAGGCTTCATCTACACCATTCAGAGAGCTTTTACTGCCGTCCATCCGACCAGTATGAAGCTTTACTGGACCTCATGAGAGTCATCTGTGGGTCTTTCTTTCTGTCTGTCTGCACAGAGTAAAATCAGCCTTGTTCACTCTGCTTAAAGCCAGGCATGAAACTTTCTGGCTGCTCTTTTTGTCGACTTGCAATTTTGCAACAAATTATGTGTGCCTTTGTGTACATGTATGGTGTGAGTATTAAATGCTATAATTACAATGGCACATTGTGTTATTTGCTGCATATAGAGCTGAGAGATTCCTGTCACACCCCTTTCAGAGCGGGTTGCATTGAAGTGAAGGTCCAGGCTTATGCTTTGACTGGCATGTGGCCATCATGCTGCTCATGCACGGTCATTTATGCTATGACACATATGATCTGTATTAGGTGGATTTGCTGTCAAAGGCTTTTCAATTTATTGATCTTTTAAGAAATCCCCCAGATTCAAATATGTGTGTGGCTTGACTTCCCTGTCAATATAAGTGTTACAAGCGCCACTTCAGTTTCATGAGGCAGAAAGTGAGCCGTTTTGTTGGCTATCATATGTTCACTGATGTCCTTCAGCTGCTAAAGGTGCATTCACTGATGTTTAAGTCATCATCCAGCCATATTCTGAGAGGCACATTTCCACACCACTGCTCTAAATCCACCACAAAGACAGCACAGTCCATCTGATTGTGCCATGTCCAGCACGCTGCTTCATCTTCTCTGCTCTTTCAATGTAGATAAAGCGATTAGGCCCTCAGTGTCAGTGCATGTTGCTGGAAGTGATTTTGATGTATGGCAGAATGTGAAGTTGATTTAGTCCTTGACTACATCAGCTGCCAATCTCGGCTTTATTTCCTGAGCATGATGGACGCCCACAGGGTCAGGGGTCACATATGTGTGGTGATGACCTTGACTCAGTCTTGACCTTGGGAATGGGTTGGTACGTTGGGTATTAGAAAGTGTCGGGTCTGTAGGTTCAATAAGGTCCCTCGGTTCCACATGACAAATGAATGGCTGTGTCATTGGGGAAAAAGACAAAAAAAACACACTGTGTCCACTTTGACCCCTTCAAACAGTGCTCCAGGGAAAGTTAGGTCCTGAATCCGCTCTTGGGGTTATGGCTCAGCCCCCAGTGGCCAGGGATCATGTTCCTAACTAACCTCCAGACATCCTCAGGGATTTATGGACCCACTGGGCTAGAAGTACACCTTGGATCAGGGTCAACTTTGATGCCGCATAGGCAAGTATTGTGTAGGGGTGGAAGGGAGAGTGGAATTGAATGTGTGTGTATGCCTGCACATGTGATGCATGTGTACACATGCTTGCATGTGAACATGCTAGTGTGTTTATGCCCATGCTAAAGTGTAAGAGGTCAGATCTCCATGTGATCTGACTAGCTAATCTAAATCTAATCTTAGCCAGCTGCATGTCCTCAGCCCCTTCAGCCACATCTCCTTCTTTCTTCTCCAGCTGAGGAAGAAAATTATTAAAGCTACAAATTACCAAGACCCAGAGGTTCTTCCACTGGTGGTGATAGCAAGCAGATGGCAGCAAGACTAGGAGAGACCTTACCCTCCTCCCCAACCTCAACCCCTTACATAAAGCACCATTTGCATTTCATGAGCCTTAATTGCTTCTGTTGCCCTCCTCCCCACCGGCTCTACGATTTTGTGCCTGTCACTGTGCACCCCTGCACCCTTGAAGGAGCTGTGATAGATTAAGGTGGACCTTCTGTTTGCATCCCCCTCATTGTGTTCCAGAAATTAGAAAATATTATCTCCCAGGCTTGAGGTAAAAAAAAAAAAGAAGAAGAAGGGGGGTGATGGTGACATTGGATGAGATAGGACAAGACAGGGGGAGTTTTTAAGGCATTAATGGGAAAAGTGATTGTTTTAAAAGCTTGTCTTTGACCCCATGATGGCAAAGCAATGATGTGTCGAGCCCCCAGACACCTATTAAGCACTAAGGTAATAATGCGTATCAGTCAATACTTGATAGACCCGATGCACAGATTTAGTGCTTTCTTCTTTTTAAGTCATTCTTTTTCTACTTTTACACATGTGCCAATGGACAATTGGTGTCTAAAGGCCGAAGTTTATGTTGTTCATTGAACTGCTAAAAACTAGGCGGTGGTTAAATCCAATGGCAAGCTATGACAGAATGTTGCTCTATCACCATCACTATAGTTAATGTGACAGGGACTAAACAATTCTTTCCAGACTGGTGTTGGTTCAGGATGACGTGATGAATATGTCTGGTGTCCGTCTGCTTTGTCCCACCACACATTTGTAGTCTTTGTGTGTATGTGTGTGTGTGTGTGTGTGTGTGTGTGTGTGTGTGTGCGTGTGCGTGTGCGTGTGCGTGTGCGTGTGCGTGGAGGTTTACTTAGTTTAGACATATACAGATTTTAGGTGAAGGGGCATAATACAGATTAGAGAGACAAGACATTTTTTATCAGAGAGAGAACCTTGCTCACATGCATTGCACTTCTTTTTCTATAGTTTTGAATAGTATTATATATTATATACATATTTGAGTATAAAAATGATGTTAATCATATCAGATCTCAACCTAAATGAACACATATGGGAGATTTTGTGTTAGACAGTGCTCTGCATCAAATCATCGAATGGAATAATGGTGGTCATCCCTCTTGTTCCAGAAACTTGAAGAATACATGATATGCCAATTAGCATTGAGGCTGTGGACGCTCATGGTGGCCCATAAGGTGACACCTTATGAAAACACTACGTTGGTTTTTCCTTTAGTTTGTCACCCGTCTCATTTCATTGATTGTCAACTGACCTGATCTGAACTCACCTCCTGGCGCTCCACTGGATCTGCTCATTGGCCAGCTGGTAAAGTGTGTCTGTAAGCTACATCTCATCTTCCAGATCTGCATGTTTTTAATTGTTTGTAAGTGACACAGAGCTTTTCTAAATCTGCTATCACTTACTGCGATGGAACTGATAGATCAAGGTTAAGATGTTTTTGATCAGTTTTATCCACCATATGCCTTTTCCCATACCCCTTTCTTGAATATTTAATTTTGTAACAATTTTGTGATTTTATCATGTTTTGTCTGAATTTATCAAATCATTTATCAAATATGGAAGAGTCCTTTGTTGTCTGCCTTTTCCACTAATGATGTGTTGTGCCATAAAAGCCTTCATAATGGCTCTGGAGGAGGAGCATTCATTAGATTGACTGAAGGGTAATAGAGAGCAGACAAGTAAGAGAAATCACCTCACTCTATCACATGCGTGCATACTAATAGTAGAAGGTCTCCACCCACACAAACAAGCTGAGTTCTAGACAAGACTTAATGATCGTATATAGAATTAATGAGGGTTAACACATTTTAATATGAAAAAATTATCTACTAAGCCACTGAGAGTCTCCCCACTCCATCCAGAACATCATGGTAGGTTGTAGATTTAATTGTAGTGCTCATATTCTACCACATAGAGGCAGTGTTTTGCTAACCTGGTGTGATATATAGGAATGTTGTTGCTGTTACTATATGCAGCCACTAGATGGCGGTATTGTACAGGGCATGATAAACTACCTGACAAACCTAAAAATATGTAAAGATCTTATGTGTGTTAATGTATGTACCCAAAAAGAACAGAATATAGAAATTTGTGATCATCATATCATACCATTTCAACCAGTGCTAGTATGTCAGATTGGGGGAGGCAGTAGGAGGCTGTGACCTCTCAGGCCTGTAACAAGACGCCTCCTTCTGAGAGTACTCTTTCATTGCTGGAGATGAAGATACCTATCATCAGCTCAGTGCAGAAGTGCTGGTTATCCGCTGACTGTTGTCTTTAAAAGGAACAGATATCATCACAAACCATTAGCCATAATCTGTAAGCACAGGTTGTGACAGCTGACTCTTCCATCACTGAAACAGGCAGGTTTTGCTTCTCCAAAAATGTATTGTGTAGTGTTATTGAAAGACACAAAAAGCTCCATTGTGGTGGTAAGAAACATCCTTTAATGATTAAACTCAAAGTAGCTTTTGTAATAACAAGAGCATCTGGAAGTTTAGGTGTAAACATGGCATAGACAACTGAACGCTGTCGTTTTACACAAAATAGCCGGGCAGTTGTCATTAGAGGCAGTCTCCTCTAACTGAACCCAATAATGAAAATCATGCTGAAAAACCACAGCAGACTAGTTAGTGTAAGCTCTGAATTAAATACTTCAATCCACCACAACACAGCTCTGTTTTGGAAAGCTGCACGATCTCACAGGGGATGTGAGGTGGAGGACAGATCCTTGCTTACAGTGTTCAAGACAACTCCTCTTATATCTGATGCTAGGAGAGACACTCTTGACACTGAAACACTAGCTGCATGTTTTGGATATCTGGCGTCGGGTGCAAACCACCATGCCTTTGCCACAGCGCGTGTAACACTAGTCACATACAGCCTTTGCAACCACATGCACAGGGCAGTTTATTTGATCTACCAGCGTATGATATCATACTGTAAGATAGACTTCCTTGGCTTGACTGTACACAGGAATTTAAATGCTGCACGCTGCATTTCATATGCTGATCTCTTTGTCTCTTAGCATGTGAACATGCAGCTACTGTCCATCATAACAGATTCATCGCCACAAATGGTTCAGAATTTGCTTTAATTTTAGTGTCTATTCCCATTTCCTGACAGTTTTTCCACATGAAGCTTTTGTAGTTTGCAGGCAGACAGCATAACAGCCTAGGAAACTTGACTTGAAATTCTGCATTATGTAATTTCTAGCTCCACATGCAAGTATTAGCATGAATCCAGTCCCTTGTAACAGTGGAATACACAGTATTAGATAATGTGAGAGTAGTTTTATTGAGTAAGTGAGTGTTTTAGGCTAGACTGTCATAAACATCTGTTATGCACAACATAGAAACAGTGTTTTATACAGTAGAAGGGCAAAACATCTAGGCGTCAGTGGGCAGAGACTGCAGCATGTCAAACTTCAAGTATGTGAAACAGACATTTGTATCACCACTGCAAACCTTTTTGTCCTTTTTCTCACATATAGAGTTAATACTAAATATGTTTTTCCTGTCATCCGGTGTTTATATCTTATATGGCTTCAAATTGGTGGCATTTGTTTCTAGTAATGTTAAATGTATACTTTTTTCTTAATGCCCCACGGTGTTATTTTTTTATGGCATTCTTCTAAATCGGCAATTTGGCTTCTCGAGACTTCAACAGGTGAACACACATTAGAATGAGGGAAAAGGAAGGCGAATAAATAAAGCTTATATAAAGTAATTTCACTGTGATCCAACTCCAACACAAACTTTCAGAATAATACTGACATTCCAAATGACTTTTGACTTCATCAATATACCACTCCAAACTCAATTATTATTATTTTTACAGTAGCTGATGAAAAAAAAAAAATCAGGCACTGCAATGTGAAATAGGCTGTGTTCCCTAAAGAAGCAGTCAGGCACTGTATGTACATGTGTACCTCTGTCTGATTCTCACTTTAATTCATGGCAAGCTGTTTTGACTCTAAACAATAACAAAGTAACTCTGTTGTAAATGATTGCTATCAGTAATAGGAATGATAAATACATAGCACCATCTTTTGTTGAAAATAAGAAATAGAAAAATACCGAAAATAAAAACATTGAAACTTCAACAAATTCACAAATAGAACAGGACCAAATCTATATTTCATGGCTATGCTACAATCTTGGATGTTACCACTCTTTTTGTAAAGCAAGACCATCAAAAGATCCTCTTCTTCTAACCCTTCTATTTTTATACATGCACTTTGGTTAATATACTTCAAGGAAACTTTTTTTCTTTTTTACTAATTCTTTCTCTTTGGCAATTACCAAAACAAAAAAAGGCAACAAAAAAAAGAAAACACAACAAAAATAGCATCTAATTATTTCATCATTACAAACAAACACAAGGCACTTAATCAGCTAAAACAAAGCTCATACGAGTATCCGTTGACAGAGCAACACAAAAACTATGTACATATATGTAAAAAGTGTTATAAATAGGTTTTAAACCATAGATACTATATACATCTTTTAACTGAGACAGTATTGGTTGTTTTTGTGTTGGTTTGCATGTAGATTTTTGGTATTACCCCCCCTCGCTGTGATCTGGGTGTATTGGCCTGGTGGCTCCATTGGCCATTGGTACTCAGGCATCAGAACTTATACTTCAGAGGGGGACTGGTGACACTTGCAGCTGGGCAGGGGGTTACTGGGAACACTGGGATGGAGTGATGGCTCATTCTCGCTTCCTTAAGATGACATAGATGAGTCCGCTGATCAACGCCAAAGGGAAGGCAACCCACGCCAGGATGTAGGAGTAGCCGAAGGCGTATGTCTCCGACACCCACTCCGGACTCATCACCGTGTAGATGATGGCGCCGCTCATCACAAACAAACCTGCAGGGAGGAAAAAAGTGAGCACTGAATAATGCTGGCCACCATCTTGTTCAATTATCAGATCATATTTCTTTGCAGTATTGTGCTCTCTGTCTTATGTCCTGAGCTGAACCCTGTCTGTCTGGCAGCGGAGGCGAGCAGGTCAGTGCTTCCCAGAAGGCATCCCTCCATATTACATCACAGTGTTTCATGCTTATTGAAGTCCGATCCAGCCTTTACAAGCCTTTCCTGTCTCTGCCCACCTCGCTGGTCCGACATGGCATGATCTGTTTGTCAGACCCCCGCACTGCCAGCCCTCCTGACATTTCAACTTGCACGGCTGGCAGTGCGCCCGCTGTCATTCCCATTTGGCTGAGTGGGCACCTGGGTGCCAGGCAATGCCCTGGCACAGAATAGAGAGCAAACCTGGGATGTTTGAAAGGGCTGCCAAGAGAGGATACAATGGACTGGCAGTGGAGCCGCTCTCTGGCCAAAGGGCATGAAGTACAATAGACAAGTGGAGCATTAAACCATTAGTAACTGGCTCAGTCTCTCTTAATTCAATTCTCTGCCACAGAAGACGCAGTGTGAGCATCTGCTATTGGTTTGTCTGTGTGGGTGGATTTGTGTGAGTGGTGGATTTTCAGATTACCCAAGTCTTACTGATATGTCTCATTGAGCAAATGTGTGTTGTGCTGGATAGATTTTGTTTTGTTTTTTTTCGATTATCAGGTGATTGTCAAGCAAAAATGCTGAAAATAATATTTCCAACTTTTCAAAGTCTTTCTCTGTTTTATAATGAATTGGATGTGTTTGGGTTTTGGACCAAACAAAACAAGCAGTTTGAAGACTTGGAACCTTGGAATCTGGGAGATGGTAATTTTTCCCCATTTTCTAACATTTATGAGACTGATCAATCGATTCATCAAAGAAAAACCATAGACAGATCCAGTAAATCCCCTCATACATTATGTGTTGACACAAATGTGCCTGTTACGGTGTAATGTCTATCTGATCTAAGTTGTGTTGTCGATGCATTTGCCAGGAAGTGTCAACGGAGATTGAACTCACTGGCAAGGATCTGGAAGGTTCCAGTGAGGAAGAAGCGTCCACCCTTCTGCAAAGTGAAGAGCTGGCAGAAGAAGAGGAAGAGGGAAAGGCAGCTGAAGATGATGGATAGGATCATGAGTGCCTGGACCGCCTGAATCCACTCTGCAAGGGAAGGAGGGAGAAAAAGGAGTGCTGTCAATAACTGACCCACAGTCATCATCATCCAAAGCATCATTTATATACACCACTTAATGAGAGTATGAGAAGGGGAAGGGAAGAGGAGATAAGAAAAACAAATGCTAAAGTGCACCTTGACTAGTCTTGTCTCTGCTGAATTTAAGCATCCTCTCAAAGAGAACATAATGAGCTCGCCCATGGCTATGTTTACTTCTGGGAATGTGTAATGGATCCATAACAATGAAACCAAGGTATCTTGTTCCTAAAAGCTCTGTGCGCCCCCCACAGCAGGACCCATGACTAAATGTACTACATCGATCGTTACTGCTAGTCCTCCAAGGCCAGGCTGCAAGGGGCCATTAACCCATTAGACACCTGTATTGACAGGGAAGACCGTCAATCTGTGCTATCTATCTGAGTGTGTTTCACTGTTCGCATCCGTACTTCATTCATGCCACCATTCCAGGAATCTCAGGATTTCCAAGCAGGGCCTATTTCTTGCCTGAGAGTTATCCATGCTGCCTCCCTGGCTTCTCAAGTTTCATAAAAACACACTCTGCGCCTCTCTGTATCTATCCAGCTCTCCTTTATAGCCACGCCTGCTGTTACTGTCGTGTTTTTGTGCCACCCCTGCCATAAAATGCTGCCATGTCACAAGGTGTTCAACCACAAAGCTTTGGCAACCATTGCATTAGTCCACCCGTTGGCTTCTGTCCTACCCTAGTATCAGCAAATATTCCAGACAAGTCTATAAAAAGTGGGATTTTATATGGCTCCATTTGTATGCGTAGCGCTATAAACTCTGACACTCAAATCTCTGACACGTTTACTTCAACATTCTCAAGTATCTGTGGTTTATTGATTCTATTGCATTGTGTAAATCAAAGGCATGTTGTGGTTTAATGGCTTACAACTTACAACATGGAAAAAAAGGCATGATGCATAATTTATTACTGCTCATAGAAGAAAAAGGATGATTAAGTTATGAGACAGCTTACTTTGGGTGATGTTATGAATTTGACTGACCACATTTTAACACTGTAAGCTAAAACAAAATAACACTTCATAGCCCACGTAACTTATTCTATCTCTGGACATTTGCAAAGAGACTAAATGTACCACATCGATGCAGTTTTCCAGGAGAAACACTGAAATATCTCTGTTATAGATTTAAGTGGGAGCAGTATCTTGAATGATTGCATGGGGTTACCAGTCTGGAGTCAGGTTACCTACAATAACAGCGCTACAGTTTGTCCTGATGATCATTGGCTCGGGGATGAGATATGGGAAGAAACATGACACGCTGCAAATCTCCATCCACTAAATGCAGCCAGCGGAATACCACACCAGAGCAACAATTAGGTTCCACTATAATGATCCTGTTTGCAGATGTTACATAACAGTGTGTGATAACGCTGTGAGAAATGGATGAAATGTTCCATCCCCGTCCTATGAATAGTGCTCACCCATAAATACCGACAATACATCACTGCTTCTGTGATAAACACACATCTCTTCCTCCTTCCTTCCTTCACTGACCACTAGTAGGAAACAGTGACATGGAGCATTTCCTAGCAAGAGGTGCGGTTCATGGCTCAGAATATCACTGATAAGCAAGTATGACTCATATTCAAACATGTACATGAATGCAGTGGTTTATGATCGTGGTATTACAATACAGAAACATACACGCCTTTCCCTGTAATTTCAAACAGGAAAATAACTGTTGATGTTTTCTGTCTTTCTGCCTTCTATTCTGAGGCCCTACACCCCTTCTGTGCAGAGTGGAGCAGAAACAAAAATAAAACTGCTGTAGTATTTACTTCAGTGTGTTTATGTATTGTAGGCCTGTGTGGAGGCAGATGACATTCTTCCTCAAAAGCTAATTTTAGAGCACGTAAACTCTCTGAAGTAATTTTCCTGGCTGGTAGGACGTGATGTTTAACTGAAGCTCAGCATGTGACAACTGTGACATGAGTATCTTATCTTATATCTCATTATCAAAATTAAATGCAGCCAATATTTTTGTAACCAAGGCAACAACAAGGGGAAACTCTGAAGTTTCAGAAATACCCTAAAAATAACCACGATGACTATGATTATGATTCCCTTCAGCAGGAACTTGATTGCTCAGCAAAGCTTCAAAAGGCCCTTTTTAACGCATGCTTGGCCCCCACGTGAGAGCAAACCACTATCTTCCATCTCCCAAAGCCAAAGCACAGACCCAGGCACACGCGAGCCTCCTTAAATAAACACTGTGCGTCAGTGCACTAATGAAAGCAAGTCAAACAAACTGGCTGCGCCATCAAACTACCTGGCAGAGTATGGAGGCGCTGCTGCCCTCACAAAACACACACTGGCTGAGCACGGCTCATTCTAGACAAATGACATCACCTCGCTGCAGCCAGCACCTTCTGCACCACTGTGACGGCACATTTAGTAGCAAAACATACAGCTACTAAACAGTGATCTCACATTAACCTGTTGCTAAATCATTCATTTTAGGACAATGGAAATGTTATCAGGTAGGGGTGTCCAATCAACATATCCATACATTTACAGGATCTTATCTAACTCAAACATGTGGAGGTGGTTGACTTTGTCTAAATAAATCTCTAAATGCTGCAGCTGCTGCCTTAATTTGTCCCAGTGATCCCTGCAAACTAACACTGGGCAGTATGATCTGCCACTGGGCGTGACCCACCATCAGCATGCTATGTTCTGCATGAGGTAGTCCAAGGTCTCCCTGCTTTCAAACACTCACTGTCACACACATACACACACAGATCTAAAACTTTAAATACTCCCTGCAGCCCCACCCTGATCATCCACAACTCCCAAACTCCTGTCACTATGGGCTCCCAACATGAGACCTGAATATGGACATCACACCACGACTATTTATACGGCGGCAGCCTATCAGCTCGCACTTCAAAACAGCACTGCCACATTCTCTGCCCTAGATGGCACCAGAGTCCCAGAGGAGCCCTGACACACCCACATCATCAACATGGTAAATTTCAGCAAGTAATTTTCCAAAGTTCAAGCCCCCCTTGAATATCACTGTGGATGGTTTAAACTGGTTTCAATGTTAGTAAGCTTATCAGTTGCCAAAGCAAACCTGAAAAGGGACTTATCAGTGGAATCCTGAGAATGCATCTCAATTTAACAGCAGAGTAGTGATCAAAATGTCCATTATTAGCCACTGTGTTGTAAATACATAGTAAATAAGTAGTTAAAGTTGTCTTAAAGGCAATAGTTAAGTGTTATGCAGGTATCTGACCTCCAGTTGATGCTGGGTCACAGTGGTATCCTCCATTGGTAGCAGAGCAGTTAAACCAGAGGTCTGAGGTGCCAGTTTCACTTGATGTCCATACCTGGTGTCAACAACATACAGCTCGATCAGTAATGTGTGAAGAGCAGCACAAAATGGATTAGAAAAAAAACATCTTAATTCCTGATTCCAAGACACAACTATTACATCTTTAGTAATCATAAGAACACATTATATTATATTTCCTCTGTAGGTATAAGATGCTTGTAAGCTTCAATGTTGATTTTTTAAGCCAATTTATATTTAATTTTTAAAATGGCATCTGAACAGAGAAAGAAAAAAAAAACATGATAGTTTTACTCACGCTGACTATTGTTGACACAAACAGGAGAACCAGAGCAGCGACGTGCAGGAGGATGATTCCCAGTAGTAGGAGCAGCATCTTCTCGGATGATCTGGACAGTAATAAGAAGAGGAGAGAGTCTCTGTCAGTGTGTGTGTGAGAGTGTGTGTGTGTGTGTGTGTGTGTGTGTGTGTGTGTGTGTGTGTGTGTGTGTGTGTGTGTGTGTGTGCGTGTGTTTGTGTGTATGTCAGAGTGGTGGGACATGGGTGTGTCGCTGCAGCACGTTCAAAACGGACAGCCTTTAGAGAAACTTCAGCTGGACCTGTCTGTCGGATGGCAAGCATGTAAATGAACAATAATAAGGTTGCTTTTAAGAGAAAGTCATTGTTGATATTCTACATGTGGGGAAAATGGTTTCATGCGCCTTTCATTTACATTTAACAGCAAGTTTGGCGACAGGATTAAACTTTGAAGCATCTCAACATCAATGTTTTTATTTGTCTTTTCCTGTCTATCATTCTGTCCTTTTTAAATTGGCTTTTAAATGATTATATTCAGTCGGTTTATGTAGGGAATGCACATAATATGACCACTGATTTCTACAGGATATTTATAAACGAATTACGAACAACTTAAAAGAAGGTGGCATCGCAAAATTCCGCGTAAATTAAGTTAATTAGGATAATTAATTACCGGACAAAATGATTTGTTAGGACCAAATGAGCTTAATGACAAGCTTTTTGCACCTCAGTCCTCAGTCTGTGCGCGCAGTGGAGCGGTGGGTATCCCTGCGAAAAGCGTGTTTCCTTCTTTAATCCGCCAGGACAGACTAAATGCAGCAGAATATAAGGAAGTTTAGAAGAGACCAGAGTCCACTTACTTAGAGCAGGGATCTTGTATTTCCACAAAAAAAGAGATTCAGGCTCGCAAGAAGCAAAAGCAAGTTTTCCCCAAAAGACTCCAACAGCGGTAGTTCCTCAGTCCTAAAAGTGGCTCTCAGACTAGATTGATGCCAGGGCTGACGTTCTGTTATAAAGTGTCTCATTATGGAAGAACAACGCCCTGCGTGCGTCGCTGCGTCATGGAGTGACCCTTTGGTCCGCAGCCAGGGTTCCCAATATAGACGCTCCATGCGTAATAGCGCATGGGTTGCCTTAGTTACTAACTTACTGTAGTGAGTGTAATGACCTGACGAATCATTGTTTGGCTGTCGTGGTAACTAAAAGCAGCTATCTGCTTTCGAGGATTTTTTCCCAGACTGTATTTTTAGCTTTTATTGCTGTTAGTATATTAAATTCTCAAATTTATTTAGATGTTGGTGCTTGCTCACTTTATAAAGAATTTGCAATATATTTAACAGAAATGTATCTAACATACTTTTTTACAATTATTTATTTGATAAATAAAGTAGATAGCTTAAAAAAGAACATATTTGAGTGGAATGTTTGACAAAATTGGCAGAAGATAGCTGTTTACACTGCTTGATTTAAACCCCTTATATGTATGACTTGATTATATTATAGATATAGTCTTTTTGGTAATTTGCTGTTTTAGTTATCAAAATAGGCCTCCCATGAATTTGATTGCGTTTATGTCTACAGTACAAGTAGAGTAGGAGCAAGATATTTTGGACTTTTTCCACAATGCATATTTCCCTGTAAATTCAGCTTCCGTTGCCTTGGCAATTAGAAACACAGACATTGTTGTAGTGAGGGTCTTTTCCCTCTGGTTGTACTGTAGTCAGTCTTGTGACTCACAGTATGTGTGAAAGTGTGGACGGGTATGCCCAGCGCACCACCAGTGAGAGATAGCATCTGTGGCTCTCCTCTGTTTGACATGACTCATTTCCAGTGGGAGGGAGTTGGCGTCCCACCCTGAACAGACCCTGTTATAAATGTAAAAGTGTGCACTGAGGTTAGGCTTATAAATAAGGGTGTCGCAATGAATGGAATTCCACGATATATATACAGGGAGTATAGGGAGCGGTCAAAACTGTAAATATTTTCAAGTATGAAGTGACTTCCTTATCTCTGCATCCTTCTGGATCTTCGTCTGCACAGATTTAAGAGATACAAGATTAACCAAAGCCTGCTGTCAACGATAATTTAGCTGAAGCAGATTGTTTCTTTAGTCATGCTACCAGCATCATTTCCAAATACAGTGTGATCTTTATGGATTCCTGATAACTAGGCATATTATTTTTGTAAGTCATCAAACTCATACTCCTACACTTTCACAAAAAGTCTAAAATTGATTTCACACCCTGCACAGAAAATACTGGGCTTCCTCAATGGACAGCACGTCATGAAACACGCACTTTCTTCGTATTAGCAGGCTGGAAAGAAGAGCTTAGAGCTGTCCGACCTCAGATAACCCCTGTCAACATCCACTCTCTATTCTTCACCACTTAGCTCACGCTTCCTGGACCCCTCTGCATGGGTTTCTCACACTCGCACAGAAACAGAGGCCTTTCTGCTGTGCTCATGTCCACACACACGGAAGAAAAGGACGGTTACAAGAGCAGATCACAGTCATGAAGTGCTGCTCTGAGTGAGAGCTCTGTGGCTGCTCAGTAATCAAAGTATGTAACATTCTTTGCCTGAGCTGCGTAGAAGTGCCTCTTTGTCAGATTGTTCTGTTGTTTGTAGCTGATATGTGTTGAGCATTTAATCTACTGTAACTCTGGTGTTGACTCAGGCCTTAACTCTGATCATATGAGCTGAGAACTGGTCAACAGTAAGGTTTACAGTGACTTGTAAAAGACTGTGGAGTAGCTGTGCAGGCGCTCCTCATTCCCATCCCTTATATGTCAATGTTTGTAAAAGACTGACAATCAGTGGGCTGAGTGGACATAGGAGTGTTAAGTTTACTGTGTTTGTGAAGCCGGGGTTGAAGCCAAACTCTCCGGGGAGAGCCACATAACAAACATTCAGACCAAGATACTGAATTATGTTACATCTGGAATGGCGTCTAACATTTCACCTCCGTCATTAAAATGGTAAGACTTATCTTCACGTTAGCGCGTCAGACAGTGAGAGTGCATACCAAAAGCGTAGATAGGACCTCGGCCAGGGGGCATGAATCTGGAGAGTAGACATGATTGAGTTACAGTAACTCCATCCACATACCAATACAGAAAAGAGTGTTAAAACAGATGCAGCTATCATAAATGATGGGGGTTTTTTTTCAACCAAAAGAATTCATATAAGATCTTTAAAATAAAGAGGTATTGGAGATAATGCAGCAAAAAGACATCCCCAAAGATGGGATCTTGTCCTTTGACGCAATTAGATTCCATTCCTTTTGATTTTAAAACAATGTGATAGGCTGCCTTCCTTCACTTGATTGCATTATATGCAATTTCACTTATCTTGGCTCAAACCACAATCCATTAACTGTGATGAATAACTGGCTCATACTCACACTCAGCAGATATTTTTCGACTAGACTTTGAGAGTGGGATCCGGCTGATGCTCCCTACAGGTCAGAAGGGGGAGGCCTATCTGCGTCAGGGGCCTTCTGCTTTGTGTGTCAGGCTGTGGCAGCTGTCGGTCAAAGGTGGGTCAGTCCTTGTGTCCTTTCATCAGCATGTGAAGTGTCACTGTCCGTTGGTCTACTGAGTTCCAGTATTTTAATAAGCTACCCTCCTACTGAAGTTGTGTCGGAGTCGGACTGCCCCTCTCTCGACTCGCATTGGATTCCTCTGGACACCGGTCAGCCTAACTGTTTACAGACCCGGCTCTGCACATTCAAACAAACTCACAAATACAGTACTTGCATGTACATATGTGAGAGTTCTTAAGCATAAGACAGAAAACGCACGATGCTACAGTTATGGCATAGCAAATAATTGCAATATTAACCATGCAAATTGTAGTGGTTGCAAGTAAAAGCTGTACAGACAAGGATGGGGATTGGGCTATTAGGAACACAAAGAAGAAGCAAATGGGGGAGACAGACTGGCTGAAAGACAAGAGGTGAATGCCGCCTGTTTGTTTGTGTGTCGATACGTTTTAAGCTACTCAAAACCCTTGTCTTGTCATCACAGTTTAATCAGACTGTACACACAGAGATAACAACATAGGGGTAAACCGAGCCTCGTCCCTTAAAATACACTAAATACACAACAGATTGCCTGTGATGTGGGAACAGACAGGCTCGTCTGTGGGTCAGGTTCAAACTAAAGCTCAAATTAACAAGATAATAATGAAATGTAGCCAATGGAAAAGTGATTGGATTCACTCTAAAACCACACGAAAGTTGCTACAGTATGTCATTTCTGTATAATCAAAGAACATATTAAATCTAGGCTTATGGGTTAGTGCCCAATTCTACTTCTAAGCCTAAAATCTCAATATTTGTGGAAATGTTCTTAAGCAATCTCTGGCATTAAAACGTAATCTTGAAGAATCTGAAAGGTCCGTGTCATCTGACACGTCTAAAATCATATGGTCGTGAGTCACACATTATGCTGTGTCATTCAATTTGTAAATGGGGAAGATGTGGCTTCGGTATAATCATTAGGTCACCATCCATGAAAAAGGGGAAAATGTATGGAGAATGACTGCAATTCTGACCCGTTTCTTTTTTATTCAACCGTGTTGAACTGAGTCTGTTTTCTTTCCTCAAAAGCTCTGTGCTTGTTCCCTTGGTTCCAGATAAAACAATAAAAACAATCTAATAATGGGGCTTTCAGTCAGACAGTGCATAACTCCTCACCCCACTATGATTCAGCAGGAAAAACTGCAGTACTGTATCTTGAGCTCTGTGTCGCTCTACTATCCACCCAATCCTCTTTCCATTGAGAATGACAAGAACTGGACTCACAGATCAATGTTATGGACTGCTCCAGAATTCCACTCAATAACACAAATGACCCACAAGACCTGTTTCTTCTTTACATTGTACTGTATGTACCAGCCTTTGTGGTTGACCTCTGAACTTTTGTTAGCAGTTGGGCTTATCTGACTTATCATGACTCCCCCACAGTTATGTGTAGAATGTTGGGGGCATATAATATTGATTGACTAAAAGTTTAAGGAGGTAAAGATTTCTCATGTGAGTGAGGATCAGCAGACAGTTACACGCAACCACAGAGCTCTGTACAATAGGTTGGCAGTTGGGATGGAAAACCACATAGAATATTGTGTCTTATCAGTGTGTCCCCAGCTTCCTCCCTATATCTTGTAACAGTTAGTTGTCTGATTACTCAACGGATTCACATTTAGTTTCTTGTTTTACCCTATAGCTTACAGTAAAAGACAAACTTCACAGCACAACGATGGAGCAGCCAGACAGACTCTTGAGAAAACTCAGAGTTCTGGCCCAGGTCCAAAAGCTGCAGGAAGAGCTGGTTCCCATGAATGTTTAGAGTTCAGTTTAAACTTGGGCAGCTTTAGATGACAGGAGATGAAGTAAGAAATGTTCCATGAGCCAGAGGGATTTAAACTTGATGTTACAGTAAAAGCCATGGCAGGATTTGTAGGTAATTTGGATATCTTTCCAACAATTATGATTCATGTGTTACTTACATGCAGTATCTTACATGTTATTCACATTTATATCCTCATGTTGCCGATGTAAGTCTATGATTGTGGCAAAATGGCTCAGCTACATTTGTGCATTCCCATTCCATTTACATAAGTGGACACTGTAATTGAAAAATTACAAAAAAGATAAAAAGTAAAAAGTTATATAAAGTTGATCTTGCATCTGAAGTAAGAGATGGTCTGCTTTGAAGAGGATTCAATTTAATAATACTTGGTTACTATGGATACTGTGTCAGGCTATTAGACAAAGGCTTAAAATGTAATTGGCATAATTGAATGATATGATGAATAAATCACCTGTGCAGAGTATTTCCCAAAAAGCAATGTAGCGAGGGAAAACCTCTTTTTTAAAAATGGACTTAGACTGACAGCTAAACCGACAGACAACACTGAATTACTACATGTGACGTGATAAGGTTTATTCCAAGTGACTAGTGATGATAATTATCATCTAACTTTGCAGCTCTACAAAGCTTTTAAGCCTTGTTTTTTCATTGTTTTAAATGTAGGTTGACATTTAATGTGACAATATGGTTGAAAATAACCTCTGAACAACCCTGTTTGCCACAGAACTAGGAAAAAGGAAAACATGTTTTTGCAAGGAAACCTCAGATTAACCTTTTGTACACTAACTGCTCAACAGCACACAGCTGGAGTAGAAAGTCAGAAAGCTGGCAACATTAGGAGCCATTTTTCTCAGAGGCTGGTGGATACCAAAACAGAGCTAAAAGACCAGTGAATATTGGAACTGCAACTTCTGTAGGATGATAATGTTGCTCTGAATTATCCTCATGCATGAATTATACATCAGTAATAACATAATTCTCAGATAATATCTGACGATAAAGATACAGAAAAATAGAAATTCACGGCAAAAATAGCATATTGTCAATATTTTAAAGACCCCCAAAATTTCACAAATCCTGTTTCATGGGAGTTCATGTCTTATTAAGAGGAGTCAAACTCCCCCTGGCTACCCTGTAGTTCGAACCCTTTAAGTAGCTATGTGTCTGTTTCTGAGTTATGCGCCCTAGTCGTCACAATTATAATAAAGCAATAATCTAATCAAGTAAGCAACAGATTTATTTGTCAATGAAGACATTTTAAAAGTAAGAATCAAGTGCATGTAATGGTAATCAGTGTTAATGTATTTCTAAACCTACATACTTTGAGTAAAACAAATACTTTCCATAGCATCCACCACTTTCTTCTTCAGTGATGCACACTCCAAGTCCAAGTCTGTAATTACAGCACAGGGTAAAGGACCCGGAGTGACTGACCAGTCTCAAGTGATCTGCAATCAGCTCTTTAGTATGGTATGATGGTATGTCAAGAAAAACAAAATAACATGTGGCACAGGGCATCTATAACAAGAGTGGGTGTTAAAAATAAACTGCCAATATGTTTGGACTGCGGGGAGAATTCCAGAGTACATTCCCCATATGCGGGGGCGGTAGAGGAGGTCAAATAGGAAGGCCTATTTGTGTCACATCCAGAAAGAGAACCATAAGCTCAAACCAAGCATGAGAGAGCGGGAAACTGGGGTTCATTCCACTTAACAGAACTGACTTTTCATGGGTACCCTGGTTATGAATTTTCTTTTTTCATCATAAAGGTGGAAGTTGGAAAGCAAAGGGGAAAGATAAGGCGGTAGAAAGCCCTCAACTCTTTGCTATCTGTCAGTGTGTTTAATCACAAGGTGATGAGAGCAGGGAGTCTTTTGATGTAAGCGAGACAACAGGGGGCCTTTCTTTGCAATACTAGGGCACAGGAATGTGCCTGGGCACAGGAGTAGCACTATCAGGGCCCACACATACACACACAAACTACATGTAGGAAACCATGGCAGAGACTTCCTGCCGTTGACTTGCTCCTGAGGGTTTTAGTCAAACACAATGCTGTTTGCACAGCAGAGAGACCTCTTCAGCTCACTGTGACTGTGACTTACAATACAGTTGTTAAACATTACACATAATTCAAAGTGCAAGTTACACACACATGCACAGAGTGGTTTATCTCTATGGTCACTCCTCCCTCCTGTTAGGAATCTGTATAGTGAAACTACCCTATTTACAAAAGAGTTGTTGCTTTTCGTCATGCTTTTACTTTAATGCAGCAGCAACTGAAATGATTTAAGTGGAACCAGTTTTCATAACCTTACAGCTTAGATTCCAGGTTGCATCTCTTATCTCTGATTACTATGCCAGTCCAGCTAGCGTCTGTCTCCAATTTCTATTCAATTTGTCTGCAGACACTCTGAGACATATTTTGGCATGTACCCTCTTCCCACTGGTGCTGTAAGATAGCAGGGGTATGAAAAATAAATTAACTGCAGTGGAAAGTATTAAAAAATTAACACATGGAACATAATTAAAGTTGGTATTTTCAAATGAGATAATACCACTCCCGTGCTGTGTGATGTGGATAATGGTGATCAGTTTAACGACGTTGGTGACTACTATACAGACAACAGTGATTCGAGCAAAGTTTACATTCCTCAGTGGAGCCAAAGGTTATGCAGAAAGTGCAGTAGTAGAAGGGCTGGGTTGGTGTTTGATTGTGTTCAAAGTTGGTTCAGGCTCTGAATGTTGTTGACTAAATTAAATTACTCTCCACATCTTTAAATGTGTGGGACACGCTGGGTTTAACTCCTAAGACACCATCCCCCCTCTGTACTGGAGCATTAAGCTGTCAGGGAACAAAGGGAAGAAGACGAAGGAAGTGGAATGGGGCTCAAGTCCTGTAAGATGGGTGTGGGGTTTTATACATAACTTATAAGTTGTTTGCCCAGCTCCTCCTGTGGGTGAGGTGATGAGTTATGGGCCACACAAGCCATTAAAGAAGGATGGTAAAGACACAAAAGTCCTTCACAATACATATTTCTGTGTGCACCAAAGTAATCTGACTCAGGGTGAATGCATGGAGTCCTTCAAATCTCAGTCTCTTACATGTCACCACTCCCCTAAGGTGACATTCAGGTCAGGTGGAGCTGACAGATCTGACTGAGCCTTCAGAGAGGTGTGTGTTTGTCTTCATTTCGACAGCAGTATTGCACAAGCTAATACAGGCTATGTGTTTGGTGATTACTGTCACATGTGCTACAAGGACCACTAGTTTGAATGAATAGTCACATTGCACCATATTACTGCCATACATGGTGTTCAAAGCAAGGTTTACATTATAAATCAAAGGTTTCGAGTTCAGAAATGGAGTGAAAATCTGGTTTATATGTCATTTCTGTGAGTTCTGTCCAAGAACATATGCAGTGATTGTTTATTCAGAGTTATGGTGCCCTTTGACTGTTGGGAGTTGTATATGCAGTGATTAGTTTTGAAGATTAGCATTGGCTTTTAATATACCTTTCAAGTGTAAACACATGAGTTTCCAGAATTTTTCAAGGATATTTACCATGTAAAATATCTGTAATATTGGAGGCAAAATTAAAGCATTAGGAGGCATTGACTAGTACCTGATTAATCACCATGGCAGTTGATTCTTTGTTGACATCACATTTTTTATTATTTTCATTTTTGTACATCACTGATACAATACTCAAAATTAAGATAATCCATTGTTTATAATCAGTGCCTGTAAGGTTTAGTAATTCTGCCCACACCACCCTCTAAATCACTTCAAACCATTAACACAGCTCATAGTTAATTAAATTGGTTTTGGAAGGCCTCCCCTTTTTAAAAACTTTAGATTTAGGTGTAGCCCACTAGACGGGGCATGCTGGGAAAGCTCTTGCGCAGGCTCATGCACTTTTCCTGCTCCAGGAAGAGTGAGTTGGCCTTGATGGACAGGTCATGCTCCAGGGTCACTTTGGTTTTGACCAGAGTCTGCAGAGTGTTCTCAGCCTCCATCAGCCTCTCCCGAAGCTTATGGATGGTGTCCTCGATCTCTCTCACCTCACTCACAAGTCTGAACAAGGAAGGATAAAGAGAAGACGCTTGCTGTTAAATTTGCAGGAGAGAGAAAGAAGTGAAGGAAAGACTGTAAAATAAGTGCTTGGTATAATATTGATATAGTTTAAACCATTTGTTTTGGCTGCCTCCCATTGGCTGATCCTTCTATATAGGCAAGGACACAACTGTGTTTGTTTAAAGCCCTCACAAAGACCTACTGTGGCTACATGTTGGCTTTTTCATGAAATATATTTAATTTGTGACATTTTTTGTTGTTGTTATTGAACAAGCAATTGAATTTATTATATTTTGGAAAAACTCTTTGTGTGGCTAATCCTGCTAGCTTGCCAAAGGGTACCACCAATAGTGTACCCCCAATTTTACCACACAGAAAACAAATATACACTAAATATACAATTGTCCATTGGTGAAGCAATTATAATTGCAGAGTTGCAGTACCTATGGTGTGGGTTGTCCCTGCAGAGTTCTACATTGGGCCTGCGGGTCCTCTCCTCCAGCCTGGTTTGGGCCACTTTCAGTGGGTACTCCTTGTCTCTGAGGGCCTTCTTCAGAGACTCAATCAGCATCTCTGTCTGGAAGATCTCCTGAAGAGTCTGGGTGAGGACACAAGATGGATACAGGATAAAATTACAGAAAAACAATAGATTTTTAAGTGTCTCCTTCATGAAAATAGGTCAGCAAAGTAGTGGGTGGGTCAACTGATAAGAGAGGGAAAAAAAGATAAGAATGCTAGAAGAGAACAAGTAAAAAGCTGCACATTGCAAGCTTGGAATCAGCTGAACACAGTGCTGCACAGTGGCCTGCTCTGTCCAAACCCATTTGATGTAATTCAATTACCGCGAATCACTACTCCTTAACTGACAGTGACTGAGTTTTATTGAGGACTGTGTGCCTCACATCACAGCTGCTGTCAGTGTTCAAACCCATCCAACAGCTGATGTGAATAGTAACCCCAAGCAATTAACCCAAGAACAATGGGATTCAGTGTAGAGCATGGCATAAGCAATGAATGCGGCAACTATTATCATTCCTCTCTTCTGACAGGAATGTTTTACAGTAAATCCACTACAGACAAGACAAATGTCCCCTACCTTCAGTGCATAATTATTGCAGACGGTGAAGATAGCGCATGTGCTGTTTGTATTGCGTGTAGAAAAGAGAGAGAATGGTACAAACACATGATCTCTCCCTAATAAGTGGCAAATTTAGTTACCCACAGAGGGAAGAGAGTGAATGGATTTTGTCTTTTTCCTTGATGTAGAGCCATGTGCTTGCTTCTTTTAAACCTTTTTTCTATAATCCAGGCTGTTTTACTTTTCATGCTTACGCAGTGAAACACAATCGCATCGAGGCAAATCTCTCATAAATAAATTAAAAACACTAAAATAAAAAATAGATTCTGATTCATCACATCACTAAGATAAAATTGTAAATTGTGTTCTTGTTACACAAACATAACAGGACCGTATTGTGTTTTATGAGATGAGACCATGTAGAAAAGGTGATGACCTTAGCCAGATGTGTCTGCAGGCTGTTCTTAGTATCAGCGGTTTCTGATATGCGGTTTGTGAAGGCCACGTTGACATTGTTGAACTGGTTCCACATTTCGTTGGACGTGGTGTTCATCAGGATTTCAATCTCGTCCCTGAGCTTGCGGGAGGAAGCGCGTTCACTCTGGGAGTGCAGGATGTTGTCATCAGTGAACTTGGACCATGAGTCTGGCAGAGAGAGTCTGAAAGAAGGAAAAAGAATGACAAACAGTTTTGGAAGCTGATACTCCCACTGTCTTCTAACATGCTGTTTATGGAGAAGATTTGGACAAAAACATTTTCAGATTCTTTCTAGCCATAGCTCAGTGTGGCTCTAGGGATGCATTATCAGCCAGTTGGTCCACCACTTTGGTCCAGACTAAAATATCTCAAATTGTATTGTGGTGGATTCCCATGGAATTCAGCACACATTCATGGTTTCCAGAAAGACTAAGCCAAATGACTTTGGTGATCCCCTAACTTTTCCTGTTGCATCATCTTGAGGTTCACATTGTGGTTTTAAATTAAATGTTTATTGAATAAATTGCCATGAAATTTGACCCTCTCACAATGAATTGTAATAACTTTGGAGACCTTATTTATTTTAATCCAGTTCCATCAATATGTCAAACATTTTATTCGTCCAATACTTTAGTTTTTGACCTGCAATACAAATGACATCCCCATCAGCCTCAGCTGTACTTTGTGTTTAGAGCTAATTAGCCAATGTTAGCATGCTAATTCACAAACTAACTGCAAACTAAATGTTTTCATTCAGCTCAAAGCATCACTGTGCCTGTACAGCTTCACAGAGCACGAGCATAGCTTTAGACTCACTACAGTATGTTTAAACCTAGTTTGATATCAATATACGACAACAGATAGCCACTTCCAAAGACTTTTCTGTCTTTTGACAATTTAACTGAACAGCCCAGTCCAGTAAGCTGGTTTAAACAAACATGAGGCATTGTTAGAAGCTGTTTGATGTGATGAAACAGAACAGTTAATATTTGATCACATTAATAATAAAAATTATACTCACGAGGGGTCCAGTCTGTCAATCCCTCTGTAGAAGCTGATACCGTCTGATGTGTTCCTCAGGTGGTGACACCTGTCATCTATCCTCTGAGCAGTCACTTTGTCACTTATGTCTCTTTCCAGTTCATGCTGAGCAGCTCGGTTTGAACTAAGGAATCCCGCAAAGCAATGCAGCAACAAAACAATATATCAAATCAATTTAGCAAACATCACAGTTTTGGAAATATCATTAAACACAATTTTCCAGACTCACGCCAGCTGAGCAATGGCTCTGTCCAGATGTCGCCTCATCCTTTCCTGACATGATTTGATGACTTCTACTTCCTTGTTGCAACATATGAAAACATGCTTATTTCTTTTTCGTATGAGAGGTCACACATACTCACAGTGCTGTTGCAATGTTACCTTTATGAGGTCTTTCTCTACATCATCATGAACCAGATCGATGGACATCCGCTTCTCTCTGTGGTACAAACACTCTTGAGACACCTATTGACAAAGTGATCGTGACTAAAACAAGTTTAGATTGTTATATAGAGAGAGCATTTTCTTCAGTGTGACATTCAAATAGGTGGAACCCATTTCAGCAGGTATGGTATATAACTGTGTATGTACATGTCGCTGTGTGCATACAGAGTGCATAGCTGCAGTCTCCTGTTTCTGTTACCTGGAGAAGAAAACCTGTTGTCACATGATCTTAGCCTAACAAGGTGTCTGTGTCATCAGATCTCCAGTTAGATCAAGGTGACTCACTGTGGGTGACACAAACGACCAGTGGCGTTTTAACAGGGCACTGAGTTGACCTAATTAACTGACAGATACTGTTGCTACAACCAAACCGGGAACCCTAGTCAAAACTGTTTCACCACAGATACAGTGATGCACCCTGAGACATGACATACTTGAAAGATAATATGAGGGCACTGAACAGAGGCCTGCCTGTCTGTTTGTCCTTGCAGGAATGTAAATATTCCCTGCAAAATGTTCCAATAACACAGCTCAATTCAGATATTACTTACTTACCGGAGAGGAAAAATTCAAAGTAACACACACAAACAGTCTAGCATATTTCTTCTACTCTCACCTGAAGGGGCCCTTCGGTCTCTGCCAAGGCTCTCTCCAGCCTCCTCTTGACCTCGTTGAGGGCTGCTATCTCTGTCACCATGTTGTCAATCTCATGGCTAAGCTCAGACTTCCAGAAGACAATGTCATTGAGACGCTCGCCAATGTTTTTGCTGGTACTTTCCTGGGTTCGTCTGGTCAGCTGCTCCCTATCCTGCATCAGCCTGATCGTATCTCTTCTCAGTCTCTCTGCACTTTTCCGAGATGACTCGGACTCCCTGTAGTTGCTTTGGTTGGACTTGTACCAGTCGTCTGGAGTGTAGCGGGTGCTCAGCGCAGCCCTGTTAGAGGGGTAGAACATGGTCTTGGCTCGAACCAGATCTAAATTCTCTCGCTGCATGGAGGAGGGGGTGGGGACGGTACTGCTGCTCTTGTAATAGCCATTGGTCCTCCACAGGTTGGCACTGGGATTCATGGCCAAGGCAGCCTGGGCGTTGCGATAGCTGGATGCCATGGTGGAGATGGCAGGGAGGAAGTGGCTGGTTTTTGGCCGAGCATATGTGGCTGTCAGAGTGGATCCTATCAGCTCCATGTTTGCCTCCCCACAGGCTGGCCCTGGTTTGATGAGTCCAGTGCACTTTTCACAACAGTCTAAGTATCTACATATCAGCTTACATTTTTTGGCTTATACATTTTCTTTATTTTAAATAAAGATATATTGTTGATCTATTTCCAATCAATTTATTTAGATAAATGGATCAGACATTTAATACAGAACAAAAAGTACAATACTCATGGCTTAATTAAGTATAACTGAAGAAATTATAAAGATGTATTTGGCTCATTAGAGTCTAATGGTAAAAGAGCCAAAAATAAAATGTCATAAAAGCATCAGAACAGAAAATTAAATGTCTTACCAAGATGAAAAGAGCTTTTCTTTGGATACTCCGGGTCTTGGTGCAGGCAGGCTACCTCTCAGCTGTGCTTACCTGGAAATGAGCTCAAGAATGCACTAAAGGTAAACTGGCATGCATAATGGATAGACAAGTTTGCAAGTCATTCATTGAGCCAGCCAATGGTGGAGCACAGTCCTGGGCTGCAGGAGATGGCCTGTCCAAGATTTCTGTTGACACAGACGCAGTTGCCATAGGTAACTGAAACACCCTGCCTTGGATTTTCAGATTAATGTTAAGCAGGTGCTTTTATTTTGTTCAAGTAAATATACAGGAATAAATGTCACTATAGTGTAGATAAGATTTTTATGTTTGTAATTTTTATTTTATTCTATTGGCTCACAACTATTTCCTGCATTTCCTACACTCTACTCTTTCACATCTATTTAAACCCAAATTACAAATCCTTGGCACTAGCTCCTCATAAAGGACCTCCGAGGACTTGATGCTGCCATGTAAATTGTTCTTGTCCAGTACTTAACTTGGCAACAGCTTTTCGCTCTTCATTAAAGGTTAAACAACAATTTTAATTTCCAATTCCAATTATGAAATGTCATTTTTGTAGTTCAGTTCACATTTTAGACATAGTCATCCACTGTCAAATTAATTGTTGGAAGGTGAGCAATCTGAGCTTTGTCTTCAAAGCAGAGGAGTTCAGTTGGTCTCCAGGGAGCATCTGATAGCTCACCCTCACCCTAAGAAGCTAGCTGTCTGTATGGATTACAGTCACCTGTTTAATGATTCATGCCACAGTCCACACAAACCCCTGTAGCACAGAATAATAATCTGTGTTGTGTTACCTACCATTGGAAATGAGGATCATTTACACTAATCTGTTCTGAAGAGGTAGTGCTGGACAGATGATAGCCTGGTTTCCACTACAAGCAAAGCCATAGACAGGAGTTACTCAGCTGGTCTGTCTTTATCACAAACCAAAACAAAAAATAAACATATTAGCCTACAAGTTTAATCTGGTTGGTGCTTACAATTATATAATGTTCATTACATAGTGTTATCATTATGTCTTTCATTCATTCAGTCATTCCCTCCTTGGCTGTTCCACTCCAGTAAAGTGTAGTGAGTCCAACTATGAGTCTCTATGCACTTACATCACAAATTTATTCCTGATGCTTAGTTCTGTTCTAAATAGAGCCCAAATAATATTAGATCCAATATTTATAGGTCAATATTGAGCTAAACATGTGTATCTTCTATTTACTTGTAACTGCATAACATTTAATCTCAAGCTCACTAGCGCTTACTAAAGCTGACTATCTTATTGGCTTGCAGGTTTATGTTTCCTGCCCTGAAACCACCTCTGTGTCCACTATTTAAAAGGGCACGGCTTCAAAGAGGCCTCTGTGCGCACTATTTTGTGGCTCATGGTCAGGCTACTATTGTCATAAACATGGAGGTTTGGATTTAGAATGGAATGACATGTCATTGCTCCACCCCTGCGGCCTCAGCATCACTTAACATGGCTAGGTTGAAGAGGGCCACCCCACATGCCTCTGCCGCCCTGATCTCAGCTGCTATAAATACGCCCCCAAAAAGCGTGAAAAGCCAGGCCTCGTATGAAATTCATCTCCTGGATAGTGTCTGCTGGAGAAGTGCCTCTTAGTAAATCTCCCAACTGGCCTCAGAACGTGAGGGAAATGTTAGAAGAGCCTATATATACTCTTGCCTTCTGGCCCATGAGAGTGTGTTGTGAATTACTGCATAGTGGAAATGTCTGAGGGAGCAAGCATGCTGTCCACTCCACTTAGAGCACAGTGACACTGAACTGAAGGCTACAATGCTCATAGGAATGAAAATGCAATAAATAAGAACTTTTTTATTAACTGTTGGCCTGAAATACACACAGAATCTAAGAAATTTCCATATGTGGTATCTCAGCAGTAAAGCTGTATAGTTTGGGGATGAAAAGTGACCCAAGCAGGAAAGGAAAAGTATCATAATTCCTATCATTTATGTTATGTGATTTGGCTGAGGTGTTGCCCTTCAGCTTTTTCTCATTTTGGCTTTGATGAGACATGCAGTGAATGCTCACATTTGGATAGAAGAGACCAAATAGGCATTGCACTGAACCCTCCCGTCAGTGCTCTCCGGTGACAGCACGCAGGGGCTTGGATTTCATCGATCAGCAAGTGAGAAAGGACTTTGGACTTTTCTCTGGCTCACACATTCATATCTTCTCTTTTGCAACATAAATACAGGATGACACAAACTATGCCTGAAATTCATGTCGGTCAAGTCACCAAAACCACAGATCAGTTTTAATCAGGTAGCAGCATCCTCTCCAAATATGGAGATTAAGAGTAACTGCAGATATAAAGGAAGAAGTTCAGCCTTTTCTGTGTTACCTGCAGATGCCTCAGTATCAAGTATATATATTACAGAGACTGCCGAATAAAACAAGCAGACAATAAGTCTGCACCCATAACCAAGCTAATTTAGTGAGGAACTCTTCTTCCAAATTATGGTTGAAGATACAACCCACCACCAAAACAAACACTTCCCTGCTTTTCTCATTTATAGCATCAACATAAAACAAACATAGCATACATATGTTGTATAAAGCAACACACACAAACACACACACACACACACACACACACACACTCCCTAAGGCCGTGACACAGCCTTCACTCTTCACCATTGACCTTCAGCTTATCAGGTAAGAATAGACAAGAGGAGGAGGTCAGAAGTGTTTTCTAAACATTCACACAGAGAGAAAACAAGTCCCTGTCTGTTCCCTCTCCGGCCCCAGCATTTTCACTTCTTCAACCCCCCACCCATCCACAACCCACCCCTTTCTATGTCAACCTGGCAAGCTTCCTGCTTGATCCAGTGCTCTGGTCACTCCCCAGCTTCCTCTTTTTAAAAGATTACTGTCAGTAGTCTACTGAGCTTTGCTTGCTCTTCTAACTGCACAGTGAGTAAACCAGACTTGCAGCCTTCTTTCTCTCTATGTCAGAGTATATACAGGCCATTGTAATGGCATCAGTTTCCTCTCATGAATTGTGGATGGAGCAGTCTGTGAGGAGGGTGGCCACACCTGGAGAGGAACATAAGAGAGGAAATCAACCATTAAATCTGATGACAGTATTAGAGATCCCCCACAGAGGTAATGGCGCATCCAGATGTGAAAATCACAGGGGCTTCCTGGGCTCATCCCGTTTGCAGAGCTGGTGTGTGGTCTGACTTTTTTCTCTTATAGCCATGATACATCTCTCCTTGTTAAGCAGCTATCCTTTACCTATTGGGAGTTAGTCATTGTTAAGAGGTCTTTTGATTAATTAATTAATTGACAATAAGACAACTATAGAATATCACTGGACATATCCTTTAAGTAGAGCAGCAGTAGAGTAGAGTACAGTTGCAGTGGGTTAGGGTTAAGTTGTAATGCCAATCAAGAATATACATGTTGCATAGCAATAAGAACCCATTAACATGCTTGCATGCCTCCTGCATGTTTGTGTGTGGTTGCATGGTAACAACTGTGTTTGCAGTTTGATATGTGCAAGTGCAGTGGAAAAGCCTCTGAGGCACAGGGTACTCTCTGGGCTCTATTATATTACCTACACAAAGGAGGCAAATGGATACGGTATTAGATACTCAGACAGAGGAAGTAGAGACAGACAATCAGGCAGGCAGATGATGTATGTGCATTGCTTTTTAAATGTTATGTTGTTGTTATGTAATCATCCCCATGGCTCCATGTTTCCTTTCCTCTCCACCATTATTATTATTATTATTATTATCATCATTATTGTTATTATTATTGGTCTCCATTGATTATCTATAAACCAGCACTAAAGTAGTTGATATTTCGTGCACGCAGACACTCTGATTTAGCTTTCCTTAATTTTGCTCTCCACATTAGAGTACTAGCAGTCAACCGCTCCTCAGCCCTTGTTTGAAATCTCCCATGCTACCATTAAGCATAATGGATGGTGGGCTGCTAGTGGTTAAGAGATGTTACAGAATTAATTCCATTTCTTCCCACCTGTTTTGTTTCCAAAGTGCACAGATAATTATTGTCTTGCTCTCTATGACACTACACCAAATGCTTTCCATTTATCAAATCAGACATAGGAAACATCCCAAGCTACTTTTCATTGTGGCTCTTTAAAATATTAAGTTAGCAGGAAGCATCCTGTCTCGACGTGTGTTTCCACAACAACATGAGTAAAAGAAGTGAAGAAAATGAAATGAAATGCAGAAGATCGGGGTGTGTGGCTGATGTGGCGACAGGCAGTCATGTGTTGGTTCAGGGGTGGGCAATGCGTGTCTGACAGGACAGGCGAGGGGGTGGATGGACTCAGGCCATCCCCCACTCTGTGATCAAGGCTCCCAGTCGCAAACCTCTAGAGTGGGACGAGGGGCCATGAATGTGGGGCTTTGTCCGGTCTATGGTCATCACATTCCACTGGAGCCACTCTGTGGTGCGCGGCAGAGCGGAGGAGAGGGCAGGCCAGGGCAGGACAGAAGAGGTCTGGAGAGGAAACATTGACCAGAAGCTCTGCCCGTCAAACTGTCATGCAACATGAAGATTGTATCAAAGATACATGTGGTGCTGTAGCATTTATGGAGAGGAAGTCGTTTTTTTGAGGTGATAATGAATTGTATACCTGGAAAAGATTCCT
Organism: Dicentrarchus labrax; assembly: GCF_905237075.1. NCBI lineage: Eukaryota > Metazoa > Chordata > Actinopteri > Moronidae > Dicentrarchus > Dicentrarchus labrax. The sequence continues at coordinate 18,357,317 of NW_026136712.1, read as the reverse complement.
TAGTACCCTCTCTGTGCCAATTACTTCAGCTCAAAACCATTCACAAAGCCCATGTTGGAGATCTCTTGCCTGAAACCCCTTGTGTTTATATTTTCTACGGCACCTCTGCTGGCCAGCCACAGTTAGTGAGATACCACCTTCTAGGATCTTCTCTCTGCAGTTATGAAGTTCTTCAGGTTTTAATTTCTGATTGGGTCTCCGCCAGTATTGGAAGGTATGAATCATCGGGATTGGCCTACTGACACGGAGAACCCCCCCCTGGCTGCAGCATATCTGTACTGGACAGAATTACTGCTTACTGGTTATCTCCATATTGGATTAGTCTGTTGATTTGTCTCTTAACAACCTTGGAAAATCCTAATTTTAATGCCTTGTTACAAGTTGTTTTACACATATGTGAGGTTTTTAAAGCCCTCTAAGTATCTATAAATTGAGTTAACAATGTGCTTCGAGGTTACAACTTGGTGCTTGTAATTCTAGTTATTTTTGGCCAAACATTTATAAAGGGGAGAGAGGTCTAATGTTTCCGTGCTGACTCAGGAGTTGAATTATTCACCCTGGGCGTATGTATTCCTCTCACACACAGACCTCCACCCCAAATTAGGGAAAATGCAGCTTGTGCTTGTCATCCAGGCAAGACAGGAAGTGAACATGATTGATAGAAACCTCAGATCGTTGCACAATGACTCATGATCATGCAAGTAATAGTCAGAAGAATATCTGGAGACTTAATCATGAGGAAAGGACCCTGCATTCCTCATGTTGGTGCCACTTAGGAGCGAGGGTGTGAAATGAGGCATGTTCAACATGTGGCCAGCTGATGTGCGAACTTCACTGAGCAGACAAATAAAGAACGGAAGGAAACGAGGAAGTTAATGTCTGTGTCTTAATTCCTATGCTTCCCTTTATTTTTTTGTCTCTGCCGTACCGCACGCTCTGTCTCTCCCCTGTGCCACCCCGCCACCCCTTTCCATATTCCTCCCCCATCATTCCCTTTAATCACTTGTTAAATGTTCCATTTGCTACAGTTCTCTCAGTACCCTTTTTATAGCCAGTCGTAGTCTATGTCCTCTCACACAAAGAGGTGTCTGTCAGTGTTGATGAGAGACTGTGCACAGCTGGACCTTGGCAGCATGGGAACAAGGGTTGGAACTGGGACTGGGGCTGCTGGGTCCAGATGGACTCTGTGACTGTGGCCATTTCTGCCACATGATTAACAGCTTTCCAAACACACTGTTGTCTCCAAGAGGAGAGGCTTGCCACCGGAGACAGAACAGCTCTCCTGTTCGTCTTTGGCAGGAATGTCCTACTAAAGTTTTTGCTGATGTCTTTATTTGAAAGCCAACAGTTTGGATGTGTAACAGTGTTTTTTTAATTAGATGTTGTTTCAACATTGACTCTTGTAGTCACTGCCAGCAAAGCGTGGGAGCTGAAGCAGGTGCAACAAGATAACTCATTATGAATTTTGGTTAGAAATTAGAAGCATGGAAGAAGTTTGACCTTTTCTTTAAGGTTTTGGTGAGTCCGTGTTTTGCACAGTTCCGCTTGGAAAACATCTTTGAATCCCCTCAGTAATTCCTGATTAGGTAGGAAAAAGATGATCCAGACTTAGTTTGATTTGATCATGCAAGCATGTGTCCTGTATAGTGACACAAGGTATGCAGCACACACATTCAACATATACACAGCTGAGATTACAGCATTCCCTAGTTGTGCATTCTCTTTGCGTACTGCCAAAGGTCAGAGTGCATCAAGTAAGATATCAGATGTATTCAAAGGCATGTTCTCATGTTAGGCCTTCAGAGAGACACACCCTGCTGCAATGTAACCTTACTGCCATTTAGCAGCTTCGACTTAGGGGATCCATAGTTGACATAAATTTTCTCTGTTTTGGTGTTTTTCTATGGCAGAATTCTTCACAGCATGTGTGAAAACGTGAAATTTACCCCCAAAGTGACCTCTGCAACAAGTGCTTGTGGTTTCTTCGGTTTCAGTGCCATTGTCCATTGTAGCTGCTTTTTTCCTGTGTAAATATACAGTGTGCACTTGACCACAAAACATATTTTTGAATAAAATATAACTGAATTCTCTCTCATTTGCGCACACACAATGTGTCTGAATTCTTTTCTAATCACTCACTCTGGCCAAACAAAAGGCCAAGGAAGATTCATATTTACTGCTACAAGGCGGAGAAAGGCATTTGAAACCATGGCTTTTTTGTTCAGAGGCATTTTCCAACCCCTGCGCCCTCCTTCTCTCTCTGAAATGCCAAAGGCATCTGGTTGACAGCTCCTCACAAGCTTTCAAATTGTTCTCCTTTTCCCAAATTTGGACTGAAATAGAATGGGGCTATTGTCAACGTGTTTAGCAGACTTGAGAGAAATTCATTTATCTTTCCTGGCAACTTAACTGTCTCATAGATGGACATAGTGGGAACTCTTAATTTTGTTAGGCAAAATTTTGCCTTTCCCATTTTTTTGGGCTGTAGGATGTGTTTATCAGAATCAAACTGTGGGTCATTGATATGACATTCATTTAGTTAAGAATACCAAGATATCATAAATAGAGTGGACATGTGACAATTATGGCCACATGGTTCCCAATTTGGGCACTACACAGAGAGGTGAGCTGTAAAAATGTCTGAGTGGAATTCAAAGTGGCAACTTCTTCAGCCTCTGTCAAATCCCCAAGCCCAAGTATCACATTTGCCCTCATTACAGTCTACTCTAACTGTGACTATGATGATGTTTTTAGTATGTGTGCATGTACTGTGTTGCCATGTCAGGTGCATGTGCCACGTGAGGGGTGCCATGAGCCATTAGTTCGCCCTTGCGTGGCTCTGGTGGATCTGCGGCAGCTATACGCCCTCATCTTGTGTGTGGACAGGACAGGCCGCAGCAGCTGGGAATGCACATTGACCTCAATGGGAGGAGCCAAGGTCAGTAAAAGTAAGGTCAAAAGGAAGATCAGATCAGTGTCCAGAGGTGAGTGTGGAGTGGTGAATCAGGCTTGACCCTAAGGCCTGACCCAAGCATGGACAATGAATAATGTTACTAGAAAAGAAGGTTTCTGGTGAAACCTGTTGCTCACCACATATTGTATTTCAAACAATTTCACTTCTGAGTAAAAATAAATTTGCCTCACTTTAGCCAATAGTTAATTTTGCCTCAAGTTCTTAATCTTTGAGGAATGTTGCTTTTGCTTAAATGCTGTCTTTTTTTAAATGCTTACTTTTGGAGGACCAATCATAAAGGAAAATAACTCACTAGCCTTGCTCCAGGACTCAACTGTCAAGAATGTGCAATATCCAAACATATTTAGCACTAGTGAACACCTATCACTATTTCAGCTTCTCCTGTCTCTAATCCTCTGCAGTGTGAGTGCTGCCAACTCTCCCGCTCTGGGTCTGTGTGTAACACAAGCCACTGTGGTGAACTCTCAGTTATTTAACACAGTTTTTCCATGCAGCGTTTGGGGCGACCACCCAAGGCCTCTGACCACACTGCACGTTGCTCCCAACCAGAGTGGGAAGTGGAGGAAGACCTTCGACGTGTTACCGCCTCATTCCTCTCTCTCTCTCTCTCTCTTTCTCCTTTAGTTTACCCAGCACAAGCATCACGTGCCCACATAGTTGATCCTGGCTGCTGAGGACAGCAGAGCACAGCTGCACTCGGGACTGGATTTCACTCTCCTCTCGTTGGAAAACCTCTTCACACTCTCCCCTGGACAGCTGCAGATGCCCAACCATTGGCACAACAGCGATGATGTCTACATTATTTTGGTAGATGTGTAGGCTCAGTTTGGTGAAGTAATATGAGGGGATGGTCCTCACTTAGTCAGCAGCCACACCTCTACTAGTTCGATGGTTTCACCTGTTTAACTGTATGGCCACTGATGCACCAACAGACAGATGTGTTACCACATGCATAAGAAATCAGTAACAAACAAATTTCACACAGCTATTCCAGTTTTTAGCAGATTATCTGCTAAATGCTCACCCTTGGATTCTAATTGAGAGCATGAAGAACAGTGATTGGTCAGTACATTGTAGGTGTCTGTAGGTGATGCTTTACAAACTAATAACATAATTACAAAATGCATTTTGTCTTTCACTAGTAGTCAGCTTTGTAGTAAAATCTGGTTTTCACGAGAACCTGCACATACTGTATGTACAAGGCAACAAAGAAACAAAAATTGCTTTGTAATGTTTTCTTGGCTGGTGCATACAGTATACACAAAGACTTCTTTAGTATGTGCCATGTACATATCATCCATTCAGTGCAGGAATATAAGTGACAGAACCCTCTTTATTTACTGTTTGTGACATGCACACTGTTGTGATTCCCCTTCCACAGATACGCAGACACACACAGTTAATTGTGCTCACCATTACAGCATTACAGTTAGAGAGTGTAACCGAGTGGTCTGAAAGCTCAGTGGTCCTAGTGTGAACCGGATATGTGTATAAAAAAGTAATCGTGATCACAGCGGCTGCACAGGAAATAAATGACATTGTCTTCTCTTGTCCTTAGAAGGTCTGCAGACGGAGAACTGTTGCATAAGTGTTATTCTGTATGAGGGAGGTGCTGCTGTAATGTTTATTGGGTGAAGTTTATTATCCATGACTTGCTGCTATCCTGGCATCCTGTCCAGCATAGCAGCACAGTGCCCCCTGTCTGCTTAGGCAAACAAAGAGCTGCTATGTGTCACATGCACAGTTAAATTGTCCCACCGATCCAAACCCCCACTATGCTTCTGTCTGCCAGTGCTGAGCAGAGAAAATGATGAGCCCACCCAACACACTCCCACCTTGCAAATTTATATCATACCCGTCCTACTGTGGTTGTTATTTTGTTAGTCTGCAGAATCCACTGACAGCAATTTGTGCGTGCACATGGTCATCACAGTTCGATAAGGCAGCTATGATGTAACGTAGATTTGCAACATCACTGCTCCCAGCCATCCCCCTGTCTGCAGACGAGAATCATGTGGGAGTGGCTGCTATGAACATTGGGGTGGGCTGCAAGAGCTTTTTGGAAAATGCTTCCTGTAGGATGAGGCAGGAAAGTAGAGAGCATCCGCCTGTCTGGAGAGGGCTGTGATGAACTTGTGAATTTAGAAAGGAAAGTGAAAAGTTCACGGCAGGGGTGAAAATGCTGCGAGAGAATAAGAGGGAGAAAGATTATGAGGCAGGTAAAGAGGTCAGACAAATTAGAACTGTGCAAGTAAGAAGCATAAAGAGGTAGCAGAGTGACAGTCTTACCAATTAAGAGGATGAGAAAATCCCACATTTCAGATGAGAGGGTTGAAGTTGCTGTCTATATTGCTGCACTATATCCTGCCAAAGGTGTATGTGAGGCGCTCTCTGTTGCCCCCTATATTTCATATGTTGGAATTAGTGGAACACTGTTCCCTTTGTCTGCTGCCCCCTTGTTGCTTTTTGACTATTTCAGACACTGTAGCTGATGTGGGCAGGCCATCTCTGGGGCTAAGGCACACAGCAAGGGTGCTGGCTCACGCCAGACTTGACAGACTTCTTTGTTGTCTTGGCACCATTCATTATATAAGGAGTTAAAGGAGGACAAACAGAGGGAGCAGAGGATGTCAGTGGGAAGTATTAGAAAATAAGAAAGGAAGCACAGAGAACACAGAGGTTTGATTTGGGAGTTAACTGAGCTTGAGTTACCTGGTCTATCATTAGAGCAGTAATGAGGAGCAGACAGGCCAGCCGCTCGCCACTGACAGAGAAAGCTACTTTCCTACAAAGGCATACATTGTTTGAAAGTCCCAAGTAGGTAGACACATGATGGCAAGAAACATTGATGCATGCAATTATAATGTCTCTGTTCCCTAATTAGAATGAGGTGATTCATCTGTACTTAGGAAATCCACATGAACATAAGCTCCCATGCTGCTCCTGACTGTAATTAAGGCAATGGTTCTTGATTTGCAGTTTATTGTTGCTTTTAAGGATGCAAAAGGAGAATTAATTTTTTTTTTTTTTATCCACGTCAGTGTTTCCAAATCGGTTTAGTGGAAACAGAAGCAAACTGAATCTCATAATCTCTTTCAAGAGAGTTATAGCTTTATTATGAATAAAAATCCATGGTTCATGGCATGCATTGTCTCTTTATTCTGGCCTATGCCGTTGCTGTTCAAGCCAAGTTCAAAACTAAGGGAAAAAAAACGGAATAAAAAGAACCAAGAAAGTCTGCTTTTCAAATTCTAATTTCCTGACTTTAAAGCTAGCAAATTCCTCAACTGTGTTCATAAAACAAAAGAAGGGAAGTCACAGGGCATCCTGTGCTACCCAGTACTGTATATACTCACATACTGTGGAGTATATGGCTCAGTATATGGCTCTTATGTATTTCTTACACATGCTCAGTTATATATAAATATTTAGTTTCCTGAATTGCCGTTGAAGCTACAGTTGGGCTTTAGGCATTTAGTCAAAGCATAATTGTATCACTTCACTTTTTCAGTGGTGTATTACCACTTGCCTTTAGGTCGTTGAACATGTAAATTTATACCAGTGCTTCAGACTCTTGTAGGTTGTAGGATAACAGTAATTCAATTTATAAGTCAAATTCTTGCTCTGTAGAGTGCATCTCAAACTCAGGGCTTTGTGATGTCAGCAGACATATGATCATTATGAGGTTGATGGCTTATGAAGTCAGACATCTGGAAGCTTGATCTGATTAAAATGAAACTTTCTGGAAAATTGAGATGTAGCCTTTAAAAACCCCTTACTTAAACCTTCCTCACAGACGGACTGCTGCTCAGACAATGACAACTCTATAATGTTCCACTTTGTGTTCTTTCAGTTTTATAAGTGGTTTCGTTTTATCAGGCCTCAAGCTGTTGTCATGCATTGGAGTGTGTATTTTGATGAAGTGTTACCAGACAAAAGCTAAGTACAGTGGATGTTTTTATGTGAAACTGTGGACGGGGGAATGGAAAGGGCGGATTGCAGCCAAATCGGCCTAATGTGTGTGTTTGTGTTTGAAATGAGAGATGGAGAGGGCAGCTATTTTCTGGACATTGCTAAAGAGGAAGGTTCTGCCCTTGTGACCTGACATATACTAATGTCAGTCAAAAGGCAGACACACCCAGTCCCTTTAAATGTCAACAAGTGACCGTTTCCACTGAAAACTCAATACCACAACTGTTGCTTTAAATAGTGATAACAGATTTCTGAGAGAGACTTAACATGTAATACTTTTGAAGCTGAAAAAATGCTGTCGAAGCTGTTTCTTTTGCATCCAATGTTGATTTCTTTAGGAATGCTGCTGGCCTTTATTGGTGCCAGTTCTGGTAACACCCAAAGCATCTGAAGCATGCCAGGCTGGGTGGGCTTGCCATTTATAAATACACCCCTCTAACCTCTCTCAATTCACTGTGTGGTTTTCACAGCCACGGGTTCACCTCTCAGATAATATGAAGAGGAGGCCCATGTGTATTTGCATTCATCATGTTCTTGTATGTGCATGTGTCAGGGCAACCAGTCAACAAGATATCACACAGGTCACTGCTACAGTAAGACTCGTCATAATTTATACTCCCTGGTTGTGTATTTACAGCCTGTGAAAAGCTATCCTGGATCTATGCAAATATGCTTCACACTGGGACACACTACATGATGTGTTTGTGCAGTCATAGGTCACATCTACACCTTAGCTGGAATAACTTAATTTAAAGGACAGGTTTAGGTTTTTTAATGTCTGTCTTAATACAACACTCACATGCCAAATGTACGCTGAAAGAGTTATTGCTCATTCTTCTTGTCTATATTGGCTGTGAAGTGAAACCTTTATAGCAAAACAACACTGTAAAAGATAGTTCCGCTGAAGCTAATTTGATGCTTCAGGAGTTAGCCAAATTAAGTGGGTGTCTTCCAAAGTTACAGTCTTTTTGGTACAAAATTCCTTCTTATCCTTTCCTCCATATCAGTGTCGGGTAAACTTTGGGGCATAGGCATGGACAGGATCATTCCTTCTGTTCTCCTGTATGGACAGAAGCAATAATTCCAGTGACCAGTAACTCTCTAAAGGTACTGGGGTTTTCACTTTTTCAAAAAGTTAAGAAAAATTCAAACTTTACTTAGTTTTAATCAAAACACCATCCATATAAAGTAACCCGGAAAATGTTCTCCTGAAACACTGCCGATGGGCGTCTATGCTTGTATAAATGATATCAGTAATGGCTTTTTTACAAGTTTCTGGCAAGGGTCCTTCCTGAGAATAGGTGTGGCGGAAAGCAGGCGATCAGGTGAGGTACATTGCATTGACATTACTTCACCCATTTCTGGTGACCCAGTGCCTCACTTGGGTGGCAAGCTAGCAGGTGAGTCCTCAGATTTGCTTTTTACAAAGTTGGCAAACAGCCATAAAATGAATTATATATGGTGTAGAACCCAAAATACTTCCCCACTAATGCTCCCAGATTCTGCTGCTGCTGCTGATGTCATAACTATCCAATCAGCACAGCTTTTCTTTCTCACTAGTGTCCTCCGTTTTCATTTATTAGCATAGCTGATAGGTCAGCATTATTTAAAAAAAAAAAAACTTTAAACTTTAAAAAGACACAAACCAAATGTAGTGATCCTTCTCTGTCAAGGAAGAGACAAAAGTTATGACTATGAAGGCCATTTCACTTACTTACGGCAAATCGTTACTTGTATAGTTCCAATTAATAAATAATAAAATAAACATAATGGGTTTATTGTGAGTATGCTGCTCCCAGGGGTATCATATTATCTTTTAATTGTTTATTGTCTTGTTCTACATGCTTTTCATACTGTCTCTGAGTACTGAAAGGGGTCTATTAATTAGACACAGTGTAAAAAGATCAATAAGCTTTGTCTGAATCCATAAGGTCAAAGGCATACACTAAATACTGTAGGGTTACAAGTCCCACGCCCAAAACAAGTTTCACTGCACTTCTCCAAAATAGCGGCTCTGTTTCGAAGCCAAGACATCGATGGCCTTTTGACCTTCTGCAGCACTGCTTGGAATGTGCAGAGGTGTGGATTTATGGCTTCTGAGTACAGTTTATCTGTGCAACACCTCTCTCAGGTTTGAGTACAATTGCAAGACTTTTTGGGCATTACTCATTTATGACTTGCGATGGTGTTGTTGTGTGAGTGGAAACGTGACATAATACAGATTGCAGTGTTTGTGTAGTGAAGCACAGAGTGAAAAATGGGCTTGCGTGTCAGGGTGTTTTCTGCAATGCTCAAACACTGACAGTTTTTGACAAAGTCAGACATTTTTAGAGGCAAGGAGGAAAACAGCATGACAGAAGGTGAATTTCTGCTATTTGTCTTATTATAGTTGAGGTTGTCAGCTAAACAGTCATGCAAACCAAGAGGCTGGTTGGGTTTGACTCTTTTTCCTTATTATTCTCATAGTATTTATAGAGATAAAAACAAATGTTGAGTAGGTTTTGAGCTCATAAGAGAAATTGTTTTCAGATGTATTTGGTTTTTGCCTTTTTGGGTTGGAGGATACATGCAGTGCCCATGTAAATAAACCCTTTACTTAAAGTGGAGGTGTGGGATTCCGCTGTGTGTGGTCCCCGTGCAAACGTCTTTGCCACTTGCAAGCTTTACAAAAAGCTTCCTGGAAATGAGAAAGATTGAGGTTGATCATCACACTCTGAATCCCTCTGTGGTTTAAACAGCTTCTGCATCACTCCTTTTTCATATTATTCTGGTTCATCATTCAAATACTGCCATGTATACGTGGAATTGTCTTAGAAGTGCCTTGTAAAGCAATATTTCAGAAGGCATTTTTGTGGGATGGCTATGTCATGCAATTTTAATAGACTTACTGAACTGTCCATGGACTAGGATGCAAGTACAACAGAGCATAGTTGTAACTGCTTTCGACTGCCTCACTGATCAGGGAAAAGCCCCGCACTCACTTGCTGACGCATATATGTGTTACCATTAGGGGTGTGCATTGGCAAGACCCTGTCGATACAATGCGTATCACGATACAGGGGTTATGATTCAAGATATTGTGATATATTGCGATACAGTAAACAAGGCGATATATATTGTGATTTAATAAAGATAAATATAATTCTAGGAAAATTGTCATAGTATAAAAAACACTCCACCATACGAATAAAAAAACAATGGGAGCTGCATTTGTATTTATCAACATCATAGTCCTCAGTTTATGTTTACGACACTGCTATCTAGCGATTTAACCACAAAACCACAAAAATAGATACAGTTTTCCAAGAATCAAATCGATAATCTCACAAAATAAAATGTCGCAATCTGATATTTTTTTATATTTTCTTACACACCTAGTTACCATGGCAACCAAATGGTTGCATCGCTTATACGGATCGATTATAAGACTTCTTCCATCAGCTATGGATTTATTAGTTCGCTTAAAATCATGCTTAGATCTTCACCAGGGCTTGATTGACAGCTTTCACACCACACCAAATGAACTAATTTTAACCGAACCAAATAGTTCCCCTGCGAGGGCCTCACTCATCCGCACATGCTTGTTAGACCTCCTGTTCTGCACCAACTTTCCAATGCCCAAAAGTTTTTAACTGCTACTTTGCACTTAGAAACTGACATTTTTCCATTGCTTGGGAAACCATCCAAAGAGCCAGCAGTCTTCTGGTGATGCATGACCAAAGAGGCCAGCCGGAGGTTTGTGAATGGCTGGCTTAATGGCTCATTAATCTGCCAGTGGCTGTAACCGCTGTCAGTCAACATGGGGCCATTGCTAATTAAATGTTAGTTATTCTTAATGAAGGCTATAAACAGTCAGTGCTCCTTTTTTCAAGTTACTAATGCACACTAATAAAAAAAACAACAATAGAAGGAATCGTCAGAAATAATGAACTACCTTACACCTAATCATTCATGACTTTGCATTTGTATTGCCATGTTTGTTTTAGCTCACATAGTAATTTTTTTTACTTTTTTTTTTAACAGCATCAACATTTCAAATCTAAACCCTAATGTAACAAAGGCAGCACAGTAAATCCAGTCCTTGTCATCAACAATGACGGTCCACCCTTTAGATGGAAAGACTTTTGGAGCAAACCCAGTGATTCAGCCCTGCATCCTACAGGAAATCCCTATGAGTAGCAATGTGGACCAAATTCTCAGGCAGAGGTCCAGAATGCAGAGGCAGGTCACAGATGTGTCAGATTAACCAGTGAGACTCATTTTAATTTCAATACGTCTCTTTCCTTACTCATGTAACTCGTCTCATGTAACAATGGTGAAATGGAAATAGTGGCTAATGCTATTATCTTAGCAGCACTTATACAGCACTTGACCTTTCACCTGAATCTTCATTCCGGCGACAGTCTGTCTCGCGTATCACTTTTCAGTCCTTGTAAAGGAAGACTAGAGGCCATTTTACCTTCACATCTCGTTTGTGGTTTTGAAGAAAATGACTTTCTAACAAATATGGTTTTTATTTGATAACGCTGTACTCTAAGCTATGCTGTGTCTCGGCAGTCCTGAGCCGGCATCAAGATGCAGGATAAGGGGTTGGGTGGAGTGATGCCTTCATGGAAGATATCAGGCCACACCAGGTTTCAAGACTGTAGCCCTTCAAATCCTGGAACGTCAGCCAAAACCATAGGAAAAACCTCCTTAGGATATATTCAACCACACACACACACACACACACACACACACACACACACACACACACACATCTGGTAAAAAATAAACACTAGAAAAGGGAGGTGCAGATGATGGAGTAGTGATGTATCCGTCCAGTCCATTTCCTCCTCTGTGTTTCGCTGTGAAATCCCTCTCCCTCTCTTTTCTGTAAATATCGTGGGTCTCTTCTCCGCCACCTCCTCCCGGGGCAAAGAGGGAGCCAACCATGTGCCCCCTGTTTACCTCCCTCCTTCCCTCCCTCCCTCCCTCCCTTCCGCCCTCCATGCCTCCTCATGGGGAAGGAAGCTGACCCTCTCCACCCTGTAAGAGGTTAAATCCCAGAGGGGGGGAAGAGAAGGGTGTCGGCCTGGACCCTTCAACTGACAGCAGGAAACACTAGGAGGAAACTGACAGGAATTGTGCGTCTGTTTTTCAATAGTAAGGGACAGGATGTGCAATGTCAGAGTGGTGATGCGAAGCTATGGCATGTCAGGGCTCTGCAACCTTACATTCTGAGAAAACACCCAATGACTTGATATCTCTGCGGCGGCATCTCTCCAAAAAAAAAAAAAAAAAAATCTCTCCAAAACAAAACACTTACAATTAAAGGCCAAGAAGCAATATTTCCTTTCCAGAATACCAACGCTGCTGGAACGTGATGAATACAAAAGGCTTTACACTGTAATGTTTACTTAAACAGGGGCTACAGCCAGGCCTTTATACCCAACATACCAGTGCTCACCACATTACCGACTGCCATTATTATAATCACATCCAGCACTACTCCATGCACTCCAGAGCAGACCAGTATCCAAGGCCATGCTGTACGCTCCCTCTGAGCCCTGCTATTGTTTGGATTCAGTCCAAGCAAAGAAAGCGTCAACAGTTTTCATTTAACATGGCCGCCCGTCACCTCTTGGGTCAGTTACATTAAAAGGTAGACATTTTATTCAATGGTTTTCTTAAGGTTATCCATCCTTACACGTCTTTAACTTGATAGCAAGATATCATTCGTCTTGATACGTCTTACTGAAAGTATACGTTGTGAATAACGTTCTTAATAAAATATATGGAGTCCAAAACATTTTGTTTCTTCCGTAATATTCTCCTGTACTATTTTGTTAGTTGTCATTTTCAGGAGCATTTTTATTAGAAGCTATTTCTGAGATTGAACTTCCATGCTTCCGTCTTTCTTAATATTTGCTCTTATCTACTCCATGAGGCTTCAAAACCTCCTACCTTGTGTAGCCCATTGACAGTATATAAAACCCCACAGAATGCCTGATATGAACTCTATTATAATGTTACACCCAACCTTTGTCAGGTAATCTACATCTTGTATCTAATATACTCCCCAAATGTCCTTGTTGGCACTTTACCTGTAGATTCCCTTTAATGATAGCTGTTTTATGCTAGCTGATGCTCAGTTTACGGCTAACCAAGCTAGTCGCTAGCTGTCTAAAGCTAATGAGTTGCTATTATAACATTCACATTCAGTTACACCAGTGACCTCACTGTTATGTATTTTATTCAATTTACCTTTACTAGGGATGCTCGATATTGGCTTTTCTGCCGATATCCGACATTCCGATATTGTCCAACTCTCAATTTCCGATACAGATATCACCCGATACCGATATATGCAGGCTTCTTACACCAAAAACTGTTAGATAACAACATAACATATCTCCTATTGTGGAATTAACACATTATGCCTAATGTTATTGTGATGCCCCACTGGTAGGGTGGCCATTTCCTTCACATCAAAAAGGAGGACACTTTGCATACACGGGGACACGCAAGCAGATATTTGTTTGGTATGATCCGGTTTTAAATTTTAATGTTTTTCCACCAGATTACATAAAGGTGCATACACATACCACATAGCTAATAATAAATATACAAGATACAGCTCATGACAACGTGGCCTTCTAATTCAGATTACATAGGTCTAATAAACATCATACAGACACTGTTCTTAGTGTTTTTATCTGGATAGATAAAGGGTAAAAAACCTTGTTTCATATGTATATGAGTATGAGCATTTTCAGAATTTCAGTCCAACAACCGACGTTAGCTCACGTTACGTTCTCTGTCGCTGAGAGTTTGATTGACAGCCTGGTGGTAGCAACTGCGGTGAGCACGTGGCGAATCAACACATGGCTCATTTATATATTAAAGTTAGCCATGTGTTGATAGGTCACAACACGAAAATTACTTATTTTGACACACATTTTTAGCCTATAAGTATTAAACTAACTAGGTAATGTGTCAAAAGGCGGACCTTTTTAGTTATTTTCTCAAAAGAGGACAAATGAGTGTCCTACAGGGCATTTAAAAGCCGGATGAATGGCCACCCTACCCACTGGATGCATACATAAATGCAACATGGCTTTCCAAATGTAAACACTGTCTGTGCAAAATAAGAGAACAACTTCAACTTTCATTGTATTAATACTGAAAAGAGCGCTAACTCTACTCGCTAGCTACGCGCTAGCTTTGGTTAATGTGTTTAATTGTATTATTCACCTGAAGGAGTGCTAATGTAAATTCTAAGCCTATTGTTAGTTTGGTTAAGGAACAGCTCATAGCAGGGTCAAATATTTAAGGTGCATTACACTTATTTTGTTGTTAGTTAATATTAAAATCATTCAGCTTTAAATTGTTTGCTTGTTAGCCACGGTTAGCAACCAACCAGTCTAGTAAACGCCGGTAAACGTCCCATGCTGCGTTCATGCAGGCTCGGAAATGCTGAAGCCTACAGAACAAACATCGGTTATAAAAACCCGATACCGATCATTCCCGATATTAAATTTTTTTAGTGAATATCGGCCCTCCTAACTTTTATCCTTATGGACTGTGTATTTAGAAGATTAATTACTTTACATTTATAGCCCAGTTTGTGCTTCTCATTAGCAATATTTATATACAGTAGCATCTATTTCTCTGAAAGATAAATAGGCAGCGATGTCTGGAAAAGCCCAGAAGGTTGTTTAAATACACTTATCGCTGTCCTGAAGGTATTTCCAGAATCCTCAAAGTCTCCTCTAAGCATCTGGAAGAAAAGAATCTGCCTGTTGCGACTATTGTTCCTATCCAGGTAGCCAGCGGCCGGCATCTTTGTTTGGGTTAGGACAGTGCGGCCGTGGCATAGGCAGTATAGGCAAATGCTAAGGGCGTCATCCATCTAGGGGGCTCCACGATGGGGAAGGAAAAAAAAAAACATTTAACTTTCAATATTTTTATACTAAAACAAGTTGGTGCTATTATTTCTTAGTATGAAAAAAGCCCACATTAATTTAACTGCATAGCAAAGCCTATTAAATAATAATAAGACTTTATGAAGCCCCCCGCCCCCCCCCCTCCTCCTCCGAGTGACTAGACTCTACCCGCTCTCTGAGAGATGGTTGAGTTTTCTGACGTGACCCCAGAAACCATTAACATGGTAATGGAAAAAGTAATACTCCCACCTTATATTCCTCAGGGACATATGTAAAGATTAGATCTATTCAGCAGGTGTTTACATTTGTCTACATTTATTTTTATTTATTACTGGTTAGCTAACATTTGCTCTGCTTGTGACAGTCAGTCAAATGCTATTCCTTTCACACACCTTTATATATTAGAGTTGTAAGTCTTGTTGTTTGTTGTGTTACAGTTCAGTATTGTCTAAAGTGTGTTTATAGTGTTAATGCTGGTGTGCACCATGAAGAGGGTTGATGGTTAACATGATTAAACACCAAAAGGTGGGTCGCTTTTTTTTTTACTATTATTCCACAGGGGCCATGCTGGAATGCTCACTATCAGTATTTGAAGTATGGAGGTAGGGTAAAAACAGGAGGTTAATTGTGCCACCTGGATAAACTTCCATCATGGCTAAAAAGATTCCTGCCTGGTTGGTTTGAGGGTTCCCAGAGCTTGAAACCGCTCAGTAGAACCAGAGCTAGAAAAAATGCGTCTTCCAGGCAGTCAAACCTACACAAGGGGGCCATTTCCGAACTTCTGTTATTCCAGAGTCCTCTACTGTGAGCCCATAAGGTGCGGCTGTTATCCCTTCATTTAAATGTGCTTTGCTCAGCTGAAAATGACTAGATGGCGTGAGAAAAGAAAAAGCCAGACTCATTAATTATAATTTATGAGTACCAGACCTTGGACGTCGATTTGATGGATAATTTCAAAATGCTTTTAAAATCAACCTCTATGTCAATGAAGGTTATAAACAGAACACTTTCAGTATCAAATACTCGGAGTCTTGAAACAGTTTGACAAGCAGAGGGAACAACTGTAGCTGTATTCTCCTCTGTAAAACATCTCCCTCATGTAGTCAGTCATTGTTTGGATGCCCTTTGCACTAAGCTCAATCACACTAAGGCGATGGCTTCATTACGCACGCATCTTGGTTTGTTTGACCACTCTCTCATTTGAAAAGATTAATTGGCTGCCTCAGACTGGCTCAGCTCGACTAAACTAAATATTTAAGTGTTTGAGGTGCATGTGGTTGGCTTCAAGACCCCTTGATGATGGTGATGGTCTATACTTGAACCTGGTTTGTTTTTCTCGGCCCACACTGCAATCACACCCTACGCACTGCAACTCCCCATCATGTTCACATATAGAATAATCTTTTTAAAAATCACATGCACATACTGTCACATGCAGGCAATAACCTCAGGGAAGCCCAACATTAGCCAAAAATAGCTGACCAAGTCCAAGTCCAGTCATTCCAACTTGTTCTTTTTTTTCTCCTTTTTCACTGTTTTGTGTGCACATGAATTACACAATGTACACAATTCTCCTTCATGGCTTGCATGTGAATACAATTCTGTCAAGGATAAAATGGTGGATTACAAGGACTACATGCCTGCTCAGACTAAACAAAGGAAGAAATGATTGTTGATAAGTCTGGCAAAGATTTTCACTGTTTGTTCAAAGGGGCATTTAAGTGATGCTACATTAAAGGACTCGACATAAGAGGTTCTCCTCAAGAAACACTCCAGAAACACATGAACTGTAATCCCAAAACCTGCAAAATTGCAACCCACCAAGCGACACATTCATGTTAAAGTCAGCCTTTCCCAAATCAGTTTTGAGAAGAATAGCAAAATGTGTTGGTTGTAAAGATGAGGACTGTCATATAATTCTAAAATAAATATAAAAAGAGGCGTTTAAAGTACTCTTGATTGATATAGCATAGATTGATTATACAAGCAAAACATACAGTATGTATCAGTTTTGAACAAAATGTCCTTAGAAACCCAGTGATATGAAGAGTAAAAGTTGAATCAAACCTTTTACAGCATCAGTGATTTTTCTTATTATAAACAGCTCATAGTTTGCATACCATTAAGTCCTTCACAGCTGTTTCATTTCACACACGTGATAGTTTATGTAAAACAAATACCAATCTGTCTGCATGTTTGTGTAAATAGCTGATATTCAAGTGTATATTTCTGCCAAGATCAGATGCAGTGGTGTGAACATGTGCATTCTGACAGAAGAACAGCAAAGATCACCACCACAATGGAAGAATCTCTTAAGACCTGGAAACAATTATATAATCATAAATGGCTGAAAAAATATGACGTCCTAGAATATGCCTGTGCTTTTGCTCCAAGAAAAGCAAAAAAGGGGTTAGATGAAAGAATTACGCCTGGAATGCCAACAAAACTAAAAACTGACACAGTCTTTCATTTCATCATTTGGTTTTGAAAAAGGTTTGTAAGAACACGAAATGTTTTCACAAAGACTTTCCAGGTCACGTAAAGAATTATAATGAGGGTGTAACAGCTGAAACAAACTAACATTTCTGGTGCTTTGATAGGTTAATCGCAGTAATCACACCGTCAAAGAAAGTATAATGCTAGGGAGGAATCAGCAGTCTCGAAAGTCAACACTGGCTGTAGACCTGTAGACTGCATCGCGACATATTCGAATGCTTGTCTTGGAGAAAGTAATATCAACACAAATTACACATGACTGCATGCATGTGTGGTGTCATGCTTTATATGAACCTCTACTCAAAGTCATAGGAGTGGTTGAAGACTATTCCTCGTCTGTCAGGGAATGAATAAATGTTGATGGACAAGAAGCACTGGCTCCATCTACTGGTCATAAATAGACATTGTAAATATCACCTTTTTTGTCTTCTAACAAACTTTAAAAATACAGAATTAAAGAGCAATTTAAATAAAACATTTCAACAGATAGTTGTATTAAATGCTGTGCGAATTTGCCCAATAACTGTTTTGATTTCAAATATTTCATGTTGTTAATTTGCATTTAAAACTGAGTAAGAAATGTAGTTCAACTGTCAAACAGTTGCCTTTGGTCCCAGTCACAATTAAAATATATAAATTAAATTAAAATAAGATGCCTGTGTTATCTATTCATTGTAAATGGGATCACTGAGACGGTATAGGTTTTCACATACCTAAGATCTGTCTGGTAAATCCAAACAATATGCCAACAGTGACAAACTTGATATGGTCAAAGCTCACTATGGGCTAGGCTTTGCTAAACATGGCAAAATTACAACCTCAGCAATAAATACGGAACTTTTATACACTGGTGACAGTCTCAACAAAGACAACACACCACAAGCCTCACAGCTGTGGTAGTTGTGGCCAGATTGATGTGTCTTAAAGGTCAGTTCACAGAGATACAAAAACTGGTCTATGGGAAGCAAGTCAGGCTACACCCATTTTCTGTACCTGGGTTTACAAAACAAGAAGACCAAAAATCACACATCTCTGTGATTAATGCATTAATGGTTGCTCTGCATTGTAAGCCAGCTTTACAGGAGCTCCTAAACCTACTGTACAGATACAGACTGTACAGATACAGTCACATATTGTGACACATTTCACAACTCCAGAATGGATTCATGCTCATGATGAAGTCACTGGTCTCCCCAATGACCAGGTCTGATGATCACAGAACCTTAAACAACTGAAAATTAAAAACCCTGTATAGCTGCAGATTTTTTAGTTCATTCACTAACAAAACTTTATTATCCAACAACACACAGAATAATTGCGGAACAGCACTTCAAAGAGTTTTTGAATATAAGCAGCTGCACAACCTTACGGCCCTTTGGCTGATTCATTCAGACATTCAACAGATACATAAGACGCCACACTGTAAAGTAGACGGAGAACATCAAACAAAAGGAAAAACGGGGTAAATATTTACAGCAGAGCACACAGACATTAATTTTTCAGTAGGATATTTCATCTCACTGGCAAGAACACTGACTGTCCCACGTGGTCGCTCCAGTGAGTCACCATTCTGATCCAGCTATTTGTCCTCCTCCAGACTGAAACAAAGGAAAGGCATTACTGAAAGCACAATTTGGAAATCCTCTTAGCTGTCCATGCAAAATACATTTTGTATGCCTTTTGCTGTATTGTGTGAATGACAAGCCATGAGGGTAGGATATTAGTGTTATTGGTGATTAGGAAGCATTTGGTGGCTTTAAATTTGGAGGATATAAACGGGAAAAAATGAACGGTGTTCTTGATTGTGGCAATTCACAAAAAAGAGAAAATACTGGAGTGACTATCTCTGAGCGATTATGAAAAGGGACAAAAATAGTAGCATTATGACCAAAATACACATTCATTCTAAATATATATATGTACTTGGCATTGATGTTACAGCCACATACATGTTTATGCATTTTGAATGTAAACCAGAATTATAAAGGAATAATGTCAGAAAGTTGGGCTTCAAATTAAGTAGTGAAAATTGGTGATTTGGGTTGGCTTTCCTTGCACACTTTAATCCCACTCAGAGGATGTTTTCATAAAGAGCATTTGCAGACAAAAAATATGTATTATGATGCAGGGTATTTTAAATTTCCCACAACACTTTCATATTGCAGAATTTGTGTTTTGGTTTTACATTAGCTGGGAACGAGGATTGAAAACCCATGAATAGTTTGTCCTACAGACCTGTCACAGGGATAAGCTTGAGCTTTGTGTGTTTGCAGAATATCCCTTTCCCCCCAACAGCAGCAACAACACAGCCTGGTGTTAGCAAGTGAAAAGAGGGCATGTTTGGAAGAACAATGAGCTGAAATATTTCACCATTACGGCAATGGTGCGGTGTGGACACCATGAAAATAAGTTGACTGGACATACGCCCACCTGTTCCCTTAATGTAATGTTTTATTGTATTACAATTATGGGACTTGGATTATATATAAGCCCTAGTTATTTATAAACGATTTGTGTGGAATTAACTTCCCCACACATTTATATGATTACACATGAAGATAACAAATCTGTTTAATAAATGTTTTCATCATGCTGAGCATCTTTTTGAAAGAAAACATTATTGGTGCATGCAACAGCACCAGAACATTAGACAGATTCTGCCCTCTGTAGTTTGATCAAAGCCTTTATATTTTAAGCCAAGAATACATGAATATATCCTCACCAGAATGTTGGGTCCGTAGAAAAACAATCCAGGCGCTTCACTTGCATTAACACAAAAGTGACACTAGATGGCGATAGTAGTACACCTATAGTATATCCCCAAGTTTTTTGTTTCTTCATACACTGAAAGTTTTCCAATTAAGAGTCATGGATATGCAAAGCAGACAGAGAAAGCTACCCGTTTTAATAAAACTACATTGAATTTGTCAGGCCTTCAGTATTTAGCTTTGGGGGCAACCAGCAGTGCTTCAGGAGAGTGGTAAAATTATTCAAACCCTTCACCACTAATAGTAGGAATACCACAGTTTGAAAACACTCCATAAGTCCAAGTAAAAGTTCTGTATTTAAAATCTTACCAAAGTAAACCAAAGTAATACCAGCAAAATGTACTTAAAGTATTAAAAGTGAAAGCATTCATTGTGCAGGAGAATGGGCCCAGTTAGTGTTCTAAACTGTTGGATATTTTAATATTGCATCATATTCTCTGATGTGATTATGTGTGTTTTATGTAACATCCTAATATGCAATATGCTGTCATATAGAGGCAGTGTAGTAAAACATTGGCTAACATTTTCCTCTGAAATGTAGTAAAGTATAATATTGCATAAAATGGAAGCACAAGTTATGAGGTACAGTACTTGAGTAAACTAAAGTAGATGACTTTAGTCTCTACAGACTTACAATATAGAGAAACTCCTGACAAATGATCCTAACAAAACTCTGGATTCTTCCCTTTGGTCTCTTATTTTTGCCGGTATATTACCACTTCAGCTACTGTCCTTAGTCTTGAGATCTTGATGCTAATACAAATTAAAATTTCCAACTGTCCGTGTGACGTGACGTGTGTGTGCCAAAATGTCGGCTCAGACCCAGTGACAACACACACGCGTAAGGTAAATGTGGAAATAATTGAGATAATACTGTATGTCATCACATACACAGATGGCCATCCACTAGACAAATTGGATTTATGCTTGAAAAACAAGAAAGAGCGAGAGAGAGAAAAAAGCTGTGATGTATTCCATCTGTACAGCTAATCTACTGTTCACTCGATTTATCATTAATGCACCATTTAAGCTATGTTTCCTCCCCTTCCTCACAGGCAGAGAATGAATTGAATCATGTGAAAAACGTAATATGTCGTCTTTAAAACGTGCATGTCATGAAACACAAGGCATGTTGATTTATAACCATCTTTATGTTTTTATCCACCGAGCTGTAAAACCTGTTACGATCAATGTCTGGAGGGTTCTAATTAGCTAACATGACTCATCTTGCCCCTAGTGTGGAATCTGTTGGACAAGATTTTATCTTTCATTTCAGGGTTATTTATGTAGAATAATCCACTCCAAGTGGGTGTTTGTTAAACAGTGGATGTGGCTGGAACTCTTTCAGTGGCTCCCTCAGTAAAAATTCTTGGGTCTACTTGAAGGTCAGGTTTCAGTGAGTGTTCTGCCTATTTTGGAAGCAGAATGCGAATAAACTTGCAAAAGAGTTTAGAAAATGAGGCTGCCTCCTGCGGTGACAGACTTATTAGAGATTAAACAAAAGCAGCTGAGCCATAGTTAAAGATTACCAGCTTTCTCTTTTATTGAAAAATATAGCTGTTATTTCAAAGACAGGAAAGTGAGGAAGGTAAATATATTAATATACTGTAAAACCAGAATAAGAAATAGGAAAGGAAAACAGTACATACTTGGCATTAACACTACAGCCACTGAATAGAAAAACAAGAAAACATTCTACAGCTGAACTTTGAGCCAGTTGTGTTTCGCAGTCCTTATCTTTTTTTTGCCACTCACCAAAACACTTCTGTCAGGGTACAGGAAACTTTTCAGCAGACCTGAGGCACAAAGTATTTGCAAATTCCTTTACATGGTTTATTCTGGCCTACTTAGCAGTTTCCCACAGAGAAACACGACAAATGCCAGAAAGTTTAGACAATTACAAGAAAGTATTTCAGTGTAATTTAGTATACTTTTCCATAATTCTCTATTTACCTCTTCCAAATTCCACCAGTCTGGGTTGCCACATTGGAGGAAGACTTTAAATCGTACTTGCAAATACAATTTGGCCACAAATGTGCTATTTAGTGTTAGAGCCACTAACATTCTTCTGCTTCTCACGCTATGAACACACGGTCACACTTCTGATAACAGGGATTGTTTACTGTAATCACCGATGGCACAAATTATATTTACATTAAAACATGTCAGCTTGATTAAAACAACGGCAGATAAGGAGTGTTTTTGTTCTTTTCTTTTAAGTGTCCATTTCTAAGTGATGAACATGAAGGACTGCAGTTGCCCAAACAATCCACAAACAATAGTTTTCAAACTGGATCAATAGAAATAAAAGACATCATGAAAATTTGGCCATTTACATCAAAATATGAAAGAGGTCTGACTCAAATCATACTGCGTATCTATACATAGGTAAAAAATAAACAAAATCCAACATCCTGCTAACATTACCCAAAAACATGGTTAGAACCTACTTGGCAATTTCGTCCAGATTGCTTTTAATTTCAGAACTTCTTGCAACCTCGTAGTGTGGACACGGTTCCAAAACATTAAAATAACCCAAGGCAGAATGGCACAGCATCCTGATTCTATGTACACACCCCTGCATCAACGCCACAACAGGAAATTCAAAGCTCCCATTTGTCAAACGTGGCAATTAGTTTTCCAACACAAAATAAAAAAGGTCAGACATTAATCATGGATACCAGAGAGGAGAGTACACCTACTCCTTCTGCCTTATTTATAACTGAAAGTAACCTGGAGGAGCCTACTGAGTGAGCCCGCGCTGCAAAGCAAACTAAACACAAAAAGCAAAAGAGAAACAGCCCACCTGTCTGTCCCTGACCCTGCTGTTCCTGGAGCAGTTCCAGCTGGTCGGGGGCCAATAATCCAGCACATTTAATGAGTAGACTGGGAAAGGCCAGATGATTGGTTGATTTAATCATCTGTTCCTACTGTGTGATTTTGGGTTGTGTAGAGGAGTGGAATATTATCACTTGTGGGACCAGTTCAGGAAATATCTGCCGCTCTCACTGCCCCGAAGACATACCCGGTGCCCATCTATTAAGTACCTGCGCTCTAATGACACTCGGTACATGTTTTTACATCCTTCCTCTTCCCTAAGAGACGAGCGTGAACACGTCCAAAGAGACGAGGTGTGATGGATAGAGCCATAACTATTCATTTAACAGTAAGCTTTTTTTCTACTGCGGCGACTCCCTTTCAATCTTATGTCTCCCTGCTGACCTGCTAATCCTACCAACCTCAGTAATGACGTGGAATAAGATGTGACGGCACAGAATGACACACGTTTAACCACAATCACCACTTCTGTCCTGTTGTTTAAAACAGTACAGGACACAGAACACATACAAAAGGCCTCTTTTTTTTTTTTTGACAATTCACATTTTCATTTGTCTTACCGTGACAGTGATAGCAGGAGTGATTTGACTTAGACAGTTTTATGTCTACTGGAGTCCAATAATTAAGCATAATTAAGTGCCATGTAGCAAAACTCCACGGAAAATAAGCTAGCTCACTCTGTAGTACCATTAAGAAGTTTTTGTAAGAACTTAAACATATCAGAAACCCCAAATCAAAACGTATCAATCAAGACAGTGCATTAAGAATGATCCATCCCTTATGAAAAATGTATGAATAAATACCACAGCTGTCTGTGAATTTAAAGAATTAAGACCTTGCCGAAGAGAGACAGCAGCAAAATGATTCTAACATAATGAACTACCAAACTCAAAACACAACAGACTCTACAACCGTAGACCAACTTCCAGATACAGTATGTACATAAAAATAAAAGTAAAAAAAAAATAGCAAAGATCACCCCTTAAAGTCAGGAGTGGACAAAAGTAATAACTACTTTATCTATTTAGTGTCTATGCCAAAACATTGTCATTGGCAAATGAAGCTTCTTGATCACTCCCACACACGGGGATTACACAAAGCTATCTCAGTTTCACTTCTTGTCCTTTTCCCTCTTCCTTGTTCACAATCTGTAGTACACATATACGCCATGTTTGTGACGTCGCACATCCTTCTCCTCACCTCACACATCCCACCTCCAAATGTGATATTCTCTAACCTTATGGCCACCCTTTAATTATTAAAACGAGTATGATGCTCGTAACCAGCGGCTTGCTGCTTTTTCTTCCTCTTCGTTGTGAGGGACAAGGTCGGAACACGGTAGCCAGTATTATTTGAACTTGGTGAATTTCCCAATAATAATAAGACTAATATTGCAAACGTGCGCAGCAATTAACAACCCAAACCTTTGAAGAGTCCCACTTTGTGAGCCAGTCTGTTTGCACTCAGCTCACATCTCCCCGCTACAGCACAGTGAATAAGGCTTAATTGGTTTTATTTATGATGTTGAACAAAGTGTACAGAGATTAGACTGATCTACAAGAAGCTTAAAGCAGATGTGGTCCTGCCTCGAACTCCCTCCCTCGCCTTTCCCAGCTTGTGGTAGCCTCCCAATGTTCTTCTCCATAAGTGTCCCTCAAGACTGATCGTGACAGTGATACCGATTTAACCTACACTCGAATCTCATCATCATCGTCGTCATCCATGAAGGTGAAATCTCTGTCCTCCTCCCCACGGGGCGAACTGTACTTAGCACTGTCCGTGTCGCCGTCGTGGATGTGGTACTGAGCTTTCTCCTCAGTGGCTGAGCCGGAGCTGGACACAGAGCAGCTATCCATGTTGTGGTGGTTGTTCCTGGTGTGTAGCTCCGGGGTGTAGGGGTCCACCATGGCCTTCTGCTGGTACATGCTGCGAGGTGGCCTTGCAGGAGCCTGTTCCTCCGCATCATCATCATCTATGTGGGGAATATGGGAGGGTGATGCGCGGCCCTCGCTGCCCTTGCCTTCTTCGTAGCCGAGGTCGTCCTCCTCCCAGCCCTTCTTTTCCATGACGCTCAAGATGTCCCCGAGCATGGAGGGCCCCAAGTCAATGTGGAAGGACATCATAGACTCCGCGTGCTTCATTCCGCCTCCCTTAGGCATGGATGGAGGCAAATCTGTAAGTTCGCCGAAATTGCGCTCGTCGAACTCCGCGTCCAACGTCGCCATCGCTGCTGCTCCGTTTACGGGCTTGCTTTCGATCTCCGTCAGCCTCTTCATGGGGCTTGAGGAAACACTCTTCGGCAGTTGGTGTCCTCTGTTAGTATCCTCGTCGTTAAGGTAAGGCAGGGATATGGCATTTTTCACGTAGTTGGACGAGCCACCAGAAGGCGCCATCGTGTACTCATACTTGTCCCCCCGGTTTACTGACTGAGAGCGCTTGCTGCTTCTGAAGGTGCGCGACAGCAGCCCTGGTTTGGGGCCCGGGGAGCCCTGCTTTGTTTCAGGCTCCCTGGGGGGTTCCCCTGATCGGGTGCTAAGAAATGAAGTGTCCCCGAAGGCATCCCCTCCTCTGCCAACGTGCATGGTGTGGCGGAAGTCCCCCAACGGAGCGCTTATCATCTCTGCGGTCAGGTCAGCCCGAGACCGCCGCTTTGACTGGTTAGAGTTGTTCACAAGCTGTTTGAGAATAGGCATGATGGCAGTCTCTTACTTATAATCCACAGAAAGAAATGAAACTAGGTTCTGGAGGAGTTGGATGGAGTTCCTTCCAGGATTCTTTGGCAATCGTATGAGATGTTGTCAAAGAAAGTATAATTCCAGGTGTTTAGTGTCTGCAGCCATTCTGGTCCTCCAGCTCTGGTTTCATCTTACTGTTGGATCAGCCTATGAGGAAGAATAAAGATCATTAGAGCCACGTAAGTACTTATGTAAACCAAGTCTAGCTATGCACCTTGGCAGTCAGTATGGAAACATGCTATTAATAAATAACAGACAATCTTATTCGGATGAAAATGTAAAATACCACTTTAAATGCTTTTCTAAATGTCTATTAATTTCTCACTGCCCACTATCAGAAAACTCACTCTACCCTGATCTGCAAGTATGGAAACTTTTGTTGCCACAGCTTCAAAATGAAGCCTCACTCGAGTGGTTCTAAACTAGCAAAAGCTTTTATGTGCAGAAGTCTGTAAGGGTGTTATGTAATGGTGAAGAAAAGCTCTTTGGCACAAAGTTTAGAGCACCCTCACCTTGCTTAAAACCAGTAATAATACCCCCATGTGAAGCTGACCATGGCAAGATAAGTTCCCATTCAAAAGTGCCATTACAAGTCTTCGGGTACATTTTTGAGCCCTCTCTAAAAACTAATAGGCTGCTATCGCATTCAGTTTTTTTTTCAAGTGGCTGCAGTGTCCGCTGTCACTGCTGTGCTTTAGTTCCCATTTAGGCCTCTGTTACATAACCAGCAAGACACAGGATACTGGGAGCCGGAGCAGTTCAAGCTGGCAGGAATAAAAGAATGAAGTGGAACAGCATTTCTTCAGCATAGATCGAGTTACAGAGGAGCTCAGAAAGTTCAGATCTGCTACATTCTTTTCTAACCATCCTATCGTCAATACAATGTTTCCTCCACTAGAGCTTTTTCTCTCAATCTGAGCATCTCCAACTGAATATTTTGTTCTGGCTATCACAGTCTCGTTTCATCTGTTTTTCACTGAACACACGTCAATGGGAACATTTCAGTGCATCTGTCTATCAGCTTCGGTGAAGGCTAAGTCACAGATAAAAGGCTTTTTTATGTGAGGAAAGCAGGGTGCTGTTGATTTAACGCAGGTCACTTTGCTCCTCTACTTGCACTAATCATCTGTAATACTCAATACGCTGATAATCTGGCTCATTTCAGCACTCAGACCAAACTATCCCCAGTCACCAGTGACTCAAGCCTTGAAACGTGATTTTAAAAACAGAATGGAGTTAGGAAGAGGTTTAAACACCCACTTCTGTGCTAGCTACAGTCCACTAGCTTCATGTGTTACTGACATTAACAAGGGTTTCAATTGTTTTAGCCAGACAGCAATCCCATCATTCTCAGTGTTTTCAAACTGGAGCTGACGCCCACACTCTGGGCCTGTATGTGTGTCCCCACTGTGAATGAATGGGGGCTTCGCTCAACAATATTCCAAAGCAACGTCACCCATGAAAACATTTGCATCTCTGACAAGAACCCATTCAATTGGAAAGGCAACTGTAGCACTAGAGGGAACAGAGGGGGGTTTGATAGATGATAAAAGCTGGTGCTCTTTTTTTTTTTGTTCACTCCTCTTTCAAAAGAGAGATCATCCCAGAAGAGAACTGAACTCTATCCACTGCTGCGGTTTTATCGTCTATATTCAACCACTTCATTCAAGGTTTCTTCGGTAGTGATAGCTAATGGGGGAGATGCACTGTCCCCACAAAACAAAACAAAACAAAAAAAAAGATGGCACAAAAGAAAGGGCTAACAAAGAGCAAATGCAATAACAATAGTACTTGAAAAGCTTATTTTCAAGTTCTACTGAAGGCAATGTGAGTTCAAGTTCACACCCTTGTACGTGACAACAGGAATGGGCTTACTGTTACGAAAGCTATTTAAACAGCAACTGGGTGCCAAATTATAAGATTATGGCACAGAGCAAACCAATGCCAACAAAGTCCCTCTGAGCTGACTCATAGTGGCTAGATTAATGCAGTATGATCTATCATTAGCTAAACCCTTTATTACTTCATGCTTTGTGCAGCAGCTAATTATGCCGCACAACAAGTCTACTGAATGTGTGACTGACCATTCAAGACAACTCATCAACTGATATGTTCCTCCCCGCTGCCCATAGTTTTGTATTTCTCTATGGCAACATCAGGACAGCAGAGCACTGGCTACGAGGGAGCTTCCTGTTTCTAAGCCGGCCGGAGACAGAGAGAAAGATTTTATCCCCTACATGGAGAGATCAGCTTATTCAGATGGATTAGCCCTTCCTGGTGGCCACATGCAGGGCAATAAGACAATTGCCACAGTGCAAGAGCTGAAGGGGAATGCTTTTGATGTGCCTTGTCACTTGAAGACATTCAACCTCCGCATAAAGTATGTCAGTGGGTGCTCGGATATCAAAAGGTGCAAACCTCACACCTTAAGTCATTCTAGGAAATGGCCCGTTTTATGTCTTATGGGGCCCCTCTGGTGTTTGATGAGGAATATCTTCACATCCAACCCCCGCCCCCCAGGATCATCAAGACCCCATTATTGTGAGCATGACAAAAGATGAAGTACGGCCTGCAGGCAGTCCTGTCACATTCAGTTCTAGCCTTTCAGTACTATTTAAAAAGATAAGTCATGAAGGATGGCGGAGTCATGTGCATTCTACTGTTTCAAAATAATGTCTCAGGGACCATTTTAAAAATCTCCTAAAGTGCTTTAATGTTCTGCATATAAGCTGTAGCTGTATTAAATTTTCTTTCACACAAAGAGGAATCATTTTTTTCAGTTTCTGGTGGGAATTGTAGCCATGCTTTTACAAAATTCAATGTTAGGCACTGAAATTAACTTCATATCCCTATGTATCTTATTCCAGATAATAGAAAATGCAAAAAACTATTCATATTCACATTATTTTTTGATTGGTTATCACAATTCTTAGCCCTAGGAAAATTAACTGTAGAGACACAATTTATACTGTGGGCTCCTTTTCTTTGATTTTTGGATTTTTTTGTAGATTTACTCAATTGAAGTGGTGAACTGTGAGGAAAAGCGGAATATGTTTTTTTTTTTTTCAATGGTTACCAATCTTCATGTGACAATCTAATATCTCAACCTTTTGGACGTTTCCTCCTTCATGTCATCATTATTATTATTATTGCTAGATACAGGACTGAGTGGACTATTCCATTATTTGACCGTACTGCATCTTGTGATTTTCTTTATTTCATTTATTTTGGGGGAAGGGAGGTGAAGTATGGATTGGAACACATGTTTAAAATAATTAGCTGGGGCTGTCATTTGTTAGGTTTTGTAAATGCAGGGAGAACAACACCTAAGACTTACTCATAAATAAATTAAAGCAAAAATGTTCAGTGTCTAGACAGAAGGAAAAACATAAGCTCTGTTTGCACATACATTGTGCTAAAGTCAACTTAATGACCAGGGATTCCAGTCTAGCCTGTATGGCCCATACCACACACGCTCTCAGTTCAGCTGGGGGCAAAATTCCATCTCAGTCCTGTTTTTACAGGCTGGTGGAGCAAAACAGACTACTACCAGGGCATAACTGCCAAAATAAACACAAAACAAACACATATAGATGAAGATGTTTGTGTTAGAGCACTAAATATTCCCAAAGAGGTAATAAGTATTATCTTTTAGTTGAGAACTATTGCCTCAGTCATCGTGCCAGCCAGTGACGAAGCCTTTATGTAACCGAGCACTCAAAGTGCCACATGACTCTAGCTCAAACTGAGACAAGTGGTGACAGGGCCATGAATGATTAAGAGCATCTTATGTCGCTGGCAGACTCTGATGCATGCAGAATGACATCATAACAACCACCATGCTCATCAGCGTTCAGTCTCACTCTTGTAATCCCGTGGATCACAGGCGCCATACAGTCCTCAGCTATCCCATGCCACTTTCCCTCCTTCCACCCATGAATGAACAGGGGAAAAGAGGCTTTGACTGGTTGTCCAATCACAGCTCGGCTACTGGGGACTACCAGCAGGCATACACTGGCTGCAACAGTTTCTGGTTTTTATTTTTGACTGCGTTTAAATTTTTAAAAAGAGAGACAGAGAAAAGGTCTAATTTATTCACAAAGTGGGAGCATCCATGCAAGAGTTACAAGGAGTCGGGTAAAGGGTACTTACACAACAGTTATGGGGCACCAACTATTGTCTGGCAGGTTATCTTGACATCTAGAGAATATAAAAAGGGGAATAATTATGAAACATATGCTTCTCCAGTTCCTACCAACGACAATGGTGAGAGTGTACCGGTGACCCAAAAATAATATAAAAATAATCCAGTAAATGATATACAACAAGCTTGGGTTTACCAATGCTGTCAGGCTTGCAACTCTGTATTTTGACTTCAAACTTTGTAATCTAAATACTACAATAAGTGTTTTATTACATACAATTCCTGCATAGTAAGTCCTCCGTTGTCCATTTCTAAATATAATGTTTAAAACTGAGACTTTGTCTGCAGAGCAGTAAGAAATCCTCTGCTTTGTTTAAACTTGAACTAGCCAGGATCACCTCTATTGTTCAACCCTATTGTCAGAAACATTGATATGCAAATGATTATATACGAGTCAGTCAATGCCATCTCTGACATTGCAAATCAATTAATCAATGGAGCTGCATAAGAATGGAAAGTTCTTAACTCTGACAAAGAAGGTCGGCAAACTTCATTTGGCTCTACTTTGTGGGGCTCACAACCTCCAACCCAAACCTCTGATTCCCACGGGGGGAGACGAGGCTGATGGTGTTAGAAGCACTGAAATAACAACCCAGTCCGTCCATCAGTAGCATCTGCTCAGGATGTAATATACATCATCTATAAATTGATTCATTTTTATCTTATAGTCCTAATATTCAGCGTCTACGCACAAGAACTACACAAATAAATATAAGAAATCCAAAACTATCAAGACTAATGATGCCAGGAATGTGCTAAAAATGAAGGAATTAGGAGACCTCATCGACTATGTATGAATCTGATTCTATTTCGCATCATGTAGCTGTAGCCTTGGTGTGAGCTCATTAGCAAAGCCTCCATCTCACTTCACGGTTCCCTCCAGTCCAACACCTTATTGTGCTTGACTCACACCACAGATAACAGATGGAGAAATACACTGTTTATGTAGCACACAAACTCAGCCTTGCTTCGCGTAACTCACCTCAAAAGTGGACCAGAAGGAGGTCTAAATAATGTGCAGTAAACTATTCTTTGTTCTTCTGTAACAGAAGGAACCTGTTCTTCCTGTTCAACTTCATACATCGTCACACAGCTTTGAGGCTAACCCTGTATGACAAATGACAGAAATATCTTGAACTGAAACAGCCAAAAGGATATAGCCCCACCAGCCATGTTTAGAGGAACAATACCTATTTCACACAGGTGTTACTCGGTCTATCAGAAAGTATGATCAAACTGTACAGAGATCCAACGCATGATCTGTTGTCACCCATTCAACTCTCCCACAGCATAGGATTTCTGAGAGAAAACGGTGATCATAGACTAATGTAAACATATTTATGGATATTATATTCCATTTCTGCCAATAGATCCTCCTAAATGTTACCCACTGGACCTATTAGATAAAAAATACTCAAAACACATAACTGGAACACCTGAACACCTTTGAAATGACACAGAAGGGGGTTCTACAGCTGCCTAATGTCTTATAGTCATAGTGACCAGCTTTGTTTTGCTTGCTGATTTATAATTTAAGCTGATTAAAAATGGACCAGTAGTGGCCCTGTAGAGCGTGTTTAGAGTTTGTATTATGTGTTGCACCAATGCAGCAGTTAACAAGGATGTCGAATGTGAAGAAAATCTTATTTGATTAAAATTAAATCTCCTCAGGGGTTGTAATACTTTAATTAATGCTAACGTTTTAGCGTTGTGTCACCAGAGTTGTTCTCACATAACAAACAAAGGCTCTGTAGCCTAAAACTTTTACGAAGTTACAGAACATTAGTTTGTCCTCACTAATGCTTAAAATACTTTAAATGTCCTGATTTCAAAAAATGGCAATGCTTTATATCAATCCATTTCTGTTGCACGGCAGAAACCGGAAACATGCAACAGGTTGGACTAAGTGTTGAGTTCTTTATCTGCAGAAAACTGACGTAGTGCGCTCTTATCATGTAAAAAGGATTTGGGAGACATGTTCAAACAGCTGGGGCAGAGAAAATGTACATCAGCAGGACTGCTGCCCAAGCTTTCTGTATGGGTGTGTGTGTGTGTGTGTGTGTCCGTGTGTGTAAACTGTAGTGTATCAGCCTCCAGGGCCCCAATGCCGCACAGGCAGAAACAAAACCACAGGAGGATTAAGGGCAGCGTGTTCAACGTGAGCAAATAAAACCAGCGTGCCTGAGCCGGCCCTCTGCACAGTGTGACAGGAGCTCAGGACAGCAAACACCACACCTCCGTCCACCCAAAAAAACACAAGCGAACCAACCTCCCACTGCCTCATAAGCCAGCCCTTCTCGGTCTGTCTCCAAAATCCATCTCCTATTGCTTTTGGTGTGCTGCACAAGCTATCGTTATGACCCCAACACACCCAGTAACGCAATCACCACGTGATTATGTTGAGTGATTTTCTCTAATCTTTACAAAGCCTGATATCTAGAAGCAGAATACAGGCTTCCAAACGATTTCTCTCCAGTTTCCAGTCAAGCTGGCCTTTCATAGAGCTGCTACTGCTTATCTGGAAAAAACGTTTGGTCAGACACTGGGTGGGCTGCCATGCTGGGAGCATGGCTCAAAACCAAATAGATACATAATGAATCATGTTTCTTGATTATAAAATAAACCATTGACCAAACAAGTCTCCTGAGAGTTTGTTTTGGGGGTAAAATGCCCCTGTTCTCCATGTATTAATAATATCCTGAATAAAAATGTGAAGGGGCACAACATTTCCCATGTGAAGCAACCAGGCCGCAGAGACTTTTGCAAAAAGGAAAGGCACAGATGGAAGCACTGAAGAGAAACACACCCTCAAAGGGGCGGTGGAGGGTGTCACCACATTGGATTCACTCACTCATGCCAGCACAGCGACAGACGTTCTTTCACCGTGTCCTGCATGAAATGTACCCAAACCCTCATTATGCCCACAGTGGAGGGATTGTACTGTACTGTGTGTGTGAGTGCGCGCACATGTGAGTACATGTCTAATTAATCACTGAAATCCGCCCCATCAGTCTCTGACAAATAGACAGCATTCAAGTCTGGTACCAGAGGGCAGGATCCGAGCCAAGTGGTTGAATTAACCGTCCAATAAGCTGCTGGACGATAAAACAAAGCAGAATTTCTACTGAGGATTGTGCTAAAAAAGACAGAGAGAGAATACAAACTGCTCTGTTACAGCAGGGATGCCAATGTCACAGTTGGCTTGCATTATAGTTACTACGTTCAAATAGTTTACTGGCCATATTGGCTGCTATTTCTCTAAAGAAAGAGGGTCAGAAGCACTAACAAGTTGGTTTACAAAGAGACCTTGGGGAAACGAAATATGCCAAATCACTAAAAAGATAAGCCGGTGCCAGTGTGACAATCTTTAGAATACAAAAACAGGACACACACACACTCACACATACATGTACAAAACTTTGGTGAAAGCAGCAGGAGGCTTCTAAGATAACTGACTGTTTGCTGCACTGTGTCAACTTCTCAACTGCCTTTTCTTTTTTTATCAGCAGGCTCCCTGCTGAAGTCAAACACACAAACCGGCTATAAAGGCCTCGGGCACAGAGCCCTAACTGACAAGATGAGTTAATAAACCCCTGTGGTGTTAACTTTAATGACACCAACGGTAGACAACAAAACGCTCACTGACAAAAGAGAAAACACAGGCCCACAAACATGGCCACTTCAACCCGATTATAGCAATTCACAACAGTTGACAAGCTGAAAAATCTCAGAACTAGGACGGAGATAAAGACCGGAGCTCCGGCGCTCGTAAAGCGCATTGTTAACGTAATTGCATCCTAACTCGACTTACCTAACTCCACTGCGATCTGGTAAGGACATGCTTGCTGTGAGCGAGTGTGTGTAAGTTCTTTCAAAAGTGACTCTTCAGGAATGTCCAGCTAAGCACATTGGATTGATTACATTTCAGTGGCTCAGCTCACCAAGACAGAGTTGATCAGTGCGTATGCTATGATCTGATATGGGCTAAGTCTGTGCACGGCAGCTAACTTTATGTCAGTAGAGTAGAATACGCTGTAGGACTAGTTCTGATGCAGCTCAGGTAATAACTTTTGATAATGAAGTAATTTGTTTATGTATTACATAAACTATCAAACATTCTCTCACAGCTTGTCAAATGAGAGGAATTGCTCGTTTTCTGGGGATGTTGGTGTGTGTGGGTCGGATAAAATAAGCCATTTGAAGAAGTTATTTGAGCGCTGGGAAATTGCATCCGGTATTTTTCGCCATTGCTTTGAGTGTAGGGTTAATTGGAAAAAAAACATCAACAAAGAAAACAAAAATGTGTCAATAAGTAGCTCTACAAAATAAAATACCAAAGGAGGATTACGTCGGACGACATAAAAACCACAACTTAACATCACATATCACGCAGCTCCTGTAAATCTGTCGGGCAGATCATGAAAGTGTGAGATCCTGAGAGCTTTTCTGGAATCAACACCTGATTCTGTCGGCGTGGTCTTTGAAGATTCATCAGTGTCATCTTACCGCGATCCATCTCTCTTTGATTTGGTTTGCTACTTTGATTTGGTAATGAAGCAACAACTTTGATTTCCTTGCAACATGTCTGCGAGCATGACGTTTTCATTAGGGAAGCGCGCTGTTGTGGCTGCGTTTACATGTGTATGAACTATGTGTGTGCAGATGTGTTTGTGTGAACCATAGGTTTGAAGTCCGCCAACGGTTAGCGTTTAAACCGCTGCAAATGGGTTCAAGGGTCATCAGGGCAAGTTGGCCTCTGCTTGCTGAGTCACCGACATACGGCTCAAAAACAAACACACACACACACACACACAAACACTGTCGGTTCCCAAAAGGCAGACAAAAATTTCTCTGTAACTGAGGAACCAGCAATGTCACACCAAGTACAATGGAGGAGAAAGAACAAAAAACAAAGCAGTTCAGACGAAGACAGGAACCAAACCCTTTCGGCACGCCCAAACCACACGAATGTACCTATAAAGGAAAACAGATAAAAGCATGAACACGCACAAGATGGGGCTTAAAAGGTGGCCCACATGAACAACATCCATTATTTGTAGTGATTCGCATTCAGTTAATACAAAGGCCTGAGATCCTTATCTATCAAGGTATTGTAACTTTTCACCACAGTCTATTCACAGCACAGGATTGCTGACCTGGAAATGTCCTCTAGAGGCTCAAGCAGGAAGATGTGTGACTCTTTATTCGTAAAAGAAAACCAGTGATTCTCACAGGATCATCAGACAACCACGACAAAAGCCCACAACAGTTCATGTGACCGTTCCCATCTCCTGAACTTGTTTCCCAGCATAAATTTGTCATCCAGCGGGCACAGAGGTGACCACGGTTACACCAACAGCCCTCCTTTGTCTTTTCAGTATTCGCTTGAGAGAGACACCACCTGTTTCTGTGTCCATACAGAGCCGCTAAACAATGAGGAATCGCTGGACTGTAAACAGGCCAAAGCCTAGACCAGAACGGCCAGCTGCACACCACCGGTCGTGTGTTTTGAATATATGACCCAGTCATAGTCGAGTCAACATATATTGCACAACCACGTGCAATACTGTGTCAGTGACTAAGAGTGGAGGAGGGGAAACTTAATGCAATCATATGTAGTTAATGCTTAACTGTGTAGAGAAGCCGGCATCAGTGCTGCTACAGATGACAGATCTGATGGAACAGAGAAAGGCAGGTCGTTTTATGTTTCACTTACACATTCAGCTGATAAATACAGCTGTCAGAAACAACTCCTGCATTATTATCAGCTTCAACAAAAGCGACAAAAGATTTTCTAATTAATTTGATTACTCAAGTGGGGAGATGACAATAATGTATGCTTCTTACGAGGAAAGAAAAAAAAAAGCACCTTTTGTGGTTTTATCTATGACTATTGCACAACATTTTATTGTATGAGGTCTCTTTATCATAAACAACTCTCAAAAGAACAATTTTGACCAGGGCAAGGGGTTCAGACTTCTTACAGCTTTCAAAAAAAATCTAATTTAAAAGTGGCACTCCACAATTTTAACACCTTAAATTGTAGTTGAGTAGGATTATCTCAGTTTGGGGCTTGGAGACTACAAACTTATAACAGTAACCCGGAGGCTCTCCAGCCCGGTGAACCACTCAATGTTGTTCTTCCAAAAGTCTGGTTTTTACCAAATCTCCACAATGGAGGGGGTGACAACAGATATGAGAATAAGACCCAGGTTGACCAGATTCCCACTTAAAAATCAGTGCCACTGGTGAACCTCATCAGAAAGGTGTGACAAATGTTCCAAACTATGTTTTCATGATCACGTACTGTCATTAGAGAGGATTCCAAAGGATGTGAGTTGGACAGGTGTGCCAGCTGATGATGGGTGACGTGGTTCGGTGGCGTCCTTGTACAAAACAGAAACCACAGAGGATGTTCCGAACACTCCCCCCCCAATGATGGCCACGTTCGGCTTCAGTGAAACTGGCTCTACCTCATACTAGATAATCATCCAAACAGGTTTTACAGCTTTAAACAATGCAGTTCAGAACACAAACAATGACAGGTGACGATGATGCACTATAAAGACACAGTAAATGTGTGATAGTATTACATAATACGGTATTTTGAAGCACATGTTTAGGAGTTGTGTTTCTAAGAAGGTAGTGAAATTACTCTGCACAGGAAAATAATTCCTGTTCAACTGGTTATTTTCCCCCACAATGGTCATGTTACACTGACACTAACCCAAACACACACAGATCTGAATGACTGAGCAACAGGTGTATATGGGTTGTTGCACAAAAGAAAAAGAGAAAGTGTCCCTATCCCCAGTGGGAACAGCTGTGATGTTGTTGTTTAATGGGATGGTAAAAGCCTTGTTTCTCTTTGAGTAACAGGGTTACAGCCTTGTTCTGAATCTTGAACATCAGGAGGTTTGGCCCAAAACAGCTGACACCATTTTGACCTCTTTAACTCTTCAACACTCAAACTGTGTCGCTTGAAATAGACCTCTTCCAAATATAAATTAGAACTTTCTAGAGAACAATAATGAACTTGTCAGTGGTTCCCTACCCAGAGATTACAAGATGATGAACAGGATAGGTTGACAGCAAAAACATCTCTGTTTCTGTTCTTCAAGATTTTCCTAAAATATATGATTTTCTTCTTGGATTACTGCATAATTTAATCTATAAAAACTTTTCAAATAAAACAAGGGGTCTAGGGTAAAATAACTCATTCATCACTTGTTTTAAGGGCCCACAAGCCACAAAGGTAGGATACTAAAGGGCTAAATGATTACATTTTCACATGCAAACCTTTGTTTACAGATACTGATTGATGGACTTCTGGTTGATGTGTTTCTCTTGCTCAAAGTTCAAAAGTAAATATACTGTGCGAAAAGCATGAAGACGTTGACGCAACGTTGGATTTTGCTTCCATATAAAGCCTGTTCAAAGATTACTCAAGCATCCCCATCATGATTTCTCCTCAGAGTTCAAAGGCCTCGCTGCTTTCTTTGCAGGCGGGGTGAATCCTGTAATTGTCTGAGACAAAATAACTCTCCTCACTGAGATCAACATGAGCCTCAATGCTTTCCAGTATCAACGGCTGAAAATATTACACATCCGTCACTTTTGAAGTGATTAATACTGCACAGAAATTGGGAGGCTTCCACAACTTCAGAGCTCTGAAGTGCATCCCTGAAACGCGTCCAATATGACAATAAGTATTTTTTCTACATATTACATTTTCACTTTGACTCAGAGTTTATCTACATATAGTGACAACTAAAAACTTTTGCTCTGGACAAACTGCCCGCTTTGTTCTGTTTCTGTAGAAACCATCATCATGTATAACGCTCTCACAACATGCCCACAATAATTCATAAAAACTGAATTCTCACTGAGTTTTCCTTTTCTCCCCCAAATGTATGACCTTTGGCCATGTAATTGCAACAAAGCCATGCAGAAGACCAAATGTCAAGACATTCTCCCATCATTCCCTGTCGGTCTCCTATGGAGCATGGGATAAGAGTAGGTGGATTACTGAGACCGCAAACAATTTACATAGGCCTTTCCTAAGGCACTGGAAGCAGCAAGAACATGCAATATACTGTAACTCATCACATCTGACTCCACTTAAGTAATTTATATTTGTTCTCTCATATAAATTAAAGCAAAAAGTTTACACTCCATACATTAAACCTTCATATTAATATGGAATCCAGACACACAGCAATAAAATACGGACTCATTGTTGATTCACAAGAAAATGAGTTCCCTTCCTCTTTAACTAACTGCATGTGAAACCGCCTGAAGTTAGTGTTTTCATGAGAAACAGAGTGCAAATGAGTCTAACTGCCTCTCCCCAACCCCCACTCCCGGTATAAAACAGTAATGACCTCAGCGCAGTCAGAGTCGGGCAGGTAGCCAGTTTCCTCGCTACGCAGAAGCAGTATCCTCCAGAGCAAACTGAAATAGCCTCCATTGCAAAAAAAAGCACAGTCAGAGATGACACACACACACACACACACACACACACACACACACACAGATTCCCTTCCCCTCTGACTCTGCAGCGCACACAATAGATCCTGATGGAGATATCTGCCTGGCAGCTCGGGAGAAGCCATACAATGTGGAGCTGAAAGGCCTGAAGTGTGCGTTATAATGCACCGCTCCGGTCACTGGAAAAGACACAAAAAAGCAAGAGGACGCTCGGAAAAGTGGCGCTGCTGGCATGATGGTGATCAGGCAGAGTCTGACCTTGGCCTACATCTGTCCAGTCAACTTCAAGTTGTACAGTTAAGCATGCCCCCCCCCCACTAAACTGCATCATTCCTCTTTATCACAGAGCTACCAGTACAGTGTTGGGTGAATGATTCATCAAGCAAAATGACAAATCTGACTGAGGGCGTCGTTAGGGTGTGGTTGTGTTTGTGTGTGTGTGTGTAGGAGGGGGTCAGAGGGCAACGGTCCAACACCAAAGCAAAGCCTATAAGTCAATATGTCCACCTACATTTGTCCAGACATGGCGGTTTAACAGGAACGAAGGGTTGATTGGTGACGATGAGCGAGGAATAATGAAACTGGATGTTATAAAACGGGCCTGCAGACTTTATGGTCAGCACAGTTAAAGTCAAGCACACACTATACAGCCTCCAATCAGAGAATGATGAATGAGGCCGGGCAGGTATACAGCCACGGCGGCAATACCAGAGCAAATTACCCAGTTCATCAGGCATGATGACCACGAGAGGCAAGTGCCAGGTCTGTAAACACAAACAGGAAAAACTCGCTAATGAAGCGGGAAGGTGGACAAATTTGGGAGTGGGGGATGAAAGTGGCCGTGCAGTTTGCTGAGCTCCTGGTGGATTCCCAGGGATTTTATACAGTGTTTTGTGTCCCCACAGCAGAGAGTATTAATGTTACGTAACTCTCAGTGAAGAGAACTGACGCTTCCATCTGCCTGCTCAGATTAAACCATATCCCGTCCTGTAGCTGAAAATAGTTATTTGGGACACTTATTTCAGACTCTGCAACCCAGTTCTCACTATTGAAGTGAATAAGTAAGTTATAAGTCATTTGCAATGTGTGAGTCCAGAGGTATGTGGACCCTTCGGGACTCCTAATGGGGTTCCCAAATGTGGAATAGTTTCCTTTCACTGTTATTTAACCCACTTAATGACCCCTTTCACCAGCTTATAGTGGTTTATGTCTCGCCACTAAAACTGTTGTTTCATAATATATTGCACAAAAGCAAGATTTCTTACAAAATGGTTTACAAAAAATGAATCAGGTCAGTAATCTACTGTAGTTGGAGAAAATGTTTTTAAAAAAAAGTTTGCGGAGCTCTGCACAACTTTGTGGCCATGATCCAGACTGCATGCATGGCTAAATAAAAGCTATAATAACAATAGGTAAGGTATATTATAGCAAAGTTTCTCCAGGTTAAACAGAAAAAGCAAGCCAAGAGGAAGAGTATTTGGAAATAAAGAAATGAATTGTAAAGCACATGTTTGACCCAAAAAGATAATTCCTTGAACTGAAGTGTTGACTTTCATGATGTTATGGCTTTGCCCTTTGCTTTCTTGTCTTCATTGGGTTGATGGGAGGACACAGAAGACACCAGAGGGCTCATTGATATCGCTCCATAAGGGGACAGCCAAGAGCTCGACGAGACTGCCAGGCGCTGATTGTCCACAGGCAGATTTGAGATTCAAATGAGATGCAGATTTCACACCGTTGGCTTAGACATACCCTGTTCCCTGACCCCACAGAGTCGTCTCAAAACTATATGAGACACACTGGCTACAGGCGAACACTCACTAAAAGTCGTCGCTCGCAGAACTAGCATAAATAAGTGTAACCCAACAGGACATTATAGCTCACTTTTAACTCTATGAAGAAGACATGTTACCTTTCTTTACGGCCCGAGCGACGGGGAAGTTTCAGGTTATATTCCACTCAACTTTCCGTAAACACAACAGAACAGCAAAGCTAGCGGAGAAGCCTCTGTGTCACTACAAATTCAGCTGAGTTTCCTCGGCAGGAGAAAGCAGGAGAGTTGCGGCAGGACAGTCCCCTCGTTGGTGCTCCAATGTCCGTTTAGTTTGCATCTGTGTGGCGCACAAAGCGGCCGTCCCCCTTGCCCTCCCCGCCTCTCCCCTCCCCTCGTGTGCCGGAGGAGCACCACCTCCTGCTGCGGTTTAAAGGGCCAGAGCACCGTTTATCCACAACACAATAACAAAAGGCAGAACTTCAACTTGGTGGGGCTCCCAGGCGTTCAGTTCGGGGCCAATGGCAATTAAATGGGATCTACAAACGGTTCGGCGAAAAACACACAGCAGTAGGATTAAGTCAAATTTAAATTTAAAGGGACAGACCAACATTTTGCAAACTCAAATGTACTTATTCACTTTCTTTGATTGAAGCCACTCTTAAACGTGTAGGGTAAATATGAAACTACATGAACATGAACAATGGCTAATGGATAACCATGGCTAGAGCTTGGTTTTCCAACTTGTTATACTGGGACGCAATCAGCTGGGATATAATGTCATTCCGAGCTCCGACTTAGGACTTCCGAAGTAAATGGAACGCACCAATGTCACATTACCCCGTAAAACTACACCTTGGCATTTTTACACTTTAATTAAAAACACACAAAGTATTCATTAGTGAGCTTTAGGTGCAGTTAGATTTAGTTGCCTTTGGCCTTTACTTCACATTTACCCTGGAGACACAAGAGTGGTATCAATCTCCACATTTAACTCTTGACAAGCAAGCGGAATAATAAGTGTATTTCCCAAAAGGTCAAACTATTCCCTTTGCTTGTAGACTTGCTTTCTATAACCAGCAGGACCCATTGAACTTTTTTCCCTCCAACCCTATCCTAAACTATGTTTCACATTGAACCCAGTGTTATTGCTTTATTACATCTTTTGAAGTAATTGGTCGACCTGCAAAAATCATGTTGTATAAGCATTGGTGTTCTTCCTTAGATAAAAGTAGATTTAATAATAGGAACATTTAGCCATTGTTATGGTATAACATAACAACCCCACTCCTTTTAATGCATGTAGCAACACACGAATGCAAACTATTACACAGTATGAGCATGTAGTCTCTGTAATAAAACATTCTGCTTACTGCATATTTATTCAAAATACTCACTAAATACCAGTAATGTGCGGTCTGAGCGTGAGTCCATAAAATTC
Source organism: Dicentrarchus labrax (assembly GCF_905237075.1). Classification (NCBI taxonomy): domain Eukaryota; kingdom Metazoa; phylum Chordata; class Actinopteri; family Moronidae; genus Dicentrarchus; species Dicentrarchus labrax. The sequence goes on along the minus strand of NW_026136712.1, from coordinate 18,315,700 downwards.
AGCAGGAATTAATGCTCTTCCCACTTATGATTTGTAGCATTAGGGCAAATGTACTGCAAAGTAGCCCATTAGTATAATTAAAGGTCCAGACATATTGATTTATAATATTACTAAGTCATAATAGCCATGAAGGTAATTAGGGTAGACTTGGTGCTCTTTGCTCAAATTATTTTTGACAATTTCCAGATGACATTAGAAAAATGGCCTTTAATTTCACAAACACAAAGCAAATTTACAACCTTTGATGCATAACACATTCAGGTAATTTAGAAAGGAGCTTGTGCCTGTGTGGTTACAACAGTCATCTGGTCCTCAGGTGTGAACTTTAACTCTTGTTTCACCACTGACGCCCACCTGTCTGCTAAAGCCTCAGTCGCCCACCTGTAAATATCATCAGCTCTTATATTATTGCATAATGGACCAATTAGTGGTGCAGAGTTGTATGGAAGGCTCTGTTTGGGTCCTTCAGAACTTCAATGAGGGTATGCAGGAACACAAAACTTTGATGGCGCATTACCCTGAAGTGGGCCTCTTATTCAGTTATTGCTTCCTTGTGTGGCTTTGTGTTATGTGTTATATAATGCATACAGCCAGGAAAGGCTACAGTAATAAATTGGGACACGAGGGACTCTACTTTTCAGGCAGTCAACTGGACAAACCAATAAGGATTAAAATAACTGTGACCAAATATGACTTCATCAACAATTTCAGCAATTTACGTCACAATTTTCAGTTGTCTCAGACCTCTAAGTAGATCTTGCTTGAACCACACACTGTGGAAATTAAAGTGTGCATCCAAGCTGGAATAAGAGTGAGAGTGACTTACCAAAATGACTATGGTCATTTTTGTGCTCTTTCCCATAATGCACATTAAGTCGGGAACAAATTTAAGCAGCCACCAAACAGTACATTAGAAGGGCATTCATGAAAGGCACTCTGGGAATATCCTCTTTCTCAAATTAGTATCCTTTCTCCAACTGCCAGTATATCCTCTTCAAATCCCCAATCCACCCTCAGTGAAGCTCACAAACGAGGCAATTAAATTCAGGGTTTCAAACTCCTTTGAACTACACCTTCTGTCTGAATCCTTTAATATTCCAACTGTGTGTTCTCAAAGCTCATCAGGGCTATTTAGTACCTTGGGCTCCCCTTTTTAACAGGGACCACCAGCTCACTCTTTTCTGTCATTCATTTCCTGAGGGAGAGTGACAGAGGGAAATGAACATTTGAGCAAGTGAAATACCTCCTGTCTGTGATTCTTTTGTCGGAAGCAAATTTCCCATGTGTTTTCAAAAAAGAGATTAGTGCTCTGGACGCGCTCGCTCCAATTCCCTCTTCTGTCCTATCCCATCTAATCTCCTCTCTTCTCTTGCCTATGTGTTTAGTAGGTTAGCCCTGGATCAAGTTGACTGTGATCCAATTAGCATCTAACACCATCTGACACTGTACATGTGCCTCTGTCATGCAAGGATGTGTCTGTTAGTTCAGTCACTTTTTAAATTCAAACACATTGCTTATGGCTTAAATACATACAAGTATCAATTTTTGTGCAGTCTGATAGGTTTAATGGGCCAACTGAGCTGAGTTTAGTCGACCAAGGAACAGATGAGCTAATGAATTGTGGTTATCAGTGTGCGCAGAGGAAGATGAAAAAGTCAGGAGGGGACATTTGTAACCAGATAACAGGATTTCACAGCATCTACACTGATCCAATTTATTGCTGCTCTGAGTAACACCAAGGTTAGGTGGAATTTCATCACCTAATTAGGCATCGACAGATCCCACATGTGCTTACAGAAAGCATTCATACACAGAGCATTGCTGGCATCGTGTCATCTCACGTTGTTGAACGCTTTCCTTTGATGTGTTCATGACGTGTCGTTAAAAGTAAGGTGGTTTTTGTGACATGATGCACCCTGGGCATTAGACACGTTTCGCCGTTTACCTGGAAATACTAATTAAAGCCACGCTGAGACTGAAAATAGCCCTTCACCAAACGGATGCAAAGTCTGTGCATTGCTGTGTTGGTACATGTCAATGAGAAGAAGAACTCACAGAATCAGGAAGTCCAGTTTGAGCAAATCTGATGGCTTATCAAATGCCAAATCACTGCTCTGCTGTCATATTATAATCCTCTGAGGCAGGATAATAGTCATTTATATACTATCTCAACAATTATGAGATTACTGCTGCGCGATGGTTGTGTTTATGTTGTTTCATCCACTGTGACAGAGCAGGGATGGTAGTGAGGAGAAGGTTCGCAGGGGGAATGGCTTTGCTTGATGTACAGTATGTGACTGCTGACTACTATTGCTGGAGCTCAGAACAGAAGTCATGTGGGTTGTGGCACAAGTTGAGCCAGAATATACTTTATTTCCAGATGACTGCCTTTTTCCTAAAGTCGCACTAAAATTAATGGAGTGACTGCATTTTGAGAGCTATTGTCGGTCAGAATGTAGCTTTGGGCTAGGTTACAATAGTCATATGATTTTAATTTCCCAACCAGCCCTTGTAAGCATAATATTTAACCTTGCACTTTTCATTTCCCATCCAGCCCCCCTGCACAGTTTGCAATTGAGTACCAGAACCGCTAACATTCAAAAATAATTTATTTCAGAAATGTACTGTGATCATATATTCATTCAGATTCTGCATGATAAGCTTTTGTTGCGTACAATGAAATCACCCCACAGAGAAAAAAATAGTAAAAGTAGATGACACTTTTTTTTCCTTTTTTTGAACTATGGAAACTAGGAACACACCACTGAGTCTTCACTATAGCATTATGAGCGCGCCTGGCAGGTGGCTGGGTGGCCGGCCCTCTGTGGCGTTACTCCAGGCAGGTTTACAGTTGCTGCAGGACAATCTCTTTATAACCAGACAGACAGTGAATGATCTGTAAAGCTTACACACAAGAAGTGTAATCACACGCACTCATACACATGCACACACACACACACACACGCGCATTAGCATTTGGGACAGTTCAGTCACACCTGAATAGTACAGAGTGGTTGATTACACAAAAGGGAAACAGGTGAGGCAATTCCATGACATCATCTCTTGGCGCAGGCCCAGCGCTGCCCCGTGATAGTGTTGAGTGATCGAGAAGAGTTATACCAGCAGGGGCGGAAACAGGAAAAAAACCTCCGTTTCAAAATCACACTTTTACCATTTTAGCAGAACCAGCAGCTGTGCCCACACGTGAATGTCCCAGACTACTTCAGTTTGTCACTCTTACGTAGGATTTCAAAGCATTTTCAGTAGACATATGCAGAATGAGACTGATGTGTGAATACGTGAGCCAGCGAAGGGTGAAAAAATATGGGTTGTGTATGCAAATTTAGTCACAGCCCACGTCCGTCAGGATTAAAAGAAGGCTCTCGTCGTGCGAGGCCAGCCACTGCGATGCCACAGTCAAGGGCACCGTGAGGAGTTCAGTAACAACTGGTGCCAGATATCATAAATAAGTGTTTCTCTATCAAGGCATCTTTGATCCACTGTAACACACTCACAAAAAGACTCAAACACTTTCACTTTAACAGATATACACTCATTTCATATATCTGCAGGATCCTTCAGGCACAGCGCAGTCAATCTGACCCGCCATGGCCAAAATTTGTCCGACTTTTGTGCTATAGGCCAGAGAGCTGTTTCCATGGAAACGCATGATTGTTTCGCCAGTGTCCATTTTAAACTCTCCCAGCCAACACATTAAAATTTGTTCAATTTGGCATGAATTCCACATCCACGGTTGTCTATTATTTCTTCCTTTGTTTTGTTTTTACATCCAGTTCATCCAGTCTAAACAAACCCTTTTCTTTCTAGTTCCACAATATGGCTCCATCATATTGTTATTTCAGTCTCTATCAATGCAGACTCTGCACTGATTTGATTTTGTCTTTTAGGTACATCTACTATATATATACGTATATATATATGTATATATTTATATGTGTGTGTGTGTTTTTAAAGATTCTTGTGACCTGTACAGAATCAAAGCAATAAGCATTTGAATGTGTTCAAAGAAAAGTAACAGAAAAAGGAGGAAATTAAGTCATGCAAATAGGTCAAATAGCAAAATAAAAGTGAGAAGATGTTGCAGAGAGAATTTTCGCAACTGGTGAGAGAAATCAAGTCTACACTGTCACGCTTACACACATTAAACAATAAAAAACAGCTCCAAAAATTCTCATAGTCTTGTTCCGCATGTATCCAGCCTGACTAAAGACAACACATAAAAAAAAGTAATGAAAAGAAAGAAATGTGTAAAAGACTTGATTGAGCTGACTGCGCTTTGCTATCTTCTCCATCACAAGTTGGGTAGATATTTCCAGAACTTTTTATGTCCTTTTCAGCATTTTTCACACAAAGGAGGAGAAGCCAGCGATGGGGGCCCGTGAGCCAGGGGCTAGGCTGCTTGGGGGCCTGTAGAGGGTGCTGTGCTGGCTGGGGGGGTTGGAGCTCTGCTGAGAGGGGGTGGGAGTCCGGCTACCTTTGGGCCTGAACAGGCTGCCTTGGCCCTGGGGCTGGCCCTGGGCTTGCTGAGGCTGGGGGCTGGGGGAACTAAGCTGGGGCGGCAGTGGAGGTAGAGGAGGCAGCGGTGGTGGGGCGCAGTGATCTGGGTCGCCCGACTCGGATTCAGTGTAGCTGTAGGCCTGTGCCCGGGATATGCCTTTCTGTTGGCGCCGCCAGGAGTTGTAGTAAGTGGGGTCACTTATGTAGTGGTTGACGAAGGAGTGGGTCTTCTGTCGGTTCGGGTCCACCTCGTACTCACTGTCGCTGCCCTGTGAAAGAAAGGAAATAAAGAAGATACATTGATTCATGGAGTTAGCATGGGGTGACTCTGCAGTGTTTCCATGTGGAGCAGTTAGAGATGCTGAGGCTATAAATGTAAATGAACATGAAGTTATTGAATTATTCTGAGCAAAGTCATCAAGTCACAATCAACCCCGTCTAAACAACACACACATGCACACACACTTACATTTACAACACAGCACAAGAACACATGGACACCAAAAATGGTCAAAGCATGATTACGGAAGGATGACTTGTTACTGAAGCGTGCATTGTAAACGGACCATCAACACAAGATGGCAAAGGTCAAATTATCTTCAGGACTTAAACCAATCAGTCACTGGATCAAACTAAATGTTCAGGATCTATAATCTTTGTATCCGCACCACGCCAGCAAGACGAGGTTTGGTGTTGTGTAGCACATAAAACCTATAATGGGAATCTGAGGGAAAAGATTGGATGGGGACTAGCAGTAGGAACCAGTCACCTATCAGGCTACAAACATTCAAAGCAGGCAGCCACAGGAACCTCACCAAATGCAGTGGAAGTGTATGTAGGCCACCTGTCCCATATGAAAACACCAGCGCCTCCTATGGGTGAACAAAACAATGGGTTTTACAGTGCATCACCATAACAGAATGATTAAAATGGCCCAGTCATGATGATGATATCATAGATATGTTATACATATATAGATCCTTTGTGCCATTCTGTGTGAATGGTGTGATTATCTAAGAAAAAATGAAAAGCAACATAGGTCGTGCAGTGCATTCTCAAACACAGAAAGTGTGATTTTAGGAGTTAATTGGGAAGGAAGTTCTTTTTCTTCGGTCTTTAGGTCAGTTTGAATTCCAATCAAGCCATCTGTAAAGAAATGAAGATAATCCTCAGCACATTCTCGTCACTGGCCCTTCGACTTGCTGCAGGCTGGGCTAGAAATGCTATTGTATTCAAGTCAAGTAACATTCCAGGTGTCAAACAAAAAGCGATGTGATCACTGAACACTCGGTGGGGACTGCTTGTGGTCAGCAAATTGTCACGAAAGCAAGATGCCAATTGGCCAGCTAACCTGTGATTAATCACCTGGCTGCAGTGAACTAATGCTCAGTCGACTTTGCCAGAATTGTCACAGGCTAATTTCCCTAAGAGTATTAGGTGCCTTAGAAAACTAAAGCAAGGAAGGCCTATTCTTTTCATAGGAGTGCATGGAAGAGACTCCTGATGCTGATTTTTGTGACTGTCTCAAGGTTATTAGCTCTCTCTTACTCATATTATCATGTTCCTTCTTTTTATACAGGAACATGGCAGTTGGCACGCACTCGAAGGATACACTCCAGAGCACAGCTCTCATGCTGGATATTGCACAGCACATATGTGATGCATATGGCAGCAGGCTCAGATTTCCCATAGCCTCAACAAGGTCCATGTCTTCTATGCCAAACCCCTATATAAAGGCTTTTCTTCTGTAGTTTTCAGCAGAGTTTATAAATGTCCAAACAGACAATGCCTGTGTTGAATTATAGAAAAAATACACCGCTTTTTTGATCCTCTTTGGTTCTAAACAAAGGAAAGTGATCCCCTCCCCCCACTCTCATTTTTCCACAAATGAATCAAAGGCAGACATTGTGCACAGCAAGATTTGGCTCAACATTCAGAAGTTTAACACAATGATCATACTTTCCTTTTCACTTGCTTTTTACATTGTTGTTCCTCTCAATAATAAGAGTAAGGGTGTGAGATGCATCAACGCCTGGGGATGTTTGTTGTCCAGTTGTAATATTGTTACTCAGTTGCAAACACTTGGGGCCAACCAGTGTTGAAAAGCATTCCAGTCATGCCAGTGTGTTTAGCAACACAACAACACAATAACGAGATCCATTCACAGTGGACCAACAAGACATACTAGGCCACTTCAAGCGGTATTACCTCACCCTAAAAGAATTAACACTGCATTGAGAGATGAAACATCGCTCCAGTTGTGTGTGTGTGTGTGGTAGTGGGAAAGAGTGAGTGCAGACCGAGTGTTGACACAGTGAATTGTGTTCTACTCCTGCCTGCCTCTGCTTTGCCATGGAGTGTGCGCAACAGATGTCCTGACTCTTGACATGTCCTACATACAAGTATTCTCCTCTGCAATCTGTCCTCTTCGTGCGTATGGTTCGTCTTTAACAGAAATAACTCAATGATCCAAATGAGGAATCTACAGTGGAGATTCTTGATAATTTGCCTCTGGGGCAGCACGGTCCGTGAAACAGCTTCTTACTTTGACTCATTACAAGCTAATTACTAGAGCTGAATGCTGTGAAAGAAACAGACTTAAGGCATGAAATGCAGCATTGCACCTCCGCCTCAAGGGAACCACCACCACTTTATGTGTGAGACAGACACATACCAGCCTGCCAGTGACAATTATTAGACATTTTTCATGATTATGGTGTTAAATTGGGCAGAGAAAGAGATTAAGAAATCTTCCCAATTAACTGGTGAGACATCTTGACAGTAGTTTATTTTATCATCGACATTACAAAGTTGCCCTGCGTTTCAGTTTACAATCGCTAACAATGTAGGAAGGAGAACAGTGCGGGTGAAGGGAAAGAAATTACGACAATGGATGTGCATTAAACATAGACCATTCGTTGGAGATAAATTGGTCATTATCGGCGAATAAGGCAGGTGTTCAGACAATCTATCTCAAAGAACTTTGACCTTTGACCACAGCCAGCAGAGAGAGTTGAACTGCAAATGGCATATGCTATAATGCTGCAACCAATTCTTGTTTTTATCTATATTCAAAGCACCTTACGATTAACCAAATGTTAAAAAATGCTTTGTAAATAACCTTTTATTCTACGTTTCTATAATGGCATGAGACAGAAACAACAATTTCCTGACAAGCATTGGCCCCCATCCCCCCTGCAAATTGATGCATACCCCAATACCACAGAGTGGGTCAGTCTTTTGTCCTCTAGTTATGGATTATTGCAAAGAGGAGGGGGTGAAAAGAGGGGCGGTGGGGCTGTCTATGTCACTCTCATTGATGAAGTGAACGCAGCAGGGGTCCCCAGAGGCATAGACAATAACAGTATATATGGGGCTAGAGGGGGATTAAAAAGTCAGACATTCACGGTACATGCATTTGTGTGTGTTTATAGCAATCTTCTGTGTAGAAAAAAAAAGATTAGAGTGAAGGAAAAACAGGAATTGGAAGATATGTTTTTGGTTGCTTCATCAAAGTTAAGTTCTACTTTGTCAGCATCAAGGCCGGGATATAGGTTCCCTAAGCAGCTCCAATCCCCTCTCTCTACTATAATGTATGTTACTTTATTAGAACAACGGGTAATCAAAGGATTTGAGATTTTGGGGGGAATTAGTGCTGTCCCAGACTGGATTAATTTAATTAGAATAATGGAAGCATGTGCTTTCACTGTGTTTCCCAATTTATTAATTTTTTCTTTAATGTGTCACCCGTCTGTACTTCAAGGGACTGTGTGAGGCCAGTTTTCATCTCATGATTCCTCCTTTCACCATTTCTGTCTCTCTCTGCTATCCTCTGTCATGCAGTACAGACACCATTGAATTGTTAAAAATAAAATAGAATTTATTTGCGGCCGAATTTTCCTTTATTCTGGATTATGGCATCATACTTCAGACAGGGCCAGTCAAAACAAAGTGGTGTGTTGTCACTAGAGACGATCTCAACATTAGAGAGAATATTTTCACTGGAGCCAAAGACAAAAAAGCTATAGTAACCAGAGAGACAGAGAATGGGAGGGTGGGAGAAAGAACGAGATAAACACGGAAATGAAAGAAAGAGAGAATGCATGTAAGAGAAAGTAGACATCTTCATTTCTCTCCCATGGAATGCCGTTCTGCAGAGAGAGCATAATCTGCAATCCATCTCTGACTCAGAGATGAGATCATCTGTCTTCGCCTGGTTTCGGCCGTAAATGACACATAAAGACAGTGCCACAGAGACAACCTTGGAAAATGAGAAAGCCTATACTCTAAAGGAAAAAAAGTCAATAGGGCTGTACCTGCAGGGGAGCAAAGCTGTAATGGTGGCCTTGTTGCCTCACCAAGTCAATGTTAGCTTCCTCCAAATCCCCTCTTGAGGAGGAGTATAATAGTCAACTTATACCTGCTGGTGGGGGCCCCGGGGATTAAAGAGGACAGACAGCACAATGTCATACTGATAGCTCTGAGTTATCCGCTCAATAAAACTTCAAAGAGCATTCCTGGATTTCTCTGAAGCACCATTGGGTGTTGATATGGTTGCCTGTCAGGGGCATGGCAGAGGAGCCTTAGGGTAACAGGCAGGGCTCTGTGTGTTTTAGCCCATCAAAGCCAACATCAGCCCTTTGAATGTGCAGTGTGGCAGCAGGCAGGTGTCGTCATCTCAGGCTGAGGAGGGCAGTTACTGCATTAGGGCCATGTTTGACAATACACAAGTGCGAACGGTAGATATGTCAGACGGGTGATGAAATGACGAAATGATTCATTTGAGGGGATGTTATCGTGCTGTGAAAGGTCCTGTCCATAGCGATTCATTGTAGGGAGATTTTCATTTGATCTGGAAATAGAACTTTGGTCCCGATAAGGCCAGGTGGGGAGAGATTTCTGGCTACGGAATTCACACTAGGGACATACTAACTGAGAGATGTTCCAAGATAATTTGGGAAATGCCCAGAGTAAAGAATTCCTAGATGAAAGAAAGCACCAAAGGAAGCCTGAAAGCAAGGGAATTCAGGACCGCTTCCCCCCCCCGGTGCTTTCATCTGACTAGGATCAAAACCAGACTGCAAACCGCAAGATGGTTCACCCGAACCATAGAGAACCGGAGAGGAAAGGGACATAAACAAAAACAGAAAAACATATATGCATTGGGAAAGAGAAAAAAAAGAACAAAGGTCAGGAAATCAGAAACATGAGGGCGAGAGGCACGCAGACTGATCAATGGAAAGAGAGAGAGACGGAGAAAAAGTCACAATTTATCGATGAGACACACTCACAGGGCAAAAGCAGTTTGGCTCAGCAATAGCAAACACCGCAAGTCAGACATCCTAACAATAGTCGTCATCTATCAATCCTGACAGTGTCTGCTTAGAGGACTTTTCTAAATAGATTCAAAACTGTGATTTTAGACTGCTTACAACGCTAATGAGGCTAGACGCTAACCACAGAAGAAGAGCCAGCTGGAAAAGCCAATACAGTATTCTAGTTTTCCCCAGAGATTATTTTTTACTTGACTTGACTGGCTGAAAATTCAATAGGAAAGTTTCATAGGCCGCCTGGCTGGAGCGAGAACTTCCAATACGTAACCAGCGCTAAAATACATTTTGCAGAGAGCATCTGCCTTTGCCGTCTTACATAACAAGTGCTGTGCCTGAGTGCAGTGGCCTGGATCGCAGGTGGATGTTGGCAGAGTGACATTCTCCACAGGTCACTGCCTGGTCTCAAAACTGCTTTGCCGCCAGTGAGCAGAGTCATTAATCTCTCATCTCTCCCTTTGCATTACAGTAGCTATATCGTATGACCTCTGCAGGCTGAATGCATTCAGGTGAACAACAGAGAAAGGACACCATGTGGACAGTATGAACTGACACGAAACACACTGTACAGCCGACAATGCATGACTGAATTCCTGAGGAATTCAAGGAGATGACAGTGTGCACACGTAGACGGGTACAAACATATAACACACTTTATGCAGACAGATAGAAAACAGTTTACATACAGAGAACATAAAAGGTAGTATAAAAAAACAAGAGTTGCTACTGCACCTGTGAGTCTGAGATTTCAGAGGGTTTTTCAGTCAGACTGCTACTCTCTGCAGGGATCAGGTCATTGTACTTTGTGCTGACATCCTCGTCTGAATAGTGAAGACTGCCAGGACTGGGCCTAGGAGGCGACCTGGGCAAAGGATAAAAACAGAAAAATTTAGAATAATTCAGTTGGTTGTCCTATCATTGAGGCTAATATTGTATTGGCATTTCATGATAACCATTTAAAATTAGTTTGAAATGTAAAGGATAATTCCAGTTTTTTACAACTTGGGTCGTTTTATTGTAATTCTTGCTCATCAACGTAATTGCTGGGATCTGGGAACACGCTGATATCACAAAAAAAAGTCAGATGAGGCAGAAATCGACCAGTCAGACAATCAGACCGATTTGAAGTCCCCAGGTCAGCCAAAATTACTTGGAAGAGAAAACAAAGCTAAACTGTAACATTATTATCACACTGTCCGATGTAAAATCCATCACAGTTTGCAGACTGAGTTTTCCTGTGTAGTTGCTGACCCCGATGTTAATACCTCCAAATTAGTCAGAGCCACAGAGAAAGCTCGGGTCATCGTATCGGAGTCCCAGCACACACAGTGAGTTTAATTTGCCTCCATCAAGGCAGAGGTTTTACCTCCCTAGAGTCAGCACAAACAGATACATGAGGTGTTTTATTCCATCAGCTATTGGCTTTTTAAGCAAAATTTCTTTTGGCCTGCGACTAGCTGTAGATGTGTTACACTGCTCTCCCTGATGGTTTTGGTGACAAGCGATAGTGACAGTGATGGTGGTGCTAACCTGTGTACTTGTATGTATTTGTGTATGCATGTAGATAGCCTATGGATTGCCATTTTTATTCATTTGCTTGTTGTAATAAATATGTATTACTATTGACTGCTGTTTGCAAGCCAAACAGCCCCAGTGGGACAGCTTTACTCTGCTCTAAATACAGTGGTTTAGATATTCTGCCTAAACTGCTTGTGGAGCGTCCCTGTAGCCCAGTGGTCTAGAACACAACATCCTCAGTTTGATTCCAGCTGGGATGCTTTGTTGTTATTCCCCCTATGATCGTCTTCTATGTTTTCTTTCTGTCTCTACTGTCAGCTGTTAAATAAAGCCAAACTTTTACTTTCGCTCTGTGAAAACCCCCTCATTTATTTGAATGAAACCAGTCTGGCAGCACAGTGGGGGTGCTAATGTGGGGTGCTAGGGCAAGACAACGCAGGATCACCTGGCAACAAAGTTGAACCTGGCACAACTTTTGCTGCAACTCCATGCAGTGGCCAATACAATACTGGTAGATTACTTGGTAACGTGAATGTGGCTGTGTTTCTACAGTTCACCTCACGATTGTTGCAGTGAAAGATAAAATGGTTGCAGCTGTAACAACTTTTCAGAGTTGTAGAATCCTGTCTCTTAAGATTACAAACGGCTGTGTGTTGGCATGTGAAAGGCCTTCAAATTCACAGATCCATTACTCAAACTGGACTTCCTGGACTGTATTTCATTGTAACACCAGTAACTGAAGCTGCACCCCCCCCAAATATTAAAGAGGTTTCACATACACAAGCAACTTTAGCTATTCATTGACTCTATAATAGGCCTCCTTCATTCTCAATAATGTCTGAGACACTACAGTAAGCGCTTCCTTCCAAGTTCACATGCATCACTGTCTGTCTGTGTGTGTAGGAGTGCAGCTTGATGAGAATCATGGGACACTCATGAGATAGCTGCCTACAGCCAGTCTCTCCTGGAATGAATAATCCCCCCTGATTCAGTCCTCACTGTGGGCTGTGGAATGTCAAACCACTGGGCCCTTGTGACTAAATTATAAACTGAACTCTTGCGGCGCTCATCGGGGTCATCAAATAAATGGCAGCCTCAGGCTTTGCTCTGGCAAATGTTATCAGAGCCTACATGAATGATGGCGCGGATTAAACTGTCAATGGCATACTGCGCCGATCAAACATGTCAGTCAGAGTCAAGTTTCAAGAGTGTAAGTGATGGGACTGAGCAAAGGGGGGATTCTTCAGCGGAGTGTGAAGGGAGAATAGGGCTGGGGAGAGGTGTTGAGTGAACCTAAAAGCTAAAAGAAAGAAGGAATGAGGAAAAATGAGGGCAGAGAAAGATGAAATGAAAAAAACATCTCCTAAAATGGTGCGCTCCAGTCGGGGGTTCTTTAAGTAAATATGAGAGGAAAAAAAGCTCTTGGTGCCTAAGCTCCTCTGTACTTTCCACTGTCCCCGGTCCTGCTAAACAAACACCCATCTGTTTCTGCTGATTGGTGCTGGTTTGGCTGAAACTACTGGGACATACTGACTCCTGTTGACTTTCCAGACCATAGTGTCGGCCGCCAGTCGCTGCCAGTGGATCTGCTGCAGCACACACACACACACACACAGATGCTTTACACGCTGAAACCACATTTGCATTTTTCCAAATAAATATATTTTGAAAGCATTTCAAAAATGCTGTGGGTAAATTCCAGCAGTTTTCACAAGGGGTGGTGTTTTGAGTGTGGTGTGGACAAAATGGAAAACTCCACAGGGAAAATCACATAACAAGCTATAATTCAGTTACGCTCGATGAGATATATTAAACTAGATTAATTCATTTAACTTGAGTGGAGGAGTGAAACGTGTATAATAGCGAGCTATTTATACAACAAAGTACTACCGTTTTAATTTGTGTGATATTTTCTGTGCATGTTTGAGCTCAAGTGTCTCTGCAGACATTATGCAGATGTATTATATGACTTTGCTGAGAACTTGCAAAGGACATTTCTTTCTGATAAAGAACGGAAGGCTGTTGCAGTTTTCAGAACTAAGAATTAAACTCTCATGTTAAACATATTAGATCTTTTAGTCTCCTGGAGTAGCTCAGTGTTAATGTGTAACAATAAACAACATAATACCAAACACATTAGAGCTGCATTGAATAATTATTTATTATTGAATCTATTTTTACTTAACAGATTCTACAGAAAGATTACTGAGAGCTCAAGGTGACACTAAATTGCCTGTTTTATCTTATTAACAGTGCAAAACCTGAACATAATCAATTTACAAGTATATAATGTAATGTTTGACCTGAAAAGAAGAAAACCACAAATATACTAAATAAGTGTTGGAGGGAATGTGGAGAAACCTATGCAAAGTTCACAAACATATTTTTAATTGGTGTCAAAGGGCAACAATTATGTCTAATGACCATTTCTGTGGTTCCAGAATTGGACTTATTAGGTGTAATGAAATAATTGTTAAAATGGATGAACTTTGTGTACTGAAAATATCTTTTTTCTAAAAAACCAATTACAAGAACTGAAGAAAAAAAGCCGAATGACAAATGGAAAGAATAAGTGGAGCAAATTAAGAAAAAATCACTGATAAATTCCTCGGAAATATTGACTGTCCTAGCTGCGCTGCGTAAGCTGAAATCGATGTATGGAATGAATGTATTACATGCAGATAGGTGTATGTGTATTAATGTATATGTTTATGCATCTTGTACACATATGTATAGCTTCCTTGTCTTTCTCTTTATGACCATAATGAGCATACAGCTGTTAAAACATGATGACTTGGGGGTTATGAATGCAGTAATGACACAATTAATGAAGTAAATGACAATAATGCATATTCAAGTTTGCATTTGGTTGTACTTGTACTCTTGATTGTTGGCGATGTTGTTGTGGGGGACTCTGCTGTTAAATGTCTGTCTTTAACTGGAATGTTTTGTATTTGTCCGACAGTTGCCACAGACACAAAGGGAATTTCCGAAAGGACGAGAAACAACATTAACTAAGTATCCCCTTTCTAACAACACAAATGTGACACAACTTCTTTAAATAAAAGTTCTAATCTAAGATGCTAGTCCAACTCCGAAAACATTACAACAAAGTCTTAATCACAGCTCTGATTTTCTATCTGCACTTATTCCCAAAAGGGCTCTCCACCGTAACCTTTACCAACTTGCATTCCTCAGCAGTCCATGCAGCGAGCCCCCTTATGCCACAGCCGGACAAAGAGCTGGAGCCGATGTGAAGAAATGCTATTGAGAGCCCACTGGGACATTATGATAAACTGCCTGTTTAAAAACACTGAGGAAGCTCGGCCCACTTTCACCTCTTCTCCTTGACTCTCATACACTGTTGAGTGAGGCGTAAATTATTTATCAGCTCTCTCTCTCACTCGGATAGAGAAGGGTCCACTTAATCGTCTCGCAGCAAAACTCAGTCAGCAGTACGTCGGGTAAGAAATGAGAACCGGGGGGTGGGGGTGAAATCAAATCTGCCCCCGGTCTTTGCTCATTATCAGGGCTCTCCTCGTGCTACAATTGCCTGTAGGGACTCATTAACATGTCTGAAGTGTTCAAGAGCTTTGTCACTCAAGAGTGTTTAAAACCATGTTAATCTAGACTGAATTACTTCACCAGGACCTCCTCAAACCTCAAACCAGTGTGTCAAAGTAGATTTCAAACTACAGAAAGAGGCTGATACAAAGCCACGCAGGAATGATGCTGTTAATCCTTCCCTCTTTATCATAACAGCAGCGAAACATGGATCTTCTGGATGTTGAACCTCAGCCCCAGCACATTTGGACACTAGTGTGTGAGTCCGAGCCAGAGTTCATGTTCTGTCAGAGCGGATTAATGCTTACATAAATCGCGCAGCCACATAATGGATAAATTGTTTATTTTTTTTAACCAGAATCAGCAAAGTGCTGTGGAAAGATAATTCAAGTGTATGCAAGTGTTGCTGTTTTACTATTCTTAGCATTCATTTTAACCTCCTTCTAGTGCTAAAAAGATATATTGACAATTTAAGTAGTGACAGATTAAGTTGTCAGTCACCATAAGTGAACTGAATTGACTTCCCTGTGACTGTGATTGAATTTACAGTCATTCATATTGGCCCTTCTGTTAAACTCTGGACAAATGATCTGCACACAGAGAAAATCTCTGTCTAAAATCAACCGTAAATGGCATTTGCTGTCTAACACAGCACTGAATTAGAGTGAGTACAGTGGGATTAAGAATGTGTTTGATTTCTGATCCTGGTATCAGGCAAAGGACTTCATCCTGTCTTTGGTATTCTGAGTCCGGGGATCAAGATGTGGCATTAATCTATAATCGGAGGCTCAGGTGTTGGGATTTGGGCTCCTCCACTATGGGCTGAGTTCAAAGACTGCTGATTCTGAAAGTACATCTGTGCATTCTTCCACTCCCAGCCTCCCCCTTCAAGCCAGAGACATAATAGGAAGCTGCCTGGAAGCTCCTCAAAGACCTGGACCCGCTTTGATCTGTTCTCAAGGCCACACTCCCATGCACACATACAAATGCACAAACTCAACCAAATTTCTCACACATTCTCATACATAAAACAGGGTACTTTTCATTATATGGACAAGCAGACTCATGCACATACAGGATGTTAATGCACCTGTCTCCTCCAAATCACATCACCCAGTCAGTATCACTACAGAATGCCCGGATATCCATATGAAATACAGTCTCTGCTGACAAACCGCCATAAACCTTTCAACTATCTTCAGCAACATGACTGCAACTGACTCTAAATCCACCTCTTACCTAAACAGGTACTAATAATCAAATGCAAAGTATACAGTCAGTTCCAAAATTGGACTTCTAACTCCCTACAGAATTCTTAGCACAGGCGTCAGTCAGAGTGATTGGCTTTAACCAAGGTCATGGTCTTAGTATGCGCCACGTCTTACAGCTGGGATTCACTGAAATACAGAAGCTCATTAAAAGAGAATCCGTAGTGACTCAGTTTATATGCTGCTTTTAAATAGCAGGAAGGGTGGATTTAAGTCCAAGTTGTCAGGAGGTGAGTGGTTTCTTTCCACAGAGCTGAAAGTTTTTGCAGGTATGAGGTTAAGTTTCCATGGATAACCCAATTATTTTACCATCTGGCTACTTAATTTTGACTTTGAATTAAGCTTCTAGTTTAAAAAGCATCTGCACTTTCCTGGTCCTGTGCATGGATCACTGACCTGGTGTAGACGCCGTTCTTTCGGCAGAAAGAGTTTTTCACAGACAGCCGTCGGTTGTTGAGTTCCAGAGCGGGGAAACGTCCTTCATCCAGGCTGACCATGTCTCCGTGGGTAAGAGCGTTACAGTTGGAGTTGTTACCTGGACAGACGTACAGAGACACTGTGTGACCACAGGCCATATGGACAGCCAGGTTAGCGTTTGGGAGGACGGATGGAGCGGATCAATTACTTGATCGGCGAGTGAATGAGTGAGCGAACAGAATTAGGTATTAAAGGAGGAAAAATAGACAAATAATATAAAATAATAATGTTGTTCAATAGATGAACCCTCTGAAGAAAAACTAATAAATGAGTGAATGGTAGAGATGTTGTGATGTCTTGGGACTAGCCTGGGGTGTGCTTTAGATGTGCGGGTAAGTGGATTTTGTAACCTTCAGACATAGCAAGGCTAGCAATCTTTGTAAGCTAAGCTAACAATGTGCTAGCTGTAGCCTTATATTGAACAGACAGATATAAAAGTAGTATTGATAGTCTCATCCAACCATCAGCAAGAAAGCAAATATTTCCCAAGGTTAAACAATTCCTTTGAGTCGGACTCAATTCCAAGTCTCAAGTCTTATGTCTAAAGTTTTGTTTCTTAAACTTGAAGTCTTCGTAAAAACCCATACTGATGGGACTTTTCACAATGCAGTATAAAAAAATATATTTTACATGTTATACCATATATTAAACACAGAATGGAGAAATGTTATGTGAGGACATTTCATATAGAATGTAACTTCACAAACACATGACACATGTAGCTATATGCAAACTCATACAGCCGCATATACAAAATACCTCAGTATATGATAAATGAGGGTGCCCCTTTGTGTAAATACTGTCTGTGAATCACACATGAATAGGCAATAACACAACTATTTTGCATCGACTCCGGATGATTAATCAAACAGCTAACACTATAAAACTTTGAGTGACGGACTTGCCATGCTGCTCAACAGTAGATTAATGTTTGGAGAGGCTGTTGCTTGCCATGTTACAGGTTAAAAACACTTTAAGTCATCCTAAGACTTACGAGGGACCACAGAGAGGCCAGAACCGCCGCGGTGGCTCTAGGGCTACTTGAGGTCAATTGGTGGTTACGCAAACACACAGAAAAGGAAAAACCTCTGGGTAGGTCCAGTGGCCTAGGCCAGATTCCTAGAGGGGGCTTTGAGAGCGTCTTTGTGTTGGAGTGAGAAGGAACCTCTTGTTTTTCCTCCGTCAGTCAGAAAGATGGGCAGTGACCCGCAGGGACCCCCCTCCCCTCCCCTGCCTGGCAGCTAAACAGCCATGGCAGAAGTGCTGAGCTGAGGGAAATACCCGCTGATGTCAGGGCTGCACTGAATGGACAAGTATGCCCCCTACTCCTGCTTCCCTACTTCTCTGCCTTTTTGTTCCCCTGCAACTCAGTCAATTATCCAACTCATTCAAAATTAGAATATACCACGTTCTCACAAATAGTTCAGCATTTGAAAACTGCAAATCATTATCATAATCCACTTATAGCGTTACTCTTTTTTAAGAAAAAGTCAAGTCATCAGATTCTTGGCACTCAGTGCCACTGGGTTAGAAGCGAGGATTCTATAATAGTTAAATGCTCCATTTAATTGTGCAATTGTGTGCACTCACCTGATTCGGACTTCTTGGCATACTTCTTGCTCTGTCCTCTGATAATGAGGATGAAAACCAGCAGCAGGATGAAGATGAGCCCCACCAAAGCCACCACAACCAGGAACCACCACTCCTCGTAGAAAGGCGCCACTTTTTGGGCTGAACAAAAGACAGAAAATAGGACTTCAACAACTGGCCATATTTCTGTGATTTTGAATAACATGATAGTCTGAAAATAAATGTAATTCAAATTCCTAACAACAAATACATTAAAGCTCACCGGATATGGAAGGAGAAGGTAGACTTGGGGAGCCATAGCCGTAGTCGTTCACACCAATTACCCTGAAGTCGTAACTGACCCCTTGCTTCAAGATATCCATGTTGAATGTGTGCGATGTCACTTCCTTGGGTATGTCCTTGATTAGGATATCCCACAATCCCTCATCTGTAATGAAGTTTAAGTTGTAAGAGTACGGGTTAGAAGAGACCCTTGTAAAACATTTGAACAATGTGAATATGTCTTTGTTAACAGGTTGTTTGTTTGTTTGATATAAGGCTTCGGTCTGGCTGGCAGCTCCCGGGGTAATTCATAATTCCTACAAATATTACACAATCCATCAATTTCACTGCTCCTGTAAAATTTACAGCAACCGAATCTACATCATAAATAGTTGCACAGCCATATTTCAAATGAAGCAATGTTAGATGGCTTGCTGTTTGCTTTGGAAATCCTGCCAAAGACCATTTATTACACATTGCGCTGCTTGTAAACATCAATGTTAAATTTCACTCCTTTAATGGGGTACACGAACATAAACAAGCACCAATGTTCATATGTCATGTTTCTCAACTTTGGCAAAAGTTAGAAAAGATGATGTAATTTGATCTGAAGACAAGAAGAAAAAGTCATCAAGTTATATGATACTGCAGAGAGTTACGGCCCTTGGCATATGGATAAGAGAACATGAGGGAAGGGGGGGTGTGAGGTTAACCATCTTCATCCCCCTTCTGGGCATTAACCTATGCTATATGATATATCATCATCAACAGAGCTGCTAATCTTCCTTAAAATCTAGCACTAAGCACCCCCCCTCAATTTTCATTCAAACGAGGTCAAACACATCCCTCGCTGTGAGTCACCCACCATCCATCACCATCTTAACCCTGCCAGGGCCTGTCAATCACGACTGAAACCGGATGCCAATTGTCTCAACTGTAGTACCACGATCAATAAGCCATTAAAATACCAGTGACACAAGCACTGGGGCAGCAGATGTTGAGACTTTACACCACTTTCCTTAATCAAACCATCAAGGGGGCTAACACAAGGCAAGGTTTACAAATTCACGAGTAAAGCGGTGATGTGTCTTGATTCAGCTGAGGCACACACCTGAAGGTCTGGCCTCGATCACGTAGCGCGTGATGGGAGCACGTCCTGGATCCCCGCTGGTCCAGTGGAGGGTCAGGGCGGAACCATAGCGGGTGATAAAGGGCTCCCCAGGGGGTCCCGGCGCTCCTGATGAAGAATAATGCAGTAATGAAATAAAGCTTTTAAAATAAAGACGTAAAAATGTTCATGAACAAACATCACGACCACTACCTTCTCCCGGGCCGGTGGTGATGTTAGCCTCCACCTCGGGCCCATAAATGAAGGTCTTGGCACGTATGCGGAAGTTGTAGGTGATGCCGTCAGCCAGGTCTCTGAGCTTCAACCAGAGGGGGCCACTCCCCTTCACATCCACTGTCACTGTCTTACTGACGCCTGGGGGGGAGGGGGAGTGAAGACAGTCGGCACAGGCCACTGAGGACTCTAGACAAACAAACCACATTTAGAGCAGGTCTTACACAGGCCAGGCAATGTGGGAGCACACTCAACACAAGCAAACACACACGCAGAAATGGAATTAGTAGAGGCAATTATGTATGCATGTTGGCACTGTAGTCACATATCATTTGTGATGATAGAATGTAAAAGGTTGCAATGACATACAAGCTGTTAAGGTCACGGGGATGATTAGCTTATAGCCCGAGAAAAATGCACACCACAAGATTTTGACCAAGAGCAAAAGTTAAAATCTACACAAGTTTTAATTTACAACCCTAAGAGATCTTGAAGTGTGCATAAAGCTTTTATAGAAGCCAGCAGCCATTTTGAGCAAAGAAAAGTGTAATGGGCAAGAATGAGAGCTTACCATCTACTGGGGTGCAGGGTTCATAGACCAGCCGGTAGCCCTCAATTATGCCATTAGGGAAGGTGGGTTCGCCCCAGGACACATTGACCGAGGTGGTGGTCAGCTCACTGAAGTGGATGAAGCTGGGAGCACTGGGAGCTGGAACAGGTCAAAGGTCAAAAGATATATGGAAAATAGTCAATACAATAGGTATGCGTATAGGTTTTCCATTGACAAATGTGTGCAAAGGTTGTGCGGGAGGCCATACAAACAAAGATGTGTCTGCTTGTGAGAGGGAGGACTCATTATAGAGCCTATAATAAAGTTTAACTACAACTATAAGATAACCGGTGACAAAGGGTCAGCAAGTTAGCCAACATAATATTTGCTAATACCTTATATTAATACTATATTTCAAAGCTGTATGTAACAAGTTTGGACAGATTTTCCACAACACATTTTAAGAACTGAAACTATATTGTTAGTCAAGTTAGCTTAATCTTCTGTGAACGACTTATTTAAATTTAATAACTTTGTAGTAGATGTGAATTGGCTTAACCTCAACAATAAAAACTTGTTAAGGTCATCTCCTACAGGCAAACAATAATCCCTGCAGAGACATTAAAATCTGCACTACCCAGAGGCTATGAGTGTTGGAGCTGCAGTTTTTCTTTGTGTGTTTGGCAAAATTGAAAAAAAGTGACTACTTTTCTCTTTGCGAAGTCTACCTCTGCAGGTCGAAAATGCTGCTGCTGTCACTGCAGATCCAGAATTGCAGTTGTGAAAACTTGCTGAGCAACAGTTGAGACGCTTGCAATGGACAAAGGTCCTTTGTCTTCTAAAAAGTTGGGATAACTATCTCCACAGTGCTCCTCCCTCCTCCCCCTTTCCAACTTGTCATCTGCTTCCTCCTCTCACGACAGTGATCCATGAGGGAAAGCGAGAAGCTGTGAACATCTTCCTTTTTTTCCCTTTAAACTGGGCCATGTTATAATATTAAAATCCATTAAAATTGTAAAAATTGTTATTTTACACAGGGGGTAAGAAAGAAAGAAATAAAGAGAGAGACAAAGTTGGGTATGGGCGGTTTCGTGGGGACGGGTAGACATAGCGTGTCTGCAGAAAGTAAGCTTGCTCAAACAATTTTCATACCATCTACTTTTCAGACAAAACAGGAGATTCAGCAAATGAGTTTAGGGTGGGTTTGCTGATTAGGAACTTATGCTCAGTGTGTGGCTCCGCTAACATCGTTTGGCATGCTGACAGCAACGATTAGCATCATCCTCACAACAAATTCTTTCCTCATGGTTGACTCATCTACTTTGAGAAAAACTCTCAGGGATTTCCAAACTAACATCAGCACCACCACCACCAGCGCATAAATAAGACAAATGAATGAACATGGCTGTACGCGCTCTAATTTATCTGCTTTAGTGATGTCATCCTGCGACCTCATTTGTCTTCAGCTTGTCTTCTTTTTCTCAGTACCTCTCCATCATGCGTTCATTCATTACACACAGAAATATTTGTTTTACTATAGATGCATGATTGCAGTAGTCCTGACTGTTGCACTCATTCACGGAGGATAAATAACTTGCATGTTTATTGGTATCTGGCGCTTAGATATACCTGCTTGCTGAGTGCGCCCTCTCGTCGGTGGGCTGCGGGGTCCATCCCCGGCTGCGTTGAAGGGGGCTACACTGATCATATAGGTGGTGTAACCGGTCAGGTTCTTCAGCTTGACCCCTCCTTCAGGCATGAACAGAGTCCGCAGCCGCTCTGTCTCATTCTTGCGCTGGAACTCCCAAAAGTAAACCTACGTGGGAAAAGAGGGGCATAAATAGATATTAATGTATGTCTTCACTAACTGTGCAGGGAATACTTCTGCTTCTATAAAATTGAAATTACACAATTTCAATCTCTCTTAAGGGAAAACACTTTCATTTTATTCCCTGTAAATGTTTTTTTGAGCTGCAGACTAAAACGTTCATTGAAGGCCCCCCCTGGAAAACAAAGTTAGCTAAAACGGTAAAAATGTGCATTGAACGGTGATTAACATTAAATGTAGTCGCCTGTGAATCACAAAAACATTTAAATGTTTGTATTATGATACAAACAGAAGACAAAATTGTTGCTTTAATGGGAAGTAGGCCCATAAAATGTGTTGCCCCCTTGCCAATGTTTTTCGGAGAGTTTTAGAATGAGAATGTGAATCTTACCTTGTAACCCTGAATGTCTCCATTCTGTGCATCCACAGGAGGAGGGTCCCATGTCACATCCAGCTGGGTGGCAGTTGCAGACTGAATGGCAACATTCTGGGGTGGGGCTGTAGGCACTGTTGGAGGCCATCACACAAATCAACTATACATTAGAAGACAATTTTTTTTAACATATTAGCTTCTGGTATCACTACTATAAACAGGACAGCCCTGGGCTTTAAAAAAGACATATTACACCTAAGATCTTGGCATGCTTCTAAAAGGAGATCACTTCAGCACACAGATTGTCAGGAGCAGCTGCTGTATGCAATCTACTTGAGTGTGGTAAAATAATTTTGCGATTGAGACTGTGCACATTGAAATGACAGGAAGCGTACATACCTGCTTCTCCCACAAACACCTCCTGTGGTGAGCTGGCTGGCCCCTCGCCCACAGCGTTGTACACACTCATGCGTATCTCATAGCGCTTGTGTTTACTTAACTCTGCAGTAGAAGCAAACAATCATGCATATAAAGTTGGGAATTATATTCAAAACCAAACTGTGAATTGCACTTTTTAAAAGTTGAAATCCCCAATTTTCTTATCTGCACAGGTCACTGTCATTGCTCCACTGCTGACCCACCACCCTGCCATACATCCCTGCACCACCATCCTGGTTTAAAACTAGTAAAAGTAGTGCAATAAGGATAAGGATATCATCTCTAACTTGAGTCCCACCCACTCACACAACGCTGCTACTGGGAACTAAACACTCATTCTGCTATACATAATTACAAGGTTACAGGAGAAATATGTGGCCATCTGCTTTTGTACTGTTTACCCAAATAAACTGACATGTGCAAACCAAGGAGTATGTTGGACTATGAGAGCTTGTGTACATAGTGTCCAAGAATTTCTGTATACAGAGTGCTTCCATTGGCCTCGGTGGAGTGTTTGTACCAATGCGATGTGAATACGAGCAGCCAAATGCTCTGTTAATTTGCTCAACACTCTGTTTTTCCTGCATCACTATTCAAGGCAGCAGGGCACTGGAGACATATGGTGAGATCCAACAGAAAGATAGCTTGTTTTAAAACCTAATTAGTTTGGGGATTGAATCATTGAGTACACAATGTGCATGTGTGTGTGTGTGTGTGTGTTTTTGCGGGACAGAGACATAACAAAACTTACTGTCCAACTCGTACTGAATCAGAGTTGAATCACTGAGATTCCGGATGCTGTAGGGGGCTGCGATGGAGAGGCAAAGTGATAAAAAAAGAGGTCAAGGAGAGAGAGAGAGAGAGCGAGAGTGGAGAGACAATAGGATTAGTATCCAAAGTCTAATATTTTCGCTGTTAAGAAGGGCTTTGCTATTGTCATAAAAAAAACCACAATCACAGTGATCACAGCTCTGAGAGAGCCCCAGAATGACTCAACAAGAGTAAAATTATAGGCTAAGTTACACAGAGCAGTAGAAACTGAGCGGCTCTGGAGTATAAACCTAATAATAGCTTGCAGCTGATAGCTGCTGATCACAAGATGAAATGTTTTGCTGTGAAGTGTCAAGACCAGCGGGGAGATCTCGGGAACAGAATAGGGCTGTGTGAAAGTTTTCCTCTGATGGAAATAATGGCGCTGGTGACACATAAAGACTGCAGGAGTAATCAACCGTGACGGAGTCTTATAATTGTATGAAAATGCTACTGAAGTTAAGCCAGCTGAGATTTTCTTTTTTTTCCCAATACACCAATTGCTGGATGGATTTTGACGTGCAATTTCTGTCCCGGGTTCAGTTCTTTAAATTCAAACTCCGACAGTTGTTCGAAATGAAAACCCCCATACTTGTATTGCCAAATGTAACTGTGTAAAGAACCAGCAGTGCAGGTGGTAGATTACTACAGTTTTACTACAGCAGTGGCTCCTCACCGTTCAGCTCAGCCCAGGTGGACGCACTGTTGATGGTATGAACAGAGTAACTGCGGAGTCGGTCATAGAGCAGCTCACGGTATCGAATCCGAAAGCCCAGCAAGATGCCATTGATCTTCTCTTCAGAGGGGGGCTGCAAGGGAAGAGATGGGGGAGTTAAGGTCTGATGCAGATCTCTGCAGAACTGAACTCCAGAAATAGCTTAGAAGACTGTGTGTGACCCAGTTTTAATGAGGTCATGTAATTCCACTTTAACAGGCATTTTACCTTTATGTTTCTTCACTGTAAAATTCCACTTTATCAGTCTGTGTTTAGTCTCTGACTTACTGTCAGTGAAGAGACTTACAGTAAATGAGACACACAGTGAAAAAAAAAATCTCCTCTCAGACTGAGCTCATCTACAGCTGAGTCACATGGAGAAATCCCCCATGGTTGAACATGAGAGAGCAGGGCCAGAGGCGAGAAGTAGATAGAGAAAACAAGTACCTCTCTATCCTTATAAACTCTACAAGTGTTCTCCATAAAAGTAAAATTGTGGCTTGGAGCCTCCTGTATTCCTCTTTATGACCTGTTAATTCAGGTGTGAGTTTGGGTGAGGGTTTTTTTTTGTCAAGACACACATAAAGTAGTGTGTGTGTGTGTGTGTGTGTGTGTGTGTGTGTGTAGCACCAGCCTGTAAGTATAGGCCTTCTTTGTGTGCTGTTATGCTCTCTCATTAGAGGCCACTTTCTCAGACTTTCATGGATTTTGAAGACAATGAAACATAAAACAAACAGTTTTACCGTCAGCACTTACCTGCCAGCGGATCAGCACCGACGTTGTTGTGTGCGGCGTGACAGAGAGGATTGTGGGTGCTTCGTCGGGCGCTGAGGCAATAAAAGTGAGACAAAATGGGCTAAATTGACCTGAAAATGTGCACAATTTAAGATGCTAAATCTAACAATGTGCAGTGGCATTCATGGAGCATAAACACACAATAGCTAAAAGAGAAGAGCCACTGACAGATGAGTCAAAAATAGCAGTTTGAAAGATTAGTAGACAAAACATTTCTTTAGATGGTTAAAGTGCCACAGGGGAAACTCTGCCAAGGTTTTAATGTTGCTCTCTTGTCTCATGGTAACTGCAGATGGTGCGCACATGACATCACCTGCTGCCTTTGCCAGTTATGTCTGAATCACAACAATAGGCTAATTCATGCAGACATTAAACCCCTTTCATAGTGATGCAGAGGTGATGCAGTGTGAATATTTGACCTATAAATATCTACATAAACAATATGTGCACACAGTGTACTTGACATATTTTCATGTTAAATATAAAGCACATTACAGAAACTTTATCTTTTTATTATGAATAGTCAGACATTTTGGGAAATATGCGTATTTGCTGTTATACGCAGGACTATTTCTTGGGCCCAGTGACTTCTTTTAGTCTTGTTAGTACTGTAAGATTGCCTGGCAACCATTGGATACTCCAAGTAGTTACTTCACTCGCCAAGAAATAGCCCTGTACATAACTCCCCATGTTGTTCATTAAACAGATGAACGTGAGCTTGATATGTGCTGGTAGGTTGGATTTAAAAACCTCAAAATGAGCCAAGCTGCTGGCTGTAGCCTCGTGTTTACCATAAAGTCACTACAGTACTTTCCAAAATGTCAAACTGTTCACACTTTGAATAAGGATGTTTTTCTCACAATGTCAGTCTTACCATCCTGTAGAGTCGTGATCGCTTCACTTTCCTCGCTGTACTCGCTGTCCCCGATGTCATTTGTGGCTTTTACTCTGAACTGGTAGGATGTGAAGGGCTTCAGCCTTAGGGACGGAAGCACAGGAAAGCACATCAATCTTGATGATAAGCTACGGCACTGGATCCTAAATCTTTTGAGTCACAGACATCAAAAGAGAACTGCAGTCTCATTGCAGGAACCACACATTTTCTTTCTTAATATCCTAAAATGTTCTTGACTAGTTTATACCATTGGTTATGTTCTAAACCAGACTGTCAATTGGAAACATTATTCCATATAAGGATATTGTTGATTTGCCCAGCCGAGTGTAGTATAGCTGTTTAAGTGAACGTAGCAGTGGGCAGATACAGTGCTGTCTCATTTAGTATCACTCTCTTCATCTAAAGAGAACAAATATATTTAAAAAAAAACATTTCTATTCACAAAGGGGATGAAATGTTCTGGCAGGAAAGTACACCCTACCTAGATACTATGTAGGAGGTGGCTTCATGGTTGACAGAGGCAGAGTGGACTGTCCAGTTGCTCTCAGGAAGCTCTCTATGTTGCACCGTGTAGTAACGCACAGGAGACAGACCGTCGCTGCCTGGCTCCCACAACAGCAAAACCTGGCGGGCCTGAACGTCTTCCTGAGGAACCATGGGACGACTGGTGGGCTGGGGACGAGCTGCAAAGACGGACACACAGGCAGAAGGTGTATGTGAGGGAAAGAGACATTGTGTAACAAAGGGTTTGGATGAGAGACATTATAATTGGGCATAAAGGATAGAGTGGGATCAAAAGGATTGGAGGAATGAATGGGAAATGGGTGTCGGGAGGAAGGAATAAATGGAAGGATGGAGAAATGAAAAAAAAAGCTCTTAGAAATGGGCTTGGGAAGAAAAAAACAACCCTTTTTGCTCTATGCTCGCTCACATATGAATGGGCTATATTGCACAGACATGGAAAAAATGTGCATTTCTGATGAATGAAAAGTAGCTGAGAAATGAAAGTTGCAGAGTAAACAATCCACAACATGCCTTGAGGGAAGCAGATGGGCTGATTCGTTTTCACAACTGCATCAGAGCGCATCCCGATAAACACCCACAGGGCACAAACACTCCTTTAGAAAACACATCTGCTAACTGGACTGTGCACTGGAAATGAACTGAGTGCAAAGACAGCTTAGCACAGCTCTATACAAGTTGTGTCATTACTGAGATCACACACCTGTGTCTGCTCTCAGGACTATGGATACAAATGTCACTGCATCAGTTTCCTGTTTGCGAGTGAACTGCGAAATGATGTTACCATTTCACTTCAAAATACCACTTCACTCTGCAAAACACCATTAGGGATAATGACTTTTTCTTGTGTGCTCATGTAAATTATTGTGGTATGATCATGCACCACATATTCAGCGCTCTAATGTGTTAGTATTAAAATACACCACACATTCAGTACGTTATGGTTACCTCTTTTCTCCGTGGTGACCACCAGAGCCTCGGCGGCCTCACCCCAGCCCTTTCTTGTCTGTGCCGTGATTCGGAACACGTAGACGGACTCCGGCTTCAGGCTGGTCACTGTGTACTGGCGAGCGCTGGGGTTCAGCACGTCCACTGTGGCTGTGTTGCTATTGGTGGAGTTGAGGTGGTATGTGATCTGGTAGGCTGGAGAGAAGTTGGCGACAAACAGCCTTAATGGAGGTGCCATAAGGAGCTCAGATGTAAACTAAATCTAGTCTGAAAAATGTGTTTTAGGCTTTTGAAGCATTTGTTGTTTGTGTTGTTTTTCCTAACAATATGAGGAAAAGCAAACTGCGCGACAAGCAGCTTTGCCTCCTCTGAAATGATTCCATTAGCATCTGCTTCTGCATGCTACTGTGTGCTTCTGTCATGCTGTACACTTTAAAATAAATTATCTGACAGATGTATAATGAATCAAACGCTCACAAGGAAATCCCCAATTAGCTTACAAGAGAATTCAACTCCCTCTGCAGCAATGCTAGAAAGATTTGACATTATCTAGTCCATCAAGCTGAAAAAACATTAAAAGTATGTTGAGAATCATCAGGAATTACACCGGTGGGCCTGGTGCTACATCAAATCTAAACAAGGAAGTCTGTGTGTGCAGTATTTGGCGGATTGTCTAGTAACATTTCAATAAATAAAACTGACCAGGATATAAAAAACAACACAGAAAAGGACTAACCAAGTATAATGCCATTGGGTTGCGAGGGGGACTGCCAAATAAGCCGGACTGAGGTGGTCCGCACTTCAGGGAACAGGATACCCACTGGAGGTCCTGGCACATCATCCAAAGTCCTCTCCAGGATGGGTGGAGAACTGGGCCGTCCATCTCCAATCCGTGTGAAAGCCAGAACCTGGATCTCATAGAGCACGTATTTCCCCAGCCCAGTCAGCTGGACACTGTGTGTGGCGTTCCCCTCCACCGTCCAAAAGTGGACTGTACTGTCAGAGTCCTTCTCTTTGTACACCACCTGCTCGAAGCGAGGAGACAGGAGATGAAGAGAAAACGGGGGAATTAATTCGGAGAACTGGCCTCACATACTGTCACCCTGCTGCTTTGTATGCTGCCTAAAAATAGCTGACATTTCTAAAAACTAATTAGAGTTTTCTGACTGCTTGGTAAATACATAGCGAATAACTATAAAACATAAAAAAAAAAAGCACAGACCTTGTAGCCCAGAATGAGACCATTTCTGTCTGGCTCGGGAACTTCAAACCAGCGGACCAGGATGCTGCTAGAGGTGGTGGCGAAGGCGGACACGTTGGTGGGTCCACAGGAGGGGACTGGAAAACAAACAGAGCAGAGAGGTGAAAACATTATGTCTGAATAGCCCATTGTTTGCCATACATTCTGAAAAAAATACTTTTCATACTGCCTGTGTGTATGCTTATTTATTGTGTGGATATATGTATTCAACAGAGACACATTTTGAGTGATCTGCTATGGTTATATCATGTGTGATGCACATAGCCTCTGATATCCTGGTATACCCTCCAGGCCTGCTGTAAAAAGAAAGACTCAAGAATAGGCCTTTTCTCTTCCCTGGCACTCATCCCTGGACATAATACGCTGATTCCCAAGAATCTGCTGGAGTGAGTGGAAAAAAAGAGCACAGGAATTCCACATTTGAGTCCATGTGTTCTCAATTTCCTCAGACTCCGTCCTTCACTCCTTCCATTCCTGACTACCCAGTATCTGGTGAGCAATGTGGAAGCAGAAGCGAGGAGGGAAAAGAACAGTCTTTGCTTAAATAGGGGTGGGCGGCTAAAAAGACTCTCACATAAATTCGACATATGGCAAGAGTAAAGTGTAAGCGTCTGTCTGTCATTTGTAATATGAATAATAATTTTGATATTGCACACAGATGTTGCAAAAAAAAGTACACAGAAAAGAAATTCATTTTTTAAGAAAATCAATGAAAATATGGCGGTACAGCAAAGTGTTAGTTGCTGTGGGCTTTTTTGGGTGTAAAACAAACACCTTTTTTTATAATAAATCCTCATTTCATTGTTGTTTCTTGGCAAGAACCTGACACAAACAAAGGTGCTTTTGACTAATTAAGCTCTTACTCTTGGATTTTGGTCTTTTTCACTGAAAATGACTAATAAGGTGCTAACTCACCAGACTCCCTTGTCCTGCCTCTGACTGGCTGGCTCCAGGGCCCCATCCCAATGCCATTGACGGCCTGGACCCTGACCTCGTACTCTGTCCACTCCTCCAGGTCCTCGATGGTAAACTCTCTTTCCTGGCGGTCAGCGATGATGTGGATCAGCGCCCGGCCCTGTGAGCCCGCACGGGAGTACTGGACCCTGTAGCCCACCTGCTCTGCATTCCCGTTGTATTCCCATTCAGGCAAAGGCTGGGCACGGACATTGAGAGAGGGTATGGAGAGAAAAGATGGGTAAAAAAAAGTCAGACTCCTTAGATTGAGGAAGTAATTCAGAGATGGCATGCATGTGGGAAGAAGATTCCTGCTTACCATCCATCGTAACCAGAGGCTGGTCTCGCTGGCGGTGCGCAGGGTGACATTGGCGGGGGCCATGTCAGGAGGAGCTGGGAGGGTCTGGATCTTCCTGGAGGGCTGGCTGGGAGGACTGATGCCCACTATGTTCACCTGGCGCATACGGAACCTGGTGTTTGGAGTTAAACATTATAATGTAACCTGAAATCACAGCTCAGAATCTGGCAAATCAAACAATGTATTTCCAAAATTACTGTAGAACTTGCACTGTGCATCTTCTTATATGAGCTTTATTGCATTTGAAATTAGATCAGAGCATTGGATATGAATACAGTATGATAATGAGTATTTCTGAATATGCAAAAAAAAACAACAACTAAATTTTGATCCAGCATGAGCTCTAACTCTACTCAAATGTAAAGTGGCAGGACTGATGTTGGAATGATGAGAACTATAGCTGTTGTAGGTCTTCTGGGATTGGCTCAGCGAAACGCTCATCGGTTATATTGAATGTGATTATGGAAAACAAGCAGACTGCACCAAGATAAAGATCGTGTGCACGCTGTAAAAATAATTTGAAAATCACACTATCCATAACAAGCTTGTATCCAAATCAAAGGAATGGAGAATAAGATAAGGCTCCTGGGATATGCTGAAATTTTAGCTGAGATACTGAAGCGCACATACACCTTATCTGTTGTTTGTCACAATCTGCACATGCTTAATGTTGTCTGGCGTTAGATTATACTGGGTAAATCGTGAGCAGGTTCATCCCTTATAAGGCCATTCTATATAATAATGTTCTATGCTGTGTATGTATATCCTGTGTACAAAAGTTATAGTATAGGCATGGTATAGGTATGGCAGCAAATCAAAATTGTATGTATTTTGGGCCAAAGTCTTACTACTAGAGAATGTGTACTGAACTACTTGTGTATTTGTTTGTAACAAATTTCCTTTGTAGGGTGTCTGGCTGGGGACATTGATTAAAATAAGACATCTAGGCCAAGTCTGAGTATATTTACTGTTTTTTTTGTTGACAAAAAATTGGTTATATTCAGATGCACATTACAGATAAATGGAGGCAGACACAGTTCCCAGAAGGCTACCTGTAAAAGGTGTATGGGTTGAGACCTGGCACCTCTAAGGAGCGAGCCTCAGGTTCGTTGGACACCTGGTGGACCGTCACCCAGTCCTCATTTTCACCTACCACACCCACCTTGGGCAAAGACAACAGAGAGTATGATGAATACAGTAGATACCGTAATGAGAAACATTGCGCAAGCACTGCCAAGATGACTCTAAAAGTAAAATATCACATGATTAAGGAAACTGGAAATTCAGCTCCGGATTAAATCTGGTTCACCTGGGCCTCAACCTGCCAACGGGAAATGGAGGTTTTTCCATCATAGCCAGGTTTGAACTGCAGGGTGACGGAGCGTGGGCCGATGTTGGAAATCGCCATGTTGGTAGGAGGGCCGGGAAGCTCTGTGAAGGAGCAGAGAAGAAAGAACCAAAGTTGGACAAAGAGAGGAAGAGACTAAAAATGACAGAGGGAACAAATAACTGCTTCTTCTATAGGTGTATCATGTGTGTCTGGGTGTCACACAGGGTGGTTCTGGTTTGTAGACTTTGCTTGGAAAATCTATCAACCACAGCACCCTCTTGTGGCCGCACAGATACTGCACACAGATGAATTGCTCGGCGATCTCACTCATTTCTCTTTCCCTTGCCTTCCCAACTTCAGCTTAGACAGCAAAAGCAGATTAGATTTGGAAAAGATGCTTACACACAGTACACAGGCGGAGACAATGCCATGAATGTCAATTACATTGCAGTTATCTGGAGATACGATTCAATCTGATACCCTACTGTTTACACTTGGGCTGAGTAAACAATAAGAATGGATTATTCCCTGGAAGGGGAAACAAATCTGAAAATGGTGAATTCAAAGAACAGCGGGGGGGATTTTTGTGTATATGAATATCATTGTTTGTTTGTGTGTGAATTTTGGCATGTTTTTCTGTGCTTCTTTGTTGTTACGTATGAGAATGTGCTTGCGCATAAAATAATTCGTTAATTTTCTTTTTTTTCCCCTCATGCTTCACTCGAGATAAACCTAACATAACATATAGTTTTCATAAATCCTAGTTGAAGATATTAATGTCAAATTGTGGCATATTGGAGTGTGGACATTGGGCTAATATTAAAAAGATATAATTACCCCCATGGGCACACTAAGCAATTTTTTCCAAGATTGCTTAAATGCGGGTGTATTCAACACTAATGGAATGCAGATTATACGTGCCGTGGTAAAATTACCACCTCTAAATCATTTGCATGACTGATTATTGAGGT
The DNA here is from genome assembly GCF_905237075.1 of Dicentrarchus labrax. Classification (NCBI taxonomy): domain Eukaryota; kingdom Metazoa; phylum Chordata; class Actinopteri; family Moronidae; genus Dicentrarchus; species Dicentrarchus labrax. Next base: position 18,283,084 of record NW_026136712.1, on the reverse strand, counting down.
GGCTTTCAGCTGGACTGTTACGGTACATTTGGAGGCACATAGGTGTTTTCTTTATACATATACAATGAGAGTAATCACCATTCTGGGGACTGTAACTGCTGCTCTGAAGCCAATATAACAGCCTGTCATTTCACAGGTCTCACAGATGCACAGGGTCTGAATGCGGCTCCGGTAATTGACGTGGGCATTGTATTTCTATTACACAATTTTGCAAATATGAAATCATTAAACACTGTAATTGTCCTTAATGCTCTCGCGGGAGCTATTATTTTGCCGATGTGGGACAGATGTGTATTGGTTGTGTTTTTTTTGGGTTCCGTCCCAGCTGAGGTGACTGGGGTCTGGTTTCATTGTGTCTGGCGCCAGACAACATGGAGTGTGTTCACCAGGTTTAATGTGAAACAGTAAATATGCAGGAAAGGAAGGTTCAATAAAGGTTCCCAGCTATTGAAAAAGTAACCCCGATGACTTCATCAGGGTTAACTGTGGTATCTTGGCTTCAGACTTAAAAATGTTTAACAGAAAGCCTGCAATACAAACTAGAGATCCAGTGTGGGCTTCATCCATACTAGGGAATTAAAGCACTGTAGCTTGATATCACAAGGGGTAAGTGAGAAGTATTTTTTTATCATTTAAAGGTCGAGTGTGTAATATTTAGCAGGATCTATTAGCAGGAAAGGAATATAATATGCATTACAGTGTTTTCAGTAGTGTATAATCACCTGAATATAGGAATTGTTATGTTTTTGTTACCTCAGAATGAGCCTCTAAATCCTGCACACTGGACCTTTAAGAATCTGTACTGATTTTTTGGTTACTGACCTGGTGGGACACCGGAGGAGATGGTGGAGGAGGACAGCTGGCCCTGGCCTTTGGAGGTCATTCCTGCCACTTCAATGGTGTAGGTGGTGAGAGCAGTGAGCCCAGTGACCCTGTACTCTAGGGTGACATTTGGCAGGTAGTGGGTGACTCTGGTGTTCGTTCGGTTGTACTCCTCCCACGAAATTCGGTAACCTGAAGAGAAAGAGAAGAGATGGGTTGACAGCGACAGACTGAGAATCCTCTAAGGGAAAATTCGACAGCAGCTTTACTACAATAGCGACTCTCGGCTTGCATGCTACGGGGCAAGCTAACAGAAATATTAAATTAACTTCATCAAAAATTGAATATAGCAAATTAAATCAGCCTGTGATTATACCTCCCTGCACACACATCCTCCACCCACTCCCATCCACACACAAACACACACACACACACACACACACACACACACACACACACACACACACACACACACACACACACGCTTACCCTCTCAAAGTTAATGCAATTTGCTCCTTGGCCAGCAGCTCTTTTCATGTGATTGCATAAGGCATTAGGCAGCATTTCTTGCCAAATCAATAATTTCACATGGCATGTCAGTGTTTGTCTCCTGGGAGTGTGCAGCACATTTAAAATGTTGGGAAAAAACACTTTACGATATGCTTCTAAATCTCAACCTTTGTAAACACTTGAATATTAATGTCACTGGTGGGCATTTGTTCTTTACTCAAAGTCTGTACAGAGTGAAATAAGCAAACTGGAACAGAAGTATCAGTGGCTGACAAGAAAGATGTTTAATTAGGACATTTTACATTTACATCACTGGACAAGTGAGATGAAACCTTTGCAAAACAGGTTACAGTACCATATTTGTCTCAGCAGAAATCATTCTTTATGCATCAAAAAGTTGACTGTATGAAACAAACCAAAACTGCAAACGTGTTGTCTTATAAAAAACAACCATTGGAGAGCTTTATGAGAAACTAAATTTAACCAAAAGCCAATGCTTTCTTTGTGCACAGTTATATTCAGGTACTCTATCGTTAGCCACAGAAACAAGAAGGTTTAATGGCCTCCCTGAGGAGAAACGGCTTTGTTGGTTATCTAATTTGGATGAAACTAAAAACAGTCCATTTTATGTTTTATTGTTCTTCATACAATATTATGATACAAGGGCCATACTTGTTTTTCGTAGGATGCTCTTCATCGCTTCTTACTTCTATTACAAAAGACCTGAGTTGTGTTTTAGGAAGGGCGCCTTTTTGCAGACAGATTTTATTTGCACAGCTTGGGAGAGGAGACAATGTTCTTTGTTTGCAATGTTTCATGTAAGAAGTATTATTTTCTGACAAGTGTAGCTGCAGTGGTGTATTTAGTGTCTTATAAGCTCATAAGACAGTAACATCAGTATGTCAATGAGGCAAATAGAATAAACAACAAACAAACAAGAAAGAAGCTGTCCTAAGTGTACCCACCTTAAGAGCTACGTGTCCCAGGCTCACTAAATAAGGCTGTTAAAATGCAACGTGCAGCAAAATCTTCCAGTCTCAATTCAGCCTTAGTGCTGCTGCTTGTGAATGGTCTCGGACAAATACCACCTTGGATACACTGCTACCTGCTGCCTATGTTGACTTACCATGAGTGTAATTTGGGAGTGAAGTGAATGTACCTGTGAGAACTCCATTCTTCTCGCCGGGCTCACTCCAGCTGACTTTAAGCGAGGTGTCCAGGATCTCAGTGAAACTCAGGTGACCCACAGCACCGGGGGCTGGACAGGGACAGATAAGAATAATGAGCAAGGCCAATGGGCAAATGAGACACTCTGAATACAGTATGAATTCACTGCTCATCAGTTGGCATTACTGGACATAACCACAAACTGTTGACAGCATTTGCATGATAAATGTGTTTACAATAAAAGCAGCAAAAACAAGTTAATTGTTGGTAAACTGTCTGATGACAAGTTGGGGAAAATTAAAGAGTTTTTAGAGCTTAACCAACAACCTCTAAGGGAACGAAGTCCCAATTATGATGTTCCTGGCTGGATGCAGAATATATTCAGTCATTAGCACTTCTCTACAACTTCGTTCTGCATGAATAATAGATCTTGCCCGGAGGATGTGTTACTGTGAAATGCTCGTGTCCCCTCACCACCACAGGAGAGAAAACTGTGGAAGAAAAAGTCACTTACTGTCCTCATGTGTCCTTAATGCTTTGGGCGGGCTACGGGGGCCGTCTCCGGGTGTAGTGAAACACAGCACAGAGGTGTAATATTCTGTGAACTTCTTCAGACCCATCACATAACCCACATGGACGCTGTCCTGGAAGTTGGGTCGCACTGTTACCATAGAAACTTCTTCGTCTCTGCCAGGCTCCCAGGCCAGCAACTAAAACAGACAAACAGAAAAAAAAAGAGAAAGAAGTGTGAATAGCGTGAACAAATTACCCAGAAAGACAAAAATAAAGCAGCTAACCATTTTTCCTGTAATAATTCTCACACATTTGTTCTCACAAAACTAACAGTAGTGTCTCTCTCCGGTAGTCCTAAACCACTCTAAGGAGTTATTTGGCATCATAGCTCTGCCAAATATATTTTGGAAGATGCCCTAAAGAGGTTTTGACTGGGAGGGAATGGCTTAATAGCTCCACTAAGACTGGGAGAGGAAGAGAGAGTTAAGCCTCAAGAGAGGCATGATGGCATCCCATCATGCATGCTGATTATTGAGGACCATATACCATCTACAAATGAGACCTGGTTTGACCAATTGGGAGCTTAGGTAATGAGTCCCAATGGCTGATCTATTGGGTTTGTTTCCAGTTTCCAGAGTGAGGGAGCTTCCAGGGAAGTAAGGAGTTAGCACTAGTCAGAAGGATAGATGGTTGACTGTCTGCCACTCTTCCCCTTTTTTTCTTCTCTTTCTGCCACTCTGTCTTTTTCATCTCTCCTGAAATTCTTCCTTTTGCCTCACTTTCTATCACCTTTCACACTCTCTAACTCATTTTTTCTCGCTGCCACGTATCTCCCTGGAGGAAAATCTGGCAGTTAAAATTCAGACTGGGTTTGTACAGTGACCCCTCCACCCAGCTGAGTAAGGCCTGTGGAGCACTATTGAACAGAAAAACAAAAACGTAGGTAAAAAAAAAATAATTATTATAATAATAAGTCGCAACAGGGTCAATGGAAAAATAGAACTACCCTATGGAAGTGGCTTTATGATTCCCTGTGGGTTACGGTACATTTGTTTCAATGAAGTATACACAAGAGACAGAGAGATGGACTATATTCAAGAGCCCATGACAAAACAATGAAGACATTTATCATTACGTGTGCACAGCTTCACAAAAAAAACATAATGAAAAATGGTTGCAAAGATAAAGAGAATGACCTCCGACTGACAAATGGGTGAACAAAGTCCATCGTTCATGATGGAACCAAATATCTTTTGCCCCTTGGCTTTTCTCCCGCCTCTTCCTACACAGGATACGTGATACTACAAGTTCAGCTCTGACAGTTCTGTCAATGGACGTGATGGCTGCTGGTGTCGGCACCGCAGCAGCTACTGACCTTGTAGCCCTGGTTGATGCCGTTGATGAACTGAGGGTTGGGGGCTGTCCACGTGAAACGGATAGTCGTTGAGTTGACCGACTCGGCCTGCACGTTACCGGGGGCGATGGTGGGTACTGGGGCGGACGAGCAGAGGCAGAAAAAGAGAAGCAGATGGGAAGAAGAGGGATTAAAAAAAGGAGAAGTGAAGAGACAAAAAACAAAGGTGTGAGAGCACCTCTCAGTCGACTGGCTGGAAGTCTGCCTGCATCTATTTTGATGTCAGTATCGATCGCTGCTGCACAGGTCAGGGCAGATACTGCCATCGCTCTCTTTCTGATGACACTTACACCTAATACCAGGGCTCTCTGTGGGTTTGTTTGTGACTGTGCGAGCTGCTTATGGATTTCAGACGGATGTCATGCCTTTGTGTGGTCCGTACAAAGAAGATTTAATGCTAATTCAGTTGAACATCAGTCAGCACTGGCTTTTAGTAGATGACTTCAGTCGGAGATAAAAATAAACACGATGCTAAGCAGAAGAATTTTTGTTGCCGTATAATAACAACACTGCACTTGCAGGATGTTGTATCCCAGCCTTATTAATCATGAATAATCATAATGCTTAAATGAGAACCTTGCCTTAAATTAGCACGTACAAATGCTGACTCACTGGCAATGAAACATTCAACGATTAAGAGAGAAAATAGTCAGCATATCAGCTTCCATCTTGGATCAATAACATTGATGATAGGAGTGCTCACCTCCCTGCAGAGTCCACTCTGTGACTTTATGGCTGAAAGTGCCCAAACCCGCCCCATTGTAGGCAGCCACCTCAATCTCATAGTTAGTCCAGATGATGAGGTCCTCCAGCAGCAGGTTGGTCACATCTGGACTAGAGATGTTTTTGATCTGGTAGTCCACAGGCAGCCCAGTCAGACGGTACCTGAGATACACATACACGAACTTTGAATTCTGCCACAAACGAAAACCATTAAAATCCTGTGTTTGTGCTCTGAATTTGATATTTTAGATGGTTCACTGACAAAATGAGGACATTAAGGGACTTTGTTGTTTGAGCCAAGACTTGCAGTACACTAGACTCCCTGCTAGGGGGAGACAAAGCACCAGCAAACAAGCAATTAAAAACCACTGACAGCACTGTTGTCTGGAAAGCACCTGCTGTTTCATTTGGATGTAATGAATAAAAATCCTGACAGAAAACCAAACTAATTACATGTTTACAGGATTTACAGTCAGTTTGGCATATTGCTGACTCTGCCTATTAGAGTCGCTAAAGTTTTTTGAAGTCAAACCAGTCATTAAATTTTAGTTTTCTCACATACTAAATTATATTTTAAATGTAGTTGTGTTAACTGACACTGTAGGGGCTCTTAAGTGAACCATACTGTGTGTGACTTAATTCCAGCAGCTTACCAGAGTAAGATAATGGACTGGAAATGAAGATAAAAATAGTATTAAATGGATTAAGAGCATTTTGGTGGGGGTTTTAGCATGTGACAGTGTACAAAGGAAGGGTAGGACTTTATATTTCTCTATAATTGTTCATACAGAAAGTGCAAATACTAATTTCCCAATGTCACAAATTATTAATCAATCAATTAGCATAGCCATGACAAACAGAGCACAGGTTTTCCTCCAGTCAAACAGGACACGAGGAAGACCCTCACACTGGACTCAATGTAAGCTCGTAACTTCCACCCTTTCAAATAAAAAGTAGGAAATGGACAGAGATCTTACCGCACGGTGTATCCCCTGAGGATGCCGTTCTGGTGGCTTTCTGGCGGAGGCTGCCACTGGATCATGATGGACTGGTTGGTCCGGCCACTAGCAATGACGTTCTGCGGAGCAGCACTGGGCGGCTCCTCTGGGAGAGACACACTGTGGAACAAACACACGGGAAGAGAAATAAATTTTCATTCTGGAAAGCATCATGAACATTACTTTAATTTATTTCAAACTAAAAACATAAAGCTTTGTAATAAGGTAATAGACAGCTCAAAAGAAACATGTCAGTAAATATGCGTTTAATTTTAACTGAAACACTTAAATCATCGTTTTCCTTAATTGCTACGTTTTACCACTATTGTCCCTACTAGTTTCCCTTGTTAAAAAGCCTGAAGATTCCCTGTGTGCTTCTGCTTCCAATCATATCCAACAACCTTACTACCACATCGCGGGACGTCGTAGGATGCCTGGGCTAGTCAGACACCAAAATCCTATATATTTACCCTGACAAAACACTGCATGTGCCTGTGGAGAAGATGCGTATGAGAGATGGAAGTGAGATCAGTGGTGGCGATTTGTACCAAATGGCGTCACAGAGCGTTCGGTGCCAGCCCCCCTGCAACACACAGACGGAGCCCCCTGTGGCTCTCCTCTGGCTAGGGAGCTGGCAGCGTGAGGCAGCGTGACAGACTGGTGGAGGGAGGGAGGGGGATAAGGGGGAGGAAGGAGTGCTTGAAGTTGTGTGAGGCCACATAGAGGCCAAACCTAACGTTGCCTCAAACCTAAATCCCTCCTGCGGCTTTCAGAATGCGAGAGCGTGTGGGCATTTGTGTGTGTGAATGCGTGATTACATGTGATTTGTGCGTGTTTGTGTGTGTGTGTATCAGCTCCGGTAGGCTTACACGTATATCCCTCTTCACCGACTATTGACTGAAGGGATCAGTCAAACCGGTTGTCTAGGAAACGTATTTCATGAGGACAATGTACTATTTACTAACAACCACAAAGTTCTGCAGGTGATTCTGGTATTTTGACATTTAAAAGATTTCTCACTGCTACTGCCAACTGACTGCGTGCTAATAAATAAACTACAAAGGAATGTATTGGTGGAAAGCATATGCTGGCATTTTATATGACCTGCACAAAAGTGACAAAAAACTGTTATAGTATTGATGTGGAGAGATAGGGATAGATACAGGATCTGGCTTTAGCTCACCGGTCTGTCTCCTTGCTGAATTGCCCCTTCCCCACATCATTAACGGCACAGAGGCGGAACTGATAGGAGCGCGCCGGGATCAAGCCATTGACCGTCACTGCTGTGGACTCTGGCTCAATATTGGCCAGCAGGATGGCCCAGGGAGCATCTAGAACAAAGAAAACCAAGTTTTTACACCTTGTTCAACACGTACACATCTTACTCATTGCTATGCTAGCCATTCGCCTTAACATCCCATAAAATTGAATGTGTTTTTTTCAGGAAGGAGTATTACATTTCTAGCAATTTCACTAATATTCAGAAGAGGATTTTCACTTTCACATGCCCGCAATCATTTTGTCACAGCAGTTCACAATTTAAAATTCAAATTCATTCGATAAAACAAGTCACGCTGAGACAAAAGAGGCAAGAGAAACAAAATAGCAAGAGCCCGGCATGCTGCAGATTACACGCCCAACAGAGTTCTACAGTGTGTCAGCTCAAGTTGAACATGCTTGTTACATGCAGAGCTGTAAAGTGACAGACTGTAGTGCAGCTCCCACATCCAACGTGAGATTAAAAGCAATGATGGACATTCTTAATTAGTCGTATTGATCATGCTTTTAAATTCTTTTTCAAGTTCTTTGCTGTATTTGCTTTGCACTTAAGCTCTTGGGGAAAAATACTGACATCACAGAAGCCTGACTGCATGGAAACATTTTACGTCTTTTCCACTCGTGGCTGCAATGTTGATTCCAGGAGCCGAGTTCTCTCTCGCCTAAGCCAGGCTCATTATAAAAAATGTATAAATGTTAAAGTTGTTATACAAAGGATACGAAGCACAGAAGGTAGAGGAGGATGCAGTAGATGGATGCATGACTGGAAAATACCGGCGAGACTTACTGTTCTCAGAAACCTCCAGGATGTAGCGAATGAGGGGACTGTTGCCATCAAAAGGCTTGGCCCAGGCCAGGTCGATGGCTCTTTTTTCAGATGTGCTCAGCATGGCTGTAGGGTTTTCTGGGGCATGGGGCAGCTGCCTGCAGGGAACATTGGGACCACTTGATAAATAAAAGAATCTCTCCCATCACAGAAAATCCTCTGTGGGGACAGAGAGTTACAGAGCATTTCGGTCTTCTCTCAACGTCTCTTCTACAAATCTGAAGAAACGCTGAATGTTTTATAACAGAGCAATCTTCAGCTAGACAGGTGATGAAATGTGGCAAGACAAGACAGCAAAGACGGTTGCTTGTCAAGATGGACACAGGCAAACAAAACGAGATAGATATCACCAGAGAGGGGAAATGGATTGAAAGGCATACAAAGACAGATAGGAAGAAAATTCACAGGCAGAGACGTGAATAAACGAGGCCAAAGCTGGGGATCATTAATTCATTCAGCCATAAATTCAGATAAGCACAGACAGATTGGTAGATAAACCTTATTGCAATGAACGGATACAGAGAGAAACTCAGTCAAACGAGACGGCTGATAGGGGGACAGAGAAAGAAAGACACACAATCAGTCAGTCAGTCCATCACTTTGGCAGACAGACATCAGATGTCTCATTCATATTAAGTTTACCCTTGCTGCGGTGACACGCCGTGTGCCAAAGTACAACAGCAGCGGGCACGGTTTTGGAGAAAAAGAAGATTTGAGATGACAAAAACAATGTAGAAGTGCTTGTGTGTGAATGAAAGTGTGTGTCTGTGTGCGGATAGGGAATTGGAGGGGGGGGTGTCCCCTGGGGCTGGAAGTGTGTCGGGTGAGAATGAGGACAGCGGAGGTGAGGAAGAGCAGGTGTCATTTAAGTGGAAATGAGTCAGAGGTGTCAATAAGAACAGGCAGAAAGGCAGTGAAAGATTGGTGGCGGTAAGCGTGCACGTGTTTGGCTCTTGCGAGTGTGTGAGTGTGTACGTGCGCGAGTGTGTCTGTGTACGTGTCGTTTTGCTTCAAAGAACATGTTCCTTCCTGTGTCTATTTGCACTGGAGAATATTGGAGGAACATGAATGTGAGAAAAAAGGTAAAAGAAGAAAATAAAAAGCCAGGCAAGTGACGGAGGTGAAGGGTGGTTACCTGACACGGAGGTGTGCGCTGCGAGAATCGTTGCCGCCGACCGAGGTGACTCTGCACGTGTATGTGCCTATGTCCCCCGACCAGGTTTGGGAGATGTGGAGGGTGCCGTCTGCATCCAATCGCATGCGGGGGATGGACTGGACGTTGATCACGGAGCCCTCTTTTTCCCAGACATGCCTGAAACAAAAGGTCATAAGTCAGGTAGTGTCATTAACATCATAATTCTCTACTGCATGTTCATTCCTTCAACAGTACCAAACGACTACCAGTGACTATTACTATCACAATTTAGTATTGCTCACCACCTCTGCTTTACGGATTTTAGAAATGGGTAATCAGGCAACAGGGCAATGGGTGCAAGCCTCTAACAATTTTCCCCAAAAAATTCAATTAAACAGGAATCATCCCAAACACCCGTCTTTGAGTACTACCAGAGGGGAAACAGAAAGTAGCCCCTGGGAAATCTTTGTCCAAATTGTTCCAGCCAGAGTCTGCAAATCCCAAATCTAAAATGTTATCTTGAAGAATAGTGGACAGAAATAAATAAAAGGTATGTTCAAAGTGAATCTGAAGTGTTTTTACAGCATGATTGCACACAGAGTCACTGGGGAGTTGTGAGTGGACTTGAACAAACACGTATTCTTTTGAAGGCGGCACAAAATAAGGCGAAACTGCTCAATAAACCCATCTTTTAGTTTTCACTGTAAACTGAGTTTCATATGTGCACATTTTTCAGCCACCACCCCCTGCAACAAAAAACAGAAGCACATTCGCACATTTCTTTAGTGCCCAATGAAGTGTATGAACATATGCATCACAAACAGCAGTTTCTACCAGATTTCCACAGCCTGACTTGCATCACTTAGTTACCACCTGCTGGAGTGGGAGCTATGATGTACAGCTTTAGATGATCGGTTAGCTCTTTCTGACAGCAAAAGCAACGAGTAAACTGATGGTTTTTCTTGCCTTTTATTCCGCCACAATCCGAGAAGAATATGTTAGAATAATGTTATTAGTGAGGTAATAACATATTACCAACTCGCCATCAGAGCTTCCCTGCATACACATCATAGCGGTTGACGGCTGCATATCAAACACTCATCAAAACTGCACAGCTCAAACGTGGCGTCAGATGTAGCCTTCTCTTCTTAGTAGAAAGGGACAGAATGGTCCATTGATCGCTACTGATGTCGGCTACAAGCTTGGAGTTTAGTCAAACGTCTGTTGAGAGGGTTGTGTTGTTGCACCGGTTCGGGCCTACAGCCGAACCGACTTTCTTGTGATGACATGCATGCACTTCGCCGGTCAACAAATGATGTTTAACACGTGTCTGCGATTGTATAAACTGCATTTCAAGGTTACGAGTCGGGGACACAGCTCTCTGTGTTTGAGCATAACCATAGCATTCCCTCGCTGTGCATCTTAAATAATAAATACTTGCTCAGGGTAATAAATGACTAATTAACAACCGACCAACAATAAGGCAAATGATAATTAATGGTGAAGCATCTTCATTAACTGTTCTATAGGATGAAAAGGTTCAATAATTGTGCTTTGTAAGGTATTAGCCAGATGTGCAAATGGGATTTCCCATCAGTATCCAATTAAAGATTGGTCTGCATGGTCAGGCACCCACGTACATTAGCAAAGGTCTTCTGATCTGGGCTTGTCGGTTGAACGTCGGACCAAAGGATACTATGGCTTTGAGGTAGTGGCCCCCCTTAACTTTGAAACTAATTCCTTTGTGATCTATGGATACTGTGGACACATTTAAATGATAAGGGAGGCAATGTTTCATATTTTTCTTATTGTAAAATAATCCCACGAAAAGATCAAAACCAACAATGAATGTATCCCACTAACAAGTATTGCCTGTGTAGCCAAAGCCTGAGATAGCTTATTCCTCTGCGCCATAGAGCTCTGTTGTTGTCCCAGAACGATTAAAAGCACATCAATGAGACACATTGGGTGGTGAGTCAGTGTATTAATACACCGCTGAAAACAGTCTCTAACAAATGCACAATTTACAATTGGTTGAGTAACATTTGCTAAAAACCACAGGGCCCTGCTGTTATAGGAAATTATTGAGCCTTTTTTAAAAAGTGAAACTAAAAACTTTGGAGATGATGTTGGATTTAGTCTTTTCATTAGTTTACTATAAAGTATAGGATAATGCCAGCCTTACCCTATAAAAAGCAGCTTAAGATCAACCTGCTGAGACTTCCCTTTGTTGCTTTTTTTCACTCTTTCATTGTTTCTGTAATTTATTTTCATTGTTTCTTTTTTCTTTTATTATGAAGCACTTTATGACATCTGTTCTAGCAAAGTGCTATATAAATAAACTACTATAAATACTGATATGTTGAATATATGAATATATACACTCATACCTGACAGTAACGCTGGGGTCGTGTGTGACTCCGCATGTCATAATGGCTTTAGTTCCTTTGATAACACTCTGGTCCTGTGGGGGGGTGGTGATCCGGGTGCGAGCTGTGGAGACAGAAAGAAGACAAAGAAAGAAAGAGAGAGAGAGATGAGGAAGGTAACGGAAGAGAAAACAGCCAACAAAATGTCTTTCCTGAGAAGAACAACACAAAGGAAAAAAACATGACATAGAAATTTCAGAGAAACTCATTTCAGTTAAAATGACATGCTGCTGTTTTGTATTTTGTTTTTTGATGGCTTCTTGCAGAAAACACCTCAATGATGACTCCAAACTTGCACAGAACAGTGCTTTTGTGTCTGAAGGAATTGAGTGCGGCTTTATTGTTACATGGCACAGCCTTGTTTCCCAACCTCTGTGAAGGATTGCTCGGGCATTTACAACAGACAACATCAGTGTTTTTTTAAAAGGATGAGAAAGCCCTGGTCCGTCTAACCCTGCACACTCACCCCAGACCACGAGGTCGGCGGATGCCTCATCGATGCCCCTGGAGTTGCTCGCCATGCATGTGTAGGTCCCGGCATCTGAGATGTGCGAGGGGGAGATGAGCAGGCTGCCCGACTCGAGCAGGGTGAACCTGGGCAGCTGGACTGAACCGCTGGCCAACACGCGCTCACCTAAGTGTATGAAGAGCCAGAGGAGGGCGAAACAAGTGAGGAGGGAGATACATAAATAGATGTAGAGATAATGGAAGGAAATAGAACAAAATGAGGCATTCAGGGCCAGAATAGGGGAGGAAAAACAAGGAAAGTGTTTTCTCTGATCTGCAAAACATCTGAAAACATGAAAAGCCTGGCTCAGAGTAAATCCTGGTAAAAGAATCCAATCACACTTTATTTGTTAAGCCATGGCAAACTATGGTCCCATGTGTAGTAGATAACAGGCATCATAATCTCTCGGTGTATTGTGTGTGTGTGTGTGTGTGTGTGTGTGTGTGTGTGTGTGCGTAACAGAGACCTTTCTGCCAAGTGATAGCCGGTCTTGGAGCTCCAGAGGTCTCGCAGTGCAGGATGACTGACATGCCGTCGATCACAGTGCTGTCAGAGGGTCCGGCTGTGATATTTGGGGCAATGCCTGAGGGGAGACAAACACACACACACACAAACAATAAAGAGAGAGCTCAGTAGAGTAAAGAGAGAAGGTAAGAGGGTTATAGAAGTGAGAGAATAACTGTCTGTGGCAAAACCCCTCTTCAAATGTATTTTTCTGTAAGCGCCAGCCTGCTGCATCTCAGTGTTTAGTCGTTGCTTTGTCCCACTAATTCTTAACGGATTGACACAGCCTTCACCTTGTGCCACAACTGTCTGCTGCCGGTCTATTTTTTCTAGAGATTGTGGATATAGGAAGAGGGGGAGGTAAAATGACTGAGAGAGAAGCACAGACAGAAAGTAAGGCAATACGTAGATAACTAAAATTCCCATTTGTGATATGCAATAAATCAAAGCTTTTATACGATGACAGAAAACTGTATCGCTCCCCAGAGGAAAAGAGAAGTAGGGAGTTTGTCATAGGAACACGGGGAGTGGGACAGATGGAGAAGTGGAGACACGAGTGTGTTGAGGAAAAGGGAGATGATAAGATGAGATCTGGAAGGAAGAGAGAAGGGAAGAGGCGACGGCGTCAGGGAGAGAGAAAGAGAGCGAGATAGCGGATGGAAGGGTTGAGTTAGCGAGAGAGAATATCATGAATTCTGATAATGTGGTGTAGCGTGGAGTGAAGGCAGCAAGAACTGAGACAGAGTGAAGAAAATTAGATGTCAGAAACTTGCCAAACAGATGCACAGTGAGGGTAAAATTACCAGTTATTTTCAAATTCCAGCAGTGGCACACGCTCAGGAAAAAAAAAACACATTTACTCATTCACAGTGATTCAGGTGACTAGAGCCCACCAGAAAACACTGCATTAAGGTTGAGTCTTTTTTCATAGTAATGTAAACTTAGTGCAGACCTAATTGCCAGTTTATACAAGAAAATCCACATATTTAAAAAAAAAAAAAACTTACTTAACTACTAAAATAATCTGAAAAAACTAAATAAGAGACAATAACATAATTTTCCCTACATACAATCAGTAAATTAGTGCTGCTTGGTATCTTGACTAATGCTCTGAGTCCCACCTCCTGCAGTACTGTCACCTCACTATAACACCCCAATCACATTATTCAAACACTACTATCACAATGCTATCACATTCATGTCAGACAAACGCTATACACCTGTGTTTTATCCTGTAAACTAAAGTGTTAAAGTAAAGCTCATCATGGTTTTATATACATTTTTTAGCAAAAACAGGAACAACCAGTTTTCATCCTTATCTTATGAGTTAAGTGTGTCTTGCATTGAACACTGTAGTTTTCAGTAAATCAGATCCTTGTACCGTGTAATAGAGGTATGTTTGTCTGTCTGTCACTGCTGTATTTTTAGTAAACCTCATGATGGTGCAAGATGAGAACCAGGTAGATGGTAGGCTTCATCCTCTGGTGACCATGAATGTCTGTATAAAATTTCAAGGCAACCTTTTTATTAGTTGTTGGGATAGTTTAGCCCAGAACAAAGTGGTGGACCAACCGATCGCCATTGCCATCACTTGAACCCACACTGCTAGCATAGCTGAAAACAAATATTTCACTTAACTTATTTGAAAAAAAAAAAGTTGTTCAGATTTTTAGGAATTCTGAGAAGAGTCTACAGAATTTCCTTTAAAGCATTAAATTACTCCTCCTGCTTTTCACTTTAGCAAAGTAATTACACCAGGTCTTTTCTGAATCTGACAGGGGGCTTGGGAGAGCAGTGTAAGGATTTAACGTTCTGTTAAAAAAATCTTTTAACAAAAAACATTAATAGCAGTAATTATTGAAAATTGCTTCTTGAGTACTCACTGGTAACAGCCAAGTATGTGTTGGTCTGAACTTCTCCTGCCCTATTTCTGGCGAAACACTGGAACATTCCGGTGTCATCGGGCAGGAGGCCGTTGACCTGCAGGCTGCCTCCCACCAGCACTCTGTACCTGGGGGTCTTCACTGGGTCAATAGGCAAAGCATCCTTGTACCACACAATGTCTGGCTGGGGCACTCCTGCAGAGGGTGAGTGAGGGTGGGATTTATTGCATTTTTCAGTATAAAATCACAAACAATTGTTGAAATAATGAATTCTCTAACAAGGATTACTTAACCAGTCCCTGTAGGATTATACGGGCTGCTTTGAGGATTGTTGCAGCCTAAAATGCCTGATCTCATTGCAGCTTTTCTAAAGAATTGCAATGCATGTGTCTTTGTTTTAGCCATTTTCTTTGCAAAGAAATTGCAGGAGAAAGCAGAAATTGCAAATATAATTCGTAAAAAATCTAATGTTTGTTGCAGTGGGAATAAAATCCCTAGCATTTTAGTGACTAATGGCTCAACATTTTGCGTGGGATGATTGATCAAATTTGCAAAGATAGCACAGAATTCACAGGGATTTATTACATTTGCACTAATTGCAACATCGCGACATCCTGGAGGGACTGAAATATGCTCTGACATTCTTGTACTAAAATGCCCGCACTTTCATACACATACACACACGCTGCTCACCTCGTGCCTGGCAGGGAATGTCCACCACCTTCTCCATCTCAGCTGTGATGTGTTTCTCTGGTTCCTTTATAAACTGCGGTGGTTCTGGGGGACATGGGAAAGACAGGATGAAAAATTGCTAGAATAAGAAGCAAGATCACAAACCTGGAGCTGTAATCATCACAGTTCACAAAAAGTGAATTAGTGATAACTTGTTGGATCGTAAAAATAACACAATGGATCACACTAGGAGAAAGTACTGCGATGTTAATATGTTCTTTTGCTTTAAAAAATATTCCTCATGGGTGCAAACTACTCGTAGTATAGCCGAAAATAACTTGATTATACAGTAGTTTGATTCAAGAAAGCAGTAATTGGTATTCTGTAATGGTTTTAAATGAATCCTTCAAACTCGGAGGAAAGGCTCAGTTAGCCGTATCAAGGGAAAAGTTCATCACACCTTGTCCTTTGAATCACATCACAACCTTGAAAACATCAAAGTGTTTCAGCCTGATGGAATGAAAGTGACTCGAGCAATGTTATATTAAACAGTTTCTTGAGGCCAACCATAAGCTTTCTCTCTTTTAAATCAATAGCACTTTCCCCACACTGCCTCATGACTTCACAGTTATGCCTTTGCCAGGTTCACACAGTGTGACTAGTAATATTTATATGAAATTCATTCCAACTCCTTTCTTTGAACTTGCAAATGTAAATGCTACGTTTACTCCCACACATTTGCCTGATGTATGCACTGCAGATAAATAAAGAATGATTGTTTTTTTTATTTAGGTTGCCATGTTGATATGAAAGTACATACAGCAGTTACGCATTATAGATGACATTGTCTCTTTAATAAAAAGGTCAAACTAAAATGATGGCGAACCTTAAAGACAGGGAAAAGAAATGTTAAGGAAATGTGTTCCAAATTCTGGAATTATGAAAAAATCCATGCTATAAAAAAGGCAAAAAGCCCAAACATTGAGATAAGTGCTGCAAATATCAAAACACAAACAATGGGGGGAAGGAGTGATGAACCTATTTTGACTTGGCAGCAGCAAATATATAGAAGCTTTCCCATCAAGGCTCATTTGGATGTGGATTTGGAGCACATTTCCTTAATGTTTATCTTACACTCTTATGTGTTTTTGTCCTAAGGGAGCACTGTAAAAAAAGTACTTGTAATGCAGTGCCTGATTAAACCTGCATGGATCTGTGATAGCTAGACCTTCACATGAATATCTGTGAACGGTGGTTTAATTTTTCTAAATACTAAAAAAAGGAGTGTTAACAAGTGGAAAATGAAGCCATTATCACCTACAAATCTTAATGTTTAAGTGGTGATACTGGAAAAAAAAAGAGAAACAGACAAGAGCATATTTCATTTTATAATTCTTACCAAGTACATGCAGATATGCTCCAGCACTGACTGAGGGCACGCTGCTGCTGCGGAGAATGGCCTCGCACTCGTAATAGCCAGCATCGCTCACCACGGGACTAAGAATGGTCAGTCTGCGGTTGAAGTCGCTCAAACCGCTGGTCACCAACACGCCGTTCTTACGCCACGAAATACTCAGCTTGATAAGAGGCCTACAGGGTGAAAAGAAGAGTTTTACATGTGCTCTCAGCTTACTGTTCCCATGAAGATTTTATTTTATTGATTATAAAATAATCTAGTGGAATATTGGGTATTGAATACTAAAAGACGATCTGTTTATAGGCTGAGATGATGCCAAGTGTTCTCAATTCAAACTGACTATTTCATGAGTCAAGGGATGTCATTAGTGGATTTGTCTGCTTTGTTACTGCATATTCCAACATAAAAGAACACTTGTCTGCAAAACTTGCAAAGAAAGAGAAACTACATTGAATCAACCAGAATTATCATTCTACACACATAGAGATAGAATTTGACCAATAAATTACTTATAAAGATGGGTATTTGTGTTGTGTATTTTATTATTGTATTATTCTGGTACAATGGACACTAAAATGTGAGAATTACAAACAAACTACTATCAGCATTTGTGATTTTCTAATTTATACTAATTTGGAACATGTACCTTAAGTGTATACATGGTGCATTAAAGGGTAATTTTACCTAAAATACAAAATCTTATTTGCCTAGGCATCTGTCTCTACCCATATACACAGCAATGGTGCATGCAGCAATATACAAACTTGAATGTCAGTCACTGCTAATCTACAGAAAATGCTGCTATTTTACTGTTCTGGATTATCCTCAATGATTTGAGTGAACCGGCCCTTTAGCAAGCTGATAAAGATAGATCTGCAGTTCCAGGATGTTTACCTAGCGTTGGCCACACACTCCATTGTGACCTCCGAGGTGCCTGTAACCACGCTAGTGTTCCTGGGAGGGATGATGATGGTGGGGGCAATGGGGTCTGCTGGACCTCCAACATCTAGACAGACAGATTGACAGACACACATGCATAGAGTGGTTAAGTAGAGAGCAATAAGCTTGATAGATAAATAGAAGTAGATACAGTGGGGTTCTCTGGATGGTAGTGTCCTATGTTTCATTTCCACCCAGTGCACACTGTGGGCCCTCATTGACGGGATATATTGAAAATGACCAGTGCATACACTGTATCCGAGTTCTGAGAGATGGGCCGGATAGGACATGACAGTGCACTGACTGTGTATAATAAGATGTCTGCTGGAGAACCAGGAACAGGGAAAGAAAATACTGCCTGACAAACACGAAGCTAAAGGGGTGCATAGGCTGTGTGTGTGTGTGTGTGTGTGTGTGTGTGTGTGTGTGTGTGTGTGTGTGTGTGTGTTTGTGTTTGTGTGCATGCATACACAGATATTTTCATATATGCATGAAACTCTGCAAACACAAACTAGTTTAAGTTTCTCTCTCTCTCTCTCTCTGTGTGTGTGTGTGTGTGTGTGTGTGTGTGTCTGTGTGTGTGTGTGTTGTGAGCATCAGAGACAGACAGCCCATGGCAGTGAGAGCACAGTGCGTGTGTGTGCTGCTTGAGATGTGTCATGTCTGTGATAAACTCACACTGATCCGTCAATCCCATCAAGCCCTGGGAGTGTGCTCGTGGCTGCACATGTCAGATGTAGCTACAGGGGCTGTCATGGCTCAATCTTACCAATCTTGGGTCATTAAATGCTGTATACGGGCCATGTGTGCACCCATAAACACACACAAACACACACACACACACCTTAAACAAGATCGAGGTTTGACTGCTCGCCACTGGGAAAACGCTGATACATTTCAACTGGACAAACCTAAGTTTCTAAATGAGTTGCACACTTAAAGGAATAGTTCAAAATTTGAGAAATTACACTTATTTGCTGAAAGATCAAAATATTGACATAGATCTGATGTATGTATGTTAAATACGGAGCTGGGGTTCAAGGCGAGGTGGAAACAGCCAGGCTCTGTCTAAAGTGATAAAATATGTCAAACAACAATAACAATAACCATTAACATAATTTATATAAGGCTGCCTGAGTGCTGTTTTCTTTTGGACACAGTCAGGTTAGCCGTTTCCCCCTCCCTCCAGCCGTTATGCTAAGCTAGGCTAAATGTGTACAGCTCTGTAATTAATGCACAATAAGGAGATTGATATTAATATTCTCATGTCACGCAAATATGCTTATGCCCCAAAATGTTCAAGTATTTCTTTTCAAATCTGCTGAAACAATGTCAGTGACAAAACAGCCTCATTTCTTGTTCTTGCTGAAGTTCCTAAACTTCATCCAGTGAATGGAAACTGTAACATGAGCAACACCAGTCTCCTCAAGAGTTCTCCTTGACCTTCGCTCTCGCCCAGTCTTAGGCAAGCACTGTTGGAGCCAGAAAAGCTCATGGGAAATGCATTGTCAGTAGCGTCGCTGCAGGAACAGCTGCTGTAGCAGATACTGACTGATACACATACGCTAAAAAACACAAGCACTCGCTCAAACACACACAACTCTCAGTGTTGGCTCTCCAAGCAGCCTGTACATCAGTGTGTGTGTGTGTGTGTGTGTGTTTGTGTGTGCATGTGTGGAGCATATGTGGAACGTTCTTGTAAATGCATGGCATGATTCCCTGAGACCTGCCAAGTTGAGACCTCCCGCTACGCTCTCTATCTAACCTGAACCAGAGTGTGTGTATGATTCCGTGTGTGTTTGTGAGTGTGTTCTAGCACTAGTATAATCAACTCTGCCAGTGTTCTCCATATGTGCCACAGGCTATTTCTGCTCCCTTGTGTTGTCAACTGTAATATCTTCCCCACACCTCTTCATTCACTTCCATACTGAACTCCAGTCTACCATGTCATAAGATGCTGTCTGTTAGGTGTCCTCTTATATTTCACTCTGCTGAGCTGAAGCCAACTGAATTGGTTTGATTTGTGTATCTTGTGTTTTTTGTTGTTGTGGGAGCTAAGAATGCTGGTGAATATTAAGAACTACTTGGCAGTAGAACAGTGTGTCTGTGTTCCTGTCCCCGTAGCTTTCTCTTCCTCTGTGTGCACATCTGCAATATGTGTAAATATGGCTACGGATACACTTCACTGCAAAGAAATGAAATCTGATCATAAAAGTTGAGCTTCTTAGATGTTGCACAGTGGTGGATTTAATCCTTTACTTGAGTAGAAGTATTAACAAAACAATGTAAAAATACTCCATTACAAGTAAAAGTTCTGCATACAAAATACATTCTTAGATGAAAATGAGCAAAATGTAGTTAAGCAATGTTATACATTGAGCACAGTATTTGAGCAGGAGCTGAATGTGCTTAGTTGCTTTCCACAATTGGTGTTGTAAGATCTTACAGTGCATCTGCACCTGTCACCTGTCCTGGCATAATCGGTTGATGACAGCGTGTGTGAGCACAGTCTGTGGTTACTCACTCTCTACTGACAAGGTGATGGGCTGGCTGGTCTTGTTCTCTCCGTTCTTGTCATTCACCGCTTGGACGTAGTAGCGCCCGGCATCCGGTGCCACCGTGGACAGGATAACCAGCGTGTTGTCCAGGGTGATGGCACTGAGAAGGGAACCAAGACAAATAAGAGCATTAACTAAGAGCGTCTAACAAGACGGAGAAAACGCTTTTTTCTTTCGAAATCAAAAAGTTCAGAGAAAGCTTCTTAGACAAAACAATACATTTCAGCCTTCAAATGTAGCGTTTTATTGCCTAATTAGAGCTAAACATGTTTGTCTGGCAGTGTGTCCACACTTGCTCCCACGGCTGAAAAGGGCATTAAACATTTTAACATTTTAATTACACTGCTCAAGCCGCATTAGGTATATCGATTTACAATGTGTAAACAATGTGTTGGTGCTGACTGAGCAAGGCAGAAATATTGACAGCCTCCCTTGTTCATACTTCTGCTTATGGTCCGTCCTGAAATACGATAGCCCTGCGTAATAACCCAGAGCTTTTAATTGGCTATTTGTACCCCTCTGTTTCCTGTGGCCTGCGTTTTGGCAGCCGACCACTTTTGGCAGAAAACAATAGCGTCTTCCTTGTCGGCTGCTGAAATGAGGCCTGAATAAATAAACACATCCATTTTTTCAGCAGGTGTCCTATAGGGACTAATACCTGGTGCCTTGTTGTCTCTATCAAGTCTTCTCTCGTCAATGTAGCAAACAGTGGGGGAGAAGCCCTCCTCCCTCCTCTCTGCCGCCTGATGTTCCAGCCCCCTGACTATGTTTACAATCAATATTTTCTTATTATCGGTGCCTGTTCTACAATGTGGAGGTAGATAGCCCGTTCCAACTGGGTGCCTTCCTCCACATATATCTTTTCCTCTGGCCTTATCCCTCCATCTAGTCCATCCGTGCAACTCCGCCTCACTCCTTTACTCCATCCATTCCACCGGACGCTGAATGTGGTCATGTGCAGAAGATGTATATTTTAGCTTTATCGGCCCTGACAGACACACAACTACCAAACCACATTATTAATTTTTTTTTTTAAATCTAAAAACACACATATTTGTGACACACCTGAAGACTCAACACAATTACACACTTAAGTGTAAATCTCTCACATCCAGAAACAAAAGAGAGTGTCAATCACACACACCGATTAGAAAGCTAAGTCTTTCAGAAAATTACAATTGTCAGAGAAACAAATCAATATCATTCAAATGGTTGTGGCTCCGGCCCACCTCCTGTTCTCCATGACATTTCTGTTAGATTTTCTCTTTGATGTTTTCTTTAAAGTTCCCACAGCTATTGGCAGGGCTAAATCTGGAACAACAGCTATCTTAGTAATCAATACCAAACAAAAAAATCTTTGTTCCCCTGAAACTAATGGTTTCTTCTATAGAAGTACTCTGGCTGTTTGTTGGACACAAGTGTAAAAGCTAAAGCCCCCGTTGTGTAAATTTTTTAGCCATACTCCTGTTTCACAGCTGATGACCTCCTCTTTCTCGCCACCTCCAATCTAACCCACTCAACTCCTCCATTCACTCCTTCCTTCATGCTGGTCTTCAGCTCATCAGTGGGGGATCCGAGTGCCTGCTGTGCCTTATCAAGGGAGCAACAGAGCTGATGAGAAACTGAGCGAAGAAAAAATTCAGGTACAGTAGGGAGAGAAAAATATGTACAGGCGCGCACGCATAAACATTCTCAAACTCTCGCTGTAGCTCCAGAGAGGCATGCAGGAAAAGCAAAGAGAGTGATGCTCTGTGTATGCTGCCTATAGCTACCTCTGCTGTTAGCCTTTACAGGTATTTCAGTGGGATGACGTATGAGATCCATCTCCAGACTGATTTATTGGCAAATATCTCAAAGCCACTGAGCTCATTTGGGATTCCCCGTGCACGCTGAGACTGAAAACAGTCTTCCTAAAGGGGCTGGCAGGCCTCAATGGCTGCAGCTTATGATCTGCGGTAAATATTTAATGCAAGCTCGCTGGAGCGGTGACATCCTGGACGTACAGCCATGAATTATGGATCCCTTCAGGGATGTGGCCAGAACGGAAGTGTCCAAAGCGCTGAATAAATCCCAGGTGACTTACTAGGACCTTTCTAAAACGGGGACACAATCCAGGGCTTAACATACCTGTCGCTTAAGAAACTCTTGAAGATGAATATACAGGGTAGTGGTGCTAAGTTATAGGAGGCAGAGCTTTATATGACCTGGAGGAGAGTCTGTTCTCCCAGTGATAATGTCAAGCAATGTACGAGGTGATCTCACAAGCTTTTTTTCCTCAATTTCTTTTTCCTCAAAAAACCACTCACTACTCAATAACCCCCGTCCAAGCACCTGCCAAAATAATTTTCAAATAATATTTCACCATCATCCACAACAAGTCCTGATTACATTGTTGTTAGTGAAAGCAGGAGGACATTTTTTCCCCCCGGCTATTTGATTTTAATGTGCTCCCCTGCTGATCATTCTCTTTCCTCCGTCTGTAATCAGGGGTGCTGCAGTGGGGGTCAAACAAAACTTTGTAACACAGCGTGTTCAGCAGATCTAACCGCTCCCTGTGCTCGCAAAGGCCTCAGGGATCAAAGACCACATGATGCTGGAAGAAATTAAAAGTAAGCCAATCATCCTGAATGGCTTTACGGGAGCAGGAAGAGGGAGATAAGAATTTGGTTAAACGAGGTAACGAAATTGTTGTTTGACCGGCTTCCTGAGGTAATATCTTGTTTTAGCATGTTGCTTATTTTTTTTATCTTTCTCATTCTCTCTCTGAATGCATTTCGGTCATCCTTATTCAACTCCCCAGTCTCTCAGTGGTGTGTGAGCAGCTGTGTGAGGCTTGCTTGTAACGATGGCTTACCACGTATCCGGCACGGTGCAGGGATTTATCAAGCCACAGAGCTGAGAAATTTGGACAAATTAGATATGTGTGAACATGCCTCTGTGTCTGTCTGGTTTTTGTGTTTATTCCTGCATCTTTGAATGCCTTTTCTTTTTATTCCAACCCAATTTCCTTTTCCATTATTATTTTCTAGAAAGAGCTGCAGTCCACAAGAGAACCTGGCAGCCTGGACAGCTGCTCAGAAGCATCTTGGCCAACTTTGCAGCTTCATGTGCAACCCCCGGTTTTGCTTTGCGGTATTAGACTCATATGTAATTACTTTCTTGTGGATCAATTTATTTATGTTTAGCATCAAGGGTGGCTTTTCAATGACTGCCAGCTTATAATGATTCTGTAGCACTTTAATCAATAATAATGATGAGGATTTCGGTTTGATTGAAATAGAGTGATGGAAGTTTAAATGTTTTATTCGCTACTGCTTCCCTTCTGTAATTTCCATTATTACTAATAAATTACATTACAGGGAAAATGAAATAAACAATGATCCTGGGTTGCTCTATTTAATTAAGAACATGTCGTCCCCGGACTCTGTGTTTTGAATAACTATAGCTTAAGAGCACATCTTTGTATTTTGTTCAGCCACTGAATGTGTCAGTCTGTATGCATAACTTATCATGTTAATCCAGTACTGACACAGTGTGACAGAGCTGTGCCTGTTCTAACACACACACACACACACACACACACACGCTCAGGAGTGTTTTGGCATCTGTCGTGGCTGTCCCTCTCCGCTGGGCCATGAGGGGCCTAACCTCGCTCCACAGCCTCAGACCTCCATTACATGCAGACAAATGGCCCTGGTCGGCTGATGGCCTCCCCCAGGAGAGGGAGAGGGGTCGACGGGATCAAGCAGCTCACATGGCTGGCTAAGGTATGAGTCAAACTACAGCAAGTAGACAGACGAAGGCGAAAGAAAGCTCGAGAGAGAAAGGAGAGTGAGAGCAAGCAGCAGGCTGCATGCCCTACTGCTCAACAGGCCTGTGATGAAAAAGCCACAGCTCCTGGGGATGGAGAGATGGAGGAGTGAGAGAGATGAGAAGAGGTAAGGGAGTGTTGCTCATGAAAACAGCCACTTGTTTTCTCACCGGGGGCATGAACTAGAGATTTGTGGCTCACTGTTAGCTTTCTGCCTCCCTGTTGCTCGCGGGTGGTTGAGTGTTCAAAAAACCAACCTCAGTGAAAAAAAAAAAAAAAAGGACGTCCCAAATACACTGCAAGGTCAAAAAGTGACAAATAAATGAACTCGGGGCAATTTCTGATCTGTCTTGATCTGCTGAGTAACCGTGTCTACGAAACCAAACACACAACAGGCTCCCCTAATTCTTCTACCATCTGAATTCAGTGATATATCTATAGTATCAACACCAGGGCTAAAAAGATCAACAGAAGATTGATTGGCAATTATTTTGATAATCAATTAATCGTTTCGGTCAAGTGCCAAACATCTGCCAGTTCCAGCTTCTCTAGTGTGAAGCTTTGTGGATTTTTTATGTTTAATATAAACTGAATATTTTTGGGGTTTGGACTGTTGGCCACACAAATCCAGACCTTTTATGGCAAAACAACTAAAGAATGAATCAAGAAAATAATTAGCAGCTTAATCAATAATGAAAATAATTGTTAGTTGCAGCCCCAGTCTTCATATCCATGGATACATATAAGACAAGGACATGTAAAAATTGGTTAATACATTATATAATTAAATTGCCAATACAACATCTGGATTTTGGTACAGATACCAAAACAACCTAGTTTTGGCATGTTTCACCATGTGTAGATTTATTAAGAAAAAACTGTATTTGAACTTTTTCCAGCTACTTGTATCTGAAGATTGGCAAATTTTGTCTATAATTGTATACTGAATATATTTGAGTTTTGGACTGTTGGTCCGACAAAACAAGCAATTTTAAAATGCTCTGGGAAACTGCAAAGAACCAAAGGATTAATCAAGAAAATAATTAACAAAATCAATAATAAAATAATGACAACAAATCGTTGCAGCCCCAGATACATGGAATGATTTCCTGAATCCCTGTGCATGATGGTGTGTTGTTCTCTGTTGTAAGAGTTGCTTCTTCTTGACCTCCATCCGTCCATTTTGCCTCGCAGATTGTTAGGTTCGTGACTAATGCTGGGCAGTTGGTCACAGGGAAATGCAGAGGAAGGGCTTGGCTATTCACTGGCCCTCGTGACTAATGGGGAATCCATAGCAGACTGACAGGACCCTAGCATCACAGGCAGGGGCCATTAATTGATCAGTAGCTACAGCATATTACTCAAGGGAATTGCAATGTGTGTGTGTCAGGGATGTCCTCCCACTGACTCCTCCAGGTCAGTCTCCTCCTGTGTTCTGTCTTAACAGACACCTCTACAAGGTTGTTTTCGGTGTAATGCAGATAAATCCATGCCCAAGTGTCAATGGAAAGCTTCTGGGAGAGAAAACCAGGTAGTGGGTAGTAAGTTGTTGTCAGAGGTGAAATAGTGAGAGGACAGGCTCCACCGCTATATCTAGCGGCAGACTCACCTTCCAGCCAGAAGCCCTACAATTCGTGGCAAATGTGTTTACTGAAGGAGCCTCTGATTATACACCACATTAAGTCTCCAAAATAACACAACAAATCACGCTAGCTGAATGGAAAAGACCCTGCCAAATTCATTCCCATTCAATAAGGGAAGAATAATGACTGTTAGTGCTAAATAAGTTCTTTTTCTCCTTGCATCCTACTCTACATCACAACACAACAAAGACGTGAGGACTCAGGTCGAACCGATCCATTGCAAAGCAGCTACACCAATACCGAGCTGCATATTCCAGCATTAAGTCAAACAAGGACACATTTTCTTGTACCCAGATATTGAAAAAGAAGAGCACAGCAAAGTGCCATCAGAGAGAAACATTACAATAAGTGAATACGCAAGTTTATGGGTGTACTGTGAGAGACAGCACAGGAGTCTTTGCCTACGCCAAGAACAACAGCTGCAGAGGCCACATGGCAAAGAGAGAGCAGTCACTGTGGCACAGTGAGACGCTCCCTTGCCAGGAGGAAACTGGCAGCAGGGAGCCAAAAATGCAGTATTCACTAAGTTTCTGTGGGTTTCCTTTACACATACAGGGCCTGGGTGGTGTGTTGTGTTCACATTGAGTTTACATGCATCCCTGACCCTTCCAATAACCTGTTCAATTTGGATTTCCATTCCAAATTGATGTTAGAGTTTAAGAAACCTCCTATTAATTCACTTTCACTGATTCCTTTTCCTTTTTTTAGTTAGAAGCACAGTACAAAACCTAATGATATATATATATATATATGAATGTTATATTCTGATTTCAGAAAACTGGATAAGCGTGGATAGTAATGTAATGATGATCAACAAGCTCAAATAAAAGATGTAAGTCTGAGTTCAGTGATGCAGATCATGAACTGTATTGTCGCTCTTATTTTCCATCACCCGCGATCAGATGGGAAATCCAGCAGAGTTCAGGGAACAAGAAACCAAAATGTGTTCATTCTCAGGTAGAGGTAACTCAGATGTAACTCAAGGACACACCACATGATCAGAATCAGGATGGATACTCTTATGATAATGATGTAGGAATATGATTAAAACCAGGATAAGACAGAAGAATACTAATGTGCACGTAAACGTAGACATTGTCATCCCTGCAAGCCGCTAAAAAACAAAAAAACGTCTTCCCTGTTCCTTAAACAAACTCCCTAGGTATTTAAAGGATTTGCATTCCATAAATGGATTTGTTGCTTGATTCAGATTTGAATACTATCAAACCCTAATCCCAGTGTTTTGCTAATGTTGGCAGCTCCAATAAAACCTACTGTATATGTGCTGGACCTTTTCTTTAGATATATTTATTGCCTTTAATTAAAAAGTGACAGAGTGACAGGAAAGGGGGAAGACAGAGGGGACAACAGGTAGCAAAGGCTATAGGTCCGAGTTGAACCCACGGCCGCTGGAAGCAAGGACTCAGTCCTAGCACATGGGGCGCCGGCTTCACCTGGTGAGCACCATGGCGCCCCGAGTGTAATTTTCAATCTTCTTCCACCTTTCTACTGCAAAAATAAATCAGACAAGAGCAAGACAAGACATGAACATGCGTCATAAAGCAGGGTGGCGTCCTGCTCTATGACGCAAATTGAAGAAGCAACTGCCAGCGAGAGGCACTCACAGTGACACACAGTGAAGGCCAAACTGATCAATGTGAATGTAAATACAATACGACAAAAGATATTGTTCAGGTACAACAGCCTGCAGTAAAGCGTACATTTTACGCATACGATTGTTAGTTAGATTGGTTGGAGGTGATTACTACAGTTATTCTAGGTATGGCTGTTGTTTCCCCTCTTCTCTATTGCTGAGGTGTGATTACGCGGAGCACAGAGAGAAGAAGCAAGACGAACCCCTGGGGAGCCTGCAAATTAAAGTTATCACACCTGAGGAGGGATAGCGGGAGCAGGGGACACTGAGGGGAAATAGAAAGAAAAGAGTAAAAAGCATAGGGTGGGAAAGTAAGAAAAACTATAAATGAAAAAGAAAATGGTCACCATGGTTGTAGTCCATGGTATTTTCCCCCTCATCCTCTTTCTCCCTTCACTGCTATTCCATATTGCAACTCAGCCCATGGTGGAGCTTGAATACCTGACACAGACAGGTCTTGCAGATGGAACTATAGTCTCACACTGACTATAGCCATTATGCATAGAAACCAGTGTGACAATACAGCTGGAAGTAACTCTGGAGAGCACTAGTCCTTGGAAAGAGCCTCCATCTAGGTAACATTTGGAGTTCACTGCAGAACACACTCTTTGGCGCTCCCTCAATCTCCCCCACAAGTGAGACTTTGATGCCTCTGCAGAGTCAACGCTAGTGGCAGGAATCAAATTCAATTAAATGATTTTCAATAAAAAAGGCCGCCTGTTATCAACGGTACTCATTTGCACATAGTGACCTTGGTAGTGTGCGCGGAATTAGCATTCTCACAGCTCGGGGGTAGGAAGCGAGGATGAAGAGAAGCAAAGTACACACAGTGGGTGGCCGATAATGGAGACAAAAGGAGTGTGATAGAGAGAGAGAGAGAGAGAGAGAGAGAGAGAGAGAGAGAGAGATAAATGAGACAATAAGAGAGAGAGGAGAAGGCGCTGAATGAGGAATGTGAAACTAATAAAGAGTTGAAATGAGTTAATGACAATAACCTCTTCAAATACCAACTAGTGGGAAACTTAACACACACACACTGAGCTCCACGTGTCACTGCTGTGTGACCTTTTTCTTAACGACTTCTCAAAATAAATCCCGTTTTCTTCAACAAGACAAAAAAAAAAACTCGAAGTGACCGGCCTACCCACGGCCATCCGCAGCCTTCAGCTTCTCAGTCAGTCTGGGCGCTTGTCTCATTGTCATTCTAGGTCAGGCTATGATTACTGATGATGAGGAGCTGATAAGAAAGATTCACTCTAACCAAGGGCAAGGTCACCTCCCACTGCGAAGAAATGCAGATGTGATGAGATGTGGATAAGTGCCTTCTTAACACACACATGCAAAGGTACACACTCGCAAGGTATTCCTCGCACACAAAGACAGGAACACAGTGAGCTGTACACATGGTCTAGAGGTCTGAAGATGTACAGTATGTGGCCTAATGGGAGCTATAATATCAATATAGACATTGAGATTATTTTTCTTAGGATAATTCAGTCTATTCCTAAAAGGGGAACTCTTTTGTACTCATTTTACACCCCAGTCTTGGGGCGAAATACTGCATATGTGAAAAACATTATATAAACACAGAGGGAGCTGATATCTGATAAATTGTCATTTCACTTGGTTGAAGACTACAAATTTGAAAAACTAAATCTGGGGGTGTGGAGTGAGACAGAAGTGGCTTACCAGACCCCAGTAGCCCACTCCTCATCTCTGCTCAATGCTAATTTAGCCACTACAAGCATAACACTCCAAATCATCAAAAAGGAGTGGCGGTGGTCAAGTTGCATTGTGGGTGATATAGGGGCCAGGTTTTGACAAGGAAGAAAAATGCGTGGAATAAAAAAGACAATATCTCTGCCTCTGCTTCATCCACTTTTATCCTTATGTGTCCATCGCAAGTCTGACAAACGTTATAGGAATGCAAAGGTAAATAGGTGGAGTACTCTTTTAATAATATATAAACCTGAATATATCAATAAAATTCTTTTCATTTTTTATGTCTCTAAAGTACTAAAGTACCAAAACTGGCCAATGCTCCTATTTAGGGCCAAAGAGCAAATAAGAGTGAGAACTTTCCCAATCCACCTCTCCATTCACGCCCTTCTATTTTAAGTGAACCGAATGGGAAAGCAAAACAACAATCCCAGTTGTCAGAAGCTTCAGTGCTCACTAGCACCATCCAGTACTGATGGTGCCATACAAACAGCAGGTTGGTTTAGGTTCGTTTTTTAAATAAAAATGAGGAACAAAGGGGCGAATTCATTTCACACAGTGCCAAAACTGCTTTGGTCTTGGGCCTTGTTCTGCAGGAGGAATTCAAACTCTTCTTAAGCACAAAATGTAGCAAGATGAATGACAAATGACAGGTAGGGACAGACACTCTCAAACTAAAGCAGTCAAAGACCCCCAGGAAACAAACAGGGCACCAAAGGGTATGCACAGGATCAAACACAAATATAAAGTAAAGAACAAAAAAGACTCCATGGAAAGAAAAGTTAAAAATAGAAAAGGACTTACATGCGACTGCTGGGTGGAATCTTGCGCCCATCTCTGAACCAGGTGACTTGTGGCTGAGGGAAGCTGCGAATGCGTGGCGCCGGGACAACAGCGCCCTCTCCCTGTGAGACTGACTGGGTGCGTTCCCCTTCCTCAAAACTGCCCATAACTACAAGAAAGCAAACAAACAAAAGCAGAAAAACACAGGAGATAGTAAGAAAAGGAAAAGGGAAAGTCACAGCCACAAATTTCCCTTTCTTTCTTGCATTTGACTTTTGGTGCCCACAGAGCTTTTGCCATCTGCTTTCTGTTCTGAAATGTTATATCGAGCCACTGTGATGGACAGCACAGTGTTGTTGCCATGGTATCCACAGTACATCAAGAAAGGCTGGAAGAAACCAAGGTGAAATGACTCACAGAGGGACACAGAGGGGACGCTAAATTGACTCATATTCATATTCTGCATCCTCCTGTGAGGACGCATTGTGGGCAATCAATCTTGATCACACTCTAAATGTGTGCATTACTCAACATAGTAGATGACCAGCGCATGCCGCTATTCTATTATCTCCTAATACATTTCATTTGTTACGGCGATTTTATTCCTCCCCTGCCTCATTATATCTTAAAAGCTGACAAAAATACTGCGCTAATATTCCTGCTCCACGCTCTGCCTACTCGTAAGTGAGATCTATGGGCAAGTTAGGAATCTTTGATGGATATCACGTCGATCAGCCCTAACTTCAATTGTTGTTTCGATCTCAGCTGTGCAATTCTCTGATGCAATCATACTGGCTGATGCTGAGTGTAAACCTTTATAGGACAGCAGTAACAAGCAGACTTTGTATTTTATTCCTCCAATGCGTTCTGAAAGAAAAGAGTGCAGACTTTGGTTCTGAAGAAGTGACAGCTGAATACCGTAACATTGTTGTTTTTTCCAGCTCTTTGAGTCTTCTTCAATTCAAGAGAAACAATAAAGAAAACTCTGCTGAAATCATTTGAGCATAACATCAAACACTTTATTAAGTTCTAACACAATTAAGAAATTATATCTTTGAAAAATGTAGCAATCAAGGTATGGCGCTTTGAACTGGGTATGTTGGAGTGGTTGTGCATCGATGGCAATCTTATTTTTCTCTCCCCCTCGTTCTCTTTCAAAGAGAATAAAAAAGGTAATCTGGCTTTGCAGTGCAGCTGTGGTGCTTAGCTTAAATGAAAATCTGGGAAGTGTGCAAATCCCGACTTTGATCTGCAGTTTCTGCGATGTGATGTCCTCCTCCCCTTCCCTAAACTCTAATGCCTCGGCATGTTTCCCTTTCTCCGAGGTGTGTCTCCGCAATCCTAATTGTGCTGCCTCAATGGAACTAGCTTGCAAAAGAGATCTCCCCATCTCTCCCATTCTATCTTTTTTTCCCTCTCTACCTCCCCCTGTCTATCTCATCCATTTCTTCTGCAGGTGTCCTTAATTCTCCTTTTTACTTTGCCTCACGGTCCGTACCCCTTCATGAGCAACTGATGAGGGGGAAGAAGAGAATTATGGAAATGGGAAGAGGTGGGAATAAAGACAAACAGAATAACAGTGGGGTGGAAGCCAAGAAATAAATAGAAAGCAGTGGTGGCCAGACAACAGACAAAGTCAAGAGAGAGGAAGGAAAACAACAACAAAAAGAAACAGTGATGGAAGCAACAAAGAGTCAGACTGCTGGAAGAGAAAGAGCAGAAGGAAGCAGTTGGATACAGCAACAATATGTTTGCCCAATACTAAAGAAGTGGACCAGTGGGACTGTTAGGCCCTCTCTGTCTCCCTCCCATCTCTTTCTCTCTCACGCCTGGTTGGCTACGTTGTTCAGTCAGGTACGGCAGTGTGTCACATCAACTCAAATGCCGCTGGAACAAGGGGAAGCCAATGAACCTGGCATACCCTGGGAAGGCGGGATAATGGGCATAGGATGGTTGTGCCTATGTGGGGGTGGGTTTGGGGGTGTATTCAACGTGACAACACTCCAGACACCTCTGCGCCGCGTCTGTAATAGCTCGTTAACAAGACGAGGGAGCTGAGCAGCCTAAAAGTGGCGCTGGAAATGTACAGAAACACGGCGCATCTGAGCCCCATTTTGCCAAGAAACGACAGATGTTGTTGACAAAAGAGAGAGAATGAAATAAGCGGCGGTCATATTGAAATGAAGCAAAGTTAAAAACAACCACGGCAACAATATCAATCTAATGAGAATGCTGAGTGGAACAGCTGTCCGGGTTGATAACACCCCGAATGATATGCAGGTAGATCTTTCACCCTGCCACCAGCATCTGTCCCTCCCTAGTCAGACCTTGATACAAAGGCAACCAAACAGAGTGTGGGCATACTGTGTACTCTGCAGGCAGTCAAAACACACACACACACACACACACACACACACACACACACACACACACACACACACACACACACACACACACTCTGTCTCTCTCTTTGTATCTATCTATCAGCCATCCTTTTATTCATCCACTGGGTCCATTCATCTGTGTTTCACCTGCATCCCGTGTTAATACTTACAGGCCACCTGTACTTCCGTGCGCCTCTGTAGAAGGGCTCCCACCCGATTTCTCACTATGCAGCGGTAGAATCCAGCATGGGAGCGGTCCAACGAAGGGATTAGGTACCTTTAATGAGCACAGACACACACAAGATATGGATGAGGATTCACTTAAATTGCAAAAAAAAACTGGTAAACTAATTAAGACAAAAGTAGAAATCAAAAAGGTACTTATGTAAGTGCACAAACACAGGCATTTGCAAATTTGTAAGAACGAACGTGCTGAAAAGGCACAAGCACATATTAGAGTCTGAGCCCACACACACACACACAAGCATACACACACAACTTAAGACCATCTAATAGAGGAACAAGGGCACAGAGGACATCGGAGCTTAGCTGTTGTTTATTCCAATGATAATGATGCTCGAGAGGCTAACCCAGCTACCACAGCGAAGCTCTCCCCCAAGACCCACACACACACACACACACACCCACAAACACTTACATATACAGACACAGACAACACACACTTGCATTCAAATTCCTTCTATGCAAACACACACACACACACACACACACACACACACACACGTTTGCACAAAATCCCCTGGGACAAAGGTTGAAGCTGAATATCTCCAGCAGTTGACACTCTCCCCATGACCTTGACATCAGTGTCCAGCTGTGGTGGTAGTACTGCCTCCCTGCCATGTGGAGGCAGCGTAACATATACTTTATAAAGCTGCTGTGTGTCAGGGACTGTACTCTAATGTTACATCTTAAGCCACATGTGGTGATACAGCTGTTGCCAAAGGAATAAGTGACAAGTGAGGATGTTCAAAATGCTGGCTCTTATTTATTTTGCAAACCCTTCACTCAAACTTTAGTAAAACTTACCTTTCAAATTGCCATAGATATACTGTAATTCACAGTAAAATATTGTGTTACACTACACTACTTATACAAGCAACGAGACACTTTTGAAAAAACATATAATTAAAAAGTTACTTAACATAGTGCACTCTGAATATGCAAAAGTACAATTAAAGTTTTCTGCAGTATGCAAAATTTTAATTTAATTACACTTATATTTCTATGTATATTATATACACTAGTAACTCTTTTACTTAAAAATGTATTGTCAACACACCTACAAACTTAGAAATGTTCTGTAAAATATTACATTGTCCGTATGCTAAAACAACTTTCCTGTTGGAATATTGCTTGAAACCCTCACTCCCACACTAATTCCGAAAAAAAGAAAAAAAAATCAGAAAGCGACAATCACACCCACTTCATGCAGTGATTGGTTTGAACTTCTCACTCACGCGTAACAACTAGTGTAACAACTAGAATTCCTTCGAGGAGGGACTTTCCAAAAGTGTTCCCCATTATTCCCAC
This sequence comes from Dicentrarchus labrax, assembly GCF_905237075.1. Taxonomy (NCBI): domain Eukaryota; kingdom Metazoa; phylum Chordata; class Actinopteri; family Moronidae; genus Dicentrarchus; species Dicentrarchus labrax. Next base: position 18,249,243 of record NW_026136712.1, on the reverse strand, counting down.
TTGTACAATTCACTGAATTGAGACTACAAAGACAGACATAAGACACAGAGAGAGATCGGGGAGTGGGATGCAGCGAAGAGGAGGCTCCGATGACTTCAATCAATTTCAAATGGCCATTCAAAACAGTATTTGCACTCAATCCTAAATGGTCCCGTGCATGTGTGTATAACTGGTCGTAGATAGACTGATAGACACTAACAACCAGGCTGTTGGCTTCAGGAAGAGACTCTATAGATACTCATCAGTGATCAATATTTGCTTGACTGCATGCATGTGTCTTTTAGATACCTGCAATACACAAGGGTATATAAACGCGAGAGACCTCAACAGCACTGGGAAACAGAATAGATTTGGTATATTTTGAGTCATTCAAGTAATTAATTTCCGAGATCAGCCATCTAGATTGCTCAGAACGCCAGGCATCAGCTTCTTAACAACCTTCCAATAACTAATAAATGGTGGTGCAATGGGAGATACATGGAGCGGCCAACTGTTAAAGTGGTTGCACAGACAGTCTCTAATGGCATGTTAGATGGCAGCACAACGTGTAGAAGTTGTGAATTAGCCTGCAGAGAGTTGTACATGTTTAATTCGAGTCACTCTAGCTTAACACATTCTTGTCAAAATAAATACTTCTTGTGGGAGGTGAAACAGTTGCCACTATGAGTGTGCTTGCCATCTTTGCTGTCACATTCCCGCATGATATGTGCTCAAGAGTGCTTAGCGCATTGCCAGGCAGTGTTTCAGCGTAACCTTTGGTGATGGGATGTCCCAGTTTCTAAAGTAACCACATGCGACTAGTTGAAAAGTTTTTTGTGAGATTTAAACTTGTTTAAAGAGAGCTTTTTTGGATTAATAAATGTTTGGGAAGAGCCCAAGTGAATGAAAGAGAAGTAATGTGAGCGATTCAAGTGCTTTCAACAAACTGTTGTCGGGAACGCTTGGATACTTGCAAAAATAAAGCTACAATTGAGGATTAGAGACAGACATAATAGGGGCCAACATAAAAATTGTTCCTCTAAAATAATATCTGAGTATGATGTTTCCTAAACAAACAGTACTCCTCTTGACCCTCAACTAAATATACATTAACAGATTATAAAAGAATTCAGGCAAAGGCTTAAAAGAAGAGAAGCAAAATTTAATTATTTTCTAAGAGGCTATGTAAAATTAGCTAACCAAGCACATAGCTTAGTGAATAAAACCCAATAGAAAATTTTAATATTTTAAAAGATCTGTCCACAGAGTAAGAGGATATATTTTCAAGTCTTTATGATTTTAATCAGGCTGCTCTAAAGTAGGACTAGACATCTATATGCCTTTAGGGTTGTTCAGAGTAATGTTACTTAATGTTGATAAATGATTAAATATACCGATTGGTGACAAATTAAAAAAACAACATCCAACCAGAATCCATCAGAACAACTCCTATGTGCCATGGTCGAGATTCTTCAAGTCTCTGACATGGATATAACACCAATCTTCAAGATATTCTTTCATTTGGTGTTTTGATGAGGGTGGTACCACCACACATTGGACAATTCAGTTACCCCTTGCGCTCTATATGGAAACATCTGCCTTTCTTTTGTTTATCCACTCAGTTCAGGTTTTCCTTTGATTTACCACCAGTCTGTATGTGTCTCCTATGCGTCACATTTCACACACAAGTCTCAGAACCATTTATAGCAGCTACCTGTTGGTGTGCTTTGCCACTCTCTTGACACAGGGACATCAATGCATCGGCTACCTTGGTAGTGGCCTGCTTCCAGACCTCGGAAACAGCAACTTTTCCCCTGTGTTAACTTGAAAATGTTTAGAAAGCTGCCTTTGTGCTTTGAAAGTGGCTGCTAACAAATGGAAACAGTGTTGCAATAAAAAAATGGTTGGGTATGTTTGAGGGCTGTTAATATCTATGATAAAAAATGGAGCGGTATCAAACCTCATTAGCAGCAGCGTCAGTCGGACCCGAAGGACTAAATGAGTTTTAGCCCAAAGTCTGTTAAGGCTTAATCAACTAATCAGGAGGCTCTATTAATGATGCGTGACTCCTTTCATATGTTCCATCAACTAAATTAATACAATTACGTATATGTGTTATGCATAGATGGAAGTGAGATGAGGTGAATAGATGATGGAATAGTGTGCAAGAGAAGGGAGTGACAAAAATGTTAGTCACATCGGAGTTTGGGTGGAGAAGAAGCAGACATTAAGAGAGAGATAGCTGACAGGTGGTGTCGGTGCTCCAAGTTTAACCTCGCTGAGGCCTACCGAGAATTCACCCCAGAGCCAGAACCTTCAGGGTGACTTTAGACAGTATTCTCTCTCTCTCTCTCTGTCTCCCTCTTTCGCTCTGTCCCTTATATAATGAATACAATTAACCTTTGCGGAGCTGTGCACGTTGGCACCGGGTTGGGGGAGTCAGCGGGGGCTCGCTATGTTGGACAGAGATTGATTGATGTTCCTGTGGTCAGCACACTCCGTCAGATCCCCTTTAATTAGCCCCACTCAGGAGAAATGATTAGATGGAGGAGTGGCAGGGAGACGGATAGAGGGAAACGAGAAAGAGGGAGGACTGGGTATGAAGTGGCTAGGAGAAGGAGGCTAGAAGAATGAAAAACACGGAAGGATAAAGAGAGAGGGGGAGGGAAAAATAAAGGGATAGTAGGGGATGATTGGCAAAACTATAATCCTTGATTGAAGACGTCTGCAGTGCTCTTTATGGGGACTGTTCCCATAATAACATCAGACCTGTGCCCAAGGTTAGCTCCAATAACATTTTACTTAAATTGCTGGATATACAGTCAGATTATAAACCCTTATAGACACATCACGGGGACATTGTAATTATGCCCGGACTGCATAACAGTAAATCATGATAGACCATAAAGGATCATAAATCTGGGATGAGCTGATAATGACACATATTTTATCCATAGTCTCAATGCATGCTCACAATTAGATGAAAAACCTTCAATTTATATAATTTCTCTGCTCAACACGGCAAACAATTTGAAACCTGATCTCAAAGTATGTCTTTTGTAATACATCACGTCACGGAACAATTATTTTACAGCTCATAATAAAAGCAGATGCATAGCACGAAGTGTCACGGCTCACTTCTAATGATGTTTTTTGCTCTCATTGTATTGTTTGGAGTTTATGAAAAGGTCATCACCCTCTCATAACAGTTTGATGTCACTTTACTTTCGTTAATGAGTTCGCTTACAACACTGTGGCACTCTTGCGAGACTTCAACAGCTTGTACATTCAGTATCGTATTAACAAAAGCAGTAACATTGGAAAATTATTACTTTTCATGGCCTAGTTACTTATTTATTTTATGGATCTTGATGGATTGATGTGTGTCATTATTCTAATAGGATGATTATATGCTTGTGCTGTGCATGTCATGAGGTAAAATATCCATCACAGAAAGCTAGAAGTCAAATAAAATGTGAGAAATACATTGACACACAATAGAACGTACACGTTTCCAGGTCTTCACTGTGCTATAGAGGGGCTATCTCTGAAAGCAGCTCCCCATCCTCCAAAGCAAATCAATAATGTACTATATATTTTTGAGGAGATGTCCTTTGAAAGTGTATTGAATCATGTATTGGGATCACCTTCTAAATTCTACAGGATGAGAGTCTTCATACTGATCTTGTTCTCTCTTCTTAATACCCACCACATACAACACATGACAAGTAATGGGGACTTCTGGGTTAAGCTACTGGAAATCAATAGTGGGTAATTCATCTACAGGCCCAGGGGGACAGCCTCCACATGTTCTTTTCTAAGGATAAAAGAGATGGACAACTGTCTGATGGAGACAATTCACACAAACTATTGTCAATTGAATTTTGTCACTTTTTGTGTATTCATTTGTCGGCTATATCATTTTGTTCTGTGTTTAATTTGCCAGCCTTGACCTGTTCTTGCTGCACAGATAGTGCTGTATATACAGTCCTTAAAGCAGTGAGGGATCTCTGATATGCAACATTGGTTTGGTGTTGCATGTTCGCAGATGACATTATACTAGTTGATTGAAGATTAGGCAGATACTGTTGTATCACAAATATGTAACAAGTACAAGGACTATGCACCTGCTTGGCTGAAGGCTGAGGTAGTGCAGTTTGAGTTTAAAATGTTATTGCATACACTTACTGGTTGAGAAGAGTATCAAAGCACAGTGCTATCATAAACTATCAAATGTCAAAAGTTACCATCCAATGCTTGATCACATTCTTAGTCTTATTGACTTACAGTTTGATCAGATATTGCCTAGCAACTTAACACTGGCACACTGAATGTTTAGCATTTTCTTGTTAATTAAAAAGGGTTTTGTAGAATTTCTTATTTTTCATTCCTGATACAAAGGTACGGAAATAGTATTGTTGTGGTATTTCATCTGCACCAGTATCAAAAAAGCAAAAGTAGTTTGATGTTTGTGATCAGACTTGTTTGTGATTGAAATCTGCCGATGATCAGCTGATTTGGGTGTGAATTACTTAATTTCTTAACCCATGCTATGAACTACATATTCCAAATGATCCAAACCGAAAGTCTGATTGAAGACTTTCGGTTTGTAATTGCAGCACTTCTATATCCATGTGTTGTATTGCAACCACTACCAGCAGCCACACATATTGCTTTTTGAATACTGTGTGGGTCTGTTCAAATCAGAGAGAAGCCTGCAGACATCAGCACCCCTGCCAGCCCCCTTTGAATGTAGGTCAGCACTAAATGTTTGGGAACCTCACCAGTATGTTTCTATCATACCATATCAATCTGTGGACACAACACTGTGCAAAAGTCTACCATACAGTGTCAACACAGGCATACGTATAATTGATATGCATGCTCTTGAATGGTCATGGCACTAGAGAAAAGTACTTTTAAGGTGAATGGTTGAACATTCAGTCTAGTTGTTAATGTAATCAGATGTCCTGCTTATACAGAAATGTTTCATAACGCTGGCTGTGGATGACCCATTAGAAAAGCAGCCATACTTGCAATGGCACCGAAACTCAGTAAGACACACATTCATACACAAACACAGTAAATGTGCATAACAAAACGAACACAGTCAGTTTTTTTCTCTCTCTCACTTGCACTTTCTGACTCACTCACTCACTCCACCACAGAAAACAAAGCATGAGCGAGTGCAAGAGGGGAGAGAGAAAGGTAAAAAAAAAAAAAAAAAAATCTATTGTATCTGGGGGCTGTGGAGGAGAGTGTCAGGGAGATAGAAAATGGACTTTTTTAGTTACAGAGGGGAATCCATTAGGGTCATCCAGAGAGAGATGCTGCCTGGCTGGCTCTGTCCGAGCCCTGCCAGTTGCTGACATGATGGGATTCAAGCACAGACCCAAGTGCAGGGAAGTTTTCTGCCTGTAATTGGATGTTACTTTCTCCTTAGCATGAATATCACTGATCTCATTAGAACTAACATGGTGACAAAATGAACAGGGATAAGACAATCAAATTAAATGCGATAATCTGATTGAACTAAATAAGCTGAACCAGTCAGTTGAACAAAACATGATCAATTTCTGTTGCTCATGTATTGGAAAGTCTCTTATCTCACATTCTGTTAAATCTATTTTTTGTTCTGGAAAATGATGGTACATGACTATATTTTAGCAGGGAGTTTTTTTCAAGGATACTCTCATTTCATCCACTGAAGTGGCTCTATGTGTTTTATTTTTTATTTATGTGGAAGAAATGCAGAGAGATTAAACAGAGAAAAAGTGTCTAAAACTGGGTCTACAAAAATAATTAGCTGAAATTTAACTTACTCAATGGTGTGTGGAAGTGAGCAACAGCACAGCAGCAAGAGCAATGCATGGATTTGTGAGACGTGATAAATGGTCCCATACTAAAGAACACAACATACAGGGAGGATGTAGGTGGAAATGAGAATGAAAGTGAGCGAACAAGCAAATCTGATGCCATTCCTCATCCCATTTCTTTTTCCAAACATGCACCTTAACTATCCTCATCAACACACATTAACACGGGATGTCCTGCTGATAGCAAGCTGTCTTGGCTGTGTGTTTAAGTTATTTATGGAGAATGCAAAAAGAAAAATATGAAAGCAAGGCATTTTAACAGTCTCCAATGGGTCTGGTTCTGGAGGACTCTGCTCTTTGGGGATGTTGATTGTTTATGACGAATTACTGTTTATGTCAGCCAAAATCTAAAGGAAATAAAGGTGGTTTTTGCTTTCAACATAATTTGGTTTCTATTCTTGTTGAGATTATATTGCGTCATTTAGAGTTGGAACAAGTAAACATTCAGAATCAATAAATAAAACAATACCCAAGCTTGTTTTAAGTTGAGTGTGGAACTAACATGCATTCATTAAATTAAATAGTCTGACGCTCAATCGTGTATGTATGTATGTATATGTGTGTATTACATCATCAGATTATTTGATGGTGGGTGAGGTCCAAAGGCAGATAGCACACACACGCACACACAGAAAAGATCCAGTCATCTACTGTTACTTTGCACCCTGCTTTTCCTTCATTTCCATCTAGTTAGCAAAGCTGAGCTTGTCATCTCGTCCACCAGACATCGAATAATATTGTATTGAACTTGTGTTAATTTGTTCAGCGCCACCATGAAATTGTATCTGTTAAAGAAAAACTAAAAAACCCTGGATGCTCATTGGTAGTTCATGTACGAGGAGATTAAACTGAGGCAGACTGGATGAACAAAGAGGAAGGATATAAGAGAGATCAAGATGGGAAGATGGAGTTTTCACTGCTACTTAATCTATCTACTCTAGTCTATAGTACTGGTCTGCTTTGAGAAAAACTCCTGTTTTTATACACAGAACAAATGGATTTGCCATTGCTAATGCTATTTCTAAACACACTGTCACAATTTCCAGTCATTACTGGAAATGTAACACCGAAGTGACACTCTATTACGATAGCTGTCAAAATGTTAATCTTATTTTCTCTGTTTTTCTTCTGTCTTAATTGTGAAAAGCAAAGTTGACCAAGAAAGCACTTCTTTTGTTGTGATTGTATTGTAGGGAAAACTAATTTTCACTCCTCGGAACTGACAATAACAAGAGACGGTAAGTACACAGAGATAAAAAGTCTATCAGCATGAACTTGTGATGACTGTCATGTCTTCTACATCATGCTATTTAATTTTCTTTTGTGACTGACTGTTGATTAGATTACTTCTACTTAGTCTTCTTTTTTTTTTTTTTTTTTTTTTGCTGTCTGTCCGTCTCATTACAATATGAAAATTGGGGAAAAGGAACTTATTCCCTACAGGAAACAGAGTCTACACTCCACCAACCCCGCCAAGAACCAATTGACTAACAAAAGTGACTCTTGAGGTTTGATAAATAATTAACTCTCTTAATTAAGTTTCTAGGTTAATTGGCAACATAAAGACTGGTGGCAGGCCAGGTAAACGCCTCTCAGGTTTTGGTCACATGATAGGAAGCTGTGGCACTATGCTGTGTTATTTATAGACCAATTGATCTACTAAAGCATTGTGTGCAGGATAATTCGCTGGCTTATGGGTTCAAAAATCCTTAATTGTATTGGATACAATCTTCGGTCTTAATTACGTTGAATGTAATTTGGAGATAAATCTTTTAGATGATTATTTGAGAACAAAGAAAGCCGAATGCTGGCCCAATGGCATGAATACATGTGTGTGGCTGGATGGCACAAGGATACTATGTAAGTGATGTTGCTATTATGTGACAGCGGTCAATGCTGAGCCTGTTCTCTCCCAAGTGTGGCACTCCCCACAGCAGATCACTGAAAACGGTGCCACTCTCTTACCTCTTCCAGCACTCTCTCGCTGACACACACCTACATGTTGAATAGTAATGCCCACACACACACCTTGCAGTATTGATCGGTTGCCAGAGGACACAAGGTCAAGTCGCATGGTGTCAATATTTAAAGCAGCACTCAGCACTGGGGACCTCTACCATAACCTCATTAATATGCGGGTCTGCTCTGCTCAAATACTCTCCTGGCACAGAGAAATGGTGGCTTGAAGAGAGGTAGACTGCATGCCCACCCGCAAACAACAAATATACACGTCTGCATGCAGAAAGATGCCAAAATCCACAAGGAGATGAACTGACACCCCTTATATGATGTATTACCAATTGAGACAGGATTTTGCAGTGGTACTTGGCACAACGATGTTTCATTCTGAACTGTAAACCAATGGGACGTAAGTTAAGCAGAGAGAGACTAAGTCAATATAACAGATTTGTAGGAAACTGTAATTTCCTTATTTGCTTAGGTTTATGTCTCTTTGTGCAAGAGGGGTTTCACCATTATACTGTAAATTCCCGGATTTCACTTGTTGCGCCATGCACCAGTGGAACTGATCCAACCTGGCGACCAAGAACGGTAGCTTACACATAAGCAAAACAAAACACAGGCACCTTATTGTTAAGCAATCAATATTTTTTTCAAATACAGCACACATAACTGCATAATTATATACTGCTATTGTAAAATACTGGATCAGAGCAACCCTTCAGCTGTTACATACTCAATATTGGCTGTATATTAGATGCATAATTTTTTGTATGCCTGTTTGTTGGCCAGCCTCTTCTACACTGTAGGTATCTTTGTCATTGTATTTGAACTCCACTTACATCATGCCTGAGCACCCTGGGGTGAAAAACAAGTGCAAATACCGTTTTCAAGAAAATACATTTTAACCGGTCTTAAAGGTCCAACATTTAGAAGCCTCTACTGGCAGAAATGGAATATAATATTCATAACTATGTTTTCATTAGTGTATAATCACCAGACTATAGGAATTGTGTTACCTTAGAATGAACCGTTTTTATCTACAGATTACCTTTCATGGAATCCACCATGTTGGACCACCATGTTTCTACAGTAGCCCAGAAGAGACAAACCAAACACTGGTTGTAGATAGAGGCGCCGTAGTTTCTCCTTCATGCTTGGAAGGGGAGGGTGAAGCAAGGGAGTTCCAATCTGCAACTACACCGCTAGATGCCACTAAATCCTACACACTGGATCTTTAAATCATACTTTTAGACAGGATAAACACTCTCACTCACACATGCAATTCCTGCGCAGCATTGTGCCTGACTACTTGTTTAATCACCCATTCCATCACTCAATCACTCACCCAATAACACAGTCAAAGGGACCCTGAGGCTCAAACAGAGCAGTGCAGTCTTTTCTGAACATAGCATCTGTGTGTCACTTATGCCCTTTCCACCGCACTGTTCCTACTCTGGTCTTATCTATCTCCAGAGATTGTCAGGAGAAAGGCCCAACACCATCAACAAGGCGGATGTTGCTCGTACGTTCACCCTCTTTCTCATATAAGACCACAACCGTTCAGCAACAATCAGCAGAGTGTATGTCAACATGCTTTCTTTCAATCCCCTAGTGCTTCATTTACACTGCTGTATGTACACGCGCAAACTCTCTCACACACACACACACACACACACACACACACACAAAACACTTGGTGCAGGCACACTGCTCTCTGCGATAAGAGCAATGTTTGCCACATTACAGATCTTCCAGTTACCATTAAAGATGGTTTATCTCCCGCTCTAACCCTCATTCACGCCTTACGCTTGTGCGCTGCCTCTCTAGAGAGAGTGATGGAGGTCGAAGAGCCACGAGGGGAAAGGACAGACAGGCAGATGTGAAAGAGAGAGAGAGAAAAAGCAAAGCAGCAACAGCTACTTCTTTATTTAGTAGGATATTCGATGATGAAAAAACTGTCTGTGTTGAAAAAATATATTACAGAATACTATATTGGCCTACAGTGACATAGAACAATAATCTACGGAAATGGCAAAGACTAAAAAAAGGGTTTCAAATTTTTATCCTTAATTTTACATGTGTATATTTCTATACAGAATATTTTATCTGTAAAAATCAATGTCGCACAAGACCTAAAAAATGCACATCTCTGCTTTTGGACAAATTATATGGAATGCACAAGTACAAACAAATTGTCGTCTTTCATCTCTATTTGAACTGAAGATTCTATCTCTATCTGAACTAAGATCAATTATTATTTAATAATTTTATATACGGGCAGATACTGAGGCAGCAATTACTGCTGAACTGCTAACTATATTAGCTAACTAAATGTAACAATAGGTTTTTTTTGTAGATATGTGGTGTTCCTCCTTAAGGCAATTATTTCTTTAAGTGATCCTCCAAAGTTTTCATGCAGAATGCATTAACTGCATAATTGTTTGACTGGGATTGTAGCTAGTTTAGTCTAAAATGTCAAAAAGGGAGATATATATTAGTATTATTTTTTACCAAATGTATGTATTGCGTTTTGGCTTTGTATGCTGGACCAATCAGGTTTCAGCTGTAACTCAAACATAAACCTATTCAGTTTATCCTCACCTGTACTCCAGAGAGAAGCGAGTCAGCTCTGTGCTGTTGTGGATCCATTTGAACTCCAGTGGCCAACTTCCTTCAGCCATACAGGTCAGCACCAGCCTGTTGCGTTCCAGATGTAGCTGGCTACGCACAGGCTCTGTCTTGAAGTACGGAGGCACGTCATCTGTAAAGAACAAAGAACAGAGTTGAATTTTAGGATTTTTGTATTTTTTTTAAAACCACGCTAAAGGAAAATACCTCAAACGCATCCGAATAAAGAGCACCCACTCTTAAATCCCACACACATCTGCGAACCCAGAGGCATAAATGTGCACATGAAAACAGACTAAAAGAATTACAGCAAAAAAGTGTGAGCTTTTGGGATAAGAGAGAGAGGCAAATTTATCTCATGTGAACGTATCTTTCATCCTGAAAAGATAGGCATAGATGAGAAGCAAACACCAAGTTGTCAACCTACTGAAAAGACATTTAAATGTAAAGACTCTAACAGAGCACCTGCAGCCGCCTTGCTTACATTTATCTGACTGTAACAGATTGTGGATGGTCAGATGCAAGGATTTCACCTAAGAGAAAGCAAACTCTGCTGTATTTGATTATCACTAGACTGTAAACACCAAGCTGCCACACTCCAGATGGAAAACCCTCTCTAAACGTGTCCCATTTAGAGCTACCTAATCTCATGTTGCTTGTGTTGGGTGATATTGACTTGCTCTGGGAGTGTCAGAGATGTCTGGCTAACAGGGAAGAGGGAAGCAGAGGCATCAAGTCATGATGGATTTCTGCTGTATCTCCTGCTCTGTGTATTTGTGTGTTGGCAACTCATTGGCACAGCACACTACTTTCCTCCAAGCTAGACAGTGCAGACAGGAGAGGAGCGAAGCCGAGGAGGAGGCATGAAATCCTTTCACCATTCGTTCGCCTCCACTCCGTTTCGCTTTGTCTTTTGCTCTTTCTGTGTTTCTTGAGCACGCTCTGTTGAGTGTGAAGGAATGGATTGAGGAAGACCAGCGAGAACCTCTTCACAGGGTGATGCACACCCTGAACGTGGCAACAGAAACACACTGATTTTTATATCTCAATCAAGAAGCCTCACACACATACTGTCAAGGTCCCTTGTGGTTCTAATATCTCACCCTTGATAAATGATGCAAAAATGGAGAGCTTACTTGATGATCATTGTAAATATAGAACACATTAATTGGATGGTTGGATAATATAATTATCAAATTGACTGATAATCAGGCATTGAAATTAAACTGTCAAAATGATCTATAGTGCTGATATTTTGTTCTTCAATTTCGGCTCGACAAATCCACTGGAGGTAGACTGATAAGAGGAGGAATGAGGAGGAAAATAGGCGATGAGAGTTAAATAGAGTGAGAGACCAAAGATGATTTACAAGCTTTTCGCTTTTACTCACAGATTCAGATTTGTTATTAAGGCTTCTGGTAGTTTATGCTTAATTTGATGAGAAGATTATTTGCACTAGCATGAGGTATAGTATTTTATCATAGAGGTGCAGAACATGGTAAATCATCCCTGGTTTCCAGTTCTAAAAAATACTGGTGATCAACTAAAGTCTTGTTTTTAGGCTGTAATATTAAGCCTACCATCATTATACTAGAAACTCCCAATATAATGCAGTTCAACAGCACCACTAACTACACCCTCCAAAAATTGAATCAGCACCTCTCTAGGGCTGCCCCCTAAAAGTTAATGATTTGAGTCATCAGTCGAGACGACCCCAAGCTGACTCGCATTTGTCAGTCGAATCAATGCACTTTTGTTTTTTCCGAGTCTCAAAATGACCGCAAACCACAAAACTAACTGTGATGGAAGTGGAGAAGAGAGATAAAAATGGAGGGCAGTGTAATGCCGGACAGCTTGAGGCAGGACAGTGTGCTCTGACATTCTCTGCCCAGGTGATTACTGGCACTGAAGCCTGCTAACGGTGGTCTGACCTCCTCTACAGCCGTCCACTGTGATTGACTCTTCGGCTGACAGCGCTGGCAGCAACCCAGCAGGAGAGACGCTCTGTGGTACGGTACGATTTTATATCTGAACTATGAGCAGGACGCACACTTTTACTTTCTCTGACTGTGTGGAAATCTGATGTTTTCACATCACGGATGGTAAAGAATGACTTTAAAACATCCAGCAGGTAACACATGAGATATAGGATAGAGGCTGATATAGAAGATTAGTGTGGCGCAGAACCGAAAAAGAAAAAAGGAACAAACAGTCGAATCTTCATATTGTGCTTTACTTTAAACAAAACTGAACAACCTTTATTGCATGGCTGTTAAAACTGCATTAGTTTTAGGCAGTAGTTCCCTTATAAATTGGGAACCGATTGTATAAAGAAGTCATGAAAGATGCAGATGACTCATCGTCTTATTACAAGATAGTGCACTGCATGTTAAAAAAATGTACTCTCTGTTATGCTGAGGAATCCTATAAAACACTTCTAAAACTAATAAGTAGAAATTATTTTGCCGATGCAAAACAGAAATCCATGAGTGTAAAACATAATACACACAAAGGTACATTATGAGGAAAAAGAGAAATTACAAGCATATAAACAGTAGTTGTTTGCAGTTCAAAAGTGCATGACATATCTCAATAAGTCAGTGATGAATATTCATAAATACCAGCATCTTCTTAATGCATATTTATAAACAGTACTTTGGTTGAACTTCTGACTTTTGAGTTCCTGAGCGCGGCACCAGCCTGTACACCGGCCGTCATGAATAAATATTATATAACAAATACAAGAAGACAGAGGAGACTTAATAAAGCACCATGCAGTATTGATCTGTCAGATTCAACTCACATCACTAGCTAGCATTTTCAAGTTCAATATTGAGCCCTGTGCCAACCTGAATGTGCTGTGATCTGTTAAAATCTGATTCTTTAAGCTCGTCAAACATGAAGAAAGCCTCCACACAGCAGAGGCATAAAAAGCAGAGCAAAACACAGACACGGCTAATCAGAAAGTCACACTGTGAAGTGAAGTCTGTCAGAATTTACAATGAATGAGGAAAAAGGAAAACTTAGGTTAAGTGATATAAGAAAAGAACATGTTAAAATGATATATAAGAGAGCAGCATGGCAGAGAGAGGGCTTAACAGATGCAAAACACAGATAAAATGTAAAATAGACTCAGAGATGCCTTTAGAGTTGGAGTGCCTGGGCATTTCCCAAAGCATTGTAGGTTAATTCAGTGCCTGGAACAGAGGAAGATAGGCTGCAAAAATGAGGGAGATTGAGATATGCACTAGTGATTGGAGATGGCCGAGACTAATTGTTCCCTCGCAATGTGCGCTTTGCTTTTATCTAAGATGGGGAGATAAAAGAAAAAAAGGGGGGCCAAAGGCAGAGGGAGACAGGGAAAGAGACAGACAGCAGTGAGAGGGAGTGAAGGCTATGCAAACAAAACGCGAGCAGGCATACCATATCACCCATACACAGATACTCATTTACCCACAGGAAAGGTGTGAGGCCAAAGAAAACATTGATCACTGATGAGTATCTTCAGTAGTCCTTCTCATTAGAAAGTCAATGAGAGCTCATCAGTGATACTGTATCTAACTGTGGAATCAGCACACACAGCAGGAGAAAAACACTTCAGGGACAAGTTGGAAAATAGAGAAAAACTGCTTTCAAATATTACTAATACTATTATTACTACTAATAACGATAAAGCTGCACTAGTCGATATATTTACATTAACGATGGATCAAATGACCAACAAACGCGTGGTTTTTTTTAACATAATGAGATTGTGTGGCAATAATCTAAAAAATCGACAAAATCTACTTTCTTATATCTTATTTATCAAATTATAGAATGCATTTTTATTTCAGAGGTAGGGTATATACTGTGCATATGTCATTCTTTGCACCTTGATACTACGACTCATATCACATTTAATTTTCCATCTCGCTGATTTGAATCTTTACATATTTGTGTTGTGATGTGTGTGTGGTGATATATTCTACAAGAACCCCCCCCCCACACACACACACATATAGCCATAATCTCCTTTTGATACCCTCAAATATTTCTTAAACTTGCCAGAACTTTAGCCACATAACTGTAACAACAATGAAATTATATGTCCTAAAGATGGAATACTGTAATAACATAACTGTGACAAGAATGAAACGATCTTTTCTGAACATTAAGTCATTTTATCTCAGAGGAAATTATTATTATGCGTCACAAAACTAGAAGGAGTATAAACGTGAGAAGTTGACACTTTTCTGAGGCTTGAGGGTATCAAAAGGAGATTATGGCTATATACTGATGAAATTGAGAATCAAATCACCTGCGAGGAGACAAAGCAGCCATCGGAGATTTGACTATCACATAACCAACACTCTGAGTGTGCAGCGCATTCTGTAAAGCACAAACAACCATTGATAAATGAGGCTTAGGTAACACACTGTATTATCTGTCAGCCATGACATGAATGGCACGCCCACAATGACAGATGAGTATGCACTTCCAACCAATATGAAGACCAAAGCCAACCCAACTCGAGCTTCCACTATGCAACTGCCTGCTTCCCGTGCAATACAAAGCAATTATTGTGTGATAGAGACCCCTCACTTGCATATAGCACAGCTCATGCCAGAAGATGCTCCCTGGGGCCACAGCCAGGGTCGACTCAAAGCTGGGGCATGTGAGCATGTGTGTGCGTGTGCATGTGCGCATGCAGGTTAGTGTGTTAGACGGACGCTCACAACCCAGTCTACAGCACACAGTCAATTAAATCAGCTCTCTCATTAATGAGAACAGTGCCAGGTACAAATGTCTGCCCTGGGGTGAGAATTCATAATTGAGAAGAACTTGAAGAATTCATTTCTAAAATAACAAAAGCTATTGTCGAGGACATTTCTCCTATTTTCCCCAAAATACTCAGCTTAAAAAGGTCAAAACAAACCTTTCAATTTTCCTAAACTCAATCAGTCTTTAGGCTCGAATGTCACACATAAAATAATGGAAATCATTCAAAAAATAAGTGCACACACAAAATATTTCATAGAAAATAATCAAGCTGACGCATTAAGAAATACTTGAAATTCAATCATGTTTCTACTGCACTTTAAACTATGAAATCTTTGATCACACTTGTTCGCTTTCTGACTTCAGGCAAATCCTTTCAGATGACTGATTTATGTCGCTTTTGCATGATAATGGACTTATGACCTCAGACAAAGGTTGTTTTATCATGTACTCAAGATAGTCTCTGAATTTTCTGTCATGATGAACGAAAACGCATTGGACTGAAGGTAATACAGGATAAATATTGGCTACATGTGTTGAAATAATCTCGGCCATTGTCAAGGAAAAATCCTCTTGAAGACACATGTAGACGCACCTGAGCTCTTCCTCATATATCCGAGGGCTCGCCAGCCTTGCAGATGACAGTTTTCTCAGCTTTAGTGAGCCTAATGCAAACCACATGGCTGAGTTTTCACAGATAAGTCAAGCAGTCGATGCACACACAGGCTACTTTCCAGTTCCCAGAAGGCTGTGGTGCTGCGGTGGCAGCCATGAGTAGCAACCTCCCTCCTAGCACAATCCTCAGGGGCCTGGTGCTCCCGGACACAGCATACATATTTCAGCTGCAGCCTGGGGGCCCCACACATACAGACAAAAACACACACACACACACACCTGTGCTTATACTTTTTACTCTTGCATATCAAAAACTTATTCACTGGTGCTGATAGCTCATCCAGCTATATCAATGACAACTGTGTGTCTGGATATGAATGTATGTGGATGCCTGTTTGGTCATACATGTGATTTGTTTATGTCTACTTAATTTGTGTGTGTGTGTGTGTGTGTGTGTGTGTGTGTGTGTGTGTGTGTGTGTGTATGTCATTTTTTGATGGCAGGTGTCTGGATGTGTGTATTTGTGATGCTGATGAGGATGGAAGTTTGCTGGTGGTCTAACTGAGCTGCTAATGGCCCCGCTGGGTGTGAAAATCTGTTCTACTGTCTGTCTTTATTTAGCACACTGGTCTGGCCCTCTTGTTGAGTGTGTGTGTGTGTGTGTGTGTGTGTGTGTGTGTGTGTGTGTGTGTGTGTGTGTGTGTGTGTGTGTGTGTGTGTGTATGTGTATGTGTGTGTATGCAGGATGGGAAATGGAGGAGCTCCAAAATGTGCCAGTGTATGTATGTCAGCACAGAACTGTACAGTTTGTGTGTGTATCTATTGTGTGTGTGAGACTGGTTTGGCAGACCCGTGTGTGTGTGTGTGTGTGTGTGTGTGTGTGTGTGTGTGTGTGTGTGTGTTCGGACTGATATTTTACTCATCCCTAAGAGACACTCAAACCAAGGCCAGCTGCTGATTTCCACCAGCCTGTGTCCATACACAGCACACACATATATGGCACATGGATTATACAGACCTAATCATTTATTCACTATTCTGTTCACACTATACATCACACACGCATACATACACATACGTGACTGTGCGCAAACACACACGTTGGCCCAGCACACAGCTTTTGGCATGTCTCCAGCGTATTACTGTCGGCCTTTTTTGTTCCATTCATGGCTCAGTGACGCCTCCTCCTTCTCCTCGCCCGCAGCACTGCATTTCCCATGAGACCGTGCTGCCAGGAACTAATCTCTACTCCACTTGCTGGTCTTCCTGTGCTGCAGGTCCAAAGACCCCTGCACTGTCTAGACTGATCCTCAGTCGGCAAAGAGAAGATGACCTGGCCAAGGTCACATCATTAGTGTTTATTATTTATTCATTTGTCATTCTTATTTGTTCATTTTGCTGGAATAGAAATTGATCTGACCAGCATACACATTAGATTTGATGTTGCTATGGTGTTGATACTTTCATTCTACTCATTATAGGATGCTGGTTTCCAGCCTGATATTTTTACTTTACTTAAATAATGACCACTTACAGTCACCTATAACCAGCTGCTAATGTAATACATCTGCCTAAACATCCGGGAGTTCATTACTTCTCTGAAAGCACCCAATGACCACTTAGAGTAACTGTAATCACATTATAATGGATTAAAATGCATTATAACAGTGATTATAATGCCTTGGATATCGAATTCAGTACATTCACTGAAGCACTGTACTTAAGTACAATTTTGAGGTAGTTATACTTCTATTCCACGACATTTCAGAGGGAAATATTGGACTTTTTACTCTACTACATTTAGCAGTACAAGTCTGAAAACTGATATCACTCATATCTCTGTCCTCTGTTCTCCTCTCCTTTAGTGTAGGGATAAGACAGCAGTGTCTGGCCACAATCAATCGGACTAGCTCAAACATTAAAAGTGTCTGCCTATTTAAACAGCCTGAGCAAAGAGGGGCGGCAGTCATAAATCTATGAGCTAACCTTTAGCCATGACAGGCTAAGCTCTCAGCTTGCATGCTTACCTTTATCACTTACCCCACAGCAATTCTTTCCCCACCTCCAATAATGACTTGCAAAGCTAGACTAAGCAGCTAATGCTGTGAAACAGAGCTACACAAAGAGAAAAAAAGGCTTAATACACAAGTGTGGGAAAGATTATATCCTATAAAAATAAAAAGAAATTATGATTTAATGTATGCCAATGCATGCTTCTCCATTCCTGTTACTTTTGTGTAATTGCCTTTTTCTTCCACATGCAAATTTGTATATGTGTGTGTTTAGAAAATGTGTCTGTGCATGTGTGTGCCTGTGTCTGTGTGTGTGTATGTGCGTGCTTTCTCAGGAGCAAGATGGTTTAATTTCCCACAAGATCCAGAAAGAAAAATCTCCTTAGTGCTGGAGTGTGGTGCACAGTACACTGAGCATATTATGCCATTATGTTTATGGAGGCAAATCAATTCCTGTATTATGGGACACAATAAAGCTAAGAAACATCTCATGTGTCAGGATCATATGGCTAAAAATCCTGCATGAACAATTCCTGCAGATAACCTTCACTATGCTCCACTGAGGTACACAAGAACAAGTAGGACTGGGTTGCCCCGGTAGCTCACCTGGTAGAACGCCTATACCTATCAAGGCTGAGTCCTTACTGCAGCGAGAGGCTGGCCTGGGCCCTTTGCTGCATATCATCCCCTCTCTCTCCCCCCTGCCTTTCTTGTTTCGCTCTATTTTCACGATCCAAAATTAAAGCCCCCCCAAAAAAAAAAAAGGATTCGGCCCGCATTTTTCAGCCAAAATTAAATGTATAGTAAGATTGTGTACAACAGGTAAAGTGAAGAATTTTAAAATGGTAAAATCATTTGAGGAATGTTAGGGCTCACTATATGATGTCATAAAAGACTCGGATACCACTAGCGCACTGAGGATGTGTGTGAGGAAGTGCAGTCGGAGGAAATAAATAAGCAAACATACAGTCGACGCACACACGCACACAACTATACGAGACAGCGCGCATCAGTGACCTGGCTAACCCACGGCTTAGGGATGGGGTGTGTCTGCAGTCCACTGCTGGTCTGCTGAAAAATTAACGCCGTGGAACAATGTTCTTCAGTGCTCAATAATGTATGGGCAGGTTACAGCAGGGGAATCATAGACAGAGGAAGAAAAAAGAGGAGTCTACTTTTCCCATCCTTCTCTTTGTCTAGACTACACCGGGTGGAAAGTAAACCACGCGCCATGCACGCAAGCCCAAACACAGGCAGACACACACATATGCACACACACAAATAAGGTATTTGCCAAACCGTCATGTGAACTTCATAACTGTGCACCAGTGTTTATCGAGTCCAATGTGAGAATGAACTGAAGAGAGTGTTGCTCATGTGACGATGACATGTCTGACACAAAATAACACGTTTATCGCTCGTCTTGGCCACCATTCATTATATTTCAGTCAGCCAAATCACATGGGGTGGATTTATTATTATTTGAAAGCAATATCATCAGTGAATACTCTGCGCAAATGCAATACTCTGTGTAAATATCACTGTTATTTGGAGAGATGCCAAATAGCAATTCCCTCAGGCGGGTGACTCAATCAGAGCCTATAGGTGGATGCAGCAGCGTTGCAGCAGAAGCACTTGCAAAACAACAGCGGTCAGAGTGGGAACTGCCTTGTTGCAAAGGGTTTGTTTGATTTACTCTGCAGAGACAACTCAAACTGTCTGCCTGATAGGCTTTCCACATAAAAGTTTTTTAAATCCATAAAGCTAAAAGTAAGGTATTAAGATTGGCACTACATATCTAATAATACAGTTTATAATAATACAAACAACTACGGCAGTGTCTGTTCTGTGCAAAACAGACATCACAGAATTCTGGGAAGGAGACAAAAGTCCGAACACAAACCAACTAAGAAGACAAAGTGCTCATAACAGCACCTGTGTTACTCATAGTACTCATAGGACGTGCAGGTCTTTCTCTCAGTGAAATTTTTCCGGATTGCCAGGCCTCCATTAGTTCATCAGTTCACTTCATTCAAGGAGTTTGCTCAGTTGTCATGGAGACAGTTCAGTTGTCGCTGTTCCTTGTGTTGAGCTTTTTCTTGTCAAACCTCTGTTCCCAAGGTCACGCACAAACCTTCACTCAAAGAAGTGCGATCTAAGCCGCCGTAATCTTTGTCAACACTCAACAACCCCAAAGTCACTCCAGCAATTTATATGGTCAAAAAAGTTACATTTTCTAACTTTTAAAACCGCAAAAAGTTAAGCGTGGGCACATTGTGCTGGATAATATGAGCTTATTTGAAAGAATACTTGCTTTAAAGGAGAAATCTTGGGGATAATTGTCTAAACTGCCACTTAGCGAAGATGATTAGTGCTGGTCAGAGCTGAGTTTGAAGGGGAAGCCATTATCCAGCGTCTCTCCCCATTCAACACTTGTTCACTGTGGAGTACGGCAGGAAACAATTCTACTTCATGGCCTTGTTAGAAGGCTTTTAATGTACTAGAATGGAATTTTTAGTCAGTCTTTGTTATTACCATATAGCAGCTGTTTGTTGGATATAAGGGGTATCTAGATGCCTCAATAAATGTCGTTTTAACATTGATTCCTTTCTGATGGGTTTTTTTGTCTCTTCACCTAAACTGGCATCTATCCTCTTTTGGTTTATTTTTGTCCGTCTCTGTTAACAATGGCACATAATTCACCCTGCATGGTGAATGTCATGCATTAATGCATTTTATTGTTTATTTAACTGGGACGACACACAATACATTTATCATTCCAGATATAGCTAAAAGCTAATTTCCATGTAGTCCCCGATGGGAGGCCACCGGTGATGCACAGGATGACAAAATAAACAATAACAGTCAGACGTGTTAATGTGTGTATGTTTGCTGATTGTCTGTGCATGCATGCACGTCCATGCATTTGAGTCTCTGCACATGTATAGTATGCATAAGGATGTGTGTGAGTCCATCAGTCTCTGTATCTGTGTATGCATACTTTAATGCAAACAGCAGGTGCGCACTCACAAGTAAATGTCTTTTCTGCACACATACACAGACACACACACACACACAGACACACACACACATACACAGAGACACAGTGTTCCGCTGGGATCCACACAAACAGAGCTGCATGCGCACCCACGTCGCCCACCTCATCCGTCTCATCCCTGTCTCTGTTGGCGGCTTTCTGCTCATCCCGTGACGCTCACACTGCGACAAAGGCATATACATATAAACAAGGAGACCCCCCTCTGTCCCCTTGCGACACACCTAACACACAACACACACACACACACACACACACACAAACACACACGCTGTATGCCCCTGCTCCAGCTCCCCGGGATAAATGTGATCATTGCTCTGTCCCCTTTGTACTCACCTAATGAAGGGCATGTCTTAATAAAGCCAAGAGAATGGATGGGGCCGGTTTCACTGCTCAGCAAGCCAATTAGCTCCTTCTTACCTTCTGCCATACATTTTTCTTTGACCTCCTGCAGTATTCCCTCACAGTAATCGTGCAGGGTTTACACTCTTGCTTCCCTTTCCCCTCTGATTGCTTCCACTGATTACCTATTTATAAGTATTTGTAAATACAAAATGGAGTGGGAGAAAGGAGCAGAGTGCAGTAGTTAAGTAGACTAAATGTTGTGTTATGTCAAGCCATATTTCATATCATTATATTTCTTGCTTAAAAAGCTGTTTATTCTTTACTTACTAGTATTGAGGTCACAACATCTGGTCAAGGGTATGTGTTAAAATATTGGCGCAAAA
This sequence comes from Dicentrarchus labrax, assembly GCF_905237075.1. Taxonomy (NCBI): domain Eukaryota; kingdom Metazoa; phylum Chordata; class Actinopteri; family Moronidae; genus Dicentrarchus; species Dicentrarchus labrax. The sequence continues at coordinate 18,227,627 of NW_026136712.1, read as the reverse complement.
GCTCTGCTGTAGTCTTTCATGGTACTGCAGGGGTCAATGTTTGTTCCTTTTGTGTTTAGTTCTTTGTACTATAAGGTATATGAGAATACAGAATAAAAGACCACTGTGGCTATTCAAATGAACCGTAATCTTTCATTAATGAGCATTCAATTTAGGTATTATTTGTGATCAGGCCACAGTATATTGTGCCAGTATACCCAGGTCATAGAAAAAATGAGAGAAAGTGGATAAAGCATAAAAGAGGAGGATGAAAAGAAAAACAGTGGGTTGGAGGAGCAGAACAATGATAAGGCCGGAGGTACAAAAACATTCTCTAAATGCTAAGCTGTATAATAAAGTCCAAGGATTAGGTTATGGGGGAAAACAACAGTTTTATTTACATCACTGCACACAAAAACTCTTAAGCCAGAAGCCTTATTGGATGGGTATTAGGACTGGATATTTTGTTGCAAAGGGGCTCACAGTCAGTGGGCAGTGAACACGGTTGCTATATACTGTGCCACATGCCAGTTTACTGTCATATTATGCCCTATACAATCTGCCATGGCACGCCAAGGTAGCAAACAATAGGAAGTGTCAAACTCTTGCTCGCAGCATTCACAATCTTTGTTATTTTAACACAATATTTTCATAAAGATGAGAGAGATGGAGAGAGAAGACAGAGGACAGGGAGGCGGCAAGCAGAGCAGCGCACTACAACGGAAGACAATGAAAGGTTTCTTATTTATTGTGAGCATGTGTGTGTCTAATGTCTTAGAGAAGATTCACTGGCTTTCTGGTTTCTAAGCACAAAACTCACTATTCTCCAATATCAAAAATTGCAGTTGGATAATAATAATAATAATAATAATAATAATAATAATAATAATAATAATAATAATAATAATAATAATAATAATGATGATGATGATGATGATGATATTGGCCGATGTTGATGGTTAAAAATGCTGGCTTAATGTGAGTGGAAGGTAAAACAAAGAACTTTGAAACTGAACTTTTAAGCCTACCGTATGGAAATTTAGCTGAACCTGCTAAAGCATTGGGTGACAGTTACACAAGTGGAACACAGTCATAAAGCCAGTGAACAGACTCAGTAGTTACATAGCAACAACTATCTAAAGTTAGCTACAATTAGCAACCAATAGCCACAGTATTGGTCATACCAGACAAAGTAAGACTATTGCATTAAAACCCCTGAGTGTATTCAACTGAGCAACAGTTGACTGCTTATGGATTCAACAATGGAGTATTATAAAGGCGTGGACGTGACAGTTTACAGGTTTTCGTGAAGAGGGACACTTTAATGATGGAGATATTCCTGATTTGAATTAAGCAGTACTAAACTGTTTTGAAGTGCTTATCCAGACTGAGGCTGCTATAAAAAAAAACACCAAGATTTCCTCAATACTCATACTCAACATAATATTCCAGTAACAAATTGGGATGAATGCTAGTCGAAGCGCTCTTGTATGTTTATGTGGATAGTGCTTTTAAAAATGACTGTAGGAAGTTTCGAGAGATCAGGTTTTGAATGTTCTGGAGACAAGAGTAGACTGGTGTGAAATAATAAAGACAATATATGATATATGGCATCCAAAGTTTGTCATCTGATACTGATACGGATACTGATGCTTTCTGGTTTCGTGGCTAACTCTATGTTAAACCTGACCTAAACTTTCGAAAAACACACTCTTTCATAGAAGTCAGGAGTTCATCGACAGCAACTTTACTGCACAGCTCAGCCAGAAAGAGTTTTGAAGTCAGTATAAAAATGTTTATTATTGGGATTCAGTGTTGTTCTTTTTATTCAGTACAGGTTGAGCTGGAACATTTTTTCCTCAATGTAGAAGCAGTAGGACACAAAAAAAAAAACCCCACAAAACAAAACAAAACAAAACTTTTAAAAACCTAAAGAGAGATGTGTCTAAAGGCCAGCTGGAAAGTTTAATCTTGTTGTTTTGTAGAGTCCATCAAAACAGGAGCAGAAATTGGATTGTAAGAGAAATTTTACCAAGACTGAATTTCTGTTGGTTTTGGTGCGATCGCATGAGTAACAAAGTGAATAGGCATATGTCTCAAAATATCAGACTTTTTCTTTCACGCAATATTTTAAAAAAAGAGAAAAAGAAAGACAAATGCACACCTAAAGTTACGGCTGCATTAGGTATCTAATTCAATAAGGTTCCCTGCAATAACATGCCATACAGTAACTACCTCAAACAGCAGTAGGTAGTAATTTCAGGAACAGGAAGTTGCAGCTCTTCTCGTTCCAGTTTACCAAATCATTTTCTATCTCACTACTTTTCCCAACCCTCCTGTGCAATCTCTCCCTCTCTCTTTCTGGTGACAACCGTGCCGTTACAGCACCCTCAGGTGACTGACAGCTTCCTCAAATGGAAGTGTATTGGCTGTGCCGTGATTGACAGGTCTGCCTCCCACCTCTGTAACCGTGTCTGCCATTGTTTGATGAGCATATGTCTAAAAGTGGACACTCAAAACACACACTCAGCCACTCCACTGCTCTTAGCGAGCTACTCTCCTCGACCACTTTATAGAATAAAAAAAATAGTTTTTCCATTCGATTTATGTAAGATGCACTCCAGTTTACGGCGCCCACTTTCCATCACACTGCATAATGTCCCAGCAGTCCTGAAGAAACCCTATACACACCAGGCCTGCCAATCTGGTGAAATGCTGACCTGAGCCAAATTGATATTGCTGGGTGGCCATATCTGTGTTATTTCTTGAATTATTATCATTGCACACAAACAATTTAGATTTTTCGATTTTTCTTCAAATCCCACTAACTTGATTCTTTCGCTTGAAACTATTGGCTTTTAATGTATGTACCTCTTTGTCTCAATTGTGCTGCATGTATTACATTTATCCTTGAAAAAAAGCAACAAAAAAATGAAAAAAACAACAACAAAAAACATATGATTTAGCAGGATCCTAATCTGCCTTAAGCTTTAAAACCCCAGAATTTCCCCCATTGTTCTTTGAGGGTTAATGCCCATCAGTAAAATAAATGAAAAAAAAAAAAGATTTCATGTCATCTGTGGCACATTTACAGTTCCATATGGAGCTTGGACCAGTTTAGCTGCACTGCCCAGAGAAAATTAGTTTGCCCTTGTGCTTTGTATCTGTGCCATGTAGTGGAATCCAATTCAAACTGGAGAAAAACAGCTGAGATAAAGCCAATGCTGGAGGCCAGTTTGGGTATCACTGAGTGTATGAACATACCATATGAGTGTGTGAAGCGCTGAATCCTTAATGTGTAGATATCTGTGAAAACCCATATATCCAGTGTTGAGTTTGAGTTTGAATTCAAATGTGTACAGTTACACATACGTATATACTGTAGAACAAAGTAAAAAGTACAAAAATATGTGTAGAACTTTATTGTGACAATGAATGAAAAAGTCTTCCTAGCACATATGCCACAAAGTTATGACGATGATGGGAAGTTGTGACTTATAGATTGTACATGTCAAAATGGTCACTTCCCATAGCTCCAGAGTACACACCAATTGAACTTTATTCTTGATTGCTTCAGCAACCTGGTGATGAATGGGCAGTAGCACTGCACGTTGCATTCAGACAAGTCCTGCAAACCTCTCTGCCTAATGACACTGCAAAGAGGGCCAAGGTTGGACCATCCATCAGAGATCCTGCGCTCAACGCCGTCTATAGGAGGATCACACCCTCACAGCACAATATGGGGCTTCACCTGTCCTTTACCCATCCTAAACTCGCTCTCCATTTTCTTTTACAAGTGACCTGTTGCCCCCGCTCCATTTGTTTGCTTTTCTTTTACCGTCCCTTCTCCTCTTTACAACTACCCCCCTCCTTTTATCTCTCTGCTTTAACTCACCTTTCACTTAACCCCCTCACTCTGAGCTTTCATTTTTCAAATAAACACCTACCATTTTAAAACCAAAGCACATTACTTTACCTTTATTTTTGTAGCAGGTAATGGTAACATTGTACCTCATCACAGACAGCACAGGCATATCTAATAACATTAATGATGACTGCATCCCACTGACTGTCTCACTGAATAGCTTACTGGAACCTAATGGCACCAATCGCCATTTATGTTATTAATTCCACCTGTGCTTTTCCTGTTATGACAAGTCAAAATGTCTGCTGTAAAAAAGGTCTGTGCAGCGACTTTGCAATAAATGAGTTCAACAGGCTAGGAAAAGTGCGGTCAGACAATTCTACCTGTTGTAAACAAGCTGACAGCCAAATTAGCTGTTACTTTAGAGGTGAAGGTAAAAGTGCTGGTATAATCCAATGCAAATCTGAGATTCCACTATGAAGAGTACTTCAGGTTAAAGCTGAACCATGAAGCTCTTGACAGTTCTGGGCAGTTTGGGTAATAATTTTACAGTGCACCTTCATTTTCCCTTTCATATAAATTTTACAACCTGTTTGATAGTCTCACTGCTTGTGTTTTCCAAGCGCTTCGTCATTCACTTTTAATCAAGGCACTCCATCCTACCACTTGTAAACTTCCAGTCCCCTTTCCTCCCACATGTATGGTTGGACGTGGGTGTCACGTCCCTGTCTGGTTGCGCCCTGTCTTCAGTTTCAACATGAAACGATATACACTCATCAGGTGACATTGAACTCTGGGTATTGAAAAGAGGTGGGTGTGGCCTCTATGAACGGCAAAAGGAAGGCAGAGAGGGAGAGTAGGAGTGATGCAGAAGTGCAGTCTAATTGTGCTGCCTTGCTCCCTTGTCACTGCTGAAGGTCAGAGCCATCCCTCACTAGCAGCACTGCCTTGACAGGTGAAGCACCTGTGATTGACATCCTATCAGCTGTCTTTTTACATCCTCATATATGCGAGCACCCACAGAAGCACGCGCATGGACATACACTATGTATGTCGCACAAAAGCATGCATGCATGCACATACACTATATGCACAGTATTCCCATGTTGGAGAAAAACACCCTACCTGCCACAGTCTTGCGCACACTCCCTTTCTTTTCCTAACACATACTCCATCTATCCAGCTTCATCGTCATATATCAGATGGCTCTCCGTTCGTTGTCACAATCTCCCCACACGGCACTGACGAGAAACATTCCATTTCTTTCCCCCCTCCTGCAGTCACATATCAGGTGTGGACCAACATGTATTCACCATTGCATTCCAACAGTCAGTCTCTGGCTGCTATGAAGAATAATGACTCCTTTTAACTTTATATTTGCGTTGCCAAACTACTGTTGCTCCGTATTACCGGTATTATGTCCCCCTACAACTGGAGCTCAAGAAACAAGAGGGGTTTTATTGTGAAATAAGAGGAAAATAGATACAAAGCAGGCGCTTGAGGGAACTGTCGCAAAGTGCCTTGAGAATTCTTGTTGAGTCCTTGAGAATAACAGCAACTAGCTGAAGTATTGGCAAGTACACTAGTGTGTGTAAAACAGTGCTACAATATATTGTGTTGCATCTTTAATACTATGGCTCATATCTTTTTACTACTGAGAAAGCTGCTATATTCATGCCAAAGCTTCACTCTGCTTTCTCGTGTCTTTAAAGGGTAATCAAAATAATTGCTGTGATCAGGGAACACGGTGACATCATGACAATGAAATCCAATGGTACACAAGTGTTTAGGAGATCAGACAGACGCTAAAAAGCCAACAGTTAAGACAGATTATCCAAACCACTTTTCGGAGGTAAAACTGAAAGACAGTAATGACGGTAGAAATCCTCCATTGCAGTTGTATCAAACTGGAGCTAAACCAGTGTATATATGAGACAGTTTGTGTTACTGTTTTACTGCTCACCTTGGTTTTCTCTTTCAACTAAGTCAGACAGAACTGAACAAATCTGAGGCATTTATAAATAATTATTTTCCAGTAACCTTGGGATGTAGCTGGACTTGCGCAATTGTGGAATCCCACGAGAATTCACCTTTCAGGCTTCAAGGTATGTGCTTGCGTCCAAACCACAGTCGTTTAGACCAATCAGCCTTTGAGGAACTACTGACAGCTACGGCATGAGCTACGGGCGTGGTTTAAATGCTAAGTGTGTGTGACGACGTGTGTGAGAATTGACTCGGAGCGTAGTAGACTGGAGAGTATGAATGTAAGGCTTTTCTTGATGGAAAATATGTTATGGAAAAATGTTGTGCTTCTCCCGACATTTTCCAAAGATGACTTTCCGAATGGTTATGCGCAACAAACCATCTGGCACATTCAGGTTAGCATTACCAGATCTCAGCAAATCATTTGGTGAGTGTAATATTATTATTATATATGGAAACCAAAACTGCACAGGAGGAGCAAAGTTGTAAAAATTGATTTACTTTATAGCAGGTGTACCAAATTATTTAGTAACTACTCCTTAGATATTCATTAATTTACATTTCTGTCTGATTTGTTCTCAACTTACTATAGCGTATTGTAAACTATAACCATATTTTCTATATGTTATTTATTTTTCATTGGTCTTGACAGTTCTAAGGCCAATTAAAGTCAAGCCATTCTTCAGCTCTAAGCTAAAACTCTCTTAAGGACAAGCTCTCTTTCTCCCTGTGCCCTCTACCTGTCAACATGCATCTAAAAAGCAAGCAAGAAAACCAGGCTAGCGTCCTTGCCGCAATTAGCCCGGCCTGTCCTATTCTTACCTGCTGCATCAGGCTTCCTTTATAATGTAGATCCGTGCCAGACACAGCCCAATGATGCATTGTTCTGGAAAGAAGAGTGTTGTCATTGTAAGAAAAAGGGCAGAATGGCCTTTGCCAAGTTGGGCGGGCAGGATGAGATGAAGGGCTGAGGTCCTTCAAAAGCAAGATATTAGAAGCCGCTTGCCTTTGCCATTTATGTCCCAGATGGGGGTCACACAATGCAGCCTCCTTGCTTCCGCTTTATTTGTGCTCTCCCTCCGCTCACCTCCCTTTCACTCCATCACTTTGTTCTTTTCGTGACCAACTCCCACATCTTCAAATTCTTTTTTAAAAACTCACTTAGGCAAGAGAGCATGCAGGACTCCGTCAAAGTGGCTGGGCCTGAGAAGATGTATAATAAATGTAGCTTCATTGCCAAAGAGATAAAAATTACATAATTTTTTTCTGTACAAGTATTGCAATTCTAGAGGGGAGGGATAGAAATAGAGAGAAATAAAACATTAACCTTAAAAGGATATGGAATATCCGCAAGGGCCTTCTCCCCCTCATTGAATTTATTTCTCTGAGTAGAACATAATCACAAAGCTGCTTTGATTGGTGGGTACAGATGTGCTACAATGAGCATGAGTGTGTGTTATGACAGCACTACTTCAGCAGGCGTGGCAAGGAATGTCAAACTACACTTGATGATGATGAGAGACAGCAGAAGATATTCACTTCTGGAGCCAATTTGAATGAGTGTGTAGAGCTGCTCTGAGGTACAGATACAAATATGGTGGAAGTGTTCATTAGTCATCTCAGGTCTACAAAGAGACTGAAAGAACAGCAGTATCCTCCCAGACTAAATTTCTGTACATGAGATGTTCTTCTCTTCCATTATAGTGTACTTTTTGCTTAATCATGTGGATTAAATGGTTAAAACATTTTCACTTTGACAGATTCAATAAAAAAGTAAGAAAATATATCATATGTACATGAGCAAGAAAGGGTTGTTCTGTTGTTGATGTCACATGTCTTATAGGTACAACAGAAGTACAGTTGGAAAAATCTTGATCTACACTCAAGATGGATATTTTTTGATTTACAGTATTTGCAATCAAATGTTTCTTAATTGCATGTTTTCTCTTTGGCTCCGCCTCATATATTATATTATTGGCTAATAGTAAATTTTTTCGACATAAACACATAAAACAGACAAAACAAACATATGCCTGAATTGTGTAAGTACATGATATCATAAATATAGTGTAACAAATCAGCGACACCTTTGTTTAGATACAGAACCCTAAAATCACACATTTCTGTTCCAAGCTACCGTTTCCCAGTGTAGTTTTTCTTACCTTATATAGTATTTGAACAGGAAATCTCAATCATAAATGAGGGACATTAGCACAAAATTGGCTCATCGGATGACGTATATGTAAAACGAGATGATAAACACACTTATGCATAATCAGAGTGGCTAAGAGTAGTATACATGCACTCTGTTACATTTTCAACAATACTCAAAAGTACTTATTTCATCCACTCCAGATCCAGACACTCAGCCAGCAAAAAAAAATAATCTGCAAGTCAAATAGGACAGAAAATCCATACATGCATGCATTAAACACAAGTGAAACCACATATATATCTATGTTGTTCGGGGACCTTCACTGACAAATTACCCAAATATTAAGATTAATCTCAAACCAAGCAATGACCTCAAATTAGTCACTTTGCAAAGTGAAAACACTGTGAAGGGAAACTTTCTGTGTAAAACACAACAGGTCAACATTTGGAGCTTAATGACAACTGCTTTAATGGTAACTTTGGTTTCTGGTGGGTGTGTAGGTGTGTGCATGTGTGTGGCATTTAATGATAATGCAGCATATCATAACGAGAGAGGCTGTTCCTGAATGGAAGCCCCCGGTCTCACACTGCTCAAGGTCATTAGTGCTAATGCCACGGTTTTTGCCATCTGCTGAGATTGTTTACACTTGCCTAGATAATTAGCTCCTAATTAGTAGTGGATGGTAGGGAGTATATGCTGTGTCTGCGTACATGTTTGTGTGCATTTAAGAGATGGTGTGTGCATTTGTTTGTTCAGTAAATATATGATCGTTATTAAGAAAGGCAGGTTGACCTGAGCAATTACAGATCTGTTGTAGAGATGAGGGAAGAGAGAGAGAGAGAGAGAGAGAGAGAGAGAGAGAGAGAGAGAGAGAGAGAGAGAGAGAGAAAGAGAAAGAGAGAGGTTTTAATTTATATGTGTCACTAAGGTATTATTAAAAAAAGGGGGAAATTACCCTAAAAATTAGCAGGATGCATGTCATTCCATATGCTAGGGCCAGTTCACCCAAATCACAAAAAAGACAACTTTCTACTTAAGAAATTGTTTTGGAGTTTATATTTAGATAGACAGCCTATTCTTAATTGTAACCAACAAACTGACATTCATAAAGACAAAATAGCTGCAAACAAAGAAAAGTGAAACAACAAAGACAGGAGAATTGAGTCAAAAGAAAAAATGTGAATGTTTTTTTGTTTTTGTAACGCAAAATGTTCCGACTCCATCTATTCGTATTTGACCTCCAAATATTTTGCTTGCAATACAAATAGTTCAGAAAATTAGGAAACTATTTTTTGCCCTCATTTAATTAGTATTTAATATCAAAACTGTTTTTTGCGTTTCATAATTCTGTTTTTTCATTACAGTGCAGCTGGTTTGCTTCCATTTAAAACCACAGATTCAACTCCATTGTACTTTGATGGCAGTAAAAGTTCCAGAAATATTTCAAACACCTGGGCATATACATGTTAACATATCTGTATCTCTAAATTAAAAGCCCCATACCAACAAACCATGATGCACTGTGTGTTCTGACACCTTTCTATCAGAACCAGCATTAACTGTTTCATCAATATGAGCTACAGTAGCTCCTCTCTATCGGACCACACGGGCCAGCTTTTGCTCCCCACTTGCAGAAGTGAGCCCTGTCTCCGGTTCACTGCTTTTCCTTCCGTGGACCACATTTGATAGGTACTGACCACTGCAGACCGGGAACACCCCACAAGAGCTGCACTTTTGGAGATGCTCTGGCCCAGTCGTCTAGCCATCACAATGTGGCCCTTGTCAAAGTCTCTCAAATCCTCAAGCTGCCCATTTTTCCTGCTTCTAACACATCAACTTTGAGGACAAAATGTTTACTTGCTGCCTAATATATCCCACCCACTGACAGGCACCATGATAACCAGATAATGAATGTTATTCAGTTCATAATGTTATGGCTGATCGGTGTATGTTGTTTGTTTCTGATGTGGGTGAACTGACACTTCAGTTGCATTCCCTTTCTCTGCCCCCTGTGGAAGAATAATGTGGTGCAGCAAGACCAACATGTAGCACATGTATGTAGTGAAGCTGTTATGAGCTGGCATTTTAATTAAAAGCTAAGAAAAACCACAGTCTGGCCCTCGAATCCAAAGAAACATACAGACTGTGCCTTCTCAGCATTTTTCTCTTCAACAATTTCCCCTCCTTCTGCTCCTCTTTGTTCTTCTCTTTCAGTTTGTATCGAGAGAGAACACAGATTCTAATCACTTGATGAGATTACATCTTGTGCCCATGTGTTTGTAACAGAGCATGTGGTTTCTCCTATAATCTCCATGAGCCTTTATAGTAAAACAGATGTCGTGGAGGGAGATGGCCCTAATCCAATGATGTACTATAATCCACGAGTCCTCTGAATGGTATCACAGAGGATATTATGTTTCCTGGTTCAACAGTTGTTACGTGAGGGTAAAGGCAGGGTGGTTGAGGGTTCGCATTGTGGCCTGGAGGTTGGGTTAATGGGTGCAAGAAATGCAATCCATGCTTTCAAACAATTTCTGTATAGCATCTAGCCAAAATTGTGCTTTTCCTAACATCAGCACATGAATCTTAAAGAGGAGGTCAGAGGTCATTTCGCTTTTGGTCTCCCAACTCCTGTACGTCTTGGTAGATCCAGCTATGCAGCAACAAGCCTTTAAATCAGTTGTTAAGAAAACACAGTGCACGCCTTTGTTTTACAAAATAAGAACCAAAGGGGAATCAGAGACCCAAAGCTTCCTTGGTGTTTGGGTATTTGCTGGCATATCTGAAGTGTAGCCTGGGGCCACATGAAAAGTTGAAGACGGGGCTGTTTGCCTCTCTTTCTTGGGAAGAATAAGATGTGACAGCCATGGGTATGGAAGTGCAGGAGCTAAAAAAAACCGTGCGATGCTGGGGGTTGATTAGCACGTAGGTATGTAGTAACAGATGAGAGGAGCATAACCTCAAGTCCACACTGTCAGATCCAGCAAGAGAGCTCGTTCTGTTCTATTAAACAGCTTGAGTTGTGACCCTCTATGACAGGGTCTGCTCTGTGTAGTATCTCCACGCGGAAGTACTTGTCCAGCTTGCTTCCAGATGTTGAAGATTATTCTTGACAGCAGATGTTTCAAATGTTCTCATAAACTTGAAGTAAGTCAGAATATTGACAAAGAAGACGCTCTCCATCTACATCAAACACTGCCCACTTCCCTTCCTTCCCATCATGTACACTACACTGGATGATGGATACCTATTCCTAGCAGCATTTAGCCAAATACACCCAGCAAAACACGACACCGCAAGACAATGGTACACCACATAAAAGGAGTCCATTTCACACTAATCACCCATCTCCGGTAATGGAGTTTAGTCCATGGATTATGAATCACTGGCAGATGACAGATGATGACTTAGCCTCTCTATTGTTGATAAATGAAATAATGATACTAGTTGTAATAATGGAATTAAAAAAAAAATAATAATTCCTTCCATTTCAAGGTCCGTATATTATACAGTATCCTTATTCTAGACATGATAAATATTACCATGTAATAGTCCAAGGCAGTGAGCATCACTTCACTTAAATGTAAAAGATGTGTTTTTGGGAAAGAGTTAAGAATAAAATCTTGCCTGGGGCCCCCTAGAGGCCCGAGCCAGCACTGCTCATAGTTCAAAGATGTTATTGGCCTCCGTGATCTCCTATGGACTGGGACTGGGAAGAAGATCAATATTTATGTTTTTACAGATCAAAGGATCACTGTTCAAAAAATAAACACTCTGTCCACTGCATCTTCTGCCTCCCTCCTCTATCACTCACCACTTCAGTCTCAACTACTTTTTCACCTCAGAAAATCATAGGTTTTACATCTCAGCAATGTTAACGAAGTTCCAACTGAGTTATGTGCAGGGAACGTTTTGATCTTGCCTCAGACGGCCAACACTCAATTGGAGGCATTGTGTTCAGATGTAACACATCTAACCGAAGCAGAAAAGGTCAAACTCTTCTGACGTTCACCAGGAGCAAGTTGACACCCACGGATGGGGGCTCTTCCAATGGAGCAAACGTTTCCTTCAGCTCTTCTCTTACTTCACACCGACGTGTGATCTTTTAACTTTGCATTGTGTTTTGTATGTCAAAGAAGGCAATGTTTTATTGTGAGGAGAGATGTAAAGACGAGGAGAGAGGTTGTGCAAGTGTTGGAGAAACAAAAAAGGGCACCAGGGTTCTGGAGGAGAAAGGTTTGCAGAGGTGACTGAATAGAAAATGAATTATTTTGTGGTTCATGCAATAAGCAAAATAAAAGCGTATCAGCTATCATGTGAAACTTAAAAGATGTTTTAAGGTTTTTGCAAGTAACCACTCTGCAAACTTCTAGTCAGTGTTACTTAACGCAGAAAGGTCAGAAAACAATTGTAGCTGTAAAATGCTGAACCATTTCATTTCCACAAGAATTTATGAAAGCTTAAAGTCTGAAATCACAAGTTTTTTAGTCAAAAATCACTGTCAAAGCCAAATCTAGGTTTGGCAAAGGTTTTGGAGATACATCAGAAATCCTCTTAGGTCAGTGTACATGTTTGATTGACAGCTGTGCTGGCACAGGGTATATGAACTGAAGCTTAAAAGCCAAAAAACAGAAAAAGGTTTTGTTAGCGGTTGTATCACCAGAATAGTTCAACATTTTGAGAAGTTAATCGTCTTTCTTTTGAGTTACATTGATAGATTTGATAGGGTTATGTGCTCCTGCTATGTCAGGCCAAAAAATAGTTCCAACGTGCAACCCCTCATAAAACCACAAATCTGCTTCCCCATGCTTTACGCTAAGCTAAGCTAATTGCCTACTGGCTGTATACTTACATTTAGCACACAGACACAACCGTTGTCTTTTTATCTAACTCTCAGCGAGAAAGCAAATTCCAAAAATGTCGGACTGTTCCTTTAAAGGGCCAGACTTAGTGGCGTCAAGCAGTGGAGGTGCATATTGCAACCAAATGAAACCCAGTGACTCAACCATGTGTGAAAGAGGAGCTACGGTGGTTGTGAAACTTGTGAAAAAGCAAAAGGCCCTATCTAGAGATGCATTGTTTGGTTTGTCCTTTCTGGGCTGGAAACATGGCGAAACCAATAGAAGAAGACTAGCTCCATCTAGATCAAAACAGCTCATTCTAAGGGAACGGAAACACAATAATTCTTATTTTCAGGTGATTGTATACTAATGGAAACATACCTATGAATATTGTATTCCATTTCTGCCAGTTATAAATATTATAAAGCTCATTTGTGGTTCGAAGTCTGTGGATTTTCTTGCATTGTGTCTCCGGCTATGAGTCAGCATCAGCAGTAGGCAATGATTGAATGGTGATGTTACTGCATTATGCAAATAAGTTTGAAATGAAATGATTTGATTCGGCTATATGTATAGAATTTCACTAGCAAATCTTAGGACATCCTCCTGCTACCACCATGCAATCTTTGTCTTTGGCAGAGAATACATAGTAGTAGCAGTTTAAAAACCCAAATTTCACCATGTCTCTTAAAAAAGTGATGCACTAATTCCTGACAGGTATCCCCATAGCCTATGACAGTACCGTTTTTTGCTCAGCTTGTCTCAGTGTAAGAAAAGTTCTCATCAATCCTGCTAAATGAAACATCAGGGCGACACAGCAGAACTAATCCCCCTATGTTTAAAAGTCCACAATTATACCAAACTCACTGTCCAATTATGCTGAGACAGGACACTAATGCACCCACACACACACACACACACACACACACACACACACACAAAACTAAAGAAAGCTTTTACAACAGTGTTTGCTAAGTCCCTGCATTTCAAGGTGTAAGGTGCAGGAACACAATGATGAAAGAGAAATGAGGAGACTGAGAAAATAAAAGCAAGAGCAATTATATCTGCCAAGGCCAAAACAGTAATGTAATAAGACCCTGTCGCGTAAAATGTCTACCCACTGTGAAACATGGACACTGACACAATTCGTTGATCAATAGTCACCCAGTGGAGCTCCCTTCATAGGCCTAATCCAAATAATAACAATGATAATAATAGTAATGGCCTGGTCACACTAATAATGTCCATAACAATTACAATAAATTACATGCTGTCCGATGTGAAGCTTCTAACAGTCATTGTCCGTTTAATAGAATGAATCATGCTGGGAGGGAGGTGGAGACCAGAGTATATGTTATTAGTGGGTGTTTAGAAGCCCTGCTGCTTAAATGAATCGTCTCTCATCCATCCCCCTACAGATAGCTGAAACAAGAAAGAGATAAATAAATGGATAAATTATGTGTCTCATCTTCAGTTGGGTAGGAAAAGGTCAGAGTCTCTGATCCAGTGGATGGATGGACGCAGAGCGGAACCAAAGTCCATGAGAGGCGGTGACGAGGGAAAAATGTTAATGGGCTAGGTGAGGCTTGTAGGGGAAAGTAGCATTAATACCCATTTAATGGACTGTGGCGGAGCGCTGGCTGACTAACTGCGTGAGGATGCGAGGGGGTGTGTGTGTGCGAGTGTGTTTTGTGTAAGACGGATGCTCAAGGTTTAGAGGTTCTGCAGAGAGCCATTGTGTGTTAGTTTAAGCCTCAGGTTTAACCCTGCTGCACAGGGAGCAAGATCAGCTATTACTGTCAGCAAAGTTATTACAGCTACACACCAGTTGTAGGATTACTCTCTGTGTGATTTTGTGTGTGCCTGAGTGGATGTGTGTGAGGAGTATCGGTGACTTTACATTGTGCAAGAGCAGATGTGACAATATGTGTTGTTTGTGTGGTAGTGCCTGTCAAACGTGCAAACATGCATGACAGTGTGTCAGAATGCATAACATAGTCATATGTGCTTGTCTGTCTTACCTGTCTAAAATAATCAGTCGCCTTATGTATGTGCGGCCCTCTGTAGCGTTGCCGTCATTACTGCGTTGACATATTTGAACAGAAATATTTCACTGACAGCAAAAGTATGGAGGATTGGACGGATCACGGTCCACAATCACCTGTTTTGATGGATGAAGTTTCAGTTTTAAAATACATAGTCTGAAATGAGTTATGACACTGGCTTTAGGAGAAAAATTTTAACAAACATAAATGTTAATAAAAAACTGTACAGTATGCCTTAGCCAATACGAGTTTACAGTCTTGCATAGCTAGCATATGACTGTCAAACAACACATTTGCAATCCATCATTATTTTCACTGTAATCAAATGAAACACATAAATTCATAAGAAGAATGATCTGAAATGATCCTCTTTGCTAGGAAGCCTATAAAAACAGTCTGGATTCAGGGAGAGCATGAGGATTTCATGGAGATGAAATGAAATCCATGAAGATTACACGGAGCATAGCCTTGTGGATTTTGTATTCCATTTTTTTTTTTTGCCACAGTTGAAGTTTTCCACTACGGTTGGAGCAGCAGATTGCAGCACAACATTCAGAATTTTTAAGACTATATGTGAAGCGGTGAAAACATGGAATCCTTTACATACAGCGATGTCACGCAGCTTTACAAGTGACATGCCACTGAGTACAGGTGGCTTGGATTAGTCCATAAACCAATACCTTTAAATGTATACACATCTATGTTTGAGGCTCTGCACTGATGTGTGTGCACACTGCGTAAGGCACTTTCTGCAAGTGTTTATGAGACACTGAAATACATTCCACGAAAGATGACCAGATGACCACCAATCCATATCACTGCCAATTCCTAACCCAGTCTTTTTCCTTCCAGCATACCAGTAGACAGAAATAACAATCACACACACATACACACATACAGCTCAGACACAAATTATCCATCCCCAGCCTCTCTTCAGTCAAGCATTCTGCTTCTCAGAAGCCAACATGACGGATCCCCTCCTGAGCTTCCAGGTAAAATAGACTCGACTGTCTTGCTGTTCCATCTCCTCCCTCTTTTCTTGTCTCTTATCTGCAGATGTCTCGTCTCCTGCGGCCCTCCTGACTCTTTTCAGAGGTTCTATTTTAAGAGCCGAGTTGCCCCGTTCGATCATGCTGTCCATCTGTAGGTCCTCCAGACGACGAAAGGAAACAAAATCTGTCTGTGTGTAGGCTACAATGTGTGCGTACGTGTGGGCCTTTGTGTGTGTATCAATGTGCGCCTGTCTGCCTCTTTGTGTTATATGACTATTTAGACAACCTACACATCCCCAGAAACAGCAGACCAAACAGAGTGTTTCCAGATGGAGACACTCTGTAGTGGCCCATCCCTTCAACCACAAGGCACACACACGCATATACACAAAGGCACACACACAGAGTGGAAGCCCGTCCTGGTGGGGCATACCATATCTCACTCTCCCGCTATGTTTATCTCCAGTGACAACTTTCTAGGCCAGGCTATTGTTTCACTGTTTATCTGAACCTCAGGCTCCAAAACCAGCAGCACTATGATTCAGTTTTTCTGCTCCCTTTTATAGACTGCGGGTATGAAGTTGGAGGGAAAGCGGTTTTGGAGAGGAATGTCAGGGAGGCAGCATGCTAAGAAATGAGTGTTTTGTTCAAGGTCTCTCCAAGGTCTCATCATTCAAAACTCATCGCAGCTTGACAGGCATTGATGAAACTGAAGACAAAGTGATTGTGCAAATGTTTAACAGGATTTTGATATTCCCTTTAACAGGGATTTAAAGGGTCAGTTTACCCAATTCAAAATAACTTACAGTAATAATTCAACATTTGGGAAATATGTATATTTACTTCCTTTTTTTTGCACTCATATCTGTATGGTCAATATCCAGGTAGAGCAAGTAATGAGCTTATCTTAGAATAAAAAGTGAAAGCAGGGAGAAACAGCTAGTCTGACTCAGAACCTGTCAAATTAATACAGTATATTGTTTGTTTAATCCATACACAAACTGAAATGTAAAAACAGAAAGTTTTGGTCTTACAAGGAGTTATGAGAACTGTTTATCGGCTTGGCATAAAGGTTATCAATGATAAGCTAAGATAATCACCTGCTGGCTATAACTTCATATCTAACCTACAGATAGTGATATCGATCTTATCATCTAACTCTTGCCAAGAAAGTAAAATGCATTTCCCAAAATGATAAACTATTTCTTTTTTTAAACTAAACCCTAGTAGTTTCAGTAGTTTCAACTTTATGTGCTGACGTTTTCAGATTTTCACCTCTGAAAGTTCTGCCGCCGAAGTATTGAAAACACATTTTTGAAAAGCAGCAGTGTGTCTTTCCAGAAACAATGACAGGATGTGCTGTGGTGATCCACAGACCTCGTTGTCACTAGTTCTCATAGGCACTCTGTAGAAGGCAGTGTTCAGTAGAAAGCAGTTCCAGTGAAAGTTGTCCAAAGGATCATCAAGAGTAATGAGGACATTGTTTTTGCTTTAAAAGTTCAACATGTGTCCTATCACAAACTTTCATTCACCTCTACTGTATTGTGGTAGAGACCAAACTCTGAATAACTAGATACCACAAGGCTCCAGCATACGTCTTTACTTCAGAAATGTATTTTTTCATTTTGAACCCTTAGTGTCTCCTTACTTCACGATTTATCCAAATCTATTGCCTCTTGTCATTGTCTCTTCCCGTACTTCTTTCTTGACCTCCCTCTTCTTGCCTTCTCTCCCACAAGGCCTCATTGTGGTCGGCTGTCCTTAGGAATCTCAGAGCTGAGCCAAGGACGGCCCCACCAAGAGAAACACCGTAAACAAGGACAAACAACTACGCACAGTTAACTGGAATAAGCACGTCTCACAACTTGCGAGCAGTTCTCCTCCTTCTGGCAAAAACACAGCGATAAACCAAATCACTTAATATGCCTTTTGTCAACTTAATTCACAAATGGTAAAAATTTTAATAATTAAACAAGGGCAATGTAGCTAATGAGAAAACAGCATTAAAATCTAAAGAAGAGAGAAAACAGAAAGACTGCTCTCATCCTCAGTGGATGGTAAGCCCACTCTCTGTTCTTGGGGAGCTCTGGTAAGCTTAGAGCCCATTTCGGTCTGTTTCACATCGACAAAGCGGATGTCCTGAAAATCCCTCCTTCACTCTACACCGTCCACGGGTCTAGCTCAAAGCCCCAACACTGACTAAGAACCCGTCAGAAACACCACACATTCTTTTTAATCCCCTTCTCCTTCGGCTTTGCTGTTCCTCAGTGCAACTCAGAACATGCAAGTGCATTAACTTCTGGCTCAGGCGCTCGGTTTGGCTATTAACTCTGTCCAATAGGCCAACCTATAACAGGGATGGCTTCCATTTGTAAAGTGTTTTTTGATATTAAAGCCAATTTTGTCCCAAATTTCTGTTCCTTTCCATTCGTTTCCAGACACAAATTCTCCTTGAGAAGATAACGCTAAACCAACAGGCTCCTGAAGCTTAGAGACAATTCAATACACTGGCTATGCCCTACAGATCTGCCACCATCTTTGGCTGGAAAACACTGCTGTGCCAGCGTGGACCTCTATCATTCTGTTCACTCATCCTGCCGGCATAGTGATTCATTTCATACACTAAACCCTCAGAGAGCTATCTATGTATATACATCAGGAACAGTGACAAAGGATTCATATAGCCGCCATTTCCCTTGGTTTGAGGCGATTATTCTTTGTCGCGTAAAGCTGCAGGTGGTTTGATCGATTGGAGCAAAAACACTCAGAGGAGCAAAACAAAGACGAAGGCTGTTCCACGCAAGATGTGGACGTCATGCTGGGTATTTAGGAAATATTTGTAAAATCTGGGTTTTCACTGAAACCAGACAGATTCAAGTCTGCTGGAAGGTAGTGGCTGTGGAGGGGGGAGTGACTATAAAGCTCACCCATGTGCTAGCATATTTTTATAATACACCTTGAGCCATTTAGTAGAGGAAATGGCATGCAAGATACATTATAGATGTTACTAAGTAATGTAAAGAGGCCAACAACCTAGAGGGGGTCTTATTTATAAAACCATATAATAATCCCTGTGGTGAGTACATACAGTTCATTTCTTTGGGTCGATTTGCCAGGCTTCAAAGGCATTTACATGCAAAATATAACCCTGTTCCGTTTAAAAATTAATACAAAGGAAGGATTTGAGTACAGGCTGTAATACAAGTTTAAATCCTTTGCCACATGGGAATCTGTAAAACGGATACAGACACTATGAGCGAGAAACACAGAGAGAGGAACTGTAAAAAGAGTTTAAAAAAAAGAAGAAGAAAAAAAAAGATTTGACCTCTTCTCTCAGTCCTTGTTAGTGAGGGCCAATAACCTCACAGTTTCTCCATCCCACGCTGCTGAAGCCTTGGCAAGCCGAAAAAGAGATGCTGGCACAATAGCCGCAACTCAAGAACCAACAACCAGTACTCCTCTTTCCATTTGGCTTAATGAATATGCATGCCAATAATCTCTGCTGTATCATGCTGGGCCTCTCCACCTTTCCCAAACACCAGGGAGTGCCCTGAGGTGCAATAGTCATATTAACACATCGGGATAAGAGGCTAAATGGAAATACAGAAAAAATGCCTTGGGGGGATTTGCCCTGCCATGTGTTATGTCTAATCAACGTCATTAGAGCTCTATTTCTAAACTCCAGCCAGAAAGGCAGAGTTGTCGGTGTGGGCTATGGTGCTGATCAAACTTTTTTGGATGAACTCCAGCTGAATTACAATAATAATAGGTTTGAGCAGCACATTCACTCCCAATAAGTCCCGGTCTGCATGACCACACCACCACCGCCAATTCGCATTTTTCACACCCATTCATGTTATGTTTCACACTTTTGGATAATTGATAAATTCACTGGAGATCACACAGTGAGATCACACATAGTGTCAAATAAATAGGATGAGAGGGATTTACCTCCGAGCAATGTCGGCTCCCACCCTCTTTCATTTCCTCACGTTTAATCACATCCCATCATCTGCAAGAGGTAAATAAGTCTCCTCCAGGCAGCTATTTACATTTTACGAATCTGTGTGTCTCTAATCCTTCCTACGGTTCTACGAGGGTGAGATCCAACTTATCTCAGACTGAATCATTTCCATAGACAGGATGATGCTGAGGCCAAGGGGTATCCTGAGCGTTTTCTGCAGCAAATGGCCTCTGAGTTTCAGGCTTGCCCAAAACACTTAAGACCTTTATTACAGGCACTTAACCACAGGGCCCGTCAGTGTTGGCGATGGGCTCTAAGTCACAGATAATGGGCCGAGACACACACGCACGCACGCACGCACGCACGCACGCACGCACGCACGCACGCACGCACGCACACACACAGGTTATGGTATCATTATGGTATCATCATCTGTTCTCAGCCAGCGGTGTAAAACTACCACAGTGTTTGACGCAGTGAGGAAGTACAGAAGTATGTGTGTGTTTACTGCGTGTGTGATTGGTGTTGGAGTGTGTTTATTGTGCATGTCTCTGTGTAGTCCTTGCAGACTCCTTAACAAGAGTCATATTGCTGCTATAGTATCATCACCAGTGTGCACAGTAACTATGCAAAATATTTGCACATAAGAGGAAGTGAGTGTGTTTATGTGTTGCGCACTGCCATGTATGTGTGTGTGTGTGTGTGTTTGTGTGCATGTCTGCGGGCTGATTTTATTTCTTATTGCTTTTTCCAGCGGTTGCACAGGACAATTAGCATTCCAGTCCCTTCCCCTGGTCTCCTATGAGATGTCTCCTCATTTGAAGATGATACATCCCCGCAAGCTTGTGTGAGTGTCAGAGAGAAGAGAGAGAGAGAGAGAGAGAGAGAGAGAGAAAATGAGAGGGTCAAGAGACACTCAGTTTATGTTGAAAAGTCGAGGTAGGCGTGCTGAATAGGCAGTATTCCTCCACAGTGCAGGCTTTGAAGTGCAACGTTAACCTCAACCCTGACCCTGATGTAAAAATGTGGCTTTTGCTGCTCAATCTACAGTGTGGGCCAGGACACAGTTAGGTACAAGCCAGAGACAGGTTTTGGCTGTATATAATACTGACAAAACAGTGGTCACACACATAATACAGACACGGAAGAATGCCAATGTGTTACAAATGCAAATTACACACACATAAACACGGACAATACAGAGACACACACATGCACCGCATACCCGTATCGACCCTTTCTCCCATGAGTCATCCACTGCACCCTCATTCATCAATATTAGCACTCCACACACACACACACACACACACACACACACACACACACACACTTTCCCAACCTAAAAATGGATACCGGAGCAACATGCACGCACACACACATTCATACTCACAATTACTCTGCAGCTTCCTCTATGCGAGCCAAGTAAATGGGCTGAAGGAGGATGTTAGAGGAACAGAGGACACAGAGCTGCTTTGCACTTTCTTGCCAAACAGTTGACTTTTAAGCAACGGGCACCCATGGATCAAGCTTTTTCTGATGGAACCGAGCTGATGTGCAAGAATTTGATTATTTCTTCCTAGCCGCTCTCTCATTTACTCATTTGATTTTCTCTCTTCGTCAGCAACTTGCTATTTGTTTCTCTTGCTCCATTATCCCCTTGCTTTCCACTTACATCGGCCCATCGTACTTGTTCTTCTCTCTTTTTATTACCCCCCAACCCCTCCTACCTTTATATCTCCGTCTCTCTTAGTGCTTCTCTTTCCTTCTCTCTATATTCTACAAGCTTATCCTCCAGTTTCTGATAAAAAAGTAATAAGGCTTCTAATGGCTTCAATTTCCTTCCCTCTCTCCTCTCCTGGCAATCCTTGGTGTATTGCATTCCTGAAGATAGCCTTTGTTGTTTCTAAAACAAAGGGCAAATGCATGTGTGTGGGTGTGTGTGTGTTCTCAAGAAAGATCGTGACCATATTCCAGCTATAAATGCAGGTAGCTGTGTGTGTGGACAGAGAGCTCTGGTCTCCAATGTTTGCTTGTATGTGCGTGCATGTTTTTTAGTGTTTGTCTTTGTGTGCACTTCTCCCCTGTGATTCTACCCCACCACTTAGGCCAGGGGTTTAATTGAATAGTGGAAGTGGATGGCTTCTCTTGGCTTCAGTGGTAGACACTACCCATAACCCCCCTAGGGTCACGCTAGGGGCTTGCCCGGGGCTATAAAACTTTCACTAAAGCAATCACATGCATGCTCTGGCCATAGGAGAGTGTGTATAAGTCTTGATATGTGTGTGTGTGTGTGTGTGTGTGTGTGTGTGTGTGTGTGTGTGTGTGTGTGTGTGTGTGTGTGTGTGTGTGTGTGTGTGTGTGTGTGAGGGAAGAGAGAAAGAAAATCACTGAAGGTCAGTGTCCTTCTCCTCATCTCCCTGTCTCCCCCTCCAAGCACCATAGATCCACTTTTAATCTCCCCTGTGATCTCCCATCTTGGTGTAAAGAGACCGAATATGGGGCTGTGCTTTAGTCCTATTGTACTCCTTGACTTAAACAAAACCGTGTCCCACCAAACAGGATGAATGCAACTCGTAAATACTCCAAGCAAAATCGGATCCATTCACAATCACCCATATAAAGCCAAGAAAGGAAACTGGTCTGAACATATTGTATACCCCAAACCCTATAAAATGCATATCTGCCAATAGAATATTTTATTTTTACCCTCCTTTCTAAGATTCAATCTCTGCTGTTACATGTCATGACCTCTGGGGCCAGTTAGCGATATGCCCTGAGGAGGCTGTTTTATACACGTGTATTTGTGGTGGAGTTGTAAGCATATAATGGTGAGCAGAAGCATGACGTTGGTATTTGGTCTACAGTAGAGAAAGCAGAAGCAGGTGCCTCAACATCAAGGTGCATTATAAAAATATGTTTTCATCAGCCTTCACTATTCTTCTCTTTTTTGACTTGTCAACACTGTCACTTCATTCCAGCAAGAAAAACTTTCCCTGCAATGTTTCTGAATTTCTGCCATTTCTACTGAGATCTACAGTATTTATATGCATATGAAAAATGCGGATAAAAACAAACAGATGGATTATTTTTTACAGTAAATGTGTCCATGCACAGGTCAACATCTCCAATGCACATACACAGCATTTAACATTTGTATCAGGAGTGAGTGGCACTGATTTGTAAATGAGAAATTTCTTGAGGGGAAAAAAAAGGGTCAAAGGAGCCTGCCTGGATACTTTTTTGACAAATAACACCGTCTAAATGAGTCTAAGATGGATGTCACCTCTCCAAAGCACTGACTGACCCCTGCTCTTGTTTCTTTTTTGTAGCCCTCAGGGTGCACTCCCAACTGAGATAAATAGCCCTTGAAAATGCTCTTCCTTGACTCACCTCTCCATCTCCCTCCCTCTCTCAGTCCTGTCAACTATATTCTCAAAATGAGCTGAGAATGAGTGGGAAGAGAGGAAAGGGGGCTACGAGTTAGAAAGAGAGAGATGGAAAGAGGAGAGATATTAATAGTGACAGGGCAGAGCTATTGAGAGCCTGACGACGATACCTCTGCCTCTCTCTGAAGGTGTGGGGACGAGGTAATGGGTTGATGGTGACATCTAGAGATGGAGGGATGGAGGTAGAGAGGTAGATGAAGGGCTAATGCCCGTGGATTGTGACCTCTGGGGAGTGAGACGCCATTATCCTGACAGGGTTGGGTTGAGAGGCCTCTAAAAGCCTGAGGTTCCAGCTCAGATCTAACTACCATCAGTCCCTAGACTAAGCTAGTAGGGGTTTGTCTGGATAAGTGGACCTGACAACCCCCAACAATGAGGTCTCCCTGCAGACTCACTACTCCACTGGCACACCGTTTAGTTCAGCCAAGGGTATGTCTGCAGGGATTTGTCTATTTCCATTTGCTTCCTACAGGTGTTCTCATGTCTATGAATGTCACCATTAGGGGAGCAAGAACAAGCTTTTTGGCAAATGATTGCGCCATTTTCAATGTATTAGTGAAGTGAGGAGTACTATTATATTACTTTCCAACACTGTGTAAAAACAAATTGATCATTCTGTGTTGCTTTAACATGAGCTGACAAGCAATAAAATGTGTATTAAAAATGACACCTCATCCTTCATCAGTAAAGATCCTCTAGGGGCTCATGTATGTGAAGAAATACAGTGTATGTGTGTGATCTCAGTGTCTCCTCTCAGCACATCTTAGGCAGCTTTTTACTTTCATGCGGTATGGAGAGGATTGTTCGGGTGTTTTCCTGTATGAAAGCAAAAGGCGATGCATTAGTTGCAACAACAGTACATCTGAGGTGAAAGCACACATATACCATATTGTTCACATACATGCACTTCACTTTGGAAATATGCTGTAAAACACCTGGCCTAATAGCCATCTTGTCAATTATGTATAGGTATAGGTGCTGGCAGGCTGCACAAAATAGACAACAGAATTCCAGATCATAGCTGATAAATGAAGAAATTTGTCTGGGAGGTTACTCATAAATACTAGTTGGGCTACTGAGGCAGGGGTGAGAATCCACCCAATGTTGTATATGGTCAACCACAAAATAAGATTCATATTTAATCACTGAGGCAGCGTGTGTAAATGCTCTTCTTTCTTGATGATATTTTCAGTGCTGTTCTCTAGCGGCACTCCCATCATGCAGATCTTCCTCATCGTGTGTCTCTACCCATAACGGTCCTGTCATGTTTAAACAGAGTCAAAATAAAAGAGATCTATGTTTGAAAGCCAAAAAGCTATTACTATAACAGATAGACGAACTGAGCATTATGCTAAAAGGGTCTATGTACACATTTTGCTGGCATAAAAGTGAATGCAGCTGCAGAAATAAACAGCAGCAGCATGTTTTGCTATTTGCATAATGGAAGAGACTGTAGCTGTCACAGCATTACAGTTTAAGGAGGCAATGGAGAAAAAAAATATACATGTAGAATTCTGGAGCTGCCAATGTGAGACATGCAGACGGTTTTTAAGTTATTCATGCACCTTGATCATATGTTGATGGAGAGACCCACCAAGGGCCAGACTTCTGTTCACTTCACTACTATGCCTTTCACGTTCGTGCCAGCTTTTAAATGCCGCTTTTCTGTTTTTCTTGCTCAATGAATCAGGTTGCACAGGAAATTGCGCATCAGATTTATATTGACCATAGTAAACCGGTTATGCAGATTTTGTGTATTAGTGACACAATATACCGCTTTGTGATGTAATAAGCACGAATCTGTCTGAAATTTTAAAAAGAACCGTCAACAGTCGTGAAAACTAAGGGAAACTATACCTTGTTTATTTTTTTAAAGTATTTTTTTTTGGGGGGGGGCTTTTATTGCCTTATTATAGTGACAGCTGAAGACAGACAGGAAAGGGGGGCAGTGAGAGAGGGGATGACATGCAGCAAAGAGCTGCAGGTCGGATTCGAACCCTGGGCTGCTGCAGGACTCAGCCTTGGTACATGGGTCACCAGCTCTACCCACTGAGCAATCCAGGCGCCAACTATACCTTATTTTGACTTCTACTAAATCTACTCAGTATCAGTTTTGGCATTGGCATCACACCGATTAGCAAACCAGCTACATGTATAAGTGGCCAAGAATTCTGCTCTCTTTAGAAGATATGTTGCTGCGTAATAATATTTCTCTAATCCCGTACCATGATTATGGAAACTATGTGACGTATAAGAAATAAGGTAAGTCGCCAGCAACCCGATTACTTATGCATCTAAACATACTGGCTGTCTCTGCTACCCTCACGTTAAAAATCAAATTTGCCTCAATCTGTTCTTCCTCAGTTTCCTTATGTTAGCCCCCCACCTCCTTTTTCAAGTTCCAATGTGGTACAGTGGGTGGCCCCGAAGCCAACAATCAAACAGCACCACGGCCCCTCAACAACTTACTAGAGGGCAAAATACAATCGTTAATGAAATATAAAATTATGAAAAGAAAGGGGAAAAAAGATTAGGCCGAAGGCTTCCTTTTACATCTGTTGGTCGACCTCCCTCGCTCCCTTTCCCGCACTTTCCTTTGCGCTCTTCCAAGGTGCCAGACGCCTCGCTCAGCTGGCAGAGCTACAGAGAGAGTGAGGTAGCAACGGGGAGTGAGACAATGAAAAGAGAGGAGAGGTTCAGAGAGGGCCAAATGGCTAGTTGGCTTCAGGCAATGGATCGGCATCGACTCTCCAGGAGGAGGCTGCTTGCATTCAGCGGACAGCTTCAATAAGGGCCAAACAACTGAGAAGGTCATGAAACCTCTGCTGATATCATACTTTGCCTCCCACCTGTGCCATGGGTCTGACGCAAGTTTTGTATCGTGTGTTATTTGTCATGTGCTTTTACAAATCTAGGCTCCTATCAAGCAACAAAACATAAGAAGAAGGAGGGCAAAATGCCTCCACACAGAATATAAACTTGCTCTTCTGTATTTATTATCAAAAGACAAGAGTGAAAATGCTGTCAAAGTATATGTTTGTGTGTGTGTGCGCATGTGTGTGTGTAGGCGTGTGTGTGTGCGTGTGTGTGTGTGTATGTGCGAGGAAACTTTTATTGATTTATTCTGACAGAGGAGTGCTTTTAATATTTCAAAAATTTCAGCAGCGCAGTTTCAGTGTGCCTAAAAGTGGAGGAGGCTGAAGGTTCGATACTGAATAAATCTGGTGCAGTTTTCTGTCAGAGGTGCTGGAATATCCATGTAAACAGTAGATTTTGTCTGGCTGCTAATTTCCTAGGTGATACAAACAAAAGTTGGGATTCAGAAGTCAGCCTCCAGTTGTCTGCATGCCTCCCAGCTTCTGTTCCGACATAAAATACATTAAAATAAATACTTTCTTCTCGATCATCTGTGCTGGAAACACCACCGACTTTGCAAAAATGCAGAGTTGGTTGAATTGCAGGTGGGGATCCAAAATGGGTCACAGCCAGGACTGTTCATGTGGGTCCCAGGATGACAAGAGTCAGCATTTTCTAGATAATGCGTTCATAGAATGTGAATGAAAATGTATGCATGTGGTGTTCTCAAACATTAATGAACAATTCATGCTAAAAATGTCTCTCCCCTGAGTCTTGGGCTGAAAATTCCCACTGAATTTCCAACCAAAAACACGAAATTGTCATAGTGTATTAAATTATGTTGGATATGCAAATGTCTTGGTCCACAAGGACCTTCTGTTAAGTTCTATTGTTTATGTGTAATGAGACTGCGGAATGAGGTGACATTGCAAAAACTATATTAGACATGGCAACAAGCAAAATGGTCAGACGATAAGTAAATAAGCCATTAGTTTTGCCAGATTACCTCCTTTATTTTAAAAACGGTTAAGAAACGGAAAGAAAATGCACCAATAATCCATCACTGCACAGGGAAACCCTGAGTGCGCCGACTACAGCAAGTATGGTAGGTCAAAGTTGAACCAGGAAGGATTTCTCACACTTTCCTAGGCATCCCTATCCAGTTCATTACATCTTGGAGCTATTGCTGTGGCCCTTAACCCAGAACTTTCAGGGGTTCAAAATGCAACTGAATGCTAAGTTGGGCCTGCTTTCTTCGTCTGAATGGCACAGGTTCAGCTGAATCAGATGTATGAGGAACCCATCTTAAACCTTAAAATGAGGCAAAGCTAATGACAAAGCAACAGCCCCTCCGGGTCTTATTTTTGTAGTTTTGTCAATCATTTCAATTGGTTATGACAACATTGTACTAACTGAACGATGTAGAGGTTAAGACATTACTACAATGAAGTTGTCGAGCAGTCGGATGATGAGACAAAACCAGTTTATTTAGAGGTAAAAGTGAGCACACTCAAAACATTGGTAATAATCCATTGTAAAGGAAAACTGTATATGTGCACAACGACTGCAAGTATGGTATTTTAAGTTAAAGTTGAACCACAAAGTTGATGTGTAAATTGTGATAGATGTTGGATAGAAAGAATGATTGCCAAATCTATAAAAATAAGACCCAGGTTTTATAATAGCCTTTCAGTCAAATCAAGCCAGGTAACTAGTACTACAAGTTGACTTTGTGGGTTGGAATCCTGGCCCTGACTATGTTCTCTGTCCTCTTAACACTTGTCATAAGAAATAAAGTACTGTAAGTACTTGAGCCAGCATGCTTCACTGGTGTGCTGTTCCTGCCTGTCTCTGTGCCTGTGCCTGGCTGAAAAGACCTGTCAGAGGGGGCTGACATCACAGTTCCTCCATCTGTCTCTTTCTGTCTCACCCATTGTTGTTCTGAGGGTAAAAAACGAAGACTGAGACGGGTGAGAACACAGGACACCTCCTCTAGCTATGTCCTTCTTCCCTCTCTCCTCCCACCTCCCTGCCTCTCAGTTGATCGATATGCCGCTGTAGGGAGAGCCATGGAAGTTTGGATCAATCTAACTGCTGCTGGGAGCAACTGTGACGGAATGAGGGAGGGAGAGCCGGGGACTGGGAGCAAGGAAGGGAAAAAAAGCAAAAATAAAACAGAATCCTAAAAAACAGAGGCAAAGCAGGCCTGAATGCTTCAGTGTGAACTCTGAGAATAGGAAGACAAACGCATGGGGTTTCAGGGTAATATGATTCAGAACTTCAATGTGTGAAATTATACTTGCAAAATGTAGTGAGTAATGTTGGATGATACCAAATGTAGGTCCGATCAGAGAAAGAATATAAATACAAAACAATAACTCTCAAGGAAGCTTGTGTCTTTGCCTGGTGGGTGCTCAGGTGCAAGCTGTGATCATACTGGAACAGCCACTGTCCATGCTGCTGCACAGCAAAACACATCCATCTTAACAAGTCATTTTATCCCATATTCAGCCTTCAACACTTGTTTTTCCTAAAATAAGAAAGTAGTCCGCCAGTGGGGAGAGTTTGCTCTTGTTCCCATGGGGAACAGTTTACCTTATCTTCGCTATCGGGGGGAAGCCTTGAATGCTCAAAACCATTACTTTTCAGGAAATAAAAAAAAAAACCTTGTTTTTACAATAACTGAACCTGGCATTAAAATTATTTTCAGTGGTTAAATATTTATTAAACCCACAGGCAGTTGTAAAGGGTGTCCAATGGCATTGATTTATAAAAAAAATTAAATGACAAAATATGGAGCTGGAGTTACAAGCTGGATCAATAGCCATATCAATAGCCTTATCAATAGCTGGATAAAAGAATCTACTGCATTGGTATCACTGAAACGTGTCGTTAAAACTGCTTGACAACTAGTTGATGTATTGAGGAAGCAGCTTGAATAATCCCTTTTTGGTGCTTGTTTAAAAATGGATACATCTCAACAAGAGACAAAATAACTGGTTGAAGACAGAATGGACAATAGAGATGATTAGAGACTTCACTGTAGTGAGGCTCAGCCTAATGTGGCACTATCTCACACTGACAAATGACAGTGATATTATCAGCACGTGCTGATTTGACTTGACAGTATACTGTGTATCCTGTGTGTCCTAGTGGTTGAAATAAGCTTCTGTAGAAGTCAATTTGATTGTCTGCCAGACCACACCTCTTACAATACATACAATACAGTATGTAACATTTATAGTTACATATTGGTCTCTTTTTCTTTTGTGTATTTGCTGTAGTGTGCACAATTGTTTTCTGTAACTATTCTGCCTACATTTTTTCATTGTTATCTTTGTTAAAGCCACAAAACACCACACTTCACGCACTGCTTTCAGGAAACATGTCAAAGGAGAACTGACATTGATTGGCCACCTGGTAACCATGGTCACTAGGTGGACAATGTATACCGGTACAATACCATTTTTCTGAAAATGTATGCTGTATCAATGGTTTTGTTTTGAAGGAGGAAATTACTTCTAAGTCTGAGTACAGGCACAGAATACAAATACCAAGTCAGACACAATAGAAATACTGTCTCGTGTTCGAGACCAGACTTGAGTACTACAGCACTGACTTCTCCATGTCATCACAGCAGCATATATATATATATTGATGTTTTCATGCGCAACAAAATAATTTCTGTGTGTTTTTAGTGGAATCTAATGGGCTTCAACTGAATTGGTATCCCGTGGATCCTAATGCAAATGCTGTAAGTGAGTGATGAATCTACTCTTATGTGCACAATCAACATGATCATTGCCTTTAAAGACATTTAATAGGGCTTATATTTTTAGTCTATGTCTTACATACTCGTACTCAAGGTACCTTATTAACTGAGTATGAGCATTTCTTTAGAGTCAAAATAATCCATCTTAAGATAGGGAAGACAGATTTTCAATAGAAATTATTGTTGTGGGCAGGAGTGGGAGGGCACATCTGCAGGAGCAGACAGTAATGGTTAGAATTTGACAAAGAGCCCTGTTTAGTCTCAAAATAGTAAACATCCACAAGGTTTACAAAAGGTTTTGAGTTCAATATAAGCCATTTGACAGAAAATAAAAAAACTTGAATAATTCTGTGAGAGGTTTGTTCTATTGCAATAAAATATTCCTTCAATCTTCAAGAGTGATGGCCAGCTTCAGTCGCCCTGTAAGGTTTGACTTACTTTAGGCGATGGTGTAAATAGTGGCTGGAAGGCCATTAACAGGGCCAAAGCTGCTAGAGGCAATGCATTACAGGTAGTGGAGTGTATGATGCTTCATCTGTGGTTACCTCTCTCCACAGACACATTAGGCTCAGTATAGATATATGTTTATCCATAGATCATTTTAAACTCTTCAAATCTAACAAGATAAGGTGTGATGGGATTTTCCCAAAACCATCCACTAAAAACATTACTACTATTCTTCAATTCTTTCCCGCTTCTTGTGCTGACTGAAACAAGACTAATGCTCATGTCAAGACCATTGGTTCAGTGTGTGTTTGACACAGACAACCTTATTGATTTGCCAAGCTGGGTCAGCTGCACAGCAAAATTAAATGGCACAATTCTGTTCAAACCTCCGTCTAAAGTTTGGTAACAGCCTGAAATGAGTAACTTCTCTTATACCAAAGCTGCCAAAGAAAAGAGATAAAGAAACAGGAGGCAAATGGATAGATTGAGAATCATGTTTTTCCAACTGAAACGTTCTTAAATACACAGCCAGAGGGAAAAACCAAAAAAAGAAGTTGTTGGGTTTTTTTGCCTGCCACAACTGATCTTCAATTCAGCTCCTCCTCAATTTCCTCTGCCTTTGGTATTACCCCTTCTATCGGTATTATGACCAAAAGCATGCACAGTCAGGATAACAGAATCAAACACAGAATGAACATCAGAAACATGATAAAAACGATAACATAGAGAGAAAGAGAAGAGAGTGAATCATGCCTGCCTCTTAAGGCAGGCCTCTGGAGACACAGAGCCTGCAGCTGCAAAGCCAGACAGAATGGATCTGTACAAGAATTAAAACAAAAATAATCAAAAAGGACATGAAAGTATCCTCTTATAACCCATTCTTTCTCTTTGTCTCTCTCTCTGTTTCTCTCTTCTGACAACAGAGCTGAAGTCTGGCTTCGAGAGCTCTGATTGGAGTCCACAGTGGAAACCAGAAAGAGATTGGCATGACGGGGGCCCACAATGAAACCACATGAGGCCAGCTAAGGCTAGGGTTAAAAGACTGGCTGTTCTGAGCAGAGAGCCATAAGCTGCCCATTTTGTCTGAACAGGCAGCCTCGAGATGGCAGCCTGATGGCGGTGGAAAAAAGAGAATTTCAGTTTTGCTTCTACAATTCGCCTCCAGTACTCAGAGCAGCAAATGGTACTTGAACCAAAAACTAAAATGTCAAAAAGATGTTTTCTCATGTTTACTTCCTATGTAATTTGGGTGCATCTTAAAATTGTGTGGTCCCTGGCCATCAAGTGCGAATTTAATTTCCGTGTTAGCTTTCTGGTTGATGTGATTTTGTTCTTGGAGCAAGTAAACAATTTGACTTGTTCAAACCAGAGCAAAAGTTGATAAAAGACATTTAAAGCCTAGTTGTTTTCCAGGGAGGTGTGACTCTCCATCCCATGCACAGATACTACCCACTACCCCATCAGATACTGACAGATTATTAGATTTTTTTTTTTTTACCTTTTTTTGTGTGACTACAATGAATCAATTATTTACTCAATAATTACATGTGAGAAAACCCCCAGAAAAATAACAGCAGTAAACATGGACCCTGATAAACTTTCCCTAACAGCTTGTGTACTCGGCGTGTGCGTGGCAGAACGTCAATTTTAATTTTTTTTTATTTCGGCGCCCATGTTAACAGATTAGAGCGGTCACACTGCCCGCTAGCAGTGGGTTTGCTCACATGAACACACACACTAGAAGCAAAAGACTGAAACGAGAGAGTAAAATCTTAAGATTGATTATTTTGACAGCTGAATGAATTACTATATGAATTTCATGCATAGAACTTCTTCACCAAAAAACCAAACCAAACCCAAAAAAAACAAAACACTACCTCTAGTGGTATCATGCCATGCAGAGTTTTTTCCACCTTCCCCTTTTACAGTGGAGGTGAACGGACATAGGAGGTGCTCACACGATGAAACCAAAAACTAAATGTCAAAACGATGTTTACTGCACTGTCTAACCTTATTTCATCTTCCCCTTGCTCCCTTTATTCTATGCACATGCCTTCCCCATTTCTGTGTGTGCATGTTCCTGTCTCTACATGTCTCCCTGGCTTTCCTCGTTTTGTTTTTTTTTCTATCTTCCTCTCTCTATCTGCCTCTTTCTCTCTCGTTCTCAGGACATGCAGATGACACGGGGCTTGGCCAGACAAAGTGATTCCACAGTGGCGAGGTCTGCTAGGGAGAGATAGCTTAGACACAGTGTCACCGCTGTTAGCTAGATGCAGGCTTCAGAGGGAAGGAAGACCCGAGCTGGAGTGAGGAGGAATGAAAGGGAAATAGGGTAGAGGGAGAGGCAGAAAGGAAGAGACCTGGAACGAGGGCTTTTAGAAACCAGAGGATGGAACCAATGTTCAAATACAAACGGAGTTCCAGTATATAGCACTTGCTTAATGAGACTCAGAGGAGAGGGTACTTTTTAATGTACTTTGTTTTATCCATTTCCTTGAGCACTTCTATTAAATCCTAGAGGAAGTTGGCTGGCTCTGGCTGAATGAGAAGCACCCCTCAAAGAAAATCTGTGCTGACCCACTTCCCTCGGTATGTCAGTTATCTGGAGGAAGGCAACACACACACACTCTACTCTCCACCACCTCTGAGGCCTATACTTCAGCTAAAAATAGACATACACATCCGAGCTCGTTCCCCAAGACTTTGCAGCTCTCAGATAACAATACACTGGGTATATGTTGGCCCATATCGACCCGGAAAGAAGTCTTCCTCCGGTTTCATCTGTTTATACATCCATTCATCCATCCATCTTTCCAGTATTTCTCTAGTGTGGAGTAATAAAGTTTCAGATGTAGGTTGTGAGATCTCCCCAGCCCGAGGCGATGAAAAGAGGAGGACCACGGAGACGCAGCAGTGTCCAGCTGTCACACATGCTGTCATCCAATCGCTGTGGTGGAATGTGGGTTATGTGTCTATGTGTGAGTGACTGACAACTTCTGACAGTCCTGCTCAGGTTATGGTCCATTGGGATTTCCCGAGTTTAAAAAGCAAGTGTGAAGAATGAAAGAAAGACCTATACTGTATGTAGCAGTCGTGTGAAACAGGTGGTTTTACAGATTTATGTCATTGTAAATTCAGCGTCTTGGGTTTTTGGACTGTTGGCCGGACAAAACACAAACTTTAACTTAAGTTCTGAGAACTTTTTTAAACTATTTTCCATCAGTTTAAAGAGCAAACAATCTATCTAAAAAATTCTGAAAACAATCATTATCTGCAGGCCTAGCTCAGAGAGGGAAAAATTTGAGAAAAGTCGATGGCATAACATTCATGCCATTAAAGCATGCTTGGACTCAAACGAGAGCGACTAAAAGAAAAAAATAAATCACACCGGCAATGGCTTGCAAAAAATTATATAGAAACCATCAAAAGCAGAACAAAGAGCTCACATTCATCTGTTGTACCTCTGGACGTGGGTGGCATTTATTCTGGATGGCTGTAGTGCGCTTATGAATGTTTGCAGTTTATCCTTCAAGATAAAGTATCAGTGCATCAGTAACAGGCACCAGGAGGGGTATCTATGGATTTTACTATACCACCACACAGCTGTGTCTGTCTGAGTGTGTTACTCTGTGACAGAAAAAAAGGGAGAGAGAGCAAAAAAGTCGACACAGGGACTTGGAAATGGCACCGTTGCACAATGCCAACTGGCCCAGTCATCTCCAAGTCATTACCAGATGGATTCACACATGGGCAGACCATACAGACACATACACACAGATCATACACCAGCATGGGTGGGTTGGCACACTGAAAGTACTAGTGCCATACCTGACAGGCATCCAGTACTACAAAAAGATAAAAACACACACACTCACATACACACTTTGGGCATCCAGTGCACATGGACAGATTGTCACAGTAGTAAAACTTGCACCATCCCTGTAATTTATCCAACGTAGACACACACATACCAAGACATTCCTACGGCTGTCTGGCCGAGTGTGATGCCATGTGGTTTGGTGTCACCTGACAAGCATATCAAAGTCAGACACACATCGGCGCTGCAATTCCAGGCTAGTGATGGAATGGAGAGCTAATCTGGCAGGAAGGCAGGCAGGAGCTGTTTCTTTAGGGCATGGTGCCTGCTGTTAAATCCCTCTCTACCTCTACTGCCTGACTGCTGCAGTGGCACGCTGACCCCTGGCCCAGTTGTTCTGGCACTATTGATGAATGAGGGGGCAGTAGTGTATGAGTCATGTAAGAGAAAGGATTGTGCTGGTGTGTGTCTTTGCACGCGTGTGTGTAGGTGGCTAAGATAGCTGAGTGAATGTGTATCAGTATAAGAAAACGTGTGCACGTTGATGTGTATCTGTGTGTACTATGCTTGTGTGCAACCATACATTTAGACTGCAAGAAACAAGAGCCACTAATCGTCCACTCAGTTCCTATAGAGCTGAGTAAAAAGGGAAACTCAACCAATGTGTGGATGGTCATAGAAACTGTCTGCCAGTGCAAAGTGGCTACGACTTAAATATCAATATCCCTGCTAGCCTTCTTGTTATTCTATTGATGTGACTTTTTCTCCGTCTGCAGCAGGGCTTCCTGGCATGTTCAAAATAGACTACACACATAGTAGTGGAGGTTTTTTTCAGTTTATTTATTAATAAATGCTACATATTTAGCACTTACCAGCTAGGTTTCCAGCTAGGAAACAATACTGTATCAAGGAACATGGAAACACCGCTAAAAAGAAGTCTTCAGAAGTCTGCCACATCTAATCCTACATTTGTCCCTTTCAACTAGTCTTTCTTCCCCAAGCATGGTTGCCTCACTCTTGGTCTTCTCAGTAGGGAAGGCTCAATCATTTGTCTTCCTTTGTGTTTGCGAATAGGAGCCCGGATTTAAGATATAGGGATGGCTGATTTATGGCAGCTTGTCATTACAGTTTACATAGTCTTCACATGCAGCAACTTCTTTTATGGTCATGTCTGGTTAAGAGAAAGCAAGGCAGAGAAAGAGAGGGATAACCCTACACACAGAATTTGATTATTGCCCATTGCTGTTTTCCTACCAAAGAGAAAAACACAGTCTGGGAGAGAAGAGTCTACATATTGACACCTGGCTGTTTGTGTGTCACTTGACTTTGTGGTTAGCTTAGAACAGAGACTAACTGAAACTCCGACATTAAAGAAAGGCCTGAGCTCTGGAATGAGTCATTTTGGCAGCTGTGTCAATACATGTCATTGCTAAATAAATCCACAGTATGTGCCATGGTGCGGGGAGCATTATGACCAGTGACTGGGTTGCTTTAGACTAGGCTCTTTTTTTCTCATTTTGGCTCTACACTTCATTGCACTCCTTCAATACGGATAAAAAAAACAATCCCCCCCCAGCGTTTGAATTGAAAATGTCACTAATCTACTCTTACACAATCCTGTGGTTCGTCCGCTTTGCATTCGCACCACAGACACTTGGAAGCAAGCCGAGACCTTCTTTGCCTTAGACAGCCTAGGTTTGATTGGGAACAGTTGCTGTGGCGCACCTGTAAAAGCCCTTTGAGACACAGTATGTGATAATGAGTTATGCAAATTAACTTGAAACAGGATTTGACACATTGTAATACTGAATATAGGAATTATACATAATCATACTCTATACATTATATACTCCTGATGGCATGCTCCAAGTGTTTGTGAGTGAGCTGAGTGTGTACATGCAATATGACAGTATGCGTGTCAACCCAGAGCAAGTCAAGTCAGCTTCTCCCATTGCCTGACCCTGGCGAGGGGCATGTTCAGAGTTCAGACCCAGTGGCCTAGGTCTGGCTGCACTGAGCAGCTTGATGACTGGAGTGAACGCCCAGTGACACAGGCAGCTGGTCCCTACAGACCCGCTGGCACTTGACAGCCTTGTGTATTATGGTTCAACGTGTGGGCATGGCTATGTGTTTGCAAATGCCAGCAGCTGTTGTTCTCACACCAATTTCCCCTCTCCCACAGATACACCTGCACAGAAATATGAAGTCCAGGTTGGAGCTGGCATCTGGCGCATTAATACTTTTTTTTCACTCTTTGCCCGAGTCAGCACACCACTGCAGGCAGAGAAACATTTTTCTTCAAAGAGTCTTCAAACAACCACCGTGCTAAACTTAATCAAAGACATCGCAGACAATGGAAGAGCAATAAAACAGCAGTCCTTTCAGCGTTCAACCAGGGCATATATCCCAGTTGCCTAGAGGGTTACAGCACTCAGCTTCACAAGTCAGCGATTTTTCAAAGTAATATCTCCACTTTGTGTCCCACCTCCACCTCCTCTTCCAGTGAATCAGGTGATGCTGGTTGTGTGGAACAATTCATTCAACTGTAATGTCTTCTATTATTGACTTTGACTACATAACATACTGGTTGGTTGCAGTTGAATGAGTGGGTTAAATGGGAGTACAGGGTAATGGAGCAGCTACTCCGCTTAGCTAGCCACTCTTTTGACAGGCCTGTGCTTCTATAACCAGTCCATGCTTGTATCTGCAATTTATAGCAACAACTACAACATATTCACATCCCAATATTGCATCAGGTGTATTGACAATAAGTAAAAAATAATTTTAGAGAAAGGCATCCTTTAGTTGTAGCTACCAAACATTTTTTTTGCGGGAAAACAGGCAGTAAGTCAGCCACCAGCAGATCAAAGTAACATTTTTTGGTTTGTCCTTTCTAGATCACTGTAAGACCATGGCGTTTCAAAATGGTGGATTCCATAGAAGATGACCTGCTCCTTCTGTAGATAAAAACGGCTCATTCTAAGGTAACAAAAACACAATGATCTTATCTTCAGGTGAATATACACTAACAATACATACAGTACCTATATTATATGCCATTTCAGTCAGACAACTGACATTTGAAATGTTTATTGCAGTAGCAGAGTTTTGCGTCTAGGCTCCCACCTCCTCACTCTCTGATGTGTTTACATAAAGATACTGGGGAGTGATGAGAAAATATCTTAAACCCCTTAGCTGAAGCCTGCAGGCGGAGGCTGGATTGGTGGTGGGGCTGAAAAAAAAAACAGGTAGCAATACTGATGCAGGGCAGCTCTGGCACTGACAGAGTAAAGGGAGACGTGAAATTTTGCAGCTTAAGTAGACCGCCAAATTGTGAGGATGTATTTGGTATTATGGAGAGTGAGGGATGTATGTAGCAGTGCACCTCAAGCTGACTGCCTGAACTAGCTTGCTTCATTTCTGTCAAGGGATCTTCCCTAATGTTAAACACTGGACCTTTACAGGGGAAACCACAGAGGTGAACTAGATTTTTGAATTAATCAGGGATCATCAGTGGCAATATCTGCTTGGTGCTGTTGCTTGGCAAGACCGATTTATCTCTTACAATGTGTTGATAACACTTAAGATGAAGAATAAAAAATGGGAGAGGAATGGAACAGAGGGACTGTGGGAGGAGCACAGGAGGGGTGCAGGAGCGAAAGATGTAGAGTGCAAGGATATTAAGGTGTGAGTGGATGAGAAGAGAGAGCCCTCCTTATTCCTTACACTCTGTACCTTAGTACTCAGACATATAGTACAGTCCAAGGTTGGACCAGCATTAAGTGCATTCGACAAATGGGACCCTGCGGAGACCCGTAGGTGTCCAAACCAAAAGTGGCCGTACATTAGGGCCTCTCTTTGTCATCCTCTCTCTTCCCCCCTCTCTCTCTTTCTCGCAAACCCATACACACTCTCTCATGCAGGAACACACACATCCACACCCACATTGTGGCTGCTGCCAGTAAGACTTTTGCTTCGTCAGTAAACAGTTGACCGTCCTTGTCAGTAAAATGTTTATGTAGCTGGCCATAGTCCTGGTGAAGCTGGCACAGGGAGCTGGCTCTGTAGATAAGACTACAGATGAAAGAGGAGTGCGATGATAAATAATGACACAAAGCCACCAAAGAATAATTACACAGAGAAAAATAGAGAGAAAGTGGGATATTTAAAGTCGCCACAGGGAGATTAGCAAAGTGTGTCTTTTTAAGACTTGGCCCCTCGCCATCAGACGGGACTGATACACATCTGGGCTAACTGCTGCTCAAACAGTTCTCACTGGACCAGACGGCAGAATGAGCTAGTGTACATGCTGCAAGGTCAACTCACTGTGGAGGAATTTTGGATGATAGTGCAGAAAATGTGAATATATTCTCTCCTAGTACTTACGCACACAAACAATCAGAGCAGTCTTTTGCATCTTCAGTCAGTCTTCCATTTGTCTCCTTGCACCTGAATCCTTTCAATCAATTAGACCTGTCTCCCTTGTTTTTGTCATTGTTCCTCCACAAGTGCCTTGTCCAATCAACTTGGACAATCAACAAGTCTGTTGTAATCCCCCCAACACACACTGACATTATCTCCCCAGGTCACTAATCACTCCATCTCCTCAGTTTCCATCCTGCCACCGCAGCATTTCATCTATATTCCCTCCACCAGTCACCAGTTTTTAGCTTTTTTGGCTCCTTTCAGACCTGATTACTTGAAAGCAGCATTTGTGCCATGTTGGTGGTGTCGTTAACCTAGAATTGTCCTTTTTGAATAGCTGATTTTTTTGTATTTGCTCTAACACTGGATTTTATTTAATGCCATTGATGATAACTTTGCTGTTTGGCACCAGGTAGTGGACACTTGTGTAGTTATTTTGCAAACTGAGATAAAGCCAGAAGTTCCCCAAATCTCCTTCTCATAATAATAACTAGCGGGCTAACCTGAAAGTGTTTTCCCGATGGGCTATGTTTACAGTCTGTACTTGCACTGTCTCATGTCTATCTCTCTGTCTTTGACCGTGGCCCTCCAACACACACGATACTCTCTTCCTCGCTCCCTCCCACACTTTTCTCAGACTCAGCCATCTTCCCCCTAGAAAGCTGATCTGTCTGAGTCTTTGCTCCAGGTTGAGGCTGTTGCAAATCCATTACATCAGATAAAAAGGGGGACAGAAATGTGATGCTGCCTTACATCCCTGTGGGGTTGACAGAGAGGAGCAGATGAAAAATGGGGGATTACTCCACTCTCTCCTTATTAAGTCTCCACAGAGGGAGGTCCGTTGCAGCCATATGTCCTGTCATCAACTCTTATTGTAATCTGATTGAAATGTGGTGAAAGTAGAGATGACATGGGAAGGGGGGTAGAGCCCCTTCCCCCTTTTCTCTGAGGTCTCAATCTCAGTCAACAACAAGGCCATATACAAAACAACACAAGAGGAGTGGCATGGAGCCAGGTTGGTGGTAAGCCTTACATTTGTCAAGTCCCACAGTGAGCAAAAGGCCACTCAGCCAACTAATAATCCCCTATTTGAATAATGGCTGCTATTCTATTTCACTCCCAGCTTCTCTCCATTTAGGCTGGTTGTAATTTCCTCTCTTATCTATGGCTGAGCTCGCACAAGTTATGAGAGTTCAATCTGCATCTCTCTGCAGACCAATTGAATGCAAAGTGAGAGCAATCGTAGATCATTTTCCCCCCTTCCTACACCTTGCCTTCACTGTCTCCCTTTGTTCCAGTCTTCCGCTTCTTCTTACCCTCCCCTTCTGTTGGCTGTCATCCTGAATGCTCAGCCGCCCACCCTCCCCACACCAGCCACCTTGCATTGTCACAGCAGACATTTAAGGTGGAGGGCCCTGAGATGAAACGATGCAAGTAGTCAGGCAACATTACCCTTTTCTCCATTTCCATTTAGCTTGCACAACAGAATCCTTGTTGACAGAGGAGGACAAGTAGAAAAGTAGAAAGAAGCAAACAGCAGAAGATACACTATCTAAAACACTGCTGAATAAACTCGTGGCGTGGTGGATGCAAACAGGAGCTTGTCACCAGAGGATGCAAAGCAAAGTTCATCTGCCACCATTACGATAACAACACAGCCGCAGCAACCCTGAACACATGACAGAAACTCACAGCCACGGTCAGAAGCACTTCGAAGACATGCTGTGGTAATGGGATTTGAGGCAACACTGCACTAGAGCTATGCTTACAACTTGGAACAGCGTGCAACTCTCTTTACAGGTTTTGGAGAGAGGAGCACAAGTAATCTGCCTTTATTTGCTCTCCTAGGAAGCACGACTGACTACCACAAAACAAACAAAACAAAGTCACACTCAGTAGCTCGCTTGAGTCACAGTTCTCATTTCTACCACCTACTCACATGAAGGGTTTAGGCAAATAAAAAAGTTTCACACTTCCCTGCTCGACCCTACTTCTACTTTCTACACACTGCAAATGCTACTATTGGGAATAGAATTGAAAGGATTAGTTAATTAACTGATCAGCAGAGTGACATATGAGAAATATGCTTATTCTCTTTCTTGCTGAGCGTAAGAAGAGAACATTGATACTTCTTGTCATCACTGTGAAGCTGCCAGGAATCCAACAAAGACTCCAGGTTAAGTCAGTACGCCCAGCAGTTGTTCGCCAAGAAACTGTTATAGCAAGTAATTCTCATTGTGTACAAATTAAACAGAAGGCATATTTAGCAAGCTGTTTAGCTAGCTTTACCTGTGCATTCAGTTTTCATGCTAAGCTAAGCTAATCACCGTTCGGTTTAAATGTCATCTTATTCCTGGCAACAAAGCCAAAGAGAAGTGTTTTTTTTCCCCCAAAAATGTCAAAATATTCCTTTTGAGACAATAACATATAATAATAAAATAAAATAAAAAAATAATAATTATCTTAAATGGCCCAAATTTGCTTGTTGCAGTGTCTCAAATGTGATCATTTGATGCTTTTCTCTGTTTTACAAAATTGCAAATGGATGATCTGTCGACATCAAAGATATCATCTTGTTTTGTTTTTTTATTGTAGAGGGCATTTTTTCTATATTCTTTATC
Source organism: Dicentrarchus labrax (assembly GCF_905237075.1). Lineage (NCBI taxonomy): Eukaryota > Metazoa > Chordata > Actinopteri > Moronidae > Dicentrarchus > Dicentrarchus labrax. The sequence goes on along the minus strand of NW_026136712.1, from coordinate 18,186,419 downwards.
AATTCATAGATTGTTTGTTTACTTGAAAAAACATAAATTACAGATTAATCGGTAATGGAAATAACAGTGAACTGCAGAGTTGGGAGTTAAACAACTTCTTTGTGGCAGCGCGGAGGAGCAGGCTGAATCAAATAAAGTTTGATGTAAATATTTTAGTACAGTCATTATCACTTTCACGTTGGTGCATTCTGGCTCTTAATAGCTAGTTATCTTGGTTGCAGTTCTAGGTTTGAGACTTCAGGGAAGTCTCACATATCACTGTCAAATGTTTTATCTATCTTCCATATATAGCTCACTGGGTCAGATCCCTACACATCACAACAATACCCTGCTGTTTGACAAGGCAGTGTCTTAGTGGTTAGTGAGAAGTTAAAATAACTAAAGAGAGATGTGGGCGGCATTTCTTTACAAAGTCTTTGTCTCTTTTTCTGACCTCCAAACTATTCTTTGACAAAGCTGTGACAATGCTTAATTGAGACAAAAACTAAAATGCAATCTAGTCCATTAAACCCTCTCCTACTCTCCCTCTATTGGTCAGAGATGACATTATAGTTACTGAGACATTGAACCACATCCCACATACTTTTCTTCATAGTTCTACTTCTCTTTCCTATTCGTCTGAGCTGACACAAAGGTTACTGAGACATTAAGAGAGTAGAGAAAACATCGATGTTCGTTAACTTGTCTGAGACTAATGACACTGTTTGGGGAACCGTTGAGTGAGCTCATTGAGGGAGCAGCTGGGTTCGTTAACATTTTGTCACTGCTGTTAAACGCATTCCCGCTGGCCTGTGTCCCAGTCTATAAGAACCTCAGCAAAGCCACCTCTGTGCTTTCATCCACCTCAGACCAGGGTACAGAAGAGCATTATAGTAAGTACATCGTGGCAGTGTGAGACGCGAGATTGTGCCTCAGTATTTTTTAAAAAGGGTGGCCAAGCTGCATGACAACTAAAGCCCCTAATCATGGCTATGTTAGTGACACACTCCACCTGTTACAGCCCAAACCTAAGTTTTTGGCAAGAACAGCCTTAAGTCATGTAGACAGCATTCCACAGTTTTTGATTTTTTTCTTGTGTTCAAATATTTGACAATAATATGGATTAGTTCTTCATTTCTACATTTAATTTATATATTTTTGACAACAATAACAACTTATTGAAAAACCAGTATTATATATAATGATACACCTTATATTCAAATCTGCACTGATATGTTTATTAACAATGGATCATATCAGTATGTGTAATATGAAAGGGGCTACTCATGGTGATAGACAGATAATTATCAACTAACTCTGGCTCCCTTCAACTCTAGGAAACAATTTAGTGTCTTTCAGCTTATTGTTTCGGTGTTATGACCCAAAACTTTACTAGTTTGATTCGTGCTTACCGCTTTTATTAACCTAATCCCCAGCAGCAAAAAGCTGTTTTCAACAAAGCTGAAAAAACTCACCTGCCCAGTACCACGTGTCTGACAGGCAGTTAGCGACTGAGAATTTAACATCTAAAGAGCCAAGCATTTGTCTAGTAAGTGTTGGTGGAGACAAAAACGGAGCTAATGAGACTGGATATTGGACTGATAGTTTGAGGCCAGAAACATGACTCTAAACAAATTCTAATTTTGTTCCATGTCTGTTGGGTTTGTTTGCTAACACAACTTAATGTATCAGTGTTGTGTTCATAGCTTGCCCAAGTGGCCAAGATACAAAAAGCAATTAGAGCTATTAGAGACAAGAGCATTGGTTTCCATCCTGGGGGTCAGGACCCACCAAGGGTTCATGAAAGGATGCAAAATGATGAAATGAAGATTGTACAGAAGAACACACAATGTTGTATTTTTTCTGACATTTGTCAAATCTTTGCTGTTTTCTTTTGAAATACTGGAGAGTTTCACTTCTGCAGAGCTCTAGAAGCTATAAGACAGGGGCAGTCTGAAAAGGAACACTGCTCCTTGGTTGAATTGCTCACAGTTTACAGTTATGCAACCTGTTTTTCAGGGGCTAGCAAGCAGGCTCTGATTGGAACCAAAGGTTTCCAAGCTACAGAAACTGGGATGCAGTGGTCACGAGGGTGTCAAAATCCATGCTGGGAAGTGACTAACTGAAGCAGAAGACACTTTGAGAGAAAGGTGATTGCAACAAAAGGTAAATTTTAACATTTAATCAAAAAAAATAAAAAATAAAATTCAAATGTATTGAAGATCACAGATTGAAGGTGCACTACATAATAAAGTGATAGTACCGTATCTGAGAGTGCACTTTTACTCTAGGTGTAAAGGTAGGCAGTTATGGCACTGTAAGTTGCTCTGGATAAAGGCATCAAATAAATGTACTGTATGGTAAAAGGCCTGTCGCCTCGCAGTCTTTGCATTCGTGCTGAAGTTCGCAGACTGCTGGGCTGGCATTTTATCAGCATCATGCCCTGGCTGCTTTTATGTGAATTATTGAATTTTTTTTCTCCTTTTTTCTGTATGCGAACAAGTCAAAAATGCTAACTCAGCAGAGGGAAATGCAGTCCATGACCCCCAGTTTGATTGAGGACTTCTTTTTGTAAATACGGGGGAAAACAAGAAAGGTCTTTGCCTAAGATACTGATTTGCTTCCAGTAAAATGTCTTTATGTCTGCACAGTCCCTTTAACTGTTCGGCCCAGCAGTCAGGGGCATTACTGTTGTGGTCAGACAGCAAAGACAGCAAATGATATGGCAGAGCTTGACAGAGAGGTGAGCGAACACCTCAGAGGGAGGACAGAGGCAGGCGAGGGAGATGAAACTGAGACGGGAAGTAAGAGGCAGAGGTCAAAAGCTCTGATAACTGCCTGCTATTTGTGTGCCTTAGCTGTTAAGCTGCTGGCTTTAATTGCTAAATAGCAAATATTCATTACCATTCCAGTCATTAGTCATCTTGTGTGTACATATATGTGTGTATTTTTGCAGGTGGCCTGAAGTATCAACAATGCAGGCATAACTATACTGGCATTTGCTTAGAAAAAAACAGATATAGCAATAAGTACCAGCGCCTTAAAGAAAAGGAGGTGGGGCCACTGGAATGATAACCCATAAATTCAGCAATCAAAGAAATAATAAAAGCTGTTTATTACCTGTTTGTGTGTCCATCAGTGAGGCCAGCAGCACAGAGAAGAA